>NW_025408638.1:0-1442774 GCF_020137385.1 Morchella sextelata
ACCCTAACTAACCCTAACTAACCCTAACCTAACCCTAACTAACCCTAACCCTAACTAACCCTAACTAACCCTAACTAACCCTAACTAACCCTAACTAACCCTAACCCTAACTCTAACTAACCCTAACTAACCCTAACTAACCCTAACTAACCCTAACTAACCCTAACTAACCCTAACTAACTTGCCCGAGCTAACACTCAACAGCCCCCACCCACTACCTCCACTCCAAATATCACAAACATGTTGCCTTTTACCCACATACCTGACGATGCTGATGGATTCTATTCGTTTTGGCCAACGTATAGCAACGGAATTGGCAATTGTACGGCCACGGTTCTCGCCCAACCTCAGAATCCTGTCCTGAGTTGCCCTATCAGAATGGTTTCTGTACAACCACCAACCGTTACAATCAAACCTTAATGGTCAAAATCACCTCAGGTCTGCAAAGTCACATCGGTGCTTCTGGACAAAATCCGGCGTTATGCACCTTCAGACCCTGAGTAATTCTCCTTGGAACAGACTGTAAAGCACACCTTCGGTAAGACAGTAGACCGAAACCTAACTTTGAGAGAAGGTGATGTCTTTTAGAAGAAAAGATGGTACATCCCAAATCACCGAGAGCTCAAACCAAAAATCATGAGCGCCCTACATGATTCAAAGCCCACAAGCCACTTATGTCAATTCAAAACTGCAGAGCATCTTCGGGCACTGTTCTTTTGCCCAAAGATGGACAATGATATGGGAGAATACGTATGGAGTTGCGATACATATCAAAGCAATAAAAGCTCCAGTCATGAAAAGTACAGGATGCTACCACATTTAGAGGTCCCCAATACTCCTTGCAGCTCCATTTCCATGGACCTTTTCGTTAGTTTGCCAGAATCTGAAGCCTATACCCGTATCGCGTTTATTATTGCACGCTTTACAAAAATCACCTACTTCATACCGCTCAAGACCGAAGCAATAATCAAGGAACTTTCGCATATATTCCTTCAAGAAATATGGCGACTACATGAACTATCCGAAGTAATCATTTCTGATCGGGACTTCAGATTCGAAAGCAAGTTCTGGCATTCATTGATCAAGCTTCTCGGAGTCAACCTTTGTCTGTCTACGGGATATCGTCCTCAAGCTGACAGGTAAACTGAGAGGGTCAATCAAACGCTAGAGCAATATTTCAGAAACTTTTGGTCCTACCAGTAGGATGATTGGGCAGGGTTACTCCCGCTTGCAGAGTACACCTACAAAACGTCAATCCAATAGTCCACTAAAGTATCTCAGTTCTACGCGAACTATGGGTTCAAGCCTGATTCCAATTGGCATTCGCGCAGAAGGAAGCTGGACAATGCCAATGTTTCCAGTGCCGTACTAAAGTTCAATTGGAAAGCTCTTTGGAAAACTATGAAGACTGATATTTTTAAGGCACAGGCCCGGCAGAAGAAATGGTGTGACCAGAAGCATATGAAAGCTCCAGAACCTGAAGATGGGGATAAGGTGATGATGGACCGACGCAATATGGTTGCCAATCGACCCTCAAGCAAACTTGACTACAAGAAACTATGTCTCTTTGAGGTTGATGAGAAACTTGTTGTTGTGTTCTACAGGCTGAAGCTTCCCTCCCAATTGAACATTCGTGATGACTTCCAAATATTTCTGCTGGAGTCCTATCGGGGACTGAAATACCCTCAACCCACTGAAGTCCCTCCTACTCCAGATGAGGTCGAAGGAGAATACAGTTACGCTCTCCAAGAAATAGCTAATAGCCGATGGCAACAGGCTGGGCATTAGAAAATGTTTGTAGAGTATCGTATTGTTTGGGAGGGTTATCGTTCGGAAGACTCCTGGGAACCATACAAAATTCTGCAAGGAAGTGCCGACGAGGCCATGAAAGAATTTCATCAAAAATACCCACAAAAACCTCGGAAAATACGGTGAAAGTCTAGGGATCCTGAAAACACGGCGTAAGTAGCTCTGTATCCCAGAAGAAATACGGGAACAAAAACCAACTCTCCTGTACCAGGTTTTTCATCGGTCTGACAGAGTTCGGATACCATTTTTCCCTGAAAACAATGCAAGAAACGATAGAAAACTGAAGCGTGAGGAAATCTGCGTAAAAAAGACAAGGGAAAAAGAGAGATTCTTGTTAACATCGAAATCTCCACTAGTGGAACGGAAGGTTCTACGACAAGAGTGGAGAATATGTCTTTTGCTTTGTTTTTAAAAGGCATTTCATGTTAGAGTTTTCTTTCTCTGATGGAGATAGAAACAGAGATGTAGTTTGTATGTAATCACCAATAGAGCTACAGTTTTTCTTCTATGCCAAATACTAATGTTCCAGTAACACTACAGTGGACTCAAAACGAGTCTATCGTAGAGGAAAGTAATGTAACAGTGCCACTATGAGGCTGTTACAAAAGAACCTATTCCATCAGTTAAGCCACCGACCCAAAGTAACAGCAGCTTGTTCTTCATCGACGTGTGACGATAAGGGCAGTCAGGCTGCTACCTTTAGTTGTATAGAGGACAGTGATCTCAATGAGTAGGAAGTCTTACAAGTCAAAAATAGGGGCTGAGCAAGCCTGGAACAGAAGAACAAAGATGGCTGATAGTACAGGGAACCCTGGACGGCAGTTCCATACCTAGTCAGTCGAATCTTTCAGGTTTCATATATCTCCAACCGATGCTCAAAGACCATACTTTCGCACGACAGAAATGATTCTGGCGGTGTCCCGGAGCTAATGGAAAACCTAATTCCAAAAACACATTTTAATCCCCAACACTAACCTCCAGAGTGTCAAACTGTCGGAATGCTCCTGTTTTACTCCGGAGCATCTTTGGGGAGTGGGAGTGTGACTCAAGCTACTAAAGCAAAACTTTGGTTTACAAAAACCCAAATCGGTTCTAATAAAGTTAGAATAAACAATTATTATCTGATCGGCTGTTTCCAATAGTTCTTGAGATTCCAACCACAAATTTCAGCAAATTGCATGATTTGACTCGGACAGAAGTTCATCCAAGGTGTCGTAGTTACTCTCCTCTCCTCTGATAGAAAATAGTTGCTGTACCCCTGACTATCAATAGACAGACTGTCAGTCGGGAAAAGAACTTGAGCAAATGCGCTGTATTCCTATAAGGGACTCGGTGTTGCCCCAGGTTGGCCTCTCATCATCAACGGATCTTTAATAGAGAGAAGACCCCTTAAAGTTATAATTTTCTAGACTGGAGAACGTTCAAACATACAAACTCCCTTTTCTTCTTTCTGAACGAGTATTATCAAAACTCGCTCTCTTTATTTACACTATTCGAAAGGAAGTCACGGTTGTGCCTCATCATAGCACGTCAGTTACATTTGGTTGTCGATCGTCACTGACATTGTCGCACATGCTTCCACCATATTGGGTCTGTCCGTTCAATATGTCATGATGTCTCTAAAGTTGTCCGACAATCGTTCCGGCAATTCGTCAATCTTGACTCCTTTGTTGTAATGCAAGTGGGACATGTTTCTGATGAACTGTGAGTAGTAGGTGGCAAAGTCTCCTTTGCCTTGCCTCAGGGGGATAAGTTGGCGGTGATTGGTACTTTGAGTGTTTATTTCTCTAGATGAACCTTCCAGGTAGTCAATGGTTTTGTGGGCGGCGGAGAGCAGTGTACGAGCACTATCCCTCTCATGTCGGATGCTTTAAAACATAGTAGGGAGGTGGTCAAACAGGGCAGCAGTATTCTATTCGTACTGATGGTTAAACTGCTCAATTTTCTTAGTTGAGATCCATGTAGGTCGGTTGGGGTTGGACATGGCGTATGGTGCGGATTACGATGCAACGTAATCCTAGGGAGTTGGGTAGCGAGTATTCCGCAGGGTATGGGAGATGGTCATAGGGACTGGTAGGTTAATCAGCGAGAGGGGTTGGAGAAACTTACAGTAGTTTAGGACTAGCGGTGGGAAGGTCGGAGAAGTGAGATGGCCTCCTTATAAAGGAAGAGAAAATAGTACTTGAATAGCAATAGCCAGCGTAGATTACCTAAACCTTTGCATACCAAAAGAAAGAGAAGAAAAGAGAGGGAAAGAGAATAGAATCGAGGGCAAAGCTCCTTAATATACATAAAGTTTCATGGATCGACTAGTGGAGGTACGGGGTTACGAAGAGTTGGATTAGTCAGAAAGATTTTATTGGGTTCTATCGGGTTCTGTTGATTGTTAAATATATGAGTCATGTTGGATTTGTCATCGCTGGGATTTCCTTGAGTATATTAAGGGGGGTTGCTTGTACTTCTCGTTCTTTTCTTCTTCTTCTTTCTTTACGCAACGTCTTCTGTATCTACGCTGTTTATTACTATACAATATTATCATCCTCTTCTTTCTCTAAGAAGACCACCGCCTCGCTTCCTCCGTGTCCTGTCGAACCTTACCAACGCTAGGGTCCCGTAGTACCCCTATCGTTAAGTAATCATACCGCCCCCCTATTACACCCTTCGTACCCTGCGGAATACTCGCTACTCACCCCCTTGAGATTACGTTGCGTCGTCATCCGCACCGTACGACATGTCCACCCCCGACCCACCTGTATGGGCTGCACCCAACGATGTAGAAGGATTCAGACAGATGTATGAGGCCGACTCTACTGAATTATTCAACAACATCGCCACCCTCGTCCAGCGCGTCCGCCTCCAAAAGGACACCCTTCATACACAACTCACCGCCGCCAATGAAACCATTGACAACCTCGAGGAGCAGGTAAACCGGCTCAACCTCGACCTCAATGTCGCCCGTGCTGCCTCCGCCCCTACCGTCGCTATCCCCGTTGCCGCTGCTCCCCCACCTGCTCCCGTCCCCGCCTTCAGGTCCGAAAAGTTTCCAGACCCGGAAAAATTCGACGGCACCCGCACCAAGCTCCCCGGATTCACCACCCAACTTCGAATGAAACTTGAAGTCAACCACGATCGGTTCCGAAACGAGGCAGCAAAGGTTATTTATGCCGTCAGTCGCTTGGAAGGAAGGGCCCTTGACCAGGTCGTTCCACTCGTTAACGTTAACCCTGCCACCCCCTTCTCCTCCGTCACTGCCTTCGTTGCCCAACTGGAAGCTTCGTTTGGAGACCCAGACCCCCGTGGTACCACCCGTCGCCAACTCGTTGCCCTGAAGCAAGGCAAAGGAGACTTCGTCACCTATTACTCGCAGTTCCTCCGTATCGTGGCATACTTGGATTACAGCGAAGGAGCCAAGATCGATGCCCTGGCCGAAGGACTGTCGGAGGACCTGAAGGACTCCATGACGTACCGAACAGACAGGCCTAACACCGTTGAGGCCTATGCCACCATGTTGATGACAATTGATAACCAGGTTCGGGGCCGCAAAGCTGAACAACGGGTCATCCGGAATACGATGGGACAATTCACCGCCCCCGCTGCTATCGCACACCCATCTCATACCACTGGAGGCCTCGCCCCAATGGACCTCTCCGCTCTCCGAAGCCGTCCCACTCAACGCCCTGCCATCGAACAACGATACACTTTTATCAATGGACAACATAAAACCTCTGCCGCCGAAAAACAATGGCGAAGGGACAACAATCTCTGTATATACTGCGCCAACCCCGGTCATGTCTTTGCCAACTGCCCCTCTACCAATCGTCCGCGTGGTAACCAACCGGTTATGAGAGGCGCCCTCCTCGCACCCAGCCATACGGCCATCGACCCCGCTGTTCCACCGGTCGCTAGTCCCGCCTCCTCTGAGTCGGGTTTTCAGTAGTCCCGAGCTTGATTAATGGCCCCTGCCCGGGACCTTCCAATGTTTCTCCTTTGTCTGCGTTTTCTATCTCTGGCTTCTCGGTATCGTCTGTGGAGGATAAATTGGATGGGGATCATTTTGTTGCTTCTTGTAAAATTATAAACAATGAAACATCCATTCAAACCCACGCACTGATCGATACCGGTTGTTCCGGATTCGCATTCATTGATGAAACATTCGCGCGCTATAACAACTTCCCATTTCTCCCCCTCAAATCACCCCGCACTCTTGAAGTCATCGACGGTCGGCCCATATCTTCCAGACAAATTACCCACCTCTGCTATCTGCCGCTATCAATTGACTCCCACCATGAAACTACCCCCTTCTTCGTTACCAAACTCGGCTCGTACCCACTCGTCCTCGGAATCCTCTGGCTTCAATTGCACGACGCAACATTACGGTTTAAGGACAATAGCATACTGTTCGACTCCGAATACTGCAAACGCAAGTGCAACTATTCCCCGATACCCGTTCCCATTAGAGGGGTTGCACCACCGCCCCGTTTCCACCTCGTCAGTTCAGCTGCTCTTTGTCGCTTTACTCGAAGAGACAAACTCCAAATGTTAGTACAACTATTGAGGAAATAGATCAAGCAATGGGCCAGGCCCCTAAGCGAGACTGGAGGAACCGGGTCCCAACCCGGTATAAGAGGTTTTATAAAATGATGGACGAAGAATTCGCTAACGAGATGCCGCCTCGCCGCCCCTATGATCATAAGATACCGCTCAAGGAAGGGAAAGAGCCCCCTTTTGGGCCACTTTATGGTATGTCCCGCGAGGAACTCATTGTGCTGAAACAATACATACAGGACAATCTCCAAAAGGGGTTCATTCAGGCCAGCTCTTCGCCTGCCGGTGCCCCTGTCCTATTTGTTAAAAAAGCCGATGGAACACTCCACCTCTGTGTCGATTATCGTGGCCTCAACGAACTCACTGTCAAAAACCGCTACCCGCTGCCACTCATTCGGGAAACTCTCGACCACCTTTCCAAAGCCAAGTGGTACATCAAACTTGACCTTCGCCAAGGATACAATCAGATCCGAATGGCTGAGGGTGAAGAATGGAAAACAGCCTTCCGAACGCGTTATGGGTATTTCGAATATACGGTGATGCCCTTCGGCCTTACCAATGAACCAGCCACCTTTCAACATTTTCTCAATGATTGCGTCCGCGACTACCTCGATATGTTCTGTACAGCCTACCTCGACGATATTCTTATTTATAGCGACACCTTCGAGAAACACCAAATACACGTCGAAAAGGTCCTGGAAGCCCTACAAAGAAATGGAGTACTGTTGAAACCGGAGAAATGCGAATTTCATACACAAAGCACCACTTATCTTGGCCTTATTATCGAACCCAACGGTACCAAAATGGACCCAAGAAAAGTGGAGACAGTGAAGAATTGGACCGTCCCCAAAACAGTCAAGGATGTGCAAGCATTTCTAGGGTTTGCTAACTTTTACCGCCGATTTATACGTGGATTCTCGGAACTGGCTTCTCCCCTCACCAGACTGACGCGTAAGGACATATCATTTGGATGGACACCCGAAGCCCAAACCGCCTTCAACGCCCTGAAAGAAGCCTTCATCACGGCTCCCATTCTACTCATTTTGACCCCGAGAAAGAAATCACCATGGAAACTGACGCATCTGACTATGTCTCTGCCGGTGTACTCTCCCAATACGATGACAATGGTACCCTTCGACCTGTCGCATACTTCTCAAAAAAGCACTCCCCCGCCGAATGTAACTACGAGATTTACGACAAGGAACTACTGGCAATTATTCGGTCTTTTGAGGAATGGCGACCGGAACTTGAAGGAGCTGCAGACCCAATCGCCGTCATATCCGATCATAAGAATCTTGAATACTTTATGAGTACCAAACAACTCAACCGGAGACAAGCATGGTGGGCAGAATATCTGTCACGGTTTAATTTTGTTATCAAATACCGACCAGGGAAACAAGGAGGGAAACCGGACGCGTTGACAAGAAGATCAGGAGATCTCCCTGGAGAGGGGGATGAAAGACAATCGCATCAGAGTCAAGTTGTGTTGAAGAAGGAGAATCTTGATGCAAAGCTAAGTTTGTTGGCGGCTTCTTTCTCAAACGAGCCCGCTGAAAAGAACGCCTCACTGCATGTACTATTCGATGAAGGATATAGCGCTGACCCGTTTCCACAAAAGATACTGGATATGCGGAACAAAGGTGAACAACAATCAAAGGACATATCACTCACCGAATGCACCGAGGTTGAAGGCCGATTGCTTTAACGAGGCAGCATATATGTCCCCGATTACGACCCTCTTAAGCTCCGGATCCTCCAACTTTACCATGACGCTGCCTCTGCTGGACACCCGGGACGCGAAAAAACATTCGAACTCGTCAGTCGAGACTACTACTGGCCCCTTATGCGGAATTACATTGCCCGCTATGTTCGGAACTGCCATACCTGTCAACGAAGCAAGCCCAATACCGACGGAAAACTCGGCGTACTTCGACCTTTACCGATTCCCGAACAACCATGGCAGGAGGTATCAATGGACTTCGTTACCGGCCTACCGGAGAGTGAAGGGTACGATGCAATTATGGTAGTTGTTGACCGGTTAACGAAGATGCGACATCTCCTGCCCTGTAATACAACTGTCAACTCCGAAGACGTCACTCAACTATACCTGCGAAACATATGGAAGCTCCACGGCCTACCCACACACGTCACCTCCGGCCGCGGTACGCAATTTACAGACAAGTTTTGGAAGGCTCTTTGTAAACACCTCGATATCGAAGCAAGGATGTCTACCGCCTTCCACCCGCAGACCGACGGCCAAACCGAAAGGCTGAATGCTGTGATGGAGCAATATCTACGTGGGTATGTTTCTTATCAACAGGACGATTGGGTAAAATGGCTTCCTATGGCAGAATTCTCCGCCAACAACCAGGTCTCCGCATCCACTAAAGCTACACCATTCTTCGCGAACTATGGATTCCACCCCCGGTTCACAGTGACGATTAAATCGCTAGACAGGACCCCACCGAGTCTTAATGCTAAAGACTTCGCCTCGAAGATGAAAGAACTCCATGAGTACCTACGTTCCATCATCCGCACGACGCAAGATCAACAAGAGCAGGCCGTCAAGACCAAACGAACGCCGACTCCACGGTACGATATCGGCGATGTGGTGTTTGTTTCAGCAAAAAATATCCGAACCACGCGTAACTCCCGGAAGCTGGACTGGAAGAAGCTGGGGCTGTTCCCCGTTAAAGAAATTATATCGCCATATGCGTATCGAGTCGACCTGCCTAGGAGTATGAAGATGCACCCCGTCTTCCATGTATCATTGCTAGACTCCGCTGCAAACGATCGTGTACCGGGGCAAATTCAACCACCACCCCCACCTGTTATCGTCGAGCAGGAGGAGGAGTATGCAGTTGAGGAAATCTTGGACTCGCGAGAAACACGGAATGGTGGCCTGCAATATTTTTTTAAATAGACAGGCTATACCGACCCTACCTGGGAACCCGCCGCATACCACGACAATACCGCCGCCGTCAATATCTTCCATACACATTACCCCGACAAACCTGGACCGTTGGAAGGCAAGATTAAGGTTAAGGCTCGCAGGAGCTCGCGCTTGAAGGGAGGGGCTACTTTCATGGATCGATTAGTGGAGGAACGGGGTTACGAAGAGTTGCATTAGTCAGAAATGTTCTATTGGGTTCTATCGGGTTCTGTTGATTGTTAATGTATGAGTCATGTTGGATTTGTCATCGCTGGGATTTCCTTGAGTATATTAAGGGGGGTTGTTTGTACTTCTCGTTCTTTTTCTTCTTCTTCTTTCTTTACGCAACGTCTTCTGTACCTACGCTGTTTATTGCTAAACAATATTATCGTCCTCTTCTTCCTTCAAAGAAGACCACCGCCTTGCTTTCTCCGTGTTCCGTCAAACCTTACCAACGCTAGAGTCCCGTAGTACCCCTATTGCGAGTTCCCATACCGCCCCCTATTACACCCTTCGTACCCTGCGGAATACTCGCTACTCACCCCCTTGAAAGAAGCAGAGGATGGGGAAACGCGGCATCATTGAGTTCTGAGTGCCGTCATGATCGTGGGCTCGAGACGGTATGTTCGGCGTCATGCAGTCATCGATCGTTGTACCAGCCCGGTGAGTGGCGGTGCCGGGAGTGAACCAGGACGGGTCGCCAAGATTCACAGTGAGTTACCCTACTCAACGGGCCCCAACCATCACCTCCGCCCACGCAATCACGACCATGACCCCCTGTACGTGCATACCTCATGATGGGAATGGACTCAGGTCGTCCTGTTCGACCCATAGCCACGGAGCCCGGAACTGTGGGGCGACGGTTCCAGGGCAACCTCAAAATCCTGTCCGACATTCCACTACTAGAGGAGGAGCCAAATATTAAACTTTTGAAGGTGGTGGGACATTGGACGTGGAATTTCCCTCCATCCCGATGACAGGTACATGTATGTCATATAAGCGCCTTTGTTTCAATGTCAAGCATCGCTCCTCCAGCGAAATGATAGACGAATTGATAATCCTGGCAACTATAATAAGTATGGGCATTAAAGATATTGTCTAGCTACCGAATTTTGATAATAGGATTGCGATACTTCCTACAAAATCATATAATATACCTTCAGATATTATATTTCCCGGTATTGAGAGAATCAGACATGCCCCCTTTCGGTGGGCACCAAATACGCTACTGAATTTCGAGATCTTTAGGCTGGATTCCTCCAGTCCACCTGATATATGCACTTTGGAGGGGTTTGATGCAACTCAAGAGGGTCTGAGATTAGACGGTGAGGCAGGTCTAAGGCCGGATGATACCAAATAGTATGTAACAGACTGAATCACCAAGATAAACTATATATTTGTCATTTGAGGTGATGGACCCACATTTACTCTACCAGACACACCAGCACTTCTCTTCCTTTATCACTGCATCGATAATGGAATCGCAGTGGTAAACATAAGCCGTCAATGCCTTCTACAGGATGAGGAGGGTTTCGATAATATCGACATATGTGGTGAGGAAGAGGCCGGTCGAAACTCATCTAACCCCCACAATCTTTCTTAAGAGGTAGAGCTTGTAGGCTATTCTGTATTGGTGGCCTCAGTGGGTACGTGAGATGGAGCACCGCGTACCATGCTTGAGGGTGTAAAAATAGAGATAGCGTATAACCTTAGGCAATCCATAGCTTATTTAACTTGAGATATATATAGCAACGTAATTGCACCAGCAGACCTTAGCGTAGAGCATTGAGCTGAGTAGTGAGGCGTAGATAAATGAGGACAGTATGTATTGCAAGCACAATCTACACTGTATTAAATCGGCCCCGTCCAAAGCTTAGAGTTGCAATTGCACAATCATTGACATTCAATATGCTAAATTCAGAAATCCAGGGTTAGGGTTAGGGTTAGGTTTGTTCATTTGTTCATCATTGCCAACACCTTAAAGTGCAATGAAAATGATCCTTGAAATATTTCATTGGGGGAGTGGTAGAGGGATGCACCTAAGAGTTCTCGTTAACGACACCGTGGCCCAAAGTTCCTATTAACTGGAGAACTTGATAATATCCATAATCCAATACAAATTGCGGATACATGGGATCCTGAGTGTCTATGTCCCATAACTCCTATTGATCTTCAAATTCAATACAGCCTTGCTTCGAACGGTACTCTATAGTGATATATCATACCACTCTTGCTTCGAACGGTACTCTATAGTGATATATCATACCACTCTTGCTTACATATATAATGATATTCCAAGGTGCAGGTGCATCTGGGCATTCGGACCCACCCCCAAACTCGTACAATAATGGATGATTGATAGAGAAGGAGTACAGAAGCCAGTTAAGACTTAATCAATCTCAAATAGTTCATTTCCATATATGGAATAAATCAACAACAACATCCAATAGTTCATGCTAGGGTTAGGGTCAATAAAGAAATGAAGCATGCAATTCATCAAGCTTCTGCGTTCATATATACATGGATAAACCTGTCTAATTTATGCCCTTCTTGTATCATAGATCTTCAAACAATAATTCTTTCTCTAGATATGGACGCCCAACAGCGTTGTATTTGGTGTATTTGGATGATCTGACCAACTGGGCCAATGATCAAGTAACAATTCTTGGTCTGGCACACGCCTGATTAAAGACTCTGTGAAGTGCCTGCACTTGAAACACCATTTGTTCACTTCGCTATTTCAACTTTTTCGCATGCATACAACATGGGTGGATTTTCAGAATCTACAGATTTATACAGCGGCAGTAAGAGGACTCAGTCCCTCTGACGTGACCTCAAACTTCACCCTCCCCCATCTCCCCAGCCCCCCAATACTAAACTCTCAATACATCTACTGCCACTCCATATTCTCCTTCTCATCGGTATATCTCTCTATCCCTACTCAGCGGAACCACTCAAACCCAAGTCTCTCCACAAATATCGGCGTCAGCTCTCTAACCGAAACCACCGGACCCGGTCCCCCTCTTGTGATAGTCCTTATTGTACTCATTCCGACTTCCAATTACGGTACCGTATGTATGCGTAGTGTCATATGTCCGCGAGGTGACAGACCATAAGCCACCTTATTTCCTCACCTCTACAGCCGCTCTAGGCCCCTCAGAATGAGCACAGACTTCCCAGAGAACTGGAAATATGCTGCGTCGCTCATCCATCCTCTCAGCGCACCGCCTACTCCCAGGACTGCTTCAAACTGAGCACCGTAAAGGCCAGTATCTTCCATTCCAGCATGTTGATGAACACTCCGCTGCTCTCATGAATCGCTGAGACCTCAAGCAGCATTGACAACTCAAGCGCAGTAGCGATCGTAGGTGCAATGTACAGCAAGATAGCCATATTCCTACGCGCTATGTACGCCTTGATCAAGGCGATAGTGGCACTGACACGATCCTCAGGGCCGAACCGTAAAACATCTAGGTTGACACCGAGGAGATCCATAAAGCTGAGTACCATGTCCACCAGTCACAAGGAGGAACGGGTGTACGCCACTCTCCACAGCATCAGCGGTGTTTTTGTGACCTGCAATGGGCGGTGCAAGATAGTTGCGGCAGGCATATAGATTATGTGGACGGGGAATTTGTCATACTGCTGTGAGAGTACAGCCTCATGGTAGTTGAAACCTACAGTTCCGGTCTTCGTCACACTCAGTAATGCCATAAGGTCACAGACGGCGGAACACTGAAGCTCAAGGATATACTGGATAGGGTTCTCTGTTTGATTTAGGAACTCGAGAAACTGTGGACCGAAGCCAGAAGAAATGCACTGCTGCAGCGCGAACTCGTAATAAGTTTCGTGTGGGAAGGAAAATACGCATCTGAGCCTCTTTAGTGCGCAGGCCTCCTGCAGCATCCAAACTCTGTCGGCCCATGATGTTGGCTGGGAGAGGCCTATGAGTTGGACGAGACCACCGGGAAGGATCAGGCAGGGATCGCACCTGGCATACATCCTAAACATGCGTTGGATTTGCCAATTGTTGTCATCTTTTCTGCTCTGGAGAATGCACTGTCTGTCGAGCCATAGCGCTATGCTCTCGAGATGGATTGATGCGAGACAGGCTGTCCGGTGTATATCAAAGCTGATCTACTCTGCATGTTCGGCTTCTTTGACGGTGAAAGCTCTCTTGAGAGGATTGGAGTACGGCGGAAGTAGCTGAATGTCTCTTCAAGGGCAAGACATGGCAGCATAGCAGACCTCCTCTAGTTTAAAGACCAGGTACTCAAGGATTCGTAGCCTGGGCATTTCCAGGTCCATGAAATTAGAGCAGTACAGGAGTCAGAATCGAAATAGAGTTACAAGTTCATCAATATTCAGGACTAATCTGTAAAAATATGGCATTGCGACATCGGTTATGTATGGGAATTACTCATGTATAAGGGATGACTCATAGTTGGAACAAGGAGGCTTAGCGCTAGGATTATGTAATCAGGGGATCAAGTGGTACTAAGAATTATCTGTATCTAAGGAGCAACAAACTCCCATAGTTGTCGCTGGAGCTCAGCGGCGCAATAGTATGTTCTTTGCACTATAAACATATTCCTCACAAAGGTCACGTGTTCAAACCCTCCTCAAGTCGTCTATTCTCCCACACTTCAAATCACATAATCCACCCAGGCGGTCTAATTGCAGGTCGAAGATGGGGACGGGTGTCGGGCTGATACTAGGCTCGGGAGAGCTTTAGAAAAATATCAGTGTCAGTCGTAGAGAGTTATTAAAGCAAATCACATGAGAATCCAAAGCTCAAACTGTATCACAGTCGATGAGTATATACCTATTTGGCTGTTTCTTGGCCGTTTTTCAGACCTTGATCAGGGACACCGTCTTTATCAGTATTGATAATAGCATTGCCAATTCTGGCCATTTTCAGACTTCCAGGCTCTGTACCCATGGTCTGGGAATCAATGACAAGACACCATCCAATATGTAGCGAGGAAAAACCAGTATCTGTGCGATCACCCAGCATGTGATTGACTTCAACATCATCGCAAGATTCTCCACCGTATGCAGCTTGGCGCGATATTTCAGTATACACAACGACGTCTCGATAACAATTAGTGACTATGTGCGGGGTATGTACTGGGAAATATTATGAGGCATGGATCATTTATCTATGTTTTGACTATCACAAGCGGACACTTCTCTAAATGAACTGCACCAAATGCTAGCATCGAGAATCTCCGAAACGAACCCACCAGCTTGAAATCTGGATGGTGTGATGTCTGTTGAAGCGTATGGGTAACCTCGCTGTACCTTATCAGAAGAATTCGAACATACCACTAGGATTTGCTTTTTCTCAGCCGTGGGATGAGGGGTATGAAACAGGAGCCTCATTGAGAGGGCTTTGTCATACCTGTTATCAGCATAGGTATTATTACGTGTCTGAAGGTGATTGAAGCTAGAGAAAATCTATGTAGAGAAGTGTAGTAATTGAGCGTGTTATTTCAACTAACTAGAGGAAGGGAATGCTCTGTATTTATACTAAAGAAAGGTAACACAAAACATAGTAAATCATAACCGTATAAGTAACAGAAAAACATGACTAATAAATACTAGAGAAAGAATGAGTCAGAACCCATGACTCATGATAACAAATGAGAATCCTCCAATACTATGAAATGTGCTAAGCGTAATATTTCAAGAGAAGCTATCTGTTAGTTTACTCCATGTATTGCCTGAAGGCTTGGCTGCAGGTGAGCTTCGGTCATGATATCTCAGTCGGTATCCACTTTCGATGTATGTATGTAGATTTATATTGGCCTTACGTGGAAGGATACATGATGCATGCCTCCACCAACAAATCACTGATCAGACAGGTCTACACAAAAGCCGAAACCTCCCTAAAGTATTGTTACCCTGCGCCCCAGTTAGTGCTATGAATGTCCCCTCAACCCACAGTGTTCGTTACCCCGGAGATCCACGGAAACATACTACATAAATGTACTTGATCAGCTAAACTAGCTCCACTGCAGTCGATAGCTGTTAAGAAGCGATTTTTCTCGAAAAGTCCTACACCGAGCTCGCGTGCTTAACTCATCATGCCCGAACGAGAGCTGCAAATTTCCGCCTTAAATATTACTCTCCCCGCCTTCTACGTGGTATATATTCATCACACGTAAGCCACAATATACTTATATTTTATACACCATAGTTTCAAGCCGTTCCCATCTCCTCAAGCTCCCATGGTCTCAGAGGGGCTGCACCCCGGAAGAGTTTTATAACGAGTTGCTGTTTCCATCCCCGCCAGACTCGACAAGTACGGCATGTTCCAACCCGATTACAGGCATCGGCGCGCCTGCAACGGATATGTGGCTCAAAGAAAGTAGTTCTCTCGGTCTTCTTGAAGCTGTGTCTGTTTACTGCCGTTGGCGCTCAATCAGGGTCTATACTCAGACAAGCTGCAAGGCCCTCTCCACGTCGCTTAGTATATTTATGCCCGATTGCTTGACATGGCCCGGGTTACGCGACTGGATAGTCGTGCTTTCTGCATGCATGTGTTCGTTTTTGCAGTTTTGAGGGGCGCGTCACCCAACCTGGATGAATGTGGGCGAACTCGACTACTTGTTCAATGGCCTGCTTCACAAGAAATCTCGATATGGGGAGAACCAGAGGTGGCTAGAGTCGGTGAGCCTGGTGGAGGTGTTTGAGCTGATCGAGTGGATTTCACGACTGCATGGTACCTTTCGCTCTCCGCGAATTACTCCACCCCTGATGGAGTATCTGGATCTTAACAACGCCCGAACCCTCGAGGCCATGAGCCGGGCAAAATCGACATGTCTGTGTCCACGATGTACATGGGGCATCGTGGGCAACATGCCCCGTGGACATCTGAACCTTCCCACCGTCATACCCTAGGATGCGGGGAGACTTGTCTCCCCGCATATAGGGCACGAAGATTGTACCGTTGACTTTTGTCAGGAATCCGTAATGAGCTTACGAATGTAAAACAGCTACATATCTGTACCCTCGGGACAGAGAGAGGGCCTACCTGCAATCTTACCTCTGATCCAATCCCACTATTCCTGGACCATTTACTCAGCGAGGCGGCAATTAACGGAGTCTCGACGGCGTGGACTTTTGACGGCACATCGATTGTAGAGCCTGACCAGCCCTACATGGCTATCTCTCACGTGTGGGAAGATGGCACTGGGAACGGCAGAGACGAGTTCAATCGGTGTCTCTATGACCGTTGCTGTAGCATCGCAGCGAGCCTAGGATGCATAGGAATCTGGTAGGACACAATCTGTCTTCCTAAAGGGAAGCAAGCGTTTGGTGCAGCAATAAACAATATGCAGCTCTACTACCAGGGCGCAAAGACCACACTCCTTCATGATCTTTATGTTCAAAAGTACCATTGAGTGGAATCCGACCAACGAAAAGAGAAAGGAGCCTGCTTCGCTATCCTCTTGTCCTCGTGGTAGACCAGAGGATGGATGGCCCTTGAGCTCCTGGTGAGTCGGAAAGTCAAGGTTCTGTTCGCAGATCTCGTAATCAAGGACTTGGATGGTGATATCCTGGCTTCTGCTGGGTTTCGTGGCTCGTCATGCCGGCTTCTTGCAACATCAGCCATAGGACAGCTGCGACAGTTTGTGAAAAAACTGGATAAAATCTTGCTCATCCTGGGGCCGCGTTACGTCTCAATGCCACTCGACAAAGGCATCATTGCGTCGATTCTTCGTGGAGTAGAGATACCGATCAATGCCTCACGCCAGCAGTTCTAATCGGAATGTACTCAAACACGCACGGAATATAAGCTCTGATAACCTCTTCCACGGTAAAGAAACGATAGCGCACCCCTCGTTCTCGTGATGTCCAATGGATATGTTCGACATGCCCGCTACTCGTAACCCGGGATCATCTGGTCACCTCTTTCTCGAACCATGAGAAGGCACGCAGGAGTGGACACTTAATGGAACGTGGGATGTGTGCTCCATAGATTACCTTCAAAAGCGGGCAAGAATTATTTGGAAGGCTGTACCCCCATTGATCGAAGTGAGGTTGCGAGAAGCTCTCTCCGAAGGACGAATAAACGAGCATGTACTTCTATGCGAGTGGATCCAGTGGTACCCGAGGGCTCTGGTTGTAAAGCCCATGATATGTCCCGAACAGTCATACGACTTTATTGCGGCGTAATGGGTTGGGAGTATAGAGTTTCAATGGAAGGAGGAGAGTGACGGATGGAGCACAAAGGAGGAGGGCACAACAGAAAGCCGCCTCGGGAGGTACTCAGTAGTGTTTAGTAGTCTATCCGGCATGTATGAAATCGGGCCTGGAAAGGCTGCATACGACTACCTGCGTGGACTTAGGCCGACGGAAACACCTGGAGGAAGTGGAGGGGATGAGAATACATGCCATGAGAGTGTGTCAATAGGGCCAAAAAACTGGTGGTAAGTATAGATAAGAACACTCTGTTTAAGGTTGGGGTCCATATGGGAAAGTGTAGTACTTTTCGGAAACATGAAATATATACCGGATAATTCGCTTATTCATCAGTCCTCTAAGGATTCTGTCTTGTCCTTTGGCTAATTCAATGTTTATCTGCTTCTCGAGGGGAAGTAAAGGCAGGAAATAATTCAAGTCCGGGTTACTGTATTTGGCTTCCAATTCCGTTCTTGTCGTTTACTGCTCTTAAGGGTGGTACTATGCGCATTTCCTGATGACCTGACTCTAAATCTGCTTAAGTAAGACCGATTTGGGAGGTGTACTGACTGAGGGTGCGTCTATCGCCCACCCTTCCTGGCACAGAAGATAATTCGGCTCCCGGAAATATTTAGCTCCTTATAGTTTGTTTTGCCAACATAAAGAACGCGGGAAAAAGGATAGATATCAGTGGTCGTCATGGTCGGTCACTCGATTCTTACTACCAGTGGTTTTAATGGTATCGATCAAAACGTCGAACTAATGGTTTTAAATGTTTCAATTCTAATCTAAAGGGTAATTGGGATCTCTTTTATACTAATATTACACTGAGAGAAGCTGAGTCTCCGTTCTACCAGTACAAGTGAACTGCGGCTTCACTGGCAGAAATATATATTTATTCGGTAAATCGAGAAGGAGTTGTGACTATGAACTTAAATGCTTTACTCATGGGTAATCTACCATATAATACTTCTTGATGTCAATTTCCTTCGGATCCGAGATCTAGCAATTCCTTGTCTATGGAAGTACGTACGTGTGAAACATATGCACAGCCATAGAGGTGGCTTGTCTGCTCCCGTTACCGAGGGATCCATCACACAATCATAATTTCTTGTCTGATATACCCCTAATCCATATTCCAAGGAGTTACTACAAGTATGTACTTATCGTGGGAAATAAGATATCGCACATGCATGATCAACCACCCTTATAAATCTTTAGGCTTTACTACACAGTATTGCAACTGTTTTAGTTCCTCGTTGAGTCATGATTAACTAAATGGGCCAGACCGTTGACATTATGTATCAACACCCCTTCCCAAAAGTCTCATCATTTACAGAAGCTTCCGTTCGATGCGTTCCCATTATAAAACAATATCTCATTAAACAATTGGTCAGGGTTAGGGTTAGACTATTCTGGCGAGTGAGTGGTGGGGTAGCCTCTCCACGCGGCGGTGGGTATGGCGGGGTATATATATGCTGCGCACAATCACATCGACATCAACAACTCATCGAGCTCCGAGATTGTTCATAACTTCATACCAGCCGCCCTAGCAACTCTTATTTCACTATTTACCAACATAATTCGGGGACTGTAGGTGACACCATGGAGAGAGAGAGAGAAGTGAAGGGCCGGCAAGCTAACATCAACACAGGTAATCTATAGCTAGGACCCCGTTTTTTGACTCCAAAAACCGACCACCTTATAGACAGCAGGCCGTCTCTCAACCCCTTTCTGACAGCCAGATCCAAACCACCATCAATCCAATTGGAACCATGTCTTCCACTGCCCTCGCACTTCCCAGCTCCTGGCACATCCCTGAACTTGAAGGGCCGTCAAACCCCCACCCCGAAATCCCATGTCTTTGCAAACCCAGAGACTACGACAAAAAGGGCTTCCTCGGGTTCCCCGCGCGTAAAGGCTCTCGATGCTCAGAAGGGCCCCGTGCGGCTGGACGGCAGCGAAAGCTCCCCAGAACGAGTCGCCCAGTTCTTACAGACCTGGCTCTTTTTCGGAATGCTCCACGAGATACTTCTAATTTCGGGGAGGGATGTGGACCTGAGCCTCTTTATCCGATACCAAGGGATGGATCCCGTTATCAACACAGCACCCCTCCGCCAACAATTTGGTGATATGATCGACCGGGGAGCAGACCGAGCCATAGCAGCACACAAAGAGCTCGAAATGCAGAAGGTGTTTCAAGCGGTCGAAAATTTCTGTGGGAGGCACATGGACACAGTTTCCCCCACTAGGTGGCGGATAACGGATGTCTTATCTTGAGACATCGCGATGTCAATCCTGATACTCGGCGAATCCCTCCTGAACGCGGCAGTAATCACCTTAAAAAGCTCTACAGATTCTGTGCTGAGGCGAACGGGATCCTTTCACAAAAGTAATCCACTTGAGAAGCGTATGCTGAGTGCGGGATGGTGCATTAATACCGTCATGATGCTCCATGACATGCTGGACCACACTGGTTTATACATTGTGAGCCTGCTTTGGCTCTCCGGCATACCCAACCGGCAATCGCACCAGCAATGCACTCCGGAGAGCTGTGAATCTAATTTTGTAAGCGAGGCCACGTACGAGACAAGCCACACTGAAGCCTGTCGGGCTCAAGGTTCTTCCGGCTGCTCCCATATACCCGTCGATGTCCCGGAGGTATGCTCCTGCGCCGAGGGGGTACACCAGTCGTCAACATTGTACCCTATGGTCCCCATAACAAAGATATCAAGCTGGAGGTGGTCGAATCTTCGCCATATGTTCCCATATCTCACGTGGGCACAGGGCCTTGGGAATGCCAGGGCCAATTCTCTCCCGCGATGCCAGCTGTTTCACTTGAGGGCCGTGACCAAAGAGCTGGTGCTCATCGGTGCGAAGGAAGATTACCGGCTGGAGCAACCTCCGATCTGGATGGATACCTCGTGCATTCCCGTGCACCCAGACCTCAGAGAAGATAGAAAGGCAACGATTGTGGGCCTGGCAAAGACATTCAGAGAAGCTAGCCAGGTGCTTGTTCTTGATGCCGACATGCAGACATGTCCCAAAAATGCCGGTGGACTGGAGAGAGGAACCCGTCTTCTATTCTCGGGGTGGATGCGAAGACTGTGGACATATCAGGAAGCAGTAATTTCGGGGGAGGGCAACTACTACGGGAAACTGCAAATTCAATACTCCAATGGAGCCCTTCCCTTTCACTTGTTGGGAGCGAAACAGGGCTTCTTAAGTCTCTGTCATACGCAGAAAGCGATCAGCAAGCTGTATAATTCTCTGCCGCTGATGGGCGATAATGCAGCCATGTTCAAAATAGTTGTTCGTGCACTCCGGTACCGATCAAGGAGTAGGGTGGAAGACGAGTCGATATGTCTTGCATCAGTGTTTGGCTACGATCTCAAGGAGTTGTCGCAGACAAAATGCCCTAATCGTAGAATGGCGTTGTTCTACTCGTACATCTCCGAGCTCCCTACGGATCTTCTCTTCCTTGATAAGGAAAATCTAGAGATCGACGGCTATAGATGGGCTCCCAAGTCGTCCTTAAAGCAAGCCAGAACCTTAAATTCCCTAGGATTGTACCACCAGGATGTCGGAACTCGAGATGCTAACGGAATTTTTATGATGTTTCCCGGCTTCCGGATAACAGAGGTCACACTCCCTGCTATTCTTGGGACTCACTTCTACATCAAGCGATCTCACGAATCACTGCCAGAGGGTGAGCTACTGTGCCCAGTTCCGACTATCACTCTCAATACTCCACCACAGGAATTTAAGGCATACCAAGACAAGATCATCGCATTTGACAAATTGGTCCACGAAACTGAGCGACTAGCGGTTATTCAGAAACCCCCAAGGCTTAATTTCAGTGTTCTTGTGGCCATTCTTCGACAGGAAAATGATGTAATATATTGTAGATATCTGGCCCTAGTCGACTTTAGGGCCATGTCTGAAATACCAGCTGCTAGGGGCGAAGTAATCGTACAGCATCTTGCAGCGGGACAGCGTTGGTGTGTCGGTTAGATATATGACTTGAAGCTACAAGGCACAGTGCCAGATCGACCAGACCTTTCTTCCGTTGAGCGATATGAATCAGCACAATGTGGTTGGGTACTCCGGGGTTCATATTATACCTGCTCTTCTTTCTTCTTTTTGGGCTTATATCCAGATTTTGATTTATCTTTCTCAATTTGGTGGTAGCTTGTATGGGGTTTAAAATATGCAGAAATTGTTGATTGGGGCTGTATCCAGTGCCTAACATACACACTGCCCCGGTCTCTAAGCTACTATTTTTTTTGATCAAGCTACAGGTCAAATGACCTCGAAGGTGACCGGGATATCACAATCCTTTTTTGCATATTGGCAATAGATCCGGCAGAAGGCTACAGCCGAGACTGCTGAACCCCAACTTTATATTTCAGTGTCAGATCGCCGTCAAGCGTGATCCCTGTGGTACATAAATGCGTTGTGTAGTTACACCATGTCTAGTTGTGTAATTACACCATCGTGTGGTGTAGGTAAACAACTGGCGTCGGGTGTGGTATTTTTTGCTGGTGGTGTAGTTACACTAACACGTTGTGTAGTTACACCATCCGGTTGTGTCATTACACCACCCAGTTGTGTACCTTATACCACCCAGTTGTGTCGTTACACCACCCAGTTGTGCACTTTACCCCATCACATTGTGTAAATGCACCCAGCTTGACCCCCCTTTTTTTTACACGCGGATGCTTAAAAGTCTACATCCGCGATCGGGGCTTACATAATACGTGATTGATTATTATATTTATTAATATTATAAGTGTAGCGCTTATCTATTGCTATTTGCCACTATTCATGTTCCTTTTCCCCCACCACGGCCTAAACCTCAAAAACCATACTCCCAACCCAACCAACCATGTAGAAATACAAACCTCCGAACCTGTAACGCCTAATGATACGGCCGGTAAAATCGATATGGATCTAATTTGAAAAAGAAAAATGCATAAACCTAATGGAAGACATTGCTTGTTAGCTCTCGGATTCTGATATTCGCAGTCACGCGCATTTGAATAGGGTGTTACGATTTGTAAATTTTCCAATGTCGCCCCACTAGCTCTGAGGGCTTCATCCGGATAGCTGTAATCTTAATATGTGCTGTGGATATTAATAGTCCCATTCACTCAAGGTGCGAAGTTCCCTTTTCTTCGCTTTATGTCTATTCTGGCAGCCGTGTAGTGGTTAGTTGCTTGCTTCTCGGCCTTTTCATCCAGGGCTTGTGTGGCCTTCATACTCCTTTTAATCTCCCTCCCACTTAAACTTCTACCGACGTTCGCACTGAATTGTGTATTGATTTTAGAGGCCATTCCTTTGTCCTGGATAGGGGGTTTCTTACTCCTGGAACGAGCTGGGGCCAAAGACAGCTGTTCATCATGCCGGGTTTGAGATTCCGGTAACTGAGATTCCGGTAACTGGGAAACTCTGGCCTACGATTTACCAACCGCCGATTTCTTCGCCACCTTTTTAGATTTGGGTGCAACGGCGACCGGTATACGCGGAATTTCCTATACCCAGACGGGCCACACCAGGTTAGTTTAGTAATAATCATTGCTATAGATGACTGGAATCTTTACACTGGGCCTGTTTTCCTCCAAGAGAACTGGATCAATGTAACCCGTACCGCAGACCCCCTCGCCATCCTATGAATTAATGTCAGCATCTCCCCCATGAATAAATCGAAATACGTACCGAGTCTGGCGCGTCCTCATTAAAATATGATTCCCCAACCATTTTCGCCTCTGCTACAGCCTCTCCACATGTCGCTACAAGCTTTATCCAAGCCTCTTCGTATCCTACGCTCAACCATTTCCCACCAGTTTTCGGACGATATTGTAGAAACCTATCATCAGGTATTACAATGCGCGGGGCAACAAGTCGTTCGAACTCATTATAAGACATATTTGTTGCAACATACACCGGAGGATGCCCAGCGATATGGATAGGGATGTAAGTCGGTGGGGATATCTGTATTTCTGGCACTAACTGGATGGGGGAATAAGGGATTTGGCTGTGGAACATGCTTCTGTGAACCACAGGCTCCAAATTCGCATATAACTGACAGTCCCCGAGTTGGGAGTTGTATCGTATGGCCGCCATATTAGGCCCTTTATATGCGAGGGGTGAAACCACCGATGAAGCTGGACTATTGGAGTCTGTCAGTGGTATAGGAATGGGAAACTTGTTAGTATACTGAGCAATTGGGGCAGGTGGAGATTGCTCTACTCAGTAATACCTCGGGGGTGCATGGAGGTGGAGGGATAACCCCTGTTTCCATTGAGATGGGAAGGGAGCATTGGTGCGGTATCATTATCATCACCATCCTCCTCCTCCTCCTCCTCCTCCTCCTCCTCCTCCTCCTCATCTCCATCCTCTTCTTCTTTCTCCTCCTCTTCTTCTTTCTCCTCCTCCTCATCCTCCTCCTCACCCTCTTGTTCCTCCACCGGTGGCTCCTTGGCTTTTCCTGCCCTCGCGGCCCGATGGGTGGCAACTAACTTAAACTTTGATGTACTCGCAACTGGTGTTGATACATTACCTGTATCACCCGTTCCATTCGCAGCGGCAAGCAAAGCCTCTTTTTCTAACCGAAGTCGCTCCGCTTTCTTATCGTTGCACACTTTATCAAGACAAATGGCATGTAATAAATCCCGGGTTAGTTCTTGAGTCCACCACTGGCCATACCTTCGTTGCATCTCTGACGTAACATTCCGAACGAGTCTAAACATGTCAGTGTCCGAATACGTAGAGAATGGCTTATCTAGAACTATTCCGCGTCGCAAGCAAATCATCTGCAAATACTCCCGACGCTCCCGCACCAACCAGTTAAGAGTATTCTTGTCCGAGGCAGTTAACTTCATACGTGAAGCTAGATTCTTCCTGTCACTATACGGCGCTTTCTTCTTTTCTCCCGCAGTAGAGGACGACTGAAGTTGGACAGTTTCATCGCTTTCATCCCGCGGCTGCTGCTGCTCGACCTGCGCGTTTTTCTTTTTTGGTCTTGGACATTGAGGGGTTTCTTGGTCGAGATCATCCCCTGAATACATGTCAATGTGTCCATTGCGATCTCTTGAACTTGATGGGTCCTGCGACACATGGTTGTGCTTCGTGGATCTGTTGCCGGTCATGGATGGTGGCGAGGAGAGAGTCTGAGATTGGCTATGGGAAACGTCCGGGGTGTTACTGACTGGGATTTTTTTTTTTTGAAACTGGATGTTAATTTATTAGGGAAGGAAAAAGAAAAGCCATCTATTCATATCACTTACCTCTATTGGTGGTTCCTGCGCTGATAGCGGTACTATCGGTGGCAGGCGGAGCCTCTTGATTCTTCGACATCGATATAGCAGTGAGCAACTTGACTTGTTCCTGCATAAACTGCTGAAATGCAGGGTTCTCCATGAAGTTGTCCATTTGCGATGATGGTGCGTGAACGAGGATGCAATGGCGGAGATGGAAGTTTAATTGTGGGGCGTTAAGTGTTGATGGGGATAAGGTCGATGAGGTAGAAAAAAGTGGGGGTGACGTTGAAAATTCGGTGAGGTAGCGCGTTGCCATAAACAAGCTAAACCGGATATGGTAGGTACTAAGCTATATAGAGTTAGTAATGGGGCATAGAGATATAAGAATTACCTTAAAATAAACAAGTGAAACGCGAAACGATATATTCTCGGCCCTCGTTTATTATCAATCCAATAAGATCAACGATTTGGTCAACCTGAATCACTTCTTTTCTCCCAAGCCCTGTTTTTAACAAGAGCCTATCTTCAAGCTCTACATTAAATGTTTGGATATAGGCAAAGTTGCGGGAAGCGTGCTCCCTTTCATCGTTGCCCATGTGTACACGTGGTTCGTATTAACGCAGCAGGTTCATGTCTTCATTGGCGACAGAAGAGCAAAATATAACCTCCCCATATCCGCTGTATCTCATGCCTATGTCTGTCTCGAACTCATAACGAATCTTGGAAGAACTCCTTGTTGAATTAGTTCTCCTCATATGTGTCGAGACAATAGTGAACGTTTTTTTGGCTAGACCACGAACTCCAGAAGAGAAGGAAGCCCAATGAACGCAATTCTTGGGCGTTGAATCCAACGGAACAACGTTATTGAATCTATTTGACAAAAGTTTCTGGAGGGCACGTCGATCCCATACACCCAAAACTCCTTGCTTTTTTGGTGAACCTAGAGTTCCAGAAGATTTATTCATTGTAAGCAATGATTTCGAAGGAATATTTTTGTGTGCTAATCTTCGACCGAACAGTCGGTGAAGAAGTACAGCCCCATCATCGTCTTCTATTTCATCGTTGAGATCGCCGTCGGGATGAGCAGGAATCAAGTAAGGTAGGTAGTTTCGCTGCTCTTGAAGAACAATTGTGATACCCATGTTGCGGTTCGCGGAAACCCTGGACTTTGCCGACGCTACAATGATGCCGCATGCCCGCTCCATTGGCCATTGTGAATACATATACATTGGGCCAGCCCATCGGACAGCTTGTGCGATGTGCAAAACCTGCTGGATGACAGGAAGACAGGAGGAAAGCTTATCCCACAACCGCCAATAATAACGACGTTTGTAATAAACGACAAACCTCTTCAAGCGCTCCTCAAGCACAAGTATCTCGGCTTCTGTGATGGTGTAGTTGCAGGCCAGATGTAAAGCGTCGATTAGGTTCCCAAACTCTGTATAATCCTCTTCTGGTAATCTGTTTTTCATATAGATAGGGGCCATTAATAGGTAAAAGTTTCTCCATTCCGTCGTTTTGAGATGTTGATAGTGTTCTGCGAAGTCACGTATAGGCTCCCCAAAAGAAGACGGGAATGTGATGCTGCTTTTAGCCATGTCCTTACCTATCTGTAGCCATTGATCTGAGGGAATATTATATTCGTCATTTGTTTTGACGAACTTTTTACCATCCGTGTTTGTTTTTGCGGGAGTTGTCTTGGATCTGCGCGAATTCGAAGGTAAGCGCTGGCTGGGTTGATTGTCTGGTCCGTTGTTGGTATCGATATCGTCCGCGATTAGTGACTCTATGGTCTCCACCTGTACAGAAGTTGTAAATTTTCCCCGCCAATGTCGAACCAGGTCTGGTATTACATTCTCCCACCATAGATGCATGGCATATGTGGGAATCTCCGAGGAATATCGATCGTCGAAAGCTCTGATAAAGAGCATGAGCCTTTTATTCAGTACTTTTTTGCTGCATGATCGTCACCAGTTTCTATTACGTGGTCTGCAATCCTGCGACACTGTTCATCGTTACGCATCAGTAAATCAGAAGGATCCCATGAGCGCCAAGTAGACGTGACTTCAGGCTTTATACCCGATGGGGGGTTGGTTGTAGGGTTTAGTGGACAGTAGACATCTCTATTGTGAACTCCGTGGATGTAGCAATAAGGGCAGTAGCTAGTTCCTCTATTGCCTATATGTATTATAGGGTAATGGGCCGGGGGTGTTAGCTAAAATAGAAAAATTCGAGTTGTAGTTTTGCCGGGATTCTAGAAAATTAAAGCACACCTTTGAAGTTCATTAATTTTTCTCGACCAGGCATGTTAGCACCGACAATGCAGACGTGAGCTCTAAGAGTAAAGCATGTCTGCCGAGCGCTATTCCATATATTGGTGACCCCAGCTTCGAGCTCCTTCAACTCTTCAATAAGAGGAAACAGAAAAAAGTCGAGGTCCTTGGGATTGTTCAGGCCTGGGATAAAACCCACCATTAACATGTGTCATTTTTTGAACCTCTCGAGTGGTGGTAGGTTTAAGTTTAACTAACTCATTTGAGTATTTAGCAACGAAGAAACTCAACTTTGAGGCAGAACACGTTAACATTGTTACTCACCAATAGGATTGGCCATATGCTGAAGTTTCTTCTACTCTTAAAGACACGCACTCCATCTGTGCTTAATAAGAACGCAATATCGCTGTCATTCGGAAAGAATTCCTTTTTCTCTTCGAATAAATCAGTTCATCAAAAGTCTGTTCGAACTCCTCTTGCGCGTTGCTGCTCTGCGCCGTAACGATATGTTACCATCAAGGCAGCCATACTTGGGTTCGAGTATAAAAGCTTCAGTCTATATTTGATTGGGATATACCCATGGGTTGCGTAGGGCTTGCGCGCTTGTGCAGCTGAAGGATCATCGTCGGGGTTCTTGCTTGGCTTCCATCGAGGGTGCTCGCAGGTAAGACACCGATCTAGGTCAGGATACATGGCATAAGATATGTGGCTTAATGGACAACAGTCATACAACACTTCTTTGATCCCTGTCATTTTCTGTATCCTGGCCCACACTGTACAGTACTCAAAAGGCTTCTCTTCCGGTGGTAGAACTGCTGAGAAAAGCTCAAATGTATCTAGTGCTGCCTCTCTTGCTATCTTGTGTTTCAGAGCAATGTCGTGTATCGAAAAGGACAGCATCTCCTGCTTCGTGAGTAGTCGACTAATCAGATCCTGGAAATCAAAGAACTCTTCATCGTGCTCACTGATGACAGACAAATCAATGTCCTCTTGAGTTCCTAGTTCCTCCCCCGAATCGGAATCTGAGCTAAACTCATCCAAATCACCAGCAGGTTCGTCGGAATAATCGGCAATCCCACGATTCATCTGACCTATAGGCCCTGATGTATCGCTCGCACCGAATGACTCTAATGAATCAATGTCATCGTCAGCTTCAGAACCCAACTCTTAATAGACTTCTTCGGGGTCCCAATGGTTCTGGAAGGGTGAGTTTCGAGCTCCTGGGGAAACAGTGGAGTGAGGTAGGTCTCTTAAGTCGGTAAATATTGTAGAGGGGTTTGGGGGTTCCTGTGGCTCCGAATGTGACATATATAAAGAAACATCCTCATCATCCGCTTTGGGGCTTGAATTATCACGTGTATGTCCTGCGTCGGAGCCAGAAGCGGAGTCAAAACTAGTTTGACCAGGCGGAGAAGGATGGTCCTCTTCGTCTACACCGGAACCAGAGGCGGAGGAGGCGGTTTGATCAGGCGGAGAAGGATGGTCCTTGTCGTCTACATCGGAGCCAGAGGAGGAGTCAAGACTAGTTTGACGAGGCGGAGAAGGATGGTCCTCATCGTCTACGTCGGAACCAGAGGCGGAGGAGAAGGCAGTTTGGCCAGGTGGGGAAGGGGGGTCTTCTTGTCCTCGGTGCTGATGAGGACATCGAGCTCGAGATCTCAATGCTGCCGGTTGATTATCTCGTCGAAGTAAGGCTGAATGCCGCTCTCATTCGCGCTGGGTTCTGACCGTGTGGATCGCCCCCCCATACACAGAGCATGTACACTCTCGTCTCATGATGTCGGATTTTGACGGAAATGATATGGTTTTGCAATTGGTGGGTTGGAGGTTGATGTTCGAGATATTATTCTAGAATATTTCGCGTTCTCGACATTGTCGACGACGTCTAGTCTACTAGCTCAGGGTCGAATATCCGGGTGATTTTTGGTACTGTAACTGGTGCAGGGCGCATACAGCTTGACCCTGCATGAGGCTGTGATCAACCCTAACCCACAAAACTTAGATGTGACTAAGTGCTCAACAAAGCCTCTCAGCTACAACTCTCAACCACCCACGCACATACCCCCACCACCATATACAAGAATTAATTATCATCAACTACAGCAGCACAATCATCAAAAATGCCATCCATCAATGAGTCTGTTAAGAATCCCTCCAAAGCTGCCAATGAACTAGCCGATCGTGGGTCTGTTCGAATTGTCTGTACGTGCAAGGCAGCTAACTGTATATATATCCATCATGATTAGATCTAGAATCAACATTATAATTATGTAACAAACAATTATCATCAGATATCGATCAAATCCTCCATCCCGGACTCGCTCCCGGTATCAACGAAACGTATGGAATTGTAAGGGACTGGTCTGCTCGAACTGTCCCAGAGATTGGAGCTCAGTTGCGCATACGTCACGGCAAAGGTGTGTTCTTGAGTGGCTGGGTGAAGAAAAAGGACAATTCCATCATCTTGAAGCACCTGGAAAACAACAGCCACGTCCGCGGCACCGTTACTGACCTGGAACCATTCTGGTGGCAAAATGTTCAGTGCTACTGGGGCAATATGGATTGGTGGGTGATCGCTGAGAAGGCGCCTGCCAATACTACTACTGGCGGTAGTACTTCGGGCACTGGTGGAGGGCAGATCAATTAAATAAAACTACGACTGTACAGCATGTGACAAGAAAAACGTGTGTGAATGATACCCGTACTAATACTGATTAAATACATGTATAACTAAAGGGAAGAATGAATGGAAGAATGGCTGAATAGTGCTTCAAAATATTACCGCGTCATAATTAATATTAATATTCATGATAAATCTATATAATAAATTTAAATGTTGTAATTATATAAGCGCGAGCTCGAGTGCGCCTGCAGAGCTAGAAAGAGTGTTAGTGGGGTAGATCATGGTGTAATTACACAATTCGCTAAACGTGGTATGATTACACAACGTTGTGTAATTACACCACGAGCAAGAGTTTTTGTGTGGTGTAATTACACAACTTACACAACTCAGTGGTGTAATTACACTATGAAAAATATCCCGGCGAAAAAATTGTTTAACTACACAACATGAGAGTGTAACTACACCACCCGGTTGTTTGACTCACACCACACCCGTGTGCTCGCTTGTACCACAGGGGATATTGAGGAACATTGAAGAATAATCAGTTACAAAACATTGAATCCAAGGTATAAAATGTCCTCTCTCATGTGGTAGTTACTGCGACTTCCGAAAAGAAGAATTACATGTAGTAAAAGGTTCACACGCGATCGGGTTGAAAGCACGGGATAACACGCAGCTACATAGTGCGGTGGAATCAGTGGTGAGGTGCCTAAATATTGAGGCTCTGCGGAAACGCTAGGCGCGCCAGGCAAGTGGCACTGCCGCTGGCGGTGTCCCTGTCCCGTCCCGTCCTCACCCGTCCTCTTATGCTGCATGTTGACCCCCGCTCAACGTACGCACAGGACAGAACATTCACGGGATACAAAATGCCCACTGTTTGAATACTGTGATAGTGATGGGCACGAAACAAAATTCTCGAGACTTTGTTTTTCTGCGCACCACTAGATGAGACGAGCCTGGGAGATAGGCGGGACGGTTTAGTCTCGAGACTAGTTGGAGGAGGTTTAATCCGAGTACTTCTCTCGAGACACCGATAATGTTCGCAATTAAATTGCAGGTTTTCCAGCCGGCAGACAAACGATATCTTACCATTACCCGAATACCTGCCTGCACAGAGTTGAATACTGACTTTACTAGGTGATTTGGGCAATCAACCTCACAGAACATTGTCGCGCATACGTACTCCGTTCTGATGCACCGGTGTTCACAAGCGATTTCTAATAAAGCAAAGGTGTACCATACCCCGACAGAAGTCGTTCTGCTGTATAAAAAACTTCTACTTCTAGGTTACAACCCGCGGCAGCCAGTGTTAGGGTTTTAGATTTCCGAAACATCTGACGAATTCACTGATGCGGCGTCAACTTCAACTCGCACTATGGAATGGACAGAAAACTCATAGAGAGACCGAACAAGCCAGCATAAGCTACTGGCACATCCTTCGAGTTAGTTTCTCGCCAGAAAGAAACATTCCAGCATGAACCTATCGGTTATTTGCAACAATCGAATTACCCGAATAACTGACATGGGGTATATAGTTGTAGACAGCCAAGTCGATAGCGTTCTAATTCGAGATAAAGCATGCACCCCTGATCACCGCCTGAAATGGGCCAAAGCGGTTGCGGAGCGCGCGACTTGAGCGCTAACTGCGTATACCTCAAGACAGGGTGAGGAATGTAGTGACCTCACCTCATTTACAGGGGGCCTTCCTTTTGCAGTATTCCTTTCAAACACTCGATATAGACGATGTGGTATATAAGTATAAGGCGTATCGCACAAAGCCCGCTGGTCGGTGCTGGGTCCCTTCTTCACCAGGGATCACTCGCGCCCTGCAAATACCACATATGCTGTGTCTGGCTAGCTACGGTAAGCCTTTGCAAAGGAAGGACCGCCAGAGCGATCCTTAAGAGTCTAAATAATCCATCGGTCATATGGTGCAGCTGCTGGCTTTATAACTGCGTTTGGTGCACCTCGTAGTTATGGCATTTAGTTTGTACTTGCGAAGGTTCTATTTCCAGCTGTAACCGCCGCGCCGGCCGGCAGTATTCCCAGTATCCGCATCCGTCACGAGTATTCCCCTGTTATGGAAGAAGAATATATAAGAATCGTTGTGGAAGGTGATATAATATAAATTCCCAGCGGTGAGTCATGTGCTGTCACTCGTTTCGTAATGAAATACCTTTTTGGTGTTTGGCCTCGATCCGGTTCTGGGAGGATAGGTAGGTGGTCGCTATTGGCTGAGATAATGTAGCTGTCTCTTCTGCGCGCGGAGATGTTACCGTGGAAGCTTTTATTTGTGTTGCCTCGCAGCCCTCGCCACCTCTCACCACACATGCCAGTACTGTGTTATGACAGCGGGTTTGCTTGTCGTTTTGATACGTGGTTGGTTATCACGTCTTTGTAATTCGGCATAAAAGGAGCATATTACTTCTATTCCTGCACTTGATAATCAACTCAATTATACGATTCGATTCTCTTCGGTCTCATACAACCGCGACCTAAACAACATCTGATTCCTGAGTGACAGCGAGAGCTGTGCATGGTTAATGACGGAACTGGTGGCACTGGCAGTGAAACGGGATGTAAAGATATATTACTAAAGCTTAGGGTCTAATAGATCGTCTCATATTGACACTACTTCCTCAGTGCTCACGTTCCATTATTTTCAAATATACTAAATCATCACGCTAAATTATAAACCACACAAGAAAACTAATCACTTCAAATAATCAACACGCCCCAAGAACGCGATACCCTGATTACGCCTCACAGTGGATCGGTATCGGATTGTACCCGCTGAACATGCAGCTTGGATCCCACTTTCTCTTCAAATCCTTCAACTTCGCCTGCCGCCACTTCTCATACCCGTAAACAGCGCCGAAGCCCTCCGTGCCCTTTGCGTAGTTCATGTACACTGCCGGCCTATCGAAGCCGCTGTCGGCATGCAGAATCGCCATGACCTCATTGACCCAGTCATCCGCCGCTCCATCCAGCGTGGCGTTCTTGTACGAGATACTCAAGAGACTGTGTATTCATCTGATCAGCAATGCTAATACCAAAGGGGATGGGGGAGAGCCAAGACATACACGAGACCGGTCTCGTCACGCCACGGATAGGCCGTGGTCTCTGCCGGCACAGCCTGAACACCCTTCACAGGGTACGACTCGAAGACGACCACCGCGCCCGCCCATGCAGGATCCGAAACGAACTCTACGAACTTTTCGTACACTAACTGGATCGATGGGAGATGCCACCCCTTTGTCGACACACCGCTTAGCTCCTTTCGGGCGCGGCTTTCACAGGCGGGCTGGCTGATACTCGCGCCGTTGGCGCTGGCCCATGGCAGTACCTTGTCGGTCATGGAGAGGTACGGGATGTGGCCAAACACCGACTTAAACTGAGCGCGGGCAGCGGCTTCAGGAATGGAAGAGACGAAATTCACAAACAATTGTGGCTTAACACCGTCAGTATTCAGATCATGGAGATGCTGCATGTACACCAAGCCGGGTTAGATAGATGGGAAGAAAACACCTACCTCTATGGTCACCGGATCGACAAAGAATGCAACTAGGATAGTAGTCTCAGCTGGGACTTCATAGTTGTTTAACGCCTCAAACACCTCCGGAAGTAGCGTGGTGTCGTAGATGATATTGGCCATAAACTGTACGCCTCCGTTGGTCGCATCATATATCCGGTAGGTGGCCTCTGTGATTATACCAAAGTTCTGGCCGGCCCCTCTCAGACCCCAAAAGAGCTCTGGGTTGGAGGTGTTTGAGACGGTGATGATCTCGCCGGTAGCGATGGTGAGCTGTGCTGAGAGGAGGTTGTCGATCATGAGGCCGTGAAGGCCCTGGAGACGACCGTGACCTCCGCCGAGTGTCGCACCGAGGAGCCCGACGCAGTCGCAGCCACCGGTTGCTGTGCAGCTTGTCAGGAGGAATCTTGTAACATGGCCATATGTATGCCTGTAGATAAGCAATGGGTACTACTCACGAGTCTCCTTTCCAACAGCCTGGAGCGCGGCCATGATCTCGCCAATATTGACACCCCCGCCGACAGTCACTGTGTTTCCGGCGGTGTCTATATCGATATCGAGAAGAGTGGAGATGTCGATCATGATTGCGTCCTTGACGCGGTTAAGCGACTTGGACCACCCATGACGGCGGTTCCCAGCGAGGACCTGGCGGTCGGTTTCGAGTGCATACTTGATCTATTTGAGCGTTTCATGAGTAATTAGTATATATAGATCGATATATGTACTTGGAAAGTGCAGGGCTTGAGTAGTGGTCTGTACAATCTCGCCGACATCCTCCCCCGCACCGACACTAACAAAGGCGGCGAGCCCGGGATCTACGGTGCTGTAGCGATGGGTGAGCTCCTTGAACAGCGTGCTGTTGTCGCACCTGAAGTCAATGGTTGCATTAGGGGAGAGGCGGGGTCCCAGCTCTGTTTGTATGCTGCTACTTGTATGCTTGCAATCATGAGAGAAGGGGTCGTCTCCGGAAGAAGCTCCAGCAACGGCCGCAAAGGCCACAGAAACTGCGGTGAGGGTACTGGTAAGGAACCTCATGGTTGATGATATTGTCGGTGGAGAGGAGAACAAGACTGGTCGGGGGGGCGGGGGGCATTGCGAGAGTAGGTATATATACCACATGTAGACACTCGTACTCATGGTTACATGTACTCTACAGTATCCCGATCAGCCCTCATGTGTTATGTATCACTATCATACTCCACCTCGTACTTAAGGTTCGACTGTCTCAGCTCGGCGGCCAAGCACAATTAAAAGTGCACCACATGCCACATGGCGAGCAGATCGGCCTGCACTTGAGAATCGACAGCAATATCCCTTCCCTTCGTGTGTTTTCACGACTGTGAGCTAGATACATATGTAGTAGGCAATTGCAACCTTTACTCGGAAATAAACCTAACCCGGCCCTTATTCCGTGAACCTTTTGCTGTAAAGTCACCTTCTGTGGCCCCTCCTATACCTTTTTCTGGTGTCTCCACAGTCCGTAGGTAGCTAGATTTTCCGAACATTCCCACGCCGTCGTGGGCCTAATACCTATGTCTCCGTTTTTTGCTCTGACGAACGAAGGGATATACGCCACAGACTTGCAGTAATTCTCTCAGTATCATTTGTGACATGGCACCAACAAAGCTAGTAGAGTAGAGTAACTAGATCTATAGAGCGCCGACTCCACGAGCCTCTGTAGGTAAAGTCAGAGCGTTACAACTTACATGAACGGAGAACCCAACCGGTAGATCATTGGCCAATCCAGAGAGTGAGGTAATCTTGGCCCGGAATGCTTACTGAGCTACACCACATGCGTGAGACTCTGGGGTTGAGGTGCATGAGGGGCACACCCTTGGCACGCCGCGACCTGGCCGTTGTCTTAAGCTTAACCAGGATTATATTAGTGCAGGGGTCGGTCTCAGCCAGAGTAGTAAACCTCGCCCGAACGCCTGGTCTTGGGGAACGATCATGCAATGAGGATTTTGGAATGCTCTAGGGCAACGTTACGGAAACCGGAATCATAGGAGCTCATTCATTCCCAGCCTTGTGGACTACCTACATTTAGCTAGGTATTGCTGGTGAACGTAGAGCACCCTCCTAGGTCCCCCACCGGACCGGCGCCGACCCACCCCACCCCCAGGGTATGAGTAAGCGTACAACATGGATTACAGCCGTTTTCATAATACTAGGCCCAACCGAGCGTCGTAACACATACATGTAGTGAGAATCCACAGTCGATTGCCTCTCTAGGTAATTCCTACACTATAGCTTCATCAGGCAATCTGGCCGAAGGTTTAAATTCAGATACTTAAATGTGTTGGGTATCTCGAGTTTCCTAATGAAGTAATCGTGCTTAACTTTGCAAGAATTGCTCTATGTGTTACGACGCTCGGTTGGGCCTAATATTATGAAAACGGCTGTAATGCTGCCTGTGCGATTTATCGTTCTGTCACACCTTCTGCTGCGCCGTGTAAGTACATAGTACTGCTTACGCGCGAAAGGATAGCTAGAGATGACTCCAGTTTGCGGCTGAGATAAAGGGAGTTTGGGCCGGTTATTGGGGAGCGATGAGATAAGTCCAGTGACATGGTAAGGGATGGATGGATTCTGCTTGAGGAAGATCGAAGAGGAAAATCGTATCTCCAGCTACGTATCGCGCTGTAACCACTCACTCGCTGTTCCGCTTCCTCGTGCCAATATTAATTAGTCGATTGATCAATTGAGCTGGTATTTTCTCGGCAATGATACGTCCTATCCCTTTCCTTCCACGATAGAACTTGGCTATCACCTGCTTGTGATTTGGTGGTTCTGCTCTATTTCTCCGGCCTTCCCCATCGTTGAGCTGGCCTTACCCACCTGCCAAGCCTGTATTCCATACGGCGCTAGCTTGGCGCCTTCTACACACAAAACATCCAGCTTCAAACTCTTATATGTAACTTCACTTGACAACTAGGATAGACATCAAAATCTCTCAAGCTCACCACTATTACTACACCGATTCTTTTAACTCTTTTGGTTGCGAAGCTAAAGCCTTTGATGTCTCATCGTTTTCGGGTATATTCCTGTACGTGCGTACCATACATCCATTTGTGGTGGAGGATGACTCAGGATCAAAGTACATATTATAATGGGAGTATATTATCGTTCTATATGGATATTCCTGTAACTTGAGCCCTTACTTTGGTTTATGCCATCTGACGGAGTTGTATTGGTGGGCTTGGCGCGGGTTAGGGATGGTATCATTGGTATGATCCGCCAAGGTCAATGATATGTTGTCATGTCTTGGCGCCAATGCCAATGATCGATTGGCTTGGTGGTGTCAGAGCATCTATTCTTCGTGAGTCGTAACGGCATTATATCACTAAATCGGTCCCGAACTCACAAGATTTCAAGGGCCAAGTTCGTTACCCATCTGAAAGTGTATTTATAATGTTCATGAAGAGTAAACAAGTCCGGTACACTCCACACTTCCCGCATCCACAATCAACAGTATGTAGAAAACTGAGAAAATTTGGGTCAATTACACTCGCACCATGCGTGGTGGGTATTAAAACTGCTTTATCCGAAATATTTTTCCCCGCCTTGCTTTGTGCATTGCTGTTGCATGGCGCAGGATTTTAGCATCGTTTCATTGTATTATTGGCAAAAGACACGTTTCTGCAGGTAAATATTTTTAAATGGCTACACAGCATGTAAGTTGACGATATGAGCTACGACAATCAGTAAAAGACAATCTAGATCTAGCGACCGGAGAAATCACTTGGAAGTATTGAATTTCAGAAATAAGATCTGTATGGGATCCTGGCAGAATCTGCCCAAATCTCAAGCACAATTTTGCGCATTGACTCGCCTGAGCAGCCGCTAGTACTGAAGGTCAGTCATCTATCGCATGCAAGTGATATTCAGGAGATTAAATCGCGAAATAGATGGGGAGAGGGTCCGTAAATGTCCATTTTACAGTGTGTGGTCATGAATCTTGTATATCATGAGTAGAGGAAATGCAATTTTATACACCGCATCTGGTTTCTAGGATCGAGCCCAAAGTCCTAAGTACTGATCATGTAATAACACATCTTTGCCAATTCGACCGCTCCGTCACCAAGATGTCTGATGGAAGCGGATCGCGCTCGAAGACTATCGGAGCCACATCCGAGTATCCCACCACCATCGCATAGAGAACACGCCATGGCCAATCGATCCCCTCGGTCTCCGTCTCCCAGTGCGAGTGCGTGGACGAAACCGTCAACTCCGGCGCATCCCACTCCTCAACCACATCCTCCCTCTCAACATTCACAATAACCGCGCCGACTCAATTTCCATAAATAATCGCTGTCTTACCCGGTACTGGCCGCAATATTCTCTCCCCCGACCTAGAATCAACAATGTCGAAAATCTAGTAGCTCCTACCCGTCTTCTCGTCCCGGAGTACACCCGACCCCGTCACAACGCCGTCTCCTTGAAATAGAAGACCAGGATAGATGAGGTTTAGCCCGTTGGGGGTACAGATACCCCACTGACTTGGATCGGTTGAAAGTGCGATTGCGTTAACAAGGAGCGAGGCGGGAGCCCAGCGGAAGGGCGGGTACAGAAGCTTCTTGATCTGTCGATCAAATAAGACGTCGGGGGAAAGTTTTCCCATCATTATGTAGAGCACTTGTCATTTCTGGGGGATTGTGGGCTGACGCATGATGGTTGAGATGTCCAGTTCCATGATGATTGCGAGGATCAAGGGTTCGTCTTCCATCCTAGAGGTGGTGCGACTGGCTACTGCGCTACAGATGATAGTGAAGTGAGACGAAGAAGTTCGAAGTGTTTTCAGAGAACTTACACGGCGATGTAACTCGGAGAGCATTTTCGTACAGGTGAGCGTCGATCACTTCCTTTCCCTGGAGCTGGAAACGGTTATTTCCAATCGCACGGTGGCTGGTGAAGGAGGTAAGGGTTTCATGGCTCAGCGCTCCGTCTGCCATTTGGAAAAATAGCTTCCGACGGTTTAAGTCTGAAGGATCCTCAATAGCACATGTACACACCGCCACTTGAAACGTCCAAAGTCGCTGCATCGATCCACTACAAAGTATTCAGATAGTGAGCTCAAGGATGGAGGCACGTAAAGATTGTATTCCCTCTAGCTCCCGGTCAAGGAAGAGGATTAGTGCCGCCTCTACGAATGTTCTCCCAAGGAGGCCAATTGCCTCCTTGCGGTATCATTTAAGGTCGTGATGAATCGGGATACAGAGAATATCCATGCACAAAGAGATAGACCGCTGTTGAGAGGCCTCTGAGATCTGCTTTTGGAGACGGCGGAGCTGGCAACGGGGGAGAGAGTTCCCATGGGGGTAAGCGAGACCATGAGCCCCTGCGCTTCGTTACCAAAAGATAAATAGATGAAGATATTCATAGATGCACATACAGACGTGGGAGATGCAGCTATAGGGTCCTTCATTGACAACGTTCAATGGGAGATTACTCGAGATACGGATTCTCGGGATTCCTCCATGCCCCAGGACTTCACATCACCGTTTTGGGTGCGATTTATAGTAAACCTATCCTTGTCTGCCGGGGCAAGACGAGACCCGGTATCACTAATCACTAAACGAGACAAGACCATGCTAAATCTAGTCTCGTCTTGCCTCGTGCCCATCATTAATCCTATCATGGCAACTTACCATAATAGGAGGCTCTATTACTTATCCCAGGGTTATACAATCATATGGGGCTCCTTTCTTGTGTATTATTTATAATGAAACTACTTTACTTCAAATTCCGCATTTACAAGCAACAATGAAAAGTGAGTGATAATGTGTGATCGAGTAATGAGTGATATACTGTGAACCGCTAAAGACATCGAGTGAGGGTTTATGATTAGGGCAGTTACCAAGATCCGTCCTTCTCGCATCCAATTCAAAGATTATGGCAACGAATTAAGGTTTGTATGCGGCCTATTCAGGTATTGTAGCTAGGAAAACGTCCAAAATCTCCAAGTAGCTCGCGCGAAAACTGGCGTGGCAGACACCCGTTAGGACACGGGTGCGAGTGATGGATGGTGAAGTTTTTACATTGCTATAATATTCGTAGACTAGTGAGTTCACTAGGGAATTGTACTCCCCGAAGGCTGGATACATGTATCTACTACATATTGTTTGTGTACCGCGAATCTCCCAAATATTGATCCCGTAGAGGTTTCACTGACATATATCGTATCTCCATGCCGCAAGGCCGGCGGCGACAGAATCGGGTTCTTTTACACTATCCGTACAAGCTCTTACCAGTAATTGAAACTGGATAATCAACTTTTCTACTCCTCTCGTGGTGTTCCCCGACACCACTAGTGCATGATACGTTGGAGACAGTTCACGACGGCAATTCCGATGTTATTCACAAATAGTACGGATCTTAATTCCATCAATATTGATGACATATATATTTATGTGCGAGCAATAAGCCATAAGTCTATGCCCAACTTTGCAGAAAGAGCATTGCCCATAATTATCTTCATATATAATGTATCGTTGACTGCTAATATCAAACCCCGCCGACCGGTTTGGTGCAAGATCCCCAGTTATATGGTGAGATTGCAGACATTTATATCGTTCTACAAAGCCCCGGAGAAGCTTATTCGTAAACCAACAGCGCTTTGTGGCTCCGGATCGTTTCTATCGACGTGACCCCACGCCATCACTAAATTCGGCAGGATTAGGGTGGTTTTGTTAATGCTAGATGGTCTATGGTTGGGCATGTATCATTCTGTATGCGCGCGGGGACCACTAAATCTTTAAGAGCTTACACGTGTCTTTCGCCATGAGCGAGTGCTGTAGACGAAGGTGATGTCAATATTGTGACGAGAGGGTGTGCATATATATAGCCTACATAAAAACTGATCCGGCACCCTCGCCGGAAGTCCACCTAGCTGAACAGCTTGTAGCTAGCTGTCTTATAACTACTCTGAATATAGCGAAGTTGATTCCACGATACGTTGTGGCGCAGGTGGATTGACGTGACTAGGATAGTTGTGGGAAATATGGGGACATGTGGTGCTTGTGACGGAGGACAGGTCACAATGGTCACGGTGTCCTCGCTAGCTGGAATTGTCTACGACTCTCCATTATGTCTTGCTTTCTTTCTTCCCTCATTTCATTACCATCAATATGATCATGCGACCTTTAACAAACTCAGCCCCAGCTTCCCGTCTGTGATTCACGTAGGACCAAAATCCATTCTGAACTCCTCGTACGCTCCAGAACGTTTTATCAATATTCACAAATACCTCGTAACCTAAAGAGTACGGGGTTCATTCGCCTTAGCTCACGGTATACAGGAACATAAGACAATCGACCTTCGGTGTCTGATTAATTCTATTGAAGACGCGCCCTAATCTCCCCTCATATTCCTGAAGGTATAAAGTCAATCTTGACGTCGCAACATTCCGCTGAGAATCGAAGTACTCCTGCGCTACCATGGTTCGTCACACCATATCCGAACATCCGGGCAAGGCCGGATGGTGATTAGGCCTGCTATAATCCAGAGCAACTTGCAGTAATGAGAGATCTCAGATCATATGAGACATATATAGCAGTGCATCATAATCTTTAAGTCATGACCTAATTATTACTTGAATATGGCAAGCTAATGAAATAATAGCTTGGCCCCACGGGGACATCTAGAGGCACATTGGGAGCATATCATCAATACGTCGATGGTAGGCAAAAGCACAGTATGTACAAGGGTGGGGCACCTCGAACAAACTCCTTGGTCTCTCCTCGCAGGCCTCTTTTAACCGAATTCTTTAGACGATATGTACGGCTATCCCGAATGAAGTTTTGTGGAGAATAAAATGTATAAATAGGGACATTGTATCCTTCCCTCGTCAAGCCTTCAACCTCCACCACCTGAACATATCAATTCTTTGAAAATTAAAAACCAGCTCGACATGACTAACGTAAGGAATTCTAATCTTCCCAAGACCGCCCACTTCTTTCCCCAACACACAGTAACCATACTAATTACACAAGTAGTGTAATCATGGATCTCTTCCTGAAGCCGTATACACTGTTAAAAGCGAGGCGCACCCTACGCACTTCGTCACCCCTACTATTGAGGCCAAGAGCGTAAACATTGCTCATGGTGCCTTGGGCCTAGTTAGTCCTAACCCTTCTTGGGCACTCAGATTCAACCCCGGATACGGGTGCAATAGCCAGAGTGGCAACTACACTATTCTCCAAGGGATTGCCTCAAACCAGTTAGACCTTGGAGCCTGTGGAAACATTTGCGCCGGTACTAGGCCGGCCATCACTTTCCATAACCTTGAACCCGATTGTCACAGATGGGCCATCTTGCAACAGTTAGTCTTTGTTTTCAGTTGAAACATGAGTAATTACTAATTACATTTTCTCTCCTTTAGGCCCAACGTATTTACCGTGAGGAGTGCCTTGAGCTGCAACCCGGAGATATCTGTTTGCAGCACGGGGCCAGGTGTGGGAGTGATGTTGTTGATGCCCAAGTGCCCATCCCCGATCATAACACTCGCCAATTGCAGTTCATTTTGCTAGCACGTGGGTAGTTTGCGAGTGAGGGATATTACTAGTTGGCAATGTCGGTATATCTATCCCAAGGCTCGGGTGTTTCATAGGGGATCTCATCTGTCATCCCTAGCCTCTCCTCTATTGTTGTTGCCCATACCTTCAGAGCGTTTCATGAGCTTTATTATCTATTGGTTTATTTGTTCTATGGGTACGATGAGTTATAGTTCCAGAACTCGAAATAGCTTTATATTATGTTAAATTCATATGATCTTATTGGGTACCAAACCTACTTACTGCTGGGCTGAAACCCATCCTGTTTTCCCATACTTTTGCATCTCTGCTTTCAACTTGACGTATCCTTTCCAATAATTCTTACAACCCCGACAGCTAAATTTAAACGGCTGACTGATTCCTGTAGTTATTACCACAGGGCTGGAAGTGCGCTTGCATGTTAGCGCACCCTCTATTGTCCTGTCTCTGCAGCTTCAGCTGAGCTTTGCAGAGGGAATTGGATGGTTCTTACGACAATACTTAGATGCCATCATGCATGTTCTCTGTAATATCACAGCAGAAGCCAATTTGTTCTCTATTGTGTGACCTGCGGCTCCGGGTTACATTTTGACCCTCTTGGTGTCACGATCCAACCTGGCAGTCAGTTCCTGTCGCATGGCCGGCCGGTAGCTGTCATTACATGTATGCCTCGATATATTAAACCCCTCATAAGCGGCTCCCCCGCTCGGTGACCATAGCTATTGCGAGTTTTCGATGTTAACCGGACACTACATTTTGTATGGGAAAGGAACATCGCCTTGCAACATAACCATAACTGGAAAAATCAAGAGGTTTTATATCTACGACACTCTATATATACTAGCTTGCATTATCTCAGGTTTTAATATGGGCTTAATCGTAGGTAAAATTTAGTTGTTGTGGCCTATTTGGTTTGGATGGTTGTGGCATAACGTCCGGTTAATTTTGGAAACTCGCAATACCGTATCGCTCTCCTTGCCCCCAGCCTGCTGTTGACATGTATTGATGGTGGTCGAGCGAACCATTAGATATCACTCGGTATTTTACCCGCTAGTGCCTAGGACACGTTAGGGTTTTTGGCACATGTAGTTTGTAAAATATCAATGGTGCACTATGTGGTGGACAGCGCTCAACTGATATAATATATATCATGGTGGATTGTCGATCCTGCTGATCCCACTAAGATTAGTTGGATAATGGAAGTCAGCCCTACTACGGCCACATATCGGAGAGGCGTCGAGATGACATTCACAAACGCAATATGACGAGTAATGACATCGTGGACCTAGGAAACCGGTTTTTGTGTGTGACCGTAGCAGGATATATATGGGCGTGTATTTCTCGTTGGATACAAATTAATATAAGCAAGGAATCAAGCCATCCGCTCCGTACTTTGGACACCAAGTTCGGGTATTAGACCATCGACACGAACAAGGAAAATATACTACTAGGCCGAAAGGCGCTTTGACATCTACGTGCACGTGCCAGCTCATTCACGATATGCACCATCATGCTCATTCAATAACCTCACTTGTGCACCAGCTGTGGAATAAATCATATCTTAGGTTTCCATACCTAAGATATCATATCCGATGTTACAGCATATATATGTCATATCACCCTTTTTGCTGCGTTGCGATATATGCTACGTTGCCGTTATAACCGGAAGGGCCGCATTACCGGATCTACTATGTCACGCCGGACCCTGACGAATCTGCTATGATGCGCATTCAATATACTCTGGTCTGTCTAGTTGTGCCTCATACACCTACCACCGCACTGTATGCGCGGTGCTATATATACACTGCATTGCCAGCTTGCGGTTTGCCTTACATTTAATTTTCTATCGCCGTATCCCTTAGGCGGTCAGTTCAAATCGAAATCTTGACCGAACCAGATATGGCTGGGTGTGCTCGAGCTCTGTTGAACGCAATTACTGTTCATTCTCTCCCTATCTCTAGTAGAACAGGTACATAGAGCTTTCTAGCGTCTGAGATGAAACCCGATGACAGAATAAACAGGAACTGCGTTTATTTGGGTCCAGCTACCACCATATCTGGTTCGGTCACCAAGATTTTGATTTGGACTGACAATCTAAGGAATATGTTCTGTTACAGCTTGCCCCGCTGTGTACCCTGAGGTCCTGTTCACCCCGTTATATTCATTGTTTTCCGCATTCTATATACGCTCCATTGCCTACCCATATAGTATCCGCGACGAACACAGCTGATATACATGTAGGTCAAGGGGAGATAGTATTGCGAACCAATGTCGTCATACAGAACCAATGACAGAATTACGATCGATAAGAGCGAACAAGGCAGACAGCATGCAGATAAGCACATTCACACAATTACATTCGAAGCTCGGAGACCGGCACAGCTGAAAGGTTATATTATAGCCATGCAACAAAAGCCGGCGTGCACGAGCAACCCTTTGCTTCTAATCACTTGTGCTTGTCAACGCCAAAGCATCCATGCTGTGGCTCTAGCAGTGATGGTAGTCAACTTGGTAGGGGTTGTGATCCACTTTGAGGCTCTGGCTCGTGGACCTTTTAAATGCATCGAGAAATACATGATTTCTTATATGGGTTATAAATGATCACTACATATATTTTTCCTGATAAGCCGTGATCTGCATTGAAATTGCTCTAAACCCACGTAGAGCTGAATTCTGCATAAGCAACGCATCAGGAAATCCCATGTAATATGTTTTTGATGCATGAATCAATGCACATTCATGTTCAGGAAATCAGTACTTAAGTTTTGAAAGCATGAATCAATGCATCGGGAAACGCGTCGACTATTACATAAAAGGAAACGGAAAAAAGCATCAAAAGCAAATAACTTCAACACCAGATATGTACACACCAATAAAATCAAAACTAAAGTAAAATTAGATCGATATTAGGATTCAGAGGCTAACAGATAAGGTAGAGACTACACACAAGGACAAGAAATCGGGTGCAGAATCGAGTATTACAAGCACTGGCACACGATAAAGTGTGTAGTGAACAGTGTTGTTCTCGGCAATATATTATTATGCTACAGTTTGTTATTCATACTGAACGTATTCTTGCCACGCCAGCTATGTGTGTTCTTTTATGACTGCCTTTTCAAGCAGTAAATACGTGTTAAACAGTCTTTTGTTTACACTATAAAAAGAGGGTTCTTCCCTCATTATATACAATAGATCAACAAGAATCAGTCCTCGTCTTGAATCCTCCTATCGCCTGCAGCATGAAACGAAATAAACAAATAGTATAGTAATATGATAAATTCAAAAAGACCTCAGAAACGGAAAAATTGGGCGCATTATCGATGCATTTCCACATACTCGAGCTGAGATCAGTTGATGCATCATTTGATGCATTCCCCCACGATTGAATTCTGGCTGTGGAATGCATTCGATCCCGGATACATTGATTAGAGAGATGCAGAGGCAGGTCAACGTAGCCAGCTCGCACTCAATCAATGGGCATCAAGACACTCGCCAGCACGCTCGCCAGCACGCTCACAAGCACAATTACAGCACAGAAGAGGCTCCACTCGCCATTTGGGCCACGATAGAATGTAAGCGAGGTCGGCGGAGGTGTCGGGATCGTATACTTGATAACACTGCCGGTCCCGCCAACCAGCCACCCAATGTGGTATAGGTAGCGTCATCAGCGATGAGATTAGCATATAGCTACACGTAGCGCGCGTGGAGGCAGTCAGTGCTGTTCGCCAATTTGCAGAGATGTCGATATCATGAGCGATGCATGTATATAAAGAGAGATACTGATCAATAGACGTTGAGGCCACCGCGAATGTGATCTCTGGTATATGAAAAGGCATCCAATCCCCTGATATTCAGCTGACATCTGAAGCCCTAGCCCTATCATTGACACGTACTAGGGTGTAGCGAAAAGTGATCAGAATCTGATAAGACAAATACACGTATTCACCGCAGCATTCACTTATCAGATTCTGATAACTTACCCTCAACAGTACCCGGTGAAAGGCAACGCATATTGCAGTTGATTACCCCGCCCCCACCGGCGCAGCAACCTGTCAGGACGCGCAGCATACCCAACCTGCGCAGGTCACTGCCGACCGGCCAGATAGTTCCGTATTCATATCGTACACCATTTTCTGGGAGTGAAACGACCCCGTATTAACTTAGGGATGGGCTTTCGTATTATATTATATTTTGCATCTACGTCCTCTTACCGCCTCCTTCTCTTCTCTGTCAAGTTTCCTATTTCCACCAAGACACGCATCTTCCACTAACGTTGAAATTGGCTTTTGCACGGGCACGGGCACATGCACGTGTGCTGCAATTGCGCAAGCGACGGCGCCCGCGATTCCCGCACCGACCGACCGGGGAGCGCGATCTGCCGTGTAACGAGCAAAGAGCTAAAAGCAACACGAGCGCCTCTGATTGGCCGTTACGTCCGCCATATCGATTCAGCCCCTATATAGGTGCTTGTTCACCTCGTCATCTCGTGATCCGCGCAGGGATGCCGTTTATCCGTCTGCTTATTTGTAGAGTGTGATTGATCTGGTAGGGAATATGAGGTCTGCAGATTTTCCAAGCACCATAAGAGTTATGAGCAGATGCTTCACGGCCTAGTAGACGCTGCGTATTATGTAGAGTACATGTAGCACTCGAAGGTATATAACGTACCGCAATGTGGCGGATATGGTGGCACTAGTGTATAGGAGGTACATGTATATACGGAGCTACCGAACCTGTTAAGTTGCTAGCTTTGTACATGTAGTTACTCTGCACAAAATACATCGCGACTACTCGGGATTTAATTACGTGCAGACCAGACTCCTCACACATACGAGGAGATACAGAATATATCATAAACACCGAAATGCGATCCGTACAACACCTGAGCATAGTATTGCCAGACAGTGAAACCAACGTCCAAACCCTCGCCTAGCGAAAGAGGGACTACACCAAAATCCTAGAAAAAGATATATCAACCAATGCCGAGTGATCTCTCATGATTAGAATTCGCGACTAAGAGCTACGCTGAAAGATACCATGTTTACCGAGCAGCAGTCCCAAAACAACACGAAACGTCTGGCTAGTAGAGTTCGAAAAAGGCCCAAAGGTATACAAAAGGCCACCTAATTTCTATATGAGACTTGAACACTTGTTCTTGCTTCAATCTTACTCAGGCCAACCTTCTTATGTTGTTGTTGACACATTTAAACGCCCTTCTCTATCGCGCTCCTCAGATAAGGAAGCGATATTTTCCCTATATGAATTAACAACGTTTACAACACCATTAAGGCTAGATCCTACAAAAGATTTAAAATGATAGTTCAGGCAGGCCAGACAAAAGATTTTCACTGACAAGAAAGGAGCAGCCAAACCTGTTGATTATGGTCAATCGTTGCCATGTTGTTATGTTGTTTGTTGTTAACAATTATATTGTTAAACGTTTCATTGTAAAAGCTAGACGTGGTTCTATGCTATGTGTACTATTACACTAGAGGTAGTTTGGCCTCTAGGTTTGTAACTATAAAGAGAGAGTTTTCGCTCTCTCTCCTTTGCTTTTCTTCATCAGTTATAAAGATATATACATTCTTCGCTCTTCGTCTTCACTCTTTAGAAGTATCTCAGAAAACAAAACCAACCGGCAATATTTCCTCCCAGGCCATAAGGCCGAAAAAAGAAAAAAGCCTCGCACAAGGATGAAACATTCATTCCAAATGAAACGCTTCGCAGTAAAGCTAGATAAAGGTCATAAATAGAGAAGCCTCAAACACTTAAGAACAGCAGAAGTTTTGGGTCAGTGGATCCGGAGGCGGGTTAGAGAATCGGTATGCATGTGCCCGTTCTTATAGCTACAGACATATACACACCTATGGTCACTTACAGCTCCTTTCTCTTCCTACGCGCATATTTGCAGACGGATAGAGGTAGACAAATAACCATGGGCGAGACCAGGTCAATGAGTCCATAGGCAAGTGCTGTGACCTATAGCTACAGCTCGAGTGTTTTTTTTTTTCTTTTTTCTTTTTTTTTTGTTTCATTCATACTCGCATGCAGACCGTAGTCTATGGCGGCGCATCACAATCTACAGTACAAGTACAGGGTTTCACCCTTATGCCTACTAGTCGCTTCGTTCAGCAGGATGTGGAATACCCCAACCGGCTACAGCTCGAGTGGGCGAGCGAGAAATTTCGTGATTGAGCCACCGCAGTTTTTATTCCAAGGTTTCCTAGGAGGCGAGGTACTATTCTCATTACGAGATATGGAGTTCCACCGTATTTGCATGGTTGACATATGGCACAATTAATCAATCAATGGTTGACATATAGCGTCATGGAATATCACTCGGTCTAAAAATAGCGCGTCGATTCCCTGCTTGCTTCCCACTTGGTTTTCTGGCTTACAATGCATAATTTCAGGCCAGCATTAGACGTTGGCCCATACACCTCACACCCAATATCACATGTTCCATTATCCTATCGGCGCAAAACCGCCCATTGTAAAGACAATCCGCGTCATGAAGTATCACTCGGTTGATGGCAAACGGCATGTCGAGCTGCCGCAGTTGTTTTAAGTATAGTTCCGCGCACAGGTTGGAATAACGCCAGATAAATAACGGAGATCCTACGGATTATGGACAACTCACCAAGCTTTTATTATTGTATTTCCAGGAATTGTGTTCCGAACGGACCCCCAAACCGAAACTTTAAGGTTTGCTGAAAAGAGTTTTCTCACCCGTACGATTCTTAGTGTGATGAGGTCTCAGAAAAATACACAAGTGGGCACACCACAACCTCATGACTCGCAAGAGTCTCCTGCATAAAATATTGCCATCCATTCCCTCTTCAAGACATAGAGATATGCTTGAAACCCATCAACTAACCCGAACAAGAAACACAATATATCAACTATATAGAAGATTCCACCACTCACTCGGACACCCCCCTCCCATAGACAGTTTCAATAACAACCTGATAACTAACTCCTATAACTCATCTTGACCAGTCACCAAATGTTCAAGTGGCCCCGGGAGTTCTAGTTTAGGGGGGGGGGGGGGGGGTTCTGGTGGAGGGGGATTCGGGTTCGGGCGGTCCAGGTGAGTGATGTTGTCCACCGGAACCCGCGGAATCGTTGCATTTCACCACTAGCCCCAAGCCCTGCATGGAACGTAAAAAGCGCCTAATTTCATCCGACTGTTTTGTCCTGGGCGGGTTCATAAACCACAGCGTCCCCGTTTCTAGCATCACGCCTTCCTCCATTTTCAACATGATTACATAAATTATCTTAGCAGCGACCCACAGTAGGGGAGCGCGATCCAAATCCGGGTACCAAACTATTTCCTTTAAGATTTTCCCGTCGAGAACTACACAATTGTTTGGCTCAGACAGGTTGGGGTTGAAGCCTAGTCTATTATCGACGAGCCCTAGTCTGCAACATGGGAGGCGATGCGCCCGGCAGGATACACTGTAGATGGCTATTAATATGCGCTCGAAGATAGCGCCAGGCCTCAGTGTGTCTTCAGCTTGTTCAACCAACACCTCCATCGGCTGGCGCAGCACACCGAGCACACCGAGCGAGACCCGCCCCCCGCCCCCCCTGAAGGCCCAAAGCCTTCTCCCTGGAAACCCATACCGCGCCGGGCCCTTTTACGCGGACCGCCATAGCATGAAACCTCGAATGGCCTAGGTGGCAGTTTACCGGCATCCCTAACAAGGGATACCAACCGCCCGCCTTCCCTGACCCACTCTAATCCTACCTCTCCACAGGAGACGGATGTGACATCCATTAGTACCTGTGCCCACGGCTCAAATTGTCTGCCGATCAGTCGTTTCAACAACGGGGACTCGCCCAGCCGGATGAGCGTAGTTACCGCTGTGACCAGACCGATGGGGGAGGCGGCAAACAGGAGATGATGAGATGTCTTGTGCATGGTCTTGAAGTAGGCCTTGACGTGCTTTTCGCCGACGAGAACCAGGAGGGGAGCGATGTTGGCTACGAGCTGTGCCCAGACGTCGGAGGTGCCGGTGTGGGGGTTGGACATGTCTGGGGAGATCGTTAATCTTAAGCTTGTATGAAAGCTTCTTTCTAGATGATCCCGACTCGATACACAGAACTTGACGTTTTATGATCCGGGAAGAGGTTGTAAGGTAGACCTAGAGGAAAGGATGATGGTGAGATGAAGTATCAGCCAGCTGGCGCGACGTTGCCCTGGAATCGAGAGCTCAAGGGTATGAAGAATATTTTTTTCAAACAGTTTGAAAGTCGGTTTCTCAGCGGGATACATGTAGTGGTTTTATAGTCAATGACCACGCACATATATAGCTGCTCCGGAGCATCTTCGTACGTTTGTGAAGATGTAGGTGACTACTGTTTCACCAATTAAAGATCTTTCGTCGGAGAGTTAAAATCTAGTTGGGTCAAGCAACATGCCGTGAGATTTTTCTTTCAGCCGGAAGGCAACAGCAGTGAGCCATCAGGTTTTGAAGCTCCTTGTGCCTTCCATCACGAATATGATCCGCGTTTGACGAATGAAGCGAAATCATGGCAAAGCCTCCGGTTGGGTGGGGGAGGGTACCGATTTTCCAACAAGTTGCTCCGAGAAATAAGGACAAGTAAACTCATCCCAAATATCCCTGCAAAGGAGCCTCTCGCTAAAACACAGACTTTATCTACTCACAAGCGCAGAGCCCACTGCAAACCCACAAATCTATGAATTCGAACCACATAACACATCTGCGCACATTTTTGATCGAAGAAACATTACACCTTTTACAATCAGAGCTGTAGGCATATTTAGAAACCGAAACAAACCCACTCAATGTTGGGCAAAAGATCTCACCCCTTGAGGTGACATTTAAAATTACCCCTACACGAAACTCAGAAATTTTCAGACTTCTAAATGGCATCTCTACATAAATTCTTTGTCGCAGCGGCAACCTACCCTGACGGTATATACCTGCTGCCGGACTGGTAGCAAATGTAGTGTGGAAACATTCCTAAGCGTTGTGGCGCATGGCGCATCACTAAGCAGAAAAGACAACACTAGATAAGCGACTAAGCGCGTGGGTGGCAACCAGGCGGATGAGGCGAGCATGGACACGTAATGTCAATAGGGCACGACTACTCTAGTTTAGATCTCTCTTTGTCTCTTGGTCATCACCTCTCTCATAATACTATCATCGTTGGTTTGGTTCATCGTTACGTTCGATCAGTTTGGTTGTCTCCATTCGTAGACTCTACAGTAGACTCTAGCGGGCCAGATCTTGGTATAATGAAACACCATCCAGGTGCCACGAATTCATTTTTAATCGCCTCCATCATGCACCAGCTGGGGATAAATAATCTTACTTCTCCACCATGATCGTGGGCCAGTGAAGCTAGCTATATCATCTTTCTCCGATAGGTAGTAGGGACTTTTTGTCGACTCAACTCGTGCAGTTTTAATCCCGCCTTCTTCTGTAGCTCTTGGCATATCACTTTCTACTCTAATAAATACCTAAGGCCAAATATTCAGCCCTCAGGATTCCACAGGCTGTGCCTACAGGAGGGAGGTTGCCAAGGCGAAAAACTGAAGAGTTCACAATATTATGAAAACAGTCCACTGCATGATGCAGGGATAGAAGAGCAAAAATCAACTATATATTCTTTCGCTCTACCGAGATACTCGTCCATTTTCCTTTCTTCCCATATTATCTAATAAGCACATTAACTAAGGTGTATGTGTTCCGGGCCACCGGCGAATACCTCGAATTCGCGAATGGACTTGAGGTATTCGCGAATGGACTACTATCCTCATACATCTGTGGCTGGACCAGTCTATTCGCGAATAGACTGGGGGAAACGTAGTCTTAGTAGAATAAATATTGATCGCAAACAACTAATAATTGATTTAGATCAATGTCCAATAAACCCCGCAGCCTCAGGGGATCTCCGCAACCCCCAGCGACCTCAAAGACCTCAAGGAGGGCAAAAAGCAAGCTCTAATCAGCAATTGGTACCTCTGTAATGCATAGAAACAGCCAGCGATGTCCTTAAGGATTCGATCAGCATTCTTCCTATAATCATTCTCCATTAGAGCCCTGAAACCTCAAGTTGCTGCGTCCAAACCGTTGGAGAATAGTTCTGAAAACCATATTTCACTACAACTTAAGCAGTGCATTCGTCAATCGACCGGTCCTGTCACAGAGGTATGGAGTAAGCAGTCTATTCGCGAATTCGAGGTATTTGTCGGTCGCTCGGAACATCTCTCTACAATCCACAGCATGGATACTCAAGTCTGACCGATATCCACATAGCTACATGTACCTTTCAAGCTCTATCTGTGTGCGATCCTACCCTCAAAATCCACGAGTCCATCTGGAATCATTATTACATCAAATAAGCCTTCGGGTATCTCAAAGTGTTCAGAATATGTAAGCGGATGTGTTGTTGTCGATCCAGTTACCAAATCCTCTATTATATATATACTCCCACCCTCATACTCTTCATGTCTACAAATAACATTGAACCGGCGATCCTAGAAGACTTTGATCATTTCAGTATTTCCTATTCTTTGTCACACTAATACTTCAGCCAACTAATTCACCTTCTTGAAAGAGCTTCAACAAAGTACCAGCTTGTGAGCGTTATTTTGGCATTCCTGTTGCGCCAATCGACGAATGACGTTCAGAAAGAGAGCAAGCCACACTTCATGATTCACAGGCACCGGTGACAGAGCGGTGCCTCTTATACACAGACTTACCACAATAACATATGGCGGATTTTTCGATCAGGAAACTGGATACTAATACAGTGGAGTCTCGATAGTAGCATATGGTTGGGAATGAATTTTCGTGTGCTACTATCGAGAATATGCTTGTATCGAGAACAAATTTGCCCGTACCGACTCGTTTGGGATTGCCCAACTATATGCTACAATCGAGGATATGCTATTATCGAGAATGCTACTATCGGGACTCCACTGTAGTTGGATATGATAGGTTTGAGGATGATGGATGGTCTGGTTAGCCTTTCGGCGGTTCTTCATGATGATCATAGATTTTGGCCTTGTCCCCTTTTCTGTTAACACCGCACTCGATCTATAAAACCTCTGAAGGCTGGAAAAGAACTTGTCCTCCACGATCCTCTTCCCAGTAGAGCAGAGGGAGTATTGTGATTCCTAATCGTGAAGCAGCAGCTTGATGACTTGACCCCGCCGGGAGATATACTATCAATAAACTGTTCGTTCCTATTTTTTTCGCCATGAGCAACTTTACAGCTTATAAGAATATTTTCTAAAATATATCCATGGGTAAATTGTATCGTAATTAACATCTCAATACCATTGAACGCCGCTCCCACCCCCTACTCCACCACCGAACGCTCCCCACGGGGGACACATCTTTTCCTAACGGTGTTCACCTCGCCCACATCCCTTTCATTTTCAGGAAGCACTGTATACCCACCTCCCGCGAAACCTTCCTCCGCGTTCTCCTCCTTATCTAGCCAGTATAGTTGCACCCCTTCCGTACCGATTGGTATACCCGCCTGTTCCCACTCGTAAGGTTCCTGTTTGCGAAGATCCGGTATCCCCTCATGCTTAAGATAATCCCATATCTTCACTATCTTTCTCCGCAACTTGTTTCCCCGACCATTATTCCGTTGCCAAGACCTTATCCATTTTTCAACCTCTTCCCCCCTCACCGTATCATACGCAATCTGCCAGGAACCATAACCACGCAGCCTCCAGTAAGTGAGGGTCTCATCATCCAACCTTCTGTAGACCTTTTCTAACTCTTGGAGCGACCTGAGCATACGGTTCAACAGCGGCATGCGATGCTCAGCGGGCACGACCGGAATGGGGTTGCCGGCCGGGCTATAATGTTCGTCCACTTCAAACTCGGACTTTAGATAAGGTTGGACACAAACGAGGTCCGCCATGTCGAAGGAATGGCCAAGTTTAAAGGCATTAATGAGGGCAGCAGAGGTATCTCCCAGAACAACCATTGTTGACACTGTGGCACCTTTGAGGGACGAGATTTCGCAGTATGTGTTGTATAGATCACGGTGCGTGTATGGGGGATTGTTGTAGGCCCTAAAGAGGTGCTTGCTTTAAATGCGAAAGCAAAGGAAACTATCAGCACAGTCACGACAACATGCACGATGGAGCGTATTTTTCCCACCCGGATTCCTTATTTCGGGCTGGAATTCTGGACGGTCTTGTAGCGCGGAGGACCCACAGCATGGTGGACCCCACCATTGCCAATTCAAAGAATTCAATATTAGAGCTCGACATTTGGAAACCAGGTGTATTAATACGCTCCGGTACATGAGGGGAGCTCGGGAGAGAATGGCAGTATAAGATGTTTCAACAATTGTGAGTAAGAGTGGGGGGCTCCTACACAAAATCCAGGGAAAACAAGCTAGGCGTTGCAGTCACTTCGACCTCAGTGGCTGTATTCTCTGGAATTCGCCTGGTTATATGCGCCATATTAATCGGCTTCTATTGATGTTGAGTGATGGTGGTGATTAATTGGGCGGGCTAGGAGGATGTTGATTGCGATTTGTAGGGTGGAATTGGTGACTTTATAATTTAATATAAGAGTTAGATGTAATTGATGTCTTGGGAAGCGAAAAGTCGCGACAACTTTTATCAGTTTTTCTCTTTTGTGCCGCGGGATCGTTAATCGTATTACAAGTTGTGACGGAAGGCCTATTTTAGTATTTACATGTACGTATTTACGTCTAGCTAATTATAGCGCCCGAACTAACGCTCCCTAGACCTATGTAAGCATTAATACTGTATCACTAGCACGCATGAGTACAATACATAAGAGACCTTCGTTCACTATTTGCACATGCAATCTCAACTCGAGGGATCTTTCTAGCTGCATTTCTGCGAGACCAGGGAACCCTAACCCTACATGACAATAACCGAAAAAAAAAGATATTGCCCAGCTGCTAAATCAACTCACGATCAAATATATAACATAAATACTATCTACTAGCGAGCTCTGACAAGGTGGAGATCGACTTGTCCCATGTAGGGTGACGAAAAGGCTTCAATATGATCAATCGATCAACTAGGAGACACTACTGTTTTGCCTACTACCCGCACAACTTTTCGTGTTCGATCATGTGTAGTTGAGTTGGGCGTCGGCCAAATTCATCTGGCTTTACGCCTAGTAGATCTAGGGATCATACAGACACTCTGCAAAATTGTTTATGATTACGAATTTACGATTTCGGAGTGAGACATTGCTCCATATATATAACCGTGGCGGACCGTCAAGAACCCCCCAAGAGAACTAAGCCACTCCCAGTAACCAATGGCGCCCGGAATCAATGAAGAATAAGGTCCATGACCTATTTAACCTCTTTTGTATATAGTTACGAATTATATTATATAATTTTTGTTGTTTTGAATCTAATATAATAACTTCATGATGCGCCACACTGCGCACTAACATTAAAACTACATGTAAATCACGAAAACGTTTGCTGAGTGGCTGTGCATGTAGCCCGGGAGCATCTACATGTATCTAGCCCCTTCTGATCAAGAAAGAAAAGAAAAATGCTTGCAATTGTAGGCACCATCTATGATAAGATTAGTATACGAACATGCACTCACATATTATCACTCGGTCATAAATCCTCACTCGGTCAGTTCGAGTTCTTACAATGATAGCGACATGCCATCCAAGCATCACTTGATCAGTTGGCACTTAAAGCACCTCCGCAGGAGTTTTATCCGCTATCGGAAAGGACATAGGCCTGGGATGAGGTAAGTCCTTGAGGGTGACAGATATACGAACTTTACTAATCTATAATTAGGACAGAACTCCTAACTCATTCTCAGGATTATCTCCGGTGTGCGAACGATTTGAAAATATGGGTGATGGAAATGGATCAGTGGAGACTTCAGGGCCTTATGCTATATTTCATCTCACTCAGGTTTAAGATTACCTTGGGAGTAATCGCATTATTACACATATTATAATTTATCTACTCCTTTACTGAAACATACCCTTCCGGGGTTACAAAGCCAGTCGCAGTCGGTTTTGTGAGCGGAGCACTTGTCGTCGTGAGACTAGCGGAGCACTCGTGGCTGCACCACCTGGCAAACGATCCCGATTATTTCCAGAAATATTCTTATTATGCCCTTGGAACCTCTGGGACATTATTGGGGCTTCTTAAACTATGCGTGTGTCTAACCATCGCCATGTACATCCCCAAATCCACAATTGAAACTTCCTGGGACTATTTTAACACCATTGTCCTAGTCTTATTTGAAGTCATCGCCACCATTCTGGCAGGTGTGGGGGCTCATTGGCCCGAGTGCATTTTGATGGGTGCAAAGAAGGGACTTTTCCATTCTTGCAACGATCGGAAAATCTGCGAAATGCTTTTCCAGAAGGACAAGACCCGCCTGTTGAAGCTACTCTTCGATAAAGGTATGCTGTTGTCAGAGAAAGAAGAAGGAGGAGGAGGAGGAGGAGGAGGGGGTAAAGCTAAAGGTGGATCAAGCGGGGGTGGAGATGCACCTGACGCCGAACCTGACGCCATTTCTGACGACAAAGAAGAGGCATCTGACGGCCAAGAAGAGGAGAAATCTATAATGTACTGTCTCTATTTTTTCTATTATTGGAACGGTCTGATTGGCTGTTGGGTGCAGGGGTGCAATTAGTCAGCACCACACATCAAATTGTGACCGGTTGCCAACCACTTTTTGGCCGGGTAGTTCCCACACTTGACTTGCCGGGTACTTACCACTTCCATCGCTCTCCTTCCACATAGCAACCAAATACTTCCCTAGCTCACTTTTCCAACAACATAATCTCTCCAAAATACCTCCAATCAAAATTCGAAAAAATGTCCACTCTTAAATGTGTCCAATGCAAAAGGGACAAATCTGTTCTCGATTATGATCTAGACAGACATGGTGCACCACGCAAGACCTGTCAATCATGCTTGGTAAGTTTTGTTGACATAATTTAAGTTGATTTTTGGTACTAAACAATATTTCAGCAACGTCAGCGCGAACAACAAAGGGTCAGAGCAGAGTCCAGGCGAATTCAGGTCAATCATGACATTGAGGTATTTACTTTAAATTGCTAAACACTCCTTCAAATACTGAAATGATTATTAGCACGCTGTTATCCCACGTGTCGGTTCTATTGCTCCTCTCGCTTTTCTATCCTCCCGTTTGCACTGGAATCAATTGGACTTGGGAACATGAATATTGTTTGTTCATCGTGCCATGCCCTGTACTGGATGGGGGAACGTGTCGGTGGCACTGCAGCTGTCCCAAAGTTTCAGACCTGCTGCAAGAAAGACAATGTTGTTTTACCACCTATCAAAAGAGTACCACCTTACCTTCAATACCTTCTGGAATCTTTGGACACCATAGCAAGACAATTTCGGGCCAATATAAGGGAATACAATGGTGCACTTACATTTACCTCCGTCAAATATACCGCCGATAACCGTCCAGCAGCACAAAGTGGTGGAATTACCTGTTTCCAGATTCATGGGGAACTATTTCACATGCAGGGTCTTTTGCAACCTGCATTGAACGCAACACCCTGTTTCGCTCAACTCTATTTCTACGATCCCATTTATGCATCCGAGCTCCGTCATTCGGCACACCCAAGACTCAACCTTGAGGTCCTCCAACGCCTCACTGCGGAATTAAATATCGTTAACCCATTTATCACTATCTACAAAACCGCGAAAGAACGATTGGATTCTCTACCAGCTGTAGAAGGCAATGCAAGAGTTCTTCTTAACCCACAACTGCAGTTGATAATGGAGAGTGGTGCGGACAAAAGACGTAACAATCTATTAACCAGCAACGAAATTACCATCATCATTCCTGATGAATACGATCAAGCTGGCTTTCGTGACATTGTGTTGGCAAACAGAAATCCAGACCCAAACACAGCTTTCAGCATTATCACTCCAAATCACGCAGCTTATATGCCATTGCATTATGTTTTACTATTTCCGAATGGAGACTTGGGATGGCATTGGAGTTTACAATCGAGAAACGATATGCAGGTTAGAAAGAATCTTCGGTTAAGTCAGAGAGCATTTTACCGGTAAGTTTAAGTATAATATCTGAAATTATTTATATACTAACAGTCAAATCAGATACCGTTTACATGCACGTCACGATGAGCCCAGTACAATCTTTCAAGCCCAACGTTTATTTCAACAATACTTGGTTGATGCATGGGCTGCATGTGATCAGAACAGACTGAACTGGATTCGCCTCAACCAAAGACAACTTCGATCTGATCTTTACAACGGTCTGGCTGATGTAATGTTACAAGATGATTTTAGTGTCAACTAGTCTGGCAAGCGGATTATTCTACCAAGCAGTTACAGTGGTGGGGATCGGTATATGCAACAACTCTTTCAAGACTCCATGGCTATTGTTCGTCACTTTGGCCGAGCCAGTCTCTTTATCACATTCACAGCAAACCCCAAATGGAAAGAGATTACCGATGAGCTTCTTCCTGGCCAAAGTTCAGTGGATAGGCCGGATCTGATTGCACGCGTCTTTCATTTAAAACAACAACAGCTTCTTCAAGAGCTCAAACATAAACACATTTTTGGTCGCTATTTGGGATGTGTTTGGACAATTGAGTATCAGAAGCGCGGTTTACCACATATGCACCTGTTGCTTTTCCTACATCCTGATGATCGATTTACCACCACTGAGAACATTGACAATATCATTTCGGCGGAAATCCCTGATCCAGAAACAGACCCTAATGGGGAGCTTCACTCGGTTATATCAAGTTGTATGGTTCACGGTCCTTGCGGAGAGATAGCACCCAATGCTCCCTGTATGGCAAAGACAAACAACGGCGGTTCAGCTTGCTCAAAACGGTATCCCAAAGCATATCAATCAGAGACCCTTCTCCAGGAAGATGGTTACCCACTTTACAGGCGGAGAAACAATGGCAGAACATTCACGACTCCATTGAGAGGCTTGGGATTCTCAAACCAATTCACGTTTGACAACCGCTGGATTGTACCTCATAATCCTTATCTTTCATGGCGTTATAAGGCACATATCAATGTTGAAGTCTGTGGCTCAATTCACGCTATCAAATATATTCACAAATATATATACAAGGGTTCAGATAGGACAACGGTTGAAGTTGGCACTGAATTGGATGAAGTTCGAAGATACCTTCAATGTCGATACATTGGGCCTATCGAGGCTGTTTGGCGGTTATTTGAATATGGAATGCATGAAGAGTTGCCTGCAGTCACACATCTGGCAATACACATGCCTGGAGAGCAGCCAATCTACTTCAACACGGATGTCATCGAGGAGGAATTACAGCAAAGAATGGAAACCGCCAAATCCTCCCTTATGGCATTTTTTAAGTATAATTCCGACAACTCTGATGGAAGACAATACCTGTACCAGGAGTTTCCTGTCCATTTCACCTATAATCCTCAAACTCGAATCTGGACTCCAAGGAAACGTGGGATTGCTATTGGTAGAATGTACCACTGCAATCCAATGATGGGGGAGAAATATTATTTACGGCTTCTTCTTACAGCTGTTCGTGAGGCTCAATCTTTTGAACATTTGAGAACAGTTGGTAATATTCTTCATCCCACATTCAAAGCAGCATGCATTGCGCTTGGTCTTTTGGAAGATGATCAGGAGTGGATTCAATGTTTTACTGAGGCTATTGTTTTTTCGAGTGGATCGTCTCTACGAACCCTATTTGCAACGGCATTGTTATTTGGAGATGTAACTGACCCTCTCACACTCTGGACTCAATTCGGAATCAACATATGTGACGATCTCCCTAACGCATTACGGAACAATGAGTCACTTCTGTTTCCAGAAAACATGGAAAACCCACACCTCGATTACGGCCTGTATTTAATCTCACAAATACTTGCTGACTCTGGCAAAACCCTAATGGACTTTGGCATTCCTACCAATACGAATGATTGGGGATTCACAAATGGGAATGAGATGATTGCAGCTGAGCTCCGATATGACAATCAAGCAGAAGCTCATTCATATGGAACCGGAGTTGGACAACTTAATGCGGATCAATTATACTGTTTCAACACCATCATCCAAGGAGTCGAAAACCCAGCAAATGCGCATTTCTTTCTACAAGGACCAGCCGGAACCGGGAAAACCTTCCTCTATAAGGTTTTATGCAACTATTTCAGAGCACAGAACAAGATTGTTCTTTGCGTCGCATCTTCTGGAATTGCAGCACAATTACTTCCAGGGGGAAGAACATCTCATTCACGATTCAAGATCCCAATTGTTATCAACGAGTCCTCAACTTGTTCTATCGGCAAAAACACTCTCCTGGCTGGATTACTCCGTCGAACCGCGCTTATCATCTGGGATGAAGTTCCAATGCAACATAAATATTGCTTTGAGGCTGTTAGCAGAACCTTAAATGATATCAATGATGCCAATGATGGTGCCTTATTTGGAAATATCCCGGTTGTGTTGGGTGGGGATTATGCGCAGATACTTCCTGTTGTGAGGCGGGGGAACAGGGGAGCTATTGTTGCAGCTTGCCTTCAAAGTTCTATTTTATGGCACAACTTCAAATTACTTTCTCTCAAAGTTAATATGAGGGTAAGAGTTGGAATCGCAAACACACAATTTGCCGAATGGCTTGCACAAATGTCATACAATAAACAATAGCACGGTTCAATTATTCTCCCACCGTTCATCAAGATTTCGACCACAGTTGAGGACCTCTGCCGACATGTTTTCCCACTCGAGATTGTTAGCAGAGCACATTTGGATCCTACGGTTTTTTCAAGGTGTGCTTTCCTGGCAATGAGGAATGATACAGTTGCCGATTTCAATGAAATAGTGCTCCAACAGATATCAGGGGAGATCGAAACATACTTTGCCATTGATACCGCGGAATTCAACAATTCAGAAGAGAGTTTGGATGAATTACCGGCAGAATACCTCCAGAATCTTAATCCCGCATCTCTTCCGCCTTCACAACTCAAATTGAAGATTGGAGCACCTATTCTTCTACTACGGAATCTTTATCCAAAGCAGGGGTTGTGTAATGGTACCAGATTGACGGTTACCAGGCTGGGACGGAGATGCATTGAAGCATGCATATTGGGTGGAGATTTTGATGGACAGATTAAGATTATACCAAGGATCAAACTTTCAACATCGGAGGGGGATCTACCATTTATTTTAACCAGAAAGCAGCTTCCATTTCGGCTCTGCTTTGCCATGACGGTAAATAAAGCGCAAGGACAGTCATTGGATGTAGTTGGTGTTGATTTGCGTATGCCATCATTCTCACATGGCCAGCTGTATGTGGCACTTTCTCGGGTCACTGATGTGGATGGATTGAACGTTTTACAGTGCGAGCAACGTGGTCGACAGACAGAAAACGTGGTGTACCCTGAAGTATTATTATAGTTTTCTGTATTTTAATTTCCTTTACAATGTTGTATCAGTCAGATATTGTACTTTATAATATCAAAAAGTGCGAAAATTTACACTGTAAAACAATACAAAATGAACAAAAAAAGTGCATCGAGTTACCTCAGCCGGTTATCTTCCACACACATCATTTTACTGATATAAGCTTGAATAAACGGCTGGAGTATTACGCCCTTAGCTCCTAGAGGAATAAATTCATAGGTACACTAAGTCGGACAACCCTCTTCCTCTGCGGCAAGGCATCTTATCCAAAAGTGGATAATAGGATGCACCTACGAGGCCCTCAATTATATATCGCCAGACCTGGGATTTGAACCCCAAGTCTTTCGACATATGTCAGACATTTAACCACTACAGTAGATAGCAATCGCTTGAGAAAATAATTTCAGAAGTTTGTGTTAAAGCACACTAGCAACAGAACTATAAAATTTTAAGTTGGGCTAACAAAATTAGGTCACATTCAAGCGCACACTTCGCCTTGGCGAGGTGGCCCACCCCTAGTAATAACGTAATACCGTATATATTAGAGATTAGATTAGACATTAGATTTGCTACAATACCATTGCTTTTAACACCTAATCGAGTTCAATTCTTGCTTTTTGCGTACAAATCGAGCTCAATTTAGCCCATATCGCGCAATTTGACGCCAATAAAGCTTATTTAAGCCTGAAGGATGTCAAAAAACCCGAATACATAGGTACGTTGATGATACTTATTTTCTCTTCATCCATATTTCAGAATACGCATCTGCCGATTATTTCAAGCGGTTCATGTAAGCACATGCCAATAAGAGCACGTATCCCGCAAGTGAATACCCCTGATATATACAAGCGGAGTGCGGCCTCCAACCGCCCAAATGTAGTGAGGAAATGAAGGTGCGGGCGGTACTGCGATAGTAATTTCTTAGATTATTGCTGTCATTCTGGATTATTTAGTCATCCAAACGTACAGGCACGCACTAAACCTCGTCCCCATCTCTAGATCTCCTTATAGGTAATCTGCGATTTATTAGCTCTAGTATGCACTCTAAGTCATTCAATTAGTAGCTTTAGTATGTACAAGCATTTTCCGGCCTTTGGCCGGAGTAGGAACTGTCATGGCTTAAACAATATCAGTTTACCAACGCTTAAGATCACTGAGACCCCAAGATGCCCTGTGCACATATCTGATATACTATTTGGTTGACTCAAGGTATGTTGGAACCAATATCTACTGGCTGACTCAAACATATTTGATAGAATATCTACTTACTGACAAACATATTTGATAGAGAAAAAGAAAACCCCTCAAACCTAGCCAATCAAAACCTTTAAATAACACATTGCATATCGGTATATCTATATACTTATTAGATATGTAGTTCATGATGAAATGCTATCAGGGAAATTCGACCTTGATATGTAAAAATATAGCTGTAGTTCTGTCAGTGTTTGTTTTATTATATCCATCAATTGCAATAGCTACACGCCTTTTAATGCCAGTTTCCTTCCATCTCGGGAGTAGTTCTTTGTCTACTTGTGTAATGATATGCAACCAATATCAGAAATAGCTATAGTGCGCAACCAATAGAAAACGTTCCTGGTGATGATGAGGAAAACTATATAGTTTAGATAGTTTAGATATATGGGTCAGTTGGGCCGGGCCCGTACTTTCATTAACCGGGCCTGCCGGGCCATGGTCAAATATATATAGACCAGTCTGGCCCATTAAAAGCCCGACTACTTAACATACCTGCAGTGTTCTTTCCGGATCCTCGAGGGCTTTCGAGGCCGGCCACTTGTTGGCTATAACGCAGAACCTATATGCCCAATGAGATGAGGTCAAAACAGAATATATGTGCTAAAAGGAAATATAGCTTTTTGCTTACCTAGAACCTACAGTGATGTCGGACATCGAGGGCACCTCGAGAAAACTCTTAATCCCCACCTCAAGCGTCCTGGCGGACCACAAAGATTGAGACAACTGTTTTCCTTATATATTAATCTCTCTCTATTGTGCAATCTGTACAAGAAATTAGCAACGAAAAGTGATATGGAACATCTAATAAGTATATAATTATAACCTGCATATGCAATGTACGTTTAAAAGCTTTTGATTGGCTCATTGAGAGAGGTTTTGTTTCACTTGAAACATGTTGCGTTGGATTTGAACATAGGGTATTGTGCTGAGTAGTGTTAGATTGTTAATAGGTTTTCAACTGGTTCTGGGAATCGATTAGTAGTTTGATTTTAGCGGCTTGGTGGCTGTTAAAGGGATACTTGCAGCTTGAACTGGAGAAATTTCTGACCTATTCACTGATATATGGGGGATATTAGAAAAGGCACATATAGATCGACTAGAGTAGATATACATATAGTGATGGACTTTGCCTGCCAGGAGGGGTCGAGGGCCGCGCAGCGGCCTGAGAGCCCCGACTAACAGGCAAACAGAGAAATAAGCCGCAAGGCGGCTTGCTTATATATTAGACTAATTGATATACATGTATACAAGGTCAATCATTGCTAAATGAGCGCAGGTACACCATGGATCAGCTCAATACTGGATCAGAACACTTTATATCAAGTTCACTTCTTGGAGGTTCATAAACTACATAGGGAATCACTTGCCTCATACCCACAGGTATCTCCAAAGCGCCACATGAAGTGACAGACCAGTACGATACTTCCTGTACGTACAGAGCCACTCAAGCAACGTGGTACACCACAAGTACTACCCAAACGGACATATCTACTCACGCCCATCTCAAGCCGCGAAAAACAAGAACCCAACGTCCCTCATACCTCCGTCTTCCTACACCCCCCCCCCCCCCCCCCCCGCGGCTCTCTGCCCCAATAGCGGTAAATCCCCAATGGTCCAGCAGCAACACAAACCCCGCAGCCATGGCATCAACCCGGTAGATAAAGTGCAGTTTCACGCCCCCCTCCAATCTCACTACGACTCCTCGCGCCATACACCAGCCAGCAATCTCCAGAAGGACCAAGCTATCCCCGCTCCTCATCCTGCACATTCCTCCATGAAACAAAGCCAAAACCGACACAAGAACCAAATATCACTCCTGCCCCTGGAGCTCTGTTGAGATGAAGCTCCTTCTCTAATGACTGTCTTTAAATTTGTTGTTTCGGAAAGGAATGTGTATGGAGAGGCAGGGTTAGGGTTATGTGTGTGGAGCTAGACAATATTTTGGGCGATACGAGGACACGGATCTTGGTACCAGTGGGCTCTGTGGTGGCTTTGAGCTTGAGGCATGCATGGTAAAAATAGAGTTGACGAAGGCCAAGGGAGTCAAGTGCAGTTATGTACGTAATGCTCGATACAGTTCACCCTCTTTTCGGGGGGGGGGGGGGGGGGGGGGGTATGATGGAGTGGACCACTTTGATATCATACAAATACACATGTATCATTACCGGAGCAACCGTATTTCTCATAGTGCTTCGAAAGCAACTTCATGTAAATTAAATCATATCACATCGCCATCATCATGAACTAAAAATAAAAAAAAAAAGGGTATACGAAAGACCATTCGCTAAGAAAGTAAAAGAGAAAAAAGCCGCTTCATCTCCAAAGGGCCCTGTATCAAATGCAATCCCATATCTAAGCCCTCGTCTCCTCGCCCTCGCCCTCGCTCACCCTCATGTTCTTCTCGTCCGGCCTCACAAAGTCCAACTCTGTGATTTCCGTGTCGTGCACCCTCCACCAAATGACTGGGACGGCGAAGAGCATTCCTATGACGCACAGACCCCATGATGTTCCAAATCTACTTTGTGTTAGTAATGGTATCTAAACGGTTGTATACTGCCTGCGGAATGGTGGGTACTTACAGAACGTAGTAGCTGTGCTTATTGGCGTCAAGACTCCACACGACCGCGGCACCGGCAGACTGGATTCCTTTGTAGAACCCGGCAAAGTAGGCTAGCTTGCGAGGCTCGTTTGAGAGAGCGCCCATGAGCCAGTATGCGTATGTCTGCCAGACGGCATCGAGGAACCCGTAGAAGAGGTAAAGGATGAGATACCATGTGTAATCCGTATCTAACAACAATTAGTTAATCCGCATTCGTAAAGGTATTACGGGAATGCACTCACCAAAGACATCCAAATTGGGATTCTGCTCAAGTGCCACCTTCTCGCGGGTGGAACCAATGAGTGGCTTAAGACCACCTCCCCATGTTGCATTAACAACCGCAAAAAGAATGACCCATCCAGCGATCGCCCTTGTTCTCCTCGACATTTTCTTATTATCCAGGAAGAAACCAAACATCAATGCGCCAATAATCTGCGCCAGCCAGTACCACAAGTTCGTGAATGTTCTCCCACGGAGGTTGAACATATACACATTGTAGCTGTTCTGTTGATATGTGTAGAACCAGTTACTCGCCCAGAAGAAGGGAAAGAGAAGCAGGATGTAGGAGTCACTCTTCAAAGTGGCCCACAGTCCCTTAATCTCCGATATGGCTGAGGGGTGCTGGATTCGTTGCACGCGGGTACCGTCCTTACGGATGATTCTCTCTGGGGGGACCAGGAAGAAAGCGAGGACAGCACCAGCTAGCATAAGGACGAGAAATCCAATGTAGGTACCGTCAGAGACGTGGAGTGCGTTGGGGTCGTTCCAATTCGCAGCTATCGGAAGTAACTCATGTTTAGCCATGGCACCAAATTTGAAATGGAGGATAACTTTGACCTACCAATTGGAATTATCGAGCCAATAACAGCACCCGTGTTGAAGATGCCCCAAAACATGCCGATGTATCTCCCCTTCTCACTCTCAATCGGGTATGACTGTGTGGCACACGAATTAGCGCCGGCGCATCTTCTTTTGACACGGAGATGGACATACCATCATGATGGTTCCCTGAGCACACCATAGTAGCGCAGCACAAACACCCAACAGCGCACCCGCAAAGATAACAAAAGGGCGGTTCTCTGTGTGGTTATAGCACAGGAATGACGCTGCGTAGATGGCATATCCGACACCTCCGAATGCGAGAGTTGGTTTCGCGCCCACTAGCAGCAGATCGTTAGTATTGGAGCATTGATTATAGAGGAGATGCATCAGGGTATCTCACGGTAGTTGAGGAACGTCCCAGCGACAAAACCGAAGACGGCAAAGGTGGTGTAAAGCGCGGTATTGGCATTTGACTGAACACTTGTATCTAGTTGGCCTCCTCCACCGATTCTTCAACGGATGTTAGCATGGTCCTCCCAGTAGCGATAGAACTCGTAACTCACCCTCCGAGGGCATTAAACATTCCTGTGTCATCCGTTAGATTGCGACATGGCTTGATAAGAGTCGAGAAACATACCAGGACATAAGAAACATACGAAGCCGACAAGAATCACTATGTATCCAGCCTCATCATTAGCACGCACACATTCCAGGTAGTATGCCCTCCAGACTTGCATACCTTGAGATAGTGGTGATCGCCATGGTGCCAATGTCACACCCATAATCTTCCTCTGCTTGATAGGAGCCAACCTCTCGCCTTGCACTTCGTCCATGATTGTGGTTGGGCTACACTGTACCGTTGAACTCGCGAGTACTAGTACTGTGAAGTTTGAACAAGAGTCGGAGTGAAGAGCTCAACTTGAGTTGAAAAGAAAAGGGTGGTGGGCATGTGATCTTATTTAGGTGAGCCCCCCTCCCTCACATTCCGAAGAAGAAGGTGGGAATTGATCGTCGGGATCTTGGCTGGTTGTGAGTGGTGGACGCGGTGGACGTGTGCACACATGGGGATGCCGAGGTGCATATGCGGGGGTGGGAGTCTTGAGTGTTTTGGATCCTGGTAAAGAATTGTTTTAGGTGATTTCTATTAGGGATTGGCCAGAAGAGAAACCAGCCCGTTTGTTCGAGCTCGCTTTTACTGGTCATCATGGTTCGATTACGGCACCAGTTGCACGTCCGTTGTGGCATTGCGCATCCCCGGCGATAATAAGCATGCGCATACATGTACCTACATACATGTAATCACTATTGCACTGGCTTGGTTCCTACGAGGAAGACCCGTTTCCTCTTGTCTGCAAGGCAAGGCCACACATCCCTAGCACTACAAGTACTCGAGCAGAGAACCAAGTAAAGCCAACCCTCACCCTCACTTCCTTCTCCAATTCTCATCGCACCATGTACTCGACTCTACGTATTACATGAAGTACATGAAGTACATGTATGTATGTCCCCGTACCTGAGGCGGATGACCACCTGCAAGCCAAGCTCAAGCTCCACGCCCCAGCCCAACGGTGCGCCACCATCTACTCGACCTATCGCACCTTCTAAGTTTAGCACTTGCGCTGATCGCAAAAAAACAAAGATAAGCTTTCCAGGATTGTTGCTGCTGGTTGCTGCCAATGCCGCCCTTCCGGATTATGGAAGGTTACACAGACCGGGTTGCTATGACGGACATCTTCGTATCTGCTCGTGTGTCCTCTCTAGAGTACCTACAGTCTAGAGTACCGACATGGAGACATGCAATATATAATGTGGATACATGTATGCTTATTGGTGAGTCTAATCTTAGCTTTGCTGTTGGAGTTGTAAACAACAACAGTGCCATGTAGCTGTTCACAACGTCTCTGCATCCTCTACATTCTCTACATATTCAAATCAGCGATCGCACCACGCGTCGGCAGTTTATCGATAGTACCCACTCCTCCCCTTGCCCATGTCCATGTCCATAGCTTGAGCTTCCTCAACTCTAATCAGCTTTATCGATCTCTCCTCCCCGTTCAGGGTGCTCCTAGATGCCGAGGGGCCGAACCCAGTTAGACAACACCATTCGCGTATCAAACAGGGTATCGCTGTCCGGGTTTACCCATAACGGATACTGTAGAGCAGTTGTTCTCTGGAGCTGAGCTACTATCAAGGCCTATGTACGTACGTACCTACATGTACCTGAAGGTAATAATATCCCGGACCGCATGTTGGCAACCACGGCCGGATGTGCGCTCTCTCGTCGACCTGAGTAAGCGCAGCCCAAGAAAGCTTCTCTTGCAGCGCGGCTAGTCCCAAATCCAGCTTCTTGATCCTGCAGAGAACTATGCCCGGCCCGCGCTCGATCTGCAATCCTGGTTCTATTATTATACCTGCACTTCGTTCGTGGTACAAGTGGTATTGATGATGGAAATAGAAACACGATCGTGGGTTCTCATGACACTCCTGAGCAGGTTTACGCTCGTGGCAACGATGTAGATATGTACTGCAATTAATGTTTCACCTTGGATTCATCGCGAGCACGACTTCAGGGTGGGATGAGGTTGCGTGTGCGTGTGTGGAGACGGGGTCTTAGTCACCACTAGTGAAGCGAAGCCACACCAGGACCCGTATCGGTGTGAGCCCTATCACGGACGTCTAAGCCCCGTCGAGTGACGTCCCTTGTTCCAGACCAGAGTAATAATAATGCCGAACAACTGAGGATTTTAAACTTTTGACTGGACTGTGAAGTATTAAACTGATGGATCTTACATGTCCCTGGCACCTAACACCGACAACGAACACATTGAAGGTACATAGATGGTAGAATCCAGCGGGGACGAAGCTTCGAAGGCCAATTAAACTTTGTTTTCTTTTTCCACAGGCACGTGTGCAGAGTCTTGGTTATAGGCTACATGTAGCACCTCCCAAGCCCATTCCACAAGTGTTCAAACTGTATCCCGAATCACAAGTTGCCCGTCCGACTGCTCCCTCCCCGACCGGTGAACGATGCGCACAATCCATAATATGTAACCTACAAGAAGATCCACCTTTCCATCTCCACAACTCGTTGAGCGAGTGTTCGAGCTTACAGTGTGAAACACATGCGCCAAACCAGTGCACTTAAAAGCAAAGCGATATCGCAGACAGTCGCTCACTCGCATAAGAATTGATCGAGTGTCACCGCCGCGGCGCGGAGTGATGAAGTGCCCAGACGCATGCATGCAGCTCAGAAGGTTCTGCACAACGGGAATGTGAAGTGACCTACATATACATGTCTCTCTGTCCAGCAGTATATCTTATATCTCAACCCCTGAGGAGATGCCGTCGATTCAATGCCTAACGTCACGTCAGTGAGCCGGCAAAGGCCTTCGTGATTCACAACGAATACCGGACGTAAGGGCTGACCGCGCCCGGGCTCGCTTGAAGAGCAGCCATCTCTGCATCATGTCGTGACTTGTCCATGCATATGATGATTCATAAAACACGCTCTGTAGATCGTGCCCTCTTACATACAACAATCCTTATTAATTGATTGGAAGTGGCGTCGGTCTTTTGCCAAGAGACCAAGACACGAGTGAGATTCCATGATTAACTACTGCCAACCTTAGAGATCTAATCTGAAATTTATTCGTTCCTTTCCATCTACAATTATATGCATGCATTAACAACCCGCTCTATAGTACAAACCACCACGACATCAATGTACCTACCACAGCTTAAAGCCCCCCTTCACCAACCTCTGGAACACCTTCCCCTCATCATACACCCCACTCACCCCCCTCAACCTCTCCACCACCTCCTCGCCATAACTCTCCACAACACCCTGATCCTGCGCCGCATCGTTCAGATACAAGAACGGCTCCTCCACCCCCAACTCCCTCGACTTCTCCGCCAGCTTCGCCATAAACGCCTTCCCCGTCCCCAGCACAAGCTCATCATCCGCCTCCTCCGCCCACATCGCATTCAGACAGAACCACACATGCGGCGCCCTCGGCACGCCCATCGCCCTCCCTCCCGTGCTATTCGCCACATCCACCATCGCCGTCGAGATCGGCTGATACGTGAGCGACCCCAGGAACCCCGGCACATCATCTAGCGCTGCATACGTGCTCGTAAACAGGTCAATGGCATACTGGTACATCTCCTCGCTCACCAGCACCGACAGGTCACGGAACGACTGCCGCGCCACAGGAACACTCTCCATCGAGTATATCTCGTTCGCAAAACTACTCAGCGGCCGCACGCTCGCCGTATTCTGGAACGGGCCGACATCAAAGAACGGCTGCAGCGCCTCCGGCACCGTCGCCTCCGGGTCCTGATGGAACACCTGCAGCGTCAGCAGCTCGGCCGACTGCGACGGCATGCGGATGAACGATGATATGATTGCGGCCTTGGGGTCCTCGATCTGCCCCTTTTCTTGGAAGGCCTTGATGGCGCTGATGATGGCCGGGTACTGGTAGGGGAGGAAGTAGAGCGTGCCGCCGTAGATGAGGCCCGACGGCTTGGGGATGGTGGCCAGGTCGATGCGTGTGACGAGGCCGAAGTTGTTGCTGCCGCCCTTGAGCGCCCACCAGAGGTCGGGGTGGGAGGTGGCGTTGGCGTTGACTACCTCGCCGGAGGCGAGGACGACTTCGAAGTTCTTGACGGTGTCGGCGGCGAAGCCTTCAGTGCCGGAGAGGAAGGAGAGGCCGCCTGAGATGCGAGTTAGTATCCCCCTCGCCTCAATTCGAGTTTTAGAAAGAATTACCTCCGGTAATAAGACCGCCTACGCCGACAGGCGCGACTCTGCCGCCGACGACCAGCACGTCCTCGCTCTCGCACTTCTCGTACACGTTGATCCACCTGTTTCCCGGCCCGATGCGCGCAACGCCGCTCTCGTGGTCGATGGTCACCTCGTTCAGGTTCTCCAGCGAGAACAGCACGCCCCTGGAGATGGACGCTGCGCCGGGGTCGGGCGTGTGGCCGCCGCTGCGGATCGCGAAGGGTGTGTTGAGGAAGGCGGCGATCTTGACGCCTGTTGCGGCGGTGCTGGTGCTGTTGGGCGAGAAGATGCACGATGGTGTTAGGTGGGCCCGGACAGACCTAGAGGGCACATTAGTATCTAATTGAAGAAGGAAACGGGAGACTAATGGGGGTGAAGGTACCAGTTGATGCCGACCTTCGAGGTATATGCGACCTCGGCACCAGGGAGGACAGTGCTCTCGGGGAAGAGGAGGCCCAGCAGCGAGCACGATATATCGACATTGTCACCCGCAGCGTCGTAGGACTCGGCCAGCCCGGAGATCTCGGTGGACGAGAGACCAAGGCCCTCGGCGAAGGCTTCGAGAGCATCGGTGTTGCTCTGGTCGGCGCTGACAAAGTTGCTGCCGAGGGAGAAAAGACCGGCGAGGAGGAGGGAGCAGGTTGAGGTCTTCATGGCTTCGAAGTTGTGGAATTGTGATGGTGGAGTAATAATCTCTGCGGGATATCATCTCGCTTTATATACTCCCCATCCTACTGGCTCTAACATCTACATACAGGGGTATTTAAATTTCTGGGGGGAATCAGATTGGTTTTCGATATGAAGCCCCAGCGCTCTGGGTGGGGTTAGAGTAGGGGTTCTAGCTTCTGACGTGTGTATATGCACAACCTGGAATGTCACTATGTTGCTATAGCTACCGGGTGTGGTTTACCCACTGGCCACCAATCTGGAGGAGAGGAAGCTGTTTCGCGTGCCGCACGTTTACATGACAGCCTGCGGCGTCCTGCGGCGTCAGCAGTGGTTTGCTTAGTAGTAGCATTCCTTTGCGCAGATCTGAGGGCTAACCACCACCACCATAACCTCAACCACAACGTCCTCCATATGCGTTCTACTCGAAATCGCCCAAGAAGGAGCGAAACGTGCCAGCCGAGAGTTAGGGGGTAGATTCCCTTCTCATCTCTGTACCCACAAGCGATATTCCTGAAAGATAGAAATTACTTCCATGTCGTTCTCGCACTCGCACTCGCACTCGCACTCGCTCACGTTCCCGCATCCGTGTTCGGCACCGCAACCAGGATACCGGATGCGGCTGATGACGAAGCAAAGCGGTGAATTATTACGCCCCCTCTGGCGCTAGGACGGATGGGGGATGATGTGCTGTGCTGTGCTGTGCTGTGCTGTGCTGTGTTCTTATTGGCCCAGCTAGCAAGAAGGAATCGTACGTTGGCTTAGATTTCGGTACCCGTTGTGGAGGCGATTACTACTTGGGAATTAATACTACTCTAATCCAACCACCACCTTGTCCCTGCATATTGAGGCTTTTTGGGGGCGGTGTGGTCGTGAACCGTACTCGCTTGGCAAGGTATGTATATATCTTTGTGCTTGAATCGAGGAAGCTTTGATTGAATGCTGGGCAGGGAGCTACTTTATCTGTTCCAAGATCCTGTCGTTGCAATTGGTGGACGCCCACGGTCTGCGAGTGTTATTTAATACCTGCGCCCGATCAACACTTCTCATCTAGCGATGGATTCAATTAACTGCGGCAACTAGACATCACGGTCCGGGACTCTCGTACGAATGTCACGCCTACGTGCGATATTTGCGAGATGAAATGTCACGCCATCAGGAGAGGTGGTAGCGCATATGTGTTGTGCCCGACAATGCAGATCTGGAGCAGATTAGTAGGGTCGCCTCGGTTGGGTTTACTAATCAACCAAATGAGACATGTCTGGATTGGGATAATTACTAAGTCTTGGTCGGAATATATTGCAGGGTCTACTAATATCGGAATCGCAGTCTTGTTTATACAGATGTACATATCAAGATATACTGAAGAATACTACACATTTTATTCTACCAAGGAACCCCAATACCTGTCTTCTGGATGCTTTGATCGAGGGCCTTTTTCATTATTAACAGCTAAGACTGACTCTACAGGCCAGAGCACGACATATCATTACCACCTATATCGCAACCAACCAGCCAACCTGTCCTCCGCTCTCCCACCCTCCACCAAAAACCTCGCCCCCACCTCAATGCCGTCCATCCACCTCCCCAACCCACAATGGCAGTCCCAGAAGTCCCACCCCGCCCACTAGTCTCCCCCCACCCCTCCGAAAAGGTCCTCTCCCGCATCTCCTCCTTCCACCGCCCCCGCCCCAACCTCAACCTCCCCCCCATCCCACCGCGCACACCCCCCGCCGCCCTCCGCCAGGCCCACCGAGCCCAGGTCCCCGCCAGGCGCCGGGAGGCCAAGAAGAATAATACAACCACAGAGTTCACCAAACGCGCCATGCTCCAAGCACAAGGCAACGCCGAAGACCTAGCTCACTCCCCCACCACCACCCCCACATCCAAAGACACCGAAAGCCCCACCGAGAGCATCGATGCCGCCGAGCAGCTCACCGAGATCCTCCCGCACCACCTACCACCCCACCGCGGCACCTCCGGACTCCTCCACAGCCCGCGCCCCGTGTTTGCGCTGTCGCCCACATACCGGGCGCGCGGCCCGGGGAGGTCGATGATCCCCGTGGCGGTGGCAGGGTCGCCGCTCATGTACCGGGAGGTTGTGAAGCGGCCGGTGATGCTGCCGACGAAGGAGCATGATGGCAGGGGGAGGAAGAGGGAGAGGGTTTTGGGTTGGGGGGTTGCGAGCCCGGCGGCGAAGAGGGGGGTGGCGGTGGGGAGTGGGAAGGAGGAGGTGGGGGCTGTGAAGAAGGAGGTGGAGGGGTAGCGGGGGGTGTGGGGGAGGTCCCAAGGTTCGATTGTGGGGCTTGTGAGGCGTGAAAGCTGATTGTTGTGCTTGTGATATGTTTATGGTGTCCTATTATGGTGGGATATATCTTCGGCTTGGAGGCGTTGTGGAAATGCGCATACCTGATTACTTGCTGGGTAGGCTTTGCTCTTATTGGATAATCTTTCGCTGATAAGTGATGGATTGCTTTATTCGTTATTATGGTAGAAATTAGATGATTAATGCGGGCGAATACTTGATGATTAAATCAATTAATCAATTAACGAAGGCGAATTCTTGAATTTGTTTGGTCCGAGTGATATTCTGTGACTCCGTCAAATCAAACCGCAACACTCCTGATTGATCGACTGATAGTTCATTTATTGTGCCCAGTCCCGAGCCTATGATGACGTTTAACAGTAATAATAGTAGGAAACGAGAAATGGGATTGATTTAATTTAGGGAAAGGGTCTAAAATGACACAGTTTTCGGTATACGTGCCCTGCAGTAACACACGATGCACGCCGAGAGCACAACTTGAAAGACAATTGGGCATTAAAGCCACTAGTAATAAGGATCGATTCCCAGCCCCACCACTCATCCCTTCCTCCCCTAGAAAAATCAAACGTAGAAAAGAAAAAAAATTCTACAAAACTACAAAAGGTACTGCCGCGACTTATTAACCTCCGATGTTATTACATAATTGCTCAGCTATCCATATCTTCATTTTGGATCGTATGTAGCGAACTGCTGTGTCATAGAGCACGTCTACCGAAAACTGTGTCATTTTGAACCTTTTCCGTTTAATTTTATTTTGTAAACAGTGTGGCCCACGATGCTACTGAAGGCTAGTAGAGACGAGTGCCTCTGCGGCTCTGCGGCTCTGCCCCGTATTGGCTTGCTCGTGCAAGGAGAAGTGGTACATACCTCGAGCTACTCGAGGCAGATAATTACTATATTTAGACGTATCAAAATGTTATCATAAGTGGAATTTGTTTTTTCCTCTATTAGTCTCTTCTTAGATCACCCCGTCCCATATACAACGCTCTTGGTTCGCGTTGCGTGCTTTCCGTTCTTCTCTTATCTCAACACTCCTTTCCACTGCCACGTACTGGTATTTGCGGCCCCCTTTACCGTCACATAAATCAAAATCCGGCTGCAAGAGCATACTCGCAATTTATAGCGTTTGAATATGACTGGGTCTGCATACTAATTAAACAAAAAAAAAAAAAAGAAAAAAAATAGCCAAATCTTGCACGGGGCTCTTAATCTTGGTGGTGCGCGGTTATGTTTAGAAATTCTATGAAATTTCGATGACACCCGTGTTTACTTGGCCCAAAACCTAGCCTTTTCCGCCATATTCAAGCATAAAACGAAATTGACGTGAATTTATTATTATAAAAGAACTCGTCCTACTTCTACTCGGCACAGCAGTGCCTTATACCAAACATTAGATAAAGAATAAAGCACATATCCATTACCAAAACAATAGGTATCCAAGTAGATGTGAGGACCGAGATCCAAAATTCGAAGCCCTTAGTTTATGCTCTTAGTGCGTCTAGCTTTCGCCACTGCCACTCCTCTGCGTGCCTTTCTTGACTGAGGTGCAATCTTCTTTGGCACAGATGCAATCCTCCCAGGTCCAGGTGCATCCTCTTCCGGCGCCTCCGGGTCTTCCAAGATCGTTTCAAAGCCCAGGTCGCCAATAAAGTAGTCAAGGCACCCGCTGAGATTCTGATCGTTGTATCGCGCGCATCTAACCCGTTAGCCTGGAATCATATAGAGACGGGGATCCGCTACTTACCCTATTTTTCAACGCCTTCCCGACGAACTTGTCGTACATGAGCAGAAAACCCAGCTTAGCGACAAAGATATCTTTCACTTGCGTTCTCAGTCTCAGGCCCTGACTTGTTGGCCTTCCCCAGAACCAATCGCGCACGATATTGTGGTATCCCCGGAATGTGTATATCCACTCCACAGGCTCACCTCGAGCAGGATCGCTGACCTCCATCTCCACATCTTTATCTCCTCTTGCGCTGGCCAGAAATTCCTCCAGCCTATGCATTTGCTTGCCTTGCTCTAGCAATACCGCCCTATTTACCTCCGGGAAAAGCTCCAAGATCTCGGCGTAGAAATTATCGACAGCCTCCTGGAAGCCCTTCACTACTTGGTCATAGGCCCACTTCGCCACAGCGGGACTTTTGTCGTGGCTGTATGGGAGAATGATGTTCCGGAACCGCACAGTGTCTCGTTTTAGCAGGCCCTTGTCAATCAGCTTTTTGAGCTCTTTGGTGCAGCGCTCGTAGGTGAAGATGTCGATCCGGCCATTCAGCGTGGGCTGGGTATGGCTGATGTTCTGCACGACGGTGAGAGCCTGGCTCTTGTAATTTTCTGGAAGACTGTTTTTGATGGAGGTGTAAAGATCATAGGACGGATGGTTCTGGAGTTCGTTGAGGCGGCATGAAACATAGAGCTGCTCGAGTCGATGCATGGAGTACACAAAGCCAAGGGACCAGTATGTTGGGTCTGTTTATAGCAGCTGGTCAGTCAAGTACTCTAAAATAGCGGCGGGAAGAAAGAGGATGGGAAGTGCAAGAGACATTTAGTTGACTCAAAACCACCATTGAGGAACAGGTCCCACAAACTGCGCTTGGCCTTTTTCTCGCGGAAGTTGTAGGCATCGAGTGGAATGCAGAGCCGGATGTCGTTGAGCATTCGTGAAATAACCACTCCAGCCTTCTCCTCGGAGATTTCGGCGCTGACATTGTTGTCTTCCCTCGACAGAATCGACAGACAGATGTCCCGCCATATCCATAAGATGATCCGGAAGGGATCATAGCCAGTTACACTTCTCCATGAATGAATGACCGTGTTCTTGCTAGAAAGAAGCCGGACATGTCTATTGTACTCGAGGTCTTCTATATCGTAGCTACTCTCTCGGTGTTAGAAGCACCATCACAGGAGAAGGCAGCAACAAAAAGGAGAAGGAGGGAGGGTTTACCATTCTCCCAGACTCTCGACCGTGTGCATTGTGTTTACAGCGAAAAGAAGGCATTTGTGCGCCTCCAAGCTACTTTCGGTCATCTCAGCATCCTCATTCGCCTGGAGCGCGATACTGTGAACATTCGGTATCCAGTTCAAAAGCGCCCTGACCACCATGAGCCTAAGTTCTGCTTGCCGGATTTTGTCAGCAGGCTTTATGTCTTCAGGTTTCATCTCATCGATCTGCCTAAGCTCATAAATCGGCCGATCCATGGATTTGCGGGTCCTTTCGAAGTCGTAGTCATCTTCCTCTTCTGGTTGGGTGTTGCCAGCAATGACGACGGGGTTGGTTAGAGCGGTGAAATTTGACGGCGATTCCTGTTTCACAAGTACACGGATATGCTTTTGCCCTTGGGTGGCCCTTGGGTGGCCCTCCCCAGGCTCATTGTAGCGGTGATCTTCCCTCCTGGTGGTTGCTCGATGGCCGTTGATGGTGGCTAGGGTGGTGTTGCTCTACTTCGATGGGTGTTGATGGTGTTTATCTGCTGTTGTTTGTTCGCGCTGCTACATAGCAGGGTATGTTGGGTATCGAGTGACCGCTTGTGAAGTGCGTCTTGGCACTCATGGACAACATCATGGATTCCGATCTGGTAAAAGGATGTGGCAACGCAACAAAGCCTCAGCAGTTCACTACTGAGCTCTGAAGGCCTCAACCAACGGGACCAGTACCCCAAAGATTATTTCTGGGTCACTAAAGTTTTAGAACTTTAGGAATATTTGAAACTCACCGGTTGCGTGGTTCTTCGGAATAAGGAATTGGCTGTGCGGAAGGTTTTACCAGATAGACACCCATGTAGTGACGCGATATACCTGAGCTAGTCTCGTGCCCATGGCCAGTATGTGGTGTGATTCTTGTAATCTTTAGAACGAGGACGAGTTGTCAAAAGTCTGGGCACGAGACTAGACCTGAGCTTCAATACCTCAACCTCTCTTCGCATTTTTACCATCTTACTTGGCCCTGTCTTGTATTTCATCGTGCCAAATATCCAAAGAAATGAATAAGCACTAGATAATTGCAGGGGATTGGCACGTGGTCTTTAATACATATAATAAAAATGCAATAAAGATAAATATTTCGATAGTTGTAAGGATTGTGATTGTGATTGTGATGGGTACAATACATGTATGCTACTATTTACGATGCCTGGGGGTACTTGTGCGTGTTCGTTTCCTTATCGCTAACTGGGTACGGTTTTAAAATTTCAATATCTGAGAAATCTTTTGCGCAAAGTTAAGCAGCTGGTCCGTCATGATTTTATTCTACAATCTAACGTGGGTTGCCGGGTAGGACTATCAATGATAATCATGAATACAGGCTCTGATGTAAATATTAATAAAGAACGATTCACATTTTCTTGCTTCAGCCAGTCATGCATGTATCGTGTGTTGAAACTTTTATTTTAAGACCCCACGTCTCCCCGTTCTGAGAACGTACATGTAGCCCTTTGCGTTACTAAATGATATCTGGGCGAGAATGACAAGAGAGAAAACAAAAACAAAGAAAGACATGCACTATTTAGGAAACTCTTAACAGAAAATGAAATTACAAGATCTCGGCTTAAAGCCCAAACATGAACGTAATTCCAATTGCTGCGGCATCCCGACGGCTTGACTCTGGGTATTCACTAACCCCTACTGCTCCCAGTGCAAAACCCTCTTCTTCCAGGCGTCCATCATACCCACAGGCAATGCTCCCGGCCTAACGATTTCCAATCCTCCCCACTTCTTCGCAACCCCGTCACCGAAAGACGCCAAGATCCATTCCCAGTACTCATCAATCCCATCATCACCTCCAATCGAATGGGGAGCTGATCTAACAGCGTCGGAAAGGCAAAGAATGCCCATCTTCATCTCAGGTGTACGTTTGGCTTCGCAACGAACCGCAATCTTGAGCAATTCTTCGTACGCTTCTTGCCAATGCTTAAAACCACCTTCACGGAACATGACGTATTCCTCAAAAGACATGAAAGGCTCATCCTTGAGATGGGGGTAGTTTGCATCATCCCTCCTGACCCTTCCTTCGTCCCATTTCTGTTTGAGGTTGTCATACATCTCGAGGTCCTTCTCGATGGCTTCTGCAAATATCTCTGAGGGATCCTCGCAAATCTCGTTCCTGATAGCTTGCTGATTGACGAATGGATTTTTGACTTCCAGTCCTCCCAAAGCAATGGGCCAATAGAACCACCCAGCTGGAATATCCTGAACTCCGAAACGCTGTTGAATTTGTTCTGCAAGGTAATCGATCATAGAACCAGTAGGGAAGATTTCACGGTGAATACGTTCAAGCGTGGACAGGATCATGTCGACATGCTCACGGCCGAAACACTCAGCTGCAGTTCCGAAGTTATTAATGAAAAATGCTGCGACATATTTGTTATATGCTTGGATCCAGCCGAAAATAGAGGTATGCGCCGAGAGTTGAAGTCTGAGCTCTGCAATGTGAACGTCGACTTGGGCTTGGTCGATTACGAAACGTCCAGAAGATTCGAATTTGAGAAATCCCCATTTGACATCACCCTCAGGAAGCTCGGGGTGTTTCTCTGCAGAGGCTCCAACAGTTACAGACCCTGTTTTTTCATCATTGAAGGAAAGCCCGACCAAAGATGAGAAGGTTTGGATCTCTTTCCAGGCTGCTGCACAGTTGTCAGGGTTGCTATTCCACAACCAGAAATCATCGTGGATGCGATACAAAAACATCCCGTTAGCGCGTTGGTTTACAGCATAGTCCATGCAAAATAGAACTGCTTCGCCGAGGACGGTACTGAGACTATGCGAGATTGGGACACCACATTTTCGGACACGAACAGATGAAGAGCCACCATCGGCAGCAAAGAGGAGGGGAGTCTCAAGAAAGGTTTTGAAGAACTTGATCCACTCAGAAGAAACGCCGAAGAAGGACATCACTGTCAGGATTGAGGCATGAGATAGGCCAGGGCCAAACCAAGAGAAGTCGGAGCGCACAACAGTAAAACTCCCATGAATGGCGGTGCTGAGGAGGCATTCAGTGCTAAGAATATGGAGGAGAGACTGCTTTGTCTCCAACGCGCTCTTCAAATATTCTCCATCTGTATCACCACCACTAGATTCGGAATCATAGTTGACGATCGTACCACCGGTACCAAGTTGTGCCATGAAAAAGGAGTCGCGCTGAGACTGATAACGGTGGCCTTCGATTGTTTCTGGGTTGTTCTTTGGAGAAAACTCCTCAATGTTCTCTTGAAGGAAATATTTGCGTCGCTCAATGTGTTCTTTTGACAATTTCCCGACGCATGGTTTCCAGGCGGGAGAACTGAACATGCTTTTAAAAAGGTCCCGGAAGCACCCACACCACTGCATTCCAATGTACTCCAACATCAATGCCTGCATGATCTCCTCGTCCTGGAAGACACGGTACTTCTGGTTCAGTTGTCTCCTCATCTCTACTGGAATCCCAAAACCTGCAGTATTGTCTCCTTCCCAAGTCCATGAAAACACAGAAGCAAGATGCATGTTGAGCACGTCGGTCACCTCACCCAGGATGACTTCATCACGTTTGAACTCCCTCAATGTGTCTTTCTTCTCGTTTGACATGAGATCAGAGGTAAGCAATGCCTCAATCGTGAGTTTCAAATCCTCTTGCGAGATCTTTGAACTCCCAATCACATCACCGGATTCCTTTACAGCCTCGCGGATTGCTTCGAGTTTAGCCTTATTTTCTTTTGTGGATGTGAAGAGTTCCTGAAGGTATGACAGGATGGCTTTTTCATCAACTTTGTTTTCGGTGAAAACTTTGGACTCGAAGATGGCACGCTGCTCATACATCTCCTTTCTGCCAATTTTTTCGAAGCTTTCAGAATCAGGGGAAGTGGCTGCCTGAGTAGCTGGAGAGCCTGCTGAACCAGCGCTCTCAACCCATTCCATCAAGAGCTTTCCGAAAAGCTCGGCATACTGAAGCCTGACTTCTTCAAATTCGAAGTCTTTGATGATTTTTGCCTCCCATTCCTGAAGACATGAATTGGCAAGAGTTGGGTCGTACTTTGCCTGAAGGAGGAGCTGCTCGATGTTGGAGATATAAGCGGGTGGATCACGGCCCAATTTTGTTTGGGTGCTCCAGGACTTGATCCCATCGAGGAGGATTTCGACCTTTTCTTGCTGGTCCGATGCAGCTTGAGCGGATTGTAAGATCTGCTCCTTTTGTTCAATAAAAGCGGTATTTTGCTTTTTAAGGACACGAAGCTTAGTCTTCGTGATGGAATCAAGCGTTTGAGAGAATGCTGAAGTCATTTTTGATAGAGGAATGAGAGTTGATGATGAAGGAATGAGAGTTGATGATGAAAGAATCGGAGATGATGATGAACCGATGAGAGACGATGATGAGGATGGATGGAGAGAGGGATGAGCAGATTCGAATACGATGAAATTCGAATATCAGGATTTGAGGGGACGAGGAGAGGGAGATGAGATGATGACGGATGAGAGATGGAGAGAAGAAGAGATGGAGATGAGGAGATGATGGAGGATGGATGATGGATGATGATGGATGATGGATGATGATGGATGAGCGATGATTTTGGGGATGAAGAGAGATGGTGGTGGAGTGAAGAGAAGAGGAAGAAGAGGAAGAAGAGGATGGGTGTGGGTGGAATATAAGTAGGAAGGCGGGACTGCACAACGAGCAACGAGTGATACGACAAAAGTGTGGGAACGAATCTAATGGGAAGGAATCTACTTTATGAGGGGAGGTCGACGCGCGGCGCTTCTATCCCGCCAATAGATGGGAAGCTTTGTTTATCAATTGTATGCGGGACGTTCCCTGCCTAGCGCTCTACAATGCTTTCTTGGTCAATGGCGAGCCTGAATGCTCACCTATTGATCATGGTCAATCAACTTCAAAGGGGCGTCATTAGCCCGTTTGCCAATGTAAATTGAGTGTTGGGGGATCTGATTTGGGCAGCGGGATTATGTATATTCAACTTGCCCTTGGCTACATTCACATTAATATTCAATTTCAATAAATAAAAAACAAGCACAATCGAATCAGGACTTAGATGTAAAAAAACTTTTGATATAGAATGACTGCATGTATGCATGTAGGATAAAGAAAATCAATCTTAATAGACGGCCGCGGAGGATGAGGACGATGCAAAGAACACAAAAGTGAACAGATGAGTCATGCTTTCGCGGGTGAGACTGCATGATTCTTCACCGTTAATTCATGTATGTACGTACCCTGGTCCGGTCATTCGCCATTGACCCAGAAAATATTTTAGATAGTACCTACATGTACTAGGGGGGCCACCTCGCGACCGCGAGTTGTACTTTGGATTATGGGTATAAAATAATTATGGAAGGTCTTTAATGGGGGGGCCTTCGGCCACCCCCTCCCCTTCCACTTCCTGCTCTCTCGAGTTCAATTCTTCCCCTTCCACCTCCTGCTCTCTCGAGTTCAATTCTTCCCCTTCCATCAGTTAGAGTTCGTTCAGTCGTGAGTGCTCAGTACTTTGATGTATCGTGCTTACTAAACCACCCCTGTCGCTCTCGACCAATCATTGAGAAAAAAGTACGGAAAACCCAAAGACAGTACATATTAGATTAGACATGTAGTGTCGCATTCAATTGACACACAAATATTCCTTGGCAGCAGACTCAGCGGCCAATTCTTTCGTGCAATGTAGGACTCAGTAGTACTGGTTGGGCCACAGCCAGTTGTTCAATTGGTAACGGACACTAGCCGTTGATCAACTAGTTCAATGGGTAACGGACACTAGCCGTTGATCAACTTCAATGGTTGAGTCACTCTAAGCCTGTGCCACGCTTTTGCGTGAATCTGTGCCACGCTTTTGCGTGAATCTGTGCCTAATAGAATCTTCTTTGCGCAATTAAAATTACGCCTAACCACGTACATGTATTTAAGCTTGACTCATTCCACAGAAGTTATTGGTCCGGTACTTACATGTATGCCAATTTGCCAGGACAAAGCCAGCCATGAAATGAGAGTATAAATATGCTTTTCCTTCGTGGCATTACCATGCATGAGTAACGACATCCGGTGCTGACAGTAAACAACACTCTGAGTCTACGTATCATGAATGCAAAGCACATGTTATAGGTGTTTTGGAGTTCGTTTTAAGCCAATATATTCTACCTATGTATTATAGACTACTGGTAGAAGGATTATGTAGAAAGTCTAACCTAGAAACAAGCAAGTATGTCCGCGACCAACAGCTCATGTAGCACCCTTCAAAGATACCTTCTCCCCCATCAGACTCGTAAACAATTAATCATCCAGAAATGTCCAGCCAAGAGGACTAGTGGGGCCGGGGCCTATAGCCGTTGCCCCCGCCTGCTCTAAGCACTTTATACACTCGTCCCACTCTTCGTTTTTTGCCCTATTCAGTGCTGACTTCCCTTGATAGTCCAGGGTATCGAGGCTCAGCCCTTTTTTCTGAAACCTTTCAATCAACATCTTTAGCCCCTCCACATAGCCTAACGCAGCAGCGACATGCAGGGCAGTCAGGGTATTATCTCCAGTGCACACAGCCATATCCGCACCCGCCTCCGATAGAAGCTCAACTATCTTGGCGTGCCTCATTTGCATGGCTATATACATTGGCGACAACTTCCAGTACCGACAACCACGGGGATCCACTCCGTGCTCCAGCATCTTCTTGACAACCACATAATGGTTGAACTCTACCGCATGCATGAAAGCCGCACCCTTCTCGATTTCGCGGGCACCATGGTCGAACATGCGTCCAATCAGTCTCTCCTGGCCGTGCATCATCATCCTGCGGAACGAGCAGATGCTGTCTCCGCTAAAACACGACCAAACCATTCTGTAGTGCTTGCCCAGCGCCTTGAGGCTTTGTGATCCCTCGCATACGTGGATTCTTGGCCCGGCGTTGAGCATCTTGGCAAGAGTTTTGTCGTTGTAGGGCTCATCTGGGAGGCCGTAGAGCTTTTGCTGACGCCTGTATTGTTCAGCGATGAACACGGTGATGTCGAGTGCATTTTCCATCAGCAGGCGTACTAGGCGAATGTTTCCAATAGCGACACTCCAGTGAAACGCAACTACCCCGTATTCGCGTTGAGTGCTTGCGAGGCGGTCGAGAAGTGGGGTGAAGACGGCGCAGAAACGACGGTTGGTGCAGATGAGGGATCCTAGGTCCGAGTGACCACTGGCCCTTTTTCGAGCTGTGGGAGGGAAAGTGGCATTATCGCCATTGTCGGGAGTCTCTAAAAGATAGTCGCTGATGAGAGTCAGGAGCTCGGTGGGCAGCGAAAGCAACTACACCTCAGGTGATTCTTGCATGTTGCTTTAAGATGAGGTTCAATGTAGGTACGCACGGTGGTTGGAGTAGTACTATAGTAATTAGGCGATGAATAAGGAGGAAGAAGAAGGCTGGAGTAGAGTGAGAAAACCTTACCTTATATACACATATCCTACTTACGTACGCAACATCTAACGATAGCCCCTATTCGTTCAATTGATTTCTTAACAGACCTATCGATAACCGCCAGTGATCACATACACACATATGTGATGCACAGTTTTCATTTGTTCTCAAGGTCAACTTAAAAACAACCCCACAAAATACATTCTTCAGCTAATGGAAGTTTTTTCCAACTCACAGCCAGTGTATCGGAAAATTCGTCAAAAGTATACGCAGGTACGAAATTTTCGCTCCCTGGTCACGTGCGTCATACATCATCACTCGACGAACCCTTAACACGATATGTTGAATTTATTAGGTACAGGCTGGGACAAATATCCCACGTGTTCGAAAGCAGTCATACTTAGGAGTTTTATGGAAAGCTGTGGTATGTCACAATACGGTCATATGCATGCCGTGTCTCTCCTTAAGCTTGGCACGATTTAAAAATCAAAATCAGAAGGGGGAGAGCTAGAGCGCATTTATCGATAAGTGGCATTTCACAGGTTGTTGTTACTCCGAATTGCGACTTACTACATGTAATGTCGTATCAAAGTAATAAACAGTATAAAAGGCTTGCTTAGGATTGGGTGCGGGTTTTATATAACTCAAGCGAGAGGCCGGGGGTACCAAAACTCTATTTGTACTTCTAGAACCGATCTGGCCATATATATACTTGTATTTACTTAAGTCTCCGATATATCCATGATCATGAGACCCCCACATATCTGCCAGTGCCGATAGGTCGAGCGATATTCATATGACGGAGTTGAATTTATAGGGCTTAGGTGCAACATCAAAGATTGTAAAGGAGGGCGGGAACGTTCATTCTATCTTAATTTGTGTTTCATGTGAAACTTGTGCTCGCAAAAATGTTTCCATTATTTATATAGCATGCATCCTGCGGTCATCACGATAAGACTACATGTAGTCTTCCACCTTCCTACCTGTCAACCGGTATTTACACAGGCACAATCATGCCTACGTGCATTTGTGTATAACATACTTATGGCCGGGTGACAAAAGTAACCGTGATTTTGCGTAGCAACCAGCAAAAATTGCCCAAATCGATCAACTCCCAAAGTCGGTTCTCGAGATTCATACCTAAGGGATAGGTTCTATCAATCTAAGGCTTTCTAAGTATACAATCGTTTATTTCATATCTATTATGGTTGTGGAGTTATACTTGTTTCAAGACGCATTCCCATACAAAATCTGGTTGCAATAGAGTCTTTTAGCTGCTGTTTTCGGAAGAGACTTGCAGTCGTTCAACCAACAAGATGTGCAGGACTTTTTGTCGAAGTGCTCGACTTTCTGTCCAACTATTGCAGCTAAAAGACTCTAATGCAAAATCACGGTTACTTTTGTCACCCAGCAATACCTCGGAGCTAAACCAGGGCCCGGAGATCCAAACGGAGTGAAAGCGCTACGAAAGTCATCGCGTTGGGAGTTGTCCTCTATCAACTTTATCAGTTCAGTTTATCCCCACGTGCAGGCGCAACTGTTTGGGTTTTTGTGATTATAGAGGGTTAGGTTTAGTGTCTACCTACACACAGCTACAACTCAAACCAGACGCCGTCCAGACCAGATATTCGACCAGATTTTACCCAACGTAGCACCAAACAGCTATGCACGCAAATATCCGAAGGTCACAACTCTCATGTAATACCAACCGGTTGCATGCCCGACACTCCCCGTGAACCCCTGCGAATGTGGGGTAATAGAGTCTTTTAGCTGCAATAGTTGGACAGAAAGTCGAGCACATCTTGTTGGTTGAACGACTGCAAGTCTCTTCCGAAAACAGCTAGACTTTCTGTCCAACCTGTTCGACTTTCTGTTCAACTCGCGCAGCTAAAAGACTCTAATAGCTCCAAGGTCAGGGATTAACTCGCTTGATAACCCTAACCCCATAAGGCGCCGTTAAAGTTGTGGACCGCGGGCTTGGAAGAACTGGTGGCTGGCTATGGGGGTTAAGCTTGTTTAGGTGGGAAGCTATTGCTTCGTATCCACCGGATTTTTTGCAACAGGATAAAATTATTCTGCCGACCCTGCTTGGAATGATCATACCTATATGTATCTCCCTCATAAGTTCTTTGTGTATGTTTGTTCGCGTTTGAAGCGCTCTACACTCGCTATTGTTGATTTATGTGAGTTCTTGTTAGGTAGATCTGCTGAACTTCACATGTAAAAGCTAAAGATGCCGAGTTTGCCTACATCAAAGGTTAATTGTCAGTCCATCAGGTGCTTCGACGACGACGTCAACGTCACAGAGATCTCCATAACTAATCTTTGACGTACGTCTCTACTCCTCGATGACAATTAACCCGAAAGTACCGCAAGAGCGATGATATCTCTTGATATTTCAAGATTTTTACCGCATTTTCTAGAATGTTCAGTGCGGTGGTCTCTCCTCCGAGCACTGGGGCCCGGTAATATTCATACCGAAAGCCCGAATAGAACAATGAGGCTGAGGTCTGATGTAGTTGCATGTATTGTTCGTTCGGGGGTCGGGTCGTTCCGGTTGTGTGGGGAATTCTATGAGTGCTGCACTTTAGGTTATGGGGTTGTGGGGTTGTGGGGTTGTGGGGTAACTATGGGGTACAGTGTTGATCGCCAAGGATTGATATCCATGCCCAGGGTCTCGGATATCCAAACGAGACTCGTATTCACCAAAAAAAAAAAGAAAATACTGAATCATAGCAATCGTAGTTATTTCGAAACCTTTGTCAGAAATCGTAAGTAGCTATGATTCAAAGATATAGGAGTATAAAAACGGCATTACCTCGCACTCGATTCAATGGATTCCTCACACTCAACTACAGGCACAAGCTATCCTCGAGATGTTATACCACAGCTTGCTCCCTCTCTTGCTCGCCCCCCTTTTAGCAGCCTCCGAGATCCCCTTTAAAGAGTACATCCTCGCGCCCCCCTCCCGGATTATCCGTCCCTCCATTGTTTATGGCACGAATGGGACTGTCTCTGGTGCCCTGCCTGGTACGCTCACACTTGCCGCCAAATCTTCTATAACCTACGATTTTGGAAAAAACATCGCCGGTTGGGTGACTCTTGTTGTTGAAGACGCTCGAAATGCCTCTTCCATCAACGTGACCTTCTCTGAGTCTTCGTTATGGATATCTAGTGAGCACTGTGATGCGACAGCAGACGCCGGCTTCGATGAGCCATTGGTGCTCGAGATTGATGGCGAGGGTGAGTATAGTGCTCCGTGGGAGAGAGAAAGGGGTGCCTTTAGGTATATGAGTATTGTAGCTGGTGAAGAGGTCGTGTTGGGAGATGCGTGGGTTTATTTTACAGCAATGCCTCATTGGGGCGAAGATGCGCTTCAGGACTATACCGGGTGGTTTCATTGCGATGATAATCAACTCAATCGGTTTGTTTGACCGCCCCTTTCCCTAGAGGGCCATTATTAACGAAAATTCGAATAGGATTTGGTACGCCGGGGCTTATACAAACCAATTGGACACGATTGACCCCTTGCGCGGAGATGCACTGATCTTTTTCCAAAAGATTACCCACACTTCCATCGTGAACGGGACTCTTCCATGGCAGTAAGTATACCCCTCTCACCCACCATCTCGACCGTTCCTAATCAAGATCCACAGCAACAACTTCACCATCACCAACGGATCCTCGGCGCTTACCGATGGTGCAAAGCGCGACCGCCTAGTGTGGGCTGGCGACATGGCATGTCACTCGCCCCTTTTCCTCTTGTCTTCCATTCCTAATAAAATCTAGGCGATCGCTGTTCCCGGGCTTGCAGTCTCTACGTTTGATCTGGTCTCTGTTGCAAACTCTCTCGACTCCCTCTTTGCGCTCCAGCTAGAGAACGGTATGCTACCGTACGCTGGCACACCATTCAACGAAGCTGGCGCCATATCTTTCACCTACCATCTCTATACTCTCATCGGAGTTGCCGATTATTACCACTGGTCCGGTAATCTCACCTACTTGCAAACTTATTGGCCAGCCTGGAAACACGCCATGTCCTGGAGTGTCGACCACATTGACTCCAGTGGCCTCGCAAACATCACCTCTCCATCTGACTGGCTGCGTTTCGGCATGGGAAGCTATAACATCGAGGCGAATTCGATCCTATATTTTACCCTCAACCTGGGTATTAGCCTCGCTAGTACAATGAACGATACCTCTGTTGTAGAAAGCTACAGTACCTACATGGCCGGTATTAAGTCTGCCGCTAATTCCATTCTATGGGACGATAAAGCGAGCCTCTATAAAGATAACGAAACCGATACCACTCTGCACCCACAGGACGGTAACGTTTGGGCCATCAAGTCCGGAATCCTCCCTACGCCCTCGAGGGCAAACGAAATTTCCGCCGCTCTCCGCGAAAGGTGGACTCCCTATGGTGCTCCGGCACCTGAGGCAGCAGACGCAATCTCGCCATTCATTTCTGGCTTTGAGCTGGAAGCCCACTTCATGGCGAACGAGACGCAGAATGCTCTTGACCTGATGAGAACGATGTGGGGTGACTTCATGCTGGACGATCCAAGAATGACGAACTCCACGTTTATCGAGGGGTACAGCACCACTGGAGAGTTACACTACGCGCCATACACCAACGATGCAAGAATTTCTCATGCTCATGGATGGGCGACGGGACCGACAAGTACCATGACTGTATGTTATTTTCCTCCTATAATTCATATATACGTACTGTTAGACTAATACTAGGCACAGATATTTATCGCCGGTATTAAACTCACTTCAGAAGCGGGAAGGACTTGGTCCATAACCCCCCAGACTGGCGACCTCAAATATGCGGAGGCAGGATTCTCAACCTCGCTGGGTTTGTTCTCGTCTTCATGGCGTTTTGAAAAGAAGAATAGCCTTTCTTTGAATATCAGTACACCTGAGGGGACGACCGGTGATGTTGGGATTCCGACAGGGGGAAAGGATGGGACAGTCGAAGTGCGGGGAAAAGGGATGAAGTTCAGGATGAAATATAAGAGTGATGAATATGAGAGGTTTTGGATTCAGGATCTGGAGGGAGGTGATTACGAAATTAATGTTTGGAGGAAGTAGTGGGGTTAAATGTATTGGTGTAAATAGTAATGAGAAATGTGTGTTTGTATTGTACTTACTTGGTGGTCGAGATCAAGTTCCAGTTCTAGATTTCTGCACCCCTAGTGAACCCCGAAACCTTGTGTGTAATTTCATTCTCAGGTGAGGCTTAGGCGACGTTAAAGCATTGTGGCTGATTAGCTGGTTCATGTTGGACCCAATAAGCTGGGCTGGCTTGTGGTTTTAAAACCGAATTCCATGCATGATGGGACTCCTTATCCCTTTCCTCCACCTTCTGCCCCCCCCCCCCCCCCTTTCTATGCCGCTTCCCAGGACCACATTTGGGGGTTGAGATCGAAGGCGGCGATACTCCAGCTCTAGTTCTGAAGGGAGGAAAACTCTTATTCTGACTCCCTCCTTTGCAGCAAAATCAGCATCGATACACGCCTTGGATGATCCAGTACTACTGTAGTTACGGCCATGAGAACATTTGTGATGGCCTCACCTGAACTACTCGTAAGTATACATGTACACCTGAAGCATATCGTTACTTGGGCCAGAAAGATTCCAAGAGGGTGAACTACTGCCAAAGTGTCCAGACTAGATACTAAAGGTGTTACAAGGTATCAGCTGTAAGGTATCCAGACTGATGATAGATGAGAAGGGCCATTCGGTCGGTGGGCTTGATGTAACGTCAAGAACTATATGGTGGAGCCGAAGAAGAAGCATTTGTTCCCGAAGTATTCAAAAGCCGATAGCCGCTTCCTAATGGCTGGACACATGACCACATTCCGCTTTTCGCAGGCAGATGATTTAGTGATATTTCCTGCCACGTCGCGCATGGCAAAGGGAAAAATTATAATTACACGCATTTATATCTTCTCAATTTATCCCAACTATGTCTAAGAACCTTTCGTAATGAAGTAATCAATCAATCAATCAATCTAAGAACCTTTCGGTACGTTGAAACATAATATAGGTGAATCACAGCCTATCACTCACTTCTTACACATTCACCACATGCAATTCGCACCATGAGGGAATGTCATCAAGGCAAAGATCGCGCCAAGCTAACCCGCATATAACTAGAACCTAAATACGATGCCTTGAAATGCTACATGTATGCATTTGATTAGTTGTTCCGTTAGTAGCTGACTCCTCGAATCCCTAACCCTGAAGCCTTGTTTTGGTAGTTCATAGGCAAATTAATTAAACAGCTTCGAGCGTCCTTTGAGGAATAACTCAAAACGAAGAATTCCCCGCCCCAAATTGGCATTCCCACGGGGAATAATTAGCTCCCAATTTTTTTAATTCCTTAATGCATGCATCATTGTGTGTCGAGCTAAACTCGACACTGTAAACCACATGTATGTACTAACTCTCGCATTCCTCAAAGAAGTTCTAGTAATAAATTCATATGCCTGTAGCTCGCTCGCTGTCAGGAGGCGACAAAATGAATCTAAAGTGGAGCATACATATTTATTCTCACATCTGAATCCGTTTCTGCATTAAAATATGTGCCCGGTTGCAGTGCGCCTTATGAGTGAGCACAAGAAGTGACATGCTCTTTTTTTGTAAAAAAATATATCATATGCAGCCATGCGGTGAAACCGGAAACTCGAATTGACGTTTCGATCTTCCCGCCGGTGGACGTAATCATGTCAGGGTGCAAGCACTTAAGATCTCGCATTGGCCACGCAAGCCCTGGAGGGCGGGTACATATGTGTGATTTCGGATCTCCGAAATCATGGATGAGCAAAGTCGATGAGTCCAAATCACATTCTGATGATACTCTACATTGAAGAGTGTGTGTGATCGTGAGCTAGGCCTAGGGCATTGAGATCTAGCAAGGATATCGATTGGTTTGATCTGGCTTACGTGTGAAGTAAGTCAGAGAAGTAGGGTTTTGTGAATTTAATAGATGTAGAGTATGTGTATGTAGGTAATATAATACCTCCTCGATTTTGTCTGTCGGAAATCAGTTGCGCTATAAAACATATGTAAATCAGTAAATGAAATCTGGGTAAGTTCTCTAATAAACGATCAGGGACGGCCAAACGAGGTCTAAACTCTGAGAACACGTATTTCACCGGACATCAGGCCTTGGTGCGGTGCGATATCCCCGGCCATACAGATCCTAAGCTTATAAGGAGTATCTGGTCAGGTCCAGCGAATACTAGTGGGCCTAAAGCTGCTCTTCCGATATATCTGATCAAGGTTTCAACGAACCCGAAGTGCATGGAATTAACTCGAAAGCTAGCATCACCCCGTTGATACGGATAGATATCTTTTGAAAAGTTTATTTCTATGAATGTGACGGGTTGCACGTCAGTCGCGGGCCACTGCGCACGAATAGGAATACCTACATACATGTACGTATCTCTTTGGTAACAACCCCCACCCTTACCCCACCCCTTCTTCCCTTCCCTTCCCTTCTCTCCATCCTATCAGCGATTTGTTTTTTCTTAGAATATCACGCGAAAACGAGGAGATCTCTGGCACCCAACCGGTTTTGCACGAGTAGACATCAATACTGCGACACTGTACCGGGTTCCAACCCGTAACCGGGTCGTTTTAGCTCAGATGGGTGACACACATAAGAGGGATTAAAATCATAATAAAAATCTAAACAGGGCTAGAACTTACATAAATGGCCAACTTATTGCAGTGAATAGTGCAACTTCCCCTGAGTCAACAGCCATCAAGGTCTAGATTGTTTCTCCTGTAGGGCGATAAAATAAAAAAAAATAAAAGAAATAAAAAGGAACATGAGATATATTGGAGCAAGCAGTGAGCAGACGTCCCGTCTCCCGTCTGTCAATCGTTATGAAGCACAGATGATCTTCGCTTGTCTATGCGGGCTGCTGCTTCCGCCGTTTGAGCTTACTCGTTCTAGGTTCCCGTAGTTTAGGACATCTGCATTTCGGGCCTATGTAGGTAAATGTATCTACCCCGCTTCTCGAACGAGGCGAACATAATCGGATGGATCAGAGAGCTTGGAGTGGAGCAGTACGTACTCACGTAGTAAAGGCTCTAGTACCTATATTATTCTGGAGGTTACTAATTGACCTTAGTTTTTACTGATTTCAAGCTGAGGTTGTTCATAAAGGTGATGCATCACAAGTGGCGGCATGCATATGTTCGAGGGAACTGCCGATATGAAGTGGGCCAGCCCTGTTTAATACTCAGGCACCACTTATCTGCTGTGCAGGGCTCCTCCTTCGCAAATCGACCATGCGTGCAGGATGCAGGCAGACAAAAGCCTGATGAGAATCTGCTTAAGCGTTAGTCTAGAGGAGAAGTAAGTATCCATCTCGACACGGGAGGAGGGGTAGAGAGATACTGGCTTTACCATACCACCGCATATGTACCCATCTCATCTCATCTTTTGCGAAGCAAGTAAAAAAAAAAGAAAATGTCAAGACCAATGAGAATAGGTATTGTTACTCTGGCATGGACCTTCTAAAAGAGACGAGCCGACCAAAGTGAGTCCCAGCGAAGGAAGCTGCTGCATAACGGCTTTTTTCCCATGGCTTCTCAATTAGACCAACCATCAGGTTTCATGAAGAAACTCGAGGGAAAAGGCCTCAGATGCCGGCGCCGACCGTTATCTTTTTTTGCTCATGCACACTAACTATTCATAGGCCAAGGCGATGGTTGAACGAGGTTACATGATTCACATCGGTTGGCAGCGGTTCCCCAGAGAATTGAGAGGATGCATTTCGTAACCATCTGGCGAACAGAGGGACTTGCTGAACCAATCACTGAACTGGTTTCCCTTCACCACAACTCACTCGACCTTAGAAAAATATGTAGCTACATGATACTTGTAATCATATCACATGTACCGGGATTAAAGCGGTATCTTATCGGATCGGATCTCGTGATACCACCTTCTCTAAATGTGCGCGAATGAACAGTGGCCCGCAGAAAATCCCAGATTAATCTCAGGAAAGCAAAGGAAAGATATTTAAGAGAGTACCAATGGGACCAAGGATATCTGAGTACATTTTGTGGGAGCTTGTGTCTGTCTCGGAGGGTCTGGACCGAAAGTCATTCCCATATATCTAGAGATAAACAATTCTTTCCCCTCCAACGTCAACAACGCGTCTCCCAAAGGATACCTCACTGTCTATACCAATTGCTGAAACGCTCAATATTCAGAGGAGAAGTAAGAAGTTCAAGTCACAGATATGTCTCGCCGCCGTCGAGAGCAGTTCGAAGGGGCCCCACAGTCTCAGCCTCCAGACCCTTCTCAACAGCAACAGCAGCAGCAACGTCAGCAGGTACTCCTCCACCAGCAGCACCAGCAGCACCAGCAGCACCAGCAGCACCAGCAACATATAGCACAGCAGCAGCAGCAACATGTTACTCAACAGCTACACCATATCCAACTCCAACAGCAGCAGGAGCAGCCGTATTATATTCCTCTAAGTGCCCCTCCTGTACATCCTCCTCCGCCGCCGCCCGGACCCCCACTTCTAGCCCAAGGCCCCCCACCTATTGTACCATTGACAGCGCAATCACCTGAGCCACTTCGTTTACTCTCAGTCTTGGACTCACTGAAGCCCTTGGGCTTCACCTCCATATCCGACTTTCTCGTACATCTGTTCACAAGCGAAGACCCCGCAGTCCGCCGGCGCGTAAGCCTATTCTACACCCATGGCGGTATCAAGTCACTCCTCGAAATCTTCATGGCATCCAAGCGCGCACGCGAGAATGGCGGAGATGAAATCGCTGTAGCGTGGGCTGGGGGTGTGTTCAAGGACGAATTCGATCTCGGACTCGTTAAGGGTGGTGTTCGTTCCCCATCCTATTCCACCCTTTCCCTCCTCTGCACCCTTCCACTGTGTTTTATTCGCTGTTACCATTTGCTACCACTACCTACCTACATATACTGCGAATCGTCATTTCTGAGAAAGTTCCGTGCATATAGATCAATGTTGATGTCCGCGCCAACTCCACCGAATCCCGCGGGCGCACGACCGGGGAAATCCTCAAAGAGGGCCTCGAGAACTTCGACTTGGTTAAGGTGCAACGACAATGCGAGCGCAAGGCGCCATTACTATGGCGCCTTTTGGAAACCCTGTCTTCATCCGACCGTGAGCGAGTCGAGGTGAAAGTTGCACCACCATCGAGCGACGAGCAGCCACAGCCGCCAGCTTCAAAACGGCGGAAGATGGATCCTGGGCCCGGGGCCGTGGGTGTATCAACCGCGAATCCGCCTTTGACGGTAACGATAATGCTTCTATTACTCGCAAGTTCACAGGTCAGAAACAAGTTTCAGAAATGGCTTGGGCTCTACCTGTATGCTCAGGGCGTTCGAAAAGGGCCATTGAATTCGCTGCGAACATTGGGCGTAGGCAGCGAGGGGAAAGTCATCGGTGATAACGGTTTGTGTCCTGCGAAGCGAGGGTTAGGGTTGCGGATATTCCGATACTAATCCATGACACCGCATAGTGCTTCGTGTGATCGGAGACGATACAAAAAAGAAATTACGTGCAGAGCTGGGTGGATCAGATCAAACACAGGTCAGGGGACCCGGCGCTCCAAGGATCAACTCAAGATCTACAAAACGCAAATCCCTTCTCACTGCAGAAGCCATTGTCTTGGAGCCAGCCCAATCTAATCCGGATCCTTTGCATGGGAAGAGACCTTTTATAATATCTCAGGCTACCTACCATCCCTCCCCTAAGGATCATCTCCGGGCTGATAATTTTGCGCCGTGTGCGACGATTCCATTCATTATAAGACTTCCCGTGGAGACTCCTGTCCTGACCAAAGGGATGATAAAAACCTCCTCCTTATATCGCAAAGAGAAACACTTTCCAACAGTCCTCACACCTGCTATGCCGGTTGCGAAAGATCCGCCTTCGTTCGGCAGTAATAGCGCAGGTTCTAATTCCGGGGTAGCGGCGTTCTATAGCTACCCATTTTCAAATTCTGCATACAGTACAACCCCTGGGTATGATGCACCGACACCGGCTCCAAACGGCGACTTTTACTATGCACCAGCTACCCCTAGCGCTTCTTCGGGACCTACCTGGCCGGGCAACGCTAACCCTGGTGCTACGGGGTCTGCGAATAATGGAACAAGACTTTTGCTTACAGACGAGGAGGGAAAGATATATTGGAAGCATCAGGCAAGACGCAGTGTTTGGCGTGCAATGAAGCGGATGTGGCCGAAAGTTGGAGAAATCATAACGGAAGATGAAGTGTGTGAACCAGTCACTAACCCTGCTGCTCCTCCAGAAATCGAGCTAGATATCAAAAACGTAGTTTCGCAGGTATCGGAGGAGGACCTATTTCCAATGCCGAGCATGAAACGCGTGAATCCCAAAAAGCCCGAAGAGCAAATGGCTGTTCTGGAATTGGTCTCAGAATACCTTGGTTTCGAGACGAGACATCTCAAAGGTCCCGGTGCCGGTGACCGCCTCTGGATCTGGGCTGGAAATCTTGAAACGATACAAGGATTAAAATCCGCACGTCATGCAGCACCCCCAGACTCGGTATTACACAATATACACCCGGTGCTCCAACTTTTTGATATAAGACAATCATTCCTCCTTGAGCTGTTGAAGCAGCACTATGGAAAACCGAATGATAAAGATTTGACAAGTCTCTGTCATCACATGCAAATCATGAATCGAAAATTTCTCATTTTTGGGTTTTCAGTTACGGGGCAATATGCGGAGGGGCTTCTGCTTCACTCGCTCGAGTCACATCTGATCGATTCGATTTTGAGCGTGACAAAGATACGTGAATCGGGACCAAAGACAAAACAGGAAGTTCTCGACATAATCACGAAGGTCTACGAGACCTACCTCGACCCCGAGACCGTAAAGGCCTACCAAGCCGTCACAGAAGCAAATAATCGAGACGAAGTCTTCGAAAACCACATGTTACTGATGCAACACTCAATCGTCTACTTCTCTCTCCTGGAATGCATCGCTGCGGCATCAACAGACAACCTCTTGCACATCCTTGCCTGGATCGCTACCGCATTCCAGGGTCTCACTTCCGCTCGATCCACAAAAATGGCGCGAGAGCTATTAGATCTGGTCTCTGGACTGCAGGGCGAATGGTCCAGTGAGATCCGAGCGGCTGTTCTTGGGTCCATGATAATCCCTAAACCTACCGGGGCACCGTATCCTGTGCTTTCGTCACATCCTGCAGCTGCAAAGGTACCCGGCGAGTTCCATGAGGTCGATTTTGCGATGAAGCAGCTGCTGAGGCAGACAAAGACCGTCTTTGACCTGCGCGATAATCCGAAATATGACTTCTTCCGTGAGGTCGCGACGCCTAATATCAGGACTATCTCGAAAGTTGTCCGCAACGCGGAGGAGGCTCTAGGGACGGCGCCAAGGACGGCAAATCAGTGGAAGAGCCCTGCCGAGAATGTGGATCCTGACAAGGAGATTCCCAAGCTAGTGAAGGAACTTCGAGAAGGACGGGTGGGAGAATGGGTTGCAGGGAGGAAAGCAAGCTTCAAGGTGGAACATCTTTTGGCGAATGGAGAGGAAAGGATCAGGGGCGCGGGATTCTTGGAGGAATTCTGCAGGAGGGGCGATAGGGCTGTTGTGGATGGCGAAGATGCGGCGGATGAGACGGAGCAGCTTGAGGGCGAAAAGGAGTGGAGGAGGAGAAATTTGTTCTTTGCCCCCGATTTCGGGTTTGATTGGGGTTTGTAAGGGGCGTCTGAGTATTCTTTATGTTCTATATCTGGTAATAAATAAATGAGGAGGCGTTGGTACAATGTCTTGGTATTTGCAACGAATCTTGATGAATGACCCGTTTGCAGCATATTTCTGTTGACTTTTCTCGATCGTTATTAAGAAATGTTGTTAATTACTTTTACTCAGCATATAAATCTTGCCAGACCCAACCTGTTCCAGTATACCGCCCCATCGCTCTTTCGTCGAGGGTGCCTCCCTTCCGTCTCAAGGCTCAATCACAAAGTCTCACTCACGATTAATAATATGTTCTGTTCCTGCCACTTAACCACGATTCAAGATCAATCATTGACACCCGCTTACTAATCAAACCCACCCCCCCGGGGGGGCCACCTCCCAGGGACATTTACTTTTTTGCACTCCCATTCTGACGTTTTTCGTTTTCTATCATTTTTCGTTAAACACTTGCTTCAACACCCCTGGAACAGAGTTTGGGGCCAAACTTGTGTACCCGTATTTCGCGTGGGTAAAATCGGGGTTAATTATGTAGTTATCCCTTCCACTGTTATTAAGGTTTTCGCCCCTTTGAAGCAGTAGGCAGGGCATGCAGGGTGGGTAATGGTAGTACTATTGGGATTAAAGATTTTAATATATCGCTAACTACTCTGGGTATTGGTATCACTGCTCTAACTACATGTAGGTCTCCCTTTTAAGCTTTATGGCCTGTATCGACCGACCTCTTCCTGCAAACCGGAATTCGAACTCGGGGCCTAAAAACTCGGATGGCTTTCTAATGCGTGTGGCGATCCATAGAATGGTTGATGTTATCTAGATCTGGGGTAGAGCGACTGAGACTACATGTACCCATGGAGGGCTAGCAAGTCTCTGTACCGTGCATGCGTAGTGTGTTTTCTGGCGTCGCGGTGGGAGGGCAGAGCTAAGAGTCGCAGGGTCCGGAGGCCTTGCATTTTTTACTAGTTGTCTGAAGGGGAGATTCACTACATGTACATACATGTAGTACTCTACTTCAGACTAAGCTACGTTATCCGTGGGCGTCACGACCTATCACTCGCCGCCCAAAACCCGCACCCGGTAACCTCCACACCTCTTTTTTTTTTCTTTTTTTTTCCATCTTCACAGGGCACATATTAACCCAACCCCAACAATCAGCCATCAAGTCCAACCCAGAACCTTAACTAACAAGGTAGAATATTCCCTCAAACCCCCCCCCCCAAACACCTTACCTCCGACTCATGAAGAAAGCCAAGTGTGGCGCAGCACCTAGGGCTGCCGCCACACATGACGTACGTACGTACGCTGGCCGCCACCCCGCAATGGAAGCTTGAGATATAAACTCCAAACAACTCCCACGGTGGTTCTCAGGCCTCTTTTACCTGTGGACTTGCCCCGTTACACGTTTCAAACAAACAAACGAGCAAACAAACTAAAGCAAACAAACCCTTACTTTCCTACCTACAGTACTAGCTGTACTCACCTACATACCTACATACCTACCTACCTACATACCTACCTACCTACACTACCTACCTCCACTACAGGCTACCCACAAACACACATCCCCAAAATGCCCATCCCCCTCTTCACCACCGGCGAGAAGCCCAACACGGCCGAGACGCAAACCTCACCCACCAACAACCCAGCCGTAACCTCCACGCCCCTCACAAGCGGCAGCGACCTCCCCGAGCGCCGCAGATCAAGCGTGTCCGAAGCGCACCACCACCACCACCAGGAAGCGCTGCGCGCCTCGGGCTCGGGCACGGCGACGAGCGCGGCGAGCTCCGGCAGGGAGCGGACGAAGGAGGAGAGGGAGGAGGCCGATAGGCTGTATGAGGAGCGGATGGAGGAGGAGTATGCGAAGCGGGAGGGGGGTGCTTAGTGAGGGGGCTCGGTTTGTGGGAGGGGGAGCTCAGTTTCGGTTTGTGAGCTTGGTGTTGACGGTTCTGGGCAGGGATTGGTTAGTTAGTTGGCTGCGGGTGCTGGTGCTGGTTTGTTGTTTTGTTAGGTTCCACTCAATTACAAGTAGTCAATTGCGAGTCCATCTGCTTCATCTACCATCCATCTCTCGTCATCTCTCGTCGTTATTGTGATATGCCATATGCCATATGCCAACTCGTGATTGAGCTCCAAGCTCCTTGCTTACCTGCGCTGGGGCACGTTTGTCGCGTGCAGGCCCCCCGTTGCGGTTGTCTGCATGGATGTCTAATACCTGGCCTGTGATTGGCCGGCGGAGAGCCTCCCTTGGCACCACTGACGTAGTCGGGGCTGCAGCTGTCTAAGAAAGAAAGAAAGAACAGGAACGGTCCTTCTTTCTTTCTCGCAGTGGGCAAGGAAGGGTACAACATGTAGTAGTAGTAGTAGTACTTGTGCTTACCAGGCGCAATCCTAGGGGCTCTGTTAATACTCAATTGCTGCCCTCTCTGTCTGCCGCCTTCTTTAAAACCCGCCAGCGCCTTTCTCTGATCCGAATTGATATCCAGAGTCACGATACTCAGCTTGCATTGTTGTCCTGTATAATCAATCACCTGTGAACACCCGCTGCACCTGTAAACCCCAATTGATTGCCACCTGAATACTCTATCGGACCCTTGATAATCCCACAATAAAAAGACAAGCCACCCAGAAGGAAGGAAGGAAAGAAAGAAAGAAAAACAACATACCAATTGCAGCAGCAGCCATGGTCCTCGTCTACCTCAAGAACCTCCTCTTCCGCTCCCAAAAGCCCTCCCGCCACGCGCACGAAACACCGCCCCTCCTCCCCACCACCGACCACCCCAAACACTACGGCAGCAGCACCTGCGACACCACCACCACCACCACCCCCTCCTCCTGCCGCCACCCCTCCTGCCCGCGCCGCACCTCCCAGAAATCCCTCTCACCCTCACCCCCAAACACCAGCACCAGCACCAGCACCAGCACCAGCACCAGCACCTCCTCCTCCTCCACCCCGTCCAAAAAACCCTACATCGACCCCCGCGTCCTCTCCGACCTGACCATCGGCCTCTCCGACGGCCTCACCGTCCCCTTCGCGCTCACCGCCGGCCTCTCGGCCTTCAACGACACGACCGTGGTCCTCTACGGCGGCCTCGCCGAGCTCATCGCCGGCAGCATCTCCATGGGCCTCGGCGGCTGGCTCGCCGGCCGCGGCGAAGCCGCCTTCCACACCAACACGCTCGCCGCCACGCGCAGCCTCGTGCGCACCAGCCCGGAGGCCGTGCGCCCGCTGCTGGCGGGCGTGTTTCGGCCGTACGGCGTTGCCGAGGAGGCGCTGGAGCGCGTGGTGGAGGGCTTGCTGGCGGGCGAGGAGGAGGCGCTGGTGGCCTTTGTGATGCAGTTTCATTACAATTTGCCGGCCGTGGAGGAGGTGGGGAGGAGGACGCCGGTGTCGAGCGCGGCGACGATCGCGGCGGGGTATTTTTTTGGCGGGTTTGTGCCGTTGGTGCCGTATGTGTTTGTGGGGAGGGGGGATGTGTTGGTGGGGCTGCGGTGGAGCGTGATTGTGATGGTGGTGTGTTTGTTTGTGTTTGGGGGCGGGAAGACGGTGCTGGTGGATGCGGCGGAGGAGGGCAAGAAGAAGAAGAAGAACTGGGGGAGCATCGTGAGGGGGGGGATTGAGATGGTGCTTGTGGGCGGGGTGGCGGCGGCGGCGGCGATGGGCATTGTGAGGGCGCTGGGCGGGCTGTCCTGATGAGTTAGAGACGTTGATATAATTCCTGGGAGGACCTCTCGAACTTTCTGCGGGGATCGAAAACACAAAAAAAGAAAAAAGCTTCTTGGGCGTTGGTGCGGAATATATCTTTTTTCTCTTTGCTTGTAGTGTTTTTACTCTTAGCCTGTAACATATATACATCTTATATATATATATTAGCGGTAGGTTCATGGTGTGTCACTCGGTCCCGTAAAATTCTTTTTTTTTTTTTTTCTTTTAGTGTCTGACGATTACACATTGGCCCGGCCCGGTATTGTTAGAGTTGCTTGTTTTGCTTTATTCGGGTCTGGAAACGATCTTGTACGAGCTTATAAATTCAAGTCACACGATCCTTTCTCTTGGAGCGAAACTGATGGGCTCGAGGACGCCAAGCTAATACAAGAAACCCAAATGATGTATGATGTTGGGAGGAGTGAGTGCTTCATCGGAAGTCGTGCTCTGGAGTGCTATGTACATGTGCTAGGGTGCATGCTAAATAGCAGAGCATGTATGCAGTCGCAGTATACTAGAGAAACACGCGTCTACACCACCACCACCGGACTCGTTGGCCCCATGAGGTGCGTACTTCCCAGCCTCGTCCGTGCCACGATCCTCATACGCAATCACTCGAACCCCACCCCACCTGCTAGTTCCGTAGCTATTTGTCAGCAAGGACCCAAGGACCCACTTTCATGCTTCCCCCCCCCCCTCCCCCCCACAGGCCACTACCGTTCAGTGACTACCGGTTACTCGGCTAAGCCCATGCAGCTTTAGAGTTATGCAAGCATCTTTACTTGGACAGGGTAGTACAGGTAGCTTAGGAGTCGACGATTTTTTTTTTTTTTTTTTTTTTCCTGCTTGTTATGACTCCCTTTAAATATTTGCAGCTCCTCGGTGTCGTTTCCATGGGTTGTCTCGAGTGCAAAACCCGTGAGATACCTTTGACGTCAATTGAGTTCCCAATCGCAACTCCACTCAACAAAAAAAAGAGGAATATTCTTAAAAAGGAATTAACAGTTGCAATATGGAGGAGAAACCGGCTCCAGCTCCACTCAGCGATGATAATTGTGCCGGACAGGCAGAAGTCAACGATAATAAAGAATTGCAAAAGACCGTTACTGAAGTCAGCTTCGTCGATGTTCCCCCTGACGGAGGATATGGCTGGGTCGTCGTCGGTTGTTGCTTTATGGTCAACGCCATGACTTGGGGTGTAAACAGCGTTCGCCCCCCCCCCCCCCCCCTCCCTCCTCCCTCCTCTGCAAATCCCATCAGTAGCTGATTAGTGTGCAGTCATACGGAGTGTACCTTGCCCATTACCTTTCATCCAACAAATACCCCAATGCTACCCCACTCCAATATGCCTTCATTGGCGGGCTCTCAGTGTCCCAGTCAATGTTTATCGCGCCCGTCGTCACCCTGCTCCTCCGCCGGACTTCAACTCGGACAGGCATGGCAGTTGGGATAGTCCTCCAAACTGGCTCGCTGATCCTCGCATCTTTCTCCACGGCAATCTGGCACCTCTTCCTCACGCAGGGCGTGCTTTTTGGCTGGGGCCTCGGGTTTCTGTTCACCTCGTCGGTGGGGACAATATCGCAGTGGTTTAGCAAAAAGCGGAGCTTGGCGAATGGAATCACGTCTGCGGGGAGCGGCATTGGCGGGCTGATTTTCTCGCTGAGCATCCAGAAGATCATCCAGACGATGGGGGTCGAGTGGGCGTTTAGGATCGTGGCTATCTGTGTGTTTGTCACAAACACGGTCTGTACGCTGCTGATAAAGGATCGGAATAAGATTATTAATCCGAATCAAAAGGCGTTTGACTGGAGACTGTTGAAAAGGTTTGAGTTCCAGCTGGTCATGGGGTGGGGGTTCTTGTCGATGCTCGGATATATAGTGATTCTGTTCTCGCTGCCGGACTATGCGGCGAGCGTGGGGATGTCGAAGCAGCAGGGGAGCATATTAACCGCCATGCTCAACCTGGGGATGGCTTTTGGCAGACCCCTGGTAGGTATCGGGAGCGATCGGTACGGTAGGATCAACACAAGTGGGCTGATGACGCTGGTGAGTGGGCTGAGCTGCTTCTTCATCTGGATCTGGGCGAGGAGCTTTGGGGTTGCCATACTGTTCAGTTTGGTCAATGGAGCTGTTTGTGGAACATTTTGGACGGTGAGTAACTTGCACAAGTATTCCACCCACCTACTGTGTAAGATATTGAGACTTTGTGCTGTAGACGATATCGCCCGTTACCGTTGAGGTAGTGGGTATCAAGGAGCTTCCGAGTGCATTATCCCTAGTATGGCTCTCCGTAGTTCTACCCACAACATGTAAGTCTTCGTTTTCTGTCTCCGATTAGAACACACACTAACGTCAGTATCCTTCTGTAGTTTCGGAGCCAATCGCCCTCTACCTCCGCCGTCCAGGGGAATATAATGCATACCTATATCCGCAGATTTTCTCTGGAGTTTTGTACATTGGTGCAGCAGGATGCATGTATGCATTGCGGGTATGGGCCCTTACGAAACAGGACCAGAAGTTGGAGGGGGAGGAAGATGGTGAGAGGAAAGGCAGTAGATGGTGGAGACTTGCGAAGGTTTAGGATTTGGCACAGAGAAGAAACAGAGGGGATGGATTATGAATGATAGATTGTTTTTTTTAGATAATAATGAGCTTAATTGATATAATGTTATGATTTGCCGAACTATCGATTAGATGAAGTCTGATGAAGCCCTTGATCGAGTACAGTACCGGAAGATGACGCTGGATGGCAGGTACAGGTGTACATGTACGCAAGAAAGTAGGGCCGAGAAAGCTCTCTTTTCGTGGTGATAGTCTAAGGGCACCCGTAAAAAAAAAAAGAAAAAAACGCACTAAGCATACGTTTCAATTGAATGTTCCTAAGTTTTGCAAAAGGTTGCATTGATGGCAGCCGCCATATCTACAACCCCCACCCCTGGATTGAACCATGGACCTTCGACAGGTACAACTTGGCACAACCACTCGGTGTATCCGGGAGGCGAGTGTTAACCGGTTGGCCACTCGCCCATGTGTGTTGTGGGCGGGAAATGGTATTTGAACGAAATGGCTGATTGCAGGTAACTAATACTATTCCTATTAGGTGAGCTGTGATGCCGGCCATTGGGTTTGGACTTTTTCTCTACGGCCTACACAATCCTAATATCGATGAGCACGAGAAAAGACGAGACCATTTTGCACCAAGTCTAGTCTTGCCTTGTCTCGTCCCATCATGGTCTCGGAAGTCTCGAGACCTGAAGTAAGTCCCGAGACGAATCTCGAAACTAATATAAGCTAAACTGAACTCACCACTTTGAAGAAGATTTTCAATCCGCCAATCACAACCACAGACGCAGAGAACCTTCCCCGGAAAGATCTGCCCCCTGGCGACAGAAAAGATCCCCATCGGGGACCTGGTCTTCACTCGATAAAGTTTAGGCAGGCACCACTGTTGCGGGTACCGGCTTGTTCCTGGATAAGCGAACGGTTATCAGCTTGGTTGTGGTTAGAGTTGAATACTCACACGTGGCGGTTGAGGCGGCAGTGCAGAGAGTTAGGGCTCTCTGAGGATAGCGGCGGGGGAGGCTTCGGGGTGTTAATTGTTTTCCGGGGACGTGGTTTTTGAGGTTGAGGTACTTGCGGTGAAATTAAGTATTGTCCCAATTGCGCTGGCAACCATTCAACCCCACCAAACTTGAGACCCTATAAAACCACAACCAATAGCTAAAGCCAAGTGTGTTAAAGTCATAGTCATTTTTATGCTCAAAAGTAATTATCTCCTGCGTTAATTATCATGGTTATGGTGGTGGTTGGTAGGCCTAAGGAAATGGTGAGGTCAATGGTTGCTATCGCGAGAGACAATACTTAATTTCACCGCAAGTAGGGGATCGTGAGGTCTTGCTGGAGCTTGAACGCGAGATTGTAAAGATCCTTCAATCCTCTGTATGAGCACTTATTAACCTTGAGGTCTTGAGGATAGGCAGAATTACGGGTTTGAAACATGTAGCCCCCGAATAGTTTCTCCACATAGGACGGGTGGCGTTACTTATCGATAAGATAAGAATCTGATAAAAACTCCAATGACCTCACACCTAACCCATAGACCTTCGAAAAAAATCTCAATGACCCACCCGCCCTGAAGATCAGAATAAAAGCTCCAGGAAAAACTCAAAAAACTTCTTTCAATACTCCACCACCCATCTTTCCTTCATTTCTCACTCTTTGGTGCACTGGAAACTATGTCTATCAACATGATTGTAGGTTACCTCGAGCTGGCAGTTGAGTACATGTATTCAGAAGTACTGACAATGGGGATTTGTAGGCTGGCCCGATAGCGGGTATTGTTACTTGCTTAATGTTCTACCCATTTGACACGATCAAGACGCGCATTCAGTCTCCCGAATATCGTCGAGCGGCCCAGGCGGGAGTCCAGCGGATACGGCTTCAGGGATTATACCAGGTACGGCCCGTGCCTCTAGATTAGCTCCTTGGGACATGGAGTACAGTAACTAACAAGAATATTGATCTAGGGAGTCGGGCCAATTGTTCTAGTAACATTACCAGCATGTAGAGCCTCTAAACCCCTTTCAATTACACCAATTATGAAGCGACAACTAACAAATCATAGCGGCCGCCTTCTTCACATCCTACCAAAAGGGCAAAGAGTTGCTCCGGAAAGCATTACCCTCGCTCCCGAGCCCCATAATAAATTGCGCCGGCTCCTCGATCGCAGAAATGATTGCCTCGGCCGTCGCCACGCCCGCCGAGGTCATAAAACAAAATGCACAAGTCCTATCCGGCGGAGGCACCAGTACCAGTCTCCAGGCGCTACGATTAATCGGAAGGAATCCCCGAGATCTCTGGCGAGGGTATACCCTCCTTGCAGGCCGCAACCTCCCCTTCATTGCGATCCAATTCCCAATATACGAAGAGTTGAAGGTGCTGCTAGGCTCGGGGAGAGTGAAAGGCGACCTGTGGGAGACGGGGAAGGTCACTGGGTTGGCTGCGATGGCATCTGGCGGTGTCGCGGCGTGTCTGACGACGCCAATTGATGTCGTGAAGACGAGGGTGATGTTAACGGCTGGGAATTCAGGCAGGAGAATAGGCGCCGTGGAGACGTTTAAGGACGTGTGGAAGACGGAGGGCGTGCGAGGAGTATTTAGGGGAGGGGCGTTGAGGACTGTATGGACGTCAATAGGGAGTGGGGTGTACCTGGCCCTTTATGAGAGCTTGATTGCTTACGCGGGGAATAGAAAGGCGTTGGAAGCTGTTGATATTTAGAGGTGGAAATAATTAATGTGCGGGGAAATCTTTGTTTAGAGCTGAGTGAGGGACTGAATGTTGATAGGTGAAATATAATTGTAAATATAGTACACATAAAACTACTACATATATCTCCGTTCAAACATTTTTAAATTCACAGCTATCCTCGTCCTTATGGGTTCTTCCTAGCTTTCGGCCAATCAATCACTGAAACCAAATATAGCAAGGATTGAAACAGCAGCAGCGGTAGGTATGGTGTAAGATATACGCTAGGCATGTGGTGGCCCCGGTTTCCACTACCAACCCCGACAGTGATCGAGCTCAAAAAGCCAACGGGAATTGATATATTATGCGGATATAACGAAGCAAATCCAACAAACCTACCGAAGCACTATATAAATGACTTCCGAATTCCTTCCTCTCGATCTTGACGCCATCAGTCGAAAAATCTATCACCGAGCCCATGGCCACGGCAATCCATCTTCTGCTAAACACATAGAAACAGAACCTTCGCTCGGTCGATTCTAGCGTCCTAGGCTTTTCCGGATCCTTCGCGGGTCCTTTATCCTTCTCCATAATAACCCGAGTTTTAATCATCACCAGCGCCATCATTACCACAGTTCTCGAAGGCCACAATTTGCTAGATATCTCGAGGCTACCTATATATCGCTGCTTCTGCAACCATTGAGACCTACTAGCTAGTAGGGAGGTGGCCTAGTAGGACATATGCTGTGCAGACACGGTCAAACATCTGGTGTAAATGGCTCTGATGAATGGTGGAGACATATATAGACTTGGTTTGGCGCGGCTGGGCAACGTATTCGGTCTGAGATTTTTGGAGTGCTTATATAGCTAAGTTGAATTCCCTTTTTGGGTTTTTGGCTTTTCTTTTCTGCCGCAATTCTTTGATAGTTTCTAATTTTCTAGGCCTGAAATAAATCTTGCCGGTCAGTTCACCTGTACCCTTTTTCGGAGTTATAAAATATCACGCAGATACATGTATGCAGCATCTCCACGTGATATGCAGCACTTGTTACCATTGGAGTTATAAAAATAAGTGCCAAAGTGGGAGAGTATAAACGAGTGATAGTCCATGACCGAACCCAACATCCCCCATCCCCCTCATCTTCCCTCCCTCCCTCCCTCCCGCAAACTTCACGCGGATGTGACACAGACCACTTATTCCTCATCCAACCAAAGACCAATCTCCCCCACCATGCAGACACCCACCACAAATGTCCCCGCCCCCATCTAGATCTAGATGTGACAGTACGTACCCGGGCACGTGCACGCCGGTGGGTTAGGTGTTGGTGTTTTTGGCAACCACTTATCCCTTAAGCAGTCGGTGATGACTCCCCTATAACAGAGGAATTAGATTTGTATGAGAGATCTATTATTTGATAAGAGAGATAACGAGATCTGTTAGTAAAGCCACACCAAATTTACTTTTTTTTTTGGCGGGTCAGCATTTCCGTGCGGAGAAACATCCGCTGGTACAGTTTCCGGTAGAATTATTGCGAAAGTCAGAGCTAAAAGAGTGGATTTTGTTGGTCTGTGCTCGTAGCAAAAATCTTTTAAGGGCCAATAGGACTATCGGGTCACGGGGAACCCACTTTCGCAATAATTCTACCGGAAACTGTAGTTGTAATAGCACTTGCATGTCATATGCTCCCGTGAGCGATTGAGTGGGCGAGTGTGTGAGTGGGTGGTGTAACGATCGTATACGTCATCAAAAGGAAGCATAGGGCAGAAAGAGTGGCCCACGACTTGGCTGGTATTGTGTCTATATATTGCTGTACCCTCGGGATGTGAGGGTGAGTGCTGAGTGATTCTTCATGACCGAAGCGTAGGCGCGCCTAGGGAAATTATCACGTAGGGTTCGGAGGGAGTGAGTGAGGTCTCAGTGGTTGCCCGCCAAGCCTTCGGTAGCGCCCGGGCCGTGACGTAGGGAGGCGGGCCACACAGACCCGAGCGAGCTCTAAGCATCAACACATCTCACATCTCACTGTTAAAAAAGCTGCATCTCGAGTTCAGGCGCAAGTAAACCTGTCTTTTTCAAATCCCCATTCTTTATTGATCTAGGTATTTAGGTATTTAGCAGTAAAGACCACGAGACCGAGTAAGTAAAAAAAAAAATAAAAAAAAAAAGGAAGAAGCTAGTTACATGATAATGACATCAAACCCATACAAATAAATATATCCCCGGCCCCCATCTCCTTCTCCTCCTCTTCTCTCTTCTCCTTCTCCGTCTTCTTCTTCTCTTTCTGCCCCGCTGTCTCGAAAGTAACATAACAACAACATTCCACCAAGTAAATTTTTTGTCCGCATTCCAAGAATAAAAAAACAATTCCAAAAGATACATAAGGAATGCAAACTCCACGTACAAAAGGAAACCAATATCCCTCCTCACTCCCAACCCACCACCCCTACTGCTCCTTGCAATTGACTTCTCGCCCATCCATCCATCCCCCGTTCGTTCGTTCACAAAGTACCCGATACTCCAAGTCGTCAAGTCTCAACATCGTCATTCATTACATCCTCCAACTAACCCTAATTCTCTCAAGAGCATGCATGCCATGAGAAGCTAGACAGAATAAAAAAAAGGCAACAAAGATATCATGATTGGAACAAGGAAAACATAACAAATTCTCTCATTTCATCTTCGGCACACCCAATAGGAAAAAAAAAGAAAAAAAGACAGAAATCATCAAAAATCATACAAATCGAATTGAATCATTTCATATCCCCATACGTCGTTCCACCGCATCATTCGCTATCAATGTCCTCCACTACCGATGCTGCCCGGGGTGGTGTCCTGCATGGTGTCCTGGGTGATGTCCGGGGTGGTGCGAGCCCCCAGGGTGCCCCGAACCAGAACTGCTGCTGCTGGAGCTGCTGCTGGAGCTGGAGCTACTCGAGGAGGTAGAGCTGGTCGAGCTACCAGTCTGACTGGCCGTTTCAGAAATGTACTCGGAATCGTACGAGTCTGAAGAGGTTGTGGAGTGCTTCTCGCTCATGTGGTGGGTTTGCGTCTTCTTGGTAATGAAGATTGATGTCAGACCCGCAGCAGCTGCACCCATCATTGCCGCAAATCCACCACCACCGTGCTGACCTCCGTGTTGACCACCATGCTGACCGCTGCTAGAGTGATAACTGTGTTGAACCACTCCGGATGAACCGTGACCAACAGCGCCGTGGCTGCCAGAGTAACCGCCGTATTGAGCGCCGTGGGAAGCAGAGTGGTGGCCTTGCTGGTGGGTGGTGGTGGTTGTTGTCGTGGTCGTCTTCCTCCTGCCCCATAATGCACCGAGAAGGCCACCGGTGGCGGCACCAGCGGCTGCGCTACCATATCCGTTGCCGTTGCTGTAGCTGCTGTGGGACTCATCGACAGCGACAGTCTCGTGCCTGTGCTTGTTACCGAACAAACCAGCGAAGCCGCCACCACCCTTCTTCAAGCAGCAGCAAAGCAATAGCAGTGCAAGCAGGAAAAGCGCGCCCAAGATACCACCAACAATACCACCAATCTGCGCACCGGTCAACCCACCGCCACCGCCAGAGTTACCACCGACTACACCACCGTATCCAAGATCTCCAGTTGCTACAGGAACCATGAAAGTGTTTGTGCCGGTGACGGAGGGAACCAGGATCTTGGATCCAGAGATATCACCGCCAATGACACCGCCATTGGAAGACTCGGTGGGCCGGGTTGGGGGAGTGAATGCGCCTGAGGTGTAGATGTAGTTTGACGAGGATCCGGATCCGGACGGGTTCGCAACTGGGGTGGTGTAGGTCAAAGACCATGTTGTCGTGGGCGCAGCAGACACAGAGGCGCCGGCAAAAGACGCAGAGTATACGGTTGTCACAACACCGACGCTAGTGATCGTTGTGGTGAGGTAGTTCCATCCCACTTGGGAAGGAGTTCCACACTGTCCTGCATACCAGCAGACTTGGGCAGACGAACAGCAGAGATTAGGGTTAGATCCTCCACCACAGGCAATCTGGTTCGCGTTACAGCTTTGTGAGTCTGACTGGGGCGCTGGTATAGGGTTTGCGAAGGGTACTGGGGATGACGAGCATGTGTGCAGAAGGGTGAATAGCAGCGACAAAAGTGTCGGAGCGGTTCGTGATCTCATGATGGGCGATATACGGGGGAGGGGGAATTGAGTCGTAAAAATCAGATCAGGTCGTTAATCGTGAGAAGGAAGGGTTCGTGGAATGGGTTGCAGCGTGAAAAAGGTGCAACAAAAGGCGAGTCTGAGAAATTTGGGGAGGCTGGTTAGCGGCTGAAACGGAACGATAATAATTCTTGAGGCATAAGAAAGGAAATGGTGCAACAAACCGAGCAGTTACGATGACCAACCAACAATGGATTGATGGGGGTTGGAATCGTATGCAGGTACGACGACGAGGAGGAGGAAGAGGAGGAGGAGGGAGGAGGGAGGAGGAGGGGAAGGAAGGAGGAGAAAGGGACGAAGGAAGGGGAGAGAGGGACGAAGGGAAGGAGGTCGGGAAGTAGAGGGAGGATGGGGAAAGGCAGAGAAGAAGAAAAGATGTGGGAAGAATAGAACCTCAAGCAGGGAAGTCACTTGTTCCGAGCTTACTTTTACCAACCTCCCCCGTTATTGTTCGTTTTTTTTTCTCCACTTCTTTTTTTTCTCTCACCCTCCCTTCTGGCTATTGTTGCGACAATTAATCGGTTTCGAGTGGGAAAATCGAGAGGCCGGGAACTTTCCCTATCCCTCGCTCTTACATATGCGCCGCCCTACTCTACTTGGGGGTTGTGGTTATGGCAGTGGTGGTAGTACTAAGCGGTACTACTCTACTACGAGTATCTAGGACGGTACATACATGTACCCACCCCATATCACACACCATAACATAACATAACATAACAATAACATATGGGGGGGGAATATGTATGGGGGGTGGGAGGATGGTTCACTGGTCTGGTGGATCTACCCAGCCTGACCAACGCTATCGTTCCTCGTTCCAACCAGCCAGCACACACATCGCTCCCGCGTTGCACTTTCACCAAACAGGAAAGAGCATCACACCAGCGTTGGCGAGACAACCACACTCCCACCCTCCAAAAGTAGCGTAGGCAGGCCTTATGGTGCCCTGGGATCAATAGCCATAGCAGGGGTTCTACATCCTCTACACCCCAGAGACCCCCAGGGGGTCCTGGTTCCTGTTTGAAGTCGTTTCTACCCAACCTCTGTTTTTTTTTCTCTACCATACAGTTACTTTCCACTCTTATCCCTTCCACTCCCCTCCCCCCCGCCAACCACAGGTCCAACCCCCCTCCCGGAAGGAGAGATGTGTCCGCCCGGAGCTGAACAGGTTTGCTGTATCGAAACACTCTCAGCCTAGGATTGGGGGCCCTCGTGCCGTGTGTGGTACGCAGCGGGATTCATGTCCGTTTCTTACATAGAGTACTTTTACCTCCTCCTCCCATTCCGTGACGTGGGAATTGCGTCTCTACTTTATCTAATCTACGCACCTTTTTTTTTTAAAGTGCCTTACCTGCACCTTGTAGATGGATAAATCTATGTACTAAGGAAACGAACGTTTGGACCAATTGCGTTCTTATCTGACGGAGTGGTCCAAACACGTGTTGAGGCTCTCCATCTAATAAAAGCGAGGTTATTAACCCTTTCGCTAAACAATTTGGCGAAACTACTAGCGCCCATCACAAAAAACAACCCCAACCCACATCATCATCCCCAACCTCCCGAATTTCCCAAAATGACTGACAGTGACAACTGATTCGACGTCAACGAGAAATTTGTTTCGCCACGAGCGACAAAAAATGGGTTCATCCACCCCACCCAACCCCCCCAATTTTTGAATGGGGCAAGGGCAGGAGGGAGGCAAAAAATCTATTCCGGTACTCCAAGCCGATAACGACGGGTTGTACATACTCTAGGACCGTAATGGCCACGGCCTTGGAAACTCGAAGCCATCTTCCCAAGGGCCTGGGTGACGTGACGTCTGCTGTCATGTCATGGCCCTACCTACCTACTCTGCTCTAGAGGGGTCATGTAGGTATGCGGAGGGAGGAAGGGGGCGGGCAAACCGTTATGCACTTTCATCGTGGGGAAAATAATAAATAGATCTCCTTTGTACGCGTCTTTTTCATTTTTGTTGTTCAAAAGAAACATTTTCCTTGACGTGGGTGTGTGATGGTGATCTTGCAATGGGGATCTCGGGGATCTTTGGTGCTATTTATGGAATCAACTACTACTTTACCCTACGTCTCGAGTTCTAGAGCTTGATATTGATCTTGTTTCCTTGCTTGCCTGATTGCGCGGAACACTCTAGAGTCTAGGGTAATGGGCATATTGCGATGCATCAGTTCTTTTCATTCTGTATGCGGGGTATCTCGGCGCGTTAATGGCAGCGAGTGAGAGAATTACATATCTCTCATTCTCATGATGTCGATGGGCAAGAATTAGCAAGCAGCAAGCAGCAAGGCCGGGGCAGGGCGGCTGAAGATGTTTTCGGACGGGACGACATCGGGCGAACTGCACCATACATTCTTGACGGCCTCGTCTCGTCCATCCACCTATTAGCTACTTGGACTGTCGTTATCGGCATTAAGATTGGGGCAGAGGAGGGCATCATATCACCCTCACTTTACTCTACTCTACCACTCTGAACGGCAGGAATGTTTCGGGAGTGCGGTGGGCCGACCAATGGCGTTGCCGGCCGAATCAGGGTCACAGTCAAATCAGATCAAGCTTTGGGTTTGGCGGGCACATACATGTATGTAGCTAGAGAAGAGGGCGTTCTTTTTCTCAGCCCGTTGAAATGGGAAGGGAAGGGAAGGGAGCGAGTGATGGATGCAATGTCCTTCGGGACGACGATCACCAACGGCGGCGGCAGAGGCACTCTGGCATGTTGATTGCCTATGTGTTAAGAGCAGAGAGCTTTTTATGTTAGACTTGATGATGTTGTTGACTGACATGGCACTTAAGCATAACTAACGCATCAAGTTGCCCATTCTCTTGGCTCCTAGAGTGGAGCAGAGTGGAGTAGGTACCTAGGTACATGTTGTAGAGCAGCAGGTCCTAGAGGAGAGGCTGCTTCCTTTGGGTGTTCTAGAGAGAGGCAGAACAACACGGTATACATATGCAGAGGCGCAACCGGGGGCCAACAGGGAGCCGTACCGACATGCAAGGGGGTTGCCAAGAATCTGGGAAGACACATAAGATGTGTGAAGTCTGCCTGCTCTACATACATAACCTACTCTAAAGTACTCCGCTGTCTGTATTCTGGAGCATGTACGTATGTGGACCCCGGGGGGGGATCTAAAAACAGCGGGTTCATTTCAGGTACCCGAGACCGATGATGAGCTGGTTGGTGCTGATGATAGTCGGCGGTGTCAGTGGTGCCGATCACGGCGTATCACTCGGGTTCACGAAACAGCGGTTTCGGCAGTTGTAGGCGATGACGTGTGGTTGGGTGGAGGGAGGGTATGCGGTCTCAGTCTGCCGGCTGCATGGGTTGCAATTGTGTGGGGGTTAGAGCAGAATAATACCAACCTACAGCTACAGCTACAGCTACAGCTACAGCTACAGCTACAGCTACAGCTACAGCTACAGCTACAGCTACAGCTACTCTAGACAGACCTGGCTGTTTGCGCACTGGGGGAAGTTTAAAGAAGACTGGACTCGTCACTAGCTGGCTAGCTGCTCTGAGGTGTGTGGTAGTGGTATGGCTGCCACGTTTGACGGGCTCGCTTGGCGGGAGGGAAAAGAAAGGTTTGTGTGGTGAATGGGTGGGTGGGTGGGTGGGTGGGTGGGCAGATTTGTGGATGATTGGTGCGTGGGTCCGGGTTTGTGGGCGGGTGGTGGTGGTGGGATGGAGGTCGATAGCTTATCGGTGCTGTCAGAGAGCTGGAGTATTCCGCTCTATCGATAATATCTGGCCTTAACACTGGAACACCTTTCCTTTTGTTTGTCTAGCTAGCTTTAGAGCTATCATCGTCAACTGGTCTTCATTGCACAGCTGTGCCATCTATCATGATTCGCTTGCCCAATCAGGTCGTCGATATCTTGTCTGGAGCTCTTTATCACCACATGTAGTCTCTTGATTCATCCCCAGCAGTGACGTTTCTATCAACCTTTATATATTGCTGTTATATAGGCCGAGATATATAGACTATAGGTAAAGTATTAAATACATATTCGGAAACAATGCAATCTAAATATTAGAAAGGAACCAAGGAACCAAGAAAAGATTCAACAACTAAAACTCCGCTAATAGCCTACAGATATAACCCTGCTCATAAACTCCGTCCCAAATCAATCTATACACAGGTCCTCGCTCCCTCCCCACCCTCCGGCAACGAGCTCAAAATTGCAACATCTATTGCGGTCTGCTCTGCAGATAGTTCCACCTCCGTCTTCTCCACCGCACCCGGCACCACCTTCGAAGAAGGAGTGACCGACGTGATCAACGGATCCCGCCTATTCAATCCCTTATACCTCACTAGTCCCGACCCGCCTTTCGCCGGCATCGTCCCCAGCTCCAGCACCAGAAACGACTCTAGCACCCACACCGCCCCTGTATCCACCGGCTCCTGGAACGCCGCCAGCAGTCTGAAATCATATCGACTCCCTTCCTCCTGTATACATCTGTAATGCGCTGTTGCAACACTCTTCTTCTCAATCTCCGCCAGATGTTGAGCTACCCTCCGTCCAACGCCAGCACCCCCGCACGCCCGCGTCTCCGCAAATGGGGGGTCAGTGGGGCGGCCCCGTAGCGCCCTCTTCACAAGTCGGCATTTCCCGGAGAGGCTGCTGGCGCCACCGATATAGACGCCGAAAGAGCCGTTGGGCTGCGTGACCACGTTCATATAACAGCCTTGGTTGGGGACGAGGCAATCCTTTTGGAGTTTCCTGTAGTTGGTAATATGGCCCGTGTTGATGAGGCATTTTGTGGCGGGGAGGACAGCGGCGGCTATGAGGCGGTAGGCGGTGGAGAAGGGAGTCGTGGTGAGGAATTGTTTGACTTCGAGGGAGGCGGGGAGCGTCGAGGTTTGCAGGCGGGAATAGTAGTAGAGAAGGATTTGGCGGAGACGGATGTGGAAGTGGTCGTTGGGGATGCGGCCGACCTTTTTGGACTTTTTCTTTTTCTTTGGGATAATTGCGGACTCTGCGGCCTCTGCGGGCGTGGAGGTTTGTGCAGAGATTACGCTTAGATCTGGGGTACCAAAATCTAGGGTACCAATATCTGGGGTACCAAGTTAGCTACTTAGACATGCTAATATTTAGCTGAAAGTACTTACCCAGTGTAGTACTGAACAGAGGCTCTAGATTCACTTTCGCTAGGTCACCTGGACCCGAAGTTCGGTCCCCACTGAAGGCTTTATTTTTCTTGGTCTTTACACCCACAGGCTCCTTCTAAAGCTCATATCAGCTCAGCTTCTCATGTTTCTTGGATTTATCATACATTCTTTCCTACACTCTCTTCTGCTGCTTCCCGCGGTAACGCTTGCTTGTCTTTATTGCTTTTCTTTCCGGATTTCTTGGGTGCTGTGGCGGTCTCGGTCGATAGAGACATATCCAAAAGCTCTGTTTTTTTAACATCCTTATCGGTACTCTTCTCGAGTTTCTACGTCACATCACCATGCATTAGAGGATCATCGCCCTCATATTATAGCAGATGGTAGACAAGTGTACCTTTGATACTTTAGGTTCATGCTCGGCTTTGGGTTTTTGCTGAGCTTTGGGTTTTTGCTGAGCTTTGAGTTTTTTCTCGGCTTTGGGTTTGGGCGTTACGACCTCCTGCGATATGGACTTATCGAAAAAGCCGACCTTCGCGGCACCCCCAGTCTGATTGGCCTCTGTTATTCTTTTTAGTTCCTACGCCTCATGTTAGTCAGCTTCTTCTTCACGTGGCACGCTGAAGATTCAACGTACCTTAATGATCCTGGATTCCAGCTGAACTCTCTGTATTGACCCCTTTTCGGGAGCTGAGATTCCCTTTGGCAGAGACATATCAAAAAAGTTGGTCCCTGCAGCTTGGTGAGACTTGATAGCCTAACTTCCGTATTAGCTAATCCTGAATTATATGCTGGTTTGATATATATACCTTTGCTACATTCCCCAGTTTGCTCTTTGCAACATCAGGCGATAAGGATGTATCAAAAAACTCGATTTTAGCAACATCTTTACTGGTTTTTCCTTTCCCCAGTTTGCTCTTTGCAACATCAGGCGATAAGGATGTATCAAAAAACTCGGTTTTAGCAACATCTTTACCGGTTTTTCCTTTCCCCAGTCCCTATGCACGCACATGTCAGATATGACCTAATATATATAGCTGTTTGTACAGCCCACCTTTAATATAGCACCCGGAGATTTCTTGGTATTTCCAGCCCGGAGTAACTCTGAATGTCGAAACTGTGCTCGAGGATAGGTACTAAACTTCACGTTCTGAACCAACTGGCGCTGGACCGGAGAGGAGCGTGTAAAGAGTCTGAACATGATCGATAATAAAACTATAAGGACACTGGTAAGAATATATCGAAACAGCCACGACACAAGACCAAAAGCTCGATCTGGTCTCTAGTCTCTGGGCTCAAAGTGACGCTTGTATATAGAATCGTTCACTTCCTTCCTTCCTTCTTTATCTTATATAGAATGGAATATCTCACCCCCCCCCCCCCCCCCCTTAACCTGCATCTAGTAGCTTCCGTGGGTGTCTTTGCTGCTGCTGCGGTAAGGCCCTCCTTTTTTTCGAATATCAAAACTTAAGACCTGGATTGGGGGTTTGTATAGGGTAGCATGCCCAAAGCGTAGGATCGTTGGCTCCCATGCCACGAATACCGAATGAGACCACATGATTCAGGGCTCAAATCTTAAGTAAAGTAATCCACATATGATGTACCATCCATCCCCTTACCTCCAGCTCGTAGAGTCATCGACCAGGTAGCCCCATATCCTATTGGCGCACCCAAGCTATCGGTCCGCACTGCCTCTGTCGCGCTATTCGCCCAGGCCAATGAGGCATGAGGCTCAGCGGCTAGATAGCTATGTAGGTACATACATGTAGCTCTAGGTAGCCATTTTTTCCCCCGCCACATTCAGGCGGCAAGTTTTACACGCCGGCGGCACAGGGTGAGGCTCTGATATTAACGTTGAAATATAACCCCATCACAGCAAATCAAAGCAAACAACCACCTTCCCCCCCCCCCTCCCCTTAATTTGGAGCATGTGATAAGTGTAACCCTAACCCTGGAGAGATAGCCGCGTGATTGGTGCGGATGGCGATGGTTTATGAGGGGACATTCTGGTGGGAAATTGGAGGTTGAGGCTGGAAACCGCGAGGTTCACGAATTCGCTGGATAGGTACGGGGGCTGTACATGTACATGTACATATTGATATAATGCAAGTAGTGGCCTGGCTGGCTTGGGTGTTGGCGGGTTCTGCGGGTGGGGGTGTCTAATTCTGGTGAGATTATCTGGGAAGAATAGATACTGGGGGATATATATTGAAGGCTGATGATGATGGCCGTTGGTGGGGTTACGACGTTGGGTTGTGGGTTGTAGTCATGGGATATCACTCGATGAAGTAGTTGGTTCTTAGTCGGTTATCGAAGGGCGCGCGCTAGGTACGGGAACATACATGTACATGTATCCTTTGACTATTAGCCTAGACGAAAAAACGATTTATTACATGTAGGTGGTTTTAGGTGTCAATAACTTACTTTTTGGGGGTGAAGTGGCTACTACTAGATCTGTAATGGCCCGCCTTGTAGCTTCAAAAAAGAAAAGATACATAGTCGATCTGTAGTTCCTATGACCGCTTACAGATTTCTGTGTACCTCCTTATCTTCGATGGGCGAAGTGCCTCTAGCGCCGCGGAGGGTGAGTTTGGCGGGGGAAATATGTAGCCGCCATAAATGTAGGTACTTGTGTGTTAGCTACACATCTACGGCTTGGTTGGTTGGTGGGTTGTGCACGCGGGTTTTGTTTGGTAGAGAAACTGGGGTGTTGGCTGCTTAAGTATTATCGCTGATATGGATGCATGTGGTTGAAAACGGGAAAAAGATGAACAGGAGAAAAAGAAGGAGGTAGAGAAGAAGAAGAGGAAGTGATCGCCATATATACTAGAGCTTTTATGTTACGTTATTCCGTAATATTGTCCTATGTTTTGATTACACCACAGTTCGCTGCATTGTTCTTGTGAAATTAATTTACCGTTATCAGTGTTGCCCCGCGGCCCCGGTCTATCTTACGAGGATTTACTTCTGTTTATTGCGACGCTCAGCTCGCTGGGTCGAGTGCTGTGGGGGTGTCTGGGGGTTTGCATTGGTGATTTTCTCGATCGCGGGCCGGGGCCCATATGAGTAAATACATTGTTGCAATTATGTGGATTGTTTTATCACGTCTTAGAATTGACAGCGGCATCAAATCGATCAAAATAAATTCTCAACGCAGAAAGTGCGAGTGATAATACATGACGAAAAGCCAAGACTTTCCGGCTCAGAGCATTACTGTTCATGGTCCGCCATATACAGACTAAAGCAACTACAAGAAGTACATGGCTCGACTGGAACTTCTAGACCAGGTATTTGAATAGAGTTTGAGGGACGATCTTGGCGTCAGATTTATGGTTAAAACTAAAAACGTCTCCCGTCCCTGAACAATGAGCCCCTGTATGTGTCCCCTACCGGAGGACCCAACCTGGTTTAAGCGCTCCGGATCGCGGAGCTATGCCACGTCTAGCTCGTATTACAAAACAGGTGGTCGATCGACGTCATAAGAACATCCGCGAGGATTGGCCTCCTCGGCCACGTCCTCACCTCTCTTCTATTAACTTTTCTTAATCACGCCCATCATCACTCTATCTGAGAGCAACAGGATCACCATTGACAGATCATGAGTAGATCATATAACGGAATAGTAGAGTTTAGTAATCGTCCCCAAAACTCCACTTCTCCTATTCACAGCCGATTACTCACATCAGGCCTTTAGTTATGTTTGACAATGGAACCAAATCTTTAAGTTTGAAATTTATCATATTATTCGTTAAAACGGTTTCTCCCTTCCAACCAATAATTACAATACCATTTATCATCGGCTAAGACCAAAAGCGTTCTAAAAGGAAGGGCATCAAAAAGCAGGAACGCAAGGAAATAATTGACAAAGGAAACCACTAAACTCTCTGTCTATTTGTACCAATTGGCCTGAGCATCTCCGAGACACTCTCCAAGGGTAACAAATCGGTACCCTAGTGACTTGCCGTAATCAATCATATACTTCGTAAGAGTGTGTACGGTTTGCTCATGGATATCATGGCCAATGGCTAGGAATGATGATGATGCTGGGTTACCGCCATCTAGAGCCGACTTATACCTGTTTTGCGAGTTGACTATCAGGGATGGCGAGTCGTTGTTGTAGTCATCCGTGTCAAGGTCAAAGTACACGATGTGGTATCCCAAGTCTTGCATGGTAGCCACGCAGGCGCTGCCACATGAGGAGTATGGGGGCCTCATGTAGCTTGGGACTACGCCTATGATATTGCGGAAGGCTTCCTCATTTCTCGTCTGTATTTTTGCCCAAAATTAGTAAGTTGCTTGTCGTCACTTTATACAGACAGAATTTACCATCTGTCTTCTCCTATCGTCTTCTGCCAATGTCGATAAATCTAGATGATCCCATGTGTGACTAGCAATCTGGTGGCCACTTCCATACTGTCTCTTGATTATCTCGGTCCACTGTTGGGTGACATCGATGGCGCCTTTGCCATTATTGTTTCCTGTGATGAAGAAGGTGACCTTGACGTCGCCGTAACCGTCCAGGATGTTCATAATGTCGGAGGTGTATTTGTCAGGACCATCATCGAAGGTGAGAGCAATAGTTCCCGGTACAGTACAGTCGTTTATTACAGCTACGGCAACAGTAGGTTAGTGTGGATTTGATGACGGTGAAGAATATGTATATTACTTGGACCGTTAAACGCTCGGGGGGATTTGGAGGAACTGGTAGGGTGGGCGAGTGATAGACCAGCTGAGAGAAGCTCAAGTAGAGCAATTGCTCCGATTTTGTTGAAAAACATGGTAAAAGAGGTAGAAGAACTGGAATTATATGGCGGATTGGTATAACTTGCAATAAGACTCTGATGCTTTTTGAGATTGAACCGATTGCTTTAGACTGTCCTGTCTGGATGTAGATGAATATTCGGGGGAGAGGTCTGCCTTTAAAGCCTTTTCGGGTTCCCAAAATAACCAATATTTATAGGACTCGCGTTCTATAGCTTGAAACCGAATCCTTGATCGGGATAACACTGGTATGTATCAACCAGTGCTTTTACAAAAGAACCTTTGTAATAATCCTGCCGCCGCGGTTTAGGTACGATCAGCTACTTAGTTGCACTTGCAATTGCGGCACGGAGGTACCTACTGGTGCTTTACCTACAATTCATCGCAGCAATGACTACAAGGCAGGGATCGCATCTTGTACAGGACATGTCATCCATACTGTTTTTACCTATCACTAGGGCATGCTAACATGCATGAGCACATCAACGAATGAATTGCGCATTTAGGGCTGGATCCAGGTGTATGTGGTCAATGAATTCGGATGATTCTGCCCAAAAGGTCAAGGGAATGGTGCTGTTCCTGCCCGACGGTGATGCGTTTTCCTCTGCTTACTTGCCCTGCTTACTTACATCAACATTCCTGACAGAGTGTTTTGGCGAATCGCACATATCTGCGTACAAAAACTCACCCTCATGGCTAGGTAGATGAAGAGGAACAAATGAACAATGCTTGTGATTATTGCCCCACTTGGCAGACTTGGCCAATCATAAGTATCTGGCTGGTGGCTAATACTCTGCAAGGCCGGGATTTGCCTTAGGCTCTCTGAATTGCATGGTAGACACCCAGTTGGGAGAAATACTTACAGATGGCCGTTGCGTCACCTCATTGATGCTTGCAAGTCGAAAAAGAACAAAGAATGTAGCCATTGAGACAACGCCAAGTTCGCTTTGGCTCGGCATGAAAGACTGACCGCAGAGCTGTTATTCTGCCGATAAAATTTAAAAGGTACCAACATGATCAACAATAACAATAATGATACTGCCAACATATCGGCTGGGACCTACAAGTCTGATATTGTCTTTTTTTCTTAAAAATAGTTATTTGTAGGTATTCTACTCTACGTAAGGCGAGCCTCCGGGGGTAGTCCCGTACCGCGCGCGGTTCGTAGTGCTGAAAATCCCCGTGTAAAGGTTTAGGAATCCCGTCTTCTCCACGTTTCTGGACGATTAGACTCCCTGAAATTTGATCTACCTACAATAATTCTACATACAATCGGTGGGTGCCGAGCTTCCGCTGCAAGTTTGCGGACGAACACGCTGGATCACATTAACAGAGCTGACTGAGTCTGAGTGTTATGTAGTATGCTTTAGCTACTACATGTCTAGGAGAGTACTCTGCTCTTGCCATTCCTTAATCTTTATTTTACTCGGGGTTCTCGTGGTGAATGACTGCCAACAAAGAGAGACATCGGGTTTCACTCGATAAATCTCCGGAAGTAAAGAGAAAAGCGGAATAACACTCTGAAGCTTCTGTTTGATGTGATGCCCGAACTACATAATGTAATGTTACTGGTTCTGGTTTCACGCTACCTAAAGACCGGATTAGGCAACTATGCTGTTCGATTCTCTTTCGGGGTATCAGAGACATAGAAGTGCATTTCGTGTTCGTAGATCCCGAACAACACACTCTGGATTTGCGCCCCCTCGCCTAGCATTCTAAACACCGTTCTTCCCTCCAATGATGCTCTAGACTGTCTGGAGTACCTGAGTGGGCTATATTTGGCAAAGCTTATTTCATCCAAAGATACAAACCACCGGCAATGAGTCTCACTAAGGATTTCTTTCTACTCTAACTCATTTTCCTAGACTGCCACCACGCACAGCTTATACATGTAGCTACATAGTTCATGTAATCCAGTTCATAAAATACCAACATTTCGGAACCGAGTTTATTTTAGATTACACATAAGCATCTGCATGTGAAAAGTCGACATTCAAGGCTGAAAGAAAAAGCACTTCGATTGGGTCATCCTTCACAAATTTCAAACGTGACAGTCTTTTTTGTGATCGGCCCACTGTATCTCTGCGATGTGGAGGAGTTATGATCGTTGTACAACATGAAGGCGCATGTGGCTGATGAATGAGTGGATGTGACACGCTGGCATGAGCACAGGGTAGAGTACATGTAGGTACTAATTCTCTCGTTTACTCCAGCGTCCTCTCTACTAATCACGAGTTGCAGCCTCCACAAAACCAAGTACTCGAGTGTGCTTTGTATTCTGCCGATCGAAATGGCTTGTTATCTTGAAATCCTTCTTTCTTTTGCGCGGGGAATAGAGAGGTGCGCGGTATTTTTCAGCTTCTTCGAGCAGTGGCTGCGTTGGTGGGGTACATGTAGGAAGTACCATGCCTATGATATCGCTTCCCAAGGTACTCGACATATGTACTGGAAATCTTTGAAAAATTGATAATTGATATAATATCATAGCCCATGAGCGGATATACTTCTACCCCTCATTTGACGCCATTAATTATTCCGGGCGGAGCTGGAGCTCGCCGAAAGCCTGGCCTAATCGTCGAGTGATATTACGTGAAGAAATGAGTGAGCTGGTCAGCCGTATTGCAGGGAGCTGAACTATGATCCAGCTATTATAAGGTTGAGAGATTTTTTCTTCTTGGTTAGAAAAGGAATCATAATCCATGACTGGAGGATTTCTCGGGGGGTTATATTCCTACATATGGCTACTTCATAACGTCTAAATCTCTACGCCCTTCGCGTACTCTTTATTGTAGCCATATGTAACTACATGTACCTCCAGGAACATCAATGTCAGCAAAAGTGCACGATAGCCACACTTGTCACGGCCACAGCATGTGATTCGCGTTCCCTAAAATAGTAAAGGAAAGCGAGTGGTAGTGGCACAGCTCCTCCAACGTCGTTAGGCTAAGCTTCACAATAGCGCTGTTTCCCAGGGTAGAGCACTCTACCTCTTCTGTGCACCTAGGCCAATAAACGATCGTCGAACCATGGTTCTGATTGCACTTGGATGCGAAGCTTTGGAGCTAGAGTGATGTTCAAAGACCCTTTTTAGGAAAAGACTAGGTAGCGGGGTGATGGCCAATCAGTGGATATTGAGCAGGGTATAGGCGTGTATGTGGAGTGGTGTGTTTCTTTCTGCTTTGAGTGGTAGAAAACGTTGACCTACTCTAACTCAACGGTCAGGATATCTCTGAAGTCCATCGAGGTACTGCGGATCACGTAGATCGTTGGTTCCTGTTCAATCCAAAGTGCTGCAGATCTGCCTGTGTTGATGTAGGCTGTCATACTCATGTCCACAAGTGCTATGTTTCCCTTTATGGAACTCTGTGAATTCATCCATGCATTCCCAGTTCTACTTATAGCCGAATCCAACGACCTTTGTAAGCAAAGGTCGACGCCTCCAGGTCCGAGCTTTCTAGGGAGGGTGTGCTACTTTTGCACGAGACTGAAGCGGGCATTTTCTGCTCCATTCGGGAAGTTCATCTGTAGACCAAGGATTGCGTTCAACCAAAGCTAGGTCTTTTAACCCTACCCCAATAGAATCTAGACCCGTTATAGAAAGGGAAATAAACGTTGTGTAGCGTCGTCTTCCTGTGGCTTGTGTCTTGGGGAGTGTCGTTACTAGGCCTTGTCCGTTACTAAAAATGACACCACCCATCAGAACTTCATGACATAACTAGACGGGCTAGATTCAGGGACACTTCACTCAATGAGGAGATGGTCATCCACGCACATTTCTTAATGAGCCCACTTCATGAATAGGTGAGAACAGACTACATGTGTCCGCCACAGACGTCTTTACCCCGGTATTAAGAATATTGATCTCACCTAACCCTGACCTCTCACCTGAACTTCGTGACAAGAGTGCCCGACCTTCTTTCAGCTGTAGGGGGCGGGTTCCGTGCTATTGAGCCCAAGCTGATGGAGGTCCTGGTGGAGCTCGGACGTTCATAAAGGATACATGGGGCTTTAATGTAATGACCGTGTGGTCATGCATGGGACTTGGCGAAAACTTAACGGTACGTGAGTGTAAGTGAAAAGTGGCCGACCTGTGCAGTGAAAGCCCTGTAATAAAACTCCGTTCTTCTACCTCTCTTTCTTTCATAAATTCTTCGTCTCAACAGGCTCTGCAGTGAAACGAGCTTCAGGGATGGCCTCGCCGTGCCCTAACCATACACTCCTTCTATGCGTAGGTCGAGCGTCAGGATCATATATTTGACCCTTAATGCTGATATTTTCTACGCTCTTATCATCACTTTCACCACTTCGGTGAATCACGGTCCCATGAACGACCACAAGGGATCATACATGCATGGCCAAGCAGCATAACCCCATTCTCGAAAGGGGTCGAATATGTCCACCTCATAGAAGATACTTTCATGTGGACTGTAAAGACTATTTTACGGCACATACTATTGGTACAAGCTATGGATGGACTGGTCTTTCTAAACCGCAATTGTGTACGGCCTCGTGGTGTTAACACGACTACGCTAGCGCACATACATGTCAAATTTCAGCCAAATATATCGACTAGCATATATCAGCGATTCAACTGCTATCATATCCAAAGACAGGTGGTTACTCTAAGTCAGGGCTAGATAGACAGGAGCACGAGGAAGGCACTTCCAAACCCACCGAGTTTCTCCCCGGCGCATTCTCAATCCGTCATTATAGACCTTCTATTATCAAGTATCAATCTCATCAATCAATATAACAGCAAGTGGTTTTTCATGACACATACCCGATGCAGAGTCAGTCAACGTCAAGACATCGCGGGTACAGTTTCAGTCACAGGATCTCACTCGCAGCATGAATGTTATATCATCATCTATCACTCATTAGCTAACCGCCAGATTACTTGGCAATCGGTCACCAACCCGACTTGTCGTCAACTAGAAGTCCTATTGTATACTTATTCCAAATAGACTATGATACAAGCATCCAGGCCGGCCATCTGGCCAGCCAGCTCCCTACGTGACCCTAAGAAGAAGAATAAAACGAAAGAATAGTGGAGATAAAATAAAGGAAACCTCTGACAACCCACACACCCGAAGAAAAGCCGTACAACAAAGAGATGCGAGACAAGAGATGAGAGAACAAAAATCAAACCCGTTTAACTCCCTAGGCCTTAATAATCCATTCCCGTCCGTTACCCTCCGATAAATATGCTATGAAAACGAAAATCATGAAAAACTAACAAATTTTTTTTCTTTCCCCGAGAACCCTAATATAAAATTATAGAAGAAAAAGTAGAAAAAAAAAACCGAAATATCACGAATGGACTGGCCAAACTTAGCCAAACCATCCACCACCATCACCACTTCCCAGGCCGCCATACCCGTCCATCGCACCCATACCTGCCATGCCCACAAACGGTGCCCCTTCGTCTGTACCGGTCACTGCTGGATCCGGTACCGGCTGTAGCTGCGGAGGTGGCGGGGGCGGTATTTTATTTACTACTTTCTCGGTACTGGGCTTCATGCGTAGTGCCTTCTGCGTGGTATCTACCACTGCCATTTTCCCGTTCCTACTACCCTTGGGCCTGCCCCGCTTCCTCTTCTCTATTGGCGCGTCTTGAACAGCAGCGGTCATGGCCGCGGTAGCGGACGCAAGAAGCGATAGGTCTGCCGTTGAGATGGCGGGGTCTTCGCTGCTGTTATCAGCTTCCTCTACTTCTTCATCATCGTCTTCTCCCTCGCCATCATCATCTATAAGATTAGGCTCGGTGTACTGCGTCCAGAACGAGCTCTGGTCAACGCCTAGCCCTGTAGGATCATGGGTGCTCTGTGCATGCTCATTCATGAGTTGTTGCTCAGGCCCTGTGCTTTGCTGAATCACGGGTTGTTGTTGGTCTTTGAGAGCTGGCTGACTCATTTGCATAACCTTACTGCGAGTTTTACTACCCTTAGGACGACCACGCTTCCGTTTAGGCGGTTCATCGGATTGCGATGTGGACTCGGTTTGTGGGTATGTCGACGGAGCAGGTGGAGAAGGCTGGGCGAGGTCATAACCCCCAAGCGCAGTTTCCGGTAGGACCCAGCTATCACTGTCACTGCTCTTTGCCACTTCTGCTTCTTTGGCGTCAGAAGTCTTCTTTCGCTTCTTCCCAATCTCCTCACTAATCTTCTTCCCTTTGCCTGGCTTGAGACCCAGTTTCTCCCGGACACCGGGTTCGGTGGTATGTTTTCCCACAAAACACCATCCACCAGTTCGATCATCTTCTTTCCGAGGCCACATCAGTAATTGATCTGATGTGCTCTGTACTTCACGGCCACAGCACTTCCATTTCCAGGTTGTCTTGTAATTGTTTTTGCGTCGTGGAAGAGTCACAGCTTCAAGCCCTTGTTCAAAGGTCTTGAATTGGTGCTTGACTGCGCAGGTCGCCTCTGATGAGGGATCGGATGCTGGAGTTGCGCGCCAGGTGGGATTGAAGTCCTTCAGGCATCGCGTGCATTGCACGAGTTTATCAGCCGCATTTTTTCCTCGGGTGGGACCTAGTATCACGGGTGCTGGTATTGGTGCGGGCGGTATTAGGGACTGCTGTTGCTGAAGTTGCTGTTGTTGCGCAAATGGCAAGGGGGGCGGTGCCATAGTTTGCTGCTGTAGCCCCACGGGGCTCGCCGCTATAGGTACAGGGGCTGATGTGCCATCATTCATCTTCGCCTTCTTTCCCGGCGGCCTCCCGCGCTTCTTCTTCGGCGGCTCCTGGGCAGCGTTTCCATTCTGACTGGTAGGAGCTGGCGCTGGTGGCGGCGGGAATACCTCCCCAATCCGCCGCAGGAGACTGCCTTCTGCAAGGGAGGGCCATTGCATCAGCGCATCCGTAATTGTCTTTACTATGCTGTCGGGTGAGTGTTGGCGGAATATGCCGAGGACCCTGGAAAGCTCCCATACAGCTTCTTGAGGAACCGTTGCTGGGTCGAAGGGCTTGACAGCCCCTCCAGCAGTACTGGTGGCTGCAGTCATTGGTGACGGGGCCAGTGGGCGCTGCTGCATGCCCTAGATGTTTCCCCAAAATCAACACACACCCCTCAGGGGAAAAAGAAAAAAGGGCATGTCGGCCGATCCAAGGAGAGCAAAAGGAAAGAAAGAAAAAAAACAAGTGGGATAAACAAAAGAGGGTTTAGGGTTCACCCACAGTTCCTGGTTTCGACATCATAAGAAGCTGCTGTTGCTGCTGTTGCTGCGGCGAGGCAACAGCAACCTTCTGCAAAACACCTCTGCCTGAGCCTGCAGCGGCTGCGACCATAGTACTAGTTTGCTGCGGACCCGACCCCTCCACGTCCATATGCATCACCGAGAAACTCCCCTGCCTTGCATTACCCGATGGCGATGACCCACCACCAGCGCCAGCACCAACATTCACAACACCAGCGCCATTCAAATTCGCTGAACGTCCCCCATTCATCATCACTGGAGACATCGCTGCGGGTGTAGTGGGCGTGGGCGTATCAGACCAAGGAGAGGGCACAAAGTCAGTAACGCGAAACCTCGAACACTGTCCAGCAGGGGCAGACGCAGATGACGGAGACGCTGCAGGTGAAGGGTTTTCGGCGCGGTTGAACTCTGTTAAGCGGAACCTGTGGAATTGCGCAGCAGCAGCAGAGACGGGGTGGCCACTGTTGGGCTTTGAGGAAGAAGTGCCCTTTGTAGATATTGGATGGGGTGGATCTGGGCGCGAGGGCGCTGCTGTGTTTGACTCGTCACGAGGTGCTATCGCGGTGGTCGGTTTGGCCATTTTTTAGGGAGGGGAGACACCCGGTGTTGTTATCGCTTTCGTCGTCGTCGATGAGGAATCAGTCAGCAGTCAAATTGGACTTGAGTCGAAGTTTCTTCTTGTGTAAGTAGTAGAAGATGGTCTTTGGGGGAATATGCTGATGCCTGATGCTTGAGAGAATGAAAGAAGAAGAAGAAGGGGTAGAAGAAAGGTTACAAGAATGACCACTAGGGGGGGTTAAAGAAAAGGTGATGGTTGCATCCAGGGACAGGTAAAGGAACTAGTTAATTGTCACGATATGTTGTTTTGGAGCGAGTGACACGGTGAGAGATCCGGGGGGGGGGGGGGGGGGGTTGGACCAGACAAGGGGCGTCGGTATCTCTCTCTCTCTCGGGGCGAGGTGTTCTCTCTCTATCCTCAGTCTCTTTCTTCTCCTTCCCGACCTCTCTCCTGTCTCTCTTTCTCTCGGCGAATAGCCTTGGGGAGGGCACGGTATTGGATTGGACACGGAACGGAATTGCACCAGTAAGAGGCAGGCAGACGGGCAGGCAAGCAGGCAAGTAGGGTAAGCAAAAGCAAGGTGGGAAGGATACGGTGCTTCCGTCTCCTCTTGCTAAGCAAGTGGTACGTATGGGACTGGTCTGGTATGTATGTATGGTACTCTATTTGTGCCGCCGATGTAGAGTACACAGTAAGTAAGTAAGAATTGTTGTTGTTGGGGGGGGGGGGGGGGGGGTGGAGGGAGGAGGATTGATTAGGATTAGGAGCGAGAGCGAGGGAGGGGAGGTTGGCGGGAGTGTGGTGGTTTGTGGTCGGTCGCATGCGGCATCGACAGACATCGCCGGATGGGATGGAGCGATGGGCTCGGCCTGCCTGTGTTACACTCACTCTAGATCACTCTGCCCTTCTACTCTACCTGCTCTAGCTCAGCATGTAGGTACTTCCCTACTCGAGTGCTACAACCTACACAACTTGACAGGTTGATAACGGTTGGGGGTCGGGCTGGGCTGCGAACTGGGCGGGGGGGAACAAGAGACCAATTGGGACTGCTCTCGAAGAGATAATTTCTTTTCTTTTTCCTCTCCTCCATCGCCAATTCGATGCCCAGAGTGATGAGGGGAGGGGAAACTAGAACAATAGCAGAGAGCGTTGCTTCACAGCTGCTGGAGCTAAGCCTTACACACACATGCTCTGGGTTAACTCATCGCGATGCCGCAGTGTATGTAGGGCTAGGGGTTGTGTTTGTCCAGTCGTGGGTGGGTGTGGTGGGTGGTGTGTGGGTTTGCGCAAATGTGTGGTGTGTGTGAGATTGGAGGTAGAGACACACGATAGCTGCTGAACCTGAGGAAGAACCGTCGAGTCGGATGCCTGACTTGCCATCCCGACTGGACTGGATTGTCTTCCTCTAACCCCCCCCCCCCCCCCCCCCCCCACACACAATCTCCATTCCTAAATACCCACCCGACCTGTTTTCTATCACACCAATCCATCCATTCATCTCCGGCCCCCAATCCAGCAGCGCGGACTACTGGAATACATACATAGTAATAAGTCTCAAGGGCAGGATCGTAGAGAAAGAGCAGAAATCACGTCCGCTTCCGCGGTGACCAATCTTCGGGGTCCCGAGAAGGGGGAACTCCCTCGCGTACGACCCCGCACTCGCTTCTAGTCCTATACATTCTTATGTGTATGTAGACCCCTTTTTAGTCTTGGTCTCTTCTTGGTATCATGTGATGGGGTACTATTCTTGGAGTACTACGAGTACCAAACGGCTTCTTCTGCTTGGATAGGTACAGATGTGCTTTGTGTAGCACTGTTTTTTGTTTTTCCGAGAAGGAAAAAAAAAAAAAAAAACCTAAAGCGGGGCTCGTCCGGTTGGCATATGTATGCGCCGAATTATCCTCTAGCTTGCCTACCTGGTTGAAGTGGTACGCGTGATTTCCATCTTCAACTCTTGGATCGTGAATTTTACTTCCTGATACCCACTACCCTCCACCTTCAACTCCGATTCAACGAAAGAAAGACGTATGAACGAGGGTCCATTACCACCCTTTAACCGGCATCGACCTGTATAACCCATCGCAACAGAAAGTACTCAACACATCCTACCTTCTTACTAACTGTAAATAATAGTAAGCAAGTCGAGTCGTCCTGCTGCCTGTAGCACAGCGCATTACCGGCCACAGTTTTGTTCTCAGCTAGGAGAGGTGTGTATATGTATGGGATGGAACATGTTGGTGCCGATATCACTAGGGAAGGGACTGTTTGCTTCTAGTCGCCTCAGGCTGGTGTCATGAGAAATACCGGACGGACCAAATTGATAGTTTGTACACTAGAAACACCGAAACGATCGGGATGACCATGAGGAAACCATATAGAACCATCGCTCCAATAACGAGGCGGAGGGCGATGTTTGCAATCTCTCTCACTCCTGTCGTCTTGCGATCGCATAGCCTGGTTGTTGTGTTTGTGGTAGGAGGACTGGTGGTGATATTGTGGACATAACTGTGCGGTTCAGATCTAGCTCCTCTTGGACAGGAACCACCACTACAATCATAAACTGGGTTTTTATTCTGCTGTATATTGCAGTAGGTGGTAGGAGAATTGTCTGGTTTGGATATTTAGCTGGAGCGACTAGCTTGGCGGATTAATGAATTGACTTACAATCCCATAGTGATAGCTCTTTAAGGGATGGATACTGGGAGATACTATGAGTGTCTTTCTGCTCTCCGCTAAATACTGGAGTGATAGTCCAGACTTTTGCGCTGGTGGTGAAGGCGAATAGAATCACTATAAGAAGAAAACTGATAGTCGACATTGAAGAGGGAGTTCGGGAAATAGAACTTGACTTGTACTGGTATGCTCTTAGTTATATATCGGAACGCGTGGACACCGACAACAGGCTGTTCGCTGTTCTTCTCTTTTGTTGCGAATTTCCAGATTATGTACTTGGAATCTCGCTCAGGGGAGACACCTGTGTTGTGCTGTTTCATGCGTGTCAGCTCAGCCCTAACTAGCCTCACCACGTATATCGAAAAAGCATGATAGACATTATATGTGGCTGCACCTAGGCGAATCAACGCCAGGAAACAATTTCTATTTTATAAAAAGGCTCCTTTCACTATGATGTGGGGCGTTTTTGATTCCAGTTAGGCCGGCGATTTGCCTTCATGTTGCTAAATTTGACTGCTCGAGGCAAGAATAGTCGCTTGCTCGTTGTGGTCTCCGTATCTGTCAAATAATCCGTGTCCTCAACCTATATAATAAATAGGTATAAGTGGCGGGTGGCGATTTTATCATAAAATATCACTCGCATATATGATGTGATACCAGGGCGAAAAGTTGATTGAACTGCGCCGACCCACAACCCTACCGCTACATGATAAGGACCGTATTTGACTGGACCCGCGAACTTTTTCCGAATGATCTGAGATAAGCCCATGCTATGGACTAGCTATAGACCAGCACCCTGATTTAACAAAATAGAGATTCTGGAGTGGTTTATTTCCGAAGCCGAGTTATGAGTAGATGGATGATGCTGTTGCATTGTCGGTGTTCGGGACGTTAGAACTGAGTAGGATGCATCTCTATCTCCATCGAACCAAAGTTTTCATACTATGTTAGACTTTCCAATGAACCTTCTTTGTTCTCGTGCCAACTTCACATCATGTATATCCTAAGGGGGTATTCCTGTACTTCTTTGCAGTTAGCTATCTATGCGAAGTTTCTCTGGGGTGTGGCTCGCTCTAAGGGGACAGAAACCTAACATAAATAAATTCGAATTCTGTTGCATTAAATGCATCAGAAATCCGCTGGCCCACTCCATCACAGAGATCTAGGATGTAGGTGTTGCCCTTGGCTTACTTCAGTAGCCCTGGTTTAGTTGTCGTTACCACGGACCGTCGATGGACTACATGTAGATTATGGCGTCCTTGTGGGTTGTAGAGACCTCTCTAACATCTTAGTGGCTAGCGATCTTAGATAGCCAACTGTGCCGTCGGCTTGCATTTTCTTGAAGCCACGCAGCCACCCATACTAAATCACTACTGGCAGTGGATTAGGCTTTAGCGGGGTACTGCATGCAGCCATGGTCTCAATTGAGCTGTGAACAACATTCTTTCTTTCAACGAACTCCGGCCTGGCATTCCCGGGGCGGAGAACGCCATAATCGCATGTCAGTCTGCGCACGTGTTTGCATGGATCAATCGCCCTAGATCTTCGGACCTCTCCCGAGATTGGTAGCTATATGAACTCCATGGCCTGTTGAATATTTATGCGGATATGGGTAATTTATTCCATTCTGGGATTCCCGAAGGACTGCAATATATTGATATTAGGTCCATTTTTGGAAGCAACCAAGAGCTGCAAGCTTGAAGCTTGGCCTCTAACAACCGTAACCGCAAGAGCAACCGCAGCCACAACCACAACCGCACCCACAATCGTAACTGCAGCCGCGGCGAACATTTTCCAGGGCTGGATGCTGGTACATACTGGCTCCTTGGCTAATACATGTCAGGAACTCACCATACACAAAATCAAGCAATCTCAATCGAATTCTACCGTAGTGGTTGATTATCTCGATTTTCAGCGAGTATAAATAATAATCATTGATTACTTCATCCTCGACGTCTTCAAACAGCTATAAAATGATATGATCTCTAAATCTATGTCAGATATAGAGTTCCTAAATTGATATAAGAAAGCAAAAGGGTTTGAAGGCGGAGTTAAGCTACTTTTGAACACTACAGGTCAGATATTTAATTGTGGTACCGCAGTATACGTATATGGCTGGATTATCAACTAACTACACAAATATTAAAGTTCATTCACTGTTCGGAGGATAAACTAAATACATCGCCAGCAAGTATTTATCAGCTCTTCGTTCCATCTCAAATCCTCGGAAATTTCCTATACAATATCGACAGTAATATCCTCCGTCGTGAGCATCATCGCCATTAGTTCCAATTGGTCTGGATCTATTAATTCTAATGCCTGATCTCCTAGTCAGATCTCCAGGCGTTGACAGATCTCTGTAAGTCTTGACTCGAATAGAGCGCTGCTGGTGTTGGTAGAATCAAATAGATGCTCCTATTCTTCATATAACAATGGATTATCATGGTCTTGTTTATGTGTACAAGCTTTGCAGGATCGAAAAGAACCCATGCAGGAACGGTAGCGATAGTAACCAAATTTCCTGTGGGCAGTGGAAGCTTCGAAACGCTAGTCAGGCGTCTGATCTGTTGTGTGTAAACATTTACGTGGTCATCGGTTTCTCTCTTAAGTTTAGTCGATACTAGCTGTGTGGTCAATTTGGTCAGTAGATGGACTGATACACTCCCTAAGGAGTTCTTTCTTACCAACTGGTCGAAAGCATTTAAAAATTGTGCATCTGCCAGAGGGATCGAGAGATCCGACCTGCAACGGTATCTCAAAGGGCGTCAAATGGGTCGGGAACATCAGCTAATTGAGGTAGGTATAGAAACCCCACAAAACGAGATATGGATTTGTTGGAACAGGAATATCTTACATCAATTAGTGCTATTCACCGCTAAAAAATGATCCAAGTATCATTTAACCCCTACATAACACCGCATTGAGCTTATTGTGGATGTTAGTAGGTATCGTGCATGCAGTTGGTAAAAACCGTTTCGCTAAGCGCTCTGCCGGTATCATGTGTGTGCGGCCTCTGGCGTTCATAAGCCAAGTACTGCCGTTCACGGGGTATTGACGGACACTGGGTGTTGACGGACAAGCCAAAAGAGAGACAGCCAAGCCCAGTTTTGCCTTCAATTATTGGTCAAAAGTCCCCTGTCCGTCAACACCCAGTGTCCGTCAATACCCCGTGAACGACAGTAATTTCCAACTATAAACGCACTCCGACTACATAATATTCTTGTAATTTAAGCTTCTTTGAACCGAACCAATCAATCAGTCAATCGGCTTCCTTGAACCACCAACCATCAACAGCCCAAGTGAGTGTGGGGGACATAAGCACCTACCTTTACTCGCGTCTAAACTATTTCTCATGCGCTATGAGTTTAACAGCGCCATGATTGGAGTCTAGGGCTGGGGATGGAAGATGTAACTGTGTCTTTCCTCTATGGTTTCTTTGGTTTTGGGAGTGGACTGCTAGATGTTTGTGAGTCATGAGGTATCACTCGGGTCTATAACCTGTGCAGGGGCGATTAACGGTTCTCGCTGGTGGGAGGTACCATAAAAGCATGGTGAGCTATCCAAGAGGGGAGGTATGGTAGACAGTTTTGTAATTTGGTCTAAGGGAGGTAAGTCATAAAGATCTTCGACGGGTAATCAAAGGTGGTTTGGATATTGAACCTTTTGATAATACTTATCACGCATGATATTAGAAACCATGTCATGTCATGATCGAATAGAAAGATATTTTAGTATACAAACTTGAACACATACCGAGTGCTCATATGCATAATGTATTAATACTGCCAAGTGGCTACAAGAGGTTGGTGGGCCATGATGTAGATTGTCATGGCAGGGTTAAGTGTCCCTACTCTCAGCGTATACGTAATCCTAGCTTGAACTATCTTAGCTTCTCGCTCGATCATTGTTTGGTCCTTGAAACTTTTTCGGGTCATATTCTTTTATAGTATAGTAGATAAATATGTGGTCACGATAGATTGATCACTGCGAGTTGATTTATATAACCTACTCCAACAGAACAACAAGGTAGGAAAGCAACGTTATTCACTTGTCTATCACTCATGCCACATTATGGTTGGATCGATTTATTTTATCCATTCCTCCTTATGAATGGAGCACGTCTCGATTGAAGCTCATATCAGATCTTTTAATGTTTTTGTTCTATCATGAAGTGTACCTATGTTTGTTTTAAAGAACCAAGCATAATCTATATTCCAGAAAACTGCACCTAAACCGCATTGACCCGCGCCAAAATGCTCCCAGACAAACATTGAAACTTGAAACCAAACGAAACCCGTAATATAAACAAGAACTGCACATCCCCACAGACATAGCCCATACACCATAAACGAACCCAAGCTAGGTAGCTCCCAGAGCCCACCCCCCCAAAAAATCCATAACCACATAATCATTTACTCATTTACTCATAACCCATTACCCCAACTTCCCACAACCACCACCTCGCACACCTCCTCACAGCACTCCTCCCCACCCCACGCCCACCGCCAACCCCACCACCCCCCACAACCACCACCCCCCGCCCCGTCCCCTCCCCGCCCCCGACCTATCACTCGCCGGCGCCGGTATCTGATACTTTGTCAGATTCTGCGGAATCACATAGCCCGTGCACGCGCTCTGGTACGGGCAGCACGCAATGGTGCCCAGGCTGTCGAACGTGCACACGGTGTTAACGGGGCAGCAGACTTCGGGGTGGTCCACGGTGTTGCAGGACAGGTAGCCGTCGCGGCAGATTGGCGGCGCGAACGGGTTGGTGTTGTCTGTTTGAGCTACTGCTGTTGCTGATGCTGGTTGGAGGAGGAGTGAGAGGAGGAGTGAGAGGAGGGTGGAGAGGAGGGTGGAGAGGAGTGGTGGGAAGAGTGGGGAGAAGAGCGGGGAGAGTCGCATGTTGGTGCAGGTGTGCTGATCAGGGTGGGTTATGTGGATGATAGGTATGTATATGTACAGCTAGCTCTCGCTTTCGGATGGCTGCTTTTGATCTCTAGCTCTCGCCTGATCTCACAATCTCTCTCTCTCGCTCTCCAGCAGGTATGTAGCTCTCTATGGCTGCGACTAAAGAGCAGCACCGCACTCTAAATATGACAGCCCCTCCAGCTGGTTGGGCTGGCCGGGCGCTTATATCTTGTTCATAGTGTTGTTGTTCCAGCTTGTTGTCACCCGTCCTGCGCGGGCTATCATTGGCCGCCCTCTTCGGGCTGGCCAGGCACCCGTTGCCCAGCAACCATGGCATACAGTCCGCCCTACACTACAGTGCCGAAACCGCGGATGTGTCAGGCGCGGTGGGGGGCCAATCAGTAATATTGGACCGTTGAAGAAGGACTCGATGGTGGCTTGCTGTGGATGGTGTTGCAGTGGGGAACTGGGTTGAGCGCTAGCCACTGATAGTGCCACTGGTAAATGGTATCTTTTATAAAGGGTTTCTTGTGGTAGCTGTTATGATTGAGCTAGTAATAGCTGGGGACTACTAAGCTTCTTTATCTGCTTATCAGGACCCAGCATATATCTAACCGATTTCCACTATCTTGTTCGGTTGAAAAGTCGTAAAACCTTAAAGCTGTCACCTTCAAGACTGGCCGAGCCATGGTTAATTATAAAGCTAGCGTTGTGGGGCGTTCTAGCTATTCTTTGGGACACAGGGCTACAGAACCGAATATCTAGAGTACTAGTAGTGAGCATGTCGGTATTGTTTTAATGCTTTTATTCGCAATGGAGCTTAGGGTATCGATGGTAAACAAAGTTCGACAAAGTTCGAAGCCTAAGTCGACGTCAACAACCAAGCTCATGTGTTCCCTGTCTCACCTTCTTATCCCGAGATGCACACACTCGATCGAGTGACCACTCATGTGGCCATGGTGCCTGTTAATATATTGGCTCCCCGCTATTCGATAAGAAATCGACGCTGGATTTAAATTTACCCCTGCGTTTATACTTGTTTGTTCCTGCACTTCTTTCGCAGATACTGTGTTCTCACGTGGAAATCGCTATATCTAGATGCCAAGTGATGTTTAAACATACAAGTGGTTGAATCATCATGAAGCCCTATATAATTCTGCGGAGCTAGCCATCACAATATATAATATTGTCCCGACGACAACCAGACAGACGTTATGCAAACCTTACCCACCGGCCTGTTTCTCCCACGGCCCACACACACTCACACAAATCCTCCAGCTCCACCGACTCAGTTCAGCTCTAAATCGCATCACCGATCCCCTCGGCCAAAAACCCTGCTTCTCCCTCAGTCACCAGGCACTCCAGTCCTGATCCCAACCCAACCCACCCCAACCCACCACCCCTCGCTTACGTAACGCCCGCCAACCCCTTTCGGCGCCCGCACCACAACCTCACTCCCACACCCGCACGCCATCTCCCCCACCAACCTCACCTACCTCACCGCACCGCAATCTCCACTCCACAATCCACACACAACACCACACAGCCATGCCCGCCCTCCGCGCACCGCCGACGCTCTCGCTGCTCTCGCGCGCGTCGACGACTACCTCTCTGACACACCTGTACCCCACGCCGCTCACGCGCTCCATGTCCTCGTCGTCCCACGGCTCCCACTACGACCCGCCCACCGGCTGGTTCTTGGGCGTCCCGCCGGGCGAGAAGCAGGCGAAGGAGGGGTGGGAGGGGATCTGGTACTGGGGTTTCTTTGGTGGGCTGTTTGCGGCCGGGGTGGCGTACGCTTATAAGCCGGATACTTCGTAAGTTTTCTCTCTTTTTTGATATGTTTGATAGTGGGTAATGTATGGGTGCTGATTGTGGTGGGTGGGTCTGTAGGATTCAGAGTTGGGCGCTGGAAGAGGCGAGGAGGAGGCTCGAGGCCGAGGGCATCATTGAGGACTCGACGAAGGGGCAGAAGTCGTTGCTGCGTACGGTCTCGGGGAGTCTGCCGCCGAAGCATTGAGTCGGGTGCTATCTGTCATAGCACGAAACAATCGCCCCCCGGTATTATAAACGCAGCAGCAACAGCACTTCTTCATCATCATCATAGTCATGTACGGAAGCAAAGCAAAGCAACCACAATGAATTTTTTCTCTTGCCTGTCTGTCCTGTCATGATTGTGTTGAGACTACCGCCCTGTATAGAGACTGAGAGATTGAGAGAGAGAGAGAGAGATTGATCCTACCCCCCGGCCCCTTGTGTTTTTCTTTTACTTTTTTATGGCTTTTTTTCTTTTCGTTTGTTGTATTGCTGTTGCTGCTTTCCTGCTTTGACTTTGATCGCTGCTTTACGTCCTTCGCTCGTTCATTCTAGTACATGTTTTTTCAAGTCTAATTTACCCCAGGATGGGATTGCGATGATGGGATGGCGATGGAAAGGACGGGGGATGGATTGGGGATGGCGATGGAATGGGGATGGGGGTATTGCTTTGTCTGACATAGAGCCTGGAAGAAGAAACTATACCGAATTATCACTCACTCACTCATTCACTGTGCTGCGGATTGGATAGATTAGAAAGGTTGGGATTGGGGATTGGGGATGGGGGTGGGTGGTATATAGGGGTTTCGAATAAGATATTTATTTATTTTACACTGGCATTGCAGCTCCTTGGCGAGTAGTACTTTCGCTCTCTCTCTGTCTTCCCTTCTCTCATGCTTTCTTGCTGTGGTTCTCGATATGAGGTCCACCCACTGTGGAAGAGTCATACAACCCGGGCCCCAACATCCAAAACATCGGACGAAACCAATCCATTCCCTCGGCTAACATCCCCAATCATATCCCTCCCAATTTCCTCCCTTCCTCCTCCTATCACCTCCCTCATATCCTCACCCCCCCTACCCTCCTTCACCCTCCTCCATTCACAACCCTCTCACTCGGATTGATATCGCCCCTCGGCGCGGTGCGGCCGGGTAAGCCCAATCCCGGCCGGGTCACTTCGGATGCGACGCGGGCTGACGTTGGAAGTTGGTTTAGCCAAGGATTGGGGGCGCCATGACGTCGTGGACCCTAACCCTGGCTTGGAGGGTTGGGGGTGCCAAGACTAAGAGGATGCTTGATTGAAATATCGAGATATCAATGGAACAATCAAGGTGTAATATAGGGTGAATCAAGCAATTGCCAAGTAGAAAAAGGACCATGCAATGCCTTCAAGTACCATGGCCTTCGAGGATGAGAAGGCGAGAGGAAACATCACTTCATCATTATCATGATATTGGGATCCGCTCCTGAAGTCCTGAGCATCATGGTCGTAAAACATTCATTAATTGGCACATGCACATCGTTCCTCAGCACCATATAAACGCCTACAAACAGATTACTATCCCTCTGAATCTCCTATTACTAACTTACTTACTTGCTATTTACCGCCTATTCTAACCCGCTCCATTCCGCTCACAGAGTCAGCCAGAAAGAGAAAAAGAGGAAAAGAAGATAACCCTATTATCCGATAAAAAAAAAACATGAAGAAAAAAAACGATACCCAGCAGACGGTCTATGTCCCCCCACACTTCTTGCTTCACAACCCATCACTCGTCATCACTCATCCATCAAAACAAAAGCAGAAAAACAAAAGTAGACTCCCGCTCACACAAGTAAACCAAGAACCAAAAGCCACAATAATATATATAATAAAAAAGTAAGAAAAAAAAAAGAAAAAAACTACAACAAACTCTCCCACGCATCTAGCCCCTTCTTCTCCTGCTTTTTCGCTGCCAACACCCCACTCCCAATCACCAAATTCATCCCCCCACCCCCACCCATACCCGTACCCATACCACCGCCACCACCACTCCCAGGCGGCGGCGGTATCATAAAGCCCGCGAACGCGCCCGTCCCCTGTGGCGCTGGCGCTGCCTGCTGCCGCGTCTGCCCGTACAGTATCGTCGGATGACTCTGTTGCTGCTGCTGCGGCTGCGGCTGCGGCGATGGGAACCCATTGTTCCGATTCTGGGTCTGGTTCTGGTTCATACCCATGCCCATGCCGTAGTTTGTGGAAGTGCTAGGCTTCGGCGTCAACGGCGCCGTGCTGAGCGTTGGCTTCTTTGTGCCGGCGACGGAGGACCAGTCGATTGTCATACCGCCCATATTATTCTGTGTGTTCTGTTGTTGCTGCTGCTGCGGCTGCTGTGGGCGGAGGGCGGTTGTGCTGCCGAAGCCGGGGGAGGGCTGCGGCTGTAGTGTGCCCATACCCATTCCCATTCCCATGCCCATTCCCATGCCGCCCATTCCCATGCTCATGCTGTTGTTGCTACTGAGAGGCGGCGGAATGCCTGGTGACGAGGGCGTCAATGGCGCGAACCGCGAGTCTGGCGTGGCGGCCCGCTGTGGTCTCATGCTGGGCGGCGGACTATGTGTTGCGCTGCTGGGCGTAGACCAGCTGAACGATGCCGTCTCCTGCTTCTTCTGTGGCGCCGGGCCCAAACTTGAGCCGATATCGTTGTTGCTACTGCTTGCGCCGCCCCAGCCGGGACTGCTGGTACCGTTACTGGGCTTGCTCTTGCCGAAGACGAGGTCTGCGAAGGCATCGCCGTCGCCGCCGGAGGAGCCGGTGTTTGCGCCGGGGATGCCGCCGAATGATAGGAATTCGCCCGCACCGTTGCTGGTGTTGCTGGGGCCGGAGGAGGACAGTTCTTGGAGTTTGCGAGTTTGCTCTTGTTCGATCTTGGATGAGAGGGATTTGATTGTGGCCATGAATGCTTGGAACTGTAATATTTTATCAGCACTAGAAATGATCACTTGAACTTCTGTAAAGGTCGAGATACATACCTGCTCCAGACCCAGCAGCGGGCCAAAACTCATGGTCCACAGCCCTGGCAGTAGCTCCATTGCCACAATCTCTCGGTCACAGATCTTGCCAATCTCTGAGAAAACCTCCAGCGCCGCCATCATCACTGCCGGCTCCTTTGTCTTGATGCCCTTCAGCAACGGCACCACCCTCTCCTGAATCGTATACTTATCCAGCACCGGGCAGTCCCCGGCTCTCTGCTTCTCAATCTTATTGAATCCCTCCAAGCCATCCGTATTGACCGGCGGTGTCCCCCCACACAGCACCTTAAACGCCTCCAACCCGCGAATCTTGATACCCAGCGACGAAGTCTTCGTAAACACCGACGCCACCACGGGGAACAGCTCATTCTTCAGTGTCGGAAAGTCCAGCTTCGGGAGCACAACGACCAGCGACCTCAACGCAAGGTCCTGCAGCGCATGTGTCGGCGATTCGAGCGCAAGCTGGTAGATGGGCAGGATATCCTCCTTGAACTCGCGCGACGTTGTCTTCTCCATTATGATTGGTAGGCTCGAGATCACGACCGTCAGCCCGCCTTCACGCCCAGCTTCCTTCTCGCGCTCCGCGATCTTGGCAGCGGCGGTCTTGGGTTCGGTGGAGGGTGTGCTGGTGCCGGCGGCGGGTAAGAACACTTCTTTCAGCTTGTGTAGGACCTTCTCGCTGAAGAGGCGGGCGGAGCCGGCTTCGGCAATGGCGAAAACGTTCGGAAGGACGAGCGCTAGCATACTGCCGTCTCGCAGCTCTTCGACAAGGCCCGGGAGAATCTTCTTTTCTAGAACACTGCGGGGAAACTGTGGGAGGACCTTTGGGAGGCCTCGCATGAAAGCAGATTTCTCGCTAGGGGTTTTGGCGGGGAGACTGTCGAGGAAGCGCAGGGCGGAGACGAGAATGTTGTCGAAGTACTCGTTCTCCTGGAATTCGCGCGCAGTGATGCGGCCAGCGGGTCGGCGGGTTAGAAGGTGCGGGAGAAGAGCATCGACAAGGGCTCGCGGGAGCGGCTTCGAAGAAAGGAAATTGTTGGATGTATTTGGGGTGGTTGATGGTGTGCTGAGGAGGCGTCGGTAACTGGAAGCTGAGTTGTGTGTTTCAAGCGGGGACTTGTGCGGGTGGTTGTATAGGGCCACGATAAGAAGCCCAAGGGAAAACAAGTCTGTAGATGGTGAGATGGTGTTGTCGAGGACAAGTTCCGGGGAAGCGTAGTCGAGAGCAATCTGAACATTCGGAGGTAGACGGGCGTCGAACGCCGGTGGGAGTGGGGGGTTTGTAGATGGAATCGTGAATGATAGAGAAGTGAGCTTCCAGTCAGACTATAAAAGGTTGTCAGCATCTGTAGAAACCAAGAACAGTTGAGGGGGTGTCTAAGAGGATATTTGCGGGATCCAAGTACCAGAATGTGTACAAGGGCCGTGAATATATAGCTGCCATAGAGCTGTAAATGGTAGTAGGAGAGCTCTCCCGGGCTCACACATGCGAAAGTAACTCCTTTAGAAACATAAAATATCACCAACCTTAGCATTGATCATGACAGCATCCGGCGTGATGTTCCCATGAACCAATGCTGCACTCTCGTGAAGAAACTCCAACGCCTTCCCGATCTGCAGCAAGCCCTTCTGGATCTCCAGCTCGTCGATATCAATATCTGCTCGTCTCCTACCACCTATTGAGCTCTCCCTTCCATATCTCCCGTTACTTCTGCCCTCCTCCTCATCCTTTTCTTGCAGCAGCTTCGAAAGACTGCTCAAGACAGCCTCCGTCGCAAACATTAACCCCCCACCCCGCGTATCCTCCACCGGCTCCGCAAGCTCCAGCACACACGGGTGTCGTAATCTTGCAAGTAAGCTGGCCCCCTTCTTCAACCTCTCCACAACTTCGTCCTGTGCTGCCTTGAGGCCATCCCTGGAGCTGCCGCCACCACGAAGCGAGAGACCATTGCTGGAGCCGCCGCCCGACTCAAGCGATTTCCGCTCAAAGATCCAGACCGAGACGGCTTGGTTCGTTTTCTTCTTTTTAGCGTCGTGGATTCGCCATGGTCCGCAGTAGGTGGTTGGTTCGGGAGAGAGGGTGTAGTTGGAGGTGATGTTGGAGGTGAAGGATTTGAGGGCGTTTGTGAACATGGTGTCCTTGTGTGTCGCGTGTTTCGCGGTGGTAATTCTAGGGAAACGATGGTGGATTTCTCGCCGGGAGAGATTCTGGTATTTCTGTGCCTACTGGGCGCCCCACACACGAGAGAGGAAGGCAGTACGGTAGTGGGGTGGGCGAGTGAACGAGTGAGAGTGGTAAAGATTGCGACTCGGGTCTGAGATGTTCTTGGTGTTGAGCTCCTGAAAGGTTGCGGCTGAATGCAGACAGAAATAACTAGGGTGTATGCGCAATCGATTCCCCCACCAATAAGTCCGCACGTCGTCACGGAGGTGCAATAAGAAGTGCAAGGAGGTATATGTAACTTCTGTGGGTTCTATTGGGAATATCTCACTGGCTATGACGAAGGAGATGGCCTCAACTTTTCACTTTTTGTGTGAAGTCTACCGACAAAGCATCTAATAGAACGGTGTCGGCATATATTGAACCTACAGCTCCGGGGTTCTTTGTTGAAACTCCTTCGAAACCGGGGGTGAGATGTGGCTAGTGAATCCACTAACTGCACTGGGCCCGAAAGCTCTGAAAAAATATCATCTCGACGAGGCAAGAAGTTAGACCTCGAACTCTAGCTATCTTGAATTCGACAATAAATGTATCATAGTAGGGATTCGAACTTGTACATGTAGCTACCGAATTTTGTTATTTCCTAGTTATAAAAAGCTACAGCATGGCGCCTATATATAAAATAGAGTACATCACTGTTCCTATAGGTACATGTACATACATGGATGGCAAGTTCTCTGCTTATTATCGGTTATCGAGGCTGTGAAGTTATATTAATGGTTCAGATCCATACTTATCAGTATGCCGTATTAATCGCCATAGAGTACGCAGATTACTGACCAGGGCCCAGAAGGAGCAGTATGTTTGCTGATTAACCATACAACGAGTGATAAAATATGACTTAATTGGTGCTTCAATCAAATGGATGATATTGCAGGTCTGAAGTAAGACCTCCGGCCGGTTGGTGCATGCACACAATTACACAATCTTCCATACATGTATGAATTGAATACAACTCAATCACCTCGACTCAAGTGTTTGGTTTGTATTAGGGATTACGCGCAGTACGTGTTGTACCAATACTTGTGCTCAGCTACATAAAAAGTCACACTAGCAAATGTTTCATCAACTACCACCACACCTCACCTCCAAACACCGACATCACCTCTCCATTACCTACCCCATGTCTTATCACCCCACCCGCCACCTTCCCCAGAATCAGGCGGGGTCGATCCCTGGTTTCCATCATTTGGTAGATAACGATACCAAGATGAACATCTTTGCACTACTGCGGGGTGGGGGTTCGGTTTCCTGCCTGGCAACGCCTCATGTGTCATCATGTTTGATAGCACAGAGGTATCGGCACAGGTAATGACAGCTGATGACATAGTAATCTTTTACAAAAAACACGCAGTCTACAGACGGGTTGGTACGTACCTGCTTGCTGGATTTTTTGTACTGATTTACCCACTTTTCTTTTTTCACCAAATTGCAGGAGCGCATGACAGAAATCTTGGCCAATCAATGCACACCCGAACGATTCCGGGGTAGTTATGGAGGGTAGCTCGCCCTTGTAAAACGAAATGGTAGAAAGGGAACGCTCCAAGCAATACCTCTAGGACTCGTACTCCAGAACAGTTCTTCCAGAGTTGAACCAAGATCGTTCACGACGGTGTCAAACGGTTGTCCTGTGCAGCAGAAGCCTAGCTTGCCAGCAACAACTTGCAGAGCTCGAACCAGGGGATACCTACCTACCTACCTACCTATAATTCTCACATTATATATGCTTCTTTCTTTATCGCCCTTACTCCACCTCTCCAGCCCCCCTATTAAAAACGCGAATATCATTTCCAACCATCCGTGCTCAGATACAGAGCGAACGGCTCCCGATTTTGAGAATAGGATCTTGATTCGCATAGTTTCTAGAGAAATCACCGACGACTTTAACAGCGATGGAGTCACGGAGGCCGAGGCCATTTCCAGGGAGGATCAGTAGTCTTTTCCGACGAAAGGGGAGAACTACTGAGCCTAACTCGCCTACCTTCAGCCCATCTGATATCGAATCAACATCGTTCCAGGCATATGGGCTTTGGAGAAAGGGTATGTGGAAAGAGCTCGAGGAGCTTGTACTACCGGCATTACCTACGATGAAAAGGACACTTGGCGAGACGAATTTTGCCACGTTGCGGACAATATTTTTTCTTGCGCAAGCGTTTGCAGAGCAGGCTAGATGGGATGAAGTTGAGAAGTTGCTGTCGCCGGCTTTGCCAATGTTAAGGAAAGCTGTGGGTGAAGTTGATTCAGTTACACTGCGATCAACGGTTCTCCTCGCACAGACCTTTGTGCAGGAAGGATGGTGGGAAGGTGTGGAAGAACTACTCCTCCCAGCGCTGCCAAAAATGAAGGAGACACTAGGTAACGAGGATACAGTCACACTGTACTCGACCTATTTCCTGGCAGCGACTGCTCTAAACCAGGCAAAGTGGGTGCAAGTAGAAGAGCTCTTGAAGCCATCTTTACCGATGATGAAGAAGGAGTTGGGCCAAGGGAATTCAGCCACCCTGCGGTCAACCTTTTTCCTTGCGCAAGCATTTGCCCAACAGGCTCGGTGGAAAGAGGTGGAAAGGCTCATTTTGCCGTCATTGCCGAAGATGAGGAGAGCACTTGGTAGCATGGATGCAGCCACCTTGCGTTCGACAGATCTTCTTGCACAAGCGTTTGCGCAAGAAGATAGGTGGGAGGAAATTGAAGAGTTGCTGTTGCCAACGTTGCCAAAGATGAGAGAGGGATTGGGCGAGGCAAATCCAGTAACTCTGGAATCAATATACTTTCTAGCAACAGCACGCTTGAGCCAAGGCCGATGGAAGGAAGTGGAGGAGCTTCTGGTGCCAGCACTACCAGTAATGAGAGGTGAGGACGAGACTCACCCGGTTACCTTGGGGTCAACGTTCTTCCTCGCAGATGCATTATCTGAGCAAGGTCGTTGGAGGGAAGTAGAAGAGCTCTTGGTTCCAGCACTGGCAATCATGAGAAACTCAAGAGATCAAGGCAAGGCTGATCCGATTACTCTGCGCTCCACATATCTTCTCGCAGAAACATTTTCAAGAAAGAATCGATGGACGGAAGTTGAAGAGCTGTTACTACCGGCGTTGCCGATAATGAAAAACATGGATCCATCCGATCCAGCCACTTTGGGGTCAACATACTTCCTTTCTGAGGTGCTCTCGAGGCAAAAGAGGTGGAAGGAGGTGGAAGAGCTACTTTCGCCAGCAATGCCCATGATCAAGATTCTGGGAGAAGATCATGGGCTCGTTATCAAATCGTTAGAGATCCTTGAAAAGGCAATCCGGGAACAGGACCCAGACCAAAAGCTGTCAAATGAAATAAGTAAAGAAAAAGAATGCGTAAGCGTTTTACAATTTCCAATCTCCATTGCCCCCACCCTACCCGGTTGGAACGAATAGTCAGAACATGAGCCTAAAGGAACATCTTCTCACGAAGTCTATAGAGACAGCGTCAAAATAGGTCAAGCAAGGAACCCATACCGGAGAGCGCCATCGTGCCTTATTTGAAGAGCATCTTTGGCCATAAAGATATCGGATTTGGATTACGTATAACCCTCCAAGGACTTTTATCGTTACCATCATCCACCCCCGAGATATCTGAATGCTTTATAGAGTTCAGAGATTTCCAAGTCGAGTCGATGCCCAGCCCAATTGTCATGACATATGAAATCCAAGAGAACGAGAAATTGATATTTCAATCGAACAGGGATAGCAATAAATATAGCGAAGAGGAATTATTGGATCTTTTCCGGACCTCTCTTTCAGGCCTACTAAAAGGCGCATATGTCCCCATAGGGGTTGAGAAGACTATGACAAATTGCCATGCATTGGCACAAAATTTCGACGACCGTGCTAGGTCCACTATTTGGTCAATTGTCGAAGGAATCGAGGGTGTCGAGAACGTTGAAGAGGATGGCACAAGGAACGTTTTTGCGATTGCGTATCGCTCCCCGAAATTCCAAACTCTGTCTCCCCTACAGAGTACCGTACTGCCTTGGATTGAGATCCGGAGTCTCCACTCGAATGACGTCTGCGGCCCAGTTGTCGAACCTCTGACGATACATCATGTGTCCCCGGATGAGGCCAGCTCCAAGAATACTTCCCAGAACGTACCTCCGAGCCCTTCAACGGTGTCTTCTTACGAATACTCGGTCCATTCTTCGCCAAACTCGTCGCCAGAGCCGTTGCCTGGTGATAAGCCTGGGGTGACAAGGGAGAGGGCGTTGGAGCTGTGAGACTGCATATTAGGGATTTTCGCTGGTTTGGAAAATTCAAAGTCGAAGGATACATGATGATTGGGATATTTGTAAGAGGTTTGATACCAAGTGTTGGCGGGCTTTCTTTGTTCTTTCAGATGGGTATGGGTGTAGGAATAGTATTTAATTTGTAGCAGATCTATTTAGTAGTTGCGTTTGTTGATCTTTCCTATATTTGGCTGTATGTGGATTGCTTGAGTATGAAATCAAAAGCTACCTGTAGTTAATAATGTACGTCTTTTGGGAAAGAATGTGCAGCGTGCAGTGCTAATGATAACAGTCGGGGGAGACCAGGACTGATTTAACCGGAAGAGAGAGAAAAATTCTTCAAACTGAGCTACGTATGTACCAGGTTGAATTGATTCATCGTGAATTTCAGCTCTTGGAGGTCTCGAGTGTCAGACTCTTGGCTTTTCATTCTAGCAGAGCTCTACTGAGGTGCTTGATCTAAGGTACTGACTGCTTGGTTAGTAGGAGCAGAGGCTCAAAAGGGAAAATTACCCCACCACCCACCCCCGACTCCGCGCTCAAAATGGACAGAACAAGTCCAAACAGTCCGAGATAGGCGATGATTCTCGTAATAATAATTTGCATTGCTCGCACGTGATGTCTAGATACAATGTAGTTAACTGACTTCCACCACTAATCTCCGTTCAGGTCAGCCTCATTAAAAACCTCCATTGTTATCTGGCGATACACAATCAATTCTCTCTGCGCCCCCCCATCAAACTTCTCCGTGACCACCACCACCACCACCCCCCCCCCCCCCCCCCCGGGTCTAACACGTAGAGTCATAGAGTGGTGCTCTATATAATTTATCCTCTTCTCCTTCTTCCCCCCTTCTCCTTAACCCATCTCTACTCATTCATATCATCCACAATGTTGCGCACCTCTCTCCTCCGCGCCCCGCGCATGACCTTTGGGCTCACTAGGGCCTACAGTGTCCAGACATCCAAGAAGCTCCCGGATATCGATGCTTCAAAATTGACCGTCACTCGCACCCAGACTCCCAAGGAGATGCTGAAGCCGGAAGAGCTGGTGTTCGGACGAACCTTTTCCGGTGAATTTTTCTCCTATGTGACCACGGTCACCCCCGTCCCCCCACATATCATCCGGAAGGGGTTCAATTGAGTTTATAATAAACTAATGCAATGGAATTAAAGACCACATGCTCTCCATTGAGTGGACCGCTCAATCCGGATGGGCCACTCCCCAAATCACACCCTACCAGAACCTCTCACTCGACCCCGCAACCTGTGTGTTTCACTATGCATTCGAATGCTTCGAGGGTATGAAGGCCTACTACGATACTCAAGGCCGCGTCCGCCTCTTCCGTCCCGACCGCAACATGGCCCGTCTCAATACCTCCTCTGCTCGTATTGCTCTCCCGACTTTCAACGCCGAGGAAATGATCAAGTGTATCTCCGCATTTGTCGCCGTCGACCAGAAGTTCGTCCCAAAGAAGAAGGGATACTCTCTCTACCTTCGCCCGACAATGATTGGAACTCAGAGGACGCTCGGAGTTGGCCCACCAGGTAGTGCGCTGCTGTATGTCATCGCATCCCCAGTGGGACCCTACTACCCAACCGGCTTCAAGGCGGTCTCACTCGAGGCCACATCACAGTACATTCGTGCCTGGCCCGGCGGTGTTGGAAACATGAAGCTCGGTGCCAACTACGCACCTTGTATCGTTCCCCAGCTCGAAGCCGCTGGCCGTGGATTCCACCAGAACCTGTGGCTGTTTGGCGAGGAGGGTTACGTTACTGAGGTGGGTACCATGAACTTGTTTGTTGCATGGACACTCCCCTCGGGTGAGAAGGAACTCATCACTGCTCCGCTGGATGGAACCATCCTCGAGGGTGTGACAAGAGACTGTGTCTTGGCGCTGGCGCGTGAGAAGCTTGTCAAGGAGGGCTGGACCATCTCCGAGAGGAAATACACCATTAAAGAGGTAGCCCAGGCAGCGGACGAGGGCAGACTTATTGAGGCGTTTGGATCAGGTACTGCAGCGGTGGTGAGCCCAATCAGGAGAATTGCATGGGATGGTGGAGTTAGCGGTACTCCAAGGGACATCATGTTCCCATTGCAGGAAGGCAAGGAGGCGGGAGTGATCGCAGAGAGAATGTGGAACTGGATGGAAGAGAGGCAGTACGGTGAAGTTGAGAGCGAATGGAGGTAAGTTTGGCGTTTCCGGTTAATTGGTTAAAACCGTGAGAACGGTACGCTAACTGGAGATGCAGTCATATTGTCCCCAACCTCACGGCCTAGTCCGCCGGAAAAGTTGTCAAGAAAAGACAAATTGAATAAACCAACAACTACCCATCTCTTTCTAAATACGCTAACTAATTTTCATTCTCATGGCTATCCATAGTTTTAGATGAGATCTTGAAGATTTCCCTCCCTTCTTTCTTTTTTATTAGGATTTTTTGCGTTTGTTTTTTTCACACCCCCAAAAAGGCTTTTAGCGGGAGAATTTGCTTGCGGGTGCGTGCGGATTGCTGTTTTCGTTTTTGTTGGAATCTGTTTCGGATGAGCTTTCGTTTCTTGTTCATTTTAGAGTGTGGATATGGAATCATAAACGGAGAAGATTATGTAGATCCAAGTTTCACGTGCTGTATATACGAGTGATCGTTCATGACTGACACTGCTTTGTGCACCTCAAACCAGTTCCATACGGCTTGCACGGCAAGAAACTAAATGTGGTTAGTTAAAGAAAATTGACCTTCAAAGAGCAGCAGAGATAGGCTAAGCATAAAATGCCAAGATCATGATTTCTGTTGGATGGATACCTACATATATGCACCGGGAGCTGATAGGCAGAGCAGCCAATCCGCATAAGAAGGATGCTAGCTACCGGTGAACGAGTCCGTCCGAAGCAACATGAATCGCTACAGTTTTCCCAGATCGATGGTAGTTCTCGATAATGGGGCTACCGAAAGTGGTTATGAGATCTACATATGTTCGGGTATCATCCGCATCGATGGCAGTTGGTGGAATAATCTTGGGCTAGATAGTGTAATATAAAGGAGAGATGCATAGAATCTAGGCCGTTATATAGGGATCGAAATAAGAACAGGACAATGACCTCTGGCTTGAAAAATCCGATAAACACACCTTTTCCTAGTATCGACCAACATCAATTAATGAATTATCAATCAATCAATTAGTATCGACCAACATGGCAATAAGAACGGAATACGCACATATATGTCGATGTGTGTTCACAGGCTAGCTTCTCTACCTCTTTCAAATCCAATTTTCAACGCTATCTATATCACTGACGCTTGATAGATCCTTCTAGATCCTGATGCTATTCGAAAACCGTGGTCGGTAATCAATACACCATGGGACCTCAGTGTCACCAACACAGTATGAGGAGCTGCATATATTTACATGTACTTACTAACCAAAGCTACTGGTGAATCGAAAGGCTACTGGCATGAGTTAGATTCGCATTCCAGGTTGGATCCAGCTTGTTGCATATTACCCCCGCATCATGCAAAACATATCTACTCTTCGTGGTTATGAGTATACTAACTTGATAGCAGCCAACATGTAGATCCCGTCTTTTGAATATGAAGCGTATATAGCACCACACTTCATATATTCAAGTATAAAGAGCCCAATAAACCACTCATCTGGCTTCCATCCCTTGATCCCAACTACATCTCCTCATTCCCCTCAAGATGCGCGGCCCTCTCTCTCAAAAGCTCCTCTTGTTTCTCACTTGCATTCTCTTTACCTCTGCCCGAGAAATCGACATCCACATTGATCTCGACTCCCCCAAAAGTCACCATCATGAAACGCCCTTCCTCGGCCCGGGCCCACAGCAAGTCCCCGACCACCATGCCAAACTCGACGTAATTTCCCCTCTCCCTCTCCCTCCCCCTCCCCCACACCTAGCTGACTACCCACAGTTTGATAGTTTGACGGAAGGCGCCCTCGTCGGTAACCATGGCTTTCTCACCTGGACTGACACCGTCCGCGTCTCCTGCGCTGGCTCCCTTGCCTCTTCCAAGCCCAATGCCGTACTCATAAACCAGTACAACCCCGACGACAAGCTCACGAACCCCGGGTTCCGCATCGACAACACCACCGCCACATTCGAAACCTTCGACCTCCTCTCATTCTACATCGCCCCCATCTACGAGCCCAAGAAGTTGCCGCCGATAGAGTTCAATGTCAGTGTCATAGGCTGTGGACCGCAACCCGGGCGGGTCCTGAGCAGGATGGTGACCATCTGTGGGCCTGAATGGCCACAGAAGATTGAGCTTGAGGACTTTAAAGAGGTAGCGAGTGTGACGGTAGAGATGACGAGTCAGATTGCGCCGACGGGAGGCCCGTTTATGCCGTCGTTTGTAATGGATGATGTGCATATGTTTTGGAGGAGGGTGGTGCATGATGATGAGCTCTGAGGTACGGTGACAATGGTTTTTATGGCTTTCTGTTGAGTAGTTCCAATCGATATGAGCAATATTAAGTTGTGCAGTTGATCATTGAAGAATCCGTGAGCCTGTAATCCACAATAATAAGGCATGAAAATCGCCACACGCTAAGAAGTCAAACCCTGAGTATTGTTGACAGTTAACCAGCTCGAGAGAGGCGGACCAATTGGCGAGTGATGTGCACAAGTGTAACGAATAGTTACTCGTCTGGTAAATACTTGCGAATATATGTGGACTCGCGCATAAGATCCTCACAGCAGCACCCAATATTAGGTTTTCATATGTTAAAATCCTAAAAAAACGTTGAGTCGCGATCAGAGAGAACAGGAATAGAGGTGAAAAGATAAATTATCCAAACTCCCAACCCCATACATCTACTTCTGGTACCAATGATTTTCAATACACCGCCAAACCAAACCGGAACAGAATAACACGGATCCAAGACAAAGGAAAAAGAATGAATGAAAGTCATAGCGGATACATAAGAAAGAAAAGGTCTGAGATTAATTACCCCCTCTTCCCCAACACACAACGCTCTGCATCATTTCCCCAAACCTCCCTCCCACAGTCCCACTCACCCTCCTTCCCACACCCACCCTGATCCTCACCGCACTCCTCACCACACTCCACCCCTGTCTCTTCCCCAAGCCCATCTTCATTTTGCCCTCATCCCCACCTTCAAAGATCTTCTTCAACTCCCCCAAACCCGGCCTCTCTGCCGGACCCCTTCTCGTGCACATCTCCACCATATCCCTAATCGGTCCATCAATGCCCTCAAGATCCGTCTCATACACAAAGTTGATATCCCTAAACAGCTCCATATAGAGCTCATTCATACTCAGCCCCTTGGCAAGAATATACAGCGTCCTCCCCAGCGCATAAACATCTGCCTTCTCCAACGCCTCGCCGCTCCACGTCCGCGGGAACCCACCACCTTTCGCTTCCGGAGGCGCAGTCGCAGCAGTCGACTCGTCTTGCGAAAAGTCTATGAGCACCAGCCGCTCCTCGCCCGAGGATGAGGGGTGGACGATGATGTTGTCGGGCTTGATATCGCCATGGAAGGTTTTTTGCTCGATGTGGAGCCAGTGGATTGCGTTCACCAGTTGACGGCCCCAGCTCCAGAGTCTTTCTGGTGGTGGTCTGGATGTGAGGGTGGAGCAGAGCTCGTCGAGGTTGCCGTGGGGGTAGTATTCTAGTAGGAACCCGACAACTCGGTGGTCGGTTGGTGAGACTGTGATGAGTCCGTGGGGTTGGGGGATTATATTTGGGTGTGGAGGGAGGGATAGAAGGTTTCTGAGCTCTGAAAAGTTGTTCGTTGGGCCTTTGGCGATGTACTTCTTTTTTGAAGCTGGAGAAAGCGTGACGAGTTGGATATGGGAGGACCATGACCGCGGTGAGCTTTGAGATAGTAGACAGGAGTGTAGGGAAGATAGCGGGTAGAGCTTTGGTTCGGTGCATGCATTTTCTGGAATTATCTCTTCTGGTAATCGCAGTTTCTGGATAAGTCTGGGATCGATTTTTTCTTCTACTACCAGCTCCCCACTCTCAGGGAGAGTGTGAAGGAACGGAGATGAAGAGAAACATGGCGGATACACTGGGTAGTGTGCCTGTACAGTTCTCAAGATCTTCTGTAATGCGGAGTTTCGAGCTGTCTCTGGCAGATTTGGCCATGTAGATATGAGCTTTGTCTCGAAGGCATCTGGCAGGGATGGGTTGGAGTTGAGAAATACAGTAATTGGAATATTGTGGGATAGGTTCGAGATCAAGATCCGAAGTTGAGGAGGATTGTTGTGAGGAAGAAGCTGTGGGCCAAACGTAGTTTCAGACATCGCGGAAAGCATACAAGTCTAATATAAGACGACGTCCTCTAGGGAGATTAATTGAATTTTTGTGGGGCACCAATGCCTATTAGATTAAGGCTTCTCTATATGTGTAGGTTAAATATATAGACAGTCCCCCGCCTGGCCACACTTAGTTGGAATGCATCAGTATCGGGCATAGAACTACAACTATAGATAAGTCAAGGCTCTGATAGGTATTTGGATGTATTGGTAGGCAAATTTCCCCCACTTTCTCGGCCTGAATCATAGAATTTTCTCACTACCCGGTACCTATCATGCCTCGATTTGAACCGCATCTTGGAAATCATCCCAGAAGTGGATTTTATGCAACGAGGATTCGTATGGCTGCGACCTTCCGAGCATTTCTACCCCCGATATTTGATCTAAATCGCAGCCATAGTCCGCCTCAAGGACTCTGAAAATCACCCATGGCTGGGCTTTAGCAGTTTCCTACATATTCTAGTTCTGATCCTGCCAGTAATATGTGAGAACCGTACTCCGCGGACTGTATATATATCTCGAGAAAAATAATATTTTGGGCGGCCTCACGCTCCCGTTCTATCGATAAAGAGATCTTCTATCGAATAGGACGGGGTGTTTTTCCAATTCTTCCCTGGTTGATTTACTAGTGCGGCATAACTAGCACCAAAATACTTCTCTACTAGTATCTTCCTGACGTTTTTGAACTGAGCCATTATTGCATACACCCAAAATCATGAGCTTGGCGTATTTTTGTATGGTATGCAATATCAGTCGCGTCCACAAACGTCAGGAAAATACGAGTATACTCAATTTGCATTAGGGGCCGAAGAAACACCGTATCAGTGATAGACCAATAGACATCACATGCCTGTAGGAACTGAGTTCATAACCCTGCATTCCAATACAGACTCGTAAATTATCCAGAACAAATTCGTTTGCCTGTGTTTGCTTGCGGGAAGCCATCAGCTATTCACCAAGATAGAGACTTTGCGTCGTAAAAAGGAATATCCCCACTTTTGACCGTAGAGGTCGACGTCTGTACCTACTCTAGAGAGGCGACGCGGCGAAACGAGGGGTTGTAGTTTCCAATGGTCATAGGTTAGGTATGCATCCCACTTTTCATGATGATGATGTTGCTCAAATACGCAATTTTCAATTGGATCTGAGATTTTGTGACGTTTATGTCTGTCCAAAGTACAGGGGGGGCTTTTTCGATCTGCATCCCATCCCCAGAAGAGTGTAGTGGTGTTTCCACTTCACCTCAAAATTGCAGTGGTACGCGATTCGATCCTTGTAGTTAGGGGTGCAAGTTTACATCCATGCAGAACTTTGGACTAGCTATATTTTGCCAAGCTGGTAGTCCTCAAATTCTGTCTCGTGCCCGCGTGCTCAGCTGCAGGTAGCGAGTGATATCGGTAGTTGGATTGCTTGACATCGGTGGTGTGGTTAATTGTTGTACCTACATGTACCGAGTATTATTTATGTGAATATTGCGTACCGTCATTTACGATTGGATGATTGCATGATATTGTGGTTACCTATGTGCACAAAAAACTTTAGCGCTTTCATGATATCTCGATATCTCAGTAGGTACAGGGCTGGATAACTTGGCATATCTGCATGCTAAATTGCATGTTAGCTTGTGGGCCTGTCCGGTCTTGAGATATAGTACCTGCTCTAAGTTTACCAGTTTTGTATATGTTTTTTCCCCTCTCGGATTCACGTACATACCAACAAACATCGTTATCTCTTGCTGTCGTTTGCGGTATCGGAGACAAGCTTAAGTCGAATAAGCAGACATGTAATTGATCCGATTGGTCAGCCCCATAATGCATCCACATCAAAGACAAAGTTGAGTCAAGTTTTGCGTCCCAGAGCAGGTGTCCTCAAAACCTTATTTCGGAGGTTTCATACCCTCTAAGCCCTGAGTCCTTGTATGTACCTACATGTAGGTCGTGTATTATTGCCAGGGGTGCCAAGCCATTCCAGATCTGCGCCCCCTTTGGATCTTGATCTTGATCGTGAACCTCTCGCCCCACCATGGCGAGTTGACGTCGGATTAAGGTTATCATGACAGATATGGAATGTTAAGCGAGAGTACATGTATTTAATATTACTATGAGTAAGCTGACGCTGTCTGAGCTGCTTGCCAAACCCCTAGAGATATGTACCTCAAACTACACTCATATGAGTACTGTGACGCACATTAGGTGTCTGCTCGTCACTCGTGCCATATCATAAGCTGGTGTTACACGAATACGTAAGATAAAGCTGGTCTAAAAAGTACTATTCAGTCCGGCCTTGGACAGCAAAATATAAATTAAGGGCCAATCCCTCAACATCGCCCTTCTTCTTCTTCTTCTTCTTCTTCCATCTTCTTCTCTCTATCGTGATTGATTGATTCATTCCAGTCATCCAACATCAACCCTCCTTGCGATGTCCCGTTATCACCCATCACCAGGAATCACATTCTGTCACTCGATCAGCCCATTTGGGATTGAGGCTGAAACCCCACTCTCGTGGCGCGCAACCGTGGCTCAGCTGCATGGCGCAGCGGACTGGGCGGGCCGGGGAAAGACCACATTGACCCGTCCCCGGTAAGGCAAACAGCTAGATTGCAGTTGTTGGAGAACCATGTACTGATATTATATTAACGCAGCTGATACCAACACGTCTATATAACCTGCCAACTCCCTTGATTTGGAGCTTCTCAGAAGAGACGGCAGTACTATCGATAACCAGTGCACTATGAACACAGGGAGTCCCTCGAATATCAGGAATATGCCACCGTGAGTTGATACTCCCTTGTCGAGGTTAATGATGACACTAACCTAGATAATTAGAGCCACTGCCCGCTCCGGGTCCAGACCTGGCAGCGCTCTAAATCTAGGGAACAACAAAATCCGCTTAATCGTCGTTGCCTCGACTATTGTCGCCTTCCTCTACCGCTCTTTAACGCAGCGTTCTCCACTCCTCTTTCTTTCTGCCCCACCCGCTCTCCCCAGCACCCACGGCTGCACCATCCACCACCCCACAATCCTCAAAAATTGCGAAGACTTCTCACAGCTCCCCGGTACGCCCTACACATTCCTCTCCTGCGACCCTGCCCGGCGAGAATGGTCTCACGTCTTCGGATCCTACCCCAGCAAGGCCGCTGTGGGTGAAGTCTACCTCTGGAACCATCTCACACCCGAGACAGAGCCAATTCTCATCTCCGGGCATGCCTCCCTCGGGGGCGACTTCCATCCCCTGGGCCTCTCCCCCGTTAACGTTACCGACGGGATTGCCCGTGTATTCGTGACCAACCAGGCGAAAGCGCGCGCGACAATCGAGGTGCTAGACGTGCTACTTGCCACAGGAGAGAGCAAGCACGTAAAAACAATCTCTAACGGCAGCATCCACTCCCCGAACGGTATCGCGGCCTATAACGCAACAAGCTTCTATGTCAGTAATGACATGTTCATGGCGCGACGTTGGTCAACTGCTGTACTCCTGGAAGCACTCTTCGCTATTCCTGGGGGCACAGTCGTGTTCGTCTCTGTTCCCGCCGAGGAATTCGCTGCACTCGACGCAGTCGTCGAGAAGAAGCGCGAAGGAGCAAGCGAGATGAGTGTTTCCACGATCGCACGCATCTCACTCGCCAATGGGCTTGCTTACAACCCGCACGACTCGCGCCTCTATGTTGCGTCCTCCACACATGGAATCTACACCTACTCGCTCCCCGACCCAACTTTACCCTCATCCGTCCACCCGCACTCCTTCCATCGCACACCCTTCGCGCCCGATAACATCTTCTACTCGCACACACAACGCACGCTCTATATCAGCGGCGTGTCATCCCTCTCCGCCGTCGCAACATCCATGATGTCTCCTGCAGCGCCCCGTCCTCCATCCTGGACAGTAGAGCTCCTTCCAGAGCTCCATCGTATGGGACAGGTCGAGGAGGGCGTTCTGAAACGCGAGAAGGCGTTCCGCGCAGTGGATCTGGCGAATCGGCCGTTGAGGGAGCAGGAGAGGCGATGGAGGAGTGTATTCATGGATGATGGGGGGTTCTATGGTGGTGTCAGCAATGGAGGTGTTGTGGACGAAACAGGCAGATTTGTCGCGGTGAGTTTGGTAGGGGAGGGGGTGCTGACTTGTCCTGGCGTGCTGGAGAGGAGGGGCGTTCTAATCAAAGAGGAGGTTTCGGAGAAAGATGAGTTGTAGGTAGTTTAGTTTTTCCTAGGAGAAGGTAATTAGATATATTATCTAGCGTATTTATGTATTTCAAAAAAAAAAAAAAAAAACGTGAAATACTGTGGGAATAATCATTGACCATAATGTATCCCTAACCCTACCGAGCACCAACGAGCATCTTGGGTGACAACGCAACAAAGCCTCACCAGTTCACTGCCTCACCAGTTCACTGCCGCACCCTACAGTCCCAATTGATGATGCGAATGGTCCAAATACTACTCTAGACCCTCACTAAGTTTTCTGGGCTTTGGAGATTTGGAGTTGATCGGTTGCGTGGTTCTTCGGGACCGAATAAGGATTTGGCTATACGCAGTACGGTTTTACCAGATCATCGACACCCAATTACATTTCAAGAAATTTCTATTCCACCATGTACTGTGACGCCCGTTTTTTACGCGAACCAAGGGCCTTGTGTAGTATATGTGTGTTTCTATTTCGGTATTTATGGCGGTCAACACAACACATCAATTTTTTCCCCGCATACTAACCCATGGACAAGAAATTACTCATAGGGGGGTGATGCCGAACCGAGGGGTTAAAAGTGCTCATCAAAATCTCCAGTGCTTGAAAAGAGGGGGGGCTAGGGCACCTTCTCCCTACCTAATTCACCGGTGGAGAGTTTAGTAAGCTTTGAAGGCTTGTTAGTGTATGGTAAATTTAAGGTATGACGACCTTAATACTTAACAATCTCTTCGTCTAATGAGTGGTTTTCGGAATCTCCTGTATGGACTGTTGGCCCAAGATAAGGCTTTAATCTTTGAGTTCAAATATCTATGAAAATAGTTAGAGTTAATCGTTCAAAAAGTCTGGCTTAGTTGGGATTGGGACTTTAGTACGTGTGAACACTAGTAAAGAAAAATCTATTCAATCAAATCATATAATTGTACAATTAGATTAAAGGATCAACTTGAATTTAGCTCAAGTTACTTAGCAGTATAAATACATGTAACTTTTTCAGAGTTATGATTTATCATACATGGTATTCTAACTAATTCTAACCCCACCGTCTAAAACCCAATCACCTGTATGTCGAGTCTTGGCGGAAAATCACAACCCCATAGAGATATTAGTAACACCTCTACTATATACTAACAGCTACCTATCTGGCTTGGCATGTTATAAACATAAGAATTTGCCCATGTTCAACCACCGGGATTCTCTAGACTATAGGGCCGCACCTGATCATGATCATCATGGCTCATGAGTGAGAGACCATTTGATCTCATTTCGCATTGCCAACCCAACACCACAAGCTGTTCTGCCCTATACCTACGGGAAAGGTCGCTCTCCAGTATATCCTTATCCTTAACAAGCTCCAGGGTAAGAGTAACCTTGCTAGGCCCTCTGGGCCCCAATCCAAACAAGAACGATTGTTCCTCCATCAACGCTGCCAACTTCTCAGACATATTGGCTAAACACTCTTTGGTTCTAAATGTCGCACAGTAGATATAGAGTAAGTCTTCATGTCTTCAAATAGGGAATATATTTCATAGAATACCGGTTGATCTCATTCTTAATATACATTTGCATATTTGAATCATCTATGTACGTAGAACCTAGTATGACGGTTGAGTAATCGACTTGTGGTGCATATGGAATCCCGAAACATGCGCAATAGAGCTCTTTTCGCACCGATGATAAACTGAAATCCAAACTTGAGAGCATTGGCTCCCAAGTTAACATCGAAGGATTAAGAGTAGGAGGAAGCGGCGGCGGTAGTGATTGTGCTAGGATATCGTCGGCTTTGTTTATATGGCGTTCCTCTGCCGGCGTTGAGAGAAGAGGTAGATAAAGATTTTGTGAAGAGGTAGATAGGTGATCAATATCACGAGTGTTGAATGGGGTCACGACGTTTGTAAGCGGATGCTCATTATTGGCTTCTACGTCTTGGGCAAATGCTGAGAAGGCAGACGTGGAAGATGTAGCTGTATTCCTTTTGGTCGGTAAATTTAGGATATCGTGAACGAATATCTCGGTGTTTGGAATGCTCATTTCGCCGACAACACCTGTATCTGGCAGACTAGGTGTTGGTTCCGGTGTTGAATACTCTATAGCCATTTGTGGGGTATTGGTGGTGGTAACTTTGATTCAATTTTGTTAACAAACCATGTAGAAGAGACAAAAATATAGTAAATACGTACCCATATCGTTTATCGGGGATCCTAGGCCAAGCCCTTTCTCTTCTCTGCGGCGCCTCCCTTTAGCACGCTCAAACCGTTTCTCAGTAATGGGTTGGCCATGGAGTCTGAACTCTGTTTTTTTGCCTTTTTGAGCCCGCGCTTGTTGAATATCTAACATCTCAGTAACGTTGTTCTTGCGTAAATATTTTCTCAAGCCCCATCTCTTTATTATTGTCTTGCATTGTTTTTCGCTAGGAGATAAAAGATAAAATCAGCGCCTGTAATATCATTTATTCCACAATACTCACATTATAGGGAGATATATATACGTACTTTGCAAAGAACCCGTGACGCTCCGCCATTATCTGCCTTACTTTCTCAAGTCCAAGGTCATCGGTAATGTACAGCCTTGTGAAATTATTTCGCTGCGTTTCCCACTCTCCTGCTGTAATGACTCGTTTGGAGTCTTGGAATTTTTTTTCCCAGCTGCTTTGGGTTTTTTTGGTCCGAGTTTCCATTTTGAGAATTCTGCGATCCGTGTTTGCACTGATATTTTGAATCGATATGTATGATGGCCAGGGTACTATTATTGAAGTTCGACGGGTTGGTTCTCCATGCATGTGCCACTAGATTTGACGTATATATATATTTGCTGGGCATAACATGAGCTCGTGAAGAGGAGACTTCGATCTTTAACTATAATCTTCCTCCATGGCCGGAGATAGTGAGCTCGAGATCGAATCCGCAGTATCCTGGATTGGAGGGCTCTATGCAGCTGCAACGTAAACCTGGCATCCGCTTCGAGATTCAAAAGTGCCATACAGGTCTTGGCAGCTTGATATCAGCCGATTTCTCAAATGTGACCTGCCACGTGCACCGAATTTGTATGCAATATCAGCTTAAGTGCAAGAATCCAAGAATGCATATCCTCCCCCACATTTGATGAAGAGCCCAAGTAAGAAGAGGAATGCCCGAGTTGAGCCTGGGATCCAGGGCGCCAAGTGCTGCAAGGACCGTTTTGAGCATCTTTACATACTCTTGGATAGTGATAGTGTATCTTTCAATTCTCATGCAAGCATTTATGGCTTTGGCGACATGCAGGATCGATGAAGGTTAATGAAGTTGTAGATTTTGTCCAATAACATAGCGTCACTCCTACCGTGAAATACATCATCACTGTCACAATAGCTAAATGATTTACTTTCTATTGAGACGCTTGGGTTTCTTTCTTTCTACAGTTCTGTGGCGAGATAATAGATTTGGGTGTTGTAGTTGAGGCGTGAGGTCCTCCGAATCAATGTCACCTCAATTTATTAATTTCCTAGTCAGGTATAGTACTATAGTAGTAATAAAAACACATGAAAAGTATGTATCATACCAGACTATTAAAGATATTACAGAGATGGAACCCATAAAAGGATGTGTAGCTCATGCTCAGAGACCAGGCTCACATCTGGTGGCAGTATTATATATGGCCCGTTTGGCTATTCTGGAGGTCTCGAAACTCCGTTAAGTAACTGCTCCGTTAGGCGATGGTAAACAGAGCTTTCAAAACGGAGTTTGAGTTTATTTGGCCTGCCAAACATTTGATTGTTAACGTTGATTTTTGGGAATAACGAATCGGACTGGGCTGGAATACCACTTTAATTTGGGTCTGTCGGATTGAGGCTCAACACGCATTTGACCAATCTGAAGCCCAGTATTCCCAGTCCAGTTCGATTCGTTATTCCGGTACGTTATCCCCTACCCCCAAAAAACTCTGTTTCAACACCTACCGGAGTTACAAAATTGGCTGTCCGAACACAAACCTTTTTTGACAAAACGGAGTCCCAAAGAAAATGAAACGGAGTTATGTGGTTGCCATACAAATCTGTCTCATAACTGATCCGTGTCGACAGGTAGCCAAACGGGCCCTTAATTGGTTGATTGCTGTTAGGATCCGGACTAGGTTTTAGTATGTGATCTAGTTGAGGCTCATCCATCTCTGACATACATATGCACTCTAGGTTAACACCCGGGCCAATTTTCAAGTTTTGGCGGTAAGTAGAGTACTCTATGTAAATAGACGGCCACCAAAACGATGGCGCAATCGATCGGCCTTCACCACCACGCAAAAAGTTCCTTGTACACACGTGCCGGGCCAAAAAACTTGAGAAAAAGAAAACTCTTCCAGCCATCAAAATTTAAATCCAATAGGCCCTCCTGCGCAGAAGGCTTCCCCAAACCCTTATTGCCAAGAGAGGAAGTTCATTTGCGCGTGGTGGTGTCGCGGCGGGATCGGGGCACAATCCAACAGAAATCTGCCCCGCCCATAAACTCGAGCTATAGAGACAAGCTCATATATAGCGAGGGGTAGAAATATGGGAAGATCCCTATTGTCCAACGCTTTGTTACGTATATCAAGCCTATCCCACGGTCCGTTAAAGCTGACCCCCCTATAATAGAGGAATTAAACGCACGGGAGATCTATTACTTGATAAGAGAAAAGCCACGCAAAATTTGCTTTTTTCGGGGGGTCAGCATTTCACATGACGGGCGATGGGATAGTAAACAAACTGTATGAGTTCCATACAGCTTCTTCTAGAGATAGATAGGTCTACGCATATATATCTAATGATCTATTTATACCTATTTTCTCCCGTTAAGTAACATAAGGCTTCCAGCTCGAGACTAGCTAAACTCGCAAATTGGAGTAAAAAGGCTTAAGCTATGTAGCTCAGCTCACAGAAAGGAAGGACAGTGCCTCAGGTTCATATACACGCACTTTTCAATGTCTAATCATAAGTTCTGTATTTTTGTATATAATAATTCACAATACCCGAGTGACATGTCGTGATATAGGGCTGAAATCGATGGTTCGAATACTGTAGCAACTAGGTATCTTAATAAAAACATATCTACCTCATAATAACAGGAAACTCTCTTAATCTAGCTTCGCATTTGAGCCCTCATTTGCCAGAGAAATAACGGTCTTCACCGCACTCTCCAGGTCATCAAATGCAAACAATGGTAACCCGCTTTCACGTATCTGGGTTGAGATCATCAGCATCTCTAAATAATCGCTAGAAAGTATAAGATAGGAGGACTTACAATTTTCCTCCCCAAATCTTCATTCGTCCCTCTCAGCCTAACCACAACTGGAACCTTGACGCCTAACTCTTCGAAGGCAATTACAATTCCCTCTGCAATCATGTCACACATTGTTATTCCACCGAATATATTCACTATTATGGCCTTCACGCGCTGATCCTTTAGCAATAACCTAAATCCTTCTTTCACTGTCTCCTTTGTCGCTCTACCGCCGGTATCGAGGAAGTTTGTTGGGGCACCACCATGGTGCACGATCACATCGCACGTATTCATTGATAACCCCGCCCCGTTGACTACATAGTGTTAATAAATTGGCAACATCCTCTTTTAAGTTAACTTACCAAGTGTTCCGATATTGGCGCCTTCTCCGGGTAGCTTGACATACGCAAACCCGGCCTTTTCTGCCTCTAATTCCTCCTCGACTTCGTTTTCAATATCTCGTAGAGCATGCAAATCTTTCTGCCTTCCTGCGCTTCTAAATGCGGCATCATCAAATACGAACTCGACACTCTCCTCTTCGATCGATAGATTACCAGGTGTTACCGATATACTTGCTATGGATAAGTTATACGCTTCACGATCCCTAAAGATCTGCCATAAACTCTCCAGAAGTGATGATAGGTGCTCCAAAGTCCATTCCGGCAGTTCCAAGTGCTTCACAATGTTCTCCGCTGTGTGAGAGAGTGATTCGGTATTATAGTCAACTGCAAATCCGGTCAGAGACGGTTTATTAGGTGAGCTGACAAAAAAGCATGGAGAGCTGGAGGAGCGATCGATTGTTAGTGAGAGCCCAATTTTTTGCGCAGTGTCCTTTGTGAACGATTCGTGAGCTTCAAGATGCTCATGAGTGTCCACCCCAGTTTGCTGTAATAAGTTGGCAGCTTGGCTAAGTCTGAGATGCAGGCTGCGGTGCTGAATAGGTGTACGGTACTTAAGTGGTCGGAAGCTTGTATGGTAATCTCGTTTCTAGGGAAACGGATTAGCTAGTTATCTTTAGGATAAAAGAGATCAAATTCAAGCCTACCTGCACAGTCCGACCCAAGATTCCCAGATTACCCGCACTATGGACTTCCGGTACGAAGCCAAGAAGTTTCGCCATGCCTGGTCCAAATTGTGCCGGATCTTTCACCATAACAACCCCCGCTGATTCGAGCTACGACCCCAGCATAATTAGCGGTGTCAATGATCAACCTTAGTGATAAAATAAAACATACAGCCTTAATCTTGTCACTCGCACCGACATCTCCCACTCCCCGAATTGCTCCAGCATGACCCATTACCCTCCCTCCCAGTGTCGTGACACCACCAATGAGTCCCATTACGGGCTTTCGCTCCCCCTTCCAGCTACTCAAAATATCGGCCACCTCGAGCTCAGTATTTCCACCCACTTCACCAATAATAATGATACCCTTAGTGTGTTTATCCTCAAGTAACACTTTAACTCCATCCACGAGAGTTGTTCCCGCAAGCCAGTCACCGCCTACACCAATTACAAGAGATTGACCAAGATTTACACGCGTTGTAGAGGATACAGCCTCATAGGAAAGAGTGCCGGACTTGGCGACGATACCGATACACCCAGAGGAGAAAGAAGGGTATGGCATGAAACCGATACGGGTACGAGTATGAGGGTTGATTATTCTGAGGCTACTGTCAGAAATGATTCGCAGTAATGATCGTGAGTTGAAGCCTACCCAGGAGAATTTGCCCCTATGAGCCTGGTTTTTGACTGTGTTTTGAGCATGCTATGAATCTAACTCATTTGTCAACCTCTCCATAACAGATTTTGAGACGAATGGAAAGATAGGACGGACGCCAACCCCAACTCATACCTCAAGGATATCATGAACAGGAACGTGCTCAGCAACTGCAATTACTAGCGGGATTTCAACTTCAATTGCCTCCTTTATGGCGTTGGCTGCATATTGTGCTGCTACGAAGACAGCCGTTGCGTCTGGTTTCAAATATTTCATGGCTTCGGTCATTGTTGGAAACAGGGGAAGCCCTAGATGGGCCCCTCTCTTATTAGGGCTCACACCACCTACGATTTGAGTCCCATAGTCAAGCGATTGCAGTGCATTTGCGGTTGCCTGAATTAAATCAGTATTTATAACACATGCGAGCGCCCTCCGGGAAAATATGCTGGGGGGTGGAGGAGAGAGGAGGCATATATAAAGACTGTTCTTCTTACCTGCTTTCCTAAAACGCCCAACAAAAATTAGATAACTTATTCCAATTAATCAAATTGGAGTTGTATTGCTGGTTTCCATGATATAACGCACGAACCTGTGAACCCTTGATACATGACCCTCGTAGACGCGCCAACTTTCAAGTTCCCAAGGGTCTTTTCATATTTGTCATTTCCCCCTCTATAGATCAAGGGAACCTTTGGCTGTGTAGTTGAATAGCTGCGGGCACCAGCGGACAAGCGGGAGACCGCAGCCCGGTGCTCAAAGAACCTCTGCATTGTGCCAGCTTTCCACAAGGTATCTATAACCCACAAATAGATGCCGTAGATACTAATGAAACCAGTAGATATAGCAAATAGTTCACGATCAAGCGTTTAGTGATGGAAATCTGCTGTATCTCTTCTATATGCGGTGTAATCGAATCGTGTAACCCAACTGTTGTTGAATGAAATAGCTGTATGGAGCTCAATTGTCGAACGACAACTGTGCTTTACGTCTTTGGCCAATTAGATGGAGATAAATGCCGCAGTGGGATGGTGTACTTGCCAAAATAAAAAAGTGCTTTCTTTGATGCCTTTACTCTACCAACAGCTAGCACAAAAGCAATTCGGCAACGGCTCGTTGTCAAGATGCCAAGTGTTGTGGAGAAGCCGAGATCCGGGGTATCTTGACAACGCTTATTTTCTCGCTTCTGACACCCCTGCCGGCAGCATCACACCTCTCCCCTAACCCTACCCTTTTTACCAGTAAAGTGAAGCATATGTAATCTATATAGCACCGTCTTCCTCTTATCTGTATCTGTTTAACTTAAGCAGAACTATCGTAACAGATGTGCTGCTTTCTGTACATTTTCTAATAAAACCCATCTAACCTAGTGGTTACACGGGTTAAGCTCAACCTCACCTCAAGTCAACACGGTGAATCCTTAGCTCGTACGAAGTTTTTGGTCGGATTCAAATTTGAACTCTGTTTTTCTCACGACTTAAGATCCCAAAAATCCTCGTCTACGCTCCCTCTTCTCTCTTGTACCTATACTATTCCGTTCCAACTTTACTTGTCCGCAAAATGAGCACAGGTACTCCGTTTTCTTTTCTCCTACCAACTCCAGCTAACGTGGGCTCCAGAACTCTCAGACAGTTTAAAAAAGCTCTCGCTCGCACAATCTGCAAAGACTCCCGCTCAGAAAAAGAAGAAGCCCGTGGTTGCCGACTCCTGGGAAGATGAAGAACTATCCGACGACGAACCAGTAGAGACTCCCGATAAAGTCCCATCACCGCCGCCGCCCACTCCCACCACGCCCTACCCACCCGGTCATTCACGGGATAGCTCGAGTGTATCCTCTATTGCCAGCCCACGAGGCCCCTCAAGCCCTCGCGATAGTTACATCGAGACACCTGATTCATTCTCGCGAGATGGGTCCTCAGCCAGCAGTGAGAGGACCGTTAGACCAAGAACGACAGATGCGGTAGCCAGAAGACTGATTGCCGGAGCGCTGGGTGTGAAGTCAAAGAGTACAAAGGAGCAAAGGGAGTATGATGCTGCTGTAAGGGCGGCTGAAAAGAAGACGAGGGACGCGGAGAGAGAGAAGAAGAAGGCTGAGGAGGCCGAGAGGGAAAGACTCAGGACATCAATTTGGGAAGACTAGAAATTGTGTGGGATCATTTGCATGAAAAGACCCGGGTTGTTTGCCTTTTTGTTTGTTTTCTCATGGAACAGGGCGTTTTTGTTTGCCTTGTTAATCAGCATATATTGATCAGCTAGCATCATATATTGATCAGATAGATGCTTTAATTGTAGATCTTTATCTGTGGGAACTCACCCCGCACCGAACCTATCAACCTCGAGGTGTCATGGAGTCTTTTGACCCGTGGATGCAACTGTAGCTGTCCGTAATTCAGTTGTAGTCCGTTACAAATTTTAAAAGGAATCGTGAGCTAATGGGTACTACTCATCATTGACTCTTCTCTCGTTCCGTATTATATCTAGAAGAAATCTTGAGCTTAGCTCCATTATAGACATGCTCTTGACCATGAGTGCTCTGATCAATCCCTTAATGGTCTGTTAAATGAGCGCCTTCGAGTGTCGAGAATCACTACAGTATCTATACATATCTAATCAACAGTAGTTGAAATCCGGAGAAATTCGGCCTTAGAATTCGTTCCGCCTCATATGCGCGCACCCATGTGAAGTGATATTAAAGTCTGTGTATGCACGTACGGTGAACATCATATCAAGCTGCTCGTAGTAGCAAGATATTAACCAAATGATTCGGCGATAATCCGGTCAAGTGTGAAGCGTTTAGTTTTCTGAAATTCTGATTCATGCCTCATTAAAACATCGATCATAAGATTTTTATTTTAACTCACAACTCGCGCTCCTTCATCGTATACCCTACCCTTAAAGCCAAATATCGCAACAGAATAGTGCCCGTTACTTGGGAAGAACTTATAATGGATCTGGTCTTCACAAGATGTCAAATTAACACCCTCTTTGAAATTTATCGACTTGATATTCATGCGATAATAGAAATCCATTTCCTCATAAAGACATTAATTAGCTTTCCTACAAGTCATATCTTCGAGGTATCGCTATCTATTTCACAACAACATAAACGACCACAAACCAGACTTTAGCAAAATGTGGTTTTGTACCCAAGACTCGAGTGATATACCATGACGTAAATTTAAGTTGATTCATTGATTGATTGATTGATGTCTTCGTCAGGTAAATACAGCTTTCTAGCTATAAAAACTTTAACCATCATGATCACAATGTCGAGGTTGGTAAATTCAACATCCAATCCCGTCAACAATCGGCATACAACTTGCTTTCTATCTTGAAAGATGCGATACAAGGTCCCCCCCCACGTAAGTTCTTCTCTTCCACCTTTCAACCCGGTTTCAAAGTTACAGATTGTCACCTTTGGAGAACTTTTCTTATATAAAAGGCTTCACAATTTGTGTTCTAAGTCTTCATCACCTCATCTAGACATAGAACTACATCCACAACAAAACTACAATCTCACGATATTAACTCACAGCTTTCACCACTACACCACTACACCACAAACCTAATAACACCAAGTCCCCATCTACAACATGAAAATCCAACTCCGCATCATCACCTCCTGGCCCGAAAAAGTCCCTCCCCCACAAACTTCCCCCCTCGCGGCCGCCCGCCTCGCAGTCTTAGACTTCTGCCAAGAGCTCCGCGACACCAAGACCAGGCACTTCGCCTTCCGAGCCCAGATCCAAGAACGTCTAAACCACGATATATCATTCCACCACTTCTGTGCCGTTGAGAAGCTGTGTAGCGAGGATGTGCTTTGCCAGATGCATGACAATAACGTGACCCGGTTTAGGAACTTTGCTGAGATGCGGCGGATGTGGGGCTTTCGGGAGAAGACGCTCTTGGAGAGGTTGTTTGAGCTTGAGAGGACTGTGTGGAGATTGGAGATTCAGGGTTTGCATATGACGGACTAGTATTATTATAGTCTTAGGCATGCGCAGTATAGTACTAATATCTAGATCTAGCTTGTCAGCGGTACTAAAAAAGATGGGATAGAAGACTAGTCGGCATTACGGCCCTACGGATGGGAAGAATAGGCTTAATTTCGGCCATCATTTAGGAGAAAATTTAATCCATTCACCCGGCCAATACTTGTAAGCACCACTACATTTGGTTTAGTCGACCCAAAGTCTGATCTCGCCAGTTTAGCCTAAGTGACTTCTGTAGTAGGAATTTCCCAACGCGCAAAACCCAGCCGGCCGGAGCTTCGCCGCGGTGAAATGGGTCCCGAGATATTAGCTACGCACGCGTCAACGGCCCTTAAGTTTCAAGCGAGGCCACGTTGCGGGCGGAAATTAATACTACCCGGGAGTTGGGTTCACGGCTTGTCACTCGTCTGGGAATGGCACCCGTTTGTGCCGTGTACCTACATGTAGTGTATACGTAGTGTCCCTTGAATTATAGCAACGTCTGCTAGTGCCGTGGCTACACAATTTAGATGCTGCAATTACATGTGATTCCTTCGTGCCTAAAATGATTACATGTGTTACTGGGATTACAATACTATCGTCTTGTTGTTGCTGAGTGCAGACTCTTCTTCCGTTAGGAGAGACTTTCAAGGATCTTTAGTCTCTAGTGATCTTAGAATGTCACACCCCGAATATAATTGAAGGCCCAAATTATCGTCGGCGAGAGTCAACCAGGTTAGCCCCGCAAAAGACATAAGCAAAAAGTGGCTTTGTCGCGTCGAAAACTTCACTAGCATGTTAGTGGCATTCTGGAAGCTGTTTTACCAACGTTACCGAGTGACATCATATGATTAACGATTCGCACACCTATATGCGATGCTCTAGGTGATATCTCAAACCAACATGAACGGCGCCCCCACGAGAGGCTCTAACATGTTCTTTTTTTATTTGGTTTGAGATTGTCCTATTCTGTGACGTGGTGAATCCTTTACGCGCGAGCTAGCATCAACATTCTCCTTTGAGTTCCCTATCAATTCTCAATTCGTCCCCACAACTAAGTCCACTTCCTTTTTCAGCGTGAACCCACTCGGGGGTACGTCGACTTTAGGTTGGATAGACACATCAAACTCAGCTCAAACAGTAGACCGATACGGCAGATCGAAATGGGGGCAGACTGATTGCTTATTGTACTGCATTGGATCCAGCACAACCTGCTACATACTGCAGGAACTTGTTAATGTATGTAGAGCACTCGTATTTTCCTGACGTTTGTGGACGCGACTGATATTGCATGCCATACAAAAATAGGCCAAGCTCATGATTTTGGGTGTATGCAATAATGGCCCAGTTCAAAAACGTCAGGAAGATGCTAGTATGGGGTTGGCCCTGCGCTAAGGTGATTGGGGGCCGGCATGCAGCACATCCCACTGCCGCGTTGTTATTTGTTATAGACGACCAACCAGCAAGGCACATATGTGAAATCAGTCAGACATATGTCCATCATTGGAAGTTCCCCCTAGTTCATTATTACTACCTATTTCGTGAGTTCAACGCAATTCACCATTGACCACCCTTAAGCTTGAGCTTCAATTGAGCTGCGCTGCTGCGCTCTGCACCAAGCACGACATTTTTTTTCTACCCTCGACCCCATAGCTACGGTACTGATCTACCCCCACTCTAGCACTCCCGAGAAACCAAAAACCCACACTGACCGCTCCCTTGGCGCAACCGGCCGGCCCACTCCCGCTAAATTCCAGGTTAATGGGACTGAAATGCACTGACATCTCTTTCCCTTCGGGAATGACGAGCTGTTTCGTTCTTCATTTCAATCCCAGCGTGAGAGCGGTGACCCAGCTAACTAGCTAGCTAGCTGGGGGACCTAGGAGGAGGACAATGTCCAATGTCCCACGGAGATTGTTTTTTTCGTTTTTCTTCTTCTAGAGTACTCTATGTGCCCCCGGGTCTACGCTAAAAAGTGCAGGGCAGGCCTGCTATTTAATATATGGAGTTTTGGCCCCATTCTGCGGCGCGGCGGGACCGGGATGGCTAGTTTCCATGCCACCGGAAATCTTGTCGGACCGACCCATCCCATCCCATCGTTTCTGACCCCAAGCGTGGGAGAGTAGAAGGTGGTGGAATGAGCTTAATCAGGAACAAATTTTTTTCTTACCAGGAAGATGGAGTCGCAGTTTGAGTGCTTGCTCGCTCCCCCCCCCCCCCCCCCCCCACCCCCCACGTTGACTTGGTGGTTGTGTAACTCGCGCTAGGTACCTGGAGCTAGGGCACTAGGTACATATCCCCATCTACTCTAAGTCCCCCTTCCGTATGTCTCGCCCGTCCGGCCGGGTTTCCCACTACGGCGCATCGGTACGGTACAATATCACAATTTATGATACCCACTACTCTATTACACCGTGTAGAGTATGTACATACTTACATGTACCCAGCGTAGCTACATGATCTGAGCTGGCCAAACCTCCAGCGCACTGCTTATCCTACACACACCCAATGCATCACAAATTTGTCGTCAGAGCACGAATATACGGGTCGCAAAGCGGTATTTCCTCTGGTAGAGCCGACAGGATTCGGATTAGGTGGGGTTGGCTAGTGTTACATGTAGCACATACATGCAGGTATGGTGCCCCCAGTCTTAAAGGTAACATGAGAAAAACGCCAAGTCTCGAATAACTTTTCAACCACGAGTGATATTAAAAATATGGAAAGAGAAAAGCTGGGTACCATGATGAAGAAGAGTTTGTCTTTCCATATTTTTGATATCGATCGTGGTTGAAAGGTTGTTCGGGACTTGGCGTTTTTCTCATGTTACCTTTAAGACTGGGGGAACCATACATATAGCGAGAGGAAGAAACAGAGGTGTTTAAGTGGCTGACTCGGCCAGTAGGGGGACTCTTCCCATACTTCAATACGTACATGTACATACTCTAGTTTTACCACGCTGTATGTAGGGATGCGACTGCTCGAAGTGGAGTTATTGGGGGGCCGAGAACGAGGCGATAGCCGAAGTGTAAGCGCGCCCCCCCCCAGTACATACCGGGTGTTGAGGGAATCTGATAAGTGAATGTTGCGGTGAATACGTGTATTTGTCTTATCAGATTCTGATCACTTTTCGCTACACTCTGTTATGTTAGGTCTTCTATAATGTACTATCGCTAATTTTTCGAATATTGGAACGGTCTGATTGGCTGCTGAGTGCAGGGATGTTGATTAGTCAGCACGACACATCAAAGTACTGAGCACTCACGAGAGGAGGAGGATGGGGCTGAAGGCCCCTCATGATTGTAGAGGGAGAATTAAATTTTATTTGATACCCATAATTCAACGTACAACTCGCGGTCGCGAGTTGGCACACCTCTAGTTTGTATGTACTCGCGCGGCCGGTTTGAAGCCGCTCAAAGAACTGTGGCGAGTGATCTGGCAGCCAATAAGAGCTCACGTTTTTGCAGTACTCAGATCAATTACCTTTTTTGTCTGAGCGGCTTCCCGGCAGCGCGAGTAGGCGCCAGACACAAAAGTACGTTCAAGCCATGCGCAGAACCCTAACCCTTGACACTAACGCCACACACTAGGCCGCTTTTGCCAGATCTCGTTATATGTAACTCTCTTATCAAATATCTACCGCTGTATTTGAGGAAATTCGTTGCGCTGCAGCAGGGGTCTTCTCTACCAAATCTTGCATACTCGCGCGTTAATTAAAAGGTCGGAAGTCGTTGCAACCAAATCCCCACACAAAATTCCGACCTTTTAATTAACGCGCGAGTATCCCTTCGTCTGTTCCCGCGAATCACAACTTATTAGCGTGGAAACAGCGTCGTGATCAACCAAAATCTAACGATGATAGTTTAAAGCACTAATCCATTGAGGATTTTTGCGTGACGAGTGGAGACAATTTTGCACCGCCGACCGCCGCTTCTAGCTAGGCAGTGAATTTTGTATGGTGAGCTACAGATTGCCGCAAGTCCCGAATACAGACGAAGGGATAGGCGCGCGCGTGTTCCCCCGCCCTTTCACTGAAAGGCTCCCTCTACAACTAACTATGAAGGACGAAGACCACGACTCGACGGGAGTTCAGCATCGACAAGATTCGCTCAACAGTATTCAGTACGCGGGAACGGATTCGAGCAAAGAGCAAAATGTCAAATGTCATCCGTTTATTCGTCAAGCCGAGGGCCATTCCCGGTTTGATTCCTGTTGGGGCTCATCGGTGGAAAATGAACGCCAATCAGTCCATTCAACAACGAAGGACGATTGTTACCGACGGTTCAAATGAACACTCTGAACTTCAGTCTGAGATAGAAATCAAGCGAAGCCCTTTCGGTGAAGCAAGCAGGGTACAGTCCGCTTGTGGTACCTAGCGAAACCGCCTGACTAGCTGACGTTTTCTGAAGTCCTCACTGGAAAATCGTGTCCTCCGTCTTGAAGATAACTTTGTTCAAGTTTCTAAGGTACGGTGTGGAATCCTTCAAAGAAGCTCAGCGTTATTGACAATGATTTTTTAAGGATATATCCGGAATCTACCAGAAAATCGGTGAAGTCGAGGGTTGCAATAGGCTTAGGTGGCAATGGCTTGGTAAGTGATTAGTAAAGTGGTATTTACTGCCGATGGCCAACTTATCTCTTCTAGCTGCTTCTTTACCTGCTCAAGAAGCATTTCGATGAACCAAAGAACGAGCCCCCAAGTAAGACTGAGATGCAGGCCTCAGTTCAGGAGATTCGCAACATCCTGGAAAGTATGAAGGCTACAGACTTGGCAAAGAAAAGCATTCAGAAGGCTTAAGCGGTAATTGCCAACGGTTTCCGGAGTTCTTATTTTCTTCGTATAGATAGAGGGTGGGAAGGCGTTGTGATAGGTTGCCTTTTTTTTTTTTTAGATGACCGAAGGGACGGGGTCTATTAGTCATTAGTGACTAAGCTAATACATGCATTATTTCTATTTCTACTATTTCTACTATTTCTACTATTTTATGTTATGGAGAAGGTACGGGGGCGAAGCCCCTATAGGAGTGACGTTCATTACCAATATTTATCTAATCCATCGGATCTTATCTAATCTTTTATTTAAGATCTCATCAGTTGAGAGGAGAGGGGGTACAGGGGCGAAGCCCTGTATAGAGGGAGGCGCCGGAAGGATTTCTGGCGGGTGCCTAGACATCTACCAGGGTGCCGCAGGCACCTATATGATTCCCTAGCACCAGACACCAGCCTAAGATGTACACGCAGTGCTACATCATTTCTATGTAAGGATCGAAGCACCAGTCTGAGATGTACGTTCAAGCCACGCGCCGAACTCTTACCTTTGACACCAACGCCACACATCAGGCCTTGGTGCCTCCCAAAGAGGAAGTAAATTCACTTACCCTACCGACACACGGGCGTATAGGCGCGTGTTCCCCGCCCTTTTTGAAAAAGGCTCTATCCTCTTTACAACTATTTGGCAACAGAAGATCGACGGCAATAGAGCTACCTCGAAGTTTATCACAGCTGAGAACCCTACACCCTCTTTATAGACACGGATCAGATATTGTAAAGTGAGGTTTACCAATAATATCAAGGGTGTTTATAAGCCAGATATACTGACGAAAATTCTTAATGATATAGGGACGGTGCAGAACGCTCAAATGTCGACTAGCAGCAGCAGCTCAATCGCGAACGGATGGTTCATTCTTCATTTCGAAGACTTGGAAAAGAAGCTAGAAAAGGATATTCTCTACCTGAACAATACTAAGCAATCAATCTCAGATGCGGCGCGTCAATTAGAACGCACGATCTTCGAGCGGTTTGGTCGGCTGGGTGACCTGGATAACGGAGATGGCTTTCGCATCGAAAGCCTTTCTCTTCTGGGCCCGGACTTAACCGATCTCCAGGTTACGTTTTCTCAGTTGGTTACGTATATCCGAGATCTGCCTGCATCTCCGAAAGCAACGAAACCAGATTTGTTTGGGCTCGGTAGCAACAAACTTCGAATCAAATTTGAGTACATAGAGCTCCAATTTTAGCGGGTGGTTTGGCAGGCATTGTTACTATATCTCTCTCCTTGATTAACTATATGATTATCACATGTGTTCGGCGCAGCTGAGGGAAGAAGCGAATGGGCTGCAATTTTCGGTCTAACCTCTTTTGTGATAGCGCGGCTCTTTGTCGCTTGGCTTGTAGTTGGCTTGTAGGTGGCGGCTAGTGGAGGAGGCGTGTCATGTTGGGAAGACTTATGGTCGGACTTGTAGCTTCGTCTCTTCTTTTTTCCTTAGGTTGCTTCGATTACAAAGAATTTGATTACTTGCTACAACTCTCTCGGATTACGAAATTTTTCTTGGGCGGTTTAAGTACGACAGTTCAGTGGACGTGACAACGGTCGCGACACTTCACATATTCGACAGAGCGAGTGTTAGTCATTTCTTAGTTAGCCATGTACGTACATGTAGTTAATGATACTTGCGTTTACTGTTGAAGTATAACTATGAGGAAGGGGGTATGGGGGCGAAGCCCCTGTACTAGTAGAGTAGGGAGCGCAAGCGACCGATTACTAACGGAGTGACTTGTGAGCGCAGCGAACAGTGGACACCAGCCTAACATTTACGCGTAGTGTAACCTCCACGCGCCGAACCCTAGCCCTTGACACCAACACCACACACCAGGCCTTGGTGCCACACACAGTCTTTTGACTAAAAGAGTAAGTGCCCCACTTACCCTACCGCACCGTGGGCGGGGCGCGTCCCCCTCCCCGCGCCCTTTCACTGAATGGCTCCATCACACGAAGGACGAGAACACCAAGACGACCTGAACCACCAACAATCAACTATCACGATAGTACCAACACTAGCGACAGCGATACGACACTCAGTGAATCCGAAGGCTCTAACGAGGCGAGATCAGCACCACAGGTACTTGTTCTTTATTTCTTCACAGTGATCACTGCTAATGATATATCAGCTCTTGCAGCATTCCTGCGTACCCACACCGGCCACTTTATCGTTGGCGGGTTCACCTTATTTGCCACCGGTGCAATCGTTTGGGATAACCGTCAGGGCCGTGAGCATGCTGTCAACCATCTTGATTCGAAGATCGATGGACTCAAGAAGGAGCTCAAGGAAGATATCAGCCATCTCAAGGAAGATATCAGCCGCGTCGACCACAAAGTGGATCTCACACGAAACAATGTCGTGTTGTTTGGACAGACCATTTTGAACGCTCAAGATGGTGATAAACAGCAATTACTCGGTGTTCTGCTCAAGATCGAGGAGTCCTGCAACAGGAGGTTGTTAGTGAAGCGGTGAGAGGATTACGGTTCGGTAGGGTCAAAAAAGGGAACGGGTTAGTGGTGTAAAGCATGGTATAAGTTCGGGGAGTTTTACACTAGGTGAGTTTAGTGAGCCCGATTGTTTGATAGTAGTCGATAATAAGCCCGGTGGAGGTATCTATTATGGCGACCGGGAGGAAGACGACAGCCTGCGTTGCAACAACCTCGGCTGTTCTTAACTCACAAAAAGCATCCCTTCATTCATACTTAAGCAATAATTGCGAACGGTTTCCGGAGTTTTTATTTTCTTTGTATAGATAGAGGGTGTTTGCATATCATAAGGCGTTGTGATAGGTTGCTTTTTTTTTCCGCTTGTACATACTCTAGATGACCGAAGGGACGGTGGTTTGTTAGTCAGCGGTGACTAAGCGGTGGATTAATATATATTTTTTTGTCTGTTCCCGAAATTCACCACCTCCGTCATCGAAAGATTTCCGATTCTTTAGTTGAGTTAGGCAGTGGAGACAGTCCTAGTCAAGCCAAGTAGGGCCCCGAACGGGTAGTGGAGGTAAGATAACGGTGGGCGTGTTAACTGCGCACGAATATCACTCCTTTAAACAAAATGCCACAGAAAGCCACAGGTGCTGATTACAGACGAAGGGATAGGGATTAGTTATTGTCGACGGATATTGAGGGTTAAGCGCCTGGGATGCCAGCGCGGGTGCCAGAAGAAAACTGCCAGGGTAGCGCTATAGCGCTAGGCACCTTCATGTAGAGTATGTACCTAGAGTACATGCATGTATTCCCTGGCACGCTGGAACCCCCGCCCTTTCTTTGAAAAGCTTCATCACTAAAAGAACACGAAAGACCCCCTCCACGTCCCCACGTCTCGAATGGGAACTCATTTGCTTTTTCCTCTCTTCCTTTCTCCGGGGCTCGGTGATGTTTCGGCAACCCGTGGCCGTGGGGGGGAAGCAAGGGCCGCACGGTATACCATAAGGGTAGATATCGATATAGTCCGCGGCGTTGGGCACTTCAAAACGGGCCGCTAAATCACAGATCGCGAGGACCTCCACGTAGGTGCTAGCACAGTGGGGAGGTCACGTCCACATTGGGTGCTCGTTATGGAGGGTCACGTCTACTCTTGGAAATTTTTCCCCATGAGTGGGGAGGAGTGGGGGGGGGGAGTACATAGAGGGTGTCAAAGGGAGATTTAGATCGCGATGTCTCCTCGGACAAATACCGATATCCAACGGGCCGGGCAGCTAGAGTACATACATACATGAAGTGGGAGAAGCCCCGACTAGGAAGGCTCGAGGGAAAAGAAAACAAACATTTCGAAACATCAACCCCCCACACATTCACCTGACTTGAAGAGGGAACCAACCCCCACTTTTTTGTACCTAATACGAGTGATATCTTGTGAATTTTATTTCTCACTAGATTGGGGGTTGTTATTTGTCCTTTTTTTTTTTTTTTTTGCCCGATCGAGAGGGGGTATAGGGTATCTTATGAATTCTGAGACTGAATCTCCGAGCATTGTTTTCGACCATAGCGATTTCCACGGTTACTGAGACCGCATGTTGATTGATAGTAGAGTGCACATGGATGTTGATGAAACACACGAGGTACATCACACCGAACCCATTCGCTGGGAGGGCTCAAGCCTGGAAGTGATGGAAGTGGTGAGAACGAACCATGGACCTGTTTTATTTCATTTTTGCGGGAGGGAAAGCTGTGACTAAAAGTTTGCAGACTAGGTCATCCAGTTGGGTGGCTAGGGGGGCACTGGTTGGGAGGCGCACGGTGGGAGTCGGTGGGGTGGGGGGGGGGGGGGGAGGGGGCGGAGAAGGATTGGGAGGGAAGCGTATGGTTATCTTGGTACTCGCAAAGTAGGCAAGTAGGCATTTTGCTGCCTACCTTGCCTTGTTGCTTTAATTACTTCAAAAAAGAAAGTATATTTGTGGGGGAGAAGGGCCTTGGTAAGCTTTGACCACAACACCAGGATGGGGATTAGTTATTGTATATCGCACTAACCCCCTGGACGGTAAGCAGGGTTCCCGAATGGGATGTGAGGTGCAATTAATGTAAGATGGCCAAATTACTAACCGGCCTTGGTGGGTGTGTTTATATCAGTGTCCCAGCGTTTAACTGGGTGTTTGTTTCTTGGTACCTCCTGGCACCCGGGCCATGGTTCACCTATGATAGCTACCCTGGCTCATCTTGCCCATCTGCTTGCTCATCTCATGTCAATCAGTCGCAATTTCATAGGCAGAGAGTTGAAGTTAACCACTCTACTTGGTTGACGACGACACCCCATGATGGCTACGACTACAATACGACTACGGAAACGCCTCGCGCTCGGTGGTGGTTCCGTGATCCAGGTAAGGAAGCAAAAGCCAATCTCTGCTCGTTCTTTACCTATCTCCCTCAATCCCCGTGCAGAATTCGCGCGGTGAAGAGCATCCTCGCCGACCACTTTTTTTTTTTTATTATCGCAGTGAGGTGATTGTGATGGGATGTGATGTGCGAAAACGCAAGCCAAAATCACATTCCCCTACCGGTACTCAAGAAACACCCATTCGAGCTCGTCGAGTGGGTTTGGTTGTAGACTTGAAAGCGGGTAACCCCCACGAAGCACCCCTTTTTTTCTTCCATTTAATTCCTATTTTCGTATTTATCTCTGTTTATCTATCTTACTCGGGGGCGTCTCGTGAGAGCTCACTCGGTTACAGGGGTCGAAATAAAACTATCATTGGTTCCTTTGATACTCACCGCAGGGAGATGTGAATTGTAGTGCTTGAGTGGAGAGATAGGACTTTTGAAACAAAATGAAGGCAGTAGCGAAGGAGAGAAAGACATTTCCCCACGAGTGCGAGCGAAGTATGCGATTATCAACATGCACATGACGGCTTAATCCGGTCGACGAGCAGATAAATACTCTTTTTCTTTTCTTTCCTTTTGTCTCTCGCAGGGGGAAAAAAAGTAGGCAAGAAAAGTAGGCAACTGAGATTATGTTTCGCTCATCGCCCCCGCCCCCGCCCCCCCCCCCCCCCCCCTCTTTGCAGCTGGCACCACTCTGTTGGTACTAGTCCTTTAATTCCCAGCGCCACAGCTATGGATCAGTTCCACGATACCTAATTCAAACAACCGTCCTCTTTTCCAATTTCAATAGACCCTTCTCCTCTAGGTAATCCACGATGATCTTGACCGCTTCCTCAACGCTCACTTTGTCTGTCTCGATCCTAAGTTCCGGCTTCTCTGGCGCTTCATATGGCGCAGAAATCCCAGTGAAATCTTTGATTTCACCCGCACGAGCCTTCTTATAGAGTCCCTTGGGATCGCGAGCTTCAGCTACCGCAATGGGGATATCGATGTGAATCTCGATGAAGGGGATTGATTCGTGGACCTTCCGGGCTGCGGCACGGTCCGCAACGTATGGGGAGATAAAAGAGGTGATTGCGACTGTAGAAGCGTCCGCGAACAGCTTGGATACCTATTGTACAATCGTGGCTGTTAGCAATGGTGATCCTTGTGAGAGGGCTGTGGTGGCTGCCATGCCGGTGATCGTGGTGGGTAGTAGTGGTGGCGAATGCAAAGGGGAGCGGGAGCGGGGGCGGGCACTAAGCTGCGGTGAACAGGTAACCTACTTCAGCTATGCGGCGAATATTCTCGTTGCGGTCCTTCTCGGAAAAACCGAGGTCTTTGTTTAGGCCGAAACGAACATTGTCCCCTGTGACCCTCGTGAACCGGGAGTCAGCCACCCGTTTTATCCCAATCAATTGGTCGTGTTCCAGCGCTGATGTCGCGATCCCGAGCACCACCGCCGCCATTGCTCCACTAATGGGAAACAATAAAAGTCTCCCCTTGCGCGAGAAACGATTTCAAACAAGCGCTGCCCATGCGATGCAGTGATGCCATTGCAACTGAACCGCATAGCTCCATGCGCCCGATGGAAACATTCTCCAAAGAATCAAGGCATAAACAGGCAGAAACGAATTACACAATCGATACATACCGTCCAATCTGTATGCAGCTACACCGTTGTGTAGCAAGTGCTGCTCCAGCGCTGTAGCGATTGTCGACTTCCCCGAGGCAGAGAGACCCGTGAGCCATATCGTGAAGCCCTGTTGTCCACGAAGAGCGTTACGCTCTTCACGTGTAAGACCCGCATGCCACGTAATATTGCTTTATAACCCACAGGGAAAAAAAAACAACGGAGAAAACGTCAGTAAATTATGTATTTCTTTAAATCTGGCAATTGACGATGATGGTGATGGAGAGAGGACGCTCAGTCGGCAGCCACTCACGTTGCCATGATTCTATCGGAGGATGCTGCAGAAGGCAAATGCGAAACCGTTGAATTCAATTGGGGGGGTAAAACGATGAGGCTCGACGAGCGGGGTACTTGAAAGTTTTGCGAGGGTCAGCTGCAACGATCTGCAAGATTCAATACAGTAAACCAATTACTTCTGGGGGAACATGTAAAGGCTCACTTTTTTTATGGTCCTGTCTTTTTCCCTCTTTGACCTGGAGAGCAGCAAGCAGCAGTAGCAGTAGGCGAGAGTTATAAACTAGTGCGCCGGAAATTCAATCGAATGGTGATGATGAAGAGGGGTAGGTATCGTGAAGAAGGAAACTTTTTCCTTTTCCCCTTCGTTTTCCATTCATCCTTGAGGATGTTGTTGTTTCCCCACCCGCTCTAGCATTCCCGTGTAATGACGTGCTTTTTGGACCCTGAAACGAAAGACGCCATATCGACCCCTACTCTACTGTAGTCAAGGGTACAGCAGGTACTACTACATCTACACACTCCTCGAGCATAATTGATTGATAATTGCATATTGATATACCTCCAACTTCCAACCTCTCATTCCGAATTCTTGCATCTTTAACTGAGTAGTACATGCGACTGTAGGTAAAGTACATGTATGCACCTTTTAGTAGGTGTAACCATCAACTATCACCGGCTTTCTCCCCAGCCCATGCAGTTGATGCAGGAAAAAAAAAATATGTATGTCCGTTGGTATGCAGTTTCCATATGTCATTCATATTGTGTCCCGATCAATTTTCCTCTCTGACGGTTTCTCCACCACTGCCTACCACTACCACTACACACCCCTCCATCCATCCTAGGATCTTAGGAGCCAATGCGGCCATGTTTTTTTTGGCAGCTTTCTCCGCACACGCGAGCACTCCAGACAGACGCCGAATCGCTGGCGGTGGCGCTAAATAACACGTTTTGTGTTGTGTGTGAGTGTGCGTCCTGACTCCTCTGGTTACCATTTCGAGAGGTGGAGGCTTTCCACACCTACCTAATCCCATTGCAGGGATATCGTTGCCTGTTGCTCCAACTGAATTCATGAAGGTGTTGAAAGTTCGGGATTCGGGTCCCGGGTCCATATCAAGCTTAGCCCTGGTCCCACCACCACACCCTCCTCCCCAGCCACAAAACCAGGGTTCGTTAGCTTGGTGTGTAAAATACTTGGAAACAGTAACCCAAACAAACCCTATCCCTGCAGCCTTATGTTGGGCCCAGGGATCCCTAACCCAGTGCCCAGATTTGTTTACGGCTCACGTGCATCAGTAATCATCAATAAAACACCTTTTTACGGAGCCATCCAGCACTAGGAGCCAGTAGGAACCAGTAGGGAGTTGGTGATATGAAAAAATAAAATAAAAATTTCACTTTGAGGTCTACCCGTAGCCAATCTCTTAAATTCCGTACTCTGCCAGTGAGGAAAAAAAAGATGGAACTACCGAAACACGGACCATGTGGTACACAGAACGTATGTACTCTATTAAGCAGCAAGAAGATCACACAAAACTGGGAAGAAAAAGGTCCAATTTACCAAACTCTTTGATCTGCGAGAACCCGTTCCGCGGGACGGCAGTTCAATTTGAATTTCGAATTTACCCTCAACATAGGAAAAGAGAGACTTTCAACACTTTTACACTCAGTGAGATGGAAAAACCAGGGAAAGATGTCTAGCTTTTTTACGCCGTGGCGGTCGCCTTCTATTTCCAAGGATCCCTTTTGAAATTTTGTTTGACTGCCCACATTTGCCGTTCCGCTCTCGTCTCCCTTCTCAGAGCATCCTTGGAAGCTCCCGCTCTTGAGCCGCTTTGGCAGTACCGGCACCACAGGAGAGGGTGGGAGCCAAAGCCTGTCATCTTGCCCTGTCGTCCCTGCCTGAGCACCCTGAATTGTCTGTGCAAGCTTCGTTCTTTCGTGGTTCTCAATTATGTTCCATGTTTCCGCTCAAGACAGACGGAGAGCGAAGCGAGACATAACTAACTTTGTTATGAATGTAGGCGAAAGGGGGGGGCGAAAAAGTGTTTTTAGATACCCCAGGGACCCGTTTTCCAAGGTTATCAGCCTCATGCAGTCTCATTGGAAGTTTCCTAATCGGGTTTGGAATAGGCGTCTTCCTGTGAATATTGCATAAGATTAGTGCGATATGTATAGTGAGCTCTCTAGCCAGCTAGACCATGGCATTCTTTTTTTTCCCTCCTGCTGTCTCATAGCCGCGACCTGATGGATCCGCTCTCCCATTCGTCCACTATCCGAGTCCTATCCGAGGACAACGAAGGTTCAAGGAACTCCAGAAAAGCTTCCAGGAAGGTAGTCCAGGGAAAAATAAGCACGGATAGTTTGCAAGTGGTATCGAAATACTCAATGGGGGAAGGACAATGATGTGTCATCCCTTCCTTGATCCCCCTTCCCGGACGCACTGTTACAGACAGAGATATATCGTATTTTTATACAGCCCCTTCAGAAAGATCTGCCCTACAGATATGCTAGTCAGCGGCTCTCCAGGATCACATTGAGTATGTTGTCTTGTCTGCCTGGGTGGACTAGATTTGTCTAGATTCCTATCTCTGCCTCACGGTTCCCCACCAACGATGATCGTAACATACTTACATCATATCGGTCTGCGTTGTTGTCAATCCGTCAGTAAGGGAAGGGAGCGTACGATAGTGGAAGGGTGTGTGGGGGGAGCTTTTGTCAGGAGCGACAAAATAAGGAAATAGCTTCTTGCGAAGGAAGGGTGAAGTGTGAAGGAGGCCGGTCGATTATCCATTGTGAAATTCCCGATTGCAGACCAGCCTGATGAGGTGTAGTGCTTCAGATCTTTTACTTTGCTTGATAGTTGCATGAATTGATACGGGGGCCGCGATTGTTGATTGCGGAGAGCTCACTAGAGCTGTGGATGGAAGTGGCGCCCATGAGACTGTAAGACTGACCAATTGCTCCATGTGGTTGATGCAGCTACCCATACGTTGTAAAAAAACTAGTTATATTTGGTGCAGAGGAAATCGAGTACGAAGCCTGAAGGGTAGGTAGGCCGTAGAGATCCCTCACACGCCTCAAACCACTTCAGACGAGCTATGATCATTGGCATTTAGCATATTCCATAGAGAACTACATACTCGTGCCACCCAACACACATACGGGGAAGCTGGGAACGATGGAACACGAAATAAGTGTGAGCTGAGGTGGGGAGGACAGATCATCAATTATAGTTGCAATGCCCATCGTGAGTAACACTCTCACGATAATCACTGAGATCGAGGACCGGACCGTCGACGAGCTCGGGGAGAAGAGTCAGCTGCTTGTGAATATGTCAATAGAGCTACAACTTGGATTGCCTTGAATGGGAATATATTCATGTTTTGTACATACGTACATATGTCAATAATTGTAGCATCCACTGCTGAAAACCCAAATGAAGGGTCCAGGCTAGCTATCTGTCATGGGGAAGGCTGGTCCCAGCACATAGGAGGCAGAGGGAGCGAATCAAACGTCCCTTTCAGTGAGGACATCTGGAACAATCCCTTGTCTGCTTCTTTCGGGAGCATTACCCCAGAATTCTCCTGTTGTAGAATAGCTTGAAGTTCGTTAGTGCCATTCGGTACTTCGTATGCTGATACGTGCTAGGTACAGCCGCCAGCTGATTTGGGGCATGTAAGGTATCTATGTACCGCAACTACTCTACATGTAGCAATGCATCTTGCAAAGCCGCTCAGAACACGCAACTTTTAGGCCCCACGAATGGTGAGGCGAGAAGGCTCCCTGTCAGGTTTTGATGTGCATTCCCTGATCTCCACGGATCCATTAGTATGTTGGTGATATTCTCTGATCTAGTGTTTAACGGCAATGAGAAAACGGTACGCGTTAATCTGCACCTGCTTGGCCGTATAAACAATTTGACCTAGTACTAGTGAAATTATTTTTTTGCTCTACAGGCCAAACAATTGCTACCAATATATGTAAGATCGTCGCCGCTTTCTTGTTTTAGGCCTTTTTTTCTTCAGCCTTTCGAAATTCCCTACAGGCTGCTAGCACTGTAGCCTGTAGAACTTTCAATATCAATTATCGAACACTGCGAAGTCTGCAAGCATCCCCCTTCTTCATTAATTTGTGACCCTGTGCCATGAGAGACCAATATTGTGCAGGTATCCAGTCAATAGGCTTTCTCTCGCTTTTCTTTTTTCCATATCCTTCCACCAGCGAGGCATGGGTGGTGGCATGTAACAGAGCCGTAAAAAAGGCGTGATGGTAACACAGAATTATAACCACCCTCAACACTGATATGCCGACGCCGAAAAACCGTGAACCCACATATCAATGAAGAGTAGTGACATGGCCCAGAGCTCTCTCCGCCAACCGAAGACCTCAAAAGAGTATATTTATGGTCAGGACTTGCTGTAATGGCTCTGACACTTGGACGGTCGATCCAATGGCTAGCCTTACATAGGAACTTCCAACCCATTAATTCATTCAGTGGGGAACTGCGTGCTACTGGGTTAAAGTTTGGAATTGGCCTTTGAATGATTAAAGTCTCGTCCAAGAAATGTAAAACCCAAAACATACGAAAAAAGATCTAAGTAACCTCCTTCGAGAAAAAACTTAGTCTGCGTGTACAGCTCATCTCAGCTTCCCCCCCTTTGTACTGTATCCCATACGCTCGCCCCGCATTAAGGTGCTGTAGCGTTATTCGCCTAGAGAGTCACATATTTTGACAATTGCTTGCCTGCTGCTGCTGCTGCTGCGGCTGCGTGGGAGCCCCGTTCTCCCCCGCCTACTCTTCCTTCGTCGTCATCGCCGCATGTATATTATTCGCGTGCGAGATACCCTTTTTTTTTTTTTTTTTTCTTTTTTTTTTTTTTACAGATCTCCCTTTCGTTGCCTATTGACTGCCTGTTCTGCCCTTGCGAGGAGGAGTTGCAGATTAATGCAATCGTGTCTTATCCTCCGCACTCCGATAGGGGAGAATAACTGCCTATCGGCCGGTCTCCTCGAACACCACCGTGCCACTTGTAGTGTCTGCCTATTCTCTACCTATGTATTCGCATCCCACACATCCTTCTTTCTCCGATGGTGACCCTGGTCCATCAATAATGCGTCTTGTTTTGGGTTGTGTGTGGCGCCCCGAAAGAGCTGTCCCAGCCCACCGGGCGGACTCAAGCCCCAAAAAAGAAATTCGAAATAACAAATAGACCAGGCCACCATTTTCAGATCAGGGGTGTGTTGTATTGTACTGTCGTGGTAGTATATGTAACACCAAGGGAGCTATGTAAAGGCCTAAGGATGATTATGATTATGATGATGTTTTGTCGATGATGATGATGGTGACGATGCTGGATGAGCATTTACAAGGAAGAGTGATATGTAGTTTCAGTGGATAGATAGATGGAGAGGTTCTTGAGGAGATTTGTTTGTTACAGAACACGAATTCGAAAAAAATAAAAACAAAACAAAAACCTTGGGATCGGGATAGTTATTATTACTATTGTTTTTTTATTTAAATTGTTATTTGCCTTGGAATTTGAGGGGGACGAGAGTTCGCGAAGACCTGGGGGAATGCAAGTGTGCGTGCGTGTGGAAATTATTTATATACGCTAGTCTTCGTTGACTCCATGTTTCTAGTTCTACCAGTCACAGGGGGGATGGGAGCTAGGTCTGGCACGGTCAACAAATTACTCGGGTCAACCGTCATGACCATGCATGACCATTACCATGACCGTGACCATGACCATGACCATGACCGGTGTCTAGTGTCCACTGTCAATGTCAGTGTGACGTGACCTAATTTGTCCTCACTCTTACTCTCATTCTGAACCACGGTAGATCGAAGCAGGCGGGCTCCCCCAGGCTCCGATTTTCCCCTAGTCCACTTGTGCATCGTCTCGGGCATCCTGCTTTTGGCAGCAGCAGAGCCTGCACAGCGCAGAGCAACGCAGATTTTGGGCCCTTTCCGAGTCTTTTGTTGGGGGAGTAGGGAGATGTAGCCGGCTACCGTAGTACTCTATTGCTGTTGTTGCTTGCTTGAGAAGGAGGAGAATGAGGACCGGTCAAGAATTAGACAACAGATGTTCTAAGGTCCTACTTTTTTACTACAACTGCAAGCGCAGTATTATTCACATCCCACATCGACATCCCACATCCACCCACTCAGCACTCCACTCCCACCCCCCTCTCCCCCAAAAAAACAATATCCCAAATCTTTACTCACACAAACCACCCCCCTTGCCAGCCGCAAAGTAAAGACTATAATTTTTTTTGTTTTAATTTTTTTCTGTAGACACACATTTCCACCCCCCGCTTTCCAAACTTCCCGTTTCCTTGACTCCCTGCGACCTGCCTCTTCCCTGGTCCGTTGGTTGTTGACCTGCACAATATTGCACAATATTGCACATATTTTTTTTCAATCGATAACCGAAACTCATTCGATCCGAAGGAGGGAGGAGGGCAGAGGCAGACCCGAAAAATTATTAGTCGTCGGATATATATTTCTCCCACCTACCTAGTCGTAGATATATAACTACATGCATATTCCCTCCCTCCGAGAAGTTCTCTTTCAACTGCACCGGCGAATACAGACTCGATTTCTAGGAGTGAGGTTTTATCAGTGTTACTATTATTTCTGCAGGACAAAAGGGTCGAAAAAGGATTCAGCAGAAATTAGGAGGGCCAGGAATTGACAGCAAAAAATATCCAACGATCAATGCCTGAAGGCCATTTACCAATACACAGTCGAAACCAAGTCAAAAGGCTCAAGCGACATCTTGGACACCCATACCAAAAGAAGAAGAAGCGATTAGGACATCCGTGCACCCTGCCTCTGCCCCCACACCCACACAGCAACCGATAAATTTACTTAAATACACAAAGTTCCCTACAACCCTACCCACCCTACCACCCCCATCAACCACCACACTACTTCAACATCACCTCAACTTCTATTCAACACGACTTGAATATTAGTTCGCATCTATCCATACAGTACCCATCTACAGCAAAGAATTATTTCTACACCGCTACGATGAGTTTCTTCGATAGGTTGTTCACTCTCGTCCTTACTAGGGACCAACGGGAACGTCACTCTCGTGTCAAGTGGGAGAAGACAGTAACAAAGTCCGAGGACCTGTTCATTCCCTCATCTCCTTGCACTGCTCCGATGACACCTTCTCTCTCATCTTCATCATCATCATCCTCAATATCCTCGGGTAGCTCTTCACCTAGCCGATCAAGGCCAGGAACAGCTCACTCCACCTCGCCCCGATTCGACTCAAGGCCTGAATTCAGACGCCACACATCAATCAAGAGAAATCCAATCTCATACGACTGCCTTGTTGCCGTTGAGAAGGAAACTAAGAAGCCAGCAACTACTACCGTCGTGCAGCCACGCCTCTACCCTCTCCCACCTTTGGGACCCATGGAGGGAGTTGGCAAGTACAGACGCAGCATCCACGTTAGCGAGCAGTTCATGGATGCCAACCGAAGAGATAACCTCGCCGCTCTTCAACCACTTCCGGATGAAGATGACGATGTTGAGATTGAACAACGCACTGGTCGCAGAAAGTGGCGCACCGATTCCACTGGCAACCGTGACACTACTACCCCACCAAGAGGAAGCTCAGCCTCCCCCAAGATGGAGACTGCAGATCTTCCGGATCAACCATACTACGACTCAGAACCCAAGAAGGATTCCGGTATCGGTTCATCGCCACCAGCGCCAAAGAAACAGAGACAGCGCAGCTTGCCTCCACGATGGAAGAAGCAGAGCAAATCAGCTTCGCCACCAGTGATTAAGGAGCTTGAAAACGACAGCGAGTTTGAGGATGAGGAGGTCGAGAAGAAGCCGGTAGTACGTGTTCAGAGCAAGAAGAGGCTGCATGCACCGGTTGGAAAGCGAGCAGGAAGGGGAGGAGTCAAGGCAAAGGCAGTGATTGGTCTGCCAGCGCAGAGGAAGAAGGTCAACGCACCGGTTGCGGCGCAGGTTTTGGGAGCTAGCATGGAGACACTTGTGTCTGGAGAGGAATAAGCAGTAGGAGTTACTCTTGCGAGTGATGATCTGTGATTCAGAGTTTTTATTTTTCTACAACTCTCACGATCCTTTTAACATGGTTTCATTTGTTTTTGGGAGGATTGTAATTTTTTTTTTTAGCGGGTTTTTCTCTTTTGTCTCTGTATAGCATTGGGTTGGGTTCTTTCTTTTGTTGGGTTGGGATTTTTCTCATTGGGGTGGCGTTCATTTTTTACGGTTCGGCTGGGAATGGAGTACGATCAAACGATTCGATGAGTTTTTTTAACTGTCTTTTAACATAAGTACCATATAACTAGTGCAGTACATATATAACTACCTATGATAAATACTTTTACATTACTCTGCTCTGCTTTGTGAATTTACGCTGTGTACTTGTCCTTGAAGCAATCGAACAAGAGAATAATTTGTAATTAGGCGACAATAAATTTGACTCCCTTGTTCCTAAAACTATAGACACCGATCTATACAGCTTGCGCCTCTGCAGAAGTGTCTTTGCGTCTAAGTTGCGTGCATCTGCCTATCCGCCGCGTACTTGTACATCCCCATCCGACCGAAGGACGTCCCCTCCAAATTACCACGATGTGGGAGGGTGGGGAATTAATCGGTATGCTGTCGGTCAAGACTTCAGGCCCAAACTAAGGGCGAGAATGATGAATGAGCATGGCCAGCCCTGGGCCAGGTGGAGTGGAAGCGGGGGGGGGGGGGAGATGTACTGGTACATTGTCGCGTGTGCACTGGTGTGGGTTTCAGGGCCCTCGATTCTGCCGGGGGGCCAGTGGCTGCGGTTGCGTATGTACCAGTACTTTACTCCAGCTGCCCACTCGTTTAATTCTGGTAACGGGCTCCAGTTGGTTTGTTTGGTTGACATGACTTTGACCGGAGATGACTCAAGCTAGAACAACTAGTCTGGTTTACTCTAGACTGAGGGACCATCACAACCAAAACCACCCACTCACAGCTTATCATTCGTTGTCGCACGCAGCCTATCAAGAAACAACAACGAGAAAAGACGGATTTAGCCACACTGGACTCGAACTCTTGTTTAATTCACTGCACCACCACCACGACCACTACCACCACGAGCTCTCATCCCTTCGTTCATCACATTCATCCATGGAAGAGGCAGGAAGGCGAGTACGCAGGAAAGCAGGCAGGCCATCTATCAATCAATCAATCATTCAGCCTAGTCCCCCCCCTCCCCCCAGCCCGACCCAACCTTATCACAGCCCATTCAGAAAACAAACAACTAAATCCACGTACAGGCTTCTTCCTCATCGAGCCGAGGGAGACGCACATACAGACAGCCCTATCATCATCACTAAACACAAGTCGAGTAATACCCCATCATCACATCATAATGCATCAGAAACCGACTAACCCCACCATCCACCAATCACCTCTCGCTCTCTCAATTCGAGGTTTTTTCCCCGGTTCAGAGAGCTCGAGCCTTACTGCATGCCCGCCGTTTCCCAATCTCCAATACAATCTGGCCACTCCCGTCTCACATTTTCCTTTTTCTTGGGCTTTTTGTTTGATTTCGAAGGTTACACAAGCAGAGCAAACAGGCCAAACACGGGTTGGAGATCGGATGGAATTAAACAGACTTCTAACTAAAACCCTTCGTAATTACAGAGAGCTAGAGGATACTAGCAAGCAGGTGCCCCTCTATGGACTGTGCTCTAGAGCTTACTTTGTTAGCTTCTAGACTAGACTGGACGAACCACCACTGCCCCTTTGCTATTATTGACATGACAGGCTGGGCAGTGGAGGTGGTGCCGGTGGTTGTTGTGGTATCCTGAGTGATTGAGTGGTGAGTGAGGTGAGTGATAATAGCTGACCCATACGGGCCCTGTATTTGAAAACTACAACAACTACTGGTCGGGACCGGGATCGGGATTCAGGTCAAGAGGAAATAAGCTAGGGACTAAAAACCAGATTTTCGTTTTTTTTTTTTGTTGCCCTTTTCCCCACCGCTTTCCCCCGGCGCAGCTGAAATGGAGGGAATGCAGTGGAGTGATTTGGTAGAAGGTGAAATTGATGATGGCAGCATAATGACGCACTCTGAAATTCTGATAGCGGTGGTGGTGAAGTAATGTTGCTTTCCCCCTCCCCCTCCCCCTCCCCTCTTTTGGAGGATTTTCGTGATTGCCCGCACTCATATCTCGCATCTCATCTGCATTGCGTGCGTGCGTGCGGTAGGTAACGGGTCGTACCTGCTTGCTGGATTGCTTAATTGCTACTAAATGTGAAAAGTACAATGTGGATGCATTTACCGACATCAATGACTTCGCACTAGAGTTGTTGTACTTAAGTGAGTTGTGACTGAGAGTAGTAGAGTGATAGTCTAAGACTCACACACGACAGTACTGCAGTCATTTATCGAGTCATATTTTGCGGGTACTCACTCGCTCACTCCACTACCTAGCTACATAGTACATGTAACAAACTACATTCTTCAAATTTCACAACTCCGTTTTTTCTGACTCGAACTCCACTCATGTTGCTACTTGACTTATGCAGCTACTATACTAGTACTGAACCAAAACTCGTTGGTTATGCATGCACGTGGGCGGAATCAGTCCCTACATGAAATTCTAACAAAGCTGAATAACAATTTCCCCCAATTCCCAAATTCTTTTTTCTGGGGAAACGGCCTCTCGTTGTTCTCGTTTGTCTTTTTTTTATTTTTTCTCTAATTCTCGTCTCCCAGCTTCCCCGCCCTTGGCTTTTTGCTGAGTTAGATCAGCCCATGTCCATGGCCGGTCTGATCAGAAATAAACCATTTCGAGTTGCATGGCTGGACCAATTGCTTATTTTCTTATTTCCTTCAATTACTCCAAACAATGTGTTTTTCTACCCCTCATGATCATCCATCCATCCCTCGCCCTCCCGACCCCTTGCTGCTTCGATCTGGCCGTCCGTCCGCCGCCAGATGCGCGTAATTAAATCTCATCGCCGTTAGTTTCTTTTTTTCCTCTTCATGGATTATTCCTGTTTCAATGCCCCATGGCCAGCTGCCAGCCCAAGATCTGATTGCTCGCCCCCGCAATTGGCAGGAAAAAGAAAATACGAAAACATGGATTCGAGATGTGAGAAGAGCAGTGGAAGGAAGAAGAGAACCGGGTAAGCTGGTCTAGGGCTTAGGGGGGAGGGCAGCGGATGTCACAATTGGGATGTTTATACAGGAATTGTTTTTGCCCGATCAGGCGGGATTCGAATTGATGAAAATATGCAGTGGAGGATGGAAACAGTGTAGAGTGGAGGAGGGTAGAAGGGAATAGAGTAGAGCTAGAGTACTACTATGGAGATAACTCTATTTCTCATCAAAACCTGGGGCGTGGGCACGATGGGGCTGGCAGTGCAGAAGGAAAGAAACCTTAACCATAAACCGTAAAAAACATAAAATCGAATTGACCATCGGTCAAGCAAACCACTCGCCCCCTCCACCCTCCACTCAAAAAGTCAAAATCGTTGACCTGCGTTTTGCAATCTCCCCTCGACGACTCTCGTGGTATCAATTTTAGGTCCCGTATCTAGAACTACCACCAACAGCACCTGCCCCCCCCGAAACGGTGCAAGATCGTTGGCCACACATAACCAACCGCACTCCTCATAACCAGGAATTAAAACTACAATAATGACTGATCACCCAGCACGTGACTTTTCCGCGACCAGCTGCCAGAGAGTAAGTCATGATCAGGGTCAAACAAACAAACAAACAAAAAGCCTAGATCGCGCCCCTCTCCTCAATTGATCCATCGGCGGTAAACAAACAAAAAGAACGAAGCTAGGCCCCACGGCGGTTTTTGTGTGGTGTGTAGGCGTATTGTAGACTCGACCATACCATCATGATCATGATTATGATCGTCAGGGCCAGAACAAAAAGCAAAACCTGGGCAGCAACAACCGCCAAATTACATACAACAAACACTGGTGTCTCTCGACCTCTCGACCTCTCGACCTCTCGGCCTCCCGACTGACACAAAAGAACCGACGAACGGGGCGGGCGGCTGCACGATTGCAACGTCTGATAGGGCCACGGCGGGAGATTAAACGAACGAAAAAAGTCTGGGGTACATATGAGTGAGGTAAGGTAAGGTACTAAGGTAGGCATCCAAAACAAAAAACAGCCCTAGCTCATCTTCCATGATATTATCGATCGAATCTCGAGCTCTGAATCCCTCGATGGATGGGGAACGCCGAGAGTGCTGCCGGGACGGTGTTATCGTATCCGTCGTCTAGTCCCTTTGTATGGCCCAGGTTGATTAAGGGCATATTGATACGATACGATACGATACGATACGATGCCTCGTTTATTGAAGTTAATAGTGGGGGAGAGGAGGATCCGGAGGAGCGTGAAACAAAAATACAAATTGCAAGGTTTCTATAAAATGAACACTCCCTCATGGATGGCCAGCCACAAGCGAGAAGGCATCCAAAACATGTTACTCTGGACAGCTAGCTAGCAGGCACAGCACGTATTCCCTTCCCTCCCTTCCGTCCCTTCCCTTCCCTCGTCGGCCCTTAGGTCATCTAGAACGTCAGAGTAGAGTAGGGCTTTCCCCACACATTCCTTACCTTAGCAGGCTTACCCTTACCTCACCTCACTTTCCCTTACCCTTCCCTTCCCCTTCCCCTTCCCACCCCGTACCGTACCCCCCACACCCACCGCGCCCAGCTCACCACACCACACACACACCACCCCCTCGAAACAAATTCAAACAAACCAAACAAGTAGGATCACCATGATGAGGCGGCACCGCCCCAACGGCGAGGCCAGGCCAGACCAGCCAGACAACCAGACAGCCAGCCAGACCAGACCGACCGGTATGGTCCAGCGTCTAAAAAAAGGAACACTCACCACTCACACGCTCACATTCACACTCACACACACACACACACACCCTCTCCCACTCACGCTCTCACTCTCGCTCTCCAGGTCAAGTCAAGAGTCAAGTCCGTCAAGTCACAGCGGCACTGTACCTCTCGCAAAGCAAAAAGAGAATCAACATGAAACAGTGGCAGCAGAAAGTGTAAGCCCCCGATTATCATCCATCATGCAGGGACAACTTGCTTGTCTGCTTGCCCTGCTTGCCTGCCATGCTGTGTGGTGGTTGTTATTGTGGTGGTGGTGGTGTCGTTACTAAGTAATAATAGTGATTCCCCACTTAACTCTGATCCCCCGCATGGGGGGTGGTGGCTGGCAGGTCATTCTCCCGTGATTGTCGATTCTCGGATAGTTAGTAGTACGGTAGTACCTGCTCTACTACCTAGTTCCTAGTAGTACGGGAGTAGGTAATAGTAGTACACACTTTCCCTACTGGAGTAGCAGGAGTGCAACTGTTCAAGGGCGTACAAGGGAGAGCGATTGGGCTGCCCTGGGCTTACGTCACAGAGCATGGAAGCATGCACCGAAGCAGTAGCGTGCATGCCAGGAAATTATTTGTTGAACTGACAACAACGCAAACACCAAGCGCTAACGCAGCATTGAAGCAGGAGGCATCAGATATCGCAGCATATTTGTTGCTGTAACTATATATCTGGAGATTCACAGCACGCGGGTCACGGAGCTAGCAGAGTATGATGTGCATGTATGTATGTATGTATGTATGTATGTACGGTAGTTGAGGCACTCACTTCGAACTGACATGATGCTACATGCATCGGTTTACGGAGTTATGTAGCAGCAGGTAGCAGACCATCGAGAAGAGAAAAATAAATGTGGTTGAGAATTTTGAGCACCCGGTTTTCGCGCCTTAAACTACACTCTTCCACCGGATTATTGTGATATCACCCCCCCCTCCTCCTCCCTCCACCCTTCTACCCCCCTCTCAATTCCACATCCCCACCTATGCGCAACAATCCCCGCTCCATCCATCACACACCCCCTCCCCTCTCTCGCCCGCTCCGCCTTATCTGTGGAGAATCGAATATCTCGAAAAATCACAAAACGAGTCAAAAAAGGAATAAAACGAAATGACTAAAAACGTGGCTTGACAACGGCGTGTAGCTACTCTCGACTGTAGGAACTCCCAAAGGAAAGGAAAAGAAAAACAAAAAGTGACTATTTTACACCGAATAAAACCGTACAAATTATTCAAAGATCACCCCCCCGCTGTCCCTTTCTAGCATCTACCGAACCTTCCATATTGTGAGAGGACCCTTTGTAGCACCCGTTCCAAGCACACTTCTACTAGCGTCCGCCAGAGCGCCCACATATTCTCCGAGCCTTCCCATCTCTTGAAAGCACGCCAACACACTTCTGTCGGGATCTGCAACAATTGTCGCAAGTTCGAGGCAGTTCGCCAACAATTGCTTACTGAGCCATTTACCGGCCTCCACATAAACATCGTGCATGGCAAAGGTAAGTTCGGGGATGTATATATTACGGATACTTATAAGAAACGCGGTATCAACGCTTCGTGGCGCTTCTTCAATAGCGGTGTCGAGCCATGTCTTGATCACTCCCGGGACTTTAGTATGCACATTCTTGAATGTTTCATCGAGAATGGCCCTCCAAGCACGGTCAGAACGCCTGTGTACGCACAAATGATTAGGGTCATAACCTATGTAAAAAAGCGTTTCGGAGGAGGTGTATATACTCAGGTCTTTTGCTCAATCTTTCATTCCAGGATTCCAGGGCGAGGAGAGCTCGCATAAAAATCTCAAATTCATTGTATACATCGAGCGCCCAGCGGTCTTCTTTTTCTTTGAAGATTCTTTTGAATTCAAGAGCGAGGGTAGTAGTATGACCGGTGTACTCGGGTGAGTTAATGATCGATTCGCTGTTTATCTTATCATATACCACCTTCGCGGCAGAAAGGCGACCAGTCACTGCCAAGAATCAGTAAGTTTATCCGTAGAGCCGTAATCGATAATCAACAAAACTTACCAAAGAATCTCTTGTACACCACTACGCCCTTCTTGATTACCTCGCTTTTGAGCGCGTCCCCACCCAACATGAGCCACTCCAATCCTCTGATAAGCAACTCATCCTCTTCTTCAATGTCATTGTGCAATCCGGTATCACCCTTCAATCCTTCCAGCCTGATCATGCATCTGCTATTTTTGGTATGCCTCTCCTCTGTTTCTTCCAGACAAAGGTCCATTGTCTTTTTCAGACAACCCTCGACATCGATGTTGTGCATCCTCATCAATTTTAGTAACTCGAGTCTGGTTTCATCTTTCACATTCATGAGGATACTCCCCATGACCTCGATCGCCTTATCTGACGTGAGACGTCCAGCGTACAATGGGATAAGTTCAGTCTTGCCTATTGATAAGAGGAACTGAATGTACGCAGCGATAAGGCTCTCCGCGTGTTCGAGGTGGGGCGAGTCTTCAGTAAATGCCGATTTAAAATATTGTAAAACGAGTATAATATGCACAATAACTCTTAAAGCCTGCGTATCTGTAACTTCGATCTTATAGATGCTATTGCTGATGTCGGCCTTTGGGTCTTCCTTTATGAGCTTAAACTGTCTGTGTAGTTCCTCAACAAGTCCCTCGATGCGGTTAGAGATGAGAGCTCCTTGGATGACGCGAAGTGCTTGGCCCGATTCGGGCTGTAGAACCTTTGCTGCGGCGAGAGAATCAATAATTCTTGGGAGAATAGTATCATCATCTGAGAGCGATGAGCCCTTAGAGTGAAACCCCGTGGAATTAAAGATCGGAAATTTTTCTGCTGAGGCCGGAACGCGACCAAATGAGGTAAGGTATTTAGAATAGTACTCTTCCACAAGCGAATTGATGTGTGCATAAAGGTTGTCTTCCCAGGTGGCACTGATATCTTGGACCTGCAGGACTGGTTTAGTTTATGATGCTTGAATCAAGACACTACTAAGGGAGCTCGACTTACGCTGACAACATCACCGCACAACGCTCCATAAACTGCTTTTTCCCAAACATCCCCTCCCGGCTTGCGAGCAACTGCATAGCACATTCTCCTCCACAGCTCCCTTCGTCTGTTACCCTTAACTCTCAAATCTCTTTCATCGTCCTCGATGTCAAATCTTGGTCCATCAATTGAAGGGTCCCAAGCTTCCTCACCGCCGCTCAAGCTTGCAGCTCTCCACAGTTCCCCAAACTCCATACATGCTTGTTGCGCACCTTGAACATCCCCTTTTCTGATGAACTTCCAAATGAGCTTCATGAAGTTTCTCTCCGCTTCTTCATCTTCGGCTTCAAGTTGTTTCTGCTGTCGACTTGGCGCATCTGGGTCTAGTTCTGTAATCAAATTCTTTTTCTCCGCCTTGTTTGAAAAGAAAAAATTCGATCCCGCAGTTAAGCTGGGCAATCTCTTCCCACCCATCCGTTTTTGCGACTTTAGCGACTCCTTGGTGTACATCCATCCGCTCCCATACCTAGAAGGCTCCTCTTCGAGCTCATCCGTTGGGCTTGGAGCATATTTCTGTAACCATTGCAGAATCAAGGACCATTCCTTGAATTTATAGTCTGTTTCCAAAAGAAATTCCTTGAATCTCACATTACTGGTATACGCCAAATCCTTCGGCATTTCCTGTGGTTTTACATCGCCGTCCTGTTTATGTGATAAAAGATTCCCAAATAGCTCCCACGTCTGATGCTCCAGCTGCCACTGTGCTAATTCTTCTTGATCTTCAATTGTAGAGTCTTCGGGGATGTGCTTCCTAATTTCCTCCACGCGAACGGTGGAAACTTCCTGAAAACGTTCGATGAGATCGAAGCCGGAAAGCGCCGCCTCGACGGTGTTGGGGTCATCATCGTATTGGAGGAGTTTAGAGGAGTCTAAACGGACAGCAAATGCGTCAACTTCGGCACATGTGTTGGAATTCCCAGGGTGTGTTGAATCGAAGGTCATCATGTCTGCCATGGATGTGTCAGTAAACAGCCACCGTTTGAGTGTATAGTAGATGTGAGTGTATTGAGGGAGAGCGGAGGGCGGGCATACCATCTTGTTCGTAAACCCTGGAGTCATTGTTGTCGTTGTGGGTCGCATCGCTTACCTGCAGAAGGACAGATTAACCAGTTAGAATATGATTCTAGAAGCTCCACGGTAAAACGCGGGGGACTGGCGAGCGCAGTGAACAAAGCAAAATCCCGATGGCACGCCTGCTGTGTGTGCTTGTACGTGCGCGTGTATGTGGGGAGGGTGAGGGGGCGGGGCATCAATCATCAATCCTAACGCCAAAGATCAGAGATCAGGAAAGAGCGAGTCATGATACGTACATCATCGCCCATATCCCAGGATCCATCCATTTGCTGCTCCTGTCACCATCATCAGCCATCGAAGCTGGCCATCGTCTCACGCGTGCAATCCCTTCCTCATCCAGAACGTTTGCACAAAAGCTCGGGTTGGATGTGGAAGGAGGGGGTAGGAGCGACCAATCTCGATTCGACACGACGGGAGAAATCAAGACGTACCTGTTGCTGCATACCCGGTGCCGCTGGTAAAAGGTTACTCGCACGAGAATTTGTACTGAAGGAAAAGGCTGGTTTCTGGGGAGGGACCCTGGTATTCGAAGAATCGGGATTCGTAAACATGGGAGCCATCTGCGCTGTTTCGGGGAAGAGGGAGGAAGAGAGGGGGGGGGGGAGTGGTTTGTAGGTGGTGGAGGTGGTGGAAGAGGTGATATCGCTTTCTTTGGGGAAGTCGCGTTTAGGAACTTCTCGCGAAAGCCCAATGACAATCATTTACCCAATTGAGACACACTCTAGCCACCCACATCAAAGCGTTATCCCATCGCCACATCTTGAATGTAAAACGCCACAGAATGCAACCAGTAAGCTCCCACAATCACATTGTCGGTAAAACTTCTCTCGGGGGTAGCCTTGGCATTAGGCTGCATAAATTCGCGTTTTCCCTGCGTACCTCTTTCAAAAATCAATGTCTTTAGGCACTAATTAGAGTCTCGGATCAGAACTGTTCAGTTTTTGATCAGGCCCATGCGGTCTCCTTGCGTGCTCAACGTGTCCTTATACCGATCTCATCGTCACCATCATAGCGAGCCTGATTCCTCCGGGGTTGTGTGGGCATTCGTAGCTTTGGGGGCGGTACAATCCGCTTTGTAAATAGTTTGAATTTTTGTAAATACAATAGTTAAATATCATTCCAACTCAAAAAAAAAAAGTCACAAAATCTGTGAAGTCAATATGAATATCCAAAACCAATCCCAGCATTCCAGATCAATATGCATACAGTATAGGTAAGTCTAGATGAATGCGAATAATCATACCAATGTAAAATGTAAAACGTGTGCCCGTCAGCTCGTCCTTTGGATACATATTGCCATCAGTCCTGATGCCGATGGAGAGGTTCTCTCTGTCGACGTGGCTGCAGGAGGGGCAAGCAAAGTGTAGCGGGGGGTAGCAAAGGAAGGAGGGGTAGTAAGGCAGTGCACATACAGTCGCACCTCGCTATGTCGTTAGCGCGTTCGAGGAGCTCAGTCCGTACGAGATAGCAAATATACGAGACAGCAAATAATAATTCCCAAGCTGACAGGGGTATGGAATCAAAAAATCTTCATTTTTGGATGGAATTTCATGCTGAATCTATCTAAATAACTGGAATTCGAACAGGTACCAAATTAGAGATAGATACAAGTATCAGTTGTTAAAATATCCTGAAATTCATATAAAGGTTATTGAGAGGTTTAACTCCTATAAATGAGAGATGGAGCGATCCTCTGAGCCTACTCTGAGCCCATGTACAGAGCAGTGCAGAATCCTCCTTAAGCTCACTTCTCTATTAGAATAGCTGCTCCCTCAACCCCCGCTATAACTGCTTCCAAGACCTAAAAATCCGAGATAGCAAATACTATTTGTATGGAGACAGGGGATATCTGTTCTCAATTTTCCGTACGATCCGAAAAGTGCCAAAATACGAGATAGCAAATAGGTTTTGGTGTGGAAAACAAGTAGCAGGCCAATTCGTACGAGACAGCAAGAGATCCGGGACATCGAGATACGACATAGCGAGGTGCGACTGTAGTGAATAACGGAGTAGTAAAACACTCCTAGAAGATCAGATGGAACTCCTGTTTCGGCTGCTGAAACCTTCCCCAGTTCCCCACGCTGCATTTTGATCGAAGCTTCATGTATGTATGTATGCTCTCTACTCTAAAAACAGAAGAAGGGTCTAAACGTCTCTCCAAATCTCCACGTCTGCGGTTACAGTGGTACACCATATGTAGCCCTATTCTCACAACGACTCAAACCCCCACTTTTATTAGGCAGCTTTTCAGCGTACATTGACGATTAATTATCTTCGCCGAGTTTCATGAACCTCAGCAGCACCCCCAAAGCCACCGGCATCTTGCCTTTTCTTGATCTTCGAATTCAACTCGCTCTCTTTCGGACAGCAGGTTGACTTCGCACCCGGACCTTCCCGTTTGTACAGTTCTGCACAGCATTTGTACAACTCGTCGATCAACTGCGCACAACTGGATTCGTTGTAGTTGCTTTTCTGGAGACAGGATTGGATCGCGCACTGGAATGGGAGGACAAGGTTTGGATTCGTTAACAAAGCCCTCGTGTACGCATGTGTAGAGGCCAGGAGGAAAGGAAACTGGAATGACCCACTGCACGAGGATAGCAAGGCGGGTCCGCTCGTAGAGCTTCGTCAAGTGTCTTTGGCTGTGAGTGAGGTAAAAAACGGCAGTTTCATGTCAGCGAGATATAATGGCATTGTGAAACTTATGGCCTCGGAGAACCACAAGGCGGATGGGTAATTGCCGTACCATGTTGGCCGCGGAGTGAGGGTAAATTAAAAGAAGATCGGGTCAAATTCGCCGAATATCGATGAGATCTAGCTCCCGTCTCAGCTGTCATGTCATTCCATCGAGTTTATAGGAAAGGGTAGCGGTCACAACTCGAAGTGTTGCATGACAGGGCACGGGCAAGCAAGGAAGCAGGTAGGTACGGTACATGTAAGCACTCAGGGTTCAATTCAAACAAGCAGACAGATCAATGAAGTCATTGTTATTGAGGGAAAATGGTGACCAAAAGGTCGTTGACCCATATGATGGCCAGCCTAATCAATTGTGGGGTTCCGGTACTTCTACATACAGTACCTACAAAGCTAGACTCATGCTCAAACATCACGATTTCGGTATTTATCCAGAGTTACTGAATGGTGAGGCTTTAAAACTGAGGCAAGGACGGGGTTTTGCAGGGGTTACATACAGGTACTCTGGGTGGATGAAGTAGCTACATGAAGCTATGAATCGTTTTGAGATGTGATGTTGCAGGCCCGCATCTCACAATCAGCCTCACCTGGCGCCAAGCCACACCAAACCCCTCCTACTGCGTTAGTGAGAACTCTCCAGAACGGCCCCTTCAACCCCAGAAACATCCTCCACTTTACCAACTACCACCTACAACTCCACCACCACCGCCCCCCCCTCTCCTTCCTCCACATCAACACAACCGATACACACCCCACCCCTGTTTTCCTCCTCATTATCACCCCCATCCACTCTCAACAGAACACATTTTAGTGTCTAGACAAACATTTCAAAATGAGCACAGAACCCGGTGCCAACGACTCATCGATCCCTCCCCCAAAGCCCGAGGAGGCCGCCAACGAGCACCTTAATATCAAGGTCACAGACGGAAACAATGAAGTCTTCTTCAAGATCAAGCGCACGACCCAGCTGAAGAAGCTGATGGACGCGTTCTGTGACCGTCAGGGAAAGTCCCCGACCAGCGTCAGATTTTTGTTTGACGGGACCAGGGTCCAGGGCAACGATAGTCCGCATACTGTGAGTATTCCCTACATGACTAGATTCTGTCTAGCATTCAGGCTTTTTTTACACGCGTTTCTCTCTCATGCCTGCATTCTTTTATTTTTCCACATGCGGAGGATTGTTGGTTGGGGGGGGGTGTCATGATGTATGGTTTGCCTATCATCTAGCTCTCCACTCGTTTAGCAGTGGCGATTAGAGTTTGGCACGCGTTCTTGACTATCCCTGGCACGCTGAACCGCCGATCTATCCTGTCATCCTCTTCGCTTCCTATTATTTGCTTGTTACTTCTTATCTTCCGTCCAGCGAGCTTGTCCGAAAAGCGCACCGAGTTTAGCTCAGCCTACTCAGAACTTTGGGGGCATTCACAATTGGGCTGCCTTACAGATATGTTTCGAGGCTTTTGCTCTTGTCCCGATAAGGGCAATTGCATAAACCTTTCTATTATAACTGTCCAGTTGTGGATGTCTTTATCAGAAGCCAGCTGTTTTTTTTTTTCTTCTCTATGCAGTCACTAGGCTGCCAAATACTGCAATATTTCGGTTTCCATTTATTTAGGATGTTTCACGCTAACAAGCCTTCATCAATATGTAGCTCGATATGCAGGATGGTGATACCCTCGAAGTCCATCAGGAGCAGATCGGCGGTACCTTCTAGATTCCTCACCATCTACACCACGATAATCCTCTGAGCTTACACCATTTATTGAACGCACGGATGGGAGGCAAAAAAAACTCAATTTCAATGGAGGATAATTCCGGTACATGTGGGGGGGGGAACATTTTGTTAAAATCGATTTGGAGGGTGTGGGGAATTTGTTAATGATTCTTTTTTCTGTTCTTCATTTCTTAACGGTTTGCTTTTTGTCGTCCTTATTGTTCTGATAGTCCCATTGTTTTACCTGATTCCATCAACCCACAACAGACAACGCATAACGGTCGAGTCCGAAGTATCACCCATTCTCCTCGGGGCTCACATATAACCCTTTTTTTCAACTCTCTTGGAACTGGTACGTAAGGTCTATTGGGGAGTCATATTATTTTTTTGTCCCCTTTTTTTGTTTTTTTTTACTTTCCTTTTATACTGGTTCTGGCGTAGATAGGGCAGAGAATTTTTACGCGAAAATGGTATCTACAACGTTATGATAAAATTGTCGCCCGGGAGCCCTTTTGGGGGCTGTTCCTTTTTCCTATATCGATTTCTCTTATTACTCCGTAGCTAGCACTTCCGTCCGTATCCTAAACTGGCATTTACTTGTGTAGTTGTGGTGTATGGTTGTGGTGTGCGGTGTGCATGGTGTGTCTTGCGGTATTGCTTGCCTACTGCTCTTATACTATATATAGCGATTTCCAGCTATGTCGTTATTCCTATTTATCCCGGGTATCTGGTTATATCTACTACCTCGGACGAAAGAGAGAGAGGACTCGATATATGTAGTTGTGCACACTCGAGAATTGGCCCTTCGTGTGCTACTACATGTAGCTATCGAGAATGAGAACAGGTTTTTTGTCCGCACCGACTCGCTCGGGGGTTGGGCAACGGCATGTATGCTATTATCGAGAAATATACTAGGCATTGTCGAATATACCACAATCGGAACCTCCATGTCTCCCAGCAGTACAGACAGACCCACAGAATTCAATACCACATTACTACATGCAGTACCAATGATTCCCCCCCCCCCCCCCCCGCAATAGTAATGATGCGCAGTCATGAGATATCACTCGGCGCCGTTACACGCCCGGCTGGATGTAGACTAGCGCGGAATTGGGCACTGGGGGGATTGTTCACCGGCTTTTTTTGGCGGTACAGTCCAGGCCTATGTATTGCTGTAGTGAGGCCGATCCAGACCGAAACGTTTGGGAGAAAATTGGTGGTGGAGGATCTAGGGTTAGGTTTTGCGGGGTGTGGTTGACGTTGAATTGGGGGGTGGGAGGTGCTGTTGCGGGTGGTGGGAGGAGTCGGACTTTGGGGGTTTGAGAGGGGGGGGGGGGGGTGGGTGGGTTTTGGTTCTTTCCCGTGCGGGAGCGATATTGGGATTGGGATTGAGTGCTTATTTCTTTATGGTGGGTATGTACCGTTATAGAGTATAGAATCCTTGTCAATAATATCCTTGTATCCTTGTTGCTGCTGTGTTTTCCCTCAGAAACAATGGCGGGCCGGGTGGAGTATGAATGCTCCTCAGGCAGACAGACTGAGAGGACCGGTGCTCGGTGCAAAAGATGTTTGGCCGTGCAATACTACCTAGAGCAGGTGTAGATTCGCATTCTGCGATGTTTTTCCCATGGCCAGAGCCCAAGCGTGCACCGTTTCCTCCACATCATCCATCTGCATATGAAAAACAGCTTCCGCACGTTTCCATCACTCGCACGTAGGTACAGTACAGTCACTCACTCACTCACGTACGCGGGCGTTCAGCACTCGGAGTCAGCATGATCACTTCGCACCAAACACCGCAACACCTGGGGGCTGTGCTGTGCTGTGCTGTGCAATGCGATGCTGTGGTGCAATATATCCTGGCGACAATTCAGACCTGTACTTCAAGTTGATTGCAGCACCTCCACTATAAGGGACTACATCTACATAGAGTACATGATGCTCTGAATGTATGCCCGGGGAGTCATCACATCGTACTCCACTCTACTACTACTACTACTACTGTCTGTCACGATGGATCTAGAGAGTCCCGACCTGCACTTGTGTAGTTCCTCGAGTGCATACTGTGCTTACCAGGTCTCCCTCCCTCCATGCAAACACGCGCCCACGATCATCGCACGATAGGTCCAGCGTGACAATGTCAACACAAACATCGGGGTCATCGCGGACTCCCTCCCTAGTGCCTACCTGCCCACCAGGGTGTGTAGTGTGTGGTGCATGCACATTCACACAGCTATATGAGTACAATGAGTGACGTATTTTTTTTTTTCCCCCCCGCCGGCCGGGCAGAAGGAGCCTCGAGTAAATGGGGATTAAACGGGCGGCGTTAGCAATTCTTCCACGACGTGCTCGTTGGAGGAAGCCGCCGGGGGGCTCTCCTCATGTGTGTCGAGTGCGCCGGTAGAGTAGGTGGTTAAGGTATGTGTAGATACATATTACATGAAGAGTAAGCATTCCCATCGAGCGATCTCGGGATAAAGTTGTGTCTGCGTGTGGGTGTGGGTGTGGGTGCACCCGCACTGCACTGCACTGCACTGCACTGCACTCGCCTCGCCTCACCTCACCTCACTCACCTCACCTCACTTCCTCACCTCGCTTCCTCACCTCGCTCACCCGGCTCACCGACCTCGGCTCCAAACCTAAACCCCGCCAAACTCGGCTAACCCGATCAGGCATTGTGCACTTTCGTCATCCACAGCAAGCAACCAAGCAACCAAGCAACCAAGCAACCAAGCAACCAAGCACCAGGCAAGCTCCCCCCGCCCTACTACAACCACTACCACCAAACCTCCAGACGCACCTTCCCTCCCGACCCCACGATCCAGCACCACAAACCCCAGCCAAACCCACCGATTCACACACACACCCCACTCACTCACACCCCACTCACTCACTCACAATGCTCCTCCCGCGCCTCCTCCTCCGCCGCACCACCAGCACCATCGCGCGATCCACACCCCGCCAATGCGTCAAGCTCGCTGCCAGTACGACCCAGCAGCGGTTCTTCGCGGCTGCAGCGCCGCCGGTGGAGGGCGCAGAGCTCGACAGGACACCGCTGGACGCGCTGCACAGGCGCAATGGCGGCAAGATGGTCCCGTTTGCGGGATACTCGATGCCCGTGCTGTATGAGGGCGTGGGCGTGGGCGATAGCCATCGGTTTGTGAGGGAGAAGAGCGGCTTGTTTGATGTTTCGCATATGGTCCAGCGTCGGTTTGTGGCCCTGTCTTGTGCTGTCTATTGTGTTTTGAAGTCTCTCTCTTTTTTCTTTTTTATGGATTGTGGTGGAATTGGTGAAAGTGGTGAAATTGGTGAAATTGAAGCAATTGCTTCAATTGAAGCACAAGCAATTGAAGTAATTGAGTGACTAACATACTTCTCCTCTCCGCCGCCCACAGCTTCGAAGGCCCCGGCGCCCTACAATTCCTACAAACCATCACCCCCACCGACCTCACCGTCCTCGAACCCAACCAATCCACGCTCTCCGTCCTCCTGCACCCCGTCACCGGCGGCATCGTCGACGACCTCATCATCACCCCCGAGAACCCCTCCTCCGTCTACGTCGTCACAAACGCCGCCTGCAAGGGCAAAGACAACTACTACTTGACCCACCAACTCGCGCACTTCAACACCAACAGCCCCGGCGCCGACGTGAGCCACACCGTCCTTGCGGACCAAGGCCTCATCGCCCTGCAGGGCCCGCTCGCAAAGGATGTCCTGCAGGAATACATCGACTCCACGCCCGCGCGCGGGAAGCTCGACCTCAGCACGCTGTACTTTGGCTATGCCACCACCGTTGCCGTCCCGCTCGGCGCCGGCAACATAGAGGAGCTGCATATTGCGCGCGGCGGCTACACGGGCGAGGACGGGTTTGAGATCTCGATCTCGCCGCGCAATACTGAGGCTGTGACGCAGGCGCTGCTGGACGTTGGCGCGAGGGGGGATAGGGTGAAGCTGACGGGCCTGGGCGCGAGGGATAGTCTCAGGCTGGAGGCGGGGATGTGTTTGTATGGCCATGATATCGATGATAGTACCACGCCTATTGAGGCGGGGTTGAAGTGGCTGGTGGGGAAGAATAGGGTTATGGAAGGGTATGTGTGATTTGGAGCTACCCCCCCCCCCCCCCCCCGGGGGAGCATCTTTCTTCTTCTATTCCTAGCACTGATGTTGTGGTTTGACATGGAACTAACAGTACGCCACACAGCACATTCAACGGCATCGAGACAATCTCGCGCCAATACAACGACTGGAAACAAGTCACCCGCCGCCGCGTCGGGCTCATCGTCGACGGCGCGCCCGCGCGCGAGGGCGCAGAGATTCTCGAGAAGGGCTCTGACAACGTCATTGGTACCTCCTCCCCCCCTCGCTTTCCTCCCAGGTGCATAGCTGACAAGAGGAACAGGCAAAGTAACGTCCGGCTGCCCGTCGCCAACACTGGGGCTCAATATCGCGATGGGATACGTCCAGAGCGGCTTCCACAAGAGCGGCACGGAGGTGGGTGTCAAGGTGCGCGGGAAGGTCCGTGGGGGGAAGGTGACGAGGATGCCGTTTGTGGAGACGGGGTATTATAAGCGTCCTTAGGGGGGGTAGTTTGGGGGGGGGGGGGCGGTAGGGTAGTTAAATAAAAGTGCTTTTTTTTGTGTGTGGTAATGGATTGAGTGGGTTGGCTTTGTAGATGACTGAGGTTATTGAGGTGGTGGTGGAAGGGCTGTGGATGTTAGATAGTTAATCGTGTAAGTTGCTGTTTTGGGGGTCGTGGTGATGGAGGGAAGGGATGAGTGATATTTCATGATCCTGTCCCACCTAGTCCCACCCACACAACCAGACCGCTCCTATATCCCACCATACCACCCAATCCTAACCATCCATGAGTAGCCGTCCCGCCTACACACAAATCACAGCGAGAATCCTCCCCCTAGCAGCGCACGCGGGGGGCCGGCGAAGAGGGCCCGCAGTATGGGCGAGAGCCAATGATCAAATCAACAACAACAAAAGTCGTCGTCGTCATGTGAGTTGCGTTGGTCTTGCTTTGCTGTAACCGGGGGGGGGGAATGGTGGGAAGTGATGTGCGCAGTGAGTCCTAGTAGGGCTGTGTTTGTTGTCGAGGGATACATGTAGGGAGGTTGGGGTGGGGTGGGGTGGATAGGAGGCTCTGCTGCGGTGTTGTGTGTAAGTATGGCGCTTTTGAGGAAGCGGGAGTGCTGGACGGGAGGGAAAAAAAAAAAACCTACCTGTGAGGCTACCGGTGAGGTATGATGGTACAGGTATCGTTATTCGGAGAAAGTTGGTAAAGTGGGTTAGTGTGTGATCTGTTGAAGGGATTCGTGGGATTCTAGTCGTAGACTATTAAGGTCTGTGGTGCGCGTCGTATGTAGGGAGGGCCCTTTCCCCTTAACGCTGGTTAAAAGGAGGGGGAGAAGGGCGGCCCCTCTTCTCTTTTATAGTTATAGTAAGGGAAAAACTCGGCTTTCTAGCAGATAGTTTAGAGCCACTTCGAAACTACATTTTAACGTAGCGTTGGTAACTCATATCTGTCCACCCCCCTCAAAAAATAACAAAAACCATCTGTGGTGCTTGGATACAATCATAGTTCATAACTAGCGCAGAGAATACGATTAATTGAATACTGTGGTTATAGGATAGAAAGCTAGATCCGTTATAAGTGTTGCAAGGCCAATGTTTAGGTCTAGTGCCGCAATGCTATCCGGCATCTGCTTTATATATGCTTTCTACAAGCCAAACTCCTGCACCGCAGTGCTCATATTCTGCTATTTTATGTACAAACTCTACGTAAGATAAGGTCTAAAGACGCTCCATACCGCACTTCATAGCTCCGGCGGGGTGGATCGAAGTTCCGCAAGGTCTTGTGCACGGGTCTAGCAATACTATCACCGGACAGTCTCCAACTGCCGCATAAGAGTATTCTACTACGACCCCCCGGAGCTCGGAACTCGGAATCATGCGAGTCAAGCGTGTATTCATTCCAATACCACAAACGAAATAAACAAGCTTCTTACTGCATGGTCTTCCCAAAAAGGTCGGTTGCCAAGGCCAATAAATCACAACCCTAACCCTGGTGGTTAAAAATAGCTTTGTTACAACCTTCACCGAATGTGTCGCTGTGCCGACAACCACAACCACCGGACTCACCGAGAGAACTTCCTGCAACGAAAAATGTGGATGGAAGATATCACGGATTGCGGCTTCGGCCGGTGAAGCCGTGAGTCGTAGTTATGTCCTGGGGAGTTGTATGAGCAGGATTGGCGCCTGTTTGCAGTAATTCGGAACCCAGATGGAATTCGAGTGGGCAGTAAACTCGGCTTCAGCTTAATATAGTAGTCGCTTGATATCTAGACATGTGTTTTTGGTAAGTGGAGAGTGAATTGGCGTCTAAACAGATTTCAGGATATGTGCTGAAATATGAATTTCTCCTCTGATAGCTAGAGAAGCGATGGTTATCATGAACCTGCCAACCGTGTTCTTGAACGGAAAAAGCGGGTCTTGGTATCTACCATACGAGTCTAATATATAGAGAGAGGGAAACAGAGGCTATGGGGTGGCCCAGAAACGTTCACCGAGCACTGACTAGACTCGGATATCGAGATCCTTTATTAAGTTGTCTGACCTGATGTCAATATTGTATTAGTATTAGTATTCAGCTAGTACTCCCACAAGCTTGTTATACTTAAGCAGCCTCCCGAGCTTTTTACCGTCAATGGATGCTGCTGTCCTGATTTACCTGGGTAGCAAACATTATACCTTTCTTTCTTTCTTTCTCCTTCGTTAATCCAGCTGGCCAGGTATCCAGGCAGGTCCTCAACGAAGCAAATTAGACTAAACCAGTCCTTCCATCCATTCCGTGCAGCGCGCTGCACACACCCATTCATAATACCTAGATTTATACTTTCACGATGTTTCTCCCCACGCACCACATGTTCCCCGTGCTCCTCACGGCCCTCCTCTCACTCACCTACGCCGGCGCACAAATCCCACCATCTTGGTCTACAAACTTTACGCCTGCCACGCTCAAGCTCGAAGCCACCTACTCAACCAACATCCGCCTGACCTCTGGTAGCGCCGGCGGTAACCTCTTCACCAGCGAGGCCTCCACCCCGCCCACATTCCGCCTCAGTGACGAGTCTGATCTCTCCCCGGGCGCGCGATACACCATCCTCCTCCTTGACCCGGACACGCCGGCGCTCGGTGGGAATGGCGACGAGTCATATCTCCACTTCCTGGGGACAGGTTATGCCCTCCGCGACGGGGCAGCGGATGCGGATGCGAGGCAACTGATCTCCGAGAGTAAGCCGAAGGTAGAGTACCAGGGCCCCAAAGACGCGGATGATGACCATCGCTATGTGGTGCTGCTGTATGTGCAGAAGGATGGGGCCGAGCCCGCGGTGGCGGAGACAAAGAGGGAGGAATTTAGTGTTGAGAAGTTTATGAAGGATAGTGGTATTGGGCAGCCGGTGGCGGGGCTGTATTTTCAGACGGCGAAGAATGGTACTGGGAAGAGGAGGAGGAGAGATGAGGTTGATGATAGGATGGCGGGGATTGAGAGGGTACCATTGGGAGTGTTAAGGAAGAGGGGCAATCTGAGGGATTTGGATAGGGAGGTGAGGGGCAATATCGGGCGGTTGTGGCCAACAGGACTATATAGGAGGAATGTGGTCAAGGGGCGTGACGAGGCGTGGAAGAAGAAGGTTGCGGGCTTGGGACCGCGGAATGAGAAGAGGGATCTATTAGAGGAGCTCGACGAACACTGGAAGGAGAAAGTTGAAATCCTGGAACCACAGAAACCAAAGCGACAGCTCATCGAAGAGCAACAGAGTGATGAGTGGAAACCGACTGTTGCGAGCCCGCAGTACTCAAAAAGACAACCGATAGATGAGCTCGATAATGCCTGGAAGGAGAGGGTTGCTGGTCTGGGACCACGGAACCCCAAGAGGCAGGCGATAGAAGAGCAGCAGGGCGATGAGTGGAAGCCGAGTGTCGCGGGACCACAGTACCCGAAAAGAGAATCGATAAACAAGCGTGATGAAGCGTGGAAGCAAAAGGTTGCTGGGCTAGGCCCACGCAGGAAGACTCGTAGAAAGAGGAGAGGTCCGTTGGTGTAAAGCCCCAGGAGAAGTTTCTATATAGACGCCGTAGATTAGCTAGGTAGTCGACATTAATATATGAGCATTTATGAAGCATCAGTCGTGCTAGTAGCTGAGGCGTGAGTGTGAGAGTAAAACAGGCGAGAGATCCAGGAACGAGGGTGCGTTAAAATTGAAATTTATCGCCTAGAGCCTCTATATCCAACCTTATCAAGATCTTAATTCGTGTATGCCACACACAATGCTGTCTGGCGAGGATGGCCCTGCAGTTGGGAATGGTAACCAGAGATATATTTGCTGTATAGCGCAAATTTTCGCGAAGTCACGCCCGGTGATGACAGCTATTTGACATAGCCTAGAATGGCTCATAATGTTGGGCTCGAGATCGTGAAACTCATATTAACCACTACCAGGAAGTTTCCGCTTGTGGGGTTTGTTGAGATAAAGCGAGGTTGTGAGGGGATCTAGAGTAGATAGTTTGACGGATAGACGCAATAGTCGGTCTAGCCAACTATCGCAAGGGACAAGGTGTTGGCATGACAGTTTCGTTATCAGAGTTAATTCCTTGGCAGTCGAGTGATGCTCCATGACGATAAGCTACATTGAATCGTTTTTTAGCTGTCCCGCCTCATGAGGGACTGATGTCGCAGTTCGAGCCCGTGAGGATATAGGACTGAGTTCGGCTCTCCTTCTGCTTGCGGCTCAAGGAAATCATACTTCAAGCTGCCATCATTCCCGAATGCTCTCAGTTTTTAAATTCGGCCTCGCAGAATGACTGCTGACATCAACTCTACTAGGGAAACTATAATGGTACGTGCTCTAACATCAGGGATGATTTTCACGGTGCAAGGGGTTTAGTCCTCATAAACATCACAGGAACGCTTATGGGAAAGAGACACCCCCCCAAGCCCCCTCCCACCGTAGAAATCCGGGCTCCATGTCACTGGTTGGATTGGACTCGGGCCTTGTTAAACATGGATGTCGCTATCCACCCCTCACATCCTTCCCCAGGAATCTCCCGGCTTGGTATCTCTCCCACTCAGACTGCTCAACAGCTTGTGCCGACACATCCACCAACAGAGCTTCTGGACGTAGGCTATGAGGAGGAATTCATCTTGTACTTCTCAGTGAAGGTCAGACAGGTCTCCTCATTAGCACGAGAGCTAGGCAGTACCATGACAGTGGATTGTAACTCAGAGATCTATGGCATTGCACCAATCGGTTGGCACAAGGCGCCTGAGGGGACGGGGCTGACGTTGCTTGATATGGCTGATGTGGGCGGAGGATGGGGTGGGGGGTGGGGGATGGGGGATGACACTTAGTGCGTAAGTGGGTGTGGATTATGCAAACATATGTTCCCCAGTTCCCTAGACTATATGTCATACCCCTTTGGCGCACTTTTGGGAGAGACAATGACGTCGATGTGGATGTACATTCCAAGAGCTGGGATCATTTGAATATAGGATATCGAGTGATTTTCTGTGATTGACCTGGATATGATGATGGTGCTGTGGGGATGCTGAAGCAGTCTCGTACCCTGGCTCTTGGCTGTTGATATCCTTGAGTCGAACGTGCAATATACCGGTATTTTTCACGGCCTCAATGAGATTCACGATCAAATAAGTGTGGGGCGGAAGATTAGACAAGGCTTGGCAAATGGGGTATAACACTTACATAGCTGGGATGGAACATAAAATGCGAGTAGGAGTGCCCGACATCTTGAGACCCTGAGCTCTAGGTGATTTCTCGGCTTCAAATGATCTTCCACTGGCCATGGCTTCCTGAGTTGTCGGTGTATCGTCACAAAAATGATGGGCCGGTTAGCGTAGTTTTGGAAGTGCTAGCGCGGCTCTTGATCTGGCCTTGAAATTCAAAGATTAAATTAGTCGTGTCCACACACATTCGAACTTAGGTACAGAGTCCGCTCAGCCGAACTGTTTTCGTCGTCGACCCTTCTCCTCATTCCACTCCCCTTAGCTTTATGTGTCCCCGGCTCCAATCTCAATGCTTGAATTATCTGGCCTTTAAATAAAGACACGTTCTTCAATTCATAATAAGGGATAAGCACCACCTACCGTGCCCTTTGGTTCCCTTTTCTCTTCTATATCATCTCTTAATGGATGGACGGCTGAGCTGAAAGGAAGAGTGTGTGGTAGCGGCAAAGTCATGGATGGAATTGACACTGATATGTTCGGCACCATCGTTCTTCGATAAAACTGTCAATCTCGATACATGTGGGGGTTGCAGTTGGTGGGGCCGCTAGGTATGATCAAGAACTCACTCAAGTCTCGATGAAACAAGTAGCTGATTGCTGATTTATCATCTTTTCTTTTCTGGATCATCTTGAGCATGAGGCCTCACATGACTCTTGGGATGTCTTGAACCTGCTACTCAAGACAGTACACGAGAACGTTACACGAATTGCACCGCACGTCGGACAAGTTGGATAGATTCTTGAATTCCGATCATATACCGCCGATAACATGCAGAACTTTGATGGACTTTGAATTCTGTACAATTTGCGCAGGAGCAAGGAATCACAGAGGTGAACAATTTCCAGATGAACTGCCCCCGAAGGAAAATATTGAGCCTAGCAAAGTATTCTCCTACACACCCTCAGCTGAATTACTGACATTTTAATGGCGGCTGGCTGCATCTGGAGAAACCCGGGTTTTTTTGTTTCGATTCTGTTGCACTATCTATGTGCCGAGCGAGTTGCGCCGTGCATAAGTAAATGTCGAAACGTGGGGCCCGCGGACGGATATTCTAATCTTACGCCAAGTCGATGCTTTCGGTCACGCATACAATGTGGTATGTGATAACTGGAAGATCTGGCACTCATCGCACAACACGCGCACGTTCGCACGCACACACATACGTACATCCGCCAGGCAGGAGTACGGCGGGAATATATGCAACCAGGCGCGCTGTTTCTGCTGGCGGCGCTTGTATTATTAATATCAGTAGCGGTAAGTGTGTTTTAGATAGGAAGATTATGATTTCGCATATCTGGCGTAATTGTTCGACTGGTGGGTGTAGTAGGCAACTCAGGTCTTGTTTACAACGATGGCACATATATGTGCATGTAGTTCCCACGGAAGTGGAGTACGTCTCCCTCCGGGGAACTGGAGAATCCAGTTCATGATTGATTCACGGGACGGAAAGAGCTATGAGTGCCCAACGGCCTAGGCAACGTCCAGGGTCCCAATGCATCAAGGACATACCTGGGTCCCATCATCGCAGATCACTCGGGGACTTGCCCACACAAAGACAGGCAGGAAACAACGACGAGTCCTCGGTTGAAAGGTCAGATTCCCCACAATCGAGTGAGACTCAGTCAACGCGCATCACGGGCCGATGCCGGCGCCCATGTTTTCCTCACTTTGGATGCAAGCAGTCTAGCGAAGAGCTGCAAGAGGCATCTTTTTGGGTTTCCCGAGGTGGGGACGCGCCGTTTCTAGCCAGAAGGGCGAGATGGTAAAAATCGGGGTTTGTTAGGGATCGGGACTCGACATCCACACCATCATGTAGCGGGGTAAAGGTACTCGTACTCATCATAAAAAGGAAGCATAGTGTGTGGTCGGCTGTTGTGTCGATAGGTTGAGGCGCTAGTGCGAGAGGTTTTCGTACGCTCAAGATAATCGATGCGGCGGATCGTGAGACATGGCGCTTGGGCTGTGGTTGATCTAGACGCCGGAATGGGGGTGGGTATTGGGTAATGAAAGGCCGAATAATTCTCGAGTATTCGGGAATGATTGGCGGGGAGGATTCCTTCACTTTTTTTTTCAAAAGCAAGATAGTGCTCAAGGTTATGTAGGTACCTCTAGTCCATAGCAGATTTACGAAGAGCATTGCAAGGATGAGAGCGATGAGGTGAGAAAGTTTACGAGGGGAGGGGAGGGGAGGGGGATGGCAGGTGATATATCGAGCAAACAAATCAAAACGCACAGCAGATGGGAGCTAGATGTCCTGTTTCCTAGCGCGGAAAGTCTCTTTTATCACAGCTGAGGGGTAGCCGGACTTTTGTGATAAGAGGTGTTTCTCGATGGTGTTCATCCCATGAGAGAGCTGAGATGTACCGTACTACTGTAGCTAGCTAGCATCCACCTTGAAGTACGACAGCAGCAGTAACAGCAGCAAGCAGCAAGCGAGGCTGCAAGGCGTTGCCAAAAGTTGGCATTTTTCCTGGTTGGCGGGCTCTCACACTAAGACATTTGGGAGACGTTAAGCTGCGGCTCTGTTGCCAAGACACAATTATTCCGAGCGTGCTTCCAATTGTTGTCCAGACCATGGCACGGGGGAGGGGGAGGGTTCCTGCAAAGTGCAGGCGGTTGCCCCTCTCGAGAAACCTCAACCACTCACTCCCAGTGCCAGAACCCACGAGTCCACCCAGTGTCCGTCATATCATATCAACCGTCTCTGCCACCCCCCCCCCCCCCCCCCCCCCCACACAAACCACTGATATATCACTCTGCAATTAAGTAGACTGTCTTAGAAGAGACAGGCCCGGATAGAGGGTGAGAGGGAGTTGGTGTGGTGTGTCTGTACAGTATGTCTGTGTCTGTCTGAGAGTGGGGTTTGGGGGGCAGGGGAGGGGGGGGGGGGGGCGGCGGTGGTGGACTGGACGAGGGAGCGGAGGAGACGTACGTAGGAGAGCGGTGGATCTGGGTCTATATACTTGTAGCTTTCCTGTCCTCTGCCGAATTTGATGATGGCCAATTTGCTCTTCTTCTTTTCAATTCCCTCTTCTTCTTTTCAATTCCTCTCATCTCTAGTGTTGACTGGTGAATTCTTCCATCTGCGTCCATCCTCTTGACCTGACATCTCAACTCTATCTGAGTCTCTCAGCTCCCTCTCATTCACTCACTCACTCCATCGCTGTACATCTCACTCGTCGAAAGTCTCTACGGATTAATATTGACTGCATCTTGCTCAGCTTTACGCCCCCTCCCTTCATTTCACTGCACCACACCCGTCCAATTACCCTCCCATCATCCGGGTGTCAGATTCTCGCCTTTTACTGCTTCTGCTCTTTGGTCCCTCTTTCCATTCTACGACACACACACACCCTCACCTTCATTCATTTATAGGCAGACTTCTGTGGATACCAATCTCACATCCAGTAAAGGTACACACACACACGCACACACACAATCACCGCCACCAGGGAGGGTGTCCCCCCACATAAATAGGGAACACAAACTCACCTCCAACCCCCCACCGACGTCATGACCTCCACCTCCCTCACCCCCGAGTCGACAGCGGTCCCCAACTCCACCACCACCCGCCCTCCGCCCTCCACGACCAGCCGAAAAAAGGCCCTGACCAAATCGCACTTCCTCTCCGGCGGCGCCTCTGGCATCCTCTCTGCAGTTCTCCTCCAGCCCGCCGACCTGCTCAAAACCCGCATCCAGCAGGCGCCCCCCAGCGGCTCCGCAACAGCAACGCTAATAGCGACTGTCCGTACAATCATCCGCTCCGACACGCCCATCCGCTCCCTCTGGCGCGGCACCGTCCCATCCGCGCTCCGCACCGGCGTTGGTTCCGCCATCTACTTCTCGGCCCTCAACACCGTGCGCACCTCCGTCGCCAAGTCGCGGCTCCTCCCCGGCGACGCCAATGCGCTCAAGACCGGCTCGTCCGCGCTGCCCGTGCTCAGCCCGCTGGGGAACCTGCTCACGGGCGCGGGCACCCGCGCCGCCGTCGGCTACGTCGTCATGCCCATAACGATCATCAAGGTGCGCTACGAGTCCAGCATGTACAAGTACACGTCGATGCTGCAGGCCGTGAAGGACATCCTCCGTGTGGAGGGCTTCCGCGGGTTCTTTTCGGGGTGGGGCGCTACGGCGATCAGAGATGCGCCGTATGCGGGGCTGTATATCCTGTTCTATGAGCAGAGCAAGAAGAGCCTGAGTATCCTGTACTCTACCGGGAGGAAGATGGATAATAGTGTGGCGGCAATGATCAACACTGTCAGTGGGGCGGGCGCGGGCGCGCTGGCTACGGCGATAACGAATCCCTTTGATGCGCTGAAGACGCGGATCCAGGTCGATCCTGGGCGGTACCGGAATCTGTGGCAGGCGGCGAAGCTGGTGGTCACCGAGGAGAGCGGGCGCATGAGGGGGCGGGCGCTGTTTGATGGGCTGGGGTTGAGGATTGCGAGGAAGGCTGTGAGCAGCGCGGTCGTGTGGACGATCTACGAGGGGTTGGTTAGGTGAGGTGATGTGGTAGGGCTGCGGTTATTATGTATATAGCTTGAGTTATTTGGGAGTTTTCTTTTTATTCTCTTCTCTCTCCCGTTTCTTTTGTCTTTTTTTTTCTTTTGGACGGGGGTGGCATTGCGGTGGTGGTGACGATGGGATCTCCTTTTCTTTTTTCCCTTTCTTTTTTTCTTTCCTTTCTGTATCCCCCTTTCTTTTATATTCGTTTCTTTCCTTTCCTTCTTTCGTGTCTGAGGGCTTGGTGAGCCGTTTTTTCTGCAGTTTATCACCTTTTTTTTTTTTTGTGTGTTGTGTTTATCCCGTAACGAATTGAATAAAAGGAATTCAGAGATATGGACATGTGTCGGGCAGAGGATTTCATGGGGCTTCTGATTGATTCCTAAAGTACCTTGGTGGTGGCCTCGTGCGGTGGAACTTGGTCATGGGCTGTCACTCGGTGTGTTAGTGATATGCCGTGATGCGGGCGGGACTGGGGTTGCTGTTGACTCATTAGCCGGGACGGGGACGGGGGCGGGGGGTTAGGAGTGTGCCTGTGCCAACATAGCTAGCTAGATAGAGCTCGGCGTGTAGATGGATCTTAGGGGTGAGAGGAGAGCTCCAAAGCAAGCCAAACACAACCTCCCCAAAAGCCAAAAGGAACAAGAGCCAACGAAAGCACCCCACAGAAAAAGGCCAAACTTATCGGTATAGAACCAATCCCTCGCTATGTAGTTAGCCAGAAAAAAGGATTCCCCGGCCCAGAGCCATGCGGACAGGTGTATCCTACACTTTGGGGAAAGGCCCGAGGTACCAGTCCTTGCGGATCGGCTATTGATCTTGCTTGACCCGCTTGAGGAGAAAAGCAGGAGTAGAGGGAACCACTGGCCTTTTATTCACCGTTCTTATCTTGGCCCCCCCCCCGGGGGGGGGGGGGGAGGGGGGATTGGCGGCGGGTTTTATATTGCTTTTTGATAACCTTGGCGAGAGGGTTCAACTTGTAGTGAGTTGATACGGGTTTTTTGAAATTATCGTTGGTAAAATCGGGGCTGATTTGAAAAAGGTTTTTAGGCTTAGGGAGGTGATTGCGGGAGGGCTCACGTCGTCTCCTCTAATTGGTTCTATCACTCCCCCAAGTAGAGTTGATGAGGTCTATTTAAAGACCTCAATTGCGCAAGCCTATCTCCGAGACCATCCCCATCTCCCTCCAGTGAATAGAACTATCAATACTCACTTGGTCTTTTGAACCCGTTGGTGATACCTCCCCATACCTCGTCGATGAAGCCTCTCAATACCTCGTTCATGGAACCCTAGCTTCGTTAACCCCCCCCCCCCCCCCCCCCTTAGTTAGTGTTCGCAGTCACTCTCTTCGATGACTAAGTCAATAGAACCCTTTAATGGTTTATTCGATCTCCCCGGGTTAAAGAGAGCCTGCGAATTTGACTGTTGCTTAGTCTTATTCCTCGATACCGGGTATGTTGGATGGGTGTACTGTAGATACTGGCCGCTGTGGGTACGTGCGGGTATGATATTTATGCCACCTAAATATAACCCTAACCCACCCCGCCATTTCCCCCCCGCGAGGGACTTGGGTTTCTTCAGTTCGATGTGCCGTACCTGCTTTCATGGACATCTACATAGGAGTTTGATGCATTACGAGGCGGCAAGACGACGGTCTCAGTGCTGGGACGGGGCCAGAAGGATGTGTTCTTCGATGGATGGGAGTGGGGGGTTCGTGGGGGTGGTATTTTGCTCTTATATATGGGTGTGGCAGTCGCGAGATTGGGTGCTGTGGGGGTGGTTGTGGTACACGTGGTACCTTGGATAGAAGCTCTCTTGTGCCGGCTACAGTGTCTAGAGGTATCTTGGCCTGAGATTATATCTTGATCCGTATTGCCTCCTAACTCCCAATACCTGAACGAATAGGCACTTGGACGCTAAGTACGTGGAGTGATTGTTTCAGTCCAACCGCTTCATTACAGTATCTATCCTCTCTCGGAGATATTGTATCCCTCGTGATATAGCTTCTCGACCTGCAGATACCAAGTAGAGAGTGGGAAATAGAGATAATTTGGGGAGAAACGGTAAAGATATAGACTCCAGCTGCCACCAACACAACCGAATCCAACAGATATACACTCACCTCCCACAACTAACAGTGGATACAAGACTATGCCGGCGACAATCTTGTCTAATTGTGGCTACTGGGGCAAGGTGTTGACACTTGCGGTCTCATATTAAGATGATCCGCATATATAAATCCTATATATAACACCACTATATAAAACCAACCCTAACCCTGCCCGCATACCCACCGAAATGTACCTTCGATACTTTCTCACGAAGGGTCTAGGGCCTATGCGGGGAGATTCTGGTCTTATGTTTTAGTCTTCTCTGTTCTCAAGATAAATTCTCGAGACTTCCCATCTCGTGCCCGCTTCGATTCCGGCCCCACCTTTTTTTTTTTATTTTTTCGGGCTAGCTTGAAGTTCCGAGTGAGAATCGGTGATCCGGTCACAACATCCACCACACCAACAACTAATCTTGACTACGACACAACACCTCGCTGACTACCCGCGATACTAAGCACACCGCTATACCCCGCATAAAGAGCGATTCGAGAACGAAGATGACAAATAATTTGGAGTTGGGCTGTGTGTTCCTACGCCACGTCACAATCAATGGATTATCAATCAATCAATCAAGACTACGTCTCGTCCCGGCCAAGGCGTTGAGATACCGGTCCCGGAGACAACGAGACAATGCTCCACACATAGTCGCAGCGCAAGGACATTGAATATAGAGAACATTCCCGTAAAGAATCCAAATCTAATCTTTTGGTATTGGTCAGCCACCCGGGAGTGAAGTTCAATCTAAACAACCCCCCAGCCCCGCCATTGGGAATAAAATGTTAGTGTTGTTGAAACCCACGCGTGGTGGTATACAGTAAAGATCTTTCGCCCTTTCCCGTTGGCAAAGGGCTGGAGTGAACTAAAATGTATCTCATGCATGGGCGTTTCTTATGTTAGCGAGAGGCGGAGGAGGTTAGTGGGGAGTTTTGGGTTCTTTGTGCGATATTGTTATAGTTGTAAGGCTGCATACAATTAATAAGTTAAACAAACAAGAAAATAATATCTCACGCATGCGATGGAGGGTAAGCTGCAGCGAGGCCGCAATATAATCCGCTAGGCTTCTCTCAAAGATATCTCGAGCATGCAAGGTAATAATCGAGCAAAGGGATATTATCCTCAACTTGCTAACGGGATCCAAGGCGAGGATAATATTTGATCCGGTCTAGTAATCCTCCGACTCTGCAGTGACCAGGTTTACCCAGCGTAACAATTTGGCGGCATGGGTGTCTATAGGCTATCTAAAATAGAATACTATGCTGTATGAGTACATACACGACTAGACAAGCGAACTTAGATTACGGACATACCAGGGCCCCTACACGGGCTCCCAATCTGCGTCCTCAACTACGAATATTTACAACTCCATCTCGTCGGAGCTTCCCATGCAAGAAGGGCTCTATCAGCCGTCCTTCTCCACAGGTAAATGCTAACCAGGTAAAATGCTAATCTACGATCCCGCTGGGGGGGGGGGGGGGCAACCCATTACACCTCCTCCCCCCCCAGCAGTCACGCCCTCCCCCCCCTCCGGCTCCCCTCGCCATCATCCAACTCCGTAATCGTCTCCATCTCCCGCTCCCTATCCCTCTCCCTATCTCTCTCCCGATCCATATCACCCGCATCCGTCAGCGCCAGCTCCGTGTCCGTCCACAGCGTATACCCCACCGACAGATCCGGCTCCCTCTCCTGCTGCTCCGCAATCCACCGCTTCACATTCTCATTATTGGGATCCCGCATCTCCGGCGGATACTCCGGCGCGTCGGGGCTCATTGGGAGCCCGTCGGGGCCGACGACTATCACCATGGCGTTGCGTGTCTCGTATATATTCTGCGTCAACTGTATGCGGCGGCGGCGGCGGAAGAGGAGCCACAGCGCCACGGAGATGGTGATTGCACCGACGATGGAGAGACTGACGGCTAGGGCGATTGTGCGGGTGCTGGGGGAGGAGGGGGATGGTGATGAGGAGTCAGCGAGCGGGGTGGAGGTGGGAGTTGGGGTGGAGAGTGTAGTGGTGATGGGGGCGCTACTACTGCTGTTGCTGGATGCGGTGGGGGTTGCAGCGGCGGTGAGGTTCCCGCTGTAGGGTACTGTGTAGGAGAGGTTGAACTCAGTGTTTGTGCTGATGACCGCCGTGGCCGTGAAGGAGGCCACTGTGCTGTTGCACACGCCGTCTATGTATCTCCACTGCCCTAGCGACCGTCCAAACGCATCTGCGGAGAATCCTAACGTGCTACAGCCCGGGCTACAGACTGCAAATAATATAGCTGCGTCGCAGTAGCAGGTCTGTACGGAGATATCAAGCGCAGTCCAGGCCTGGTCGTCGTGCGGGGTGCTGCCGGTGCATTCGTTGATGCCCGAGTCCCGTGTGCAGGCCTTGAAGCATGTTTCCTGTGCTGACACGAGCAGCCCGGTGTATGCCGTGATCAGAAGGAGGAATGCTAGCGGCTTCATTTTCGTTTTGTCCAAAGCGGTGATATAGGGTAGTTAACATACGCCTCGGAGCACTTGGTGGTGCCGAAAAGGTTCTAGAAAATCATGATTGGGGAACTTGTTAAGCTTATATTATATTATGGGTGGGTGCCCGCTGAAGATATAGAGAGACAGAATTGGTGGGGGGGGATAGAATATCCTGCAGCAAATGCAGTGTAATCAACATCTCTCGATACGAAAAAGCACATAAGACCTGCGGATATTTATAAAAATTAAACATTCGACGAAATGGGAAAGACGGATTCAGCTCAGCTGCCTAACTGATTGGACGAGGAGAGCAGGTGCTCACAGCCCGGAGGTGGGCGGATGTATGTACGCCGCTCACTGCAGAAGAGCTGGCTATATTAATTAAGAAGAACCCTTGCAGCAGGTCTGATTAGCGAATCCCTGTGTTACGATGTGGGAGGGGAAAACTGGACTTTATCACCGGATTCGAACAACCAGCGCCCCGGGTTGATGGGAATTTGAATCAGATCTCGTCCGTGGTAATGTTGAGGTGTCGCTCCTTCTCCCTAACGAGCCCCGATCTAGGATCTTGAATCGAATTCGGATTTAGAGACACCGTTGTTAACGTGGTCGTGGGGACCGCAGAGATTGCTTTGTGGTAGTTGCGGGTAAAGGACGCTATGTGTGTGTGTCTAATGACTTATCCGCCCCCAGGGCTTACTTATCCGAACCCCTACTACTGCCCCCGAGTAACGTACCGCGGCCTGGCGAACAGTAATCAACACTCCTATTGACTAATCCGGGTTGATCCGCAGGTCGCAATTTGTAAGTAGAAGGTCGCACAGCCCTGGGAAGTCGAGCTGAGGTAGAGAGAGTACTATTTCGGGGGGGTTGACATACGTACCAGCTAGGCGAAGTTGATCTTGCTGGTCATCGTGCGGAACGATCTGAATGATGTGCTTTTCGCATGCTTCTTGGGTTCGGGCTGTGCTTGTTCTGATCAGGGTGAGATCGAAGTGAACGAGTCAGTTGTGGTGATTGGTTGCCGTGGTAAGTGCAAGAGCTTGGAGTCTTTGGGTAACACAACGCTACTAATATGTCCCGGTGGGGGAACAGGGGTAAACTTTATATCAAAGTGCAATAAAACGGCGAAGAAACCCTTGGCCCGTGTGTACTCTAGGAGTGCGTCGACGCTGGCCTTATTTATGCGGCTGAAAAGGTAGAGGGTGCTACTAAGTCTCACTTTGGCCTCAAGCATGTGGATTTCGTACAGATTGTCTTAACCATAGTAGAACTATACATGCAGAGAGTTTGGATGGGGTATAACTTGCCTAAAGCACTTTTGTAAAGAATTTCCAAATTCGGGTTGATGAATCTTTGTTATTGTTATATTAATAATGTTATTATTTATTAATTATTTTAATATTATCAAGGTTTTTTTTTGGCCTCTATCCGGTAAGAATTAAATAATTAAAACTATAATAATTTTTCAGCGTTTCTGGTTTGAACTGATACAACTGTATTTAACATGTTTCAAGAGTAATCCCAAATAATCAAGTTTTGAGGACGCAACAACTCAATGACTACGTAAGTAATAGGTGTGAAATTAAAAATAAAAGAAATTGGAATAGCTAGGTATATATATTTGTAATTTAATATTTTGTTGCAGCACCGTTTGCCTCAATAACAGCCATGGCCTTCATATTCATACAATATAGCAATGAATTCAGTTTGGCCTCTAATATCTTTTCGCAATCATCCTGGGCTGTATCAAAATATTCAATATAGGAATGAGGCCTCTTCCCAACTTTATTTAACATGCTGCTGAAATCCACTTCGAACAGTCTGATAATCGTGATTATTAGACTGATTCAAGGGTTTTGGATTATTGTAACAAGTAGAAGTGTTTGGAGAAATGAATAATCTATATTTTGTAAGTTCTACCTATTCAAATAATCTGCTAAGACAATAATCAGCTCAAGAGGTAATTATTTGTTACACTTCTCTTTCTTCTCTTCAATAACATCTTGTATAATCATGACCAACATTTTGACCCTGAAGATTTTGCTGCAAATCGCATCTGCAGTCGGGTAGTATCAGGCGCTACACTGAGATCTGAATATCATGCAAGACGCTGTGTTAACAGGTAACTCATATCTCGATGAGCTTCTCGACTGTAACAATCCCGAGCTGGTAAAACAAGTAATGAGAATTTTGAGAGAGACTTTTTTGGTATTGTACTAATGGATGATGGAAAGGAACCTACTTTCTCCTACCCGTGCTATTGTACATCAGCAAGCTCTGTCATTTCTCATTGCGCAGAGCCTAAATCCTGGCGCGAAGTTTGCGCCCTGAACACCAGATGTGTCTGACGCTGCCAGAGGATAGCACTCCCGTCAGGCTCAGTCAAGCGATATCGCTTACATCAGGAGAGCACTCGTCAATGCTTTTCTCTCCAGGCAGCGCCGGGAGATACTGCTCACGTCAGGAGAGCACTCACCAATGCCCTTTCCGCTAGGTGCCGTCAGGCTATACACTTCATGCTTGGAGAGCACTCGCTAATGCCCTTTTCGCCAGACGTCACCAGGATATACCCTTCACGTATCGAGAGCACTCGCCAATGGCCTCTTCACCAGGTGCCGCCAGGCTCTACTTTTCATGCCTAGAGAGCACTCGCTAATGCCCTCTTCGTTAGGCACCGATCAGGGATATCACCTGCGTCCAGAGAGTAACTGCCAATACTTCCTTTGCCAAGTTCCTTTGAAGAATATTACTCGCCTCCGGAGGGCACTCACCAATGCTCTCTCTGCCTATCTCTGTATAACGGAGCCATTTCAACTGTCTGGTGTATGAGTATACACAGGGTCCAGTTACATGCTGAGAGTTATTGTTAAAAGCCAGTTGCACGGTGATATGCGAGTACCGGCAGTGTAGTTAGCTACCAGCTCTTAGAGTAACTACATTCCGGATGGTAGCAAGGGGATCTATTCATGGGAGCAATGACTGATGAGTCTGTGCCTCGCCAGTGACTAGAAGACCGGCCAGAGTGAAGCTCTGATTTTCCAGTGATCCTCTATATCCTCTGAGCATTGTAAGTCCGCTGAAGTGCAGGGGCTATGCTAGGGAAGTCTACAATAAGTGAAAAACTCTACAGCAATGATTAAGCTTACACCTGATCGGCAGCTCATTCATGCAAGCCCTCGGTTGTGTGGCAACAAAGGCTGCAGGTGTTACAAAGGCTTTGACTAAGGGTGGTTGCCTTGGGTATCGGAAACACCTGCTGACGCTTAGAGAAAAGCGGGGTAGCGGTGGTATTGTTTCCGGCACAAACGAAAGGCCCCACCGGAACTTAGTAAGGAGTTAGGAGCAGAGAATAGAGGCCTTCGGAGTATAAGTACTCAGGTTCATTGTCGCCCTTCAGTCCTGTTCTCTCCAGTCTTCATCAGAAAGAAAACCAAGTTCTTATCGGTAGTAGAGCCCTTAAAGATTATTGAGTTCTAGCGATAGTATCTTTGAATAATCTGCAACCTGATTGTCTATCTTGCATGGCCGTCTCTATTCTATCCGATTCTGTTTCTCTTAGAAAGGACCCCCGTTACAGATAATCTTTAAGGCTCAAGTCACCTTCAGATTATTCTTCCTCTATACAAAAATGTCCGCCTTCTCGGCTCCAGATGCACCCCTTCAGATTGAATGGCAGCCGGTGCCCCTCCAGCTTGATGCCACTGAGCAGACACAGCTTGTCAGGAAATCTAGGACTGCTCTACAGACCTTCATTCCCAGCTGTGAGCCTGCCTGGCAGGATACCGATGAGGTTTCCCTTCAACAGTTCTTCACAGAGCTCCAGACCTACCTCCAGCATAGCCTGCAGAATCAGTTGATCCAAGGCAGTCAGGCACTACTCCTTGTACAAGAGCGACAGGCAGCACAAAATGCCCTGATGGCCGAAGCTCTTGAGTACATGAAGTTGGAAGTCAACTCTGTCCAGGAAGAACTCCGGAGGTATACAGAAAGAGATGAACTCAATCCCGATGCTATAGAGATTGAGTGGACAAACCCAGCCACTCCACCATACTTTGTTGTGGAGATACAGAGAGCCCTTGATGAAGGAAGACCGGTGATGGGTAGACCAGGAACTCCGGTACCAAATACACACTCCAGGTCCTCTTCCCGGGCAGCTACCAGAATAATGCAGCGGAAGACCAGCCCCTTCGCAGCATTTCCAGTCCGATCCACTAGGAGAGTTGTCCCTATTGTGCAGCCAGTGGTGGGAGCATCTCCCTTACCTGCCAGCCATTTCAGTGGAGTACTTCCATTCCTTGAAAGAGCCAGTCCACCCTTTGACTATGAAGGAGAGCTCTACCCAAGTGCAGGCCAAGGACCTCCTAGCCAACTAGCCAGGAACCCCGGAAGGTTCACCATGTCTGGGGCCACTCAAGGAGCACCAACCTCACTATTGGCTACCAACCCGGCACCAGTAGCACCTGTGGCCCCTCCTGCTGCAGTCAACGCTCCCCCTCCAGCTAATGCACAAGGTGGAAGCGGTGGAAATCAGAACCCTCCAACTCCTGCGGCCCATGCTCCCGCTCCCGGAGATTCAGATGGTTCTGATAGTTCAGATTCGGAACCAGAAGGTGGTGACAGAAGAGGCTGGCGGAGATACATTAAGAATAATCTGTAACGGCAACTATGGATTTCAGTTAGGTGATAAGTTGAAATGGGACTAGGAGGTATTGCGCAGTGGGATTAGGATCTGAAATTGGGATTTCTGTTATGTTCTTTCAGTTTCTGTTACGCAAAGGTATTAGTCATCATCGGACTATGGTTGGATATATAAGGAGGTATTGTCTCGTGTCTTTACTTGTTTTCTCTTTTTCTTTATTTCTTTACGCAACCTCTGTATTCTACTCCACCAATAGTATTCTTGTTCTACGCTACGTCATAGGGTTCAGTTTGACTGTCAGACCAAACGGAGCCATCCCATAGTCCATAGTCACGAATATCTTCTACTACGTTCTTGCCTCGGTTGTATTCCTTGGCACTATAGTCTCTCATCCATAGACCTACATTATAGAAGCTGGAGAAGCAACAAAGAGATTTGTTGGCTATGATGTCCCAGCAGTACCGACCTCCGGCCGCCTCTCCCCCTTCTGCTACTACCAGGGCTCGAGAACCAAAGGCGCCATCACCCTCCAAATTCCAGGACAAAGCGGAGCAAGTGGAGACCTTCATCCGGCAATGTGAGAATGTTTTCTCCATTGAGAGCCTGTCATTCACCTCTGAGGAGGTCAAGATCTGATATGCAGGCAACTTGATGGAAGTAGAGGCAGCGATCCGATGGTATGAGGCATACCACAACTCAATCGATTAAACCTCCGCCAACCATCTTGCTGGTATGCCGGTGCAGTTGGATCAGAGATGGAAGCGCTGGGATTCCTATGTGGATGCTTTTAGAGCAGCCTTCGGCGAAGCCATCTCTAGAGATGATGCTGTAGCCCATTTGAATACACTTACCCACACGGCTCGAGGAGGAATAGACATCTTCCTGAATACTATTATTCAGCTGATGTGGAAGACTGGCTATGAGGGTCAGTTGGTGGATGATAAGATCAACAATTCCCTCCTTCCGGACCTGGGCATGAGTTGGGCTCTTTTCAATCCCAAGCTAAAGTCCTTGATGGAACGGATAGCTGCTCTAAGAGAGTTAGGGCACACCCATGAGAGTTATAAAGGGTTGGCAGCTGAGAAAGCGCCCCCTCGGATCAAGAAAGATCCTCCTGCTGAGAAGGACCGACAGCCTAAGAGGAAAAGAGAAGCTGTGAGCTCCTCTGGACCTCAGAAGGCTCCCGGACCTAAAGACAAAGCGGCGGAACTGAAGGGTATCCCGGGGGATATTCTAGAAGAAAGAAGGAAAGCAGAAGTATGCTTGAAGGTATGATCTTTCGGTACTCCCTATTGGTAGAGTGCATAGACTGACTTGTGCAATAGTGCGGCAAGTCCAGATGCAAATGGACCGATTGTTGGTCCAAGGAACCTACTGTTGTCCGAGTGGCAGCAGTGAGAGTACAAAAGTGGAAAAGAGGGAAGGGTAATTCCAACTCTCAGAAGAAGTCTAAAGTGGCTGCTGTAGTAGCAGAGGATCCACTTGTTGTACTCCCGGAGGTTACAGAAGATTTTGTTTTCCAGCCTGAGCAAGACTCGGACAATGAAATCATCTGGTAGAAAAGTGTCTGTTTGAGTCTATGTTTACTAGTTTTCTTTTATACGAGTTTTTCAGTTTCTATGTTTCTCTTGAATAAATTATGATTGTCTTTCCGCCTATTTGATTGCTCCAAGCACTCTGAGGATGGGTTTAAGACCCGAAACAGCTGGTCTGTCAGTGCTCTACCAAAGTTACATTTACTACCAAGCCACTTCCAAACCGCTGCTAAAAAGACTACTACATAATATACCTGCTATATTACCGTTTGGGAATAGAATCAAAAGATCTTTGATCTTAGTAGTGCCCGAAGCTGTTAGCTGTGTTGAAAAGGCAAAGAGAAACGAGTTTAGAACCCGCCGTTAAGCAAAGAAGGTTGGAACAGAGGCTTCCCTCCTTACCATTACATGGAAAAAGACCTATACTGAAGGCAGGACTGTCATGGATGGTCAAAGGAAAGGATGAAGGCGCCCAAGGGTCTTTCCTGTTTAACACCGGTTGTATAGGAGCTATCCTCAACCAGAGTTTTGTCAGAAAACATGGAATTCCCTTAGTGCGACGGGATCAACCTCTGACAATGTTTGATGCTCAAGGAGATGTCATGATGGGAGGAGGCGAGTATTACACTCACCCGGTCTGCATGACTATGGGAGATCATAAGGAGACACTCCGATGGGAGGTGGCTACTTTGGAAGAAGGAATGACCGGCTACCTGCCAATTAGTTGGGCTAGGAAGCATAACCCGGACATCAATTGGGAACTCAACACCATGAACTGGAGGAGTGACTACTGCAAGCAGAATTGTCTCCCAACGGCCACCAAGATTGAACTGATCTCTCCATATCAGATGCTGGAAGAAGAAGAGACAGTCTATCAATTAATTGCTTCAGTATGACATGATGAGGACGGAGGTGATATTGCTGAGAAAATACACCACCTATACCGGAAATGGGCTGATGTGTTCAGTCAAGAAAAGATTGAGGAAATGCCGCCGCATTCCTATAATAATTTGAAAACCAAACTCTTGCCTGGCACTGCTCCCCCATTTGGCCCGCTGTATCCATGTTCCGCTCCAGACTTGAAGGCCCTCTGAGAGTACCTGGACAAAGAATTGGCTTTAGAAAAGATCTCTAGATCTAATAGCCCTGCAGCAGCACCTATACTGTTCATTCCTAAGAAGGATGGGACATTGCGGATCTGTGTGGATTACAAGGATTGAACAAGGTCACTGTCAAGGACAAGTACCCGTTGCCTATCATGAGCGAGCTCAGAGACAGGTTGTTCAAGGCCAAGATCTTCACAAAGATAGACCTGAAGAACGGCTTCAATTTGATCAGAATAGCTGAAGGTGATGAGTGGAAAACCGCTTTCAGAACCCGCTATGGACTGTATCAGTATAATGTGATGCCTTTTGGTATATGCAATGCTCCCTCCGCCTTCCAGGCAATGATCAATGATGTGCTAAAGAAACTACTAGATGAAGGAGTAGTTGTCTATATTGAAGTCATCCTCATCTACTCGGAAACTGAGAAAGAGCATGAGCTACTGGTCATGAACATCTTACAGAAGCTAAGGGAAGCTAAGCTCTGTGCCTCGATCAGTAAGACATCCTTCCATGTCCGAGAAGTAGAGTACTTAGGCTATCACATCTCGGAGAAGGGAGTATCTATGTCAGAAGGCAATGTGGAGGCAGTTAAGGAATGGCCAGTCCCTGAGAATATCAAGGCAGTACAGGCATTCCTCGGATTTGCAAACTTCTATCGCCGCTTCATTGAAGGCTTCAGTAAAGTTTGCAAACCATTAACTGATCTCTTGTAAAAAGATAAGAAATGGTATTGGATAGTAGTATATGAGCAAGTCTTTGAAGAACTCAAGAGGTTGTTCACAAGCGCTCCAATCCTCCTTCATTTTGACCCTAGTAGGAGAACAGTGGTTGAAACAGATACCAGTGATTTCGCTAAGGGGGCAATGCTCTCTCAGTATGGGGACGATGGAAAGCTACATCCGGTGGCATTCTATTCTAAGAAGTTCTCCCCTGCTGAGATCAACTATGACATTCATGATAAGGAAATGGGAGCTATTGTAGCCTCTTTCCGGGAATGCGAATACATGCTCAAATCTTGTGAGCAGGAGATCACGGTTTTCACAGACCACAAGAACTTGGAGTATTTTAATTCTACCAAGGTTCTCACTAGGCGGCAAGCTAGATGGTCTGAAGACCTCGCAGGCTACAATTTTAAAGTTGTCTACAGACCGAGAGAAAAGAATGGCAAGACTGATGTGCTATCTAGGTGCTGGGATCACCGCCTTGGAGAGGGAGGTGAAACTCTGCAGCCGGAGCCACAGATCTTTTTTAGGCCATATCAATTGGTTTTAGATCCTGCAAAGCTAGCGGCTGTCAGGGTGAATCAATTGCAGAACACATTCTTAGAGCGCCTATCTGCGGCTGCTAAAGAGGATAGCTTCTGGCAGGAACTGCACCGCTCTCTGGTTGAAAGGAAACCAAATTTGGACCAGAACTTGTCAGTCAAGAACGGTCTCTTCTTCTACAAGAATAGATGGTATATACCTAAAAACAAGAAGCTTCAGATGGAAATACTGTCCAATACCCATAACTCTAAGGTGGTTGGTCATTTTGGCCAATTTAAGACACTAGAGTAGGTGAAAATTAACTTCTTTTGGCCCAACATGGATAAGGATGTTGAGGAATACGTCCGGAGCTGTGACAGCTGCCAGAGGAATAAGACCTCAAGACACAATAAGTTTGGTATGCTCCAACCATTGGAGATACCCTATCGGCCATGGACTTCCATCTCTATGGACTTCATTGTGGAGTTACCAGAATCTAATGGGTTTACAAAGATTTGGGTAATAGTGGACCATTTTTTGAAGATGGCACACTACATCCCTCTTCCTACCCTCAATAAAACGGAAGATTTGGCTAAGTTGTTCTTGAAGGAAGTTTGGAGACTCCACGGTTTACCTGATGATATAGTCTTGGACAGAGATAGCAGTTTCATCTCTCACTTTTGGCAATCTCTCATGAGTCTCCTCAATGTGAAGCTGAAGATGTCCACATCTTTCCACCCCCAAACGGACGGTCAAACAGAAAGAGTTAACCAGACCCTGAAACATTACTTGTGGAGTTATTGTTCATATCAACAGGATGACTGGGCAGAACTCTTGCCTTTAGCAGAGTATGCATATAACTCGGCGGTCTCTGAGTCTACGAAAGTATCGGCTTTTTATGCCAACTATGGATATGAACCCAGGACCAACTGGCCGGCCCCAAAGGAAGGAGTAGAATGGAACAATCCAGCGAGTGAGGTCATGATATCTCAATGGGAATCTATCTGGCAGGCTTTGAATGCCAGCTTGAGTAAAGCTAGATTAAGGATGGCCCGGTGGTATGATGTTCATGGCATGGTACCGCCCGAAATCAAGTCCGGAGATGAAGTAATGTTGGACTGGCGCAATGTTCAAATAAAGCGGCCTTTGGGAAAACTGGATCAGAAGAAGATAGGACCCTTCAAGGTCTTAGAAGCTATTGGTACCCGTGCCTACAAGCTCTCTCTTCCTCCTCAAATGGGAATCCACCCGGTCTTTCATGTCTCTTTTCTGGAACCTTATAGAGCACCGGTATATCCTGAGAGAAGAGTTCCAACACCGGTACCCGAAGAGATTGAAGGAGAATAGAACTGAGTTGTCCAAGAGGTAGCTGATGACCAGGTCAATAAGAAGAGGAGACGAGTGGAATACCTAGTACTGTCGGAAGGTTATGAAAACGAGGATGCTACATGGAAACCTTGGGAGCATCTCAAGAAGAGTGCTGACGAAGCTCTTCGGGATTTCCATATGAGGTATCCTAAGAAACCCAAGGACAAGCAGATTGTTAGGGTTTAGTTTTTCCTTTAGGTTTTTCTTTCCTTGCATGTAACAGAAATTGTTGTCATATAGAATGGATGGTATGTAATGGTAGCCATACGTTTCGGTTATGCGAAGTGTCAGAGTGTGTAAAGGAAGGATTGTGCAGTGTGTGTGGGATTTGTTAAGCGAGTTTCTATTATGTTCTTTCTGTTTCTGTTATGCGAGAAGATGAGTCATCGTGAGTTGAGGTTTGGATATATAAAGGGGCGTTGTCTCGGCTTTCTTCTGTTTTCTTTTCTTTCCTTTCTTCTTTATGCAACCTCTGTATTTATTCCATGAATACTATTCTTTGTCCGTACTACGTCATAGGGCTCCAACCAGTTTATCATACCAGTTAGAGCCACCCCATAGTCCATAGTCAAAGTATACCTTTACGTCTACGTCCACGTCTACGTCACTACCTAGGTTGTATTCCTTGGTACCACAGTCTATCGCCAATAGTCCCCATGATATGGTAATAGAATGGTTATAGATCTCGGAGACCAAGATACTGGAAGAGGGGAGTAGTGTAATGGAGCCATTTCAACTGTCTGATGTATGAGTACATACAGAGCCCGGTTACATGCTGAGAGTTATTGTTAGAAGCCAGTTGCACGTTGATATGCAAGTACCGGCAGTGTGGTTAGCTACCAGCTGTTAGAGTAACTACATTCCAGACGCTAGGAAGGGGATCTATTCATGGGAGCAATGACTGACGAGTCTGTGCCTTGCCAGTGACCAGAAGACCGGCCAGAGTGAAGTTCTGATTTTCCGGTGATCCTCTATATCCTCTGAGCATTGTAAGTCCGCTGAAGTGCAGGGGCTAGGCTAGGGAAGTCTACAATAAGTGAAAAACTCTACAGCAATGATTAAGCTTACACCTGATCGGCAGCTCATTCATGCAGGCCCTCGGTTGTGTGGCAACAAAGGCTGCAGGTGTTACAAAGGCTTTGACTAAGGGTGGTTGCCTTGGGTATCGGAAACACCTGCTGACGCTTAGAGAAAAGCGGGGTAGCGGTGGTATTGTTTCCGGCACAAAGGAAAGGCCCCACCGGAACTTAGTAAGGAGTTAGGAGCAGAGAATAGAGGCCTTCGGAGTATAAGTACTCAGGTTCATTGTCGCCCTTCAGTCCTGTTCTCTCCAGTCTTCATCAGAAAGAAAACCAAGTTCTTATCGGTAGCAGAGCCCTTAAAGATTATTGAGTTCTAGCGATAGTATCTTTGAATAATCTGCAACCTGATTGTCTATCTTGTAAGGCCGTCTCTATTCTATCCGATTCTATTTCTCTTAGAAAGAACCCCCGTTACACTCTGCCAAATGAATTGACTCACATCGGAAATTATTGGGCAATTCCTTCTTCGCCTTGCTTTGCAGGAGATATTCCTCACGTTCAGAGATCATTCGCTAATGTTCTCTTCACCAGGCTCCATCAGGGAATACCACCTGTATCCAGAGAGTGCTCGACAATGCTCCCATCATCAGGTTCCATCAGGGTATATGCTACTCGCGTCGGGAGACCATTCGCTAATGTGCTCTTCGCCATGCTCCACCAAACGAATTGACTCATATCTGGTGACACCACGAATGCTCCCACAAATACTTTCAGAGCACTCACCAATACTCATAGAGTTACCAAAGCATCTGTAGTAATACCACCTAAGGTGAGATAACCTCTCACTTATATCCCTTTGAATTGATACGCTTTCGTCAAATGCTAGGTAAGCACCATCAGTCCCTCAAATGATATCTCACATAGGTATCTTTCATGCTGCTATACGGTCAATCATGGAATACTAATACGAGCACTGTTGTGTATACTGGTGATGACTACTAAACCTTTGACGAACGTGTATGTATCTGTCGATACGTGAAAATCATACTAGCCTTGAGGTTGAGACCATGGTACCGCTTATCTGAAAAGTTCAATGTCAATGCATAAGCAGCAACCATGGACTGGGAAAAGATGCAGAATGACTTTACTGATTGGAAGACCAATGTCTGCCTACCACGCCCTCCTGGAGTGGGCTTGCTGGATAGTCAAACTCAAATACTGAGCGGCCAAAACTTTACCTCCTTCTTCCAATCCGCATACTTAGCACTATAACATGAATTTTGAATTAGAGAGTCCAATTGTGGCTAACTTTCCTAAAGCACTCACAAATGCCCTCACGGCATTCACTATAGAGCACTCACGACTGCCTTAGGAGCATTCAAATTAGAGCACTCACGACTGCTCTCACAGCATTCAACTAAATTCATTCTACGTACGCAAGTCTATCCTCGTATTTACCAACCAATTGCCAGCCTCCATCTCAAGCAAATGAGCCATTCACAATATACTCCGAATATTCACGACCTATATCCTCTTCCCCCTCCTCCTACAGACCTTCAGCAGTCTATGTGAGCTATCAGCAATACCACGATCCTTTACTTTAAACAGCTCTACTATATATAGCCTATAGGCTCATCCCATACTGTTCCGCACAGTGCAAAAAGCCTCCAAACATCTTGGTAAGCATCCCCAAAACACTCCCCATATAATGGAGGTCATTTTTAAGAGAAATAGAATCGGATAGAATAGAGACGGCCGTGCAAGATAGACAATCAGGTTGCAGATTATTCAAAGATACTATCGCTAGAACTCATTAATCTTTAAGGGCTCTGCTACCGATAAGAACTTTATGTTTCTTTCTGATGAAGACTCGAGAGAACAGGACTGTAGGGCGGGAATAAGTTTGAGTACTTATACTCCGAAGACCTCTATTCTCTGCTCCTAACTTCTTACTAAGTTCTGGTGAAGCCTTTCCTCGGTCCGGGAAACAATACCGCCGCTACCCCCCTTTTCTCTAAGTGTCAGCAGGTGTTTCCGATACCCAAGGCAACCACCCTTAGTCAAAGCCTTTGTAACACCTGCAGCATTAATTGCCACATAACCGGAGCCTGCATGAATCAGCTGCCGCTCAGGTGTAAGCTTAATCATTGCTGTAGAGCTTTCACTTATTGTAGCCTTCCCTGGCACAATCCCTGCCACTATCGGTGGTCTTACAATGTTTAGAGGATACAGAGGATTATTGAGTAATTTTAGCTTCACTCTGACCGACCTTCTAGTCACTGGTAAGATATAGACTCATCAGTCATTGCTCTTATGAATAGATCCTATTCCTAGCACCCGGAATGTAGTTACTCTAACAGCTGGTAGCTAACCACACTACCGGTACTTGAATATCACTATGCAACTGGCTTCTAGCAATAACTCTCAGAATGTAACCGGGCCCTGTGTGTACTCATACACCAGACAGTTGAAATGGCTCCGTTACACTCTACTGCTCTGAGGAAGCTACCGATACCCATGTCCAATCCTTTCTTGTTTTCCCCTTCCTAAAAGACGCGTTTCCAGTAAACCTAATGTTGTAGACCTCGTACAACTCAAGTCTTTGGAAGATTGGTATCGGAACCTGCAAACATGTGATCATCCTTACCCGATACTCTAAAATAGTCTCAGAGCTCCCGGTAAAGCTTTGAGAGCATCTCGCATCTTCCACATACCCTTTTATCAGGCGGTACAACATGGTATAACTTATTTGCAGTGTATCTGCAATATTGAAAAGTCTTTCCGATTTCGTGGAGGGGTTGCAAAGACGCTTTAGAGGAAGTCGGCCTTCTACTGTCGGTTGTTCATTTGGCGTTTTTCTACGATCTTCGATTTTGAAAATCTCAAGTAACTCATTTAGGTTATTTCGATAGCTGCAAACAATATCGTCAGTGCTCTCAGGACCTCCAATGATGCCTTTCAGATTCAGAATCTGAATCTGTAATGCAATCGTCGCCCCCCATAGTTCAGTATTTGCGTTGCAGTATCGACCTTGTTCGATGCTCTATATGCTTCTTTTACCTTACGTATATGGGTGAGCTCACTGATGTCGATGGAGTACTGAAGAATGCTCCCAAATTTCATGGATCGATTAGGGAATGTACTGGGTTACGAGGAGTTGGATTAGTCAGAAGGGTTCTATTGGGTTCTATCGGGTTCCGTTGATTGTTAATGTATGAGTCATGTTGGATTTGTCATCATTGGGATTTTGTTGGGTATATTAAGGGGGGTTCGTTCTTATTTCTTGTTCTTTTCCTTTCCTTTCTTTCCATATGCAACGTCTTCTGTATCTATGCTGTCTATTACTTGACAATATTATCTTCCTCTTCTTTACTCAAGAAGACCACCGCCTCGCTACCCCTTATCCCGTTGACCCTTACCGACGTCAGAGCCCCTTAGGACCCCTATTGCGAGTTCCCACACCGACCCCTACTACACCCTTCGTACCCTGTGGAATACTTGCTACTCGCCCCCTTGAGAATAAGGCTGCCGTAATGAGGTTGAAAAATTTATAGTAAGGATTAGTTATAAAAATAAAAACGAAGAATTATAGAAATGATACTATAACTAATAAAAAAAAAAAATTTATTTTTAGAAGAAAATTGGTTTTGGTATTGGATATCAGATTTCAGTAATAGAAATACAATCTTGATGTCGAACATATGGTCTTGGTATTGAAAATACAGTTTTGCTATCAAAATACGGTTTTAACTCATTATATCAGCAATTATACTAATTACTAAGTAATTCCATAAGCGATTATGTAAGCTGACAGGGGTAGAGTGTGCAAAACTGGCGTACATACGCCAGCTTTTCTCCCTCTATCCATCTCAGCTTATATAATACCTACACATAATATTCACCTTTCATGGTCTGAGTGTAGATTAATTTTAAAAGAAAGTGGACGGTCGCACCCTTTAATATATACTCCCCCTCCTATTCACCCCTAAGCTTCCCCACACTACTCCAGAAGATTCTACTACATTTGGTCTCTACTTGCATAGTAGTAATCGAGTGCGTGCCTTTGCACCTTTGCGCAACTCTCATCAATCCCAGCAAACTGAGCCTGATAACTAGTTCTTATATAAAATATCCTATAAATAATATAATTATAAAAAATATATTAGTCAATTTGCATTTGGAAATTCATTACAAAAGTAGTGTTAGCATTTTTCACCCATAAAACATTTCTGTACACATAGTTTTAGCATGTTTAACTACAATTTTAACCACTACCCACTTATTCGGATTTATTTTTTTATGGTTTCTTAAAACCAGACCCATATGGACTATAGAGGTTATTGCTATGCCAAGACGGGCACGTGTAGTACGACATTTCTTCGTGTAACACACCGATGCGAGTGATAGCCTATGACGCCCACATTTACTTCCTAATGCTTGACAACAGCGTTGCAGGTGAGCCCCAATAATATCATTTTCTTGATATATCTTCGGTTTTAGTCGGTACATATGCCTTTGAACGAAACAGCAAGGAATCCTACACCGCCTCTACCAGCATATCCTCTCCATTTAGCTCAATAACCCCTCCTCGCGATCGCCGACGTTAGGAATGGTCTTCTTTCATCCGGTACGGATAGCTGGAGATCTACGAAAGCTCCTAGCTGCCAGCCCCATCAGAGCTCAGCCCGCCATTGCTGCTGTCTAGCCCTTGAGATATACATCGCTGTAACGTAACATTCGAATTGAATAGAAGCCCGGGAATGTCTCGGGGCCGCAATAGTCCTATCGAGGGACAACAGCTCGGTGAAGATCTAGCGGATTGAATAGCCCATCAGTATTCCCTGGGAAGGCTAAAGACTGAGCGGTATTCTCTCATGAAATTCTAATTCTCAGCGGGATAGAAACGTCTGTAGGCAGAACTTGCAACTCTCGCGCGCGAGGTTGGCTGCTGCTTATCAAGTGCTTTGCCAGCAGGAAGCGTGCCGGCATCAGTTCACTCCTTGCCGGTAAACCGTACGACTAGCGCAGATATTCCATCCAAATGCAGCTCCATATCTCTACCACCTACCCCAACTTCTTCAGACCCGCGAGCATCTCTATCCAACATCAAGCAGTTCATCCGTAATCTCTCCGCCAGAGAAGACAACCCCACCCACCCCAACACATCGAACGCGTTCATAACCCGCAAAAACTTGTCCGCGCATGCCAATGTGCTAGATCAGGAGCACTACCCAGGCTTCTGGGGCCCGAGGACTACCTTTCTTAGATACTTTATATCTTTTCCACCCGCGTAGTCCCCGGGCCGACCGTAGGTAATATTTAATAGGCTGGGCCGGCCGGTCTCCGAGCTGTCTGGGACCCAGGTCCAACGGGCTAGATCGGGCCGGACCGACCCACCGCAACGCCCGGCCTGCCATGTGCGAACGTTCCTTTTACCGCAACCCAGAGCACACCATTTTACTCACAGAACGTCGTCTGCTACATCCAACGATGCCCCGCCGAGGGTCGTGTGGCATCCACACGTGTCCCCAGCTACTAAGATGTCCGGTGGAAACACGCCTCTCTGTTTCTCCGGCACGTGGCTAGGTACGTTCCCACTTTGATTGAAGCTGTGGGGATGCCCGTTTACCCCGGACCGTGGTATATTTACACAGCCCAGCGAGCTGGCGAATAGGTACGCTAGAGTCATCCGGCAGGTCGCCGTGAGAAAGCTTACAGCCACGGACATACATGGTAGATGCCGCATAACCGAAGGCGGAAAAAGATGGAAAGGCAAATCTTTTTTACAGCGCACGAACGTGTCCCGGAAAGCCAGCATCAAACCGCCTCTCATCACCACCTATAAGGCTGGGGTATGCGCGAGTCGACGACCAGATTCCCGTGTCCGGCTATCTCCGTCTTTCTGTAGCGAAGGAGGAAGAGAGATAGTGAGCCGGAAGAGCGCCGGGCCGTTCTATGAACCGGGAGAGTGTTCTTTTCAGGAAATAGAATGACCGAGTGATATACCATGATCCGGAAATGAACTTGAATCTTCGGCATTACGGATAGCCACGTGCAACACCACAGAAGAGATGAGAAGCCACGGTTGGTTTAAAGGGACCTTTAGGGAGTGTCATAGTGTCCTACACCATGGTTTCCCCGCCGAGTTCATGGTAGAACAGGTCTTCCAGACAGAGTAATGATACACTCCGGGGTGATTCCATTCGAAAGACCGATGACTCTTTAAAACACCACTTAATATACGACAGCATCAGCAATTCCCTACGCAGTTCGTCCTCGAGGTATCAGGAACCATATCGGAGGCCGAACCATCGGCGACGAGTACCACCATCCCAACGGCACCGACCATGTTACCCGCGAGACGCAGATTTGTAGCACAGTGTAGGGTCATCACAATCGCTAACTCACTCATCAATCCACCCATACCTAGATAAATGTCAAACTCAACAATTTCCATATATACCAACTTCTATTCTAGGCGGGGCAATATCTCTCCGACCAATATATGGCCACAATGCGTGAGAGCTATACGCAAACCCAGGTAGCCGTGGGAGTCGTCAACAAAGTCGTTTCTCTCCATTTTGTTGGATCTCGATATTAAGACGACAACAGGGCTAGGGTGCAAACGAATATGTGATATTGTGGTGTTTGGTACCACCGGAGGTGTCAGGGTTAGGTGACGTCCTACTATTCTGTGCATGCGCAGCAACAGAGAAAAGACCTTAACATCAGACACCCAAGATCCTCAAACCCAAGCTTCACATGCTCGCTCATCCCGCGAAAACATTTCCGGGCTAATGATTTGCCGGCCCCGACTCCTAAGACATGATTGACGCAGGAGCACCGGCGGCCGAATGAGCGGTTGCACTGAGGGATGAGAGATTGGTTCAGAAGTTGCCCTTGAGCATCTGCGATTCGTTAATTCCAGAGACGACAACATAAACCGCCAGTAGGAAGAGCACGCAGTAGGTAAACAATCAACCTCTTGAATATTATTATGACTCGCCGACCAATTGCTATATGTAGGTATATTCACAGTTCCGCAGTTCCACAGTTCCAGCCCCTCAATTCTGCGGCGATATCGAGATTCGAGACCCGACATAGAAGAGGCCTAAGCCTGTGTCCACAAAAAAAACCGATTCGGATAATTAAGCCGGATCGGGCCTAGATCCGTCTTCGCAGGGTTTCTACCGAGGCATCTCGAACATCCCCAACGATCCTCGGTCGACAGGAGGAACCCTGCACAACTGCTCAACCACCGCCGTCCCATAGCTCTATCTGTAGCATTTTTTTTTCCCCTTCCCTGACTGGCGGAATCGCTCCCGGACCAACAGAAAGGGCCACCAGTGCACAAATTGATTTGTAAAATAGCTAAAGGACATCGAGGGCTTCGTTAATGCTACGTGGAGGGTGCGCAGAGTAGATACCTAGGTAGCGCAGCGGTGAAACTGCTCCCCGAGTCTTTCTCAACAGAAGAGCTATCCGTTATCGATTTCTGCAATCGAATCCCGGCCAGAGCAAGCACAGGCACCGGCCCACAAGGAGATACCGGTACTGCTAACAAGCTAGCCCAGCGTTGCTAATCTGTTCGCTGTCAACCGTACCTTTCCAGATCCAGTCCCTTGATTCCTGGCTAGCTCCTTCTCGAACATGTTTATATCTACTCGCCTGCGGGCCTCTGCCCCGTACGCAATCGGATCCATAGCTTCAGCTTCAGCAGCAGCAGCAGCAGCAGCAGCGCCCTCCAGATCAACTCTCCACCTACGATCTTCCCTACTCTCCAGGAACTTTTGCTCGACCCCTACTCTCCAGAGAAACTTCTGTAAGGATAACCTCAACCTCCCACCCCCACTGTTAAAAGCAGCCCCACTGATCGTCACACGTCTCCAGACCAGCGCACAACCCGCACCCTCGAAGACGTCTTCTACTTCCGCCAGCGCACTTGGTTCTCTTCAGGCATTCTCATCTCGATCCTCGCCACCGTCCCAATCATAATGGCTACCCGAGAATATATCGCCCTCAGCGACGCTGAGTCCCTCACTGCCTTCACACCCAGTGGCCAGCTTGAGAGGGAGATCGAAGAAAAGATCAACACGCATCCCCTCACGCTTTCCCTGCGCTCTAACCCTGAGTTCACCGAGTCCCGTCCCACACTCAAACTCTCCCCCACCTACCGTCCCTCCTCCCTCACCTCGGGGGTCCTCTCCGGGCCTAGAAAGATCGTTGTTCCGCCCTTTACATGGTCCGAGGAAGGGGGAAAGTCGATGACGACCATCATGTATCTTGGCGAGGACCTCTGCGGTCATCCTGGAATAGTGCATGGCGGTTTGTTGGCGACATTGCTGGACGAAGGGTTGGCGAGGTGCTGCTTTCCCGCACTGCCGAATAAGATTGCCATGACGGCGAGCTTGACAATGAACTACCGCAAGCCGACCCCAGCGGGTAACTACTACGTTTTAAGGGCAAAGACGGTCAAGGTGGAGGGGCGAAAGGCGTGGGTGGAGGGGCACATTGAGACGTTGCCGAAGGATGGAGAGGAGCCGGTCGTGATGGTTGAGGCGAATGCGCTCATGATTGAGCCGAAGCAGGCGAAGGTATGTTAAACATTGAGATTGGTAGAAATCATGAAATTGGTACTGACGAATCCGATAGCTTCTCATGAGTATTGTCCCACAGAAATAAAGCGGAGATGTTAGTTTTGTTCTTTCTTCGTTCTAGATTGCTTAGAGGGGTGCCATAGATACCATAGATGCGATGACCCTTTCCCTCCTGGCTTTGTTGTTATTGTCTTTCTTTCTTTTCTTTTTCTTTCTCGTATTTGTGGATATCAGGACTGGGTGGTTAGCTAGCTGGGTTGGTTGGATGATCTGGCTGGGTCGTGTGGGTTAGATTTGTTAGATGACGCCATTAATTTAAAGTAGATCATGTCCTAGAACTCGATTAGAATTCGCCAAAACACAAATTCCTCATATCAAAAGGAAGTTGGTTTCGCTATAAAAATACGGCCAAGATTGTCGGCGTGTCGGCACTTAAGTCGAGATGCAGGTACCGCAGACGATTGTAATCATGAAAACGGGTCGGGCCGAGGATCGGCGTAAATTAAAGCCAAGCTCTGCATGAAACCATTAACTACACCTAGGCCTGTCAATTCGAGAACAGCCAAATAGAGGGTGATTACCAGGGCGTTGGATGAATGAACATGCACGTGTTTTCATCATCCCATACTGCCAGTCGTAGGGGTTAGAACTTCAAATCTAAATTTCCCCAACCTCCAAACGCTCGTTGTTTTAGTTATTTAGTGCCATTCGTGTGGACTAGTCGATATCCATAGCGAAAATTCCATAGGTCCTCCTCCATTCTAGATATTTCCCCCATTGCTGCCAATTGAATTCAATTCTGGAAGGCTCAAAATCTTGTAATTATTGGTAACGAGCTCTAGGCCTTGATTTACTGTTAGTGAGGGGCGCTATGATCTCCGTTCTTGGGAGTATATCTTCGTGCTCTTGGACCTGATTTCCAAGCTTACTGTTTGAGGAGATTGGCCCCAGGCCCTTAAGAGGAAGGCGGGGGGCGGCGTAGTATAGGAGTAATAGGGACTATCGGTGGCTGGATGTCTTACTTACGCCGCAATATGTAATCCTATCCCCTCTTATGCACTCTAGCTAGAGTATCTCTTTATAGGGAGAATATACTCCGAATTGCCACAATTGACGCATTTATCATCAATTGCCCCAGCTAAAACGGCCGCTCTGTGGCGGTTCACCAATAGAGATCAGTCAATTGCCAAATACCTCTTGATGCTTTGAAATGAGGAGGGGCAAAAGAAACACTTCGTTGGTGATTAAGGGCCTCTACCCAAGCTCCTAGTCTTTGCCTCTACTTTTCAGTTTAACGTATAGGACAAAGCTCACTAACAATTCCAGAGCTCAATCAAATGGTTAACTCTTGCCCTATGAAGGATACTCCTTGGATTCCACTCTGATTCGCCGGTTTATTCTGCAAGGTAGGTACAGCAGGCGGCGCTGTGAGCCAAGAACGGTCTGCATATATGCCACTGGACCAGCACGCCTCGTGGATATACACCGCAAGTTGATAGAACAGGCACGTATCAATCCCATCATTCCCATGTACCCCTCCACAGCCATTGCCATAGGCAATCATAGATGATCAGGCAGTCTCTCATAATCCAAAACTTCTCTAAGAAAAAAACCAAACCTCAATAACGACCAAAACAGGGTTTCTCTTTCGCGCGATCTCCCAGTACAATTTGTCACGGTTGATTCAGCTACGCAGATCGGTGGAAGTGCGGTAACGAATTATATCACGCCGAGCTTTTCTTATATTTCACAAAGATAGTTCTTGGGGTCTCATTAAAGCATATTTTGGTCTCATATCGAATATGATTGGATCATAAGGTGTCACTCGGGATAACAATCCCATTTGACTCGTTTATTGATAGAGTATATGCAGCCCCCCGGTTATGATAATAACCACATTGGGACATTATATAGCCCTAATCCAAGTATTCACAATAACCGGTCAGCCGAAAAGGTTAGTGTTACCATAATTCGATACCGCTGTACGTCGATCGCTCTATTGATCTCCTTCCCTGCTTGTAACCACTCAGTACGTATTGTATGCATAGAGCGTTTTATCCTACTACACATGAGCGAATTAGGGCAATTATGCAGCCAGTAGGTGCGCATAGAGGTTTTTCGAACTTTAAACCCCATCAAGTGTCAATTGCGGTATTCATTTACATAATATTATTCAGTCTGGCGCCCGGATTGCTCCGCTGGGATAGATAGGTTTCAGAATTCGACGGCAAAATCGAGCCCGGCCCTATGTATTGTTGCATGTAGAAGTACACTTGGCATTATCTATAGCATGTGCGGCCAGTCTCCGATTGATCAATAAGGCGATATACAATTCTTCGTAACCCACTGACGTTTTAAGGCAATTGATAATCGGCGAATCAATTTTAAAAACGACGGCTGTTAGGAAAGGGGGCGATAAAGGCGTCGAAGACTGGTTCATGTCCTACCTATCGCTGATATCTTTTGATGGTATGCCTTGCTTTAAGCCTGACGGGGATAACACCTTTCGGCATCCAGTCCGCGTAGTTGAAATGCAGGGGTGCGGGGTCTTGTGTGGAAGTTTGAATTTTATTCTAGAAGGTTTTCACTCACCTCTGATGATTATACTAGCTTACCAGCAAAAGAACCAGAAAATACAGTTGCTCAGGGCAGGGATAATTTGTATGGAGTGGCGCCATTCTCTCATTCAAATAACCCCTGTTTCCGTCACTTGCATTTTCTGGTTCTTTTTCTGGTAAGCAAGTACGCACTCTCATCAGAAAACAGACAATTCCCGAGTAGGTGGCCTAAGATTTCATAGTCCTCAGTTGATATCATATGATGCTGTGTTACTTAACAGTTTCAGATAATTTTCTTTTCTGTGCAATTGTGGATTGAATATGCGCACAATATTGCTCATTTTGACAGCAATCGGTCTCCATGATAAAGGCGCAAAAATTATCAGTGAATTGGTATTAACTATGACGACGTTCGGACAGAACTTCCGAATATTCGGTTAGTACCTGCCCATAATATCCGGACATTCATGAACACATACATCTATGTACTCCAGTCTTCCCCCCCGTTTTTCATGCAGGGGGATGCTCTTGCACGGAGAGAAAGCACCTACATGTATGTATCGTGACGCATTGACTGTTCCCATATCAATTGCAAGATCCGATATATATACTCGCTATCTACCATAAGAACCTGAAAATGCAGGTGCCAATATTGTATGGGGCCAAGACAATTCTCCATACAAATTATCCCTGTCTTCGTCACTTGCATTTTCAGGTTCTTATGGTGGATAGCGCGTATACAGTATGTATTTAATTTCACACACCTTTATTGAGTACCGTAGACCTGGCACTGGGTTTTCGGAGTGCTATCCTTCTATGCATGTAGTTGACGTCAACCAATTCTCCGAACCACTACTTTTCTATATCGATATCTATTCTCCCCTTACTCGCCATGTTGTCTCAACAGTTTCAAATCATGTGCCCCAGAACTCACTTATCTTTTCTTTATGCGCATAATGAAATCCCGGGCTCCTCAAGTAAATATCTGCCACGTTCATATGTATGTAAATCATTCATATTACTTCTTATTCTCCAGTAGAATTAACTGCGTAAAAACCAAAAAATAGACCTTTTACACGCGTTACGAACCTTGTACTTATGTGGTGTGCAGATTGTATGGATGCGCAGACCACTTTGCTCAAGGATCTTTTTTTTTTTTTTCCAAGTCTATGATAGGTGGGAAATCTGAAGATGGTGTGCGAGAGTTGACAGTTGTCTGAGGGGGCTGAGTCTACTAAATAGTGGGGTAAACGTAGTAATAACAACCCCTGATCAGAGCCTCAGTAAGTCCAATATGCGATTGAAGCTAAATTAGATATTCATCAGTAAAAGTTAGGACTCTTCTTTACGCACTCGGTTTCGTATCCTCAACTATGATGTCAGTCTCAGGAGACTCGATCTATAAAGGTGGTTACCACAGATTGTCTGAAACCGTTAGAAAATTACACGATGGCCCAATGTGTTAACGGGATACGCTGCTGGTATCCGAGACTGCATAGACTGTGTCCATATATGAACCACGCCGATAGGGCATCATCCAAAGTCGCGCTGTGGCAGTGCGATTAGTGGAAAGTACATGTATCTAGATATGTACCAATATCAGCGAAATCATGTGCGAACGAACGGGGAGTGGTATGTTAGATGAACCTCGATGGCCGTAGAGGTAGGTACAGCTGTCACTTCATGCACCATAATGGCCAGCGTATGAAGGCTGTGCATTCTTTATCGATGGTTGAAGAGCTAAAGAGTGGGGTGATACAGCATCATGTGGAAATGGCCAATAAGAATATCGAAATAAGCCTGGGATTATACAGAACTATAGATATATGAACTCTACCCTGATTACTAATAAGGAGATAATGGTAAAGCTCCATTTTACTACATGTACTCGGCAAACTAAAGTCCATAGCATACATGTATGATGTAGCTAGGATTCTCAAGGGAAGAGGTGCAAAGTCGTAATTCAAACTATGACTAACTCTTATAGGCTAAGGGTTAGGGTGTTCGACAGTTATCCACGTCTTGGCGAAACAAAGGAGCCAGCTCACAAAGCAGATTTGCGCAATTGCCTCTTGTGCCTCTCAGGCGCCTATTCGAGACTGAGGAAGCTGCATTCCACTACAGTGAGACTACCGCTGTCTTTTAGCTACGTATACACTATGCCAACAAAGTAGAGCGCTTTTGGTGCTGGCATTGTTTGGATTCTGGCCGGACTATGAATACACACATGTGGTGCAGTTTCGATATGCTCCGAGTGATAACTCATGAATAGGTTGCGGTAAGACACCTCTTCCGCATATATATTTTATCTGCCTAAGTACTAGCTGTGTTCATCTAGAATGTGGAACATACATGAATGAATGATGGGACACCATTCAAAAGCGGCGGACGGAGATGGAATCCCATTACCGGGATCGAAGCAAGGGTTGCCGCGCGTCTCATATCAAAACCCTGGTATGGTGGCATGGTGATTAAACTCCACTCAAAAGAATTTTTTTCAGATGTTGCTCATTCTAAATTATGGCCACTCGTAATCTATTTGGAATGACAGTAATATAATGCATGTAATTGATGGGCTCTGCATATTAAATTCCGGCATTGGCATCACGCAGTCGCAATGGGACCAGATGGCATCTCTACAGTATTGTAATCGATAAAAGATCCTCGTAATTGGTATATGAATATATACATGTATGTGTATACGGATACCAATCACTTTTGAGTTATTACCCCCCCCTCCCCTCCAAACACAAAAGCACATGTACACCACTTCTCACACCTAACCCATCACACCCACCTCCTTCCCCGCCGAAAGTTTATTTTTGAAGTTCCAGGGGTTCTTGCAGACGTTCAGCCCGAATTACAACTTATTAAACCTTAATTATTAATTAGAGCCTCAATGAGTTGCCGAAATCCGAGCCAGCATAGGTACATGCTAGAGCTCAATCAAAAGCGGTGGTGTCGTAACCCGGTTCGTACTAACTAACGGTGGTACCTGCATGAGGGATCTCCCTCGCTTGACAAATTTTCCGGTAGATCTGCCTAGACAGCCAGGGGAATTATTTCGTTGGTGTGAAAAACCTTAACAAGTACCAAGATTGCACTAAAAGTTCCTGATACCTACATGTACATGTAATGAGTCATCAACAGGGGAAAACGCTTTACGCGCGTTAGCTAGACGCTAGCAGTGCAACAACACACAGGACCAGTCAGTCTGATCATGGAGAAAACCTTTCGAAACTCGAAGTTAGAGATATACGGCCTAAATGTACGCGTTCCTATTTAAAGCCATCTGTCAGAGAATTCGCGAGTTGAAACACAAAATGTATTCTCAAATCCCCTGGGGCATATCTGACTCATGGGACTGCTCGAGGCGAACAGTCAAGGCAGTCTAGAGTATATCGACAACATGTAGGCGGTATAGCTCCCCTTATATACATGTGGTAGCACTTCTCATATCAGTTAAGATTCCAATGGTCACGATGTCTAAGGTGTAGTCACATACTGCCTTATCTCGCTTGATCGTTCTGAGACGTTTTAATTACGTTGGTGCGCAGTCCATGTTGTTTCAACATTTAGGTGTGTAATTCTCTGAGGTAAGTTAGCGAATAAGCCAAGAACGTAGACAGCACATCAAATATGCACATTGTTTATGGGTGCTATGTACTAAGATGTCCATGTACATGTAGCTTCCCCGCCGAGAAACCACGCCTATCTCATGTATGGTGTGCTGTAATATAAGTGCACCAATGACGATCCCCGGCCTCCGTGGCTCCAATACATAGATGTATACCATTAACCATTGATAAGCACTCTAGATACTTGGGCCTGATCTGATCCTATCACTAAATCCAGGATAAATCTAAAAAGTAATAGTTCTTAGCTCCCGATTCATCAGGAGTCACCGTATACTAGCCCCAACGTGTGGGTACATGTACATGTGCAGTACCGTATGTAAGGTATCAATACCTTTCACCCTCATATGAAGTATATACTTGTAATTATGTCATCTCATAGCGTGGCAAAGCTGCAGCTTCATCAGGCTCGACAGCTCAGGGGTATCATCTTTAAGTTGATCATGAGCGATGATGGCCATATATGCATAAACACATGCAGTCTGTATTAGAGCGTTTTAGCTGTGCCAGTTGAACAGAAAGTTGGACAGGTTGGACAGAAATTCTAACTATTTTAGGCAAAGACTTGCAAGGATCCAGCCAATAAGAGGTGCAGGACTTTCTGTCCAAGTGCTCGACTTTCTGTTCAACTGGCGCAGCTAAAACGCTCTATTGAGTATCATGTATGATGTATTTAGAACACGAAACGAATACTGGCTACTCCAGATCCCTACATAATTGTTTCACTCAATAATCTACAAACTTAATTTCACTTTTAGGTTGCAATTGGCGTGGCACCATCCGCCGTTTTCTTCTAGGATCGATGTATATATCATATTTATGGCAAGAGCCTTGGTAATGCTCCTTTCTGGAAAAAAAACGCAGTAAGGGCTAGCAACGTTACAGAGTAGTAAGCTTGCTCAATCAACTAGGAACTTTAGACTTGAAAGCATCAGTACAGCTTCTAACGCTAAAAGTGTAGTTTAAACGGAAACACGGGGACACGGGGACACGGGGAGACATGTAGATATGGTGAAACATTCTCTAGAATTTGTTTGTTTTATCAAACTGCCTAGTCCTGGTATATAGAATTGATATTATAAGTGACGTAGATTTGAGTGGGTCAATCGCGCAGCGTCCTGCTCACATCCAACCTTAATTGATTTCATGCAGCATAGTCACTACTCTACTGTTGATGCTTGTGCTACCAATTTAAACTAAATCTTTAAGTGAGGGAAGATTACCGAGCGACCGCATACAGCGTACAAAATCCTGATTTATTTACAAGTGATTTTGAATTTGCCTATGGGAAGTTTGTTTGCCTCCACGTGCACGGAGATGGTTCAAAGCAGGATGTTCGCCGTATCATTTGACAGAAATGCGAAGGACGCAAAAAGATCTAGCCATTTAATTTTGCACATCCGGAGGAAAGAGTGATTTATACTTGTTATGTTGTTGGTCTGTTATTCACGATCAACGCAGGTTCATGCTTGCCCCTTTCTTTACCTGACAGAAATGCGGCTATTCACCCCCAACGAGGTGCTTCGGGTCCTTCATACTCTACCTCGCATATATTCATACTCTACTTACCTGGAGAGATTAAGCTCTTTCTCAGCTGGGTCGCGGACGCTACTTATGGTAGGAACGATATTAGATGAGGTTGTTATGTGTTGATAATATCTCTGATTGGGTTGGGGCACCCACACTAACCTACATACATTTATTACAGGGTATGCATTCCCATAATCCATGTGATATAGAGACGGAGAGGGCTCCGCAATTCTTGGCGCCTCATGTGTTTCAACTAGAGAAGAGCGAATTTATTCCTTCCATCACTCACTCTATGTACTGGTATTGGGAGTTCGAATTTGCCATTAGAAGATAAGACGGACGCTTCAGGTGGCCATGGTTGTGGTGTTGATATTTGATGAGGTTACCGTAGTTTTTTTCCCCGTTTTCGGGGCTTGACTCGAACTGTTAAGTACGGAGAGGTGAGACTAGGCCGGGGGGCTGTGCAAGAAGCGTCTGCAACTGCATCCACAATCGAACCAAGACTTTCGGTTAAGTAGCACTGTAGGTACATGTTCAATTGTTTCTCATTTGCTGGTGTCCAGCTCACCTCAAGTGAAAAGAGTAGGGATTTTAGGATCCTTTGTCGTGTGGTGTGTGTGGTCCCATTGTATAATGAACATGAATGCACGTAGAATGTGGGTACTACGAGTTTGTTTATTATATGTACATGTACATGTATGCATAGTAAAACTCAAACCGCCTCTTCTTTCACTCTCTGTCCCGACCTCCCCCTCCCTCTCAAACTACTTCACTTTCACTTGCACCCACAACACAATTCATCGTCACGCTGTACTGGGTGTAACTGCCGTCTTAGACCAGCCACACCTCTATCTAAGCTCTTTGCTGCCTTCTTCAGCCGAACATCTTCCACCGCGAATGCCCTCTATCCCTTTGACACGATTTCAGCAGCGGTAAAGGGAAAGCTGCGAATCATACACCCTTCTTTCTCTCCTTAACTCAGCTCCCATCAAAGAGAATTGTTGCCACCAAGGAGGCCTATAATCGAGGTCGACTGATTTATTTTATCAGCATTGTAGGCCCATACTAAATGGACAAGAGGAACGATCCCCCACGACGGCCATCTGACTCTGACAAGATGTCGGGCAATAATGATATTTCGGTTTGCCACCCACTCTTCTTTACCCTTTATCTCTTTATAAAACTTCTTTGCTAAACGATTGCTCCCTATTATAGCCTGTTACTAAGTCAAGAAATAATTCTGGGTCACAGCCAAAGGACGACAAAACACATCTAAAGGTGCCGACCATAACAGGCCCTCAAACCCGGGGAAACTCGTTAGATAGTCACAGCCCGTCAGATGGCGAAACGCTGGTTCCACCGCTTACTACCACTACTGATGCTAAATCGACACACGAGGATGAGGATCCACTTAAACCTGACGCAGGAAATGAGCATGAATTTGTGGTTGAAGATAATGTGTTTGCATTCTCACCTGGACAACTAGGGAAGTTGTTCAACCCAAAGAGTCATAGTGCATTCAGGGCTTTGGGGGGTATAAAGGGTTTAGAGGTTGGTTTAAGGACAGACAGGGTCACCGGATTGAGTCTAGATGAGACAAAATTGGATGGGCGAATCACCTTTGAACAAGCCGTTCTGTCTGCACAAGGCCCAAACGGGCAGTCCAGAGAACCCACTCTGGTTCCAACAGCTACCAATGATGTCAATACACTCGCTGGTTTACCACAAGATGCCTTTTCAGATAGGACTAGGGTTTTCAGTGACAATCGCCTTCCCGAGAAGAAAATCAAAAGTATTTGGGCATTGATGTGGATTGCATTGATGGATAAGGTCTTGCTGCTACTTTCTGGAGCGGCAGTGATCTCTCTTGCGTTAGGATTGTATCAAACGTTTGGCGGAACTCACCCGGCAGGAGAAGCTAAACTTGATTGGGTCGAGGGTGTTGCTATCATAGTTGCTATCGCCATCGTTGTTATTGTTGGCGCTCTAAATGACTATCAGAAAGAACGTCAATTTGTGAAGCTAAATAAGAAGGTAATTTCAACCTTGCAAAGTCCAATTCGAGCCTCACCAACTAACCACAGTCGTTGATTCGTAGAAAGAAGACCGTATGGTCAAGGTCATCCGGTCTGGAAGATCTCTTCAGATTTCAGTCTATGATTTACTCGTTGGAGATGTCTGCCATCTTGAGCCGGGAGACATGATTCCAGCCGATGGTATATTCATTTCAGGTCACAACGTGAAATGCGACGAATCTTCTGCCACCGGTGAGTCTGATCAAATGAAGAAGGTTTCTGGAGATGAAGTCTTCGCCCAGATGGAGGCTGGCGCTTCAAACTATCATAAGCTGGACTGCTTCATTATCTCTGGCGCCAAAGTCCTGGAAGGCGTAGGCACCTATATGATTACGAGCGTCGGAATTCATAGCAGCTTTGGAAAGACCATGATGGCTCTCAGAGAAGATGCTGAGGCAACACCTTTGCAGATGAAACTGAACAACCTTGCTGAGGCAATCGCCAAACTTGGTGGAGCGTGAGTCTATCTACCAGTCCTAAGAATCTAGTTATAGTTTAATTCTGACTTTTACAAAACAGCTCCGCCCTTTTGCTCTTTATTGTTCTTTTCATTCGTTTCCTTGCACATCTTCCTACCAGCAGCGCGGACGCATCAGAGAAAGGACAACTATTCATGCGGATCCTTATCACAGCTATCACCGTCGTTGTTGTTGCTGTTCCCGAAGGTTTGCCCTTGGCTGTGACTCTTGCTCTAGCGTTTGCGACCACCCGCATGCTGAAAGATAATAATCTTGTCCGTGTATTGCGCGCTTGCGAAACAATGGGTAACGCAACAACCATCTGCTCTGACAAAACGGGGACATTGACCCAGAATAAGATGACTGTCGTTGCTGGTACTTTGGGAACAGCCTGTCGGTTCGGTTCAAAGGCTCCAGCTGCCGGTGAAAAGGCGGTAGAAGAAAAAGTAATGGATGATATTTCAATGGCTGAGTTTGCATCGATGCTGTCTCCTGAAGTTAAGCAACTTCTTTTGGACTCAATTGCCATCAATTCCACCGCTTTTGAAGGAGAGGAGGACGGCAAAAAGACTTTTATTGGATCTAAAACCGAAACTGCACTGCTTGGCTTTGGTCGCGATCATTTAGGAATGGGACCTATTGCCGAAGAGCGCGCCAACTCGGATATTGCGCAGCTTATTCCCTTTGACTCTGGGCGCAAATGTATGGGTGCAGTTGTTAAGTTGAAAGAGGGCGGCTATCGATTGTTTGTTAAGGGAGCATCCGAAATACTTCTGAACAAATGCACTCGTATTGTCGATAAACCTAGCTCAGAAATCAACATCACAAGACTTGATTCGAGGAACATTGAATCTTTGAACCAGGTTATCGCTGCCTATGCAAATCGTTCTCTACGCACTATCGGCATGATTTTCCGCGACTTCCCATCATGGCCACCACCGGACGCACGCACCATGGAAGACGATCCTAGACAGGCTGAATTCGATGACATATTTGACGACATGGTCTTTTTAAGTATTGTGGGAATTCAAGATCCTCTTCGTGATGGTGTTCCGGAGGCGGTTGCTGAGTGTCAGAAGGCTGGTGTCTTTGTTCGTATGGTGACTGGTGACAACTTGATGACCGCAAGGGCAATTGCTGCAGAATGCGGTATCTATACTCCCGGCGGCATTGTTATGGAAGGGCCAAAGTTCAGACAACTGACCAAGGCCGGGATGGATCAAATTATTCCAAGGCTTCAAGTACTCGCTCGGTCCAGCCCGGAGGATAAGAGGATCCTTGTTCGTAGATTGAAGGAATTGGGCGAGACTGTTGCAGTTACTGGTGATGGTACAAACGATGGTCCTGCGTTGAAAATGGCGGATGTTGGGTTCTCTATGGGTATCGCAGGAACTGAAGTTGCTAAAGAGGCATCTTCAATTATTTTAATGGACGACAACTTTTCTAGCATTGTCAAGGCTATCATGTGGGGAAGAGCTGTTAATGACGCTGTGAAGAAATTCTTGCAGGTGCGTACCCGGCTCTTAACTAATTTTCTTACCTCTAAAGCTGACCTCTTCCTAGTTCCAACTTACTGTCAACATCACGGCTGTGCTCCTCACTTTTGTTTCCGCTGTTGCATCTTCGGAACAGACATCCGTTTTGTCCGCTGTGCAGCTGCTTTGGGTCAACTTAATCATGGATACCTTCGCTGCACTAGCGTTAGCTACTGATCCCCCGGCACATAGTATTCTCGACCGTAAACCTGATCCAAAATCAGCTCCATTAATTACTATCAATATGTGGAAAATGATCCTTGGTCAGGCGATCTATCAACTTGTCGTCACCTTCGTGCTCAATTTTGCTGGTGGTCACATACTCGGATATGATCCGGAGCATTTGAACACTCTGGTCTTTAACACTTTCGTTTGGATGCAAATTTTCAACCAGTACAAGTAAGTTGATTTTTCATCATTTTTGACATAATATCATCCTAATATCTTGCAGTAACCGTCGTCTCGACAACAAATTCAACATTTTTGAGGGCATCACCCACAATTGGTTCTTTATCGGAATCAATGTTATCATGGTTGGAGGGCAGGTTATGATTATATTCGTTGGAGGAGCAGCATTCCAAATTAAGCCACTGAATGGTGTACAATGGGGCATTTCGCTCATACTTGGAGCTATTTCTCTTCCGGTTGCAGTCATTATTCGCTTAATTCCAGATGAGTTTGTCGCAAAGATCGTTCCTCGATGGATGAGTCGCAAGGCCGACCCGAATATCTACGTTTCGAATGAAGGTCGGTTCCAGTGGAACCAGGGAATCGAGGATATTCGGGAAGAGCTTTCCTTCCTAAAGATGGTCCGCGGTGGTCGTTTGAATCAACTCAAGTTCCGTCGTCAAAATCTAAAAAACAATCTGTCTCACATCTTCCGCGCCGGGTCAAAACAAGATATACCAACAATCAACACCTCAGAGAATAGCGACGCATCCTTTTCACCCCCATCACCAACCTCGCGCCGCAGAAGATCAAGGTCGAACTCGGCCTTTGCTGCTGCTGCTATGGTGCCGTCAATCGTTGCTGGTAGTATCGGTGGCTGGTCACCGGTTGAGAGACCTGCAGAGACCGTCAAATTTCCTGCTATGCGTGGGTCAGAACTGGAAGCCCGGGAGGGCGGTATATCTGTACACCCGGATACTGATCCGAATGAATTGATCACGAGAGAGAACCCGCCAGTTCCTGGAGCTCCCCAACCTCCAAGCCAACATCCAGAGTTATCGCCTGAGCCTGCTGGTCTGGCGCCTCCAAAAGTGTGATCATTCAACTAATTATTAACGATATTTCTCGCGATTTTCCTTTCAAGTGATATTAGGATACCCACAAGTAGCGAATTCGGAATTGGCAGCTTGAATTGATCGGTACCCGAAAGAAAAAGCAGAGAAAGAATAGAGAACACTTAATTCTTCGGCGAGCCCTTCCACCTACGTTTCATATACATACTAACGCCAATGCGATGTACACAATCATGATCATAATATTCTTTTCGTTGGGTTTTTATCTTTGGTGTTTCTCATTCTTTCTTTGTAATAGTTAGCATTCTCTCTCTAAATTTTATTTCTCTTCCCTTCTTTTACCTCCTAAATTTACTCTATGATGCCGTGTTGTATTATGATTATCCTCAGAAAGATCTTATCCAAGATATTATAATGTTATATTTCAATGAAGAGGCGGATGAAATGTGTTGTGGTTTGGAAACCTGTTATTTTTCTCAAAATCTCAAAGTTATATATATGGCTTAATAATATAAGTATAAACTCGTTACTATATAGGCCAATGGCGAAACCACTACTAGTAATGGCGAACGCTCCTCCATTTTATGGCGGGTGACAGCTGGAAGGGTACTCTGGTTTCAACCTGACAACACTTAACGGCTAGACTTGGAGAGGTGATCGCAGTACTCAAAGTGGCGATAGCAAAACCTTTAATCCTACTATAGTAATATTATCGCCCAGCTTGGTTCCCACTATTCCTAAAACCATCTAGTAGCCCAATTTTTAGGTGTTGAAGCGAAGGTATACCTTTCCAGCTGTCACCCACCAATAGTTTCTGGGCGGTGGAAAACTTGTTTCATCGGCGAATGCGCACTTGGTGGCCAATCAGTGCCTGCAAAACTGCACCCTTTAGCTTAACTCGTTTACGGTCGATTCCTTCCTCTGTTTTCAAGCACTGTGGCGTGGAGCAGTTAGGCAGGTTTTCTTGCAAATCCACAGAAAGTCACGCCCGTCACCCCTCCATCAACAGATCTTTTCTACTTTGGAGCAGATTCTTACTATTTTGGCAGCGTTACAGCCTTGATAACAGCTAGCCTGGTGAATATCTCCGCGCTAAAACTGAGTTGAACGCGGGACAAAGGGATAGCTCTGTAACCGTAAGATTGGTCTTTTCTTTTACCACTTTCCATTGATCCGGCCCGGAAATTGACACTCACGTAGAGTATGTATATACCGTACAAACCAGCACCAATCATGAGCCAAGCCTCGCCTTCGTGTGCACTGCGCAGAGCACCGTGGGGATACATGGGCTCTACGGACGCGAGATGAAGGATGCAATTTCAGAGAGAACTGGTTCGTGCACTTCTGTGAGCCGCCTCGGACCGCAACGGATGAAACCCTCCGTGGAGTCGACACGACGTGTTTTGAATGTACCTGACGAATGACGTCATACAACACTGCACGGACGTTATCCATCTGTTCTTAACCTCACCTCACCTCTTCTAGCATAGATACCCAACGCAAACAATTAGCCAAAGAGAAGTGTGGGGGAGCCCTTTACACATGATTCAGCGACGCCTTCTGCTATTACTGCAGTTGCTAGTGTTGTTTCTGGTGTGCTTACGTTTGGCATCCGTCATTGTGAAGGTTCTGAGAGATACATAAAGCCTTAGCACCCACCTCCTCCAACAATAGTGCTCCGAGCAGTTACAGGCTTGATATCGATTTTGTGAAGAAAGAAAAAGAAGAAGAAAATGAGTAAACACGGATTCACTGCTGTCCCACGCGACTTTAGCGTCGTTCTCAAGGGCCAGAAATATCTTCATGAACCAACCCCCCTCATGGTCAGCGATATCCAAATTCCAGATACACCACTCGCGAAGCGTGTTTTAGAGTATGCAAAATCAGAGTTAAGAGAAGAGACATTCAACCAGTATGTATCCCGTCACATTCCTAGGCAGACAGAGACAGGCGAAGCTAACCGACCGCCCTCAGCTCAATACGCGTCTACTATTACGGACGTGTCATTCAACAACAACAGTTCCCCGATTGGGATCTATCAGCAGAAACCTACTTCCTCACATGCCTTCTCCACGATATCGGAACGACTGAGAAGAACATGTCGGAAACTAAGATGTCATTTGAGTTTTACGGAGGCTTTTTGTCCCACGGATTACTTGTTAAGGATGATGTGAACACGGCCGAGGCAGTCACAGAGGCGATCATTAGGCACCAGGACTTGGGGACTGTAGGGACAATCACTACTTTGGGATTGTTGATTCAGCTGGCGACTGTTTTTGGTATGACACATTCCACATAGGGCGATCTATAAAGTTCAGTGCTTACCGTGCGGGCGGGCGGAATAGATAATATGGGTATCAATCCCGAGTTAGTTCACCGGGGTACTATCGACGACGTGGTAGCGGCATATCCTAGGTTGAAATGGAGCTCATGCTTTTCGGCGACTATTCGGGAGGAGAACAGGCAGAAGCCTTGGGCTCATACTACTGCGCTGGGCGAAGATGACTTCCCGGATGGCGTGTTGAATAACCAGTTGATGGAAAGGTATGAGATCTAATTCCGAGCTTATAGTTAGGGGGAGGGTCCGTAAGATTTTCTATGAGTTATGTATTCGGGTAGTATATGAATAGTGATTAGGGTTGAGCCAATCGGAGATTTTTATAAAATAACTCGGGGCCATCGGACTTTTCTGTCTCACTATTCGGGAATTCTTTCTTGAAAGAGACATACTTGAGTGTGACAGGGTCTACAAGAACCAATTAGCAAGTAGCTATATACGCATTATACTTCCTAGGGTGTCGCAGTAAAGTTACTAGTACAGTTCAAGAAATAGTGGTTCGGGGGACTGTACAGGCTTAGCTGCGGTCGTTATTCAATCTGACGACGTTGCGTGGCTTGGCACTGGTAATCACTGCATCTCACTCGGTCATGAGTCATCATCCTAAAAACAGGAAGGATAGGTCGTTTTGAGGATCGCAAGGTACAGCGATTCACAGGCATTTGGCGAATACACCCATTTGACGAACAGGGGCCACGGCCAATAAGAATCAGGATATCTTAGTCAAACTCGCAGTTTGACTGGTTGCTGGCTGGTTGCTACATACAAATTCGCCAAATGGGTGTATTCGCCAAATGCCTGTGAATCGCTGTACAGAGTCAGAGCATGAGTGAGGAGAAGCACCGTGATTTTGAGACAGCAGCGGACCTGACTCAGTAACACGTAAGGATCTAGGACAGTCAAAATCAGTAGCGCTGAAGCTGATATCTAGACACTTGATTGGCTGGCACCGCATTTTCCTTGCTGTCCCAATGGCTAAGAGCTAATTTACTGCGCCCTCTAAAGTGAATATGGGTCATCCGCTCTTCGCGAGGTGAAGATAGGCACTGGGTGCTGGCGGACAGGGATTCTAAATATGCGGGGGAAAACCTAGCTCCAGAACTTAGTAATTCTTCTAAAAATTCCGATTCGTTGAAGTCCCCAGGCCCATACGTCAACAACCTGTGTTCGTCATTATCCCGTGAATGAATAATGGTATTAAGCCCTTACGGAGTTACAAACACCGAACTAATTGGAACAGTTCTCTGAAAACATTGGAATAAACTGGTCTTGGCATATTTGTTTGTCGTTCACCACATGCAGTTTCGTTGTTTCCTCTAAAATGGCTGCAATATATACCTGCAGATTGTATAACGCATCATTCACGAAACATTTAACCATTACATAGATTATGTAACCTACAGACGAGGCTTTGTTACTTTACGCCTTATTACAATGTAGCCGTAATAGGATGACGAATTTAGGCATTTCGGCTCTTCTATACGTTGGAAGACATCGTACTAGACCTGGATAATAAGAGAAAGTGAGATAGATATATACGTGTAGCCTCGTTCGAAGTGTAGGTACTACTGGTATTCAAAACTTCAGGTAGCATGCGCGGGCTGTGTAGAATTAAGCACCCGTGTGCATACGAAAGCGGATACGTACATCGTCGTACACCAAACAATCACAAACAGGTGTGTAGGGCTTAATTTTACTGATCAGTATATCGGTTACCCGCCAATGTTAGTGCAATGTGTGCTTAAATACGTAAATACGTCATAGCTTCCATCCCACTCATTGACCCAGAGCATCACAATATATCACTCGGTCGGTTTGAGCATTGCAAAATAGAGCTGATGGTATTTATTTAATTTTATTTTATATACTTTCAAATAAAAGATTCTCGTTGAATCTATGTTCTTCATAAAGACTACGTTCAGACTAGAACCGAAGGCCTCACAAACCGACAGCCCAGATTTGAAAGTATTTACATGTCTACAGAGGAAGCAAGAGGATATATGCCTTCGTTTGAAGGGCCAAAGTAAGAAGGATACACGTCGAAGAGACGATAAAGGAATCTAAAGTATTTCTATCACCACATACACCATTTTCAAGTACAATATGTCTGTTTTGATATGCGCATGCGCACTCAAATCTACGGACAAGCCCACGCAGCACGGCCATCTTCCTCCCCTGCGTGTTATGAAGTCTACCAACTGAAAAGGCGTCTGGAGCCCTACTCAAAGGAAACCGTCCTTGGCAACGTGAGGCTGTTTCTAATATTTTACGTACCAAACCTTGGGGATACGACTTGGAGACAAACGAACGTACTCCACCACACAGTCACGGTCACGAACATCGTCATTCATCAAAATAAACCAACAAGAACACCAGTAAGAACTAAAGAAGTTCCTCATCATCTTCTTTCACTCCTCATTCGATATTCTGATAAATTCGATGAATACATTCCCTCAATATCCACCCATTCCTCGATCTTCCTCATCATCTTCTTTCACTCCTCGTTCGATATTCTGATGAATTCGAAGAACCCCTCAATACCCATCCACCCCTTGATCCCCCCCATAACCATCCCCCAAATTCCCAAAAGCATCAACTAACATAAAGGCAACCCAGGCCAAAATGCCTTTCAACATCAGCCCCGGATACATGCATCTCAACCTTGCCTACCTCAACCTCAACCTACGCTTCCAGGAGATCTACCTCTTCATCTACGGCGGCTCTCCACTCGAGGTCGGCAATTATTTATTTTCTCGCCCTTTCACTCGAGGCAGTTTCCATCTACACAGACTGGTCTTCATGATGGACTGTACTCGTTTCATCAATGAAATTTCTGCCACAGTTGCGAGTGGCGAGGCCGACACCGAGGAGACGCACCAGTTCGAGGATTGGGTTAGGAGTCTCTCGGAGAGTGTTCGTACTTTGAATAGGGTGATGGCGAGTACTAGGAGGCTTGGGAGGCTTAGTGGGGATTTTTAGATATGGGTATGGCTGAAAAAAGTGATTAAGAACATGCCCTCTTCTGTTTTGATTGGTCGATTCTTTGGAGAACGTATAGCTAACTGAGCAGAAAATGGGTGCTTGTTCAAAAATTTGTGCTTGAAATGGGAACGTGGAGATATTCGGTTTAGATAGATTGGCGCTTTGGGTCGAGAAGTGTACAGACCAAGCAAGAAATTTTAGCGAATACAGCACTTTAAAAGCTATCTTACTTAGGCGTTCACTAAAGGGACCGTTCGTGAACCCAATCAATACATAACCTACCAAAGCTAGCATAATTATCTCAGGATCGGCCATCACGATCTAGAGTAGTAAGTTCTCCGGTTCACCTTAAATTGCCCAAAGTTTGCGTATCCATACTGTCGTTAGTAGAAATTCGCCGAAGAGACCTTCTTATGATAACTCCAGCGGTGATATCACATGAGTTTGGCCCGAGCCTAAGGGGTTGAATAATCTACATTATACGCCTAGCGAACGGCTCGAGTAACTCAAGGCAAGAATTTTAGTTCAATTGCTTGAGAAGGCCAAATAATTACTCTCAAAAGACAGAAGTTCCATATGCCAGAGGTTTTATATGTATGCCTCGTGGACTTCGCTATTCAAAGAATGTATGTTGGAATCGTCAATAATTAATATTGAACTTAGAATTAACCATATGTATAGAGAACTTGTTATGCATATATCATCTGAATATGGAGCGGCCGTAGGCTTATGGTAGAATTAAGATGTATTCTTTAGACCTGTCAGAAGGCCTTAAAGTTAAAGAGGGCCTTGTGGGAAAGATAGCATTCATTTTACTGAATCGAGCTCGTTGATTCGAGTTTCACGGAGAAAAAGCAACAAAAATGAAAGCGGAGTCTTTGGTGAGAACGAGCTACCAGGTATTGCGATAGGCAGCGAAAGTATGCAAAAGCCAGATATGGCGGTGCAACGACATTGAAAAGAAGTACGTGGTTCGAAATCCACAAGCTGTCAAGACAGTTAGGTTCATGATAGTTAGTTAGTTGTCCTCATATCAACCTATCATTGTCACCCTGCAGATTAGTATATCGCCTGTTTCGGTGCAGATTGAAAGGCCTCTGCCAATGGACGTCGTCCTCGAAATCCTAGGTTGCGAAATTTCTTCTTCGATGAACATAGATAGATAGACGCCGGTGATGTCACGCCGCAGTGGTGTGATATTAGAAGCCGGCGATATTTCCTATAGCTATCCCCTATCCGCGGCGCAGTGAATCCTTGATGATCATGTAGAAAACTTTTCCATTCACTCGATCGCCTACTTCTAGAGTTCCATCGGAGTAATTAGTATGAGAGCGCCAATTTCAACTTTCACCAAAGCCAAGAGTTCCTGCTCTACTATTTCGCCCGTAGATTTTTCAAATGCGGTTAGCCTTGGTAAATATTTCGTATCTAGAGTGGATAGATCCTGGAGGGTTGGTAGGGTCAGGGTTGTTCACCCCTCCTCCGCAACGGCGGTTAACGACTGTTTTATCTACCTCGCTTCTCTACACGGCATCATGAAGATAGAAATTCGTAATGTGAATTGAAGATACAATCTAACGGGACCTCTTTCGAGGCAATGGGAGGAGCAACTGAACGACAATTCGGCCTTGACTCCGACCCTGAGCCCTCAATCTTCCGAGGGCAGAGGTGATAAGCTGATAGCTAATAACAGCGGTACCTGAATTAAAAACAGAGTCTGATAGTTGCAGGGACCACCACCACCACTATCGTCGATGTGCATGTGGTGTTTCTCTGCTTGTTTCCCACCCATTCCCCTAAGTGCAGTTGCTTCCCCCGCGCTGTTCCCCTAAGTGCAGGTGACTTCGGGCACATCCCCTAAGTGCAGTTGCTACCGTGGTGATGCCGTGCCCGACTCCCCTAAGTGCAGTTGCTCCCGAAGCTTGATTCCGGCAAGCCGCTAGTAACCGATGGACCCCGCGCTGTAGCAATAAAAAGCCCCATCAGCTACACACACACAAGCCAATTGCTCACGATATTGCACATTTCGGTTCTTCGGTTGTTTCCCTTTCTTACTTCTCTGTCTTATTATTTCCTTGCGCGTGTGACAGACAGACCAGCCAGTAGCAGCTTGATTTTCTTGTCTTTTCTCCGCATCTAGCTGTAGAATTGCGTAATTGCACGCGTGCCAGCTTGCTTCTCTCTTTCGTTTCCCCTCAGGAGACTTTCGTAAGCTCTAGTTGTTCTTAAAAGCTATATAAAGCTACGTCAACCCACCAATACCCCACGATGTTTGCCAGATCAGTTTCATCTACGAGATCACTTAGTTCAGCTGTACTGCTTGCTCCCAGTAGATCTTTGCTATCATCGTCAGCCCATCGTTCCCGACTCGCATCCATCTCGAAGATCACAGCTATAAGAAAAGCAACAATGGCTTCCTTCAAAGTACCCAAGGTCGAGAACGAACCCAATGTAAGGCTCTGCTTCTACCACTGCCATCCAATCCAATTAAATCCATCCTTGTAGACGAGCAATTGGACGTAGCTTCATGCTTAGACAAATAAGAAACTAACAATCCTGCATAGAGGCACTACGCCAAAGGCTCAGCTGAGCGTGCTGGCCTCGATGCCGCCATCTCATCCCTCCGCTCAAAAGCCCCAATCACCGTCCCTCTCTTCATAAACTCCCAAACCATCACCACCGAGTCCGTATCCCCGCAGAACATCCCCTCAGCCCACGGGACCACCCTCGCCTCCTCATCACAGGCGTCCCCAGCTCAGGTCAACCAGGCCATTGAGGCTGCTCTTGCTGCCAAGCCGCAGTGGGAGAGCTTGCCGTTTGTGGACCGTGCGGCCATATTCCTCAAGGCCGCAGACCTGATTGCGGGGAAATACAGATATGAGCTTATGGCTGCTACCATCCTGGGGCAGGGCAAGAATGCATGGCAGGCGGAGATCGACGCGGCGGCGGAGTTGATAGATTTCTTGAGGTTTAATGTTGCGTATGCTGAAGAGCTCTACGCCCAGCAACCACCCAAGAACGGTGCTGGTATCTGGAAGTATGGATTACCCCACCATGGCCCCACATTAGATATAATTAGACTATAGGCTAACCCCAACCCTAACCAATAGCCGCGTTGAATACCGCGCCCTCGAAGGCTTCGTCTACGCCATCACGCCCTTCAACTTCACCGCCATTGGCGGCAACCTCGCCGCCGCCCCCGCGCTCATGGGCAACGTCGTCATCTGGAAACCCTCCCCCAACGCCGTCTACAGCAACCACCTCATCCAGCAGATCTTTCTCGAAGCCGGTCTTCCCCCCAACGTCATCCAGTTCGTCCCCGGCGACGCCGAACAGGTCACCAAGACCGTCCTCGCACACAAGGAGTTCGCCGCCCTTCACTACACGGGCTCCACGGCCGTCTTCCGCCATCTGTATGGCAAGATTGCCGAAGGCGTGGTTGAGGGCCGCTTTAGAAGCTACCCTAGAATCGTCGGGGAGACGGGAGGGAAGAATTTCCATGTGGTGCATCCGTCGGCGGACTTGAGGAATGCGGTGGTGCAGACGGTGCGCGGGGCGTTTGAGTATCAGGGACAGAAGTGCTCGGCGACGTCGAGGGCGTATATTCCCCAGTCGCTTGCGAAGGAGTTCCTGGCGTCCATGAAGAAGGAGGTTGAAGACCTCAAGGTCGGTGCTCCCGATGAGGGGTTCGACAACTTCATTGGCCCCGTGATTCACCGTGCGTCGTTCGATAAGCTGAAGAGCTGCATCGACGCCGCCAACAAGGACTCGTCGCTCGAGTGTCTGACGGGGGGCAAATATGATGATAGTAAGGGGTTCTATATCTACCCCACCGTATATGTCGCGAAAGACCCGAAGCATGAGTTGTTTGACAAGGAGCTGTTTGGGCCCGTTTTGGTGGTCTATGTGTACCCCGATGCAGAGTTCGAGCAGACATTGAAGCTGGTTGATGAGTCGGGTGGTGGATACGCTTTGACTGGAAGTGTATTTGCGAATGATCGTATTGCAATCAGGGTTGCGGAGAACAGCCTGAAGAACTCTTCAGGAAACTTCTACATTAGTAAGTCCTCTATTCTAGTGCCCCATTGAGACAGCCATCTAACGTTTTAACCACAGACTGCAAATCCACCGGCGCCGTTGTAGGACAGCAACCATTCGGTGGTGCGAGGGCAAGTGGAACAAACGATAAGGCAGGCAGCATGAGTCTCTTGACGAGATTCGTCAGTGCTAGATCTATCAAGGAGGAGTTTGTGCCCACGGACAAGGTCATCTACCCTAGTAATGAGGTTTAGTTGGCGTGAGGTTGTGGGTTGTATTTAAAGTGGGAGCTGGGAAAAGTTCGGTGCTTTGTGTAAATAGTTTTTATTGAGGTTCATCTTTTTTTCTGGTGACGGTTTATGATTGCTTTATGCGCGTTCTCTCAGCAAAACGATCTCCCATGGCAATTCAATTCAGAAAGATACTGACAGATCAACCCGCCAGAAAGCTAACTCTGTATTTGTATAGATTCTAATTATAATGGCTTGGCATATATCTGTCTTGTAGTAGTAAACTTATACTGACTTTAACACAGCTACTAACTCCGCTCAAGGGCTCGATCTTTCGATAAACTAAATAAGTCCCTCCTCACACCCCACCAGACCGCCACGATATTCTCTCAGAGGGACCCACCTTATGCAAGAACAGAACTAGTCTCAAGAAGTAGCCTCAGATAGTATCTACTTGTCCCCATCGGAGTCGAACTACTTATATCCTCGTATTAATCCTATTTTGAACAGGCCACTCCACCTACCAGGGCTTCCAGGAAAGATATAGAGCTGGGCAAGGGGTTTTAACAGCCGTTTCTGAAGGTCGCTCATATGACAGACCACCGCGGATTAGAAGCCCCAGAGTGACACCTCTCACAGGCTAAGAAAAATATATACGTAGAGGGGCTTCCAGAGGTTGATATAGTCCGCGAGTTACACGGTCCGGACCGGTCCACTAGATGGTCGTTCCAGTCCGGAATCAATATTCTCTGTAAATAGTCGGTCCAGTCCATGTCTGAAAATGGACCGGTCCACCAAGTAATATTTGGTCCATTCACAAAGCCCTTTTCTGCCTACAATATCAAGGTGGTTTGGTGGAGAAAAAGTGAGTCTAAGGAAGTTTCGAGTGGAGGAGGCCTGAAAAGATAAATAAATGGATTTCGTTACTATCATTTGTCTAAGGTTGAGTTATGCGGTCCTGACCGGTCCGTCATGATTTGGTCCAGTCCAGTCCGGTCCAGGATTTTCCAAAATGGTCTGGTCCAGTTCGAAGCAGTTTTTTGGACCGGTCCTGACCATTTCAACCTCTGCCCGGGCTTCCAGAGATCTCCCTCACTCGGGCTTCTCCCCGCGACATGGCTCCTAGAGATAGAAAGAACGTGATAACTACAACAGACAGGAGCACAAGGACATTTGTCACGGCGTGATGGCGTGACCATTTCCACTGGGAATGTACGGAATGAAGGGAGATAGAAATAAGGGTTCACTCTTTTGCCGGACTGCTTTCAATAGCGCGTATCATTGCTGTTCGTGGGTTTGCGGGGTGTCAATGATGGGCAGGTTGAACAGTGATGGCCATGCGTAGGTACAGAAATCTTGAGTTAACTACGCAGCCGAAATAGATTCTTGGGTCCGAATATATATATACCGGCAGATAGTGGGCCTCTCCACCCGCATCATTCACAAACACGAATGGTAGTCCTTAAGAAATGGCTCGGCCAGTGTGTTACTACTATAACAGTGAGCGCGATAGTAGCCTTGTTGGTTTGGTTCAGAATGGGACGAGCGGTACGGTGTTGTGACATGTGGCATTAGAGGGTTTACTTGTCAAAGCATATAGTCGAGGGTTTCTTTCTATACACTGGTAGTGTATTTAGTGTGGTTTTTATGTGTATTGTCTCCCGTGACATCCTCGATATACATGTAGTTATCTTTCAAGCAAAAATGAGGTACTACTTAATTAAGCATGTTGATGATGGATAGATGGTGGGGGGGAAGATAGGCTTGTGTGGGAGTCGAGGGGCACGTTGTAAGAGAGCGGGTAGAAGGAAATATGTTTATTTTTTTTAGATGGCATCTATGAGTGAGAAGTTGTAGTTTCAGTCCTTAGCTCTCTGTCACAATTGTCCACTGCGAGTGATGGCGCATGATTCACGCCGTGACGTCCGGCTCCGGGGCGCGCTAGTATTCTTACGCCCGGGCTTGCGAGGTAGAATAAGAGAGAGCCAAGATACTATGCACAAGTAGTAGACTCATGTACTCATAGAATCGGCACATTCTAATCCTGGGCTCAATACCATGGTCTCACCCCGCCCCCAACTACGCACTCATCAAGTCCATCATACGAACGCACTCGTCCCACTCGTCCTCCACCACCAGACACCCACCACCCGCCACGCCCTTCACAGACCAGCACTTACCCCACCACAAACTCATAACGTCCCTCACCACATCACCACATCACCACCACTCATCACTCACCACATCTCAGCAGAACTCACCACCGCCCCGCCACACACCAACTCCAACCACTAGTCGCTCGATCCACAACTTCTCATTACTACCTACACTACCTCGCTCTCCCCTTGCCCTTGCCCCCCTTCCCCGCCGCTACCTCCTTCTCCACAAACCCCCTCAGCAGCTCCTCCAGCCCGTCGTTCCGTCGCGCAAGCAGCAGCACATCGTCGGTGTTTACCGTGGTCCTGCCTGCGTGCCTGTTGTGTCCCGCGCGGATTAGTATTTGGATCACTAATATACTCTAGAAGACTGGGACAGGAAGTAGGATAGGGACGAGTCGAGGATAGGACAGTAACGTACTTCGCAAAGCTCTCGAGGTCGCGGCCAACGTTCTCTATTGCTGAGTGTTAGCTCTGATGTCTACACCCGACGTCTACACTGGAGGGGGGAGGACCGAGTTGCGCCCACACAAGCTCTGTAAGCGCCGCAATAAACTGCGGGGTGGCGTTGACATGGAGGGCCACACATTCGGTGTCGACAATCTTGCCGATGGTGAACCAGAGGGCTGATTTGAGCCGCTGTTTGACGGGTGGGGAGGTTAGTATACGTTTTTATAGTGTAATTGGGTTATTTAGAGTGTTTGGTGTTTGAGGGGTAGGAAGAGGAAGCGTACGTCGCGGAGGGCTTCGTCGACTTCGGTGTCGGAGGACATTGTGTGTGGTGAATGGTAGTAGGTATTGTAAGTGGGGAGACGCGCCGGCGTGAGACGCGTTGGTGGGCGGTTGCCAAGGTGTGTAAGTAGTACGCACTAACTTTTAACCCAGGGCAATAGTGGGGTGGAGAGCTTAAGCTTGAGCTTTTGAGCTCCACGATAGCTCCGCTACAGCTTCATGATCAATTATGAGCGCAAGCAAAACAATACATGCAAACACAATCATTGCACTTTTCAATTCCCAATTAATTCCTCGCGGTCTGGTATTCCTATGTCTGTAGCTAACGAACTAAACCCCACTGGCTAGTGCACTACTCGTTAAACCACTCCAACTCATCCTCCTCGCTCATAATGGCCCTAAAGGACTTCCGCCCATCCTCCATCTCCTTCTCCTCCAGGTAGATACAATGCAGCTTATATGTCTTCTCCTCCTCCTCGTTCCTGCCCACAAACATCCTGACGTGGATATACCCGCCCTGCGTCTTTGGAAGCCGCACCTTGCCGAATATGTGGAGCCCATACTACCTTCCATTCAGCCCCCATACTCCTCTCTGGTTAAAGGAAAAGAAGAAGAGAACTTACAGCGCTGGTCCCAACCCTCACACACACCAGATCCTCGACTCCAAACGCAGTCAGATCCGCATCTGACACGCCCTCGACAGCGGCGAAATATTCGGGTGCGTGCTTGGAGTGCTTATGGCGCAGCTTGATGAGGGTACTTTTGATGGTGGGAAGGAGCTTCTCGAAGGCGACGATGGAGCCCTCTTGGGGTGGGTGCGGGGCGTTGAGGGGACAGGTTTCTGCGTCGGCCATTGTGGATGTGTTTTGGGGTCTTGGGTTTTTGAGGGTATTGGCTGATGGATTTGGACTGTAGTCTGGAGTTGGGAATGTGGGTTATATAGTTCTTTATTTATCTAGACACCTAGCTGTTTCCCCGCGTTCTGGGGCTTTAAGCACCTCCCCACATTTTCCCTTCCCGCTGATGACGATACGTACGTCATTGTCGCCTTTCCGGTTCCTTGCCTTGTGTGGTTCAGGAGATAACCCGTGGACTATGGACACCTCAGAATAGAGGTACGCGGGGTATTAGATGATTGAGTAAGGAATTACTTAAAGTTACCCCTCTGACATGTCACATGTGATGCGTGGGTGCATAGGATATCACTCGGCGTGACGGAACGAGGCAAGGAAAGACGTTCCGAGATTTGGGGTTTGGAGGGAATGTGGTAGCGTGATTGATCATGACTCGCTTTTGTTTGCGTACCGCGAAACGGCCTGTCGTACAAGGCGTCAAACTGCCATGATCGGGACGAAATCAAAGACAGGACATACAAACCGCCAAACAAAATTGTACCACCATCAAGGCATGGCAGACGTAACGAATCATCACGCCCAGTAAGGCAAACCATGCCATCTTATCAAACACGCTGCAGAAACCGAGTCCACGGGAAAGGAGGGGGCTTGGGGACCGTTAATTACCAAACAAACAGACAAGACGGATATGCCTAACGTACGGCTGGAATCATTCGCCACAATGGTGCACGAGTTATTGGTCGAGATATGGGATGAGAGCTCTCCGCGAATCAAGGCACTATCGAGTATTTCTGGCGCTTAACTAGGCATGACGAGTGGGCATAAAGTAGAGTGACACCTACTTATCCCGCGTCGATAAAAGACGCCACTGGTTCACCGCGATAGGCGCTGGCGGGTATTGGGAGTTCGCCGTAGGTTATCTAATATAGAGTGTTGATTGTCTATTACCTGGGCCCTTATGTATTCTTTATGGATGCTACTAATGGATGCCAAGATACCGTTGTTTTGAAATTTGCCCGAGGGCCCGGGTGATGGATGTTTCGTTTGGGGTTTAGGGAATATCGATATATATGCCAAGGTTCAATTGGTCGATTGGGTCTTGGGTGGTGATCAATTAAACTATATATTCAGAGCAGTTAGCGATACCATCTATATTATATAGCTCTCGATGTCGATCTCTCTGAAATGATATATGTCAATCTAACAAAAACTCCTCCGAACCCAAGACCTTGAGGTCTCGAGACCTCGAATGATCGTTGACGTCGACGACTACAGCACATGCAATCGTCATCGTAAGAGCTATTATCTATTTACTAGATGGACCCGTCTTCGTGCCCGTAGTTGAAGAAACAAGAACAGTTCTGAAACTCTGTTGAATATGATACCAGTTATAAAATTTGGTAAATTTCACAGCCGTTGGGATTGAGATATTCCTGCGGTCTTTTTTAAATGCTTGTGTAGGTACCGTAGGATATCGAAGTAATGCTCCCTAGAAATATGATGGCGTATTCGTCCGAGTAGGTAAAGATGATCTAAAATGGTTCTGATTATCCCCGTGTTGATGCAGCTATATGGCGTGATTTGATTTCTCGGCAGTGAAGTGGGTGATATATAAAATTTCCAACATATGTAGCAAGTGCTCGTAATTAAGGTCGGGAGCATCCGACACCGAAAGGTTGTTTTACAGCTTTGTTCAACTATTCCAACACGCAGATTTGAAGAGATATATGTATGTATTTCTTCGGGTACCGTTTCTCATGCTCGTTCTTACTTTTCCGGCTCTTTATCAGTACATGTATACGTATGTAGTTATTGTGTTGTCCATGATATTCTTATGAGACGCTGGCATTCCTCTTGTGTTTATTTTAAGAATCACAAAATACAATTTACTTGTCTCTTACGATTGACACATCTTATCCGTGACTTTTGTGGGCCAGCTTCTACGACATGAGTTCGATCAATTAACGTGTTCTCGTCATGAGTGATCACTCGCATATACGGCATTTTTGGTACCTTCTGATATATATATATAGAAATACAACAGGAACCTACATATATGCACAACTCCATCAATTTCGGAGTATTTCGCTCTGCCTGTGCAGCATCAGGAGAATCACATAGACAAGGAAGATAAATAAAGATTATGACATGGAAGTTTCTAGTGCTTCCCCGGAGAACATTTTGAAAATCCCTATATGGGATGACCATCATGCGGCCTCCTGACAACGCATTCCATACGTAAACGTTTATTGATGAAGTAGATGCATCTCCTGAACTCAAGTACTGCAGATATCCCCTATTCACCTTCCAATACCTCGTTGGGAGTGCCTACACGAGATGCGTGATGAATCTCACAGAAATCACAAGTCCCCTAACCTGTCGACCCTTCCCATTAAGCACCCGTTCAGGACACCGTGGACGCTGTCGCTGTACCAACTATCACAGCTCCGTTCATGTAGTGTAGTTGGCACTGTATGTATAGTATTCCATGTACTCCTAGCAGACAAATCACACGCCGAAACAAAGCCCAAGAACCACCATGCCGACGAAAGCGGCAATCGCACGCGGTTTCCTTTTTCCCCAGCCCCACGATTGGGGGCAAGTAAGCTTTGATGTCCCTTTTTAACCTGTTCCATGCGAACGACGAAAAGTGGGTTGCCATGTCAACAAAGTACGGTGACAAAGAGTTTCCCTTTAGACAATCCCATCAACAAACATCCCGGTTTGTGTGAACGCCTGTGCAGCAGCTGGTGTGATGGGATGGATGATGTCGGGGGCGGAATCGCACACTAAAGCGAAGACCGGCGTGATGCGTGATGCAGCAAAGTAACGCGGGATGGTTGAAAGGGAAAGCTAGAGTGTGAAAGGCTACATGTACCAAGACGCTAGTTAGCCATTGCGGCCAATTGAGGCGGATGCACCGTTTGTTGACTTGACAATTCGAGACGGTAATCATGACCAGGTTTGTTGTTGGATCATATTGTCAATTGTCTATGTACCTACTCTACTTCAGTAAGTAAACACACACACCCAATAAACCAATCATGCAGTGGAAATCCAGATGGCATGAACCCGGAAATGGCCCAATAGTTTGACATGTTGAGAGTGCTTGTTGTTGTTGTTTACATATCGGACGTAGAAACGTAACGGCGGCTATAGACCATATTCGAATTATCCGTGCATCTTTAGTGATGTCTGGATGTCTCAGTTCCCTTTTCGATGCAGCTCAGCTGAACCAACCAGGGCGAGAATAGATGCCTCGTTCGAAATATGATGTATGCATCAGTGTCCATTCCGAAAAAGCCCTCCCTATATCGTGCAAAGGAATTGAGCTGAAGGATGGAAGCAAATTTCAATGCACTCGCAATAATTATCATATACCCCCACACGACAATAATAACAACCACCACGACAACCATCATCATTGTAGGGAACATCAATAATCCGAACCCCCCGAACCAGATCCGTTTGTGTGAGTGTGGGTGTTTCTCCATGCCTCCTTTTGTTTCTCAAATAGGGTGGGCGGAAGCCATCCGATTGATTCGGGTGTCTGTGCGTTCTGTCCGTTTTGTTTTGTTTCGTTGCGTCAGTGGGCGCGGCGGCGGCCGGTGGACAGTCGACGGTGGACGGGTTGGTGTGCCTAGACCTCGACGTTCGGCTTGGCTTGGAAAAGCCGTTGCTACCCATCGTGAGCAGCTGCTTTAAAATTTGATGGTTGGAGTAATCAGGAAAACTGACTGGGAAATGGAGATTTGAGGCGGTGGTACCTTATATACGTATTTTTGCTCTCTCTCTAACAGGTACCACTCCTCTATCTACGACAGTCCAGTCCCTATCATGTAGGACAGGTCTGGTACATGTATTCTACTCTAGCTAGCTATGTAGCTACTACAGACGCATCCAATTGCAAATCTAGAGCCACGATAGCACTCGGCCATGTGTACACATACAGCTCTGAACTCTACTCCATAAAGTAAAGACAACACCGCACATGCAAGCACTAAAAAGTCTCTCCTTCTCCCTCTCTTCTAGAGCAATTGTAGAGCTAGTCCTCTAGGTAGAGTAGGGCTTCCTCCTCTTCCTCCAACTTCAGCTCTGCCCCAACCGACCCGTAGTTACCGTCAACGTCCAAGAGCCCTTCGTCCACGGCCTACCCTAACTCACATCTACCTAGCCGTAGGTACCTATGATCACATCACCCACGAGCATCCGTGCACTGGCTCACCGGTGCAGAGATTCAGAGAGTGGGGTGCAGTACATAGGGCTTAGGCTTTAGATTTGGAAACAAAGAGCTGCTGCCTGCCTGCTGTTTCGGCGATCCGGGCTGTTACTGTACTACTCCATAACCTGGTTTGCGTAGGAGTCGTGCCTCAACTCCGACACCTACGCCGAAGTAAGGACGTAAGGTGTGGAGATAAACTTTTTTACGCAAACTGGGTACTGCATCCTATCTTCCTCTTGCCTTCCCTTGCACCTGGCCGGCCATGGGGGCAGATGGAGGGGGGTGGGGGCGATCGTTTTAGTGGCATATATGGAGAGGACATATGGGATGGGATGGGTTTCCCTGAAACAAGATGTTCGCTAAGTAGAGTGGAGATAGAGTCGAGAGGGAAGGTAGTAGTACTTAACCGAAGATCACTGATCAACTACCTGCCTACATGTACTCTACCCACTCTACATACGTGTCGATATTCATTTATATTCGGAGGTATGAAATGGAGGGGAGGGGAGGGGGGAGTGATTTCCTTAAGATCCTCGCTCACGGCCAGTGAGCTGATAGGAGATTACGAGGCGCCCGTTCGCCTTCTCGCCGCCGCTGCTGCTGCGTGTAAATAGCGAAATTTATTTTCCGTTTCCCGTTTTGTGGGGGAAGAGCGAGAATTTCCGCGGGTTGTTTTGGCCAAAAGCCACCACCAGCCAGAGAGTGAGAAATGAAATTACGGTCTACCGAAAACGGTAGTTTTGCGACTCAATGCTCGTATTTATGGGGGTGTGGAGGGGTGTGTGTGTCCCATGGGATATGGCGGATGTATGGTACCTTACATATGCTGTATGTATGTAGAGCAGACAGAGAAACATTGGGCTGGGCTGGGGCTGCGGGTTACTCTCCGGCCCAGTTGCGCTGAGTGATGGGTTGTGATGGAGCCGTAGCACCGTAGCAGAGGAGAGAGTGAGTCTGTGAGGTACACAGATGACATCTGGCTGCCTGGCGGATGTTTATACGATCCCAGGGTAAACGAGACTGCAGACCTGGGAGTGAGGGCACGAATGTACAATACTGTACCTGCATACGGCGGGACAGGGCAAGATTTGGCTCATCGTTTTAAATCTCATCTCGTTTTTTTCCTTTTTTTTTTTCCTGATCCCCACGAACGGCACAGGTAATTGAAAGTGGAATAATATTACTTTTCCGATATATCCGGAGGTAAGCAAGGACAATCCCTCTTCGCCTTCCCTGGCTGGGTGATGGGTGCGAAGGAAGGGAGAGCAGCGAGGGAGATTAAGTACGGGGAAAAAAGAGACTGGGGGTGGAGATAATGTTTCGTTTCTTTTTGGGCGAGTGCCTGTGCTAGCTGGATGAGTGGTTGATGTGATCGTTTCTTTTCTCCATCTTGGTGTTCTAGAAAAGCACAGCGCGCGGATAATGCAGCATCGTCACACAGCGCCGCCGATGTTACCAAACAAATTGCAGAAAGGCAAGGCCAGGGCGTGCAAGGTCATGGTTGTGTTGCCACAGAAGAGGTGGATGAGGGAAAGGCAAACAAGCAGAGACACGATGAGGAAAGAAAATGCCACAGCTAAGGTGGTAGGTGATGGATGGAGGTGCTCTAGTCGCGGTAGCCACTATTCCTGTTCCTGGGCTGGGGCATCCATCGGGGGCTGGCAGCAGTGAAGTGAAAGACGAGACGGGGTTTAATTCCATTCTTGGCTGCCCCTGGGCCCCTGCTGCCGCCCCTGGTCTCGCACCCGTAGCCGTATGGGCCCTTTCCTCTTGTGGCTAAGCGATGGGCTCTTGAGTTCCCGAATTAGAAAGAGGTGGATATTGAACTGCTGCTGTGTTGTTCGCAGTGAAAAACCAACCAACCAGACGGGTGTTTTTGGTTTTTCTTACAGTCTGCCTTTACTCTTGTAACTCGTTCCTTTGCTCTTTCAGATCTGGCTTTAGCGCCCTTCACGCTCTTTTGTTGTTTTGTGTTTTTTTGGGGTCTCTGTCTTCTTTGGGGAGGTTTGATCTGATCTGTTTCTGTTTCGTTTCCTGCGATTGCGCGGTTTGGTGGTGTTTTACCCGTACTGCTACTGCTGCTGCTGTTCCCACTACATACTGCTCTGATATATCGGTCTTAAGCTTAGGGCAGAAACAAAACAACATCTGTTTCCAACTAGTACTACTATTCTACCAACTAGAGTACTACTGCTCCTGTCTACTACTACTACTGCGGGTACCTGCTCTACTCTATTCTACTGCCCACTAGGTGGAGAGTACTCAGAAGCAGGGCCTGATACTGCATAACCCACAAGTCCACACGATAACTGGGATTGGGATATCTATCATCTTTCTGATTGTGATACTGCCTATCGATTCGGTATGTGCATCCTATCCCACTCTACACCTACATACACACACCTACACCTGCTGCCATCACTCAGTTCTCGCACTCTGCATGTATGTATGTACGCCAAAGTGTACATGCATATTCCCTACATTGCACAGCGTCACATAGCATAGCAACTGGCTGGCTGTCTGTCCCTTCCTCGCCCCCCCTCCACCCCATTGAACACCCATCCTCTTCTTCTGAGCGTTTTGTACTGCATTTCCGTCTGCTGCTTCTGTCTCTGTCTCTGTCTACCGATTAGCTGATTCCGATCTCCTGCTCTTCCCCTATCCACGGTCACAGGCTGCTGCACAAGAACAGACACAATTGAATTCGGTGGTGTTTTTTATTCATTTTTTTTCTTTTCGCGATAGAGTATTTTTTTTTTTCTTGGACCGGACATTCCTGCAATTGGAATTCTTGTGTTTGTTGGGATCCCCCCGGGCAGGCTGAAGGAATTTGCGAATATTTATTCGAGAATTCGAATTCTGAATCAACAAACAAAAGCTTCCCACCAAATCAAAGCTTAGCTATTCAATCCAATCCAATCCACGACCGGTTTCGAAGGAAGGAAGGGAAAGGAATACCTAGATAAAAAAAGAGACATTGGAAAGGAAAGGGAAGGGAAGGAAGGAGTTATCATTCTAATATTTCCCCCGCGCACCCATCCGGATATATCGACTTTTTTGATCAAAAACACGAGACCTGTCTACTGCACTACCCATTCGAGGGCGCCACAGTAAAGATCCGCGCGCAGATATATATCGCGAAAAAAAAAAGGATATTCAAAATCCAAAACCACAGACACAGACGGGTCTTGGAATTTGAGTACCATACCTTACTCTGTCTGAGCCTTACCGGATCCTTTTTTAGCTCCATTACTCTCTCTCTCTCACTCTCTCTTCTATTTGGCCGTGCGCTCGTTCGTTCGTTGCTCTCTGGCTGTCTGTACCTAGGTGATTAGTCTCAACTACTCTCTAACTAGCTCTGCCTTGCCTTACTTCGTCGGTGCTCTCTCTCACTCGAGGGCCCTTTCTTCTACTTCTTCTGCACTCATTCGTCTGTTTGAGGCCCGGCTTGCTTCTTTCTTCGCCCCCCCTCCTCCCCTCCCCTCCCCTCCTCTCCTGCAACTGTAGACAGACAGAACAATACTCGGGAAAGAAGGTTATTGGGTACTGGGTTGCTCACCGTCTCTTCTCGACCTCTAGGTGCTGCTGCTGCGAGATACGGAATTCGAAACGAGGGAACCGAATCGAAAATAAGATACATCGAAATCCAAAACCACAACCACAACCACCCCCCAAGTACTATTACTTACTATTAACCAACCACTACGCACCCACCACCACCCCTCCTCCTATCTAGATCTTTTCCCTACCCACACACCGATCGATCTGGGTTTTTTGCTAGCCTTTATTTTATTTTACACTTGCCGGCGGTACCTGTCTGCATAGCATAGCATACGGGGCGGTCATTATTTTTTCTCTTACTTTATATTTTATTTTTCTGATTCCTTTCGATTCGATTTGATTTGGGCTGTTTACCTTTTTTTGATATTGACTCAATCAATACAAACAAACCCCATTCCAACCGGTACTACCCAGCTTACTTACTAAGTCACATCAAAACTCACTCACACTCTTTAAGGAAACCGTATCACGATGCAATGCTCATGATACAATATCTGGACTATTGTATATTTCTGTTGATCGCCCTGCCCTCTTTGTCGTCGCTCTTTTAAGTGTTTTACCGTGCCGGGAACTGGAAATATGAAAACCGTTTCTACTGTATGTATACTTTTTTTTATTTTCTTCACTACCTACCTACCTCTCTCTGCCTTACCTCTTACCTCTCTCTTTGTCTATCATCACATCATACCACCACCACAACCCACCCTACTGCTACTACTCCCCACTATTACTACCACCACAACCATTACCACCACGACTCCTACTGCACGTGTTTCTTTTGTCTCGTTCACTTGGGTTACAGAGGTACAGGAAAAACAGGAAACGGGGAACGGATTGACTAACAGAGACTGCCCGCGTCCAGCTATGTGCGACTTCCACGGTCGGAATAGCAGCCTGCGGGTTCGCTCTGGCACGCCCGTGCAAGCCGAACGACGCCCACGACCAGCTTACGAACCCTAATACCATCACCACCACCACCACCAATACAAAAAACAACACCACACCTATAATCCGAGAACCAGAGACAGTCACACCAAGGAGCGAGAAGCGGAAGAGTGCAAGGAAGAGCTGGGGCGGATATGTCAATGGGAGTACTGGTGGAAATCATAATACCAACAACAATACCAACAACAACAGCGGGCAAACACTGTTCCCCGATGAGCCCTCGCCCCGAACATCCACATCGCGCCGGTGGCTGCACCGCCTCTCAGAGTCGTTTTCGTCGTCTTCGTCCTCCTCGTCAACACCGTCTTCGCCTACCTCGTCAACGTCGCAGTCGCGGAGTACGAGCTCGTTCTCGTCGCGGTCGAGGCCGTACACGTCGAGTTCGCTGGTGCCGTTTGGGGCCCGGCGGTCCAGCTCGAGACCGCGGACGGGGAACAAGCTGGTGAAGCGCAACCCGTCGTCGCGAAATGCTGCCAGGCCAGCTGAGGACGGGGGGGAGCATGACAGCCCCACCACAGGCAGCCCAACCAGGACTACAGCACCCGCAGCAGCAGCAGCAGCAGCAGCAACCACACCAACAGCAACAACAACCCCGGCAGCAGCGAACCACCACTCGCCAAGCCACAGACAACGACCTTCCACTGCGGGCGTTCACCAATCATTTGCCCAGGGCCAATCTTCCCCCATCTCGCCGATCCATGCGTCACGGCCATCCACCTCCGCCCTCTTCTCGCACTCCGCTGCTGCTTCTCCTCACAGACATCAAGAGCAAGCAGTTGCACAACCTCCGCCGACGACTTCATGGCGAGGCTTCTTCACCCCGAAACGTCACAAGCCTTCATCATCAAAACACACACCCACCACCACCACCTCCTCCACGCCGTCCTCGCCAGGGGGTTTGAAGCTCCCTAGAAAGCCCTTCAGCGGGGTACGAAGGATTTACCCGAAGCAGCTGCGGAAGAGCGGTGGTGGCCGCGGGGAACTCATCGGGCCGACACTGATGCTCGCACCGACACCGACAACCACGCAGCAGCAGCAGCATCTGCTCATCGACATCGACATCGACAGCGAGTCGGTCTTCTCAGGGGCCGAGTCGTCGCTGTTTTTCGACTCGCGGCCAGCGTCGCGGATGGACGATCTTGTGGAGTTGGCGGCGGTTAGGCGCTCGTCGACCGGGATGGCGCTGGGGATGGGGGGCATGGGGATGGGTGCGACCTCGCCTAGAAATAGTGCGCGCCGCAGGTCGCTGTCGGGCGTGAATTATCTGCAGACGGCCCCGATCCACTACCGGAGCCTGAATACGTGCGAGAACGGCGATGGGGTCGACGGCTGCTGCGATGGGCTCAGCGCGCTGGATTTCGGGTTTGGGAGGATGGAGGATCATCAGTCGTCCCCCGCCGGCACCGACGCTGCAGCAGCTGCAAGTTGTGCTACCGGCACCCATGCGACCACCACCACCACCCACACCACCCATCGTAATACCTTCCACACACACTCTCACACCACAACCTCCACTTCCTCTTCTTCAAACACACACTCCCCCTCCTCCTCCTCCCCCTCCTCCCATCATCACTACCACTACTACCACACACGCTCTGCATCGCACGAGGAGGACATCCCACCGGTCCCGTCGCTGCCCCAACTAGACGGGAACATGGACTTCGTGTCGCGCGCCTACTCGCCTGACCCCGACCAGCAGCAGCAAGAGGGGGAGGACGAGGAGGAGAACGGCGACCGTCACGAATCGTCGCTCTCCCCCGAGGATTCCGATAACGGCGATAATGACGATGATGATGCCGATGCAGACGACAACATGCACCACCATCATCACGACTTTGACCTCGATCTGGACGACGGGGAGAACATCGTGCCGCTGTCAATTAGCGACCGCCAGCACCGCTTGTCGCTTATCAGCGCTTCGGAGCGGGCGTCCACGCTGGTGGGCAGCGAGGATAACATGGAGGATTTCCAGAGCGATACGGTGTTTGACTCGCTGCGCACGCGGGCGTCGGAACTCACGCCAAGAGCGGACCAGCTCTTTGACCAGCAGCAGGACGAGTCGTTTGGCAGCGGGCTGGAGCACCATCACCACCACCACGCACCCCACCCGCTGCGGTACAAGCACTACGTGAGCGGGGAGTTTGGCAGTCTCAAGAATAGCGACAATAGTAGTAGTAATATGCATACGACAACAACAACATCGTCGGTCGCCCACAAGGCATTCGACGACGACGAGGACGGCTCAAGCAGCGATTGGGATGCGCCGTCGCGCAATGGCGATGACGAGGGGATGCGGATTGTCTCGGGGGGGCTGCGCCCGTACAGCGGGCTCCTGTCAGCCGCGTCGCTAGGCCTGCACAGCAACAATGCCAGCAGCACGTCGTTTGGCACTGCGCCTGAGGGCTTCTCAATTAACGACGGTTCGAGCATCCGCGAGACGAATAGCAGCATCTTGGACTGGAGCGAGAGCGTTAGCCCGACACCGCAGCCACAGCCGTCATATGCAAAGAGATCAAAGACAATCCACGCCAAGGAGAGCATCATGCTCACCTCCTCAAGGTCCGGGCGCCGTGCTCCAAGCTATCATGTCCGCTCGCAGAGCATGCCACTGGTCAACTCGCATGGGAGGGTGCCACTGCCGAGCGAGAACTGGGATGAGGATTTCCTGGACGACGATGATGAGGGCGGATGCTTGAATATGGTGATCCCGCGCGCGATCGAGGAGCAGCAAGCAAGTGTGATCGGGCATCTTGGCTGCGTGCGAGAGTTTGCCCTGCTGGTTGAAGGTATGCAGACATCACATTTTCCATGTTTCATTTTTTTTCATTTTCCCTCATTCCTTTCTTTTCTTTTTCCAACCGCCCCCCCCCCACCTTCCCCCACTACTGCAAGGCGTGGTGATGAATGGCGGGGCTGATCCAATTGGGTACGACTCGCAGATCTGAAACATCTTCGCTCGCTCGCCATCTCTTCCGGCGTGCGCAATGGCGTCCACCAAGCCATCTTTGACGAGGCCGAAGGCATCATCGCTCTGGCGACCCTCGACGACGACCAGCCAATTCCCGCCGTTCCCGAAGCACCTTCACGGACACCGCCCTCCAAGGGCTCTCACCGCCGCTCCTCAATTCTACTACCCGACGACGACGTCTTTGGCGGCGGCGGCATCGGCGCACCAAGCACGCCGCTTCTCCGACGCTCGTTCGGCCACACACCGCCTAACATCTCGCCGCAGAGCAGGAAAACAATCGATAGGAACGACCCTGTCGAGGTTGCAAAGGGGATCATGGAACGGATGCAGCAGAGCGGGGGCCACCACGTGCGCGGGCAGAGCGACGACGCGGTCATCACAGGGAAGCCAAAGAAGGTGCAGTTCGACACGGATATGCTGAGGGAGCTGGTCAAGCATGTGGGGAAGCTCAAGAGGACGATGCAGAGTATCGTGGATGACGCGCGAGATTTGGTGGAGAGCCCGCTGGATATGGAGGATGGGTTTGAGTGCAGGGGCAGCTTTGAGGGCTTTGAGGAGGGGTGGGAGTTTGCGAGGGGCGCCGCGGCAGGGCATCTGGTAGGCGTCGTGTAGGATAGGAGAAAAAAGAGAGAGCTTGAACTAACTGGGGGGCTAGCGGTAAATGGGAAATAAGGGTTGGGTTTTCGGTTTTGTTCGGGTTTGGGGTATATCATCAGCGGTGTTTTTTTTTCTTTCCTTTTCTTGTTTTTTGTCGTTTTCTAATCTCTTTTCCTTTTTTTTTTCAGTCTCCTTGTTTCCCTTTCGTGTCCTCTTATTGTTTGAGCTTATTTTTTTTTTTACCCTTTCTCTCCTTGCGTTAATGCATTGCTTTGCTTTGCGGGGGGTCCCGGGGGAATCAAAAAAAAGTTTGGGGTTCTTTTTTTTCCTTTTCTGTTTTGCAAAATGGCGGGGGAATTCTGTTGTTCGGTCCTTGTCTTTCATTATCCATCTCACATACCCTTTTTTTTTTTATCTTACTAACTAGTTTTTTCCGGGGTGTTTTTGTCTTTTTGTTTTTTGCTCAGGTCTCTTTTTCTCTCTTTCTTTTGAGGCTTCTTTTTCTGCTCCGAGGCTTGTTTGTGGGCTCTGCGAGGGGCCTTTAATGGGCTTTATTCTTCGGCCCCGTCGAAGTCAGCGAGCTAAACGGTTATACATACATTCGTACATACTATACATACACCAGCCGGCGGATCACTGCTACGAGAACAAAATACAACAGCTACTACCTACTACCTACTACTACAAAAAAGCTACTATTACAACTACTAAACAACCACCACAACCACTACCACCACCACACATACTCACCAGCCCACAGACTCGCCAGGAGGATAAAGGAATCAAAGAAGAAAGCAGCCACAAAAGGGCCCATCATGTCCGCGGGGCCATATACCCATACCCCCTCCGCCCGCCTCCTTCACCCCCCTCTACTGGTATCTTATGATCACGATGAATTGATGGTTTTTCTTTCTTAACCCGAACGAGTTTTCTTTTTTTTTTACCTTTTTCTTTCTCTGTTTCCTTTGCCCTTTTTTCTTTGTCGGTTCATGGTTATCAGTTGTGCATGCCAATTCCCCCCCGGGCAACGTAACGAACGGAAAGAAACGAACGAGCGAACGAGTTTTCTATCTATTTTTTCAGATGGGAGCATGGGGGTTGCGTGTGGTGCGCTGTTGTTGTAGGTTTAGTTGTGTTGGTAGTGAGTGTAGTGTAGTTTTGTGATTTGTTGATGTTGTTGGCGGTGAGCGCTGGTAGATACATATACTTATATATATATGGATGGATGGGTTTGGTTTGGTCTGGTCTGGTGATGCGGGGGGAGGAATGCCGGAGGGGAGGAAGGTCTTTTTTTTATATTTTTTACTATTTTTTTTTCTTTTGTCTACCCAAAAGACGTAATGAACACCCATATACCCAGGGAGGGTGTGTATATGTGGAGGTGGAGGAGGAGGAGGTTGTAGTGTTTTTTCTTTTTTTTTTACTTTTTCATTTTTTACCTCTACTTCACGTATGGTACATATATGGCATTGTAACTATTAACGAAAGAAAGAAAGAGAGAGAGAGAAATTTATGAGCCTGCATGAATTGCATTTTTTTTTTCTTTCAGGAAAGTTTAAACTAGATTAGTAGTAATAAATAGAAGCTTTTTTTGTTTATTCTTTACGGGTAGTGACTGGATTGACCGGAAAAGAGAAAAAAAACCGCAATTGTTGTGTTTTGCTGCACCATATCATGGTGGTACGTACTGGGGGTGGGTAGTACGCCGAGTGGAGTACATGGGAGAGTAAATGATTGCCTGCCTACAGATAGGTTGTAGGTTCGGTCGTGTCTTTTTTTAATTACGTCGGTGTGACGGCAGGAGGTACATGTATGAGTGTGCGGATGTGCTGCTGCTGCTGCTGCTGCTGCAGGAACCCAGCTAGGGCGACTGGCCTGGATAAAAAGCCAAACCACGGTTCAGCTGTACTATCCGGGTTTTGGCAGCCACAATCCATGTATCATTCCCGAAAAAGTGTTGTTTACGACCTCACGACCGCAGCCCATAACAAAAACAACAACAACAACAACAACAGCTTTGGTATGTTTGTTATGACGACCCACCCCCCCCCCCCCCCGCGGGGGGGCTGACCCACTCAACTCCAAACCGACCGAACCGGCCCGCAGCCCACTTTACCCGTTGAGTGAATGGCGTGACAACTAGGGCCAGTGGGAAGCGAAATTTGGGGGAGATTTTGTCAGTTAGCGCTGTTTGAGAAGTCAATTGCGAGATCGGGGATCGGGATGCTAGTAGTTTTCAGCTGAGGTCTTTTTTCCCCACCGAGGGCTGAGCTGGATTGGCCAGGATAAACAATCATAATGTATCACTCGCCAGTAGTTAGTAGTATTTACCGAAAGCGGGTGTTTGTTACCTAGAGGCGTCGATAGGGCAACTATCACAACAACGCGTTTGGCCGACCAATTTTTTCATTCCTTTATCACTTTCAAAGTGCACCACGGAGTTTCATCGGTTTGTGGTCTGGTGAAATCTGGACTCATCTATGAACGGCAATTGCCACTTTCTGCACTTTGGGTCGGCCCCCTCCATTTTTTGTATGGTGTGTCTGAACCGTAGCTCCGGTTTCACGTTATGAAAGTCGATTGGCTGTGGCCTTGGTGTTTTCGATGTCTCGACAATATGTAAGTAGTAATGTAAACACAGTGTTGATATCGTGGACACATACTCGATCAGTCAATAACATTGCAATCTCTATTGTGGGGGGTTGGGTGCTTGTGTTAGGACCTGATGCTAGAACCACAACGGTCTTGACGTTCATTCAGTCATCCAAGCAGGTGTCCGTCGATCCAGAACGCAGGTACAAGAAAAGTTTGATAGAAAGAGATCACCAGTGCAGAGGCAAGTTATTAGTCCAGGAGGTAGAGGGGGAGGGAGAAGTGGATATTAGTCAAGTCGTGATCTAGAGTAGACACTTGTCATGACGTGATCCCCAGATCTGATACATGTAGTTAAGCCACCTCTTTTTCCGCTAAAATCTCGGCACGGGACCAAATTTACGTTTGGTATCACTCGCACACTCGTTATCTTATCTCGAATAGTACGAATCAAGGCTCATGATCTCAATCAATGTCTCTCCGCATATTACAGGACCAAAACAGAAGGATTTGTAACAGGCCTCTAGCTCTGCACATCTTACTGGGTATATAAAACAAGACTTTCTGTCCAATCTGTATGTGCAGCTAGATCCTCGAATGGGGCGATCGAGTTCATAGAGTACTTACATATTACCCTATATAGCCACAGTATATAGGGTGTTTTATTGGGTATATATAATGTGTAGATTTCCGGCTGCAATCAAAGGGAGCATAAATTTCTAAGGGGCCAAGACATATATAACATCCCGATATAACTATATTCAATGCATATGGAGGAGGATAACGACAGTTATGCGCTCCTTTTTCTCATGGAGGAAGACATAGTCTGCTAGTTATCTCTATCGATAAGTCTACACCCAATAATTGTCTTTGACATTTGATAGCCTTGGAGTCAATATCGTAGCCCCAATCTAGTTAAGGCTAACTACCACTCCAACTTTTCATAACGTTTTCTGATCCGGATCGCCACCTAGACCCTACCGAACACTCTAACTTCAGGAGCAGCATTAGGTACTCAGTCAATAGAAACCTTTACAGGCCAACCCCTCGCGGATAGATATTGCGCTGACAGTTTGGATGCCTAGCTGCTTGTCAAACGTATGAAATAGGGGATTTTACCCATGAGTTGCACATGAACTCTAGCAATTTGGGCGGAGACTCACATCGCATGTCTCGCCAGCTCGTGGTGCCAAAATTTGGAAGCTCTTTTCGCCACATTCAAAAGCTGCATAGTGGCGACGTTAATACACCACTAACGTGATACCCCGTACTCCAACTAATCTCTAACCAATCAATCTAGCCAACCTTTTCATGCGCAGTATTCACGCCATCCCACAAACGAGCTGCACTGAGACATTATTACACCACTCGCTTAAAGAGAGTTCTTACTGTGCCGCATCCTCCGAATTTCACAACTGGCCACTTGGAGGATTTTCCGGACTGGTGGTGTGCCCCGGGAGGCAAGGAATAAGATTGGACGTCAATTAGAGTGCATGGCGCTTTTTCAGCCCTATGTACTGATTGTCTTTCGTACGCAATGTGGCAGCCATTGGCGCGTTTGTGTTTCTCACATCGAAGAGGTAATTGGCAGCTTGAGGTTAATACTCTAGAGTAATCAATGCAAGATGACAGATCTAGTTCGAGGTTATGTGGGGCTGGATAGGGCCTCTTCGAGGGCTTCGGCATCTAGATCTGTAAGCTATCACTTGCAATTGAGGATATCGATGTTATCGGCGCTCAGTACCTTGTGCCTGATTTTGATGCCGACTACTTATAACTATAGCATTGCTAATGTTGGGGGAGGGAGAAATAAACGGACAAGCTAACTGGTCATCAGAGGGCACCTTTTAATTTTGGGATAACGTCGTAGTATCCATTAATGGTGAAGTGACTGGTTATGTGGTAGGTTCGGTATTGCGAAAATAGAGGGTAAAGGAGGATAGACTTTGGAAGGGCCATTTCGTGGGACTAAAAGTAACAACCTTTTGGTCATGATGCATGAATTATGTTGAAAACATGAAATCGCACTCGTGGTGCTTCAGCCGCGCTTAAAGCGCTCGAGACAATAGCATTGTCAAACCTCACGTTATCGATAACGAACAAATCCTCACGCAGACCCCGCCATTGCCACCCCGTCAAACACCTCAAATCGCCAATAATGGAGTCCGAAATATCTGCCGTCCTCCCATCTCTCGACCCAGTGATCACAGAGTACTCTGTTGGCTTCCTCAACCATGCGTCGACCTCAACCTCGCCTGACGCGGACATTGAGCTCGCTGAAGCAATCAGCACTGTAAGATCGATTCTCCTCGACGCGGCACCCCCGTCGGTGTCAGAAGCGTCGATCACCGCGCTGGTAGAGAAGCTTGCGAGACAGCTCGATGAGGCTCATGGAGATGAGAGGAAGCTTGCGTCTAGTAAGGCGAAGAAGTTGGACCAGACGATCCACATGGCGTCGCAGCGCAACATATCTTCGACTATGGGTCTTGTCGGTACTGGGATTGATATCGATGCAGTTGGAACAAGGAAGGTGGAGAGTAAGGTTGACAAGAAGAAACTCGAAAAGGCTGAGAGGAAGATCAAGGCAAAACAAGACAAGAAGGTCATGAAGAACGTTACGTACGAGGCGTCAAAGTTAATCACTACAGACGAGGAGAATTACGACGATTTTTATATGCAGGTCAATCCTCTTACTTTGGGATCGGGGTCGCAAGGGAAGAGCAAGGATATCAAGTTGGACCGTGTGGATGTACAGATCGGAGGATTGAGGATATTGAGCGATACCACGCTTACTTTGGCCTATGGAAGACGGTATGGTTTGGTCGGTCAGAACGGTATCGGTAAATCCACCCTACTTCGCGCACTCTCCAGACGTGAAATTGCTATTCCTACGCATATCACAATTTTGCACGTCGAGCAAGAGGTAGGTTCCCTTTTAATCCTTACTCTATAAAGCCCAGTCCTAATAATTATTAGATAATGGGAGATGATACTCCTGCTTTGAAGGCTGTTCTCGATGCCGATGTTTGGCGTAAACATCTTCTCGCAGAGCAGGAGCGCATCACTAAGGAACTCGCTGCCATTGAGTCTCGCCCAGATCCCATCACTGTCTCTGCATCCTCCGGCTACCCCAATACGGAGCGTGAAGAATTGGACACTATCCTCACCGATATCCACTCCAAGCTCGCAGAAATGGAAGCCGACAAGGCCGAATCTCGCGCTGCGTCTATTCTTGCAGGTCTTGGTTTCTCACAGGAACGCCAACAGCACGCTACCAAGACATTCTCTGGTGGTTGGCGTATGCGTCTCGCCCTTGCTCGTGCTTTGTTCTGTAAACCTGATCTTCTGCTTCTCGACGAGCCGTCTAACATGTTGGATGTGCCGTCTATTACTTTCTTGTCCGAATATCTTCAAGACTACCCCTCCACTGTTCTCGTCGTCTCCCACGACAGAGCCTTCCTTAACGAAGTCGCTACAGATATCATTCACCAGCACTCTGAGCGTCTCGACTACTATAAAGGTGGAAACTTCGACGCTTTCTACGCTACGAAAGAAGAGCGTCGCAAGACCGCAAAGCGTGAATATGAGAACCAGATGGCCTACCGAAAGCATCTCCAAACTTTCATCGACAAGTTCCGTTACAATGCCGCGAAATCGTCAGAAGCCCAATCGCGTATTAAAAAGCTGGAAAAACTGCCAAAACTCGAGGCTCCGGATGACGAGTACACAGTCGTATTCAAATTCCCGGAGGTCGAGAAACTATCACCTCCGATCATCCAGATGACCAACGTGTCCTTCTCATATACCCCTGGAAAGCCAATAGTGGAGAAGGTCGATCTCGATGTACAGCTTGATTCTCGAATTGGTATTGTCGGGCCTAACGGAGCTGGTAAAACTACGGTATTGAAGTTGTTGATTGGACAGCTGCAGCCATCTGGTGGATTGATTACACAGAATCCGCGACTCCGAATTGGATTCTTTGCGCAGCATCACGTTGACGCACTCGACCTAACACAGAGCGCTGTGGGTTTCTGCGCAAAGATGTTCCCCGGCAGAACAGATGAGGAGTACAGAAGACATCTGGGAGCGTTTGGTATTACGGGAACAACGGGGTTGCAGAAAATGGCGTTGCTGTCAGGAGGTCAGAAGAGTAGGGTAGCGTTTGCATGTTTGAGCTTGACAAATCCTCATATCTTAGTGTGTCTCCCGCTCATCCTTACTCTCCTATTTTCGTTCCGCTGACAAAAATTAGGTCCTCGATGAACCGTCTAATCACTTGGATGTGGAGGCCATGGATGCGCTCTCAGATGCGCTCCGCAATTTCCAGGGTGGTGTGCTCATGGTATCCCACGACGTCACTATGTTGGCGAATGTATGCAAGAGGCTGTGGGTGTGTGATAACGGGACTGTCGAGGCGTTTGCGGGTGATATACAGGCATATAAGAAGAGGATCATCGAACAGGCCAATTCGAAGGGAGTAGTTACTCAAAACCATCATTCATAGGCCTGGTTTGGTGTAGGTTGTTGTGTAATCTAGTAGTGAAAAGGAATCCAGCATTTGTTTTATTTATTATTTTGGGTAGGGGTGTCAGCGGACCACTCAGATTTGTGGTTTCAACGTTACTTGCTGCAGTACTGGGGTAGGAGCTTTTTAGCACAGATATATATACATATGGGGAATCATAGATGATTACTTGACCAGCTGGTCGCCGGGTTGAAAGGGTATAACATGTTCTTAATTATTCTCAACGGATATACTTATAATTATGCAGATGAGTAACTGGTCGGGAGACGTATAAGATCGAAAGGATTTGTAAATACGACGTAAATAGTTCTTTGGGAAGACCCTGCACTGATAGGCTGTCCAAGGCCTCCAACGTGATAGAGTACGTTCGAGTGGTTACACGAAGACTAGCTACACGAGAGCCTCAACCCCGCGGCTTTAACGTTGATCCTTTACACGCATCAATCAACATACCCCAACATGGAGTTTGTGGGGCTCGCCGCGAGTATCGCTGGACTCATACAAATCACTGGCCAAGTTGCTGGGTTTGCTTCAGGGTACATTGGAAAAGTCAAACGAGCATCAGAAGACATCGGTAATCTCAGAAACGAACTCAGCTCTCTGGAGGAAGTGCTCCATAGATTAGAGCGTGTTGGCGATAGATGCGCTCCAAATTCGTCTGAATTGCAGAAGCTTGACATTTCACTTCGAGAATGCAGCGTTAAGTTGCAAGAACTTCGATTAAGGTTGGAGCTAGGGATGAAAGGGAGTTGGCTACGGAAAACATTCAAGTCCTTGAAATGGCCCCTGGACGAAGCAGAAACCACGCAGTTTATGACGTATATCGAGAGGCGTAAAAGTTTATTTATGATTGCCTTGAGCATAGATAATTTGTGAGTTGTTCCAACACAGTGTTGTCGTTCTGTACTGATTATATATGATTTATCTATATAAAGTACAATATCACAATCAATCGAAGGGCAAGTCGTGGCTGTGGATAAGTCTGTGAAAGATATCCAGAACAGAATCCAGGTGGTTTCTGAAACCCAAAGTGACGAGAAGGCTTCTCGTGATAGTAAGTAGGATATGATTCCTATTTATTATTGTACGATCTCCCCCAATGCTCAAATTATTGCCCCGCCCTTTCTTAAAGAGCGGCGTTTTCAAAAAAGTTCTACAAAACTTAATAGACAACAATAAGACAATTTCAAAATAAACTCTTTTTTATGTACTCTATTTATCACAGAGGGTATGAGGTTAATTGAGTTTTACAGGGGAAAGACGCAAGGTGGTTCTCAATTGGCTGTATTCTGATGATTTTGATACAAAGCACACCGATATCAGCAACCGGAGGCAGAAGGGTACTGGCGAGTGGCTCTTAAATTCTCCAGAGATGCAGAGTTGGATTATGGGATCGCATCCGTCTAAATTACTCTGGGGCTATGGGATCCGTAAGTACATGCTACTGGGTCTAAAGGCAGTAATGTAAGATACATGTATCTAGACTAACTAAACATTGATAGCTGGTGCCGGGAAAACTTTTATTAGGTATTAGAATTTGTTTTGATATAACATATACATTAAAACTTGGATTAGTCGACTAATGCCTCATGAATCCTGTACGTAGTTCCGGTGTGATCGAGCATCTCAAAGACCGGGCTGATGCGTCTGACTGCGGTGTGGCATATGTCTACTTTGATTACAAAGAAAGAGACAATCAAACACCTATTCTAGTTCTTGCGAGCTTGGCTAAGCAGCTTGGGTACCAAATTCCACACCTACCGCAGAAGATCAGCACACTTTACGAGGAACATGTGAACAAAGGCAAACGACCTAGCCTAGAGGAGCTTCTTATCGTTCTTTTATCAATATTCGCTTCATTCAAACAGGTCTTTATAGTCTTCGACGCGTTGGACGAATGTAACCAGAAAGGTCAACGAGATAAATTTCTCCCCCTGTTCCATTCTTTGGGGGAGGGCGGTGCCAATTTATTTATAACAAGTCGATATTACCCTGAAGACATACAGGTGTCGTTCAAAAATGTACCAAGAATAAAAATCATGGCTTCCGGAGAAGATATAAAAAGCTATATTCTACAGAAGCTAGAGGAGAACCCACGAGTAAAGCGTTTGGCTGAAAAGGCTAAATGTGAAGATAGGATAATTTCCGAACTCACCGAACGCGCGAATGGAATGTAAGGACTAGTGACCTCCACTTCATTATTGTTTTCACAGCCTGATTAAGATTTGTTCCATATGTATGCAGGTTTCTACTCGTTCATTTTCATATTGAGTATCTCTGCCAGCAAACAACAGCAAATCAGCTTCTGTCAGCGCTTGAATCCTTCGGTACCGAAGACTCGTACACAGAGAAACATCCTCTAGATACTACATACGACCGTGTCGTGGAGAGTATCCGCCAACAACCGAAACGTCTTGCTGAGCTCGCAATAAAAATACTTTCCTGGATTGTGAAGGCACAGAGGGCACTCACAGTCGAAGAGATACAAATAGCGGTGTCTATAAATCCAAACCTTTCTGCACTTGACGAACTAGATGTGCCAGAAAAAGCGACACTACTCGAGGTCTGCGCCAGTTTGGTGATAATCGACGAGAGTAACTTTGTGCGTCTTGCCCATCTTACCGTCCAGGAGTACCTACTGAGGAGTACTGTTCTCTTGTTGGAAATCGACTACGAGATAGCCCTGGCTTGTATAACTTATTTCTCATTCGAAATATTTACCGCAAACTCGCCGCACTCAAAAAGTACGCTTAAACGCGAGCTATACGCGTATCCATTTCTCGAATATGGGGCCAGACACTTGGTTTATCATCTTAAACATTGCAATGAGATTCAATCGAAGGATGCAATTCTCGAATTTCTCAAACGTCATAAACAAAGTGCTTTTTGGTTTCGGGCGAACTTGAGTTTAATGATTATATTGAATTCGATCTATCTTGAGGAGATGATATTTCCTCTCCCGTTTCATATTGCAGTGTATTTCGGAAATCGTCTGGCAGTAAAGCATTTATTAGACGAAGGATTTAGTGTCTTGGACTTGGATGGATTCGAACGGTCAGTAGTACATTGGGCAGCCATGTCAGGAGAAAGAGCGATTCTCGAATTACTGTTGAAATACGGGGCCGAGGTTTTGAATTCTGATGCGGAGTCTTATACGGCCCTACACTACGCCTCTTCCTCCGGACACGTTGAAATTGCAAAGCTCTTGATTGACCGTGGTTCTAATATTTCTGCTACAACGTACAAGGAGGAAACGCCACTCCACCTAGCGGCGGACAGCGGTCATATAAAGATGGCCGAGCTCTTGCTTGACCGTGGTGCTCGTGTTTCTGCTACAACAGACGACAGTGAAACGCCACTCCATCTAGCGGCGGACAGCGGTCATGTAAAGATGGCCGAGCTCTTGCTTGACCGTGGTGCTCGTGTTTCTGCTACAACATACGGCAGGGAAACGCCACTCCATCTAGCGGTGGACAGCGGTCATGTAAAGATGGCCGAGCTCTTGCTTGACTGTGGTGCTGATGTTTCTGCTACAACGTACGTCGGCAGGGAAACGCCACTGCATATTGCGGCGGACAGCGGTCATGTAAAGATGGTCGAGCTCTTGCTTGACCGTGGTGCTGATATTTCTGCTACAACGAGCTACGGGAAAACGCCACTGCATATTGCGGCACTCCGCCGGAATTTTACGAGTGTACGAGCACTTGAATCCCGGTTGTTTTCGTTTTAGAGATCCCTTGGACGACAGGGGAACACTAGAACTTGTTGAGGCGTCGGGCATGTTTGAAGAGGTAGTTGAATGTTTGATTGATCGTGGTGCCGAACCCTACGCTAAAGATATCGATGGACATACACCACAAGACTGCATGCGTCTCCATTGCAATATCGACGAATCCATGATTTAACGACCAAATCACGACAAAGCAAAATACTCAAAACAACGATTTTCATTGCGTACATTCTTAATTTTGTCTCTGTCTCAATTTTCCATATGTCTTAGGCACCTGTAGGATGGGGGGGATAGAGTGTTCATGATCAGTCAAGTGGATTTCTTTTCTCTTTTTTTTGGTGAAGGGAGGGCCACCGCGCCCCGGGAGGGGGGGGGGGGATATATATGGTTAGTCAATTGAATATGCAAGCAATGTTTTTTCTCTTCTTTCTACAAACATCCGCTCCTCGCCCACGACGTTCCAACGCAAATGCAGTAAACGTTTCTGGGGGACAAACATAACGGCGCCGTGAGTATTGAAGCGTGTTTTGGAAGACATGAACGGTTGCGACAGAGCTAGAGACATTGCATGCCCCACAGTAGAGATGACAAAGCTATTTATGTAGAAGCAAGGAAATGAAAGCCCCTATGACCCACCACTATCCCCATCTCAGCTCCCCTCCAGGAATATATGCCTTATAAAAGAGAAACCGTCAACAGAATCATTGGTCTGAGAAACCCTAGCACTGTAGATTTCTGTTGCGCTGGGGTTGGGCTTACGTGGTTTGATATGGGGATCATGAGATGTCACTCGGTGGCTGGTTTCCTGCTGGGACATACCGGGAGCTGGGTTTGGGCTGATGGTGGTGGATTTGGTTTTGCATGGATATATATAGGCCGGTAATGTTCGCAGGGAGGGAGGGCGGGAGGGCGAAGAGGGGAAAACACAAAGAGAGAGAGGGAGGCGAGAAGCAACAACAGAAAAGGGAAAAGGGAAAAGAAACAAAAGGGAAAGAAACAAACTCAGAGTGCCAAAACTAAGCCATAGCCAAAAAGGCGCAAACAGCCACCCCCACCACCCCCACCGCACTCCAGCTCGCCCTCCCCGCCGCCGCCGACTCCTGCCCCGATCCCGACCCCGACCCCGATCCCGACCCCGACCCCCCAGCTTCCCCACCCCCACTCGTCCCAGTCTCTCCAGTCTCATTCGCCCCAGTTCCCCCGCCACCACCACTCGTCTCCGTCCCATTCGCCCCGCCCGTCTCCGTCCCATTCACCCCCAGCACCGTAATCACCCACACCTCCCCGCTCCTATCCGCACTAAACCAGACCCTTCCTCTTTTATCCACCGCTAGCCCCACGGGCCTAAGACACGCCCCCGGACAGCCCGTGCGGTTCTTTGTCCACACCACATCCAGCACCTCCCCCGTCGGCGTGCCTCCCGCGAACGGCAGCCACGACACTTTGTACCCCGCAGGCTCCTTGCGCGCCGAGGAGCCGTGGAAGGTGACGAAGGCGCCCGGGAGCGTCGGGTGGAATTTGATGTCGAGGGGGGCGGTGTGGGCGTCGAATGGTAGGACAGCGGCGGTAGTGTTGCTGCATGTGGTGACGGGGGGGAGGGGGAGGGGGGCGCCGACAGAGAGGGCGTTGTAGGGAGCGGGGAGGACGGTGGGGTCCCAGACTGTGAGGCAGGTGGGGTAGCCTGGTTCATCCTATATCAGTGACGGCGCTCAACCCAGCGCCAGAAAGACAGGGAAGTGGGGAAGGAGGAGTACCGTAGCTAGGCCCAACATAATTTGGCGTTTCCAGCGCCGTCGATAGCAGCCCATGATAATTCAGCTCCTCCGCCGGATTTCTCTCATTTACGTCCACCCCCTCCAGCACAATACTATCCGGCGCGTTCTCCACCGACCATACGCCGCCGACGTTATCCTGCGCGACGCCGACACTGTTGCGCAGGCCCCAGCCGAGCAGGGTGCCGGACGTGGTGAAGTCCTGGTTGGTGGTGAGAGTGCTAAAGGCCTTTAGCTGGGAGCGGCCGGTGGTGATGTCGCCGGAGCCGGCATCGATGTTGGATGCGGAGCCCCGGGAGACGAGGAGCGTGTTTGGGTGTGTGTGGGGGGTGTAGAGGGTGCGGGTGATATGGCCTGGGTTGGTGAGGTTTGTGATGAGGGCGGAGGGTGGGAGGGTGCTGAGGGTGGTGGAGTTGTAGGGGAAGGAGTGGACGGTGGTGGTGGAGGAGGCGAAGCTGAGGGTATGTGTGTTAGTAGTAGTAATTGATAGTGGTGATAGATAGCAGAAGTATTAGTAGTTGTACACAGCAGTAGTAAGCAGTAGTGATACTACATGTACATATATACTAATAATCCGCACAAATCGGGACATTAGTAGCAGCCACTAACCACATCCAGCAACCACTACTACCACACTCAACCACAACCACCACCGCTCCTAACTCCACCCCCAAAACCCTAAAAGCCAAAAGAAACTACAAACTACTCACATCGTCGCCCCATCACCACTCACCGCCACCCCATGATACAGATCCAGCCCGCCATTCTCCGCCACCACCACCCTCCTCATCACCTCCACACACCCGTCCTGCCCCTCTGCTAACTCCAACGCAATAATCCCCGATCTATCCCCCGCAACAAGCAGGTTCCCACGATCATCGAACGTGATGTGCCGCGGCGTGTTGATCCCCTTGACGACAAGCTGGAGCGTGTAGCCTGGGGCGACGGCGGGGGGTTCGTAGTCGGGGGTTAGGGCGCATGAGAGGGCGTGTGTTAGTGCTGGGAGCGCGAGGGTGCTTAGGATTGCGAGGAGCGGCATTTTTGACTATTGTTGTGGGAGGGGGAGAGGGAGGTGGGTGAGGTGAATGAGGTCAGAGAGGTGTGAGGCTGAAGTGCTGGGATCGGCGTGTGTAACGGTGGCGAGTGATTGGCTGTGATGCGGGTCATGGGGTGTCACTCGTGGGTGTCACTCGTGGGTGGTTTTTTGACCTGCGGATGGTTTCAAGACCTCGGTGGGTATAGCACGGAAGTAATGGTTGTCGCATCCCCAGAGGCATGGGTTATTTGTGTGTGTGTGTGCGTATTCTTCGCGGATAGTAAGGTGGTCCTTTCGTGGCTCTGCTAAGAGATCTCTTTCCATCACCCCGCAAGCCCTCTACCACAATGCGGGTCAGCAGCATCGACAACAGAGGGTCATAACGATCACAACCACCCCGCCGCGGGCACCCCACTACTTGATCGAAGTGCCGTAGTAGATTGGGAGTCGATCGTGATGTAATTGCATATGTAGTATCCTGTATATAACGACTGTATCCTCCTTTTACGAGCACGGCGCCGCAAGATCGAATCGATCATAGGACTAGTAGTAATACCCAGCAGCTCGAATCCCGACGCAGCAACACCAGGCAGGTCCTGCTACCATGAAGAGAGGGTTGGAATATATAGTTCTCGTGCGAATGCGTATTATTTCGAGATAGTGCTCCCGGGCGGAGGATGTGTGTGAAGTAAGACAGAGAGGCTGATTGTTTCGTTCGAACGAGAAGAAGGGAGAGAAGGGAAGTCCCTCTCTGCTTCTGCCGCCTTGTCTTAAGCTAGTGGTCACAGTGTCATAATCTTAAATCCCTAACCCTTATTAGTCTAAGCTAGCTACAGTTGGTCTAACCCCCGCAGCGTGCGTGGACGGAAGGGTTAGGGTACATGTAGTCCCTGGGCGGCCTGCCTGGGCTTCAGCGCGCCTGACAGAGCTAGAGGCAGTTCGGGGTTGGTTACAATTGCATGCATTCAAGGGTTGTTTTATGTGGGGTATATAGCAAGACATGGGGTTGTGTTTGGGGGCTCGAATCCAAGGTTTTTTTTTAGTCTCTGTTGGCGAAATATCTTGCGGTACTGATCATTGACATACTGTTCAATTGAGTCGTGGGAGCTGCACTTTTTGCTTGCTATCTCACGGGTCAGTGAGCTGATATATATATACTGATACTGTGATCACACCAAGACAGCCCTTCAAAGATGAAAGAAAATAATTTACATCTCCATTTATCATACACACATACATACAAGCTCATAACCCATGAACAGCCATTGATGTAATCTCGGGCCAATCCCTCGAGCTCATTACCATAATAAAAGTAAAAAAAAAGAAGCTATAAACAAAAGAAAAATATATATATATAATAATAACAATCAACCCTTCAACTTCTCCCACGAAGCACTAACCCTAAACAGCGCCTCCCTCGCCGACTTCGCCGGCTTCACCATGATCTCCACCGCCCTAATCGGCTTCACCGAGATCTGCACCGGCCGCGCAACCAGTGTCATGGCCGTCCCCGTCGTCGACGAAGTCTCGGTCCTGACCGGCCCCTTCGGCGTCCGGGGCGTCTTGGGCTCTGCCTCCGCTGGATCGGTGTCCTCCACAACCACCTTTGGTATTGCCGGCCCGCTCTCCTTACTACCCCCCGTTGCGCCTGAGTCGGTGCTTCTCCGCCGCGCATTCAGGGGGCTGTCGGAGGCCATAGATGCCATTGACATCTTCCGCTCCACCACCATTGCCCCCGCCCCGCGCCCGCCACGGAGGAGCCGCCGCCGCCGGAGCCAGATGTAGACAAACATGGGGATAGCGAGGGCAAGTGAGACGAGGGCGACGAGGAGGACGACGGCGGTGGAGTTGTTGAAGCCTGGGATGATAGATGCGGGCGCTGTCTGCGGGGATACAGGGGAGACAGAGATTCCTTGGGAGCGGGGGACGAGGGGCGTGGAGCGACAGGTGTGGAGGAGAAGGGAGAGGAGGAGGAGGAGGAGTGTGTAAGCTAACATTGTGGTTAACTGGTTTGTCGTGTCTATATGTCTGTGCCTGCGACAGTCTGGATTGGACTACCAAGTGAATGGGATCCAATTAATAGAGACGAGAAAGGAATTGATTGAGTCGCTTGATCAACAAGCAGAGAAATGAAAAATAGAAAAGAAAGAAAAAAGAAAAAGAAAAACGTGCACGCACGAAATGGAAATAGCAAAGGGCTGTAGCCTTGAAAAAAAAAAAAAGATCAGAAAAAAGAAGCTTCGAACAGCAACTATATGTCCATTCCTCGCGGACTGCGCTCACCTCACCTCCCTTACCTGGCCAGGCATTTCAACGCTCAGCGCATAACTTCGAACCGCGTCACGACCTCCCTTCTCTCCCTCTCCTCTCCTCACGCTGGTATTTGCGTATCACGTAGCAGAGCTGCCAAAGTTTCCAGAGATCTCTAACACGACCCCTTTCGTTTCCCCAGGGTGGTTTTGTTTCGCCATTGGCTCGATCGGGTTTAGCGAGGACGAGGTGCTGCTGATATAAACTTCCTAAGCGCCTCACACAACTTTTGGGGGTGGGCGCTGCAGGCAATTTGACAGGCTAACACCAAGCGGAGAATTAAATTTCGTTAATCGCGAAGCTAGGACGCGGTTTGAGAGTGACAGGGTGCGGTGCAAATCTGTCTGGCTAGCTAGCTGTCAAGCCTTTGGGAGCTATTTCGAGAGTCCCACTACCGTACTCTAGATGACCTGCTAGCTAGCCTGAGTGTAGATCCCTTGTGTAGGTACTCTACCTTCATGTTGGTGAGGTTAACCTCCATATACCATTCCAAACATAGCAAGAGCTGAGAAGAGAAGAATACGTACCAGCACCATTCTTTTCTGCAGGAACCCTCCCCGACCCGGGAATGTTTGGACTCCTCGTTCTGAATTGTTTTGGTCCCTGAAACCGCGCCGGGTAGTGTACCTACCCTACACGTGATCCCCCAACCCCAATCCGGCGCTTGAGCCCGGCCGATGGACCTCTTGACGCTGAAGGTCATTTATAGATAGACTTTACAAATTTACAACAACACCTCCTGAGCAGTGAAAATCACGGGCACTTACCTCGCTCACGAAAAAAAGACCCGAGATCGCCATCGATTACACTTACTGCCCATATATAAGTGATAACGTAGCACCAGGGAAGTCGACTATAAAACTTGCGGAGGTTTTCGTGATATGCGTGATGTGACGCTGTACGTCCTACGTGCAAGCGCCACAGAGGCACAACCGTTGGTATATGCTGTAGGTCATACATATATCCCGACGATTGGATTGTGGGCGTTTAACGACGTCGGACGTCGCAATTTTTTCAGCCCCTAGATGTGCACTTTTGCCAGTGAGACAGATTGGCCAGTCGGAATTGTAGCGTTGTCATTGAGAGGGCCCGGGGCGCCCTGCATGTTCACCGTTGATCACTCGGGTTCTGTCACAAAGCCTCCGCTTCGAAACTACCGATCATATATAGGCCTAGCTAGACGGTCAGTTTGAACTGAAAGATGGCAGTGATGTTCTCTGCTATTCTTGCGCATGACGGAGAGAGACGGGTTGGCGCGATTGACCAGCCTCAATCGAGCTGGCGAGGGGGCCGAAAGACAACTTGTTGAATCAATGACGACGTTGTACATGTAGTTATATATCAGTAGATCTAGAATAAATGCGTAGACTTGTCACCTATCCCTCTTTCCCGCTAGCGTCCACCCGAGGCCACAGTACCAATACACGTACCTTGATTGCGAGACCCAGTACCTAATGCGCAGGTCTCACAGAAATAGTCTGTTCCCGGGCTCTAGAGAGACGTTTCTGCGCCACTTGATCAAGAGGTAAAACAGCATTGACACGAGGCTCCATCAGAATAGCAAGATTAGGAGGAAGCGCGTTTTGGCTTATGCCGTTACTATATCAGCTATATGTATGACCTTCATGGCCCAATACTTGCACTTTTCAATCATGCTCCTGTTTCTGTGACATTGAGTGCTCCACGTCTTAGGTGTTATGCTCATCAGGCCACGCGTTACCAACTTCGGCTTCGACTTCATGCTGTGTGGTTTTTGTCAATACTGAGGTAGAGTACGTTGTGCGTCTAGGAGATCTCCGCTCTGTCCCGTACATATTGGTTCATGATCTGCATTTTTTTTTTTTTTTTTTTTTAAATCATTTCAATTTCTGTTTCTAGGTACACAATGATCGCGTAAAGTATAAACTATGGCGTAAAGAAACCTATCCCCTTTCCAAACTTATAACTCGCCCCCTAGTATAAAGCAAAAAACAAAATTCCAAGCAAAAATAAAATATAACAAAAGAAAGATAGACGCATATAAATAACAGTGAACAATTTAGAGGGAGGGCTAGTTGCCTTTCCCTGTGAAATCCTTCTGGCCATTGGCCTTATGCTCTCAGTGAGACTTTACTAGGACGCGTAGACTGTGGGTATTGGGCCCATGAGTACTGTTGATGACGTAGAGGAGGAGGAGACTGAGCTGAGGGGGGATGAGGTTCCTGAGCCTGACTCGAGTGGTGAGGGTCCCCGGCTGACCGGGTAGCCTGTTCTGGTTTTAGTGATGTAGGCCCCTAGCAGGAGGGTAAGGGTGTAGTTGTCCCAGATTTCCTCAAGGGATGTAACTCCTTCTAAGGTTTGGGAGCGGGTGAGTGCAGAGGCGTTGCATTGTAGTATGGCGTGGTCGGGGGTCTCGTCTTCGAGGCCACATTTCCGGCATTTGGGTGAGGTGTGTAGGTTGATCCAGGATTGCTGTGCTCGTAGATAGCTTTTCCCTGATCTTATTTGATGGATTCTTGTGGCGATGAACTTGTGGAGGTGTGTGAAGGGTAGGGGGGATGTGTCTAGTCTGTGTGTGTAGTAGGTCGGAGTTGGGAAATGGGTACGCCAGTTATCCAGCAGTTGTTGCTTGGCTCTGTGGGCCATCTTGCCTTGATCTACCCCTTCCTCGATTAGGGGGAGGAGCAGGGAGCAGAGGTGCTCAATAGGTGTATGTGCTACGCCTTTTTTCGCTCTGGAGTTCCATTTCTTTGGTGGGTTGGGTCGGCCTTTGAGGAGGGCGGTGTGTGAGAAGGTTCGGTCTCGAAGGGTGGTGGGGAAGTGGGGGTCTGTCCTTCCCGTTACTGGGTTTGCTAGTGGAGAAGCTCGGAGGATCCTGATGGCGAATTTGCACTTTAGGAAGTGGAGGTATAGTATTAGGGGGGGGGCTTTTGCTTCCGCCCATAGGACACGGTTATTAGTGGCTCTGAAGCAGCCTGTTGTCCATCTGAGGACTGCATTCCAGAAGGTATTCATTTCTCGGAGCGCTGACGTTGGGGTAAATACATTTGCTCCGTAAGTAAGCATGGGGCGGATGGCGAGGAGGGCAACTTTCCTGCAATTTGCGGGTGATAGGCCTTTTCCTGCTGAGGAGAAGCGGTTGAGAATGCCGAAGGCTGCTCTTGCGGCCGCCGTTCTTCTGATGAAGTGGGCGTTGGGGTTGAAGTTGGGGGAGAGCCAATATCCGACCCATCGTACTATGGGGCTGGGCTGGAAGGCTTGACCGTCCAGGAGTATTGGGAGGTGTGAGGTGGGGGACTTATCGCGTGGGGTTCTCCAGTGCATTAGCTCCGTCTTCCCCACCGAGAATGTAACGTTCTTCGGGGAGGCCAGAGCTGTAAGTTTATTGTAGTGGGTCTGGAGTATGTCGATGTTTTCCCCATATGATGGGGAGGCCACTGTAATGGCTAGGTCGTCTACATAGGAGAGTGAGATGCCGGGGGCGGGGTCATGTTGATGGAGGAAGTTAATATAGATGAGGAAAAGAAGTGGTGATATTGGGGATCCTTGTGGGACTCCGACTTGGACGGCTGTGGGGATTTTGGGGGATCCTTTAAACAACAGCGTAATATATCGGTCAGATAGGAAGGAGAGGACCCAGTTCGTGATGTAGGGGGGGGTATGTTTTTCTGAGAGGGTGGAGGCTAGGTGTTGTTTGAGGACGTGGTCAAAGCCTCCTTTGATGTCTAGGAAGAGGGTGGAGACTTTGAGCTTAGCCAGCTGCATGGCTCTGGCCTCGTGTATGAGTGTGGTGACTGCGTCTCCAGTGGACAAGCCGCTGACTGACCCGCATTGGTGGTTGTGGAGGAGTCCTACGGCTTTCGCTATTACGGCCAGGCGGAGTGTTATTATTTTTTCCAGGATCTTGGAGAAGGTCTGGAGGAGGACGATTATCCGGTATGCGGCGGGGGAGGAGTAGTCCGGTTTGTTTGGTTTAGCGAGGATTACTCCATTGGCGGTTTTTAGGGAGAGTGGGTGGTATCCATGTTGGATGAGCGGGTTGAGGAGGGCGGGAATTATGCGGGGGTTGGCTCTGTGGATACCTTTCCATACTGAATATGGGATGGTGTCTGGGCCGGGTGCAGAGAGGTTGGAGGTGGGGCCCAGTGCGGCTTGAACTTCATTGGGTGTAATGAGGGGGGTGTTTGGGAAGTGGATGGGGGAGGGGGAGGGGCCTTCTAGTCGAGGGGGAAAGAAGGCGTTGATGAGGTTGTTGTTGAGGAGGGTTGGGGTGGGTGAGTTTGGGAGGGTGGGAATCTTATCTTCCGTCCTGTTGGCCATTTTCTTCAGTCTCCACACATCCTTTGTGTCGGCGTTGGCGATGAAGGCGTTCCAGTGGTCTTGTTTTGCTTTCTTTATGGCATTGAAATAGGCGTTGCGCGCTGCCTTCATCTGTTCATGATCTGCATTGCTGGCCCATAGATACATGAAACCGCCTGTACTCGCGACAGGCATGAAGTACCCGAATATGCAGCCGCAAGTTTTTGGTGTATTTTTGACTTCTACTCCAATGGAAATTGCAGATTAGGACGTGCATTTTCGGGTACTTGTTACCTGCTGCGAGTATGCCCATACTCCCGAGATCCCGATGCCTTACAGGTATCTAGGCGTGCAGAATCAAGGTTCCAGGCTGTGACATGGAAGGCCGAGCTAGAGAGCAATTAACAATCCGGCCCGGGGCCGGGTTCGGTGCACACCAACACCGAGATCAACAAAATATGGCGTAGTTTCTATGCCCCATGCCATAAAACTTGAGTCTGCAGCTATGAGAAGAGATACTCGGATCTCGCAGCAGCTAGGGGCGAAGCTTATCTCGTTAGCTCGGGCAGATACTGGCGGTTAAGCTGTAACTGTACGGTATAATAACGGGTTGGCTTGCAGATGGAAGGGCTACTTTACCCGTATTGAGAAAGCCCGTTGGGTGAAGGTGGCCGTCTAACGGTCGGTTTTAATAAGCTAGATCAATGCTACTCGGGTCGGAGTGCTGCTTGGGAGGGCTCCCGTGCACGTGTGGTTAGGACACGAGCACTGATGGTGACGGTCACGCTGTGACATATGTGTCTTAAACTAGCCTTCCTCCTGCTATCTGGCCGTCCCATCTGTGGTAGGCTTTTTAACAAGCAGCTTTCCGCAGACGATTCATTGGTGCTTTGTCATATCATGAATTCGCCCTTTAGACGCCCACCATGATAAAGTATAGATACATGTATCAACTATCTCAACAGCTAGACTTTGGTACGTGCATCTCTCGTTGTGTATGCTAATAGAATTGGTAGATATCCAAGAATGAGCCATTTGGGGCCGTTTCGAAGCCTTTTGGCCGTGGGCGTCGTTGTGGTGTGGTTTAGTTTTACACAGAAAAAACCTATTATTGAAACTCCATTCCTACAAAGCTTATAGTAAACAAAATGCTCCAAAATCTGTTTTATTTCTAACAAACCCCGGCCGGCTCTCTCTAGGTTCTATCCCTGCGGTATCGATACTTCCAGGAAAATTCGGCCACCATATAAATGTAATTATGGTAGTTTCTTTTTTGCTGTATTCACGTAATACCAGCCTATCGTCATCCAGGGTTTTGATCACGAATCTAGACTCTGGATAGAGGATGACCAATGAAAGGGCACGTGCTCTCGTTAATAACTTGTCGCCAAAGCAGTCCTGCTATCACTACTCCATACAACCAAATAGTACCCACATCCTCAGAACCTCGCGTGTCTTCTCGAGTTTAAGATGGTCTATCGATAGCTTTCTTAGTTATCGGTACCTGGTACCCTGCAGCACTATTATATGGTGGAGATTAAGCTTGATCGACCTTTCAATGTTATTGGTTCGAGTTTAGCGAGGGCACTACGCTAAGGGTGGCGAAGAGAAAACAAGCTCTTAGAAACATGGATAAATACCCATGTTGAGTTACTCTAAACAGACTTCTGCCTGTCTTTGGCGGTTTGTGGGCCGTGTTGGCGGCGCAATTGAACTTATATCTACTAGAGCGATACCAAATCAAGCCCGTCAGCCTGCGACAAAGTCTGGGAACAAGACTAACGATTACTAGGATTATTGTTACCCAGTTGACCCGTTTTCGATTGTGGCTGATCTAGAAGAATCATAAAAAAAAGGGGACGACAAATCCACTCTTGGGAAGTCCTAGATACAAATATTACAACATTCCCTTCACTATGGATCTTCCAATCTTTCCTTCTCGGCATCCGTCGATTACATTCGTTTTCTATCTTTTAGGGGTGACCTAGCATTGATTAACACAAAAATGCTTCTATCCGCTCTTTTAGTACTAGTAGGCTCTGCCTCAATTGCAGTCGCTCGACCTGGACCCCATAATTCGGATCCGCCCATCCCTACGCCCTATCCGGGTGGTAATGGATTTTCATACGAGGGGTGCTACGCGGAACCTCGCGGGGTGAATGCGTTGAAAAAGTCTTGGTTTAACGATGGTATGACGGTGGAGAAGTGTTTGTCCTTTTGTGAACCAAAGTATGGGCAGTATGCTTGGGTCGAGGATAACAAGTAAGCTTTCTATATGTATTCCGAGCAATGGCTCCAGCTTGCAGCTAACTAATAATGGCTATTTGTATAGTGAATGTTGGTGCGGCGACTCGCTTGATTCAAGAATTACAAAGACGGGGGCACACGAGTGTAATAAACAATGTGGCGGGAATAGTAAACAACAGTGTGGAGGATTACGCAGGTAGGTATCTAGATCTATAGCGTTTTTCATTGGACATTACTAATTTTATCTACTACCAGGGGTAACTTATACAAACGAACCAGTTCTAGAGGTTCAGGAGCAGAGTGTAGTGCAAAAACATCTACCGTAACCGTTCCGAGTAATGATTCCCTCTTATTTACCGTCTACTATGATACCAGTACTAATGGTAACTTCAAAATAGCTACCGTTGTCCGTGAGGCTACGGTAACCGTTACTCATTCATCCACAATCACTCGTTCAACTACGGTTACGAAAGCGGGTACTACTGGTAAGTACCACGAAGTAAGCACTGGCATATCAACTTATTTTTTCTTACAATTTGGCAGTTGCGGTTCGAGCGCCCGGAAGCGGTAACAAGCCCTCTACGACTACGGTAACGGTACCGACTACAGTCACCGCTCCAAGGGAAGTCACGACGGTTACTATTCCTGGGGCTGGTCAAGTGACCACGGCCACTGTCCCAACTACTGTCCAGCTCCCAGCAGAGGTTATCACTGTGACAGTTCCGACAACCCTTACCATTCCTGGCGCTGGAGAGGTGACTACTGTCACTGTCCCTACTACTGTCAATGTACCGGGCGATATGACCACTGTAACTGTTCCCACCACCCTTACTATACCTGGAGCTGGGGAGGTGACTACCGTCACAGCTCCGACCACTGTCCAGCTCCCAGCGGAGGTTACCACTGTGACTGTCCCGACTACCCTTACTATACCTGGAGCTGGAGAGGTTACTACCGTCACAGTTCCGACCACTGTCCAGCTGCCAGCGGACATTAGTACTGTGACAGTCCCCACTACCCTTACCATTCCTGGCGCTGGAGAGGTGACCACTGTCACTGTCCCTACTACTGTCCAGCTCCCGGCAGAGGTTAGCACTGTGACGGTCCCAACAACCCTGACCATTCCTGGGGCTGGAGAGGTTATCACGGTCACAGTTCCTACGACTGTCAATGTACCTGGAGACATGACCACTGTAACAGTTCCGACAACTCTTACTATACCTGGAGCTGGAGAGGTTACTACCGTCACAGTTCCGACCACTGTCCAGCTGCCAGCGGAAGTTAGCACTATAACAGTTCCAACAACCCTTACCATTCCTGGGGCTGGAGAGGTAACCACTGTGACAGTTCCGACTACCCTTACAATTCCTGGGGCTGGAGAGGTGATTACCGTCACAGTCCCTACCACTGTCAACGTACCTGGAGATATGACGACGATAACAGTTCCTACTACCCTTACTATACCTGGGGCAGGAGAGGTGACTACTGTCACCGTTCCGACCACTGTAAATGTACCGGGAGACGTCACCACGATCACTGTCCCGACCACTACTACTCTTCCGGCAATGGATGCTATTACTGTTACTATTCCTACAACTCTCACCATACCTGGAGCAGGTGAGGTGACTACAGTAACTGTCCCGACAACTGTCCAGCTCCCAGCAGAGCTTACCACTATAACAGTTCCCACCACTCTGACTATTCCTGAGGCTGGAGAGGTGACCACTGTCACTGTTCCTACCACTGTCAATGTGCCCGGGGAAATGACAACTGTCACACTTCCGACTACTATTACCATTCCCGGAGCGGGAGAGGTGACTACTGTTACCGTTCCTACCACTGTAAACCTACCAGGAGACATTACTACAGTCACTATCCCGACCACTACTACTCTTCCGGCAATGGATGCTATTACTGTTACTATTCCTACAACTCTCACCATACCTGGAGCAGGTGAGGTGATTACAGTAACTGTCCCGACAACTATACAACTCCCAGCGGAGCTTACCACTGTCACAGCAACGTCTACTTCGACAGTTGACGTGCCCACAACTGTAACTGTTCCTACTACCGTCACTCTCCCTGGCGAGAGCGTTACCAGTACTGTTACTATCCCCACCACCGTCACTGGAGAGCCTACAACGATAACTGTTCCAACCACTGTAAATGTGCCCGGTGAAGTGACCACCGTTACTATCCCAACCACCGTCCAGGTTCCTGGAGAATGCACTCCCACGGCATGCTCAGTCGCAACACCAATCACCAATCCTGATTTCGAGTCCGGAGAAACAGGATGGGGCTCAACCACCACCGGTTCTGGACAGCTTGATATAGGAAGTACTGGCGCAATTAGCGGCCAACTGTACGCTCGCGCTAGACTTAGCTCTTCCTCGGCATCTGTGACGCTCACACAAACCGTATCATTATGCCCCGACACAAACTACCAATTCTCTATCTATGTCAGAAGACCCGTAGCAACAAGTGGGTGCGGACTTACCGTGCTTATGGATACCACGATCGTGCCTTTGAGCGGCACCATTGGCTCCGCGACTGGATGGATTACGCTCACGGGCTCTTATAGACCAACGAAATCTACCAGTACTCTCAGTCTACGCACTTTATGTTCAGGCACCGGATCGAACAGGGAGCTTAATTTGGACCTGGTGCGCTTTGTTCCTGTGTAGTGTCTTTAATGTAGAGCAGCTAGCTTGGTGGTTTATGTGATTTTTTCTATATTTTGGGACGTATTGAATTTTATATTGATTTTGTTTTGGGGGGGGGGGAGGTTATGTATGTACCTGGTAATATAGTGGAAACCATGTTAACACATTTTATGTCAGCCATATATTGCAATTGAGTTAAACGCTCTTGTTTTATGGGTATATATCCAATAAGTATATAATTATAACGCTTTTAAAAGCTGCTGATTGGCTCACTGAGAGATTTTGCTCCACTTGAAACATGCTGTATTAGATATGAACATGTGGTACTGTGGTGAGTCCATGGGGTTAGGTTGTTAATAGGTTTTCTGCCAGTTAGGTCCGGGGATCGATCAGTAGTCCGGATTTTGGCAGCTTGGTGGCTAGCTGTTAAAGGGATATTTGCAGCTTGAACGTCTGGAGAAATTGTCTGATATATCCACTGATACGCCCCCCGGGCGCCGCGGGGGGGGGGGGGGGGCACGAGATTAAGACCAGGCACACGCCGACCAGAGCAGATAGTGATGGATCGACTTTGCCTGAGAACCCCGACTGACAGGCAAATAGAGAAAAATAAAAGCCTATGTATTGGGTTGATTGAATATATACATGCAGTACCGGCCGAAGCTAGGCCGGAAACCACTTGTGTATAAATATAAGGATCCCCTACCATCTAAATCACGTATATATAAGCCCTTAATCAAATACCTCCATCACCAACCAGACCGCCCCCCCAAAAAAAAAAAAAAAAACTACAAGCATAACGCCGCGCTATAACCGGCATATTATACCGAGCTATAATTCCAAAAGGCTGTAGAAAAAACATTTTGGGGGGGAAAAGACACTTGAGTACTTGGAAAAAAAAAGTAATGAACATAAATACATATATATATATATATATATATATATACATATACGATAAAGTAGTTTCTCGCACGCGCACCCCGGACATAAGGAAAAAAAAATATAAGATTCTTAAGCCATTGCAACTCAAAGGCCGGCGCCTATATATGCGGTAGCTAGCTAGCTTGCGAACGACAGATGTAGTTTATGTAATTACCACAGACTTCCAAGATGCCCTCAAAGCAGTTCGTAGTCTTTCCATAAGTACATGTATTTGTGCATATATATATATAATGGCCCGTCTGCCTTATATACCCTAGCTAGATCCTACTATGCAAAGGAGTACTACCGGATACTGAACATCTTGACTATAGCTATTATTACCCCTACTTCCCTCCTCCCAACTGACCTCCGAACGATTTAGTTCTTTGTCCGCCTAATGTGATGAGCTGTATATATATTCCAAAATCCAAGCCTATCACGTGCACGGCGATAGGGAAGCCTGCATGCGCATCTGGCTCTTGTTCATCAGAGAAGAGTAACTATCCAGATAGCCATCAAGCAAGTCTCCCATCAGCTAGCTAGCTATAGCTAGCTGGGTCTCTGCATACTTGTAGCTCCCGGTGTTCCGTAATGCGCGCGCTTTGCCGAAGATCAATGGATCTTGCCCCTTTAGTCTCAAGGCTTCAACAGTGGACGGGCAATGCCCCGCCGAAAAAAATATCGGCACTGGTCCCATCTCTGGAAGGGTCTGGTACTTTTTTTACTAGTATATTCGTGGGGGGTCTCAGGCGGTGGCCTATTGTTTAGTCTCTTGATAATTATGTTCCATCTCCGCGGATAGTCCAACACCGTCTATAGCGCATACTAGCCCACGACCAATAAAAACATCAACGTAGACCGTCTAGCTCTGACGGTGTTTCGTTCTTCCTTCAATCCTAAGTTTGCCAGTCTTTAAAACTATATCAATTGAGTGCGTCTACATCCACTTCATCGGTCAGACCCGTACGCTCCCTCAAGTAAAACTCTCTATGGCGGCCTATTCAGCCAAGCTGGAGTTTGCCAAGCTCACCGAACGCAACTTTAGCGAATGGAAGTCCCACATAAGAACAGAACTGAGTATGAACGGAGTGTGGGGTATTTGCACCGGGGAGTACACCTTCGCCATGTTTTTCGAGGAACGAATGCATTTTGTCCCCGCTTTCATAGTCGAAGACCACCGCTATAATCCCATCTTCATCAACATTCACAAGCGAGATTGGGAGAGAATGTGTGCCATAGCCACGGGAGCAATACTCTCCTCCATGGAGGATCACTTGTTCTTGCGCTACGAGAAATACGAGGACCCGGCGCTTCTATGGCAGGCGCTTCTTGATGGGCATCAAGCCAGTTTTTACAGTAGTGATGATTATCTTTACTCGGAGCTGCTTGATAACACCAGGTTACTCGAGGGGGAGCCTGTGGCTAGCTATATCAATAGAGTCAACCACTTGCTTGGACAACTGCATGAGAAGGCAGCAGCGGCGGAGGGTCTATCGCTTATGATGGCGGGGCTCCCCGATGATTGGCAGATGGTCAAAGATAATATAATGGCCCATGAGTCTCCCAGCATTGACTCGGTAATTTCTCAGCTGGAAGAATTTCAAGTGCGTATAAAAGTATCCCTTGAGGCTGAAAGTACTTTTTTTCTCTCAATCGGTGTGATGTGATTCATTCTGATCAAAACCGGGAATAATCAATATAGCACCATTGCCAAAGGTGGAACGCGCAACAGGCCAGAATCTCAAGCGGCGCTCCCAGGGGAGGTAGGAGGAACCAAAGAGGGAGACGCCGGTAGTTCTCCGCTATCTCGTATTGGTTAAAGGGTAGGGTGCACATCTATAGCCACAAGAACATCAAAGCCATAAAAGCTAATTGGAAGGGGGTGACTCTATGGACCAAGAGCTAAGTTGTCTCATACAGATATTAGATAAAGACGAGCATCTGTATTTGAGGAAGTTGGGCCTGGATTACTTACCGCTACGAACTTGCCGCTAAAACGTTCTAGACAAGTGTTTCTTCTCAAGAGTCAAGATCCTAGATGACGCCACCGTGATAAACGGCGGAATGAAGAGTGCCGAACTGTGCGAAGGAGTGAAAATCATAGTATGAGAGTGACACGCCTTTGATTTTGTACAGATCATAGCATTCCATCAAAAGCGGATAGCAGACACGAAGATATGTGAGGACGGTGAGATAGAAGGTAGAGGGTAGAGGGTACCCAAGCAGAAGGGACATGATTTAGAGGCGCCTGTTTATGACTACATGTACATGCGGCCTATAGTAGTGGGTACATGTATCCTTACATGTGCTCGTTTAAAGAACTCGTGTACTTGGCCTTCGAAACCCCAACCAAGCCCTCAAGGCCTTTCGCCCACAGCTTCGGATAATCCATGTAAGACCTTACAGCCCTATCCACCAGTCCCGACCCCATGCACGGTGCGCCATCATCCACAGCTCCCTCCCTCCCTCCCTCCCTCCCTCCCTCCCTCCACTCATATCCGGGACCAGCCATCATTGGCCCCACCCCAGGCCACCCCACCCGCGCATACCAAGCACCGAGTGACCGCCCATGACTGCCCAGTCAAGCACCCCTGCACCCCTGCACCCCTGCACCCCGAGCCACCCACGCAGAACACACGCCCAAGCCAAGTCTCGCTGTTTCATGCCATGCCTCGCCTCGCCTCCTGTCTGTCCAACGCACCCAAACCCTAACAACCAACCAAGTAAATGACAGCTAGCATCTTCTGAACGAAAGAAACGCTGGGACCACTGACCACTGACCACTGACCACTGACCACTGGACCACCACTGGACCACTCACTGACCACTCACTGACCGTGCAGCTACCGCCACCTACGCGTACTCTGCTCTACATATAACAGCCCCTTGCGTTCCTGAACACCTCGCCTTTTTCCGTGCTGTGCCTGATCGAACGTTCCGTCGCTTAAGCTTAAAGCCCATCTGTCCCATCCACCCACCCATCCATCCATCCATCCATCCATCCATCCATCCACCCATCCATCCATCTCCTCTCCGCTGATCAGCCTACTACTGCGCCTACTCCGTCAACCGACCGAACCTCACTCCAAACCTCACAAAGAAAGCAAGAAAACACCCAACCAAACAACCAAAGCAAGCCCGAAAGCTCCCCCCCACCCCCCCCCCCCCCCCAATCCTCCACCATGGCCGACGACCTCCTCTTCCAGCTCTTCCACTTCGCGCACTCCGCCAGCACCTACACCTCCACCCTCACCACAAACCTCTACGACCTGCTCTCGCCGCTGCGCGAGTACGCGCACTCGCAGCCCGACCTCATGAACATCGCGCTGCTCCTGCTCATCGTCTACCTGTCGCTCAGCATCCTGGGCATGGCCTCGCGGTGGATCTACGGCGTGCTCGTCACCACAATCCGCCTGCTCTTCATCATGTTCGTCATGGTGGCGTCCATGTGGCTGTGGCAGCGCGGCGGCGCCGCGAAGGGCGATCTGGAGCGCCTGGCGGAGCTGGTGGGAAAGGCGCTGGGCGCGGGCGGGAAGGAGTGGGCGGCGGCGTCGTCGTCGTCGTCGTCGTCGGCCGGGGGGAGGGACTGGGCGGCCGGCGCGGCGGGGAGGAGGTATAATGATGAGTTTTAGAGCTGCGGTATAAAACGGGGTGCGGTATCGCGACGAGATATGGGATACGATAACGTTATGGATAGGCCTGGGGAATGGGGTTTTGGTGATATCGGGCTTTTTTTTTTTTTTTTTTTTTTTCGTTTTTCTTTTTTTTTTTTTTATGTCTTGTCTTGCGGCTCTGTTTCTATGTGCACGTGCCTCCACGAATTCTCTTTCTTGTCGATTAACCATTCTTTGTATGCAAGTCATGATTTTTGATGATTAAAAAACGTTTCCCGTTCAGTCATGAGTAAATAAATACATCTTGGGACGGTGGGTTAGAACATCCATTCAACGATAGACGCATCACTTTGTACTTTGTAGCACAGAGGTACATATACTTGTTGGCACTTGTAGATTATTTGTCCGAAATCGTGCACTGGCTTTGGTGCCGAAGAAATAACAGAAAAACATGGGACGATATAAGGTTCTAAATTAGTAGAAGTACATGTAAGTGAACCTTTTAAATCCCTCGTGATAATAGTAGCTAGTGATCTTAAGTTATGCATGACGCACTCTTTGGACCCTTAATGATGTAACCTTGGGGCTTGTAGTGTACCCTCTTCGTGCGCTTCCTATGACGCCAGTTTTGATCTATTCTATTCGATCATGGCAGGACACGGAACATCACTCGTAGTGATTAGCTAATCCGCAAGTAAACGGAGCAATGAGTGTGATTCTGAAAATTTTTTTATTTTTTTTACTCCATGGAATCATAGCAATCAAACAAGGCCCTCAAGATCTTTTTCTATCTAGTAAAGGCAACCCCGCGTGCGCCGCAAAACAAAATTTACAACTTCTCACCAACCTCGATCTTCTTCTTTCCGTACCTATTTGATTCACGAAATTAGTCTCGCCAACTCAAACCCACGTATTCTAGGTAGGAAAAACATACTTCTTGAGCCTGATAGCCTGGACGGCAATGAAACCAGCAGAGTCGGAAGGCGCAAAGTCACCAATCTCATCCATGGAGCTCTCGGACATGTCGTAGAGCTTCTCTGTGTCCGAGCTCCTTCCAAGGACAATGAAGGATCCCTTGTAAACCCTGCACCTGACAGTTCCGTTGACGGTCTTCTGGGACGCGGCAATTGAGCCCTCCAAGAACTCACGCTCGGGAGAGAAGTAGAGACCGTTGTAAAGAAGTTTGGAGTAGTTGTAGGTAACGAACTGATCCCTCAAGGCGCGGACCTCACGGTCGAGAACGAGTCCCTCAAGGTCAATGTGAGCAGACCTCAAGATGGTCAGACCAGGGGTCTCGTAGCATCCACGGGACTTCAATCCAATGAACCTATTCTCGACGATATCGATACGCCCAACACCGTGGGCCCTCGCAATGGCATTCGCGGCAAGGAAGAGCTCCAAAGGCTCGGTGTAGGTCTTAGAATCGGTGACAAGCTTGACGGGGAGACCCTTCTCGAAGTGAAGGGTAAAGTCCTGTGGCTGCTCGGGGGCGTCAAGGGGGTCGATGGTGAGCTTCCACATGTCCTTCAATGGGGTCATGTTGGGGTCCTCGAGAATTCCGGCCTCAAAAGAGCAGTGGGCAAGGTTCTCATCCATGGACCATGGCTTAGCCTTGGTTTGTGAGACGGGGATGCCGCACTTGTCGGCGTACTCGAGGAGATCGTTGCGTCCAGCGAAACGTTCGTAGAAAACAGGGAGACGCCATGGTGCAATGACCTTGATGTCAGGCTTGAGGGCGTAGAAGGCAAGCTCAAAACGAACTTGATCATTACCCTTTCCGGTGCAACCGTGAGAAACGTAGGCGCAACCCTCCTTCTCAGCAACAGATATCTGGGCACGAGCAATAACAGGGCGAGCGAGAGATGTGCCTAGGTTGTTGTTAGATTACAAAGTTGTTAGGTATGTAGGTGTGACTCACCGAGGAGGTAAACATTCTCGTAGATGGCATTGCACTGAATGGCGGGGAAGCAAAACTCCTCGACAAACTCCTTGCGGATATCCTCAACGTAGACCTTTGAGGCACCGATCTTCAGAGCCTTTTCCTTAGCAGCCTCGAAGTCTTCCTCTTGACCAACGTCGGCCACTTTTGGCTTATTAGCGATTGTGCTAATTGACAGAGAATGACGGAAAGAACTTACTGAAGCAGATGACCTCATACCCCTCCTCCAACAACCAAGCTGTACGAAGCATAGATTAGTATCAAGTCCAATACATAATGACAGCGAATAGGCATACCAAGGATACAAGAAGTATCCAAACCTCCACTACAATCATAGTAAGTATGGTTCTTCTAGCCTCAATTGTAGAGAGAATAGATGTGACTCACGAGTAAGCAAGACAGACCTATTTATTCGTCCACCGTTAATCCAGATTCGCTCAACTAGGGATTGTATTTAAAGCGCTGATTTCTTACCTTTCCCTTAGACATTGTGATTATACTAATTTAGTTTAGAAGAGGGAATTCAATTGTAGGAGATGAATAGATGGCAGGATGAGATGATGAAATGGGGAAGAGGAGGAAAGGTGAAAGAAAATTCTCGTTATAACTGTTTTTTTATCAGGAAGATGGCTGCTGCTGCACACTTCCCCTCCCCCGCGTCCGTTTCCGACCTAGTCAAGGTGGGGCAATCGGTGCCGACCACTTGCGCGCAAACATTCATTTTATCAATTTTATCAACATATGTCCCATGGCTTGGCCGCAACACCCGAAAACTTTTCTTCGTTATCGGGCCCTGACATGCAGGGGCCATTTAAATTTTACAGCCTTTAACTATATCACTGTTACTGCCGTAAGTAGTAACATAGCAAAAAACAACTACCTGGAGTTATTTACGCTACAAATTGGACCCGGACTTTGACCACGACGGGGAAATTCTGCCAGTGTAGGTTCGATCGAGGTTTCTTTACAAAAGCTGTATCAAGTTTGTGGGCGATTATACAGTAATTACTCGCCTGGACAAGCAGGCAAGCCATTCAACTCACCTTTTGACAATAAACGAGCGTTTAGCCCTATCCACTCTTAGTTCGTGTGAGCGATTCACGAGGATTTGCGGCGCTTCTATGCGACCCAAACACACATTACGGCTTTCATAATTAACGCAAAGCTTTCATCATCGAGCGATTAAATATATAATCCGTTTCAAAACAATCGCTGAGGAGACCAGCAGTTGAAAAAAAAGTTAAAGCGGTTTCTCTTCAAGAATTAGAGAGCTCCAGGGGCATAAGTTAAATAAATACTTCTTGCAGGGCACGCACCGGCACCACATCAAAATGCTGGACAAGAAAGGAAATAAAGAGGGAAAACACCAGTAGACACTGACTCCTTTGCCATTGCCATCAAGATTTTTTTGATGCTTTAGTCATCACCATCAACCCGTTTATTCCTCCTCAGCAGGCATCTCTTCCTCATAGTGTTCGCCCTCGTCGTCAGAGATGGACGCATCCTGGTATTGCTGGTACTCGGAGACCAAATCGTTCATGTTGGACTCAGCCTCAGTGAATTCCCTGTTTTTTCGCCATTAGTTCCTGACTGGGGTATAAAAGTCCAGTATTCTTATCGGGTACTCACATCTCGTCCATACCCTCACCAGTGTACCAATGCAAGAACGCCTTGCGCCTAAACATGACGGTGAACTGGTCACCCACACGCTTGAAGAGTTCCTGGATGGAAGTAGAGTTTCCAACGAAAGTTGCAGACATCTTGAGTCCTCGAGGGGGAATGGAGCAGAGGGCAGTCTGGACGTTATTTGGAATCCATTCAACGAAGTAAGATGAGTTCTTGTTCTGAACGTTGCGCATCTGATCTTCGACCTCCTTCATTGACACTTTACCACGGCTACAAAGGCTGATTAGCAACAACTCCAGATGTTCCGGGTACAAAAACGAAGATTCAGGGTGAAATTTTGACTTACAAGATGGCAGAGCAGGTCAGGTAACGTCCGTTGCGGAAGTCGGAGGCCGCCATCATATTCTTCGGGTCGTACATCTGTTGGGTGAGCTCTGGAACGCTGACAGCTCTGAAAGAGCATGCTCCGCGGGATGTGAGAGGCGCAAATCCGACCATGAAGAAGTGTAGACGTGGGAACGGGACCATATTGACGGCCAACTTCCGCAAGTCGGAGTTCAATTGGCCAGGAAAACGAAGGGATGTAGAAACACCTGACATGACAGCGGAGACCAAGTGGTTCAAGTCTCCGTAAGATGGAGTAGCAAGCTTCAGAGTACGCATGCAAATGTCGTAAAGAGCCTCGTTATCGATACAGAAGGTCTCATCGGAGTTCTCAACTGTATCTAGGTTAGGGACATGACTCCATATCGGGGTTGTTAATTGTTAGCCTTACCAAGTTGGTGAACAGACAAGGTAGCATTGTAAGGCTCAACAACAGTGTCTGAAACCTTGGGCGAAGGAACGACTGAGAATGTAGCCATCATTCTGTCCGGAAATTCCTCACGGATCTTGGAGATCAACAATGTTCCCATACCGGCACCGGTACCACCACCAAGGGAGTGGGTAATCTGGAAACCCTGCAGGCAGTCACATCCCTCGGCCTCACGACGAACAACATCCAAGACTTGGTCAACGAGCTCAGCTCCCTCGGTGTAGTGCCCCTTGGCCCAGTTGTTACCGGCACCAGACTGCCCGAAAACAAAGTTGTCGGGACGGAAGAGCTGTCCGAAAGGACCAGCACGGACAGCGTCCATAGTACCAGGTTCCAAGTCAACTAGGACGGCACGAGGAACATATTTATTTTCTGAGGCCTCATTGAAGTAGACACTCATACGCTCGAGCTGGAGGTCGGAAGTCCCGGAATAACTATATGATCGGGTTAGATGCACGATTATCAATTACTATAGTGTCTTAATAGAACTTACACTCCAGCGCCATCAAGACCGTGTTCTCCTGAGATAGTTTGCCTGATACCCGAGTATAATGTTAGAATTCCACGCATCTAACAAAATATGAGACACCCCTCCCCCTCCTCTATCTCCGCTTGACTCGTATTATAAGGGGGCGTACCAAAAAGCAGCACCAATCTGGTTACCACACTGACCGGTCTGGAGGTGAACGATTTCGCGCATTATGAATCTGTAAAATGCTTGTCAGTTATCGAAAATTTATTTCGTTATCCAGATAGCGGATAGCTATCGGCTAGGATGTTTAGAGAACGCGTTCCCCGCCAAATACGCAGGGGCAGAAAACCAAAACACCAGTTTGATGGATACTCACAATTAGGTAGAAATTGAGGGATGAAAAAGTGCCGGGAAAACGACCGCGAAATAAAAATGAATAATTGATGGAATGTGGGATGAAGAAGGAGTTGAAGAAGGGAAGAAGAGAAGGAAGGAAAGAAGGAAGAAAAGAAGGAAAGGGGGTTTATTCCAGACCCACGCTGCCAACACAACAAGCTATTGCCAATCAGGAAAGGTTGCCCAGCGGAGCATCAAGGGAGGTCAGGGCTCCACGCAGAGCACAGGGCGCTCGTAGGTTGTTCCTTCCAGAATCGAAGGAATGACGGAGCATCTGGAGGCTGAATACATTTACAGCTTCGTGGAGTTATGGGTGTCCAGTTTAACACAAGCCACATATATTTGAAGAGGACAGCTCTATCATACTTAATTGGACGTTCCTATTAATTTACAGGTGCTACTGTCCTTTGTAACGCTGAAAGAAAAACGTTTGTCACCGAAGACTTGTAATTATAAGAAAAACTCCATGTTTGTAGATTCGCATGAATTGAACTGAGGTTCTTAACGGTTCTGTTTATTCGTTAAGGTAAATGTTTGTGTACCTACTCGAGAGCTTCAGGTACCTACATACGCGACCTCTTAGAAAACACAAAGTAATATTACTAATTTCTTATGCAATTGCACAAGTACCTATACAGTTTCTACCGTAACTAGGGCAAGGGTTGTCAGGCTATGCAACGCTAGCCACTTCCAGATTCATTTAGTCTACTCTACTGCAATCCGATCTCGTCTGGCGAAGCAAATCTTTGTGTGGCTTTACTAACAGATCCTGTTATCTCTCTTATCAAATAATAGATTTCCCATACAACTAATTCCTCTATTATAAGGTAGGCAACACCGCCAGATTAAGGGATAAGCTTAAGGATATGGAAATATAACAAATTCAAATCGAAATATATCCACATAGGTTGCATGTCCTAATATAAAAGGGGATAGATACCCTATGTTTCCGAGAAATCTACCAATTTGTCTTTCTGCCCTCTTTATTTTTCATCTACGCCATTCGACTACAGTACCTGCGTGTACGAAGTCTTAATATTGGTAGCTATAGCATAGGACCGCTTATACCACTCTACCATGGTACGAAATGCATCAGTAAACGCATCAGTAAATGCATCAATTAAGTTGGTCTGGAATTCTTAATAATGCATCACAGTCTCACATAATGTATCAGCTAGTAAATGCATCAGTACCTAATGATATTTACGATTTTACAGATTATTTTACTGATTATTTTACTGATTATTTTACTGATTATTTTACTGATTATTTTATTGATTGTATTACACGTATTTGTTTCTGGTGCAAAGCAAAAATGAATGTGGGGGGATTGAACTTGAATCATTCCGAGTATCTAACCTAAAGCTTACCATTTGTACCATTATACTTGTTCAATAGGTAGACTCTACAAGCGAAATCTATAACCTACTTCGGTAAGTATTCGTAGCTAACTGTAAATCCAAAAATATCTAAATCGCTCGTTACCTCCAAGCTATAGAGGTTTTATAGTTAATTCAAGGGAGAAGACATAAATCTTTCGCTGAAAGAGCATTTAATAGGGATTCTTTCGCCACAAAATCAATCGAAATCAGGCTCCAGTGGTATATCCCTTCGTTCGTCAGAGCGAAAACGGAGACATATTAGGCCCGCGACGGCGTGGTGATACTCAGAAAATCTAGCTACCTACAGACTGTGGAGACACCAGAAAAGGTATAGGAGGGTCACAAAAGGTGACTTCACAGCAAAAGAGGTTCATGGAGCGACGGTTAGGCGCACTGCCGAGTAAAAGTTGCCCACTAGCTCCCGGTCGTGAAAACGCACGAGGGCCGGGGATATAGGGATAGATAGAGTATAAACGTACAGATTTGTTCATTAAACCCTTCTTAGTCTCACTAGAAATTGTATGATCAGCCGAAGACCCCGACGGAATTTGAGAACGTAGTTGTACAATTGTATTACACCCGCGAGGCTCCGGTTTTTGAATGTACAAGCCGATTTTCTAATCCGAGAGGCGCATAAGAAGGGCCGTGGGAGCTAGATCTATAGAGCTAAAGGTACAGCTCATCAATTAAACCCTCATAAACAGCCTGCTCCAATCAGCTGTCTGATAATGACTCTATTGCTTTTAACTACATATATGTATACACCCTGAATATACAATCTAGATTCTATAGTAGGAGTCATTCCTGACATCGGCTCCCCTAACTATTTATAATTTATATGAGATTAAAAAAAACCCAATTATAAACACCAAGGGCGGTAGTACTTTCATAGCCTCCAGGCTGCATACACGTAATAAATTATAAATAACTAAATACATAAGAGTGGTTCGTGCTTAATCGAGTGATATCTGGTGATTGTAATATTTGATCCTCCCCCACTACGTTGCGCATACCACCATAATGAATAAGAATTAAGAGATACCTGATAATTATCTATATTAAAACGTGAAGTCTGAATTTCCGCTCTCATAAATGATAATAGAGCTATCAGATGGGTATTTCTTGTCAAGATGGATGCGTGATAGTTAAGAACACCATGCAGTGTATCGTGAACCTAGTACTAAAATGAGTCTAACTAATTTGGCGGATATATGCCCGAAAACAGTTGACGTCTATACCACTTTTAATGTTTCAAATTTATAAAGTCAATGACTATTCAAATTATTTTTGAGGGCTGTATTGGATCCGGGACCGTCGACCGAGACATGATGATAGTGAACCACAAATCGCCACAAGTCCTGAAAACAGAGGAGCGATAATTGTAGATCTAGCTATAACTATTATTTACCTACATCCCCTTGCCTTGACATGATCCTAGGTTTATCGGACACTGATAAAGGAATAACCCTGCACAGTTTATACAGAAATACAGCCTTCAAATTGAATCCCCACCAACCAATCTCTGGGCCCATGAATCCTGTCACAAGGATAGTTGTCAGCTAGCTTCTCATATGACCTGCTTCACCTCATGCTAAATTCTTGCTCATTATGCCATCGCCCCATGATCCAGTATACGAGGCGAAACATATCGACGCGTATGATAATCAATGAATTAAAAAAAAAAAAAACATCGCGTATGATATCGTAGTCATAAAGTATATACTAAATAGCCACAGGAATCATTTACTAGTGGCCAACAAATACCAGAGGCTAATTTTATTATTCTGGTGTATTTCTCATGAGAATACTAGCCTCCGAGTTCTAGGAGGCATATTCCATGATGAATTACTTTGTCGGCACACGATCTATATAACTAGATGATGCCAGGATATTTCCTTTCTGATGTGGTTATCTAAGGCTGAATTAAAAGCCAGTGCAGATTTTGTAGAGTACTCAAGGACTTCATAAAATAAATGTGATATCTCATGTCTCTAATTATAATAATAGCCAATCGTTATCAATGTCCGCTAATAAACCCTCTTCGAATCATCTGCTTTGATACTTAGCACCATAAATAGATGTGATGTACTGAAATCTCTTGAGAATGATCCTTTAAGTAATGTTATCGGCGTAGTCCACCTCATCAGGCAAAGTCTAGAGCCTAAAGATGATTCACTTTTGTTAATCATCCACGCAACCGGAAATGATCTACTCCTATTATCTTGGCAGCGGCGGGCAAAGAAATTTATTTCTTCACATGTCCGTCCCTAGCAACTTCTTCATACTCTATTGTACCCGACTCACAGTCAATGACAACACGGCAATGTAATTTCAGCCTAATAGTATCGGGATGTCTGCTCAGATTACGGACGAATGCCGAAGATTATAGATCCAGAGTTATCGGCATATCTAGATTGCGGCAGCCATCAGGGTGCTCAACACATAAAACGGGAGTTTATTGATCATATGAGGAAAACCTACGTAGCTACGCCGCGCATGGTAAATTGGTGGCGGTTAGCTGTGCAAAAGGAGATTATGATAATAAGAACAGTGTATAGAGATCAAACCGATGATTCAAGAAATCAACAGTTCGTAATTGATCGTGAGCCTATTATTCTGGAAATCCCCGGTGAGTCTAGTACTGATCCTCACATATTAAGCGGGGCCGCGGGGTAAAAGTGATATCTGCAGAATGAACCATCCTGGACGCCGAATAAGACCGATACTTGGCAGTTTCTAAAGATTTTGATTTCGGGTTTAGAACCGTGCCACCTGGATGGATTAGTTTCCAAAATTTCTGAGTCTTAGGGCTTTATGAATCCTTTCGCTGCCTGGGCGCCTTTTGCCTGGAGCTTCCATCAACTAAAATCGACTCCCAGCATTCAATATAAGTACTTACGTACAATTATCACTTGCGTATATACTTCTGCGTGCACGCGTATTCTGCAGTAGACTGGGTACAGAAATTCACGCAATACACAAACTTCCAATATGGCTTACCGTTTGTCGTTCATCAGCTTGCCCCTCATCCCCACTCTAACCCCCGTAATTATAACCCCTTTCCCCATTCACTGTACTGCATAATATCTCATCTGCAAGATACGCGATCAAAGCTGATGTTCCAAGGCCTTATTTGATATATTTCACGTGTTTGTGAAAAGCCTCATAGGGAGTATCAAGTAAAACTCCTGAGGGAAGGCCAATTCTTGACTAATCATCGACTTTCATGGGCCAAGCTCATCAATCCCATTAATACTCATTCCTGTACCGATGCATCGGAGACTAAGCTTTACAAGAAGAACCAGCCCGCTCAACCCAGCCGGAAAATTGCATATGCTAGTAACTAACGGGTCAGAGTATGTACTAGTTGAATAAACAGTTCACCGGAAGTCCGCACAGGAACGGAGATGCAAGAGTGACTTGATGTTCACATAAAACATCCGGTATCGATAGTAAAATGCCCGTCCGGACTGCAAGTAAATATGTGATTTGGGGGACTAATTAGAGAAGTTAGCCAATGGATCGTCACCCACTTATGCATCAATCAACGGTTGAAGCCGGGGAAGTGGTTATCATACCCCCTAGCTAGGCTATGCAACCTAATTATGCAGCAGCACCGGTATGCCGAAGACTAGTTATGAACAGAACGGTTTACTCCTTATTATTTAACCGTAGGTACTTAGAGCAATCGGTATGACACTCAAGCCTAGACCGCTAATCTATGTATTATCACAAAAAGGAACATAATTTTGCCTGGCGAAGCAGAAGGCGTTACCCATCCTTGGGAGGAGGGGGCAGTCCGCCCGCGAGCCGAATTCGCGAAAGGAACCCATGTTGCAGGTTTATGCAGAGATTGTGCAGGTTAAGGTGCCCGGAACTGATAAGCTGGTGGATAGGATAAGTACGAGTAAGGAGTGCTAAATCAGGGCGGAGAATATCGGGCATTGGAATATCTTGATACGTAAGGAATGTAAAGAGCTGCATCGAAATAGAGGTTGAATCCGTACGTTCACTGCCAATCGGGGATTTCTTCCCTTTGGGGACTACAGACTGTTGATAACATGAGTACATACATCAAGTTGACTTACTTGATGTTAGGATCAAATACCGGTATCGGTTTATGTACACGTCGTGTAACAAACAATTGCAAATTAACAGCTGGATATGCAAATCACGTGATTGTTATCGTACTCGCTATCATCCATAAGAACCTGAAAATGCAGGTGAATAAGACAGGGATAATTTCTATGGGAGAACGGCGCCACTACTCGTAGTTTTTTGACGTTTCCGGACGCGACCACTATTGCATGCCATACAAAAGATAGCCTTGGCGGGTTTTTTCTGTGTATGCAATAGCAGTTGCGTCCGGAAACGCTGTGAAATTGCGAGTACATACAAATAATCCTTGTAACTGTCACTTGCATTTTCAGGTTCTTATGGATGATAGCGAGTACACAGAATTGTCGATAGTGAGATGTAGCCTTTCCGTTTGTAACTCATCTTGCATCGAGTTAGAGCAAGGATGAACTACAATTGCAAGCGACTCTACTATGATGCTCATATATATCTGCCCAGCCTAGCAATATTATAACAGACAGCGATGCTCAGCGTGTTTCTAGCTTAGCACTCTAAGGTGACCGGCTCATGCTCAGCACATAGTAAAGTGTCCAGATCACTCGAATGATTTCTAATCTACTCAGTTAACATCTCTAACGTCGAGCTGAGCACACGCAAGAGAGTCCCAGAGATAGCAATAACTAACGACAGGACAGCATAACCCACGAGGAGAGACAGCCCCCTGCCCGTGGCTTGCAATGCGGGCGCGCACATACACGTCGCCTCTAGAGTAGATCCATACTGTGCCTAGATTTACGGCCTCATATGTGGTGCTGAGATGAACGCGCAAATGGCTCCCATTCAAGTAGGTACTTTAAAGCCAAGGAAGCAGAGAGGTTGAAGCGGTTCGAAACATTTTAGATCGTACCTATCCGCCTGGATACGGCACCCGCAATACCTACAAGTCGCTCCAGAGAACCAATATTTTGTAGAATATTTAGAGTAATGTCCGTCCCAAATCAGTTGTCCATGACTACACAATCATTCAACCGCATGTGCATCTAGCTGGGCGAACGCACAGCTGGAGTACCACACAACCCAGACACACACACACACATACTCTACTCCACCTACTCACATGCTTATTACAGGGTGCATTCAAACGATGCAATGCACAACTAGCCCATATCATATCGTACAGTAGCTAATATTCGCAATTTATGCACTCGTCACGTTGTACATAGTGCTCGTACAGATCTACGAGGACAATGGGGCGCCATCTTCAATCAATATTGGTGTACCACCATACCTGTAACCTCTCATTATTCCGATGACGACAGTTTAGGCCAATTTAAATTATTTCTAGCTTAATCTGTCATATCCTGCATCAGGGAGCATGTTTTAATAGGTTCCGAAGAATATTACATGCGATGTTAAGAAGAAAGGGCTAATGTGGTTCGGTACTTACCACAACCATAGAAATCATAGAAACACCACAGTGAAAAACTGGACAATACGTGCTGGTATTAGAAACTGAGTTGGCGTATGTTTAGCTCATTTGTATGTCGGACTTTAGGTAGAAGGCCAATGATCATTCATCCGATCTTGATCCACATCAACGATACTCACAACAATCGGTAGTATACTATTTTTGAGATTCTTTGACAAATAAAAGATGTACTTACCTATTCCCCGGGAAGGTGAACATCAGTCGGAAGTGCTCAAAAGTTCCTCTAGACCAATCGATTTCTCTACCCAACTTCTGAGTCGCAGAGCCTTGGCTTTCTCGCTCGCATTTTGCAGGAAGCCCTGTAACCTGCGATAAAGCCCTGTTGGTTAACCGCCTATCTTAAGATCCATGTCGCCCATGATACTGGATTGACTGCCCAAGATTTCTGTTACCAGCATTCCCTGCTGCTTTGCTTTTTTCTCTATTCTTTTGAAACATCTGCTGGTCCCCCTGCATACAATTGATCTTTTTGGCGGGGTGTACAGCGGGCATCTCGTGGCTGATGAGTTGATTACGCATTATGTGGGCGATCGGAGACGGCGCTGCCATATTTCCCATGTCCTGAGTTATTGTTTTTCCCCCTAATCGAGGGTATTATCGTAACTGATTTGAGCGCGCGCGTTGATATCTCGATTGACCATATGAGACGACGATCATATCGAAGGATCCCCGGGACGGCGACTGATGGCCATGGGCTGGCAAGCGATTCGGCCGAGTCATCCATTATCACTCGGGAGTTGGGCTGGAACTTCAGATGAACCATTGTTTGTTTCATCCCATCAGCCCCCCCCCCCCCTTTTTCTCTCTGACCGCCGCGACCACTCTGTGGACTTCAAAGTTTTTGTGAAAGTTGCACAGAGGCTCGGGATTCTAGATATATACTCCCCTTCTAGTATGGAGGTTGATCCACCCTCTCAACTGCTCCTGTATGTACCTTGTCGGGTACATTAAAGATCGTCATCTGGAATAAACAGTACTTTAATTTTGTACCTGTTTATGCATATGACGCGATGTACCTATGATATTATTTTGGAGGTGGCCCTGACGTTACGAGACCCCATTGCTCGGAGTCATGATCGCCTCAAGGATGTTGTATCTAAGTCAACCACTTATCATCACTGAGGGGTGGAGAAGGAGGGGGGGTATGGGTATCCGAAACAATCTGCATCTGCGACAACTTCCATGCCAGCCAAAAGAAAAAACACATGTAGAGTACTCTATGCCCGGAGCTGCGTACACAGAGTATGTACCTACATTACACCACATCGCATATCCAGACAGGGATCAACTCTCCGGTTTTTTATCTTAAGTGTGAGCATTTTAACTCAAGTTGATCCCGAAAATAATGACCACACTCGAATATTCACACAATTATTACACCAATACAAACGACCCATCGAAAAATGCCGACTGACCGCGATTAAGTAGTACTAATGTATGTGGAAAGTTCAGACCAGGAGAATTCCGTCGTGATATTACCAGAGGTTTGCGGCAAGGCTAGTACTGTAGCAGGTTAGCGGGATATCTTAGCATGGCGGGGTAATAATTACTCTATTGTACATTAGTTGAGAGTGATGGCTTGTATTCCCCTCCATTCCATCTCACCTCGCAACCTCAGAAAGCTGGAGCTCTACCGATTCGAGACCACTTCCGCGGGTTCAGGTCGTCACTTCTGAATTCCTGCGGACGTGCATAAGTTTGTATTTATTCCTTCCCCACTTCTAAGTGAAACATCATCGCAGAGTTGAGTTGCCCCTCTCTAACTTCGTCTCCCCGGAAAGTCCCCTCTTAGGCATAGGTAACAAGACAAGCTTGTGATGGGTCGTTTGTTTGTCCGTTCTGCATTATATGGTTTGTTTATCGCGGCACAATCGTTACGCGCGTGAGACTTGATTGAGTTCTACATACTCTACTCAAGCACGTTTCTTGACTGAATTGATAGCGGCGTTCCATACCACACCAAAACCACACCCCCGGCGAGGATCTGGGGAACTCGTAAAGTTACCGGCCTGGGAACATCCCTGTCTGGGACTTGGGGGTGTTGTGCGTCAACGCGTGGGTGTTTATTGATAGATGATGGGGTGGGAGTCATAAAAATACGACACGAGAGAGTGGTATGGCGAAGAGCAGAACGGTCTGTTGGGACCGGACCTCGCCTTTGCTTTTTTTTCATTCTTTTTTTTCATTCTTTTTTATTCATTCTTTCCTTTTCGACCTCGGTGGTGGTGGTCTGCCTGTCAGATCAGTGCAGCACATATGCAGAGTCGTGCAGGGAAGGAAGGAGAGAGGTGAGAGCATAGGATGACAGACAGAAACGACGAGTCGACTCTGAACAGGGAAACTGCCGTTACACCCGTTTACGGTTGAACTTGCGCGTAAATAAGCTGCGGCTGCTGTTCTTTCTTTCTTTCCGTTCCTTTTTGTGTTCTCTTCTGTGAATGATTACTTACTGGAGAGGTTCCGTGAACTTCCTTATGTGTGCTCTGGAAACAATCATTTCGAACTTGAAATTGTTGGGCGTTTGAGATTTATTGGGTCGAGGGGCGTAGTAGCACGTTTAGTAGGCCGCCCCCCGAAAGCTTTGTAGGACTCTATCCTGAGCCTCTCTCACAACCCGAATAGATACCTTTTGTCATATATCATGACGCTTGCGGTTCTGGAATGGTGATCTTGAAGTAGAGGCCTGCATGTGGAGTAAGCTGGTTCCGGTAGGGATGTGTCATGGAAGACTTCCGAATGACCAGACTGGACTCTATACCCAACCGATACCGTTACAAATGTCATGTGAAAGTTGACGATAAATAGACGAAACAATCAACAAAGGATGTGGGTTCATTGGGGGTTAAATTGAGAGCTCTTATCGTTTTTTTTTTTTTTTTTTTTTTTTGAGTTTGCTGATGGGGCGTATAGGTAGGAGTAAATGGTAGTCTTTGTCCGTCAGCTGCCCTGAATTACTGTTCACGGTAAGGTGTAGGTACGGTGGACCCTTCTTTTTTTCTTCCCCTGGCCGATGTCGGGCAGATGCTGCCGTGAAGAAGGAGGCGATGCTTCGTAATCTATCTATCTATGCTACTCTCTCTGTACCCGAGATGTCAATATTTCACTCAAAACTCACTTCATCCGAACAAAAACATTGATTTTTCCGCGCCCTACGAGGCAATTTGATTGGTGTGGCTTTTCAGCACATCGAGATCCATATTCCATCTATCTGGAGACCAACCTTGATTTTCAAGAGTTTCATCTGGACTGAGCTAGAGGTGCATACCATATCAACTTTCTTCGCGATTTTATATACGCGGGTCCGCCCACCACCCCACCCTTCACCAGTTTCGTTTCACACTTGATCCCTCCATCCTTCCTTCTTCGCACGCACACCACCACCAGAAAGAAACGGCCAGCGTCCGTGCTTCCTTCCTCTCCCCAGCGCCTGCCTTTAGATTTATTTATTTCCTTTTTTTATTTTATTTTGGAGATTTCCCCAGGCTTCGGTTTAATTTTTTTTTATTTTTTTTTAGGAGAGCTTGAGCCATTCAGCCCCGCAGAAGCAGCTCGCCGCCACAGACACACCACACCGTTTGTCAGATTGCAGTTCTGATCTCTGCTAAGACTGCTCTGCACACCTACCACACCTACATCACGCCCCCTCACCACCACACCCCTCCTCATCACACCCTTTTCACCGTTGGTTTTTTGTCCCTTTCGACCTTTCCGTGCTTGTTCCGGACGTCGGCCAGTTCCCTGGGAGAGAGTACCAGCGATCACTTTGCCCGGGGGCATCCATACAGCTCGGGGAAGAAGTTACAAGCAATCAAGCACGTTGTCGAGGGCGGTTCAGGCTCAGGCGGGCTCGTTTCTTCCGGAGGGCACTCCCCCCCCAGCTCTTGGCAAGTAGGTATTGAATTTCAATCCGCGCATGCCACTCTCTCACACCGCCCTATCGTGACGACGCCTAGCGCCCGTAACCTGCAGTCAACCAGGATACACATCATTGCCCTACTCTATCAAAGCTAGTGGTAGACTCAGCAGCACGCACGCGCACACTAGCGAGACGAGCAAGAGCGAGCGAGACGAGACTTCCTTCCTTTCTGTCCGGAGTCGATATCCAGGACAGACACACCACCAGTGCCTCATATCACAAAACAGACAGGCAGTACCCACACACGCACGTTCAAGCAAGCAGGTATTTATATTTTTATTTTTGTGACCACACCATTCTTGCCCTAGTTCTATCGCGACCACCTCTCAATTGGACGGACTATCATCTATCTGTCTACTCTACATATCTGTCCTGTCCATAATCAATCACCCCTCGTTTTTTATTTTATTTTATTTTTTATTTTTGTCTATTTGATTCTCAATCGAATCGTCCTTACAGGAGGAATAGATTCTTTGAACAGTGGTTTTGTTTTCTCTCGTTTTGCGGTCCCCAACCTCTCTGTTACTGTTTTTAATTGGTTGCCGTGCATATCCGCCTCGGTTCCAGCCAATCACAGAGCATATCCAGCCACCCTTTCCCTCGCTCCCTCGCTCCGTTGCTCCCACACCTTCTTACCCCCTCCCCCCTTCCCCCTCAGAGAAAGAGGAAAAAGAAAGGAAGAAATAACACAAATCAAACAAAAAGAAAGTACAAAAGCGAACTAAAAAAGCAATCCCAGCAAATCAAGCTGCGCCCATCACTCAGATCCTCCCTAAAAGTTGCTGCAGCCCCCTCCATCATCATCCATCCATCCATCCATCCATCCACCCACGGTGTCCTCCACACCTTTGGTCTCTCCTCCCTTGAACCAGAGAGCAAGCGAAAGAGAAGTGAAGAAGCCCAGTTCCATCCACCATCTACCCCCCATCCATCCCTACTCCTTGGAGTGGAAGTACACAGGGCCTGACTGCTTGCCTACATACCTGCTGCTACTACATACTACCACCACCTCTATCTACCACACCCTTTTTGTATCCACCTCGCACACACACACACACACCACCCCCTTCCCCTCCCCACCCCATAACCCACACACGCTCCACGAAACCACACACCCCTTCCACTTCGCGTCAACAACCCACCCGGCGAGCCAGTCAGTGCACCTCTCCCGCACCTCCCCCCCCAAAAAAATAACTTGACAGTTGCTTGCCTACGGTAGTGGTAGTGAGTGGTGGTGTTATTGTTGCCTCTACTACCTGCTGCCTGCTGCCTGCTGCTTGCTGCTGCTGCTGCTGCTGCTGCTCTGCTGCTCTGCTGCTCGCCTATCCAACAACCCACCCCTCCCTCGCCCACCCCCCCCATCAATCCACCCCACCCCCACCATCACCTTGACTGCTGCTGCTGCTGCTTCTTCTGCCGTTGCTGTCCCGAAAGTGACCGTCTAACGTCTGTCGCTGTGGTTGCTCTTCTTCTTTTGGTCCCCTCGCGCGGCCCATACATCCATTAACGTTCGCGTCAAACTCCACCCACTCGCTCGCTCCCATCCCATCCTCAACCCACCCAATCCAATCCAGTCCCGAGCTTAATCCGCTCGCGCTTGTCAGAGCGAAGGAACCACTCACCCTCTCCACCACCCCCCTCACCTCTAACTGTGTACTGCATGACCTCACCAACGGCATTCAGAAACATAAACATGTATACGCCCCCTATGAACAGCGGGGGCCTCGATGGCTCTGGCACCATCGACCCAGCTTCCTTGAACCCCGCCAGCGCGTACACCATCGCGACACCATTCTCGCCGCCCACAACTGCGACAGAGTTCGAGAACGACACGAAACCTAATGCTGCTGCGCTCGCGAGTATTACCAGCCCAAGAGGAATTAAAAGAAGTCGGTCTCCCGAGCCTTACAGAGATGGAGCCATAGCCGGCGATGATCTCGGTGCAGGTACGTCTTCCAACTAAAAGAGAGAGAAACCCCCCCCCCCCCCCCCGGGGGGGGCGCCCCTCTCACTCCCTTCATGCGCGCCCGCGCGAAAAAAATAAATGAAAATAAAAAGAAATAAAAAAAAAAAAAAAAAAAACTAATAGGAAAAACTTGTGTTATAGGTGCTACCGAAGAACCGGTCCGCAGGAAGCGTGGGCGACCACCAAAGAACAAGGGCCCTGGTGTGCCGCAGAGTCCGCAGCTTGCGAGTACCCCACAGCAACAACACCAGCAACTACCCGCACAGACCGTAAGCACGCCACAGCAGATCCAGCAATTACAGACACCCACTCAGCAACCGGGTACCTTACCTACACCGCCGAAACCGACACCTGCCAAGCCGATGGTCAAGGCGCTGCCAACGGTACGCGACCATACAACTGACCAACTTACGCCTGAGGGCGACGAATATATTCCTCGCGAGTATGATGAGGAGGGCGACAAGAAAGTCATGCAAACGGGGCATCTTTGCAATGGCAGGGAATATAAATGCCGAACGTTTCACGTGCCGAATCGCGGAGAGAAGCTGTTCATGTTGGCGACTGAGTGTGCCAGAGTCTTGGGGTACCGAGACTCGTACCTCTTGTTTAACAAGAATAGGTCCCTCTTCAAGATTATCGCCACGCAAGCAGAGAAAGATGACCTTATCCAGCAAGAGCTTCTCCCGTACTCTTACAGGTCGCGACAGATCGCGATCGTGACTGCTAGGAGTATGTTCCGTCAATTTGGGAGTAGAGTGATCGTAAATGGCCGACGTGTGAGAGATGACTACTGGGAATCCAAGGCACGAAAGCAGGGTTTCACAGAAGAAGACCCAGCTGGTGAAAAAAGGCCAGGTGCAGCAAAGATCAGGGCCGCGCAGGCCAGTGAGCAAGCTGCAGCCCAACAGCAGCAACAAGCTGCTCAACAGCAACAGCAGCAACATGGTCAGGGCCAGGAGGCGCTCTACACACACGACCCAGCCCAGATTGACCAGCAGCCTGTGCCACAGATGGTTCAGCCTGGGTTAGGTGGCCCCGCTCCAACGGTTACACCGTTGCCCATGATCCACCTTGCCCCTACTGAAGAAAAGTTGAGAGAGCTGTATTCGGTTCCGAGACCAAGGCAAGAAGTCAGTGGCCCACCGTACCAAGACAGGATGACCAGTACGTCTCAGTCACAGGTTATGGAGCATGTGCACAACGCCGCGGACTTCAACAAGCAGCTTGGGCAGACGAGCAAGGCAAGGAGGGGAATGTATCAGGAAAACTACTTCAAGCCGAAGTCTCCCCCGCAGCCACAGCCGCAGCCGCAACAACATAATCCATCTGTCTTGAACCCACAGCAGCAGCAGCAGCAGGCTCAGCAGCAGCAGGCTCAACAGCAACAGGCCCAACAGGCTCAGCAGCAGCAACAGCAGCAGCCTGCGAACCCACAATTGCCGCACCCATCTCAACATGCGCCTATCCCGCAACACCCGCAGCTTCATGCTCCCCCCCCACACATGATGAGCCCACAGCAGCTGTCTTCTCTACATCATCAGCAGCAGCAGCAGCAACAGCAGCAACAACAGCATCAGCAATTGGTCTCTCAGTCGCCAGTAAGGTCAAACCAAGGAATTAAGCCGGAGCAACTGCATACACACGGTGGTGGGCCTTACATGCCACCAGCTCAGTACTTCCACCCTCAGGCGCCACATACGCCACAGCCATCGCACCCCCACCAGCACCCGGGACCGCACCATCCCCAGCCGCACCCCCAGTCAATGCCCTCCATGCATACGCAGCATGGGCAACAGCAGCCGCCGATGTACTCGAGCCCGACGCCACAACATTATCTGGGACAGCCACCGCCGCCGCAGAATTACAGGCAGCAAGGTTCCGCTCAGGGCGGATGGTGGAATACTGGGGGCTAAATGGTGGATGAATGGATGGACATGGCGGTTTCTAAAAAAGGCTGCAAGTGGACAATACGCTTCAGTTTATTTTTCCCTTTGTCTTTCATTTACACGGTCCCTGGTTGCAGACGTTTAATTAACGTTTTTACGATTCCCAACCGCCACTATTTTGGCTTATTATGATGCACCATGCGCAGATTTTCCCTCTTCTTTGTCCTCGCTTTGTTTGTGGTTGTATGTTTGCTGGATAGGATGGATCAATGGTTTTTACTTGTTGATGTTATGGGGCACCTCCAACGTGTTTATTGGGTCTTCACTATTCTCGTTTTTTTCTTTCCACTTCTTCACTTCGATGTTCTTTTAATCCTGGCTTTTTCCTCCTTGTTTTTTCAATGACGTCCCCAAGGCGCGGGTTCCCTTTTTTTTTGTTCCGAAATATCAAGAATCTCCGCGTCTAATTCCTATCTTGCTTTCTTGTTTGTTTGGTATACCCTAGCCCTCCTCCCTCCACCGCGGTATCTAATGGACTGGTTTGATCGATACATGTAGTCTTTCTTCATTATTTTTTCTTCCTTTGCTACTGTTTAGGGGCCAACCCAGCCAGCCAGCCATTTGGTCAATCATTCTTCTTTCCTCCCCTTCATTCCTTTCTTGTAATTTGATTTTTTTTTTCCATTTTTTTTTTCCTTCCCGGTTTATGTTCTTTGGGACTATTCTTTCTACTTTACTTTCTAGGGTGGGTTTTGGGAATATTGGTTGGTTTTTGATACCGTTTTTTCCTTCTATTTTTCTTTTTCTTCTTTCTATTTGTGTTTTGAGAGTACCAAACTGTGTCTGTAGGTCTGGTCTGATATGGTCTGGTCGGGTCTAGTTAGCTGTCGTGTTTGTTTTTTATGGTATCTACTTCTATCCTTACTCTGAAGAGTGAGAATGAGCGCACTGTGAACGAATGGACGTCAATTTTCCATATCCCCGGTCACCTGGGTGACTGCTCTATCGATATATCCTTACCAGCACCCTAGGTTACGGAAAGAGCAGCTGCAGAATGACGTGTGGTTTAGGTGCCATTTTAATCCGCGTAGAGTTTCTGGTGGCTGCATGATGAGAAGCCTCCCGTCGTTCCCACAGTTTGGCTTGTCTCATCTCACTCGGCAGGCTTGAAGGGCCGAGTGAGTAGGTGTGAGCCAAGCCATGACGAAAAAGTTCCCTGATATTACTACCCACACGGTGTGATTGAACCACTGCCGGATGATTAAAGATTGTTACTCCACATGATCCGTATTGCTATAGGAGCTCATTAGGGTACTAGTTTCAGGCCTATCATGAGACGTTTTAGTTTGTCACAGTCGTGGAATATTAATGGTGAATGTATCAAGTTCCGTGGAAAGCTCCGAGTCGGTCTCGATAGAAGGGATTGGCCTCTTGCTTGGGTCATTTGAGACGAGGACGAGGAGTGACTTCACATGGTGTCTTGTCTACATGTCCTGTGGGTCGGAAACACTGTTGCGCGTGATTTAGGTGTGGCGAATCCCCCCTCTTAGTATTAGATTCTAATAAATTCGATTTATGGCCAGCGAAGGGGCCGGGAGTGCCTGGGGGAGAGGGTATCAGGTGATCTGGGGCTGGAAACTTCTGGCGGCTCAACTGGTCAGCGAATAAACGTACCAGAATTGAGTTCGTCGTGAGAGAAACTTTAATTGCAGATATACGGGTCTAAACATAGAGGTTTGCATGCCTGGCCATAGCTATAGATAGTTGACGTATATACTCTGCATCTCTAGCTCTCTTTTAATTTTTCCTCTTGAGTGATCTTGACGTTTATTAATTGAAGTATCAGGAGTTGTCATATATCTACCTATCTTCAATGCGCGTAGTGTTTTCGCCCAGCTATTCGAGCCGAGTACATGGGGAGCTCTGTTTTTTTAGGATTGCTATGAATTTTAGGTCCTCTCCATGTATTGAACTGATCCTTGTGGATGTATTAAGAGGCTTGTTAATTTGTTCAGACAAGTACCCAAATCCTGAGTAACTATCATTTCATCTTTCCCTGGATTGTTGATCAGATCATACGGCGGTAGCCTTCTCCAACTACAAACCCTTGGATACACTACGCACATACTAGGATAATCATGTGTAAGGTTCCGTAGTAATGGTACTAGTGTGGTTCGTGAGCCGACCTAGTCCTTTGGGCATAGAGGCTTGATCCGGAGGGTCAATGATCAAGAATGCATGATATTGTTCTGCTAAGTGTTATGAATGAGGGAGTACGGGTAAACAACAGATATCAATCAACAAGAAAGCTAAACTACATGTATGTTTAAATGATATGGGGTCACTAATAAAATCATTTCCCTTACCGTTGTTATATCTTATTGTATTTCACTCAAAATGAGTGTCTCCAACTCGGATTCGTTGAATTATAAGGCGCGCTCTGAATAAGCCTAAAGCTCGGGTCGATTTGAAGCTTAAGCCGGTTCGGCTTATGGATCCCGTCATGACTAGGACCAAGCCTCTCAAGGAATATTATGTAATTACATGTAAGACGTAAATAGGACATTAGATCTTGAGTTTGTTCACAGCTCTCATAAATTTCTCGTAGAGGATGGACACGAGGCTATGCATGTACTTACACGTATATACTTAGATAAATCTGCACCTCTCTAGCATACATGTAGGTACATGTACATATGTGCAGAGCCAGTGGTTCGAATACAATTAAGCTAGTGGTTCGACAACAGATGGCAATTGCAACCAATAGTGCGAGTGATTCTCCATGCATACGTGCCCTGCGCATACTTATTGCCAGATAAACAGTTATCAATACGTACTCATACGTACATGTACTTTGAAACGAATTCAAGGCGGCCAATTTCATGTTTAATATTGTTGGATTTCATGGTGTGCTCGGTAGATATACGTATACGCATGATCGATATTACAATACGGGAACATGCCAGGTAATCCGCAGTACCATCAATGATGCGGCATTGGGCGAAAATGTCGAGTTAACTCCAAATTCTTCCAGAGATATCGTAAAAGAGCCGTATCACACTCTCGGGGCAGGCAAGAAGATCCCGAAAATGCGAGCCAAACGGGCGAATCAGAATCCAAAGTCGGTACTTGCGGTCATATTCGTTAGTCAGCATGGTCTCAAACCAAATTCACAGCCTCGTAGCCAGCAAAGCTAGTTTCTGCCTCTGAAGTTTCTATAAACACAAGATTTCTTCCTCGGCCTCTATACCTCACAGTGCTTCTCAATATTCCTTCATTAGTTTTTGAAAATCTTTAACTGTTTATCGTTAATCCTTTGATACGGAACTGGTTTAGCTTAGCCTGGAATGGCTGACCCTTTGAGTATTACTGCAAGCGGCATAGCCATCGTTCAACTAGCAGAAAAGCTGATAACCTTGGGTTATACTTACCTTGGAGGGGTAAAGGGGGCATCAAAAGATTTACGGGACCTAGTTGGCGAGCTCCAGTCTCTTGGAAATGTTCTCGTCACTTTACAAGACTATGTGCAGGCCGATAGAAATCTCGAGTCTACTGCCTTGCAGCTGATCAATGGACAAAACGGACCTCTTCCAGAATGTGCACTGGAACTCAGGAGGCTTCAATTGAAGCTGGAGCCGAAACAAGGTCTTAAAGGAATTATTCAAAACTTGAAATGGCCGTTGAAAGAAGCAGAAACCCAACAATGCATAGCACGAATCCAGAGACAAAAGAACCTTTTTATCCTAGCTTTAACTATGGATAATCTGTAAGTGGCATCGGAAATTGTTGAATAGAGACTTTAGCCTCTATTTTCGATACTAATTGGTTTCAAAGTACTGTATCTAAGGCGGTAAAGGCGTATGTGATGGATTTGGACCGTGCGGCAGAAGAAATCAATGCCAGCGTGCAGGACACGAACGCCGTCGTACAAGAACTTAAAGCAAAGCTCGAAGCCGAGGCCTCCACCCAGGATCTTTGGAGACAAAAACAAGATTCTATCCAGATGAGTGAGTGGCCCAAAAGGCTTAATCTCTTTGTGGTCTTCGCTGATATGTACTGAAATTTTTAATAGTGGAAATCCGGGAAAAAATATTGAATTGGATATATCCGGACCAAACAGATAAAAAACACTTAGAAATCAACAGCAGAAGGCGAAATAGCACTGGTGATTGGCTCATAAGAACACCCCAATTACAAGCGCTACTCAATACTCAGGATCCTAAACTCCTTTGGGGTTATGGCATTCGTAGGTCCATCAAAGCTTAGTCGCGTTGACCGAAACACTGCTAATCACGAATATAGCTGGAGCTGGGAAAACATTTTTGAGGTATTTGATTTATTATTATGAACTTCGGGGACAGTGTCTCCGGCCTAGCTAAAATCTCAAGGCATCGATCGCTGACGATTTCAGCTCCGCGGTCATTGACAATCTTCAGAAACAAGCATCGACGAAGAATTATGGGGTAGCTTATGTATACTTCGACTACAAGGAGCAAGATAGCCAGACTCCAACAAACGTTATCGCTAGCCTGGTAAAACAGCTTTCGATTCAGTTACCGGGCCCTCGCCTTCCCAAAGAAATTGAGACAATGCACGAAGCTTTACGATCTCGAGGAAAACGGCCCAGTTTAGAAGAGTTATATGAGGTTTTACGTGTATTATTAAAGCCTCTCTCGTTCGGATACAATCGAGTATTCCTCATTTTTGATGCCTTGGATGAATGCCATCAAGGAAATCAGAGAAAGCACCTTTTACCACTATTTCATCGTCTGGTAAAAGACGGTGCTAGTATTTTCATAACTAGCTGCCATTTTCCAGAGGATATTCAAGAATCCTTTAAGTTTTCAGAGAAGGTAGAACTTTTGGCAAAGGAGATGGATATCAGAACGTATATCCAAGAAATGATCGACGAGAGCCCAGGGACAAAGCGCGGTATTGGGGACGATAATGGTTTTAAAGAAGAGATAGTATCCGAGCTTGCTAGTTGCGCTAAAGAAATGTAAGTATACAAGTCAGTGCTTTTATTTTGACGCAAGAGCCGATGGGGAGAGGTGTGAAAGGGCCTCTTACAGGTTTTTAGATGATCCTTCATGTTTCCTTTTTGTTTCATCTAGCATCTCATTACAAATGCAGTTATAACTATCTAACATGTCATTTAAACACAGGTTCTTGCTCGTGAAATTTCATGTCGAATACATATGCCAGCAATCTACACGCAGACAAATCAAAGAAGCCCTCGTGAAACTGAAACGCTCGTCCACCGAAAAGCGGCCGTTGGACCCCACATATGATAGAGCCATGAAAAGCATCCACGAAAAGCCCGAATCACTCAGAGAACTGGCTATCAAGATACTCTCGTGGCTTGTACACGCTCAGCGCACCCTAACTGTCAAAGAAGTTCAAACGGCAGTATCTGTTGAGCTATATAGATACGACATTGATGAGAAAGATCTGCCAGATAGAGCTACACTGCTCGAGGTATGTGCAAGTCTAGTGACTATTGATGATCATGGGACTGGTGATATCATCAGACTTGCTCATTACACGGTTCAGGAATATCTCCAGGAGAAATCTATTATTCCTGGCGATGCGGCCTTCACAATTGCGATGACTTGCGTAACTTTCCTCTCCTTCGATACATTTTCCTCAGGGGCCTGTGAATCAAAGAATTCTATTAAGGAAAGGCTTCAGACGTACCCTTTCTTTGAATATGCTGCCCTTAATTTGTCTTCTCATCTCCATAAATGTGGAGAACTGGGGGACTCAGCGGTGGACATACTTCTCCGGTTTCTCGCAAATCCCGGATCTACCTCTTCCTACCTGCAAGTCGTCTATCTCTGGAGACGTGACTATTGGGAAGGTGACTATGATGATTTCGAGAAGTATCCGAAAGGCTGCCTTCCTCTGCACGTAGCATCAATCTTAGGGGTTTGTGAAGTGATTCGGGTGCTGATAGAGGGCGCCGATTTCTCGATCCCAAAGAATACTGGATGGGAGAAAGTTTATAAGGCGGCTTCCAGAGGGCACAGTTCGGTCGTCCAATTACTATTGGAGAAGAAAGCAAATGTCGCTATGAAATCCGGGGAAGACGGACTGACAGCGTTGCACATGGCAGCTGGACATGGGCATGAAGCAGCCATAAAGCTACTGCACGAGCTGGGGGCGGACATCTCTGGGGAGGATGAGTATGGAGAAACAGCATTGCACGTGGCAGCTGAATATGGACATGAAGCAGCCGTAAAGCTACTACTCGAGCTGGGGGCGGACATCTCGAAGAAGAGTGGTGGTTTGGGGGATACAGCGTTGCACATTGCGGCAAGTTTTGAGCACGTGGGTGTAGTCCAACTACTCCTAGAGAAGGGAGCGAGGATCTCGGAAAAGAATAAGGAAGGAAGGACGGCATTACATCTTGCGGTGGAATATGACTTGGAAGAGGTGGTTAAGCTGCTACTCGAGCGTGGGGCATACGCAGACATCTGGGGAAAGGATGCGGATGGAAAGACGGCATTGGATCTTGCGGCAGAAGCCGAATACGAAGGGGTAGAATCCGCACATGGAGATGTATTCGAGATACTACTAGAGCATATAGCGGACACGACATCGCACACGGCTACTGAAGGGTGGTACGAAGTAGCTACAAAGCTACTGCTCGAGCGGGGGGTGGCGGACATCTCGAATATAGATAAGTTTAGAAGAACAGCATTGCACATAGCAGCTGAAATAGGGCATGAAGTAGCTATAAGGCTACTGCTCGAACAGGGGGCGGACATTTCAATAAAGAATATTCTTGGGGATACAGCGTTGCACATTGCGGCAAGTTTTGAGCACGTGGGTGTAGTCCAACTACTCCTAGAGAAGGGAGCGAGCATCTCGGAAACGAATGATAAAGGAAGGACGGCATTACATCTTGCGGCGGAATATGGCGCGAGAGGTGTGGTTGGTCTGCTACTCGAGCGTGGGGTGGACATCTGGGAAAAGGACGCGGATGGAAAAACGGCATTGAATGTTGCGGCGGAATCCGAATACGGAGGTCGGGCACTCGTGATACTACTAGAGCATGCAGCGGATACCTCAGAAGATGGTGATAGAGGGAATACAGCATTGCACACGGCCGCCGAAATGGGGTATGAAGCAACCATAAAGCTACTGCTCGAGCTTGGGGCGGACATCTTTGAAAAGAATGGGTATGGAGAAACAGCATTACACATGGCAACTAAAAATGGGCATGAAGCAGCTGTAAAGCTACTACTCGAGCTAGAGGCGGATATCTTGGAAAAGGATAATATTGGGCATGCGGCATCGGAAATTGCAGAGAGGAAGGGCAACAGCGAGATGGTCGAGCTAGGCAATGCGGAGAATTAATATTAGTATCAGACAGTGACGCACCATATTCAGACTCAGACTCACACTCAGACGATGCTAAATGATTCTGAAGGTCAATTTCTTACCTAGAGTATGTAATTTCCTATCTATATTTATACCTTTCCTTTGTGTCTATAACCTTTACCACTACATGTAGTTGTGCTTTTCTCTCTATTTTCTTTGTAGCCAATACTATGTATTTAGGCCTTCTAGTCGAATGCATGGTTTGAAGCGTTTAGCATTTTTTTTCTTTTTCTTTTCTTTCACTTTTGTTCGTGGCCCAGTCATTTCCTTGGATTACTTGATAGCTCTTGCATTGCTTATCTTTTTTTTTTGTATCTACTGAGTTTATGGCTTCTACGTATACTCTATCGATAGAAAGTACATGGAAGTTAAGTACCTAGGCCTAAGCCTTCGTCGACACATTAGGCCCGGCCGGGTGAGTGACAATTGTGCTCGATCCGCCAAGCTCTCTAAAGCGATAACCTACTGCATCCCATAGCACATAAACACAACTAAAGAGTCATATCCCATGACCGACAACATAAGTACATACATGTACGCGTACGCCCATAACCAGCCGTTACCCTCAGGACAGCTGGAGTTAACCGCAAATACACTATCCTTCCCCCACTTAGAACCGCTAGACATAAATAATAATAAAAAAACAGCCTAGTTCAAGTCATCAGACTTAAGAAACTCCTCTGTCCTCTCCTACCGCCATGTACCTTTACACCCCCCCCCCCCCCCAAATCCTCATGTTTCATCTCAGAATGCCCCCAATGAATGACTTAAAGCAGGGTATGGTGCGCCCACTCTTAAAGGTAACCAAAATTGATGGAAAGTCAATCGCTTATAACTTCATCAAAGATGATATCAAAAATGTGGCAAAATAGTATGGGGCGGTAAATGTGTCAAAAGTAATTTTACCAACGGTAGTAAATTATTTTACCACCGGTGGTGAAAATAATACCAGTATTTATACCCTATAATGCTAATTTTTATGATAAAAGCACAGACCTTTTGGCCAAAAGGGGCCATATAATGCCAATATATATGAAAATTGTCCACCAGTGGGGAATCTCACCATCGGTGGCGGTATTTCACCACCGGTGGGAAATTTTCATAAGTTTTGGCATTAATGATTGAACATTTACTTATTTAGTATAGCGCAGCATAAAGACCGAAAGTCAGTGTTTATACCGGTGGAAATGTACTAATGTAGGATAGCGTGCAGATACAATGACTGAAATTCAGTGCTTATACCACCGGTGGTAAATAATTTACTACTGTTGGTAAAATTACTTTTGACACATTTACCGCTCCATAAAATAGAAGTATAGAAATAGTGATGAACTTTGGTTCTATTTTGCCAGATTTTTAATATCTATCATGGTCATGAAGTTATTAGAGATTGAAACTGACTGTTTTTGTACGTAAAAAGCGCCAAGACTGAACAAAGTGGAACAGTATTATACCCATCTATACCCTCAGAAAAGCAAACCTGACTGATCCGTGGCAGTAATGCAGCAGAATGGCTAGAAATGGGCCCTCTTATTGGCCCATGAGGCCCTATTACAGCCACAATTGTTCCACTTCCGTATGCCGCCATATCACCTTTAAGAGTGTGCGCACCATATATCTTAGCTTTTGAGTGCGAGTGATATTCCATGATCATGAAACCAGATCTATCACAAAACCCGGCATTTTAAACCTGATAGAGCGGACCCAGGGGGGAGGAATCTATAGGGAGTAAAGGAATTTCGAATGTGACCTGCTTTAGATCGCTACCACAAGGAGTGCATCGATATCAGAAGATAAAATTCCCCTACGTATCGCAGGGATGGGTAACTTCAATTTAATTGCTGAGATCATAAAACATTGGATAGGTCTGTTTAGGTTGCGGGTCGCGGGTTGTTCCTGGAAGAAGCCGCCACGCCCGAGATAGATGGCCGGGGAGGAATGTAGTCTAATCTTGGTGGCTGACTGATGATATTGCCATGGGGGAATATTCTGTTTAGTGTTGGGCCGATCTGTCTACGTCTGGGTTGCAATTGGGTGAACTACGTTGAAGTGAGAGCCGCGCACGGGAGAAAAATAAGCTATTCCGCACCCTCATAGATACCGCTCTTATAAGGTAAGTAGCTAGAAACCAAATGAACCATGTAGCTCCCTTTGGTATACTGCCAATACCCCGGCCTTCCCTGCCTCCATACGGAAAAACGAACCAACCGAGTGATTCCCCATGACCACCAGTCCAGGTCTCACTATATCCTGCACTAGACCATATCATAACGTAGGTCTAGAGACCCGGTGGTATATTCCATGTATAAAGAAAATCTTCCTGTATATACGGTATTACAATCGAGGCGACTTCAGCTTCATGAAGGATCACTCGCACCCGACCCACTCCCAGATTGGCGTCGAAACACTGAGGCTTGTCTATCTTAGGTCTGAAACCTAGTACCCAAGTATTATTCCATACCGTCGCCCCACCGCGCTTGTAATGCCCTCCCTAAGATACTGCCATAAAGGAGCCATGTGGTGGCGAAGCTAGGATCATGAAGTATCACTCGATCGAGATATTCTACTAAGTTTTTTAGAGTAGGGATTTATTTGTATCAATGATGGTGAGGGATAGCATTGGGTTTATGGTAATTGTGGGCGCGGCAGTATATACAAATATTAATTATAGGGCATGCGTGGCGGAGGGCGATAGATATCATGTATGCGGGCTTTTCTTTCTACGCCGCGACGATGAATCCTGGGGCCGGGGGTGTGAGAGTGAACAGTACAATTCACAGCAGAAACCATCTGTACCTGCATCCGCCACCTGGCTGGCATCCGATATTGTGTCTGCACCACCTACCAATGATACCCTATGCAAGAATCTGTAGAGTCTAGATCGATCTAGCATCACCCACACACCTGCCCAACGGCGCACACACACACGCGCATCATTCCAATCCAACGACACCACCCAACCCCCCTTACCTCACCCGGAACCATTCGAGCCCCGCGCGCTCAACCCCCTTACATCACACCTCATTTCGCCACCTCTCCCCCCTCCCTCCCGGGGCCGGGGACTACTACAAATACCCACCCACCCGCCACCGATTCCGGCCACCGATCCTTCCCCCTTCGGGGATGGGGGCAGAAGCGCCGATCACCACCACCACAGCCACACCGAGTGACGCTCCATGACGAAGACGACGCAAAAAAAAAGCCAACTGGAATTTCATGCATACCTACATACAACATTCCATGCTACGCCGTGACCACCTCGACCCCTTCCTTCTCCGCCTCGGCCAGGATCCACGTCCTGACCTTGCGATCCGGCGCCAGCGCGATGGCGAGCGTGCCGTCGCTGTCGCGCCGCGAGCTGTCGGCGCCCCTGCGCAGGAGCTCGATGGCGACGTCGCCGTGGCCTTCGGCGATGGCGTGGTGGAGCGCGGTGAAGCCGCTGCGGTCGCTGCTATTTAGGGGGGAGTTGTGGTCGAGGAGGAGCTTGACCATGGGGAGGGAGCCGACGGCGGCGGCGCGGTGGAGGGGTAGTTGCGAGTGCGTGTCGGGGATGCGGGGGGAGGCTTTGTACGGTGGGGAGAGGAGGAGGTGGGCGGTGGAGAGGCGTGTCTTGGAGGCGCAGAAGTGGAGGGGTGTCTGTTGGTGTTAGTGGGTGTGGGGGGAGGGGATGGGGGTGAGGTGGGGTACTTGGCCGTTGTTGTCTGGTGTGCTGTGAGTTAGCATGGTAGACAGGATGCTAGGGGCTGTTATAAGGGGAGGGACTCACTCTTTAGCCCCGCGTCTGCCCCCCGCTTCAGCAGGTACTCGACAAGGTCGTCGCCGTCCTTGACGCTGCAGGCAATCATGAGACACGACCAGCCGCTCGCGTCAACAGCGTCAATGTCAAAGTCTTTGACCTGCGTCAGCACCTGCACGATCGGGAGGTGGTTATACGAGCACGCCCAGTGGATCGGCAGACGGTCGTCCGAGTCGCGGCGGTGTGCCAGCTTTGGGTTTGCGGACAGGAGCGACTCGACCGCCGCCACTGATATCACGATAATAATAGCTGTTAGTTTACAATTCAGCCGGGGGGCGAGCGATAGGAGAGGGGGATGTACAGCGTCCTTCACGACAGGCTGCGTGAATGGCTTCTTTGTTTTCTGTTTCGTCCATATTGGCTAAATGTGTTTTGTGTGTGTGATAGTTCGATGCCCAGTCTGGTAGCTCTCAGCTCTCTCAGGCAGTCTGGCGGGGAGTGTAGGGCCCCTCTTGGCACGACGTCAGGGCCGGTGCTGTTACCCGGCTGCGCGTGCGGATGCATCACCAAATGCGGTATAGCGAGTGCGGTAGATTGCTGTTGTGGGAACGGCGGTTGATGCAGGGGTAAGAAGAGAGAAGCTTCCACGTATCTGTCCGGCCGGCGCCGGGGGGTAGCCTAGTTTTTTTTTCTCTTCGTTCTGGAAGCAGGAGGGGGGTTTAAATCTCGCAATTGTTGCGCTTTCTTTCTTTCTGGTACTGGATACTGAACAATAGACGATAGATTTCTACTACAGCTACGTACTACTACTTGGATTTCTATATATACTGCTTCTTCTTCAATCAATTCTGTTATAGATCTACTATTACTTATAGCTACTATCACCACTATTAGATAGCTATTACTACTAATAACTACATCATATACTACTCAACATGGCCCCCATCCTCAAGAAATACGCCGCGATCCTCTTCGACCTCGACGGTACCCCTCCCCGCCCCCGCGCTGCCCCGCCTCCCACAGCTAACACAGCTCGATCCAGGAACACTCATCGACAGCACGAACGCCGTAATCGCCCACTGGACACGGTACCTTCCTTAATTATCCCCTCCTCATATTACAATGTCACATATGTCAAATACTAACAAGAAAATAACCAAACAGCTTCGGAAACGAACACTCCATCGACCCCGCCCTCATCCTTGCAACCTCCCACGGCCGCCGCACAATCGACATTGTCCGCCAATGGAAGCCCGAGCTGGCCAATGAGGAACGTAAGTACATCATAAGTTCTTTTTTTAAATTTCTTTCTTCTTTTTTTTTGGTGTTGCCTTATTGCACCTTGTTGGTTCCTTTTTTGCGGGGTGGGGAGGACGAAACGGAAACGGCTTTTTCTGACAACAGCCTCACGTCACGTCACGTTATTGCATATCATTTGCAAAACTCCCATCCATTTCCTTTTTCTCTCGATCTTGGGCCTCTTTTTTCATATCAACCCACCACTCCCCAATCCCCAATCCCCCGGAAAACGTAAAGAAACGTAACAACCAAAAAAGAAAAGAAAAAACTAACGAGAGGCGTGAATTGGCAAAAACCAACAGACATCCGCGCCCTCGAGGCCGAAATCCCGAAAAACAATGCTGCGGACGCAAAGGAGCTGCCTGGTAAGCTAGCTTGAGCCCAAACCAACATCCCAATCCCATTCATCCCCCCTTGCCTTGCCTTGCCTGCCTGCCTGACGGGGCGGTGTGCGGTTTTTTCGTTACCCAACATCTTGGTGTGTCACATATCATCTTTCCCCCCCTCGCCCCCCGGGGAAAAAAGTAGTGGAGTCAGTGGTTAACGCACATGACCGCGAGCTGGGGGATGCTTTGCTTCTTCATCTTCGTTTTCCTTCTTTTTCTGGGCGTACGGAGGTTAGGGTAAGATATGATATGATCAATTGATCGATTGAAAAAAAAAGTCTTGCCCCACTTGCGCTCGACGTACGCGTGGGAAAAGAAGCGAGAATGAAGATGAAGAACCTCGCCCCTCAGCTAGGGTGGTCGCATATACAATAGGCGCTAGAAACCTTATTTCACGCCTCGAGGCAACAGGGTGTAAATGGGCGATTGTGACGAGTGGGACAGTTGCATTGGCGGAGCCGTGGGTGAAGGTTAGTTTAGCTCTCTTTTTTTGTTTTGTTTCTTCTTTGCCTTCTTTTGCTTTGGAATCTGGGGGCGATACGAGATATGAGATTTGAGATGGGATACGGGGTTTGGAACTATAATTTCATCTCATCTCATCTCGAGGGGAGAGGTGGGAATTGGTCAGGTTCGTTTTACCCAGCAGGGTGTTTTAGGCGGTTTCCCGGGTTAGGCTATTTCTACTGCTAGCTGCTAGCTGCTAGCTACTCTACCTCTCTACCTATCATCAATTCGAATTCCAAACATCCCTCAGGGCTGAAGAAGAAGAACGATCAGAATCGAGGGATCAGAAATGATGAGAGTCAGCTAGCAGCGTAAGCAGTAGCAAGTATCAGGAAGGAAGGGGAACCGATTGAAACACCCTCATCACCCACCCCCAACCCAAAACCAAAATACGAACACCCTCCAACGGCATCTGCCCCCGTCCAGTTAGCTGGCTGGGACCAATTGGAACACCTACCCCTCCGCTCGTTATCTTTTCGCGAACATTCCCTCCGCGGCCGTATTCTCAGCCCCAACAAAAATGAAATAAAAAAAACCGTACCTCCCCAGAAAAAAGAAAAGAAAAGAAAACCAACAGGCCCCGGTGCTCCGGTAATGGCGGCACTCCCCAATACCACTGCTCAATTAATTCTCCGAGCTGGGTGTATTGGGGTCAGTCAAGTCAGCTGCCCGGGGTCCGGGGGGAGAGGTGTTGGTTGGTTTTCTATTCTAGCTACATACCCTAGCTATCTAGCTGGCTATGGTTTGCCTGTAGCTGTTGTTGGGGATCCCCTTACCGTGTTCTCGGAACCATCAGCGAGCTGTTGGTTGTTTTGTTGTCTTACTGTTTTATTTTCATTCAATCTTTTGATTCTTGACAGCTAGTAGTACTAGTAGGTAACTGTGGCTGACTGTTTGTTTGATTGTCTGCTTTGTTTGAGAACAAAAGATCATGGCCTTCCCACGGCCAAAAGTGTTTGTGACGGCCGACAGCGTCGGTAAAGGGAAGCCTGATCCGGAAGGTAAATGCGCGCCCAACCCTTCCCTTCCTTTCCTCCCTTTGCCCTATGTATCTCGTAGACATCTTTCATCATCATCACTATCACTACTACTATTATTGTTGTTGTTCTATATGTGCTCACCACACACACACCCATTGTAGGATACCTCCTAGCCCGCAAGCTCCTCGACATCCCCGAAGACGCCGCCGTGCTGGTCGTCGAAGACGCGCCCGCCGGGATCCGCGCCGGGCGGGCGGCAGGCTGCGACGTCGTTGGGCTGCTGACATCGCATACCCGCGCCGAGGTTGAGGCCGCGGGGCCGGATTTTGTTGTGGGTGATTTGGAGAGCGTGGAGTTTATGAATAAGGACGGGGATGGGGGGGTGCTGGTGCTTGTGGGGGATCCGAAGGAGTTGGCGAATTAGATGGGTTTGGTTTTAGGTTTGGAGGGTGAGATTGAGATCAGGGGAGGGGTATGTTTGATTGGCTCGTTTGTGGATGTTTGGTTTGGGAGCGAGTGGGAGATGATGATGTAGAGTGGGTGAGTGCGAAGTGAAGTGAGGTGAAGTGAGGTGAAGTGAGTGAGGTTACAGGTTGTTAGTTAGATTGGCTATAGATCAGTTAGATTGGCTATAGATTTGGGCGTGATATTAATTAAGCTCCCCCGTTTCAGAAGTTTCAGTAGTTTCACTTAGTATTATTAGCATTATGCCTTCTTTCGGGCCTAACCACCCAAACCCAATCCCAAAACCTAAAAACCCCAACCCAACCCCAAATTAGATACTCACGATTCCTCCAACTCTCCCCATGATCTCTGCAACTCACAACTCAAACTCAATTCAACAACTACAATCTAATCTCTACCTGTTCCATATCAAGTACAAAAAAATAAAATTACCCCCCCCTCCCGGAATGAAGGGTGGACATTGCAACAAACGGGTGTTCCGGAAGCAGACAAACACGATCCGCCATCGTCCCCCAAACGTCGTCGTCTGTCGTCGGCATGTGCATAATTAACGGGCCTCATGGCTTTTTCCGGGGTTGCGTGATTGTAATGGAATCTCTACTAGCCTACCTACATAACTACCTATCTCTAGCTCTATGTATGAACTCGGGCCTAGAAATGAAGGACGCAAGCAAGGCCGCGGCGGGCCCTAAAGCAGGAATCCGTGGATCTCCTCTGGGGAGTAAGTGCTGGATGGGGGATATGAGAGACACATTAGGCACAGTGAAGGGGTAGCTTTAGATAATAGTTTCCTCTCGATGGTGATCTAGATAGGGCCTCCGTCAAGCTAGGGTTCCGTCTGAAATCTTGATCTTGATCTGATGCTCTAGCTCTGGAAACTAAAGCCGACCCAATTGGAATGGGACTCCTTCCCCCCCCCCCCCCCCCGTCAGTCTACGTCTAGGACAGGCCGCGCGGAGAATATCGCGGGTATGCCGTGCCTCCGTAAATGTCGCCGAGAGTCAGCCAGCCGGCGGCCCTGGCCCGGTATAGTTTCGAGATATCATATCTATGACAGAGGCCCGGGGACATCGGAAGGGAGTTCCAGCGAATAGTAGTTGTTTTTATTTTGGAGTGCTTTTGTAGATTGTAGATACATACTCGATGTGCGAGGGCTTCATATGCAGGTCCCGATCGGACGAGCAGGAGTAGGAAGGAAGGAAACGCATGGGCTTGCTTGCGTGCTTGCTTTTGGTCCCTGGAATACCCAGACATCCTGTCTGCTCCCCCTAACTAACTAGCTGGAGTGGGAATGAATGCAGGTCGATAAGCCACCCATCCACCAGACTTCAGACATCGAACCACCAGAAGGAGAGGATGAGGAGTGTTTCTTTCCCTCTTGGTTCGGTATTTGTCACGCACGTCAGGAATGATATCCCAGCTAGCTACACAAGTTAGTTAAGCACCCAGTGGTCCGTTAGCCAGCCAGGGGTAGAGGTCGAGTAGGGCGCATTTGATTGCTTTGGCGAGATATCATACACGCTAGGAAAGGGTTTGTGTTGCATTGCATAAGAGCGTCCTATGCCTGCCCTTGGCTGTGTCCGTGAGGTTAGCCAGCTAGAGCTGCGGGCTGGGCGATCTCTTTAGTCGTTCGTCTGCGCAATTGCTTGCTTGCTTGCTAGGTCTTGCTTGGTTTTTTGGTGGGACCCTAACATAAAGTAAAAAGTACTTTTTTTCTTTTTTTGGGTGGTGGTGGTGGTGGTGGAGTCGCGTGGGCAATTTTTTTTTTTCTTCCCACGCTTGCTCGCTCGCTCGCTTGCTTGGGTTCCTTCCTTCGCTCGCTTCTTAGCCTTCCCGGCCCGATTTCGAATTCCGCGGATGAGGTCAACAATCGATCGGGACCTTGTGCCTGGCTATCCCATCCCCATTCATCCATCCATCCCCCCCTCCTCGCCCGTGAGTAGGTAGGACAGACAACCCGCCCACGATGCGCGCGCTGCTGGAGATGGGATGGGGAAAAAACAAAATAAAAAAACGTAAAGTAGGCAGCAAAGAAAGCCAGATCAGGCAAAGCAGAGTGAAGCAAGGCAAGGTAAGGGCCAGCCAGCCATTTGGAGAAATCCGAGATGAGGCCCCCCGATAATTGTGGGGGACAATTGCTTCTTTTGATTGACCGCTCCGCTCGCTGGTTTATGTAAGCTGCTACTCTCTACTCATGGATATGTGCTTGTAGACTGTACCTGCGTCCGGTTTCTTTCCTTGTGTGTGGCGCTGGCTTGACGTATGTAATAGGGGGATGGATGTGATGGATCTGATGGACAGACGGCGGACGGACAGCAGGCACGCCAGATGAGACGGCGCTCTTGCATTCGCAAGTACCCGCCTCCGCAAGACTTGGGGGATGGAGAAGAAAAGAGAGGTCTTGCTTCAGTTCAGTTCATTCTCGTCTGTCAGCCCCCCCGCACTGACCTGCGCTTACATTTGTTTTTTACGTTAGGAGGTGGAAAACTGACACAGCTTCTCATCCCATCTCCTCTCTCCCTTCCCCCCACGATGTTTCTTGGGTGTTTTTATGCAGGTCTTTTTTGTAGGGGAGGGAATGGAAGGGGAGGGAGAGAGGGGAGGGGAGAAACAGTGTGGAGTTGGGGAGGGGAGGGATGGTTGTAGTCCCCGAAGGGAGACAAATATTAGATAGACACCGCCTGTTGCGGCTGTTGGAAACGTTACATAGAGTACATAGATTAGAGTATGTAGCAAAAGATCATTTACAGTGCCATATCTACTCTTTACTGTGCTACTTTGTATCTGAGTGACTGTAGATTGTGGAGCCCTGCTACTCTATTTGGAGCCACGTGCATGGTTCTGTGTAATTCGTGAGATTGCTTGGGTTGGATTGATACGGTTAGGCGAAGAAGCAGGTACACTTATTTTAGCACGATATCACATTTTTAGCCTTCCCGAACGCGAATCGCTTCGTTCGTTTATTTTATTACTATGCTCGACCGAGGCAGTCAGGCAAACACAATATCTGTCGCAATCGCCAAGCATCATCATGCGCAGCTACTTGCTCAGCTAAAATAAAATAAAAAAATGAAATATCGTCCAAACCAGGAACACACGCACAGAGTAGGGTACAGCCGGGAATATCACTCCATGATGCTCTTTCCACCGCGTTGGGTCGGGTGGGTCATTCCCAAAAGGAGGTTCTCGGAGAGTCATTGACGGTCCAAGCCTGACCGCCGAGCGAGCGAGTTGAAATGGAGATAGAAAAGACGAGATGACAAGTAACTAAGGGTGTGACCCTTGGATGAGAGAGAGATCCAGAAGGAGTCGATGCTGTGCCCTTTTTGGAGGGAGGGAGGGGGGAGGGGGTGTGATATTCACCAGATATATTCCCAGGAGCACGGTTCAGCCAATAATCGGTGTGCGCTGGGGGGAGGGTGAGGCATGGTGATTGTTTTCCCAGGTCAGCTTCCGTTCGCGATCGTCACTTTTTTTTGTACCTTCTCTATCCACCCCTAGCTACATGTAGTTCTTCTTCATCCTTTTCATCCTTCAGATCATTGTCTATCAGACCTGTTCTGTATGTTGCATGTTTGCCGGGCCCTAAATAGGTATTTTAAAACTGGTCTGTGTCTAACGTTCGCGGCGGTTCCTGCGCTTTTTGGGGCCGATGATATTGTTTAAAGACCTCTTTGCTTTTTTTGCTTGGCCTTACCCATCTCGTTCTGTCAGAGGGACCGAGAGGAGGTGACGATGTGCGAGGGGAGGGGATGGTGGATTTGATGGAAGAACAGACCTCCTTCCAGTCTGTCTAATTCGGCGAGCAGGTGGTGGTGGTGGGGAGGATGGTGAGACTATGATGCACACGCCCCAATCCTCGTCCCTATCCTCTTTTCTCTCACTTGGTCACTCACACTTCACTCTCAGTCGCTCACAAAAAAAGTTTGAGAGAAGGGTGGTGGAGGTGGTGGTGGCAAGGGATGTGAAGGGGGATAATGTGGATGGTGTTGAACATGATCGATCAACTAGGTCAATTAATTACTGATTTTCTTTCCCCCCGTTTTATTATTTTATTTTTCTTCGTGTTTATCTTGGACTACAAGAATCGTGCAGCCCCGCCCCTCTAAAGTAGTTCCTCTCTCCAGTGCAGGAAGGTATTCGCAGTGCGTCCATTCTTTGTAGTACGTGGTACCTACAGCACTTTGTTTAAATCCTCACCAAAAACTGAACTACTGCCCAGCCCCACCAGTTAGAGCAGCGAAGGACATCAACCCCCCTCCTTCAATTGGATCAACCACCACCACCACCACCAGCAAGTACGTACCAGTGCTGCAGCAAGTTATCCGGCCATTCTCTTCTGGATATTCCACCACCACCACCTAAACCCAAGACTGTGTGCCCTTGCATTTTCAAGTCTTATATCATCCCAAGTGAACCTGCTCTTACAGCACTTTATAAAACTATATATCATTTTCCATCCGACCATCCGTCCATCTCTCACTCATCCCACTCTTCTCATATATTATAATCATTATCCCATATAGCTTATCCTCGCTTCGAGAGTTCTTTGTCTGCTGCTCGCTCTCACTCACCGCATACCGCATCTATAATCTTCGTTTCGTATATAGCGTACCTGGCTACTACCGCGCACAGCCGAGGACGTTGCGTCATAGGTCAATTGCAAGCCGGGTACGGGCTCAGCGGCACAAACTTTCATTGGGCAATGCTAACATGCCCAGCAGATCCTAATCAGATATTCCCAGCAATTTAACTTTGTCACCTGCCAGGTCCCCCCCACCATCCCATCCTTCCATCCCCCCCAAACTACCCAACTGCAGCCAACATGGATTCCCTTCAATCCAATTTGTTTCCGGACTTCTACCAACCCGAATACAACCTCAATCAGCAACACCACCACCTACAGAACCAGAACCTGCATCCGCAGAATTACTACTCAAATAACTTATACCCCCTGCACCAGCAGGAAAACGCAAGCCGGTTTGCCTCGTCCTTATCCTCTGGTTCATCTACCACAACATCAGCGCAGGCATCCTTGTTCCCCACATATACGAATTCAACATCCTGTCTACTCCCGTCCTCGCCACCACCACAACCACCACAATCTCAACTACCCTTATCTCTATCGCGTAGAGGTTCCGCTTGCAGCACAAGCTCGACTGGAAACGAGGTTACAGCAACCGCAGAGCCAGAGGACTTCCCTAGAGCTCGTTTGACGCGCGATCAGGTCCTAGCATTGGAGAGGCAGTTCTCAGAAACACCGAAGCCTAATACGAAGGTTCGAAGGCTGTTGGCTGAGAGTACCGGGCTTTCCACACAGCGTGTTGGGGTGAGTTGCACATGCAGTTGATATTATAGCCCAATCCCAGCCGTCCCAGCCGTCCATAGCCCGTTTCTTTTTTCTTATTACGGATTGGTATCCGGCAAAATGGCCAATTCGGTCATTGCATCACTTTTTTCTTCCTTCTTTTTCTTTTTTTTTCTTTTGTTACCTGCATGACCGTTTTTTCCTTTTCTCTATTAATTCCTTCTCCCTCTCACCCAAATCCCCGATCCTCGTACCTCTATATCCATACCCTATAGATACTGGGACTAATCCTCTTTGTTGCTTTGCAGAATTGGTTCCAGAATCGGCGTGCAAAGGCAAAACTACAAAAGAGACAGGAGGAACTGCATACCAGGCAAATTCTCGAATCGGCTGGCCGACGGCGAGTAACGGAGCCGTCATCCCCGGTGTCTTTCAACCCTTCGCGCTCAGCGACGTATTACCAGGCAGGTAGTTCAAACAGTGCTACAACAACCAATATCACTGCAACTGCAAACTCAAAACCAAGACGAACAAAGTCAACCACTGAACTACCAAAAACACCAGCTTCACGTTTCCAGGGCTCAATGAATTCCTCACCGTACGAGTCGCCCGCTGAGGCAAGCTATGCATCTCTGGAGCGCTCTCTTGCCCAGGCTGCAGCTGCTACTGCGCGCGCAAATTCCATGGGAGGTTTGCGTGATTTGTATGGGACATCTGCCCATCTATACCTCAACGAATCTCTAGAAAACTCCTTCTCCCAGGGCTTGGATGGCACTCAGAGCCCATGGCCTACATCCCACTTCTCAGATTATGGCTCCAGTAATGCGACGCCATTATACACACCCACGCCTGCGGGCCAACTTGAGGATCCCTTTGAATATGATGGATTAACCCAGGCATCAGGGACCTCCCAGCACAGCCTACCCCATACATCTGCATTCGGTCAATATGACTACCCTGCTGAGGACTATGCCGCCTTCGCAGCAGCAATTCAGATGAACACCATGTCAAATACCTTTGCCCTGCCATCCGCCCCACCAGGAAGGTTTGTTAGAGAGAAGCAAACCAACCCTTGGGAGGAGCCAGAGCCCTGCTACCAGAACCCCATGCGCCGTGACTCCTGCCCTGGGGAATTCATTGAGGCCTTTGGATCTGTCGAGATCAAGCAAGAGCCCTTCGCACCAGAGCCCATCCAATCCGAGTCTCAAGCCTCTCTCGCCGCCCGGCGCCGAGGCCCTAGGCCAACACCACTCGGCTCTGCCAGTCTCCACCGCCGTGGCTCCGTGACATTGCCCCAATCCGCAAAGGAGCCGAAAACAGCTCATTTGTCACAGCCCGCCACACCCATGCGGAGGATCAAGTCCACCGGCGCAAGCCTGAACAAGCGCGGCGGCGGAGTGACGAAGGGATCTCCACCATCGTCACCATTCGCATTCAAGAGACTTGCAGGATACAACTTCCACGACGAGAACTACACCATGGACGGCGCTACAATCCGGCCTCGTACATCGGGCTCGTTCTCAGGATCGAGCTATGTTCCGCTATCACAGCTCTTCTCCCAGTCTGGTGCCGCACCGCCAACACCGGTTTCCCCGGCCGACTCTGAGAAGCAGGAAGGATCGGGACAGCAGGCGGCCATGGAGGCCGTGGCGATCAAGTTCGACCGCTCAGAGAGTCAGATGTCGCCGCCGCATACCCCTTGTAACAATAACACTGTCGACGAGGAGGACGAGGAGGAGCTGGCAGAGGATGGGTCTGAAGATGAGGATAGACCAGAGGATATCACGCCGCGCATTGGATACCCAGCGTCGTCGCCTAGTTGTAGTGCTCAGGATCTGTCGTCAGTTCCGAGAGATTTCTATGGGAAGGATACGACGATGGTGGACTTGTTCACGTATAGTATGCAGTCGGCGGCGGCGGAGGAGGCGATGTTGGCTGGTGGAAATGCCGCGGGATTGTTTGCGAGGGAGGATGCGTTCCCATTTGAGAGGTACTTGTCGAAGCCAGCGACGGCGCGCGCCGGCGAAAATGTGTTTTAGACTTCTTTTTTCCTTCACTTTTGGACTTTTTTGTTTCTTTTCTTGGTGGGGGTTTGTTTATTGGCTTTTTTTGTTTATTTAACTTGGGGAGTTATTACATCTTTTTTTGGGTCTTCTTATTTTACTTATTATTATTACTGGTATTTGGTTTTTCTTTCTTTCTGTTTAGGGAAAGGGGTTGGGGGGGGGGGTACACGTCTTTGGTTTTTCTCCAGCAAACTTTCCTATTTCTAACTCGGTATTTCTCGAGCTTTTCTCTCTTTGTGTTATCACTCTATACTAGCATTCTAGTTATCTAGGGCCAAAAGGTTGGCCTTGCTCTGCTCCGTGTTTCATATATAGTCAGTCTACCATTTGGCAGCCTCAGGAAGGCTCTGTCTAGGATTAACTCTCACTCTCTTATGTCTATTTTATCTCTCTCTATATATCATCTCTACTACTGGAGTGGCTATCTTCATATTTTATCAGTTTTAGTCTTTCCGCCGATCCTTTTGAGGGATTGGTTGGTGGTAGTTGGTGCTGGGTGGCTGTAAGTTATCATATAACAAGAATATGCTTGTCCTATCTTCATTAGTACTTGCAACAGTGAAATCTGCATGCCGTGCTCGAGAAGTTGTGTAAATAAGTGGGGCGCGATGGGTGTGAGAAGACGTACGACGTACCTACATGAAGCACCAGAAAGTGTTGTTGGACTGTTACCGTACCGTAATTGACAAAATGCCGCCCAGGTCTATAATGTACTATCGCTAATTTTTCGAATATTGGAACGGTCTGATTGGCTGCTGAGTGCAGGGATGTTGATTAGTCAGCACGACACATCAAAGTACTGAGCACTCACGAGAGGAGGAGGATGGGACCGAAGGCCCCTCATGATTGTAGAGGGAGAATTAAATTTTATTTAATACCCATAATTCAACGTACAACTCGCGGTCGCGAGTTGGCACACCCCTAGTACGTATGTACAGCTGCATTGCTGCGGGTGGTTGTGGTGGTGGGGTGAGTGGGTGGGTCGTTATCTTGGCTGGTATGCCGAATTTAATCGGTCTACTTACATAATTCTGCAACGCTGCAGTACCAATCTCATCTCTCCTTCTGGACATACTCACTACCGAACCGTCCTGAATATACTGCGCGCGATCGAATCCAGGTCATCGATCCTCGGTACTTGCTATTGTTCCACCAGTTATTACATATAGTTAATAGGGGAACTTATCGTAGCGTGGTTGTTATTATTATAGCGTCACAGCCTGTCACTCGGACATCTTTCGCTCGCAGCAGTGGTACCTTTCTTAAGGAACTTCAGCCCTAGATACCCTTCCTTCACCCCTCCTCTCTCCACATATCTATTTGTAGCACGTCATGTTCCATCTGCAGGATAACAGGATAACAGGATAACGGGTGTCTCGCTTACAGGTCAAAATGACGCTAACACCTGAGATAGCCATATGCATGTATCACCAACGTAAAGAAGGAAGAGAGAGCGGGGAGCAGGAGCCTGGGCCTGAACCGTCCGTGTTTAATAGCCAGACCCTGTCTTAGATACTGGGGGGAGGGGTGTGGGGAATCTAGACCTTCTCGCCGGTGGGGTGTATGCCAAATGTAGAGTTTGGAGCGTGGACCAGCTCGATCAGTGAAAGGGGGTTGCTCTTTTTTTTTATTTTTTTATTTTTATTTATTTTTTGTTTGCGCTTGCGATTCGTGAACTCCAGAGAGAGATAATAGGTTTGTTGGTTAGGGTCTTCGCAGCTGTTCGTTCGGTGTGCGGTCTGTCGTACTCTGCTTGCCGCCTTCCTGCAAGTCGTTTTTAAGACAGCTAAGGGTGCATATGGAGTGGTACAAACATCGGAATTGCGTCTTTGTAATTCGGCCTGATCGACAAAACGCGAGCACATAGCACACAAAAAGAGTAGAAAGGAGAAACGGTCAGGGCAGGTCTAGAAAGTAGAATAGAAGTGAAGTTGTCCTACATACCACGTGTATCCCCCTCTTTTCGTGCAGCAAGCACTGACCTTTTATCAAGTTCGTTTTCAGGCATACCCTAGGTAGCCCTCTAAGACCTTGTCTAAGTAGCACGATTTGTCGACTTTGTTTAGAATCAGATCAAATCGGCCCTTTGTCTCTGTTTCTCTCGAAATCTTTCCCCCGGAAATGACGCATCGGTTGGTGGTCCGGCATGAATACCTATCAAAACATATATCCAACATTACCAGCTCGTATTCAGTCTGCTCCAGTTATAATCCAATCGATTATCGTCGAGAGTCGCTGCATATCTAGAGCCTGCGTCATGTTAGCTGCTATCAGTTTTTAAATGTTTTCTTGACACATACCGAGGCTAACCATCGACCTCTTTGTGTAGCTCGTGGGTTGATATGATAAGTATTCCACTGTCTTCGCATAATTTTTGTTCCGTATGCAGATACTGCTAATTAGAGTGACTTGCATATTACGGCGTAAAGCCTCTCCTTGAGCTCGGACAGCAGTCTAACAGTATACCATTCAAAACGGCAAGAACATACCACCCATAGACCAAATAGAGATCTGGACATTGAGGTTCTACGGAGGAGGCCGTGATCGGGCTGCATCGTCAACGATAGTGAGACCACAAAACATCATCGTCCGGACATTTAACGAGGTATTTACGAGGCACTGACTACACTCATGCGGGGAGCGTCTCAAAGATCAGGGGAAGTGGGGGAGTGTTCAGAAATCAGGATTACTATCAACAGATTTGAAGAGCGGACGTTATCTGTGCACTGGGCAGCGCAGTGGGTGCGAAACACCTCCACCATTTGCTAGGAGTCCTGATTGAAGATGGAATGTGGGATGTTTTCGCGGAAGGAGGAGCATCCTACGATACCCCCATGCCTCATAGGAGGTGGTGTTTGAGTTGACGAGGCAGGATAGTTTTGAAGGCAGCCTTACTGTAACTGAGCCTGTAGAACCTTATTTTTTTTATCCTTGTCGGAAACCTGAAAACAATGCAACGATCCATAGAGCTTACGTAGTCAGTGTGATAAGATCAAGATTTTGGTGAGAAGATGATTGTGAGCTCAATACGTAATGCTAAACGTACTTAATGAACCACATGCAATGATTGATTTAATCTCCGGGTGACTGCCCCGCTGAGATACATGTGTCTTCATTTTCGAACCCTGAATGTCGAGCTTCCGGGCAACAAATCCACAACTATGATGCTTTCGTCCAATTGAGGTTTAGGGACATATTTGTACCTAGATCTTAAGATCTATTTTGACGTTATGCAGGGGTGCGTATGTACCTAAAATGCATGTACCTACATGTACTATACATACGCCTCTGGCCAGGCTGGAACCTCAAGTGCTGTTATGCAGGCATGTGGTTTCAACATGCATGGCTATATCGTTACAGTTATAAGCACTCGGCTAAAGGGACCCCGAGAATATATCGGAAGCTGTTACCCAACTCGGGCACACTGGTTTGGACTGACATCAGAGCTTCTTTTCTCAATTGTGCAAAGCATAATATTAGCACGGTGGATGCTGTGGGTAAATGGATCTAGGTGCCAAGGTAAGGGCTATGGAGTTGAGGAGGATCATTGGTCACCATAGCCAGATCAGTGTTCTGTGGCATTTTCCAAACATGGGCCTGGCTAATATAATTGACCAGTGGGATGTTCTACCGGCCCTCTCGTTAAAACGGCGTGCCCCGTTCGAACTCGCCAAGCCAGTAATTGGATGTCAATGGCGTCGTCCTGTTCAACATGTTTCCCCGTCAAAGATGATATATGATGAGATGGCTGCTTTTGTTGACCAGGTTGGCTAATTATAAGATATATAATAATAAATAAGGCAAATACTATATCTCAATGCCGATCTAATGCTGACCATACAGCAGTAGTGTCAGTAAAGCTGCATGCATCGGAGTGGTTCATATATATAGGTCACCTGAATTGTTTCTCGCAGATCTTTTCTCTTTCAAACATTCTCTTCAATACTTGAGAGGCCAATAGCTCTAGTACATCGGTAGTGTGCTACAGCTATGAAGCTTAGTGAGGTGGTCGGTACTAAGTTTGGCAAGTGTTGAAGACACATCCCTAAATATTTTCCCATCTACGAAATCAGGGTCTTAACAACGTCTAATGGGAGTCTTAAAAACCGAGTGGATAATTAACGAATTCTCATTGGCTACGTGGTGCGTAGCAACCACTTCCGTCAGTCATTGCACAAGCCAATATTACCATGACTCTCTGTGTCAAGCCCCACATCTCGAATAATATCTCTTGAACTGTTCTTCCTTGTTTGTTTCATACCGTCATCATTTATAAGATGTGGATATCATTATGCCATAGGAAGTGATAATCACAGGATATCACTCGTGTCTTGGCAACTTTTCCAGCCTTGTAGGGAACATCCTTACTTCAGATAGGCATGAGAACAAGCCCAGATAGTCTACGGTGTGAGAGCAAGTGCAACAAAAGAGTGTACTTGTGTGGTCTTACACTGAGTCATACAGATAGGATTATATAGGCAAATTAAGTGCGTATGTTTTGGTCTGACGTCGACCTGTACGCGTACGTACGTGCGCCAACCGCGCGCCCTTATCTATCAATATTGACTATCGTGAGAATATGAGAGGCCCGGACATCCGCAGAGAAAAAGATATTGACCCATGGGGTACCAGTGGTCAATTTTGATGAGTGGTTGTGAGATATATATAGTTTGATGTTTCAATAAGTGGAAGAGCTCACACAGCATGACTACAAACATGCATAAAGGCACCCCGCGGAGGTTTTCGTGATTGGTTCCCCGAATTTGACATATCGTTAATGGTCTTTGACCCTTTTTGGGGGTAAGTGGGTTGGTTGGGCTAACGGTTGAATTCCGCCCTTGACCAATTGCAACCAGAGCCCAAGAAGGATCGCAAAACCTACGGTAATATAGAAATTTTGGCATTGGTAAGGCGGGATTTTCCACTTTTGCTCTATTACGGTTATACTAATTATAAGTGTACACTAGCACTGTATAGTGGTCGTACTGGCATGTGGCAATTGGGAAGAGTCGTAGAAGATTGGCTAAAAAAATACTTATTATTCCTACAGTTTAAGTCACATGTGAAGGAGTTGAAGCTAGCTCGACGAGAAAGAGAAGAAGGCTAAAAAAAAAAATTTATTTATCAATTTATTTTACTGTTTAGAAAACTTTCTAAACTACATTAAACAACCCTAACCCTAATTTTAGGGCTATGGGCAAAACCATAATAGAGCTACTTCCCGAAATAATAAAAATTATTTCGGGAGGCACCGCGTCAGCAGTGGACAATGGGAGAAGAATGGGTGTGGGGGAAACGTGTCTTATAAACGAATGAAATGAGATCGATGCCAAGATTTACTTTTGGCCGCTCTTGAGTCAAGCTATAGGGCTAAAGCAGTTAAGGGTTCGAATGAGGGTATGAGAGTTTGCCAAGGATAATGTTAGTAAGTTTGGATAACAATCTCATTGGTCGAATGGTCATCATATGTGGTCAAGAGCCATGCCGAATAAGGGCCAGATGTAGATAACAACAGGACTAGAAGGCATTGCTCTGTCAGATGCATGTCAATTATAGGTATAGTAAAAACTACGCTCTTAGATCGATTGTAAACCAGCACCTACGTACTCGAACTCCGAAGCTTCCGAAAACCTCAATTGAGACTATTTTCTCTCTATCCAAATACAACAAAGCATACTTTTTCATACGCCCCTAGCTACGTAGATACACCTCTCAAGGAGTCCACTAAACTCGGTATTCGCATTTTACAGCAACTCGATAACATTACTGTACAGTATATATGGGTGGTTATCTAATGCCAATGGACCAATTACAAGCTTAAGGATCCGGAGGGAGAGATCTTAAGAAAGTTTGTACGTAGAACACAATTCTAGAGTCTAAACACCTACTATGCACAACCTCTGTAGCTAGCTACTTCGATCCTTAGATAATATAAAAGCATACCAGAATTCACAGTGGGGTCTATAAATCGGAGAAAATCGAAGACAGGTAATTAAAGAGTTCTTCATAGTTTAACTAGCTTGACTGCCTATCGGATATCATGATCAATTTTAATGTCGTTCCATTTCGTCAAACACACGAAAGGATCACATTATATACACACCCAGCAGATTTGTAATTCGAGGTTCGAGAATTAAAGGCTAGCTATATGATATAGCCCTTGCAATTGGCTAGCGCTAATAGCTAATTGGTCCACTAGTGTCAATGTTGAGTTCCCCAGTAGTTGGTATTGTGAACTAACAACAAGCAATGACTGAGCTTTATATGTGACTTAATGGATAAATCAATCAATTGGATGGGTTGGGCACTAGTTGATAGCTTTGTGATCAAATAGGAGTAATATTATCTCATGATCCAATTTCTTCGAGGTGTAGCTGTTACGTTACCCGCCCGTGGCCACAAGTTACCCAGCTTAAAGTAACTCAAGTCCCCAAAGGAGTAGGGTAAGCCCTCTCAAGCCCTAGGAAATCTGCAAGACAGCAGAAATACTGAGCATGAGTATCAAAGCTAGCACACCCGGCCTGAATCTTTTCTTTCTCGCCCATCATGAGCCTAGCTCTTGTCGAGGTGAAAGAACGACCGTGTTAATGATAAGATATAATTGCGATCGATTATTTTAGTTTCGATAGCCAACGTCGCCGTACTTCTATCATGGAGTCGAAGCTAGGGTTAGGATTATATTAGCCATAGCCGTTCCTCAACGTTGAGATATGGCCTAAGCAGTTAGAAAACTGCCATGCGTGACAGGCGACGGATTGTATACCAATATCGATAGGTATATACGTACTCTAGCTGATTATATAAGTTTGGCAAGCGGCATCAACAGTTGATCAAAGGGCTGGCCATATTAGGGCTGGTTTTGACGAGCCCTTGCATCATGATCTTTTGGTGGGGCACTATACCTTAAGCATCTAGAAGGCTACATATTCCAAGTGATAGGGGTTGTAAACGGATGAGTTCATCATGCATGTCGTTGCACTGTTTAGAGTTGAAGAAACAACCCTTGACTGTTTAAACCCCGACAAACTCACCAGCGAGCCCATTAATATAGTACCGGCAGCAACACTACCTCACTCTAGAATAATCGCTCTGTAACCTCTCCTGCCCTGAGTTCCCTCGCGGGGCCTCAAACATTCATTCGTGTAGATCATATTAGTGCGTACTTTGTACCTTAAATCTGCTGGAATTCCCTTTCCAGTGAATGTGCCGAAGATTGACTGGCATAACCATTCACCAACGTTACCCTATGTGCCACCGCTTAAAAATCGTGCAGCCTGCTGATCAACATTAACGAGCAGCGTAGACCATTCATCAATGTTGACGAATAGTCAGAGTTACCCTAGTGGTTCTCTCACCTTACTACATGCGGTTTCTTGGCAACCAACCGAGTGATATTCCATGATCTTACATCCCCCTGTACCCGTCCATAGACCGTTTCACCCAGGCACATCGCGGCACGCAATATAATCTACCCTCTTCAAACGTACCCCCATTTAACACATAGACCACGTAAAGCAACAGAAAAAAAAAAAACAGAAATACCGAGCAACAAAAGACTTACGTGACAAGTATCATCCCTCAAGAGCGTCGCTACCATATTGGGCATTCTCATCACTGCTTCCACCCCGGGTTGAACCGGTGGTGTCATGCAACGTAGTAGAGGCTATTACCCCTCGACCACGCCACGATGTTGTGGACGGGGCTTGGGTGGTATAAAAGCCGCCGGACAGCTCTTCTGTTCGGCCGCTGGAGCGGGTAACTAAACGCGGGCGAGCTGGACGACGCCGAGCATGAACTGCTCTATAGACATTAAGCGCGAGTTAGGCCCCTACCGCTTGTGGAATCTGTTTGACGCTAGAGTACGGATGCTAGTGTCATCGCTGTGTATACAGCGGGCAGAAGCAGCACACTTCGAGGGTCCAACGACATGGCCAAACTGCAGGGTCCTGGATTTGTCACTTAGCACGTATACGTATATACCGGACCCCGGACTCACGCAGTCACCAGCAGCGTAAATACACAACCAACATCCACTGACGTGACAGGACCAGAAGCACAGTAGAGTGACGACGCCAGCAACCGGACTACGCCATGCGCACACTGCGCACCAAACACATCAGCGAGCTATAGCGCCTGTACGAGAGTGCATTCTGGAATGGTGCTCTTATATCACATGGCGGCGTCCTATATCTATATCACCCAGAAGGAGGTCCAGAGACTAGTTGAGCTGCGCTGGGAGCAGTTGGACCTAACTACGCACACAGCGTCTCCCGCCGACACAGTACTAGTACACATTTTTAGTTGAAGCGGGCCACTGCATAGCTATAAGCACAACCAGCCAGTATATATGTGCTATACCTAAAGGCTCTAACTACAACCCATGGCCAAAGGCACATGCACATGCTATCAAAGCCCCGCACAAAGCAATTACAAAGATCTGACAGCAAGCCTCGTTCCAGAAACGGACACAAGTCTCACGCGGTCACGCCGTATAGTGACTATACCGACGTGACTGGGGACGCTTAGGTATTTAGAACGCATGGTAAGGACACCGTAGTGCGTTGGACCCTAGTCTCGTTTTGTTGTCGGTGGCGTGCAGAAAGGTCCAGGTCAAAGCAGGTCTGGGTAGGTGACTACATAGTTGAAGCTCAACTACAGCTAGCCACTATCCCATATGCTTATACAGTCATACGTTTCTACATCAAGCTTAAGCGCAACGCAGTTGGAAGTACCGTAACCCCTAGCGAATAAGCGCTTGGGCAAAGCCAGTAGTGGTTAAAAAAAAAAGGCAGCTGCTAGGGGAGAAAGATGCCTATTGATTAGCTCGAATCACGGGAACACATATGTATATACCCAGCATTTCTCTTGACGACTTTGCTTTGAGCCGGTGGTTTTATTCTCGTAGCTGATTTGAGTCAAGCAAAAGAAATGCCAAGACGATCGAGTGACCACTCATGATCCGCCACTTGGCCCTTCCAGAAGAGGGATCTGGTGTAGGATAACATATTTCTATACCGTAGGCGGGGGTATCTACCTACTACTCATCAAAGATATAAAATCTTTCCACAGAGGCCAGGTTTCATACACAGAAGCCAGCTAAACGCCCAGGCCCAACGACCGCACATAGCGCTCAATAACAGCTCTACGCTACGCCAAGAGCCCATATTTCCAGTCCCGAGGGCTAGACAGTATGTAGACTCCATAGTTAAGTGAGCTACCGATAAATCTTTTGCAGGGTTAGTTAGGGCAATTCTAGCACCTCGAACTACTCTAGGGGTCGTAATCACAACCTATCACTCGGTCCAGGACCCCATTTCACGACATGAAATCTGGAATCTGGAATCTGGAAGTTGAAGGAGGAAGGAAGGAAAGCGATTTTGATTATTTTATACTCCGTCCCCCACCACCCGGCCCTCTTTATACCCCGGCGCTACATGCAATACAAGAAGCCAATATTTATTTTTTCCACCAAGCCACAAGAACAGAAAAAAAAAACTCCACAGATCAGAACAGTAGCGCACGCTATAAACACGCCCTCTCACCTCACACAATGCAAAGCTACAGAAAAAAAAAAACGCCCACGCTACAAATCCCACCCCGTTCAAACCACAAAGCCCAGAAAAAGACACACACCCACCTTATTTATTAAAATCACTCACCAAATCCCTATACATCTGCTTCAAATCCTCCACATCCGCCCTCAGCTCCTCCACCTCCTCACTCTTCTCCCCCAGCATCACCAGCGCCGTCTCCTCCCGCCTCCTCAACACCGCCACCTCCCCCTCCAACACCGCCACCCTCTCCCCCCACCCCCGTTTCTCCTCCAGCTCTCTAACCAACTCCACCACCTCCGCCCTCGCCTCATCCCGCCCCCTCGCCATCGCGGCAACCTCCTCCCGCGCCGCCACCATCTCGCTCTCCAGCCGCCGCACCGTCGCCGACATGCGCTCAACCAGCTGCACCGACGGCCCCGCCGCCACCGTCGACACGCTCACCATGTCGCCGCGGTGCGGCGAGAACGGGATGTTGTCGAAGTAGTCGTTGTCGTCCTCCTCCGGCGCCGTCGCCATGCGCGCCGTGAGCGCCGTGGGCGGCGTGCTGAAGCCGCGCCGCGAGAAGTGGTCGCTGGGCGTGCCGCCGGTGGCCGACGAGGGCGTGTAGAGCTCGCCGCCGCCGGGGGAGCGGCTGGGCTTGCGCGTGCCGACGAAGTAGGACTCTGTGGTTGAGAGCGGGCCCGAGGACTTGCGGAGCGGGAGGGAGGGGGGCGCGGTGTGTAGGTGTAGGTTGAGCGGGGAGGAGGGGCGTGAGTCCTGTTGCTGGCTGTGGTGGTGGTGGTCGGCCCATTTCTGGCGCTCCTCGGAGAGCTTGGTGTCGAGGTCGCGCTGCCAGACGGTGCGTTCGTGCTCGAAGGTGCTGCGCAGGGTTGTGAGCTCGGTTTCGACGGTTTTGAGGCGGGTCTGCAGGGTGGCTGTGGTCTGCTGCGAGATGGCCAGATCGGATTCGAGGTCTTTGATGCGCGAGTTGGCCGTGTCGAGGTCCATGTCGAGGTTTTTGGACTTGATGCTCTTTTCTGGCTGTCAGTTCCCCATATATATATATCCCACCAACTCAGCTGTTATTTATTAGGAAGGAAACTCACCAGGTCCCTCGCCTTCCGCCTGATGTCGGCCTCTTTCTTCGTCAGCTCGTCGCGCTCCTTCTCCAGGCCCGCGATCCGGCCCAGCATGCTCCCCTCGATGCCCTGCCAGTTCTCGCTCGCAATCGCATACTGCGTCTGCAGCGTCTCGACCTGCCGCAGCAGCTTCGCATGGGCGTCGCCGCTCGCACCACTCGACACCTCCTCCGCGCGGGCCCGCAGCGCCTCCATCTTGCGCTCCATAACCTAAAACACACACACAATCAGCCCGGAACCACCAGCACAACGCAATTGGCACCTACCGCCTGCTCCGCCTTCAGCTCCTGCTCCATACTCCGTGCCCTCTCCGCATCGCGCGCAATCTTACTCTTCAGGTCCGCCACCTCGACCTTCAGCGCCTCCTCCACGCCCGCCGCCTCACCACGCACGCTCGCCACCTCCGCCGCCAGCTCCGCGCTCCTCGTCCGCTCCGCGGCGAGCGCCTCCGTCTGCACCTTACTCTCCGCCTCCTCGGCCCTGCGGTTCCCCTCCTCGACCCGCGCCTTCAGCTCCTGCATCGCCGCCAGCAGCCCCTCCTTGTCGCTCCTCAGCGCCTGCAGCTCCCCCTCCAGCCTCGCCACGCTCTTCAGCCGCTCCTTATCGCGCTTTGCGTCCTCCGCCGCCCGCTTCAGCTTCTCCTTTGCCTCGGCGGCGTCCTTCTCGGAGCGCTCGGCGCGCTTGCGCGCCTCGCCGGTGAGCCGCTCTTCTTCCTGCGTCTTGATGCGCAGCTCCTTGATCGTGTTGCGCAGCTTCAGCTCGCCGCGCGATAACTTCTCGCCCTCCTCGAGGAGCAGCGCGATCTTCTCTTGCGCCTCTGCGAGCTTCTTCTCCGCCGCCCCGCCACCTGCACCTGCACCTGGCGCCGGCGTGGGGGTCTTCCTCACCGTCACCCGCGCCTTTTCCTTCTCTTCCTGTTCTGCCGCCGCCGACCGCTTCAGCTCCCGCACCAGCCGGACCAGCTCCTCCCTCGACACCCCCGCAAGCTCCCCCTCCCCCTCCCCCTCTTCCGCCGCCAGCACCAGCACCTTCTCCCCGCCGCCATTCACCACCCCGTCTCCCTTCCCGTCCTCCGCCGGCTTCTCACGCAGCGACTCGCCAGAGCTCCTCCGGCTGCCGCCGCCGTCCGCTTTCGCCACGGCCGCCGCGAGGCGCTCCTGCATCGTCATGCGGCCATTCGCCTTCTGCGACACGGGGGCGGGGGAGGAAGATGTGAGTGGGGGAGGAGCTGGGGACGGGGAGGGCGAGGGCGAGGGTGACGGCGAGGATTCAAGGTGCTGGTGCTGGTGCTGGTGCTGGTGCTGGTGCTGGTGCTGGTGCTGGTGCTGCTGGCGCTCGCTTTCGTCGAGGAGGACTTTGTCGAGGCGGGACTCGAGCCCCGCCAGGCCCTTTTGAAGGAAGTTCATGGTGCATGTACTGTGGATGTTGATGGATTGCAATCGGTATTCGAGGGTGCGAGGTGTGAGGTTGGATGAGAGGTGGGATGGGAGGATGAGAGGATGAGAGGATGAGAGGATGAGAGAATGAGAGGATGAGAGGATGAGAGGATGAGAGGATGAGAGGATGAGAGGATGAGAGGATGAGGATGAGAGGATGAGGATGGTAGTGTTCGGGGGTGCGAGGGGAATGGATGGATGGGTGGGATGAGAGTCGTGCCCGTTGTGCAGCTGTGGTCTGCTGGGATTATTACTCTGACTGCCTGCCTGCCTGCCTGCCTGCCTGCCTCGATTAACTGCACTCGATTGATTGACTCGATTGACTGGAGTAACTGGCAAGCTTCACCGCACCGCACCGCACCGCAATATAGACTCTCTGTCTGCCGAACTCCCGGCTCTCACTCTTCTCCTGGTCCTGGTCGTGGTCCTGAACGCAGACGATAATCACAATCCTCTCCTCCACGATACCGCACTCTCCAGATCTATTTTAAGCCGCACCCAAGCTGCCGCCGCCGTCGTCGTCGTCGTCGTGGCTGCATGCGTGTGCATGGCCGGCGCGATACGATACATACGAGACACACCTACGCAAGCCGGTCCGGTCTCTACACACGGTGCATCATACAGCCGCTACTCACTCACTCACTCGCTCACTCACTCACTCACTCACTCACTCACTCACTCACTCACACTCACAGCTCAACGAGAACAATAAATACTAGTATTCCAGCGTCTATACACCAAACTCCATAACCAAGATGCGGCCCCGCTAACGCTAAAGCTAATGCTAACAAATACATCCGGCGCGTCCCATGCCACCAACACTCCACCAGTTCCAAGGTGTGTGTGTGTGTGTGGCTGTCTGGCGCATCCACAGTGACATGATCGATCACAACCAACCGTACCTCCGTCTAATAAAACAAAGCGTTCCAAAATCACAATTCCTCCCCATCTACGCCTTCTTCTTCTTCTTCACCACCGCAGCGCCATTCGCGGCCCCGCGCTTCCTCCGAATCACGGGCAGGTTCCAGAGGTTTGGCCAGTCGAGGTCGAACTGGTCTTGATCCCCATTGAGACAATGCCTCAACCATATGCCTAGCACACACACCCACCACAATCAGCACTCTCCCCCAACTCCACTCCCACTCCCACCACCCCCGCAGAGAAGAAACTCACCATAAACAATATAATAATACGCGCCCACCCCCGTCAACAAATGCCACCACCCATGGCCCTCCGCCAGCACGCCCCACGGCAGCCCCACGCCCCTCCTCCACCCCCTCAAGCTGCCGCACCACGCATTATCCACATTCCACAGCGCGAACCCGCACAGAAACACAAACAGGCCCCACCCCACCATCCACCACATGGTGTTGACGTCGTGCGGCCGCGTGCGCCGCAGCCGCGACTCCATGAGGTACCAGCTGCGGAAGAGCAGCAGCGCCGTCAGCAGCGCGTACGCGTTCTGGTGGAACGTCGGGTCGCCGAGCGAGTGGTAGATGAAGGTGATGCTGAGGGCGAGGGCGGAGAGGAGCAGGCCGTAGAGGGTTGCGATGGCGGGCGGTTTGCCGTTGGAGAGGGAGGCTGTGGGGGGGGGGGGGGGGGTTTGTTAGCAATTGCGGCTTCTAGAAAACGGAGCTCGCAGGAGTAGGAGGGAGCTTACCCCATGCCATTAGACAGGTTGTATATATCATACTCAGCTCATCCACCAGCTGCATCGAATCTACTCCGCACACCTCCCATTAGCCCCTTCCCTCTCAATCCCCATCTCCCCTCTCCCCCTCCCCCTCCCCCCCCAAAAACCCCACCTCCCCCACACCCACAACACCCCCAAAAGAAAAAACCTACACCACAACGTCGCATGAAACAAAAAGCTGCCCACGCCCACACACAGATACCCCGCAAACGTGACCGCAAAGATCACATCATGCCTCTCCGTCCAGCAGTTGCGCAGCCCCTTGACCGCCAGCCACACAAACACGGCGTTGGTGACGCTGTTGACAATCTCGGCGCAGTAGCGCGTGAAGTAGTAGTCTTCCTCGCACCAGCTTTTGCCTGTTAGCTGGTACTGGAAGAGGGGGAAGAAGGGGGAAGGAGAGGGGGGGAGGTACTTGAGCGTTGCCGTCTCGGGGCCCCAGTGGTGGTGCTTCTCGGCGGGGTAGGGGATGGACCAATGCATCGTATCGTCGTATCGTGTATTCTCTACAGCGGAGGAGGAGGAGGAGCGTGTCGCCAGGCAGTTCAGTAGTTAAATAGGTCAACAACTAACAAACCTAACCAAAGCAAGAAAGAAGCAGCAGGGTCCAAAAAAAAAAAAAAGGTTATCAACCAATGACGCAACAGGTACCGACAACGACGACGACGACAAGCCAACCTCTTCGATTCGACGTCAACGTTGTCAGCACCAGAACAGAATACAACCCCCCCTTATGTACCCCACAAAACCTCAGTCCTCCTACCTCCGGGCGGCCTTCTCCGTGGGTATTTGTAAACACGGAGGACCTCGTGGAAATACCGCGCCTGGGGGGGGCGGGGGCGGAACGAACGGACTTTGGATTTAAGACTGGATGGACCCCGGCCCCCCCCAGTCACGGGAGTGCAGGGGGAGTGCAGGTGTCGATGGTTTTTGTTTGGATGGATAGATCGGCACCTCTGGATGCCCGTGCTTGTCTCGCCGGTCCGGGACTTTATTCCGACCTCAGTAACCGTCGCGCCGCCATCGTGGTGGTAGTCATCACGAAATAGAATAAAGAGGAACAATAAGAATAGATAATAAAACGTTTATCATTGGTATAAGTTGAGATGCTTCTTTCCCCCTACAATAATAGATATCTTTTCCGGGAGAGTTGAATTCCCCTTTTATTTTTATCATTATTCCCCCATGCGCCCGCTTTTGTTAAAAAATGAACTGCCCATAACTCCAAAATATTCCCCATTATAATCGTCGTGTCTTTCTTTCTTTCTTTCCCCCTACCCTTGCATTGCGCTGCACTTATTTGCTCTTCTGGGCCCTGGTGCGCTCGCGCTTGGCATAGATCTCGGCGGTGAAGGGGCTGGGAGGGGTTTTGCACGTGTCAGCATAACCATCTCTCGGGTTTTATATTCAAGACTTTGGGGGAATTGAACATACTCTTCATAGGTCAAAGCCACCTTGTACACCACAAAGACCAGTGCGGTCAACAAGATACCAGCTGGCTTTGCGAACCAGAGCGCCGTCGCCAAGAACGACAGAGTTGAACCATAGTACATTGGTGCATCCGTGATGTTGAACGGGAAGCAAGTGACACGGGCGTCCATAAGGATCCCAAAGTAGTCACCTTAATTTAAGAAAGTGATCGAGTTAGCACTATCAATCATGTGGTCTGCTTGGACCCCTCCTCCCCCGCGCCCCGCAAAACGCAGAATGCGCAAAACGCAAAATGCGCAAAACGTAAAATGCACAAAAAACTGGGGAAGTTGGTGCGTACCAAGATAGGTACCGGTCAGACCCAATGCCCACATGGATGACAAAACAAGGACGTTTCCGGCCAAGAACATTCCACCGGCGGCCATCTTGACAGTGTCCGTCTGCAGCACATCGAGCGCTGGTTGATCGCGGAGGGCGCGCTCATAACTACACAAGGGGCTCAATTAATATCGGATTCGCCTATCTCGCTTGCGGGTTCGGGATAGGGTCCAAGAACAACTCACATGGTATCACGAAGAATCCCAATTCCGAAGATCACCGCCGCGAGGAAGTAGCATCCATACCGCGAGTTTCCTCCAAAGAGCTTGGTAAGGACTTTGTTGTGGTATTCTATAATTTTGTTGGCGTTAATTTCAGCCTTCCTCATCTACCTACTCCGCTTCTTCAAGGACCAGTAAGACGAACCTTGTCTCGCAACGACGCTGTAAATTATCACATGTCAGCCATGATTCAGCACAACGCAATTAGAGTTACTCTCAACGGCGGCGTGGAGCATACTTCCAGAATATAGGATTGAATGCAATAGATCCAGCAGCAACTTCAAAAGCACCATTTATCAGTAATAAAACCCCAAGTATTATCCTCATAGGGCAAACCCGTACCAAGCAGGCTTTGCTGGTTGAAATCAACCAGGTCGGTGATCGATGAAGTAGCGAACGCTTTGGTAGACATTTTGATTCGTTGAATACGTGATAATGGAGGGGGGGGGGAACTGGGGGTGGCGAAATCAAGCTGCTTAAAAAGAATAGAGTCCGTTTGAAAGAGGACAACTCAGCCAGTGGGTGGGCAAGGTGTTCGTGTTGGGAGTTGAATTGTTGAGTCTTGGTATCACAGGGTTAGGTTTAGGCATACCTCAGCTCGGGCCAGTACTTGGCATAGCGCTGTGTTGTCAGGGTAGTGGAGCCGCGACTCGGCACATGTGTCACGTTGTCCTTAACGAGGGGCCCTGAATGGCTGGATTGTGCGCCTTCCGAACGCTAATGCTGCCCATAGACGAAGCTCTAGGCACAGATGTGAAAATTCAGTCTTATGGATCATTGATAGCAACGGTACACAGCATAACCTGAAGTGTTGCAGATGGTTCTGAACAAGAATACCTCCTAGATCTTATTTAGACTCGGGAAAATATAAGCCATTGAGCAGTACAGACGGCACGGACTACAAGCTGAAGAACTTTCACAGTTGGATAGGTACTGATCAAGCCACCGGCTTTTTAAAACCTTAACTAGCACAATGAACTGGGAGCAGTTAGAGCTTAGTAATTTCACTTGGGCGGGCCTTGTGAGATAGGCTTCACTAGTTGAGAATTTACAACTGGCTCATGCTTTGGGACGAAATTATATAGAGTATATGGGCTAAGCAATATGAGCATAACGCTATTTATATACAAGTAGTTTGCGAGTGATGATTTGATATAGGTATGCCCATTAAGAAGATATGACAGCCGTTTCAACCCTCTTAAAATTTATCATCGTTCCTAGTACTATACTAGTGCTATACTGCGTGCATCGATTGTGAGTGTATTCCAACCAAACTCTATACATGTTTGTTGGCTTTAGCTATTGTTATAAGCCTCATGGTTGAAAGAATAAGGTTAGGATGAACCAATGGAGATTAAGTCTCTTCTAAAATAGTAGAGTACAATGAATGGTGTACGTGTATGCATGAGTACGGGCGGGAGTATAATATTTCAAGTGATTCGTTGGCAGTGACGTAACGTAACTACAGCTTAATTTATAAATTTACTTAATTTAAGAGCTGATGCCACGACTTTACTACAATTCCCGATATTGTATTCCGCCTTGACGCACATAAAATAAAGAGACAAGGCCAGGTAATAAAATTGAGCAATTTGAGCAATGGACAGCGTGGTCAAATGCCCTCCAAGTTCTTCCAACTGTGATACACTATTTCCATGTTGAAGCTTGGGTAAATTTTATTTGGGAATGAACTCTTATCCACAACCCAAATTTGGCTGAATAAAGCTGCGTTGAATTAGTATGCAGTGAGGTAGAGTAAGCAGACCCTCAAAATACTGGATTGCAAGGGTCATAGATCTTAAGCAAAATTCCCTCGACGTGCGTAACAGGAGCGCCCATGCACCCGGTACTATTACATCATGCACCCCAGTAGATACTCAGCCGCATGATTCCCAAATGAGGTCTGTTTTGATCAGATCTTACAGCAGCTGGTGAGGGGATCTCGTACGACCACCAGCGCCTTAGCTACGCCTCAATTTCTCCTCTACCTGTCAGAGTGGCCCGTGCACGCAATATGTATGTATGATCCTTACCAGCGCGTGAGTGGGAGCCGACGACGTCTCTTTGCACATCGGCTCAGGATGAATTACTTATGGAATACACGCGTTCTAAACAGGCCTCTGGCAGAGGCTTCGAACCTATATTCAAAACCGACACAAGTGCAGATACTCGATGTTACAAGAGCGGCCGATGGAACGATAGGGACAGAGAGGGTGTTGGTGGGCGAAGGTATACAGTCATCGTTACCGGAACTTTCCAATGGGACTGTCATTCGATGGATGTAAGTTCTAGCAAAAACAAAAACTAACTTGAGGCCAAAAAAATCCATGAAGATGTACTAACTACTTTATTAAAGACATACAAGAACTGTCGACATGGATTTTGATCTTCTTCTGGTAAGCGGCTTGGGTATAATGTACTATGGGTGATCAAATTAGCTCACATTGTTTCAGAACTTTGCTCTCACCCATCAAGAATTCACAAAGGAAGACAGAGTATGCATGTATCAACTGTTGAGACAGTTTCGAGAGAATCAACAGCGAAGTTCAAATCACGGTAAATACTTCGAGCCAGCTTGTCTTCAACAGACCCAACTCTTTGAAGGTAGGACTGGCGCTTTCTAATTCTGATATATGTCTAGCTAGGCCTTGGCTATTATTTGCTATACGATACTTATTCTCAGAGCTAAATTAAATCTCCAAATCACAGAATCGGAGACTAGGGCTCCCCCTCAATTTATATCGCTGCCTTATATTGCACTTGGTGACAATACTAGCATATCCAATACATTCCTTCCTCTTCGAGACTATACGTACCCCACTAGATCGCTATTGCAATACCATTACCGCCGCGAGTCGTCAGCCTTGGTTGCTAAAAGGGATTCGGAACAGACTTCTCGAAAACTGGCAGGTCCTGATTCAAGTAGACTAGTCATTGTCAAAAACCTATGGATACTAGTGTTGAATGAGTGTAAGTGCTTACGACTCAAAACTTGGCAGCTTTCGATATCTGATAGTATCCTTTATTAGCAACAATGATTACTGTCGCGCCAACTGATGGTGAACACCTTTGGTCAGACTTGGGGTTGATCAGCAAGCCATATTCCCTACGGTCTGAGCGCAGGACCTCAAATCTCTGGGAAACTTTGGATTTACTCGCAGATAGGCTCCAGCAAAGGATTTCGTCTGCAATTGATGAATTGGAATATCTTCTCTCGTATCAACGATGGTTCAGAACATCACTTCCAGCCTCATTTGCCAATCGGGTGGGAGGAGATTCATCAGGTTCTGGAGGTTCCCCGACAGGGTTTTGGGGGTTTATGTTTTACGTAGGTTGATCAAGAGACTTAACTTGACACTCAAGTGGGCGTTGAGCTGATATCTAGAGTAGCTCATTAATCCAGAGTGGATTCTTAGGCTGCAACATCGATTTTCAACATTGGAAAGCTTCTTGACTAGTAACAGGGCTCGGTTTGAAGGGCTTAGACACATGGAACAATCTGCAGTGTCCGCAGAGATTGAGCTACAATCAGAATCCCTTTACATGTCTCTTTATGAGGGTGTTGGCATATACCTTGACATATTCTCCAAAGTATGCAGGAAGAGTACAATAGCACTTTGTACGTATGCCCTAGACAGGTACCCATATAGCTGAAGTTGTCACCTGTATATGCGGCGCTAACTTAGAATGATATCTACTCTAGTGTTTCCATCAAATAGAGAGCTGCTGTGTAAAGTATGGTTAGACGTCAAACATCAATCGCAGCTATTCTTATGGAAAGTCTCGGCCATGGATTTAAATATTCAGGTGATGACAGCTACTGGCCTGTCTGAAACCGAACGACGTCACGACATACCCACAGACCTTGAGCAACTTATGTTTCTCCTTGTAGAATCCTTGACCCCTGGAGACTCGACAGAATCAGCCTGCTCCAGAATCAGTGATATATACTCTCAGTACATCGCGCGACTGGTAAGTCTCCGGCGCGGCTAGGTTGTGAGCGCTATTCTTACACTAATGACGGAGCAGCAATTATGGATCCAACAAGAACCATCGAAGCATCACACTGGGAATATATATCAAACTCTGGAGGAATTGGGGATAATCAGTGGAATAGTTGAATCACAACGAAAAGTCGTGGAGCAGATGGTGAGGATTTTTCATGAACAACAAGTACTATCGAACCCGCAAAACAATATATGCACGAGTGCGCAAAAAATATCAACATTCCCAGAAACATCCACAAAGACACTTCAAAAAATGCAACAGTTTCAGTCAGAACTCCGTGAATACCAAACTTCTTGCTCTCAGCTTGCTACGCTGGTAAGACATCACTCGACTTAACGCCAAACCCCCGATAATACTGACAAATCCACCTGATACAGGCTGCCCAAAGACAAACTGATGCACGGATGGAAAATATAGGCAAAATAATACTCGTCCTCACCATCACTACAACAATTTTCTTGCCTCTTGTGTTTGTGAGTAATCTATTTGGGATGAATGTTGTAGATATAAGAGAGATGAGGTCGGGACAGTGGGTGTTCTGGGTATCTGCTCTTGGAGTGACTATCATAGCTGGAATCTTCGCTCTGGTTATAGCGTTTTTTGGCGAAGGTTTGATGCTGAAAGTAAGAGTTATTGGTGGGTTTAATGAACGTCGGGAGGGGGTGTTAAAAGATAATATGAATGGGAAATAGTTTATAAGTTTTGGCCATAGCCTGCGGCATACCATGACTTTGATGGAGTTTATTTATTCTTGTTATTAATATTACTATAATAGTATATGTTCTAAATTATAAAATCCCTCTCTAGCAGCGATTTTTAACTCCAAATTAAAGGCTATTCATGCGGATTTAAGAATTGATTGCTTTTTAGAGCGCATTATTACTTGCCTTGAGCCCTAATTTACAACTACACACTTCCGAATACTTACTAGTTTCTGTTATGCTATCCATAACATATAAACAAACAGGATCCTACTTAAGTGTAATGAAAATTATCTCACACGCCTACATGAAATCTCACTCGACAAATCCACAACGTTTCGCCTTGGCGGTCACGCAAATGGATGTTTACATAAGACAGACAGCCACACCACGAGTGGTGATCCTCAAACAAGCAACGAAGCTACATAGGCCTGCAGCACCACAACATCTCTCCCCGCTGTCACGCCGTCAATCCACCAAACCGCCTCCCCCACCAACCGCAACAATGTCGATGCCCAATGAAGCCCTCCAGAAGGTTTGACATTCTCCCCGAACAAGGTTATAATCATAGATAAGAAAAGAGAAAAAAGCAAACGACTAACCAACAACTCTGCGCGCAGTTGATGCAAGAGATCGAGGCAAGAGCAATCTTCTCCCAGCAGCAACTCCAAATCGTAAAGTCGCAAATGGCCGGAAAGCAGCGCGACATCCGATTACTCCAATTGACATCTCGGGAGCTCGATACGCTGCCTCCTTCAACCAAGGTTTATGAAGGCGTTGGAAAAATGTGCGTGTGGAGATAGCCCCCGGCGGTGAGATGTGGATAGGCAGAGCGTACGCTAACGGGTTCGATACGCGAGTGCAGGTTCGTGTTGGAGGAGCTTTCGGATATTCAGAAGCGCCTCGAGGATGAGAAGAAGAGTTCGGAAGGCGACATCAAAGATCTCGAGAAGAAATTCCGATACCTCGAGACCACATATGAAAAGGCGCAGGACAACATCAATCAGATCCTCAACCGAGGGAGATAAAAAGATAAGGCAGAGTAGGCATATAGGCATATAGGCATAAGTAGTTAATCGGAAACAGCGATGATCAGGGGCTAAGGACGATGGCGATGGGGATAAGAAACATGGCTGAAGCAGCCGCTGAACGGAAAAGGCAGCAAAAACTGAAATGTTCTTGATGAATAAATTGGAAACTCACACCCCCTTCGAGTGAATGGTTTGCAGTTTTTTGGTGGGTGCTTCCGAGGGTCGGTGGTACGGACAGATGAATCATGATATTGAGAATAGGGCTACTGGAAGAGCAAACAGCGGAAACAGTAGTGGTTTCGAGAGAGCAGCTACGTTGGCACCCCCACGGCTCCTCTGGGGATGTCCATCTACATGTTTTGCTTCTTGTCCTCTGTTACCCACATATCCACTTCTCCTTTGTATCTCTTTAATTACTACTCTTAGTACAAGCTTAATGCTTAGATAGAGCGTATTGACTTTTTCGATAATGCCTAGTTACATATCATTACCCCCTCCACATGAACCCTATATCTGGCATATAGCATAATTGAATGCATGTACTCCTTATTACTGTAAGAGCATGAAGGTATATTTAACACACATATCCCACCAAAGTACTTCCTTCCGAAGTAGTTCATATTCTCAAGAGTGTCGTTGGTTGCCTAGCCACGCTCCCGGAGAAGAGTAAAGTACTCTACATAGAGTTCATGCAGCCTTAGCCATATTCTAAATCCTACTGTGGCTTGCAAGAAATGGCCCTGGTATCTTCTACTCTACCGGGTTGGTTTGGAGGCCAACACACGATCCTCGGATATTCACCTCGAAAGCACATAGAAAACCATCAAAGAGCACAATAGGTAAGATAGAGTAGGTACTTACTCACGGAGTAGAGGTGTTTTGTTGGTGATCTCGCATTGTTAACGTGCATACGATATGCTGTTAGATGTTGGGCGCGCACCAAATTAATAAAGAGAGCTTATGTACGACGCAAAGACAGCGGCCACTAGAGTAGAGTATGCAAGCCCACTCAACCAACGCAGATAAACACGACGGTTGATAGGGTTGCCTAGAGCAGGTACCTCCCTGCCTAGCCAGCTTCATCTTGCCTGCCCTATGCGTCCAGGAACCCAGATGGCAGCATCCGAGTCGTTGATATTATCGATGCTGCAGCTAGCTTAAGGTACTGCTGGGTTTCCAGAATTCCCTCATCCATGTTTCTGGAAGCTCTGTCTGACTGAGCTCTGTCTGACTGTTTGCATACCCCAAACATTAATATCGTACGTATGCACAGGGAACATGAAAAAGTAGAATGACTTTTTTTTTTTTCTTCATGAAAAGGACACGAGATTTTTCCTATGCATGAATTCCCGGGGCATGTGGACTAGGTGTAACGTTGACGGACAAGTAACAACCAACTACAACATACCAGCTTACATGTATTCTTTCACCAGCCAAGTGGATTCACGGTCAACGCCCTCTTTTTTCTTCTTCTCTTTGTTTTGAACAGGAGGGAAGAAAATAAAAATTTAATAGTCTTGACAACACACAACCCGGCGGCGGCGCAGCATCGAAAACGTTCAACCTCAACCGTTGCCGTCTGCCGTGCAGCAGATATGCAAGTATGTAGGTACAGTAGGGGAAGAGTGCGAAGTTTTCTACGGAATGATTTTTTTATTTTTTTTATTTTGTGGGGATATCTGGGATCATCGCAAAAGTAATCTTGCCATCTTCAAACGGTATATTCTGATTCGCAACACCCCGATAATATGATATGAACAGCTTACTGCCTGGTCATCTTCCCACCACAGCCCATCGAGCTATCTAGGTAAGTACTATCAGCTTCAGACGACCGTTGCATGCGTAACCTCGGGAATCAACATCCAGCCAACCCCCCCACCGATATCTGCATCTACCCGTAATCGTCCAAATCGACATTGAATTATTGCATCTCAGACAGCCAGACATGCTGCTGTGAGGGAGCAGAGATAACGAGAGAGTAACTCGGATCTCGGATCTCTGTCCGAATCTAGAGTTTCTCGTTATTTCTTCTTTGACCACCGACAACGACGTCGACGACTCTCTGATAAAAGCCGAATCGAGGGTTTGCGGTTTAGGGATGTACTATATTATAGTCTTGGCAGCCGCCGAAAAGCGGACAACACAGAAGGGTCCGACTGCTAGCTGGCAAATTGTCCAAAAGTCTGCAAATGTGGCGTTTATCTGCTAGATACTCTATTACCCTGCAAGGTATTATAACAACAGTAATACAGCTATCTATGTAGGTAGAGTACTCCAGAGTCATAGAGTAGAGGGGTTGACATTGTCGTATGGCGCAATCAAGATTTAAGGGCCGCACGACATGGTGTATATCGACATCTCAGATATCGTGCTCTGACAGGCCATGAGGCGGGGAAGAAACTCTGTGGGAGTTCCATATAGAGTAACAAAAATGTATATCCTACGTGCCTATAGATTACGTTTCCCCTGATCGACCACCGTTCTTAGTAGTAGTATCTACTATGGGGGGACCAGAAAGAGTGGGCGCTTCTGGCGCTTGGTTCAGGTGCAGTCGAAATGCTAATAAAGTTTAGTTGGGATTGTTTATGATAGGCGCCTACTCAAACCGCCGTGTGGATTGTGGAGAAGGTCACAGTATCCTAGGAAAATCAGATTTCATAGTGGCTAATCTACTTAAGTATGTTTCGGAAAAACTTCCGTGCTTCTGAAAAATTGTTCCCTTGCATGCAGGATGCTGGTCGAGTATTCTTAGCTCTGTGTGGAATTTTTTTTGGTGGGAGGGATCCCTGGTTGATGGTACTCTACTTTCGGAGAGCAGAAGAGGCTTATGATTGACCAGTTGCAAAAAGTTTGATGAGCTGTTCGCAAGGGGAAAAAAAAAAAAAAAAAAAATCAGATGTTTCCAACTTAGTGACTTGTTTATCTGATTGTATTGGAAAGCGTTTACCTTGTATACATGTAGTTAAAACACCGGACACTATGTAGATGTTCAACACTATTTTTGACATCATTGGCCCCGAAGCTCCGGTACTTTTGGGATGTCGGATCATTTCTTGCTAACGCAATGTGGAACGTCCATCCATGGCTATTATATTACTAGGTAGCTGCAGTATCAAAGATCAATTTCATATCATCTGATCTGTAAATTTCGCACCTGAGGCGGGAAAATTCAGTCCGCATAGAAGAGAAGCTACCTACCTACATGAAATTGTCGTTGTCGTTCGGTCATCTCATCACACTTGAACTTTTTCACAAGGAAGCAGGTAGTCTTTTGACAACGAAAAAGAGAATGGAAAAAAAAAAATTATTCTCAAACACTACCTCCTGTTTTTGTAGCATTATATCCCTCAACTGCGTCAACTAGCACCCTAAGGTGTTCGTGCATCCGTCGGCAAATCTCGTTAGAGGATAATGTCCTCCCGAGATCTACATCCACGAGAATGTTGATATTCGCCAGAAAGCATAATTCGTTACGTCTTGTGGCGGGGCGGGGGGGCTTCTTGACAGTTCTCTCTTCCAACTACTAGGCGATTTTCATGGGGACCATTGAAATCACTGCTAGTGCAATAATGAATTGAAACAGAACTTCTGATTGCCGTCGGACCCAACTGGCTGACCCCAGATTGTTTCCATATCTCCAGCATTCCTCCCGTAATTAGTTAGACACCCAGCAACGAGCGAGCGAATCGATAAAGTCGACTGGGTTCAAAGAGAAGAATGAGATATTTGAGACCAGCAGGCAGCGATGCAGCGGCGGTTCCCCGTGATACACGCAGGCAAGCAAGGAATTGTTACGTGCGATCAAAGCTTCTCACGTGGATCGCCTCAGTACGTACTCCAACTTTCGTGTAAGTAAACTGCAGTGCAGTGCAGAGCACATCTGCAGCCAGGAGCGGTTGGAGACGAAGCCTCCGGGTTTCGGATGGTATTCCTACCTACATACCTACCTACACATAGCTAATGCTCAGCTGGTATTATAGTTGGTGATTCCCCTCGTGATATGTACTTGCCCGTTCCATTTTCTCTGTGGTCAAATCAACGGATCCAGTCCATATTGGATTGGATTGCACAGCATATATGCCTGCCCCCTTTGGCCCAAGTTCTAACTTGACTTTTTCGGTCACAAGGAATAGCAAGAAGGGATTGATCTATTCCCAATCAGTACCTGACATGTCAAGACGGCAAGTTTCAGATAATGACGAGCCAGTTAGGACCTACTGCGCGCTTCGGCTTAGACTGGGCCGGACTATTATAGAGTAGCTGGACAGCTTGTGTTTATTTTAGGAATGAAAAAAAATACTTGGGATGCTCGAAATAAGAGTTTTCGGAAGTGAGGAATGATCGACAAAGTACATACATTCAACATGTCGCCACACTCTTACTTCTTGTTCCTAGTTTAAGCCTTAGTCTAGGCTTAACCACCCTTCCTTGTACTTCAATGATATTCACTGTGGTCTTTGCACGCATATCGGTGAAGAGCCGATGAGAAGAAGGAAAATATAGAGCACCACATCTACCATGCTCTACACCTGCAGGCTGCGCGGGGAAAGGGGAGGCTTCAGTACTCTGCATTGCCACATGGAAAGTGGGGGGGGAATAAGGATTTTTTAAAGAGACAGCCACCACGTTGGTAGTCGGGAATCGAGTCGCTGTCTGTAACTTCAATGCAATGGTTCCTATTGATTGCGACCTTATAGACACGCAGATTGTATGTGTGGAGAGATTCAAGTTCGCCTTATCTATAGATATAGACTGTAGTTACACGGCATTCTTGGGCGGCGAGTCGGGTGCTTGAACCATCGTGAATATGTCAGGGCTCGTGTTCTTTACTGAGTTGAGTACATGTAGTTCCGGGCAATGGCAGGCAGACAGAGACCTAGGGACATAGGCCCGTGCTGAAAAATTCCCTTGGCATCTATCCAAGGAGCGCGGTAAACTTGAGGCTCTGCTCAAGCGTCCACCAAACCTTTCCGAAACTTGTGTGAAACTGTATTTAGACCCAACCCCGCGCGATTTTGGCGTCTAAGTATTGGCGTTTACTTTGTCGCTGGACTACGACTGTGCCTACCTCTATCAACACCAGTTTTTTTTGGACCATCGATCTGAAAAGAGAGAGGGATATCCGTGTTTCGTGGAAGGTGTTAACTACTCTCAACGTTTTTTGTGGCGGACTTATGATAGGAGATGTTACTGTAAGGCACCCGCAGATATGTAGGTAGATTTGGTACACAGCATGTGAATAGACGTGCCAGCAGTGGCATTTGTAGACTCACAAAAGCAATGCAGTACCGTATGTATGTACTCTAAAGTATAGCATAGAGCAGTGACAAACGTCAGCGGCTCTCTCGGAAAAACCCAACAGCTAAAAAAGGCTCAATTGTGAATGGTACAGTGTATCAGAAGGGGACATTTTTCGTGATTGTTCGCATGTTGATTCGCTGCATGAACACATCTAGTCCAGCACAGACGTCTGCGGGGGATCCAAGATCGCGATTGTTTCCTCTATTCTGTGCCCCTCCAGCGCCAGCATACAGTTGAGTCATAAATAACCATCTTCCCTGCAGCACGGTACCGCCCCACTTGTGATGCTTGGCCCATTTTTTATGCCTACACTAAGCGTGACACCAAAGGTCCAAAGGAGTGTACGTACATGTACCTACTTATAAACTGTAGTTAGCTAGTTAGTACGCACGTAGAGCATGTATGTGAGCGTCAGAAGATGGATCTCAACAAACCTGTCCGGCAGTTTGGATAGAAGTAACAGTAGAGTTTACTGGGGTCTCATTTTAAATTTGAGAGAAGCCATAAAGGCTAGTTTGCCATAGAGTCGAATGAGGGTACCTACATATTGATTCCACTACTGCATATGGTGGTATGTGCATACCATGCCTAGGACCAGTAACGTTTAAGGATGTGAAGGAGGTCACAAGTGTGTGAGAAGAGGGGGTTTCAATTTTCTGGGGCGGTGGGAGGGTGGAGGTACGTCTAGAGTAGGTACATGGAGTAGAGATGGCGGAGGGAGGGGTATTGGGTGCTGGCCAGTGGTTGGTACCCCGTTTGGTATTTTTGCTGCAGCTTCTCGCTGCTTCCGTGCCAGCGCTGACCTACCAAAGTGCAGACATTTCCCCTCTCTGCGAAGCTTCGCCGCTGTGGTGTGTGTGACAGGAATCGTTAAAAGGCCCCCATCACCCTCTTGCTTCCTAATTCCCCCCTCTCCCCTCATCATCCCTCGTTCTATCTCTGGGAGTTGTCTCTACTTCGCAACACTTAAACTTACTACTAAGTACTGATTGATAGCCCCGAACTAATTACCATCGCTTACCCAACCGCCCAACTATCAACTGATCCACAAAGTCTACTATACTACAAAGATCTACAGCAACAACAATCTTAATAGGCTTTTTTGGGGGTGACTACGTGACTACACGGCCCCTCTTACCATCGCAAGAAGCAATAAATACTTTTTTTGCTTAGTGACACCTCCCCCCCCCCCCCTCCTATCTCATTTTACCCCACTCCTACAACCCTCCACAAACACGCCGACATGGCCGACTGGTCGCATCCTGGCGCCTCCTACAACGCCCCCTACCAGTCTCCCTATGTCAACCAGCCTTCCAGCTATGTCCATGCTGCTCCTCCCCCAGCGCCAATGCCTAGCCAGTACGATTACCCGCAGAGCCCCGACATCCGTTATGCCGAGCCTGGTTCCCCCATTGTGTACCCGGTATCACCAGTAGGATCCCCGCCTCGTTCTCGCGATAGCTCCCGACCAAGGCCCAGCTCCTTTGGGGGGGAGCCGTTCATTGGCGTTCCGGATGGTGGGCGAGAGAGAATGTATCACACTAGCCACCTGATTGTTGGTCCTAGCAGCCAAGCCCTGTCCCGCTCAGCCTCAGAGCGCTCCCGCCCCCGCCGCAGGGCCCCTGCTGAGGTCGATTACATTGACGTGGTTAAAACCGGTACAAGCAACAGAGGCCGTCCTGGCCGCTCTGGCAGCGTTAACTACTATTACGATGGCAGAGATGGAGGAAAGAAGTATACCCACAATGCTGCAGGGTCTACTTACAGCAACTCCTCGTACGGGTCCAGGTCTCATTCAAGGGTCCGTCACTCAAGGTCCCCGTCTTGTGATTCGTGCGGCTCCGGCTGCGAAGAGGATCATGCCGTAACGACTAGGTCCGGGGCTGTGGTCATCCATAGTGCAAATAATCAGGGAAATGCACTGGCTGAGCAGCTCCGTATGGTGCAGATGGAGTTAGAAAAAGTCAGGCTAGAGAAAGAAACGAAGCTGAAGGAGGAGGAAGAGCACAAACACAGGGAGGTAGCTGTCCAGGCCAGAGTTCGTGAAACACTTGCCGAGCAAAAACAGCGAGAGCAAGCAGAACGAGCGCGAAACAGCGAGATCGAGCGAAAGGTTGCCGAGCAACTTGCAGCCAGGAGCGCCAAGGAGCAGGCCGAGAAGGCCGCTAAGGAGGCCGAGAGGGCCAGGATCACGCAGGAGGCCGAGAAGCTTCTTAGGGAGCGACAGGCCGCGGAAGAAAGGAAGAGAGCGGAGGAAGCGGCTAACGAGGAAAAGATGAGGCTCATCGTTGAGGAACGGATCAAGAAAATGCAGCCGCCCCCGCCCCCGCAGCCCGCAGCACGCCTAACATACACCAAGTTCTCCAAAGTCCATCTTTGCAAGGAGGCTTTGGATGAGCGTAACATTGGCTACACGGAAGAGGTAAGGCTTGATTCAACTCGGTCTTGATACATGATCGTTTCTAATAATGTGTCAATTTATTAGTCCGAGCACTTCCTTGTTCATAGAGTTGTCGATAAAAACGAGCAGAATTACCTCTGGGCCCGCACCAAGGAAATTAGGAGTAAGTGACTCGGATGTTTTTAGATATGCATTTAGTCAAGCTAACGTTCTCCCGCAAAAGGTTACTACCGGCAAATTCAAGAAGCTGCAGACCGAGCCCCCACTGTCCGTACACAAGAAGGCGCCTATGTCAAATACGTACAAATTGCTGGCCAGCCGCACCCGATCGCCCTCCCAGTGACTTTCACCCAGACCCCCGGTGGTGGCCAAACCCAACGGGTTGATCCTATCAAGATCAAGTGGTCCGACATTTTCAAACCTTCAAAGTTCTAGGCTTGTGGATGTTATGCCAGGGCAGTGATTGCGATAGCGATGAAGCTGCCACTGAGAGCACGGTACGATTTTATGAGATAGTTGACTATCGGTGTATCACCCATATCTTTCATTTGTTCAGACCGTGGTGGATGGTTTGATGCCGGTTTTTGTTATGGGCGGCGGGGGATCTAGGAGTTCTTTTTATTTTCTATTTTACATTTTTCTGTACTGGGGGTTGGATTGTCACGGTAGGCGGGGGAGGGGGGCATATTTCGTCTATCTTATGGTTTCATGATATGATGCTCATCAGCAAACTTTTCTTTTTCTCTTTCGTCATCTTTGGAAGCCTCATCGATCTGTTGTTCTGCTAGATGTCCTTTATTTTTCAAAATCACATAAAACAGAGTCGTCGTTTTATATATTTTATTTTTTTCACTATTATATATCCATCTGTACTCTTACTTGGCAGCTGAAAAAACAAAGAAATCAGCCTGCGGTGAAGTTCTCGCTTTTCATATGTGTAAAAAAGCAAAAATCCGGTCCAGTGCTAGGGTTGAGGGGGGGGGGGGGGTCGATGTTGACCATGATCTTAGGGACTTTTGTCGATTGCGTGGTCGGTGGGGGTTGTGCTTCTAGAGTCAAGGGAAAATGTTTACCATCCCCTCCCTTGTCGTTGTATGTAGGTACCTACTATTCCGCACTCCTACATAATGATTATAATGCTTCACCTATCCACTCTATCTGGCTGTCCACTCTAGAGGCGACCCAGTTTCCTTCTTTTCAGATGATGTGATTCAGGTTCAGCCTCAGCTTTTCCACACACACCCTCGGCCGGGGGAGGGGGGGAGGAGGGGGAGCTCGAAGCGCCGCGCAGCGTCAGCAGACAGATATGCAATGCAACGAGTGCAGGCCGGTGGTGTGTGGTGGGAGGAGTGCTCTAGTCTACTCCATTCGGTGGTGGAGGTGGTTTACTCTATTTTCGCACGTTGACGTGCGGGGAGGGGGTTGGGGTTGGACACGGCACGTGACGTGATACGATAGCGGTGGTTGGTTGGGTTAGGGTTCGTTGGGCGAGTGATTGGTGGTGAATAAAGGCTTCTAAAACTAGGCGCGGCGCTAGCAACCAACGGGCCGTGTATGTGCCAAGCCTTGGGATTGTTTATCCTTAATCATTTCCAATCATTATAACTAGAGTAAGTACTTCGCTTTTGCGATATGAGACCAGATGGAAAGGGGATCGTGGTCTCTCATGATGGTAGACCAACAGACTAGACCACAGTGATCATGCCTCAGTAAAGCACTCTCTTGCACTGGTTTCTAGAATTCAAGAGGACAGCCAATGATAAGGGCAGCGAGTATTAATTGGTCGGACAGGAACCAAACACTTTGCTCGAGCGTGGCGCGTTCAAATCCCTTTGTGATTTGACCGATGTCTGTGCTCCTGGAATACTGCCGACAACTTAAGGCGTGGGCAAGTAGGTACACTTTCTGGGTGAGATGATAATACCGACACTCCGTTCTCTAAAGTACACGGTAGTTAGTAGAGTAGTCAGTGTGATGACGACGGCGGCGTTGAGACGCGCGCGGGATCGAAGGGTCTCATCTTTAATCTTGGTTTTGCATGATGTGGGGTAGGAGCTATCTACATCCTCATTTTTTATCGGACGAAGATTTAGAACTTTGAGCCGGGCCGGCATGTCATTTCGCCCATCAAATATATGTTACCACACCCTCTTTGAAACAGAAGTTTATCCAAAACGCCCAGGACGACCACTATTAGCATGGGCGTGATAGTGAACCTGTAGCTATACTTATTGCCCTTATCCTGATGATGGTCATCCAGCTGCTTAAGTCAGTTGAGTGTTTATTCCGCTAAATATTGCAATATGCCAAGCCCTCTTAGCGAGAAATGCAAGTATAAATAAAGCTACAAAAAAAAAAAAAAAAAAAACATATTGAAATCGTAGGGGATCGATACATACGTAGAATAGCCTTCTGGGAAAGAGCAGTCCTATATATACCTGGTACTACTGCATGTACCAGGGCACGTAAATCTTCTATTGTACAGAACAACTACCAACCAACTCATTGTTTTGTTTTGTTTTTCTTCAAAAATATTACTGGTGATTTTGGACCGCTCTGGATGATCTTGCGTAGTATTCATACGTGCGTACTTCTGGTCTGTATACCGTGATGACTTTCACGACGCCTCTTTTTCTATTTCGTGCCATGTAGACGATCGATGTTCCCAATTGCAACGACTTTCATAGTCACTACCACAGATCTAGTATATACATGTATGCAAAAACACTGCACTGCAAGGGTGGCTAATTCCCTACATACCCCTCATATTCCCAGATAGCCACAGGCCAAGCATATAGTACTTATCCAAGCCGACACACAGTATCCAAGCTACAACCAGAGCACCCTAAGCCTTAGTGTGCCCTTACCACCCTGAACGACCCCCTAAACACAGCATGATATGATCTCACCTCCCCTCCCCCCCCCCCCCCCCCCCCCGCGGGGCGCTACGGCACCGGGAAGATGAGCTACGGCGCGGGTGCCTCCTAACCTACTAGGTACAGGTTGGCGCTATATATACCATGTCCACGAGCAGCGTGGGATGCTTATTTTGCTACAACTGCTGGATATCGACCTCTTCTTAAGATCCAAATGAAGACTGCAATTGGTGAGAGGGTGTTTAATATCACCACGAAGAACAAAGGGGTCAATCGCCATGATGTCAAAGTGGAAGAAAGCTCTACACGCTGAATTGCAGTCTTCTGTGCCACGAGAGAAGAAAGAACTCAAGACCCATAGAGGAGCATTGATAACGCCATGGCTAGGCGGACTCTTTGACTATAGAGCCAGGTGTCTTCTGTGTGCACGTGTGTATGGTCACCTAGATGGGTACCTGGATTGCCAGTTTGAGTCTTGAGCTGCTAAGCTGCTGCTGTTATCTCAGCCTATCCTGACCTGGCCGGTCTGGGCAGAGCCACGATAACCCAGCTTCAACACGAACAATATCGTTTCTGGAATGGGTTCACTACAGCTGTGCCAAACGGCCTCGCGCTTAGCTACATCTCGGCGTTCGGGACGTAACAGCGACAACAACAAGATAGCACTAGCAGCTAGTCGGGCTATACTACATGTAATCCAGTCTCGTGCCAAGGCCGAGTGATGTACCATGATTACATCTGCATAACTAGGGGAAATGATATAGTCCTATATATCCCTGCCGCGGACGATAGGACGATGCATCTGATTTAGAGTAAAACTTACCATAATTCCACCCCTACGGTGACCGAACTTTGTTAGAAGTATCGTAGGGATGGAATTTCGAGAGGGTGGAATTATGATAGGTTTCTCTGTAATATTGATATTGTCAAGGTAATGATAAACCAGCCTCTTGAACACAACAGGACGAGGGGTTCAGATGGGATATCCCACTCATCTCATCACAAGCCAGAGCATCTAACCACTACACAGGACACAGCCAACATCTTGATATCACAATTACCTCTCTACACAGCACAAGTACCACCTCAACGAAAAACACAGAATCACGCTCTCTATTGCGCTATACCTACTTCTCCCCTAACTACTACTGCTACTACCACCACTAAAATTATCTACACCACCCCCTCCACCACCTTCCCCCCCTCCTCCACCTCCCCAGTCGGCACCCACACCATAACCCCATTCTTATCCATCCCCACGCCCTCACTCCCCGGACTCACCCTCAGCGTCTTATTAAAATATCGATCCACAACCCTCAACGCAGGCCTCACCCACACGCCCCTCTCCCCCCCCCTCCTCTCCCCCCCCTTCCCCTTCCCCTCTTTCCCCTCCTTCCCCTCCTTCCCCTCCTCCTTCACCCCCATCGCCGCCGCATCAGCGCGATACACAAACAGCCGATACCCCAGCGCCACCCTCGCCACCGGCAGCACCTGCACAACCGTCTGCTTCGGCCCACTGAACGCAAACCCTTCACTCGCCTCCATCACCACGCTAAACGTCAAAAAATAGTTCGTCGGGTTCTCAAGCACATACTGGAGGTGCAGCACCCCGGGCACATCCGCCTCGCCCGCCGCCGGCGTCGGGATCAGGCTCGACGTCGTCCGTGCCCGCGCCCTGCCGCCCACCCGCTGCGGCGCCTCGTCGTCCGACACGACTGGCGACACGGGCGCGGGGGCCGACACAACGGCGGCCAGCACCCGCGGCTCGCTCCCGGGCACCGGCAGCCGCGGCACCGGCAGAACAGTGGTGTTCGTGACCTCCGGCCACTCCGGCGCCGTGTCAGTCCTCCGCCAGCTCAGCTGCAGCGCCACATCCGCGCTCGCCGCGCGCCGGTCTTCAAGCGACAGCTTCTGCACGTCGAGCAAGAACGTGAGCGTCGCCGGCGCCCCACTATTCAGGTCTTTCTGCACTGGGGGGTCGACGGTGTCAGCAACAACGGTCGCAACGATGCCGCCAGACACCGCATGGATGGGCAGTGCCCAGTCAGTGAGGTGCAGCGTGCCCTCGCCCTGCGCGGCGATAGTGACGGTGAGGGCCCAGCGCTGCGTTATTCCCAGCGGCTTGTCCGGGGCCAGGTCGTCGGGGAGCGAGAAGTAGTCGGGCCACGGGGCCGGGTGCACGCGCGGCGAGAAGTCGAAGCTGGTGCGGAAGGGGTTGATGACGGGCATTTCGGCGACGACGGGCTTGGAGATGGGGGTCTCGGGGTCGGAGACGAGGTGGTAGTGCGCTGTGATCTCGATGGCGCAGTCGGCGGGGACGGAGGGCGAGGGGAAGGTGAAGGTACGCTTTGCGGAGGCGCCAGGCGGCAGGCGGCCGAGGGGGTAGTGCGCGGTTGTGGCGAGCTGTTCGGCGGTGGCGGAGTCGGGGGAGAGCCAGGTTATCTTTGGTGCTGCAGACAGAGTCCAAGATCAGTATGCTACAGCCAATCACACCCCATCACTCGCGCCGGAAATGATCACAACGACAGAAACCGAAAAAACTTACGCTCTTCCCCGGGCCACCCCAAAATCTTAACCTCAACCCCAACAACCGCCTCCTCGTCCTCCCCATTACACGCGCCAAACTCAATCCTCACAATCTCATTCACATACACATCGCCCACGACCGCGCTGCGCGCCGTCACATCCATCTTCGGCGGCCTCGGCAATATCTCGACCCTCCCCGGCTCCACCGCCCTCAGCGGCTTCCTCCTCAACTCTACCACCCCCTCCCCCTCCCCACCAGCCTTCTTATCAGCAGGCGCCTCGATCCACCACGCCCCACTCCCTCCATTCGCCGTGACCTGGCGCCGCCGCGCGGCAGCGCTCGGCAGAACATGCACGCCCCCCTCCTCCTCGTCCGCCTCAAGCATGATCATAAAGTCGAGCTCAAATCCGTCCGACACGAACCCGAACGTCGCGCAGACAGCCTTCGCGTCGCCGGCCTCACGCAGGACGGCGGCCAGCTCAAAGACCTTGGTTTCGCCGGGGGCGAGGGTCAGGTCTGTGTCGGCGGTCAGGAACGAGGGTGCGTCGGGGGTGGGGTGCTGCTCCGTGAGCTTGTTTTTGAGGTCGAGTTTTGTTACTGTGCTGGTTGTGGTGGTGGGTGGAGGGACGCAGGACGAGGAGTGGTGTAAGTGGATGGGCTTTAGGGGCCCTTCGAAGGTGAGCTTGAGTTCGGTGAAGGTGATGGGCGTGGAGGAGGGGTGGGCGGTGGAGGTGATGGAGAGCTGGGAGGTGATGAGGTCGCCGACGTGCACTTTGGGGGTGGAGAAGGTGTAGGTTGCGGTCACTGCGAGTGGGGGGGGTTAGCCGTGGCTCTTGTTATACTTGCGGGAAGAAAAGGACTTATGAAAATGAACAAGAGCAAGCACAAGAGAGAGAGAGATATACAAAAGCTCACAACATCCCCCCCCCTCACCACCATCGTCGGCCGCACCTTCACCGCCTCAATGCCAGCCAGACACTGCCCCAGATCATACCTCCACCCCCTCCTCTCTCTAAACACCTCCCCACACAGCAGCTCCAACCCCGCCACCACCACGCTCCCCCCATCGCCACTATTCCTCCCACACTCCACCACCCCCCACAGCACCTCCTCCAGCACCTCCCACCACCCCTCGCGCCGATACACCCCGGCCGCCGCCCTCAAATCCTTCAGCGCCTCCCCCCACCCCTTGCCGCTCCGCCCCGCCGCGGCCATCCGCAGCTTCGCAACACTATACAGCACCCCACACGCCATGCGCCGCTGTCCCCTTGCCTCAAACTCCCGCCGCGCCAGCCCCAGCAGCGCGATCCGCGGGCCCTCGCCCTCCCACGCCACCTCCTCCGACGGCGGAAGACACAGATACGTATCATAGCTACTCTCCTTCGCGCCGACGCTCACGCGCTTGCCCCGCCGCGCCCGCTCCCCCAGATGCTCCGCGGCAGCGAGGTAGTAGAACCCCGGATGGTGCAGGTAGTCGGCGGCCCCCATGCGCTCGCCGACGCCGCCCACCGACGCCGCCCCCTTCTCGCCGCCGACATACAGCGCCTGCGCCTCGCGCACGCCGTCCACATCCAGCAGGGACCCGCGGGCCGGCGGCACGACCGGCGCCAACACGGGCAGGCTCGCGGCCTGCAGCAGCTCCGCAAGGCATCGGTTCCACCGCGCCATCCACGCGGAAAACCCATACGTCTCCGTGCCCAGCCCCTTGCGGTCCAGCACGGCCGCCATCTGCGCCACATGCAGGCCCCAGCGGCGCTTGGCGGCCGTGTACTGCTCGTTCCAGAGGTGGCAGCGCACGATGCGCAGCGTGAGCGTGTCGGCGAGGAGGCGGGCCTCGGTCCAGCGCTCGCTCCAGGAGGTTGTGGTCTCGAAGACCTCCGAGAAGAGCTTTTCGTAGGCGGCCTCGTAGCTGCGTGCTGCCACGTCGAGCTCCTGGCGGAACTCGGCGAAGACGGCGAGCTTGAGCTCGTAGCGGAGGGACCAGGCGTGCAGGGAGAGGGCGCGCGAGGAGGGGACGGTGGGCGGCGGGACGGAGCCGCGGTTGCGCTTGCGGCGGGTGTGTTTTGAGAGCTCGCGGTAGTAGTCGATTGCGTGCGGGTGGAGCGTGGTGAGGAGGGTGGCCACGAACTGGTGCACCTCGACGGGCGACGAGTGCGCGGGGAGGAAGAAGAACGTGATGCCGGGGACCAGGCCCGTGCTGCGCTTGATGTAGCTCAGGCGCTCGTCGATGCGCGGCGACGAGAGGATGCTCTTCTCCGAGAGCAGCGCGACGACGAAGCGGCTGCGGAAGGCGGGCGACCGGATGTCGTCGCTGCTGATTGCCGCGGGGGAGGAGCCCGGCGGCGCGAAGAAGCGCTTCTGGTGGTTGATGGCGGCGATGAGCGCGTTGTCGTGCTGGTTCTGCAGCGGGCCGTCGTTGGTGTCGGTGTACAGCTCGTAGGCGGCGCAGAAGGCGGCGGGCAGCAGCGCCTGGTGCTTGCGCAGCCAGAGCGGCGTGAGCACGCCGTCGGGGTAGAGCGGCGCGGAGGGCGAGAGCGGCGAGAGCGGCGAGTGCAGCGCGTGGATGCGCGTGGGCGGGCCCTCGAGCGGCGTGGCGAAGTGCTCGTCGGCGGGCGGGCTGGCTTTGCGCGGCGGGAGCGTGTAGTCCTGCACCGGGGGGGGGGGAATCCTTGTCAGCACAGTCGATCCTTGACCCTCTTCTCTCCCTCCACCACCACCACAGCAGCCAACTACCGGGACAAGAAAAGAGCAGCGCTATATACACACCCTCCCCACAGCCCTGATCCTCCACGCCGGTGCCTGCGGCTTCTGGCGCTCCGTGGGCCGGGCAGCCCAGATGCCCGAGCAGTCGGTCTTGAGGAAGCAGTCGAGCAGCAGCTCTCCGGCGGGCGTGGTGACGGGCGCGACGGCACAGGCGACCAGCGAGCCGTTCTGCTCGAGCTGCGGGTAGGTGGCTGGCGGCGAGTGGCGCTCGGGGGAGCCCAGGCCCGACACGATGAGCAGGGGCGTCTCGTGCGTGACTAGTTCGGGGGGGTAGGCGTCCATGGCTGGAGCTATGTAGCTGGCGGGCCGTGAAGCTGGTGCTCCCGGACAAGTGGGCTGCTAGGTGGTAGTTATGTGTAGATGTATGATGTAGTTAATTGGGACTGGATTGGCTTGGTGGCTGCTGGTGGTTGTAGAGCTGTGGATATCCACTGCCTGTGTGCGGTGTCTATCAATTGAGATATCTCGACATCTCGACAGCTCGTAGTGGGGCGGGGACGTGATGTGTTGCGCCCCCGCGTTACCGTGAGCATGCATCGCTAGCGTGTGTGTCTAACCAGATCTGGTAACAGCGGTGCCTGCCTGCCTGCGTCACGTGGACTGGCTGGATGGTCTCTGGGCAGAGAGGGATCGATCTGAGGGATAAACACAACCCAACAAGCAGCTCAACTCTACATGCACGGAAGCTGTCTACACATCCACCACCCCATCCTGCATCTGTCTGCCTGCCTGTCTGTCTGTCTGTCTGTCTGCTGCCTGTCTGTCTGCTGCCTGTCTGTCTGCCTGTCTGCCTGACTGAGCCGGCCCTACACGCACCGCCATGAGTGCCGCCCAAGATAAGCGGAAAACCCTGAACGCAATCATGTAGGCTCTCACCTCCCTCCCTCCCTCCATCCATCACCCCCTACCAGCCCGCCAGAGAGCTCCCCAGCCAGAGGTTTCGAGAACAGAGAGAAAGAGAGAGACTGACATACCCTTCCCCCACTCCCCCACAGCGAACTCAAGCGAGCCCTCGCCCAAACATCCGATGGTACGCCCACCTCCTAGCCCACCTCCTCCTCCTCCTCCTGCTGCTCTCACCATCCCCCTCTAACACGCTCCCCCCCTCTCCTCCAACCACCAGGCTCCGAATCAGACGACTCAATCGCGTACCCGTCGAACCGCGGCCGCAAGCTCAAGCGCAAGGCCCGCTTCGTGCACGAGGGCGCCCTCAACGACGCAAAGGGCCCGCGTACCTACAAGGAGGTCAGTCCCCAGTCCCAACCAACTGCCCACAACGTACTCCCCCCAGTGCTGAATGTAACATGGTGTGTGTGCGGTTCCTAGGAGATCGAGTACTTCAGTAAACGCCGCAAGATAATCTGGCGCAACCGTAAAGCCCGGCACCGCGCCGCCGACCGCGACTCTGCCAGCGAAGACTCCGATGCCAGCGACTCGAATAGCAGCGGCGTTGACGAGGACGATCCATATGCGGAGGTCAAGCTCGACAGTAAGCCCACCGCCCCCCCCCCACCTCAGAACACAGCACTAACCCGCACCCCACAGAGATCCTCGCCCCCCTCGAATCCGCCGCAGACCTCCCCTCCCACCCCTCCCTCGCGCACATCTACACCACCACAACCCTCAACGAGCTCCTCCAACAATCGCTCGACAAGCTCTGCGAAGAGCACGCCCACACCATGAAGCTCAAAAACCTGCTCACCATCTTCCTCGGCGACGACCCCTACGTCAACCTCGAAAAAATGACCTGGGACAACGAAGACTACCTCTCCCAAGCGCGCGAGCGCACCCAGCAGCTCCTCCGCGAACTCGCCGGCCCCGCCCCCGACGCCGACTCTGCCCGCGGCAGCGTCTCGGGGCCCTCCCCCTCCACCGCCACCAAGCCCACCGAAGCCGATACAGACATGGCCGACGCCGACGCCGACGAGCACGAGCACGAGCAGGAGCAGGAGCAGGAGCAGGAGAACGGCGCGTCCTCGGCCACGCTGGAGTATGCCGCGCCGCCGCCCGACGACGACCCCGACGCCACGCAGGAGTACAAGATGGAAGAGATCCTTCCGGACTCACCGCCGCGGCGGATGACGACGCGGTCGACGCAGCAGGCCGCGGGCGGCAGCCCGCCTGCCGCGGCGGCCGCCGCCGCCGCAGCAGCGCCAGAGGTCGACGCATTCTTCTTCCCGCCGGATTATTCCGTGGACCGCGACTTTGGGCTGCCGCCGGCGGAGGCGGAGGACACGCGGTGTCTGCTGTCGACGGCGGTGCAGCGGCAGGACGAGTTCTTGCGCGGGCTGGGGAAGGTGCGGGATGGGCTGCTGCGGGCGGAGCGGTTGCGGAAGGGGGTGTGGGGGTGGTGCCGGGCGATGGAGGGGACGCGCGAGTATCTGGGCGGCGGCGAGGTGGAGGAGGTTGTTGGGGTTGCGCTGAGTGACGGCGAGGACTGGTATGATGGCGAGGCGTGGGGGCTGGAGGAGGCGCTGGAGAAGGGGAAGGAGGAGGAGGAGGATGGGGTGGAGACGGTGGTGCAGGGGAAGAAGACGAGGGGGAGGAGGGGGGTGGGGAATTAGTGGCTTTGTCCCCTTGGTTTTTTTTTTTTTTTTTTTGTTCGCTTTTTTTTTGTATCTTCCTTGTTCTTCGTTGGATGGCGGTGTCCTGGCCGCGTCAATGGGGGGCTGCTATGGGCTGTCTCTTATCTTCTCCTGTCCTATTTCTTGTGCTGTGCTGTGCTGTGCCGCGCTATGTATGTCATGCTGCTCTTCTCGTCTCGTATCTTCCATTATCCAAAATAAAAGCATCCATCCATAGCCCACTGACCCCATCCTTTCCTGTACTTTCTATTGCTACTCCCATCTGTGTATCTAGCTAGATGGCCAATGATACGTCTAGCCAGTCGTCCGGTCGTTCGTGCTTCCGGTAAAGGGTCGATGTTATCACAAGGCCGGAGCTGCAGCTTCAAGGAAAGCTTGCTCTGGACGACGTAGATCAAGTAGAGGTCGTGGGAGTAGAAGTAGAAGTAGAGGTAGGGGGGCTTAGCAATTGCGGCGTTGGAGTTAGAGACGGAAATGTAGCTCGCAGTATAAATGTTTCCCGGTATTAGGGTGCGGTAGATTAGAGTGTTATAACAATACTCTCTCTCCGAGTCCCACTGAGCCAGACAGACAGCGTAAACCCACCGTATGTGCTGGGCGGTGGAATATAAACAGCTAGTACAATGTTAGGTAGGGAGTTAGCTCAGATCAAGCAATCCAGGTTAGGTAGGGGGGTGTGAGAGGTGTGCTGTATTAGGTTGTGGTCGTAGACCCCATGGGATGGCGGGAATCATGGGGTATCACTCGCGTCTTGGCAGCCACCCTCCGAGTCGTTCTTAGCTTACCACCACAACCACCTCCTCCCCACTTCACCTCACTCGTGCAATCACTCGCGAAACCATCATCCACTATATATCAGAACTTATAGCCGCTCCCCGGCCAGCACCCAACTACACGGCAGCAACCCGACACCTTGCTACCCAAAGTAAATAGCCAACAAAAACAAGAGCACGGTTTCAAAAACCAACAAGGCAGCAGCCAATCAGTAAGCCCACGCCCAAGCTTCGAGAGGAATGGTGTGGGCCCCCCCGTTACAGCTAAGGTTCGAAAACCTATCACGTACACCGGCACCAAACACCGCCTGCACTCACACCCATCCGCCCGAACATCACCCGCACCCCACCCACCAAAGACCCTCCACCCCCCCCCCCAAACTCCCCCAAATATTCTTTTAACCACAGAGGGGTAGGGTAGGTGTATCTTCTCGCCCAGCCTAGCGGAGCATCGGCCACACACTACATCAACAAAAACCAATGCTACATCAGAGGACACCCAAGCCCTTTACACGCCAAACCACTACGTGCGTACATGGATGCCAAACCGGTCTCACACACCTCTTTACAGCATGGCTACACACGCGTACATTTGGCCCCTCCCCCCCCCCCCCCCCCGCTTATATCTTTATCAGAATACCAGCCGGGCCCAATCCCTCCGCGCGCGGCCATCTAACTATACCACACCACAGCGGAGTTCTCCCTAACAAGGGTATATACGCTCGGGTGCCGGAAAAATCGGTACCCTTATAGAGTATGGCGTGTACATGTAGCTTTTACACCAAAGCGTCATCTTGCACTTCCCGGCCCCCGAGGAGCGCCGGGGGCGTCCGTACTCTTGTGGGGGGCGGGTTGTTCTTCTGGGAGGTAACCTACCCCGTATAGAGGAGGAGGGATTCGACCATAGATAGATAGCTATATAGGGCTAATAATGGCTGTATTTTCTTCCGCTACAAGTAAAATACCCTTAGTACGCTTTTTTTAGTATACCACCAGCACTATTCACTACACGATAGGGGGGGGGGTGTGTGGGAGTGGGTTTCAAGGCTAATTTGGCTAGCGATATTTATTATTTATATACATATATTTTTTTTTTTTCTCTTTGGGTCCCCGGGGGGGGAAGAGACTCTAGAGGAGAGAAGAAAGTTGTCTCTATCTTGCAGCCAAAAGCTCGATTGATCAAGTCGATCGAGTAAAGACCTAACCCTTATTTTTCGCATAGCAAGAGTCGACTGTAACCGCCACCTTACTTACCGCCCTCCTCACGCCTCATGGTGTTTCCAAAACACCCAAAGAGCTCACACCAAACCGCGCGACATCTTAAGTTTGGGGGGGGGGGGGGGGGGGTTCCGAGTACACACTATTCTCAATTAATGAATTAAACAAACAAAAAAACCCTATTCTCAGGCGGAAGAAGGGCTGAATGAGTGATATTTCATGACTAATGGATATTTTAATTCACTTCACCAAAACAGCTAAGATCCCGTCATTAATACGTCCACATCGATCTGGATTAAGCCCATTGGTTTAGTTTAGGGTTTATTGGCGATATGTGAGGGCTTGCGGCTAATCCCAAGCTTTTGACGTGGGCATTATATAGATGAGCGCCCAGGCCTAGGGACGACCCGGGGGGGGGGGGGGGGGATTATTTTAACCAATGATGAATCAGTACATTCATAAAACCTACAGGCACTACTGGTACATATATGGATCAAAATGAACATGAGCCCCCAAACTTCATGGTACCTGTCTCGACATCAATTGAAGCTAATGAACCATGATTCCCTAGGCCATTTAACGACACCGGGTTTACACATACATATTGTAACAGAAATAACTCCATATTTACCGGTAATAAGGAAGATAATAAAGATAGACCCATAGAACTAAAATAAAAAATAAAAAAAATAACATCAAAGAAATCGATCTAAAAGTGAGTGCTGAATTATTTGTTAGTTTGGGCGATAAGAAGCCGCAAGGGAAAATGGTATAATTCCACATACGTTTAGGTAGAATCATCACAACTTAGCTCCCGTTGCACCAATCTCCTGTTGTTTTGAATATACTCATCACACACGGATAGAAGTCTGGGGACATTGTTGTCGATCGCACGCTGGCGGATATCTGTGACGGTTTCTAGTCGTATCATGTGTTCGGAGCAGAGCTGATCTCCCAGTTTGATCTTCAAATCTTCCAACAGCCAGAGGTTTGAGAGCTCTAGCTGATAGATTAGGTGGTGATAAGTTCCCTCGGCTTCGGCTTCGGCTTTTTCATCGAGGGCGGGAATCTCGCCAGAATATATATAATCGAAAATCGCCAAGACAGTACTGGCCTTGAAATCATCGGAGAGCTGGATCACCTGGAGAGTCGACTCTTTCCACTTTCCCGAGAACATAGTCTCAAAGTATTCTGACGCTGCAGCTAGAATTGCTTTATGAGACCCCAGGACTTGACCCTCCACTTCAAAATATATATCGATGAATTTCTCCTCGCGTCGGAATCGCCGAAAGGCGGCAAGCAAAATCTCTGAGCGATCTTCAAATTCAATAGGTCCAGGTGGTAGAGGCGGAGGTACCACCCTTTCCACGCCATAATATTCAAGTAGAACCGCAAACGGAACGAGGAAACTCAGGGCAGGCTGGACTTTACCGGAGGTGTATTTCCTATTCAAACACAAATCTTCGCTGCATTTCCAAGACTCAAAGAATTCCTCTAGAGTGATAGTAGACTCGTCTTCTGCTTCAATGTTAAGCCAAATTTTGGCCTTGCGATCCTTGGAAATGATCGAGGTTCTGTTCTCTTGCAGGTGTTGATACGTTGCTTTGACATCTTGGATGTAAGGCGAAATTTGATGTTTCTGGACATTCAATCGGTTCTCAGAAAGGAACATGAGATGATCTAGCACAACCTTTGTAGAGGGAGCGCCGCCCTGCGGGCTGATACTCGAGAGAACTATTCTTCCAGGTGTGATGCTTAAAATTGGACACTGACTCCATGCAATATTCTCATGCTCTTGGATAACAGCTTTCCTGAATTTAGCAAAACGGCTGTTCCCACGGATCTGTCTCATTTGAGATACTCGATGTGAAGGGCCTAGCTGTGCCTTGACAGGGAATGGGGTGTCGTTCAGAATCTGCCAAGTTTCTGGAGCCCATCTTTCCATGTCCTGGGCGTCGAATTTCAAGTATTCATAAATCATTTCCGCATCCGTGACCAGCTGGTCAGACTCGGGTATTGATGACTCCCTGCGCCGTCGCTCGATAGATCTCACACATTCCAAGTAATTATACTCTGTTTTATCTCTACGTAACCCCGCATCTTGCCAGAAAGTCAAGTCCTGTAGGGCTGGGAAGAGAAAGTGTGTTTTCTGGAGGTCTCTAAATGCTGCGCGGAAATATTTGTCCTTTGCACAATACAAGGAATTTGCCATGCAGTAATTTCTTTCTCCATTGACAGCTAACGGGTGTTTTGAAAATGGTTGGGGTTGATTCCGGTAGAGAACTTTCAAAAAGGTTTTGTAGCGTTGTATTTTGTTTGCTTGAATTGACTGACCCTGGCGCACATTTTGAGCTAGAAGTTGGTCGATGTTCATTTTTTTGACACCGAGCTGCTCCAGTTGAGACCTATAAGCTTTTGCAACGCTAGCATCGATAAAAACGACATTCTCAGGCAGCGCGTCAAAAGGAATATCGATATCAGGAGCAAACATCGCCGTCTGTGCCGTCCTGTACGAGGATATATCTCGAGTTTCGGCAGGCCAGATTGGGAGCTGTTCCAATAAACCCTTCGATTGGGACTGTTCCTTTAATAGCACGGTCATCATAGTAGGTTCAAGGAGTTCCCGTAAAACCTTAAACGTCGGAGTTAGTTTAGAAAAGAGATCAAATATTGGAGGCCTCAAGATCGAACCTCAATTCCGTCCCTTTTAAGACTTTCTATAATGTATTCTTCAATCGAATGTTGGGTTTCAAGAGCAAGAATCTCGATAGATTTTAGAAGTCGGTTGAAACCCAAAGCTCCTGTGAACTTTCCGATATGTTCTTGAGGTAACTGTTTTTTCGGAAAGGCCGATGTATCCAACAAAATAAGACCCTGGAACGAATTTAGGAGTTTAGAGATATCGGGACCAATATCCTCGGGTTGTTGCCTCAAGACGGCCGCAAAAGAGCCGCTAGAAAATTGGGCAGGCGAAATAAAAACAGCATCAGTATCAATGTTCTGGCCGACCCGCTCTCCGAAATACACCTCCAAGTCTCCCAGAACGCCTAAGCATTTTTTCTCTTGCCCCGGGTCCTGGTAAATGTATGTCTCATAATACTCCCACATTTTTTTGAGCCATCTTATGCGGAACTCGCTGTCTTGCCTGTCATTTATCTCTTGATATAGCCTAGGGATATCTGCAAACTCGAAGTATTTGATATTAAGATCACTTGTTATAAGACTTTTGACCACATCCTCGTCAAAGTCAGGATGAACAGAGATCTTTGGAACGAAATCCAATAGACTCCGTTCCTGCGGAGTACGAGCTACTAAATAGCAATCGGCAGACACTTTGAGACGAAACGTACCCAAGTTTTTGTCTGCGAGAGGTAGGAGTGTACTGCCTTTCAAATTGGGAATCTTAACTTCCCCCGCGGGCGGTATGGATATATTATCTTTGAAAAAATCTTTGAAGATAAATAAAAACAGCGAATTGAAGAAGTCTAGGCCTCTATCGTTTTCTGGATCGTTTTCTGGATCGAATTCTTTCCAGATTTGTAGTAGCTTGCTGCTATGGCGACGGAGATGATCCAAGAAATAGCTAGAAGACAATGATTCCATTGATTTCGCCTGGCATTCGATAAGATATCTCTTGATTTTCGAAGGCGGTGAGACAATATTATGAACCCCTAGCCTCAGAAGAAGCGGAACAACAAATTTGCTAACGTCACGCTCCAGGAGATCGAATACGACATCGCTAAATCTGAGCCTAAAAGATTTCTCAACGTTCGAGCCGGCGGCAGATGAAGGGTTTTGCTCAGCCGTAACTGGGGGGTAGAGACGATATGGACTCGCACTCAGTCTATTCCAAAATGCAGTCGATATGGTCTTTGATATAACGTCGCTGTTTTCTGATGGATATGGTGGCCAATAATTATATCCAGCGTCGCCGTGGTTTTGCATCAGGTAGATTACCAAGGTCAGATACAGTCTAGCAACACCTTCTTCCAATATCCACTTGTTCCATTCCGAACCCTCCTCCATCTCTGATTCTTCGAGTGGGGTTGTTAACATTCGATTACTTTGAACAACCATATTCTGAAAAATTAGAGACGTTAGCCATGTAGGTGAGCAACTAAATTCCTACCACAGTATCTTATCCAGAAGAGCGGAGACTTTTGGTCTTCGAGATACAAAAGCAATTTCTACAACAGGGTTTACTTACTGCATTCACGTGCACCGGAATTTCCATTATGCCAGATCTTCTCAGCGGCAAAGTCATGTAGTTTTTACCACGGAAACCTTCTAATTGTGGAGACATCAATGCGGCCAGACCATATCTTGCTTCTAGCCTATTTTCTATCGAAACTTTTACCAACTCGTTGTCGAGGTCTTCCTCAGATTTTTTGCCGGAGATCACGCACCACTCTCTGTCGGTTCTCTGGACGCCTTCATCTGTTGTACACTGCGAGTGGATAATGAATCTCTTGATGTTCTCTGTTTGGGCGTTAATAGTCAGGTCCTTCCGAGATACTTGCCAGACAGGTTCCTTAGAATTCTTCTCAAAGAAGGAAATCTCCTTGACCTTTCCAAGGAAGAGTAAAGAGTTTATCGCGTCTTTATAGTAGGTCATGAGGTACTCCCGTGTTTTTCCGAAATCAATATTTCCTTTTTTCAGTGTTGACTCGTAATTTGGAGGTCTCATAGGGAATCGGAATATTGTCCCGTTGAAGTATGTCGTTTCTTTGTCGAATCCACAAATATCCTCAAAAGGCAGAAGCTGATCAGGATCTTCAACTCATTAGTTCTGATGTATCTCTCAAATTAGAAATATGAGCGGATCACATTTTTTGCGAATGTCCTTAAGCTTTAACTTCATTCCAGCTCGACGCCTCCTCGTTTCTGAGTTCAAAGGCAGGTATTCCCCTTCTGGACTATCAAAGAATTAGCAGCAAAAAATTATCACGAAAATGAGATTCGTATTACTCAAATATCACAAAAGAATCGCCTGAAATAAAGCTTGGCACAGAGGTCCAATGATACCTAAATCCCGGTAAGTAATGTTTTAAGCTGTTTAGATGTTAAAAGAGTCCTTTACATAGTCAGAGCCCCCCTCCCAAATTTCCCAATCTTCGACTGATCCTCCCGTTTCGATCCAACCCCAATATCAATGACAGCTCTAAAATCTTTATCACTAAATTCTTCGTGGCCGTTAGAATTTAAAATCTCCGAAGTTCGCAGGTTGACTCACGGCCATCATTAAAACAGAACAGAGCGGGCCCCTGGGCTTTCTCTAGTCCTTTGTCAATCAGTTTTTCTACACTATAACCCTCAGAATTGTCAAGAATCCAGGTTATCTTCGTCGCTGATCCAGAATCTTCGGCGTTGGCAAGATACTCATTAAATGTGGTAGCAGCTCCGTATCTGTTCAGTGTATCGCTGATAGCAGTGACAGGACTCTCCCTCTGGGCAAACTCAAAGTTAGGATCAACAAGAGAGTCTAAGCTTCGGTTCTGAAACGTCGCGATCTTGAGTTGTTTGATAGTTTCGAGGGAGATTTCTTGGTGGAGGACTGCTTGGTCTGCGTCGTCAGGGCCAGGATCACCGGCAGTAAGGTCTTTCAACGGGAGGAGCAAGCATTCGCTGTCGGGTGCTTTAAAGCCATCGAGATACTCCTCCGCAAATCTTGCCCCTACTTCTTTGACAATGAAAAGCGCAACCCTAAGATCATTATCATTGAGAGGCCCTTTATCCGCAAGCTTGTCTTGGAGCTCTTTCAACTGCGATGAAACGTTAGTCCGGATCGTATCACAACACTGAACAAATGACTGTGGAAATACCTGGCGAAACGTTGGCATATTATTCATCCCCATTTTCTCAAGAAAAAACATGCATAATGGACTTTGCTGGAATTTCGGCGACAGAGTCCCAAAATACGGTGAAAGATCACCGTATGGAAGATCGTGGGGGAAAACATCGCAAGCTCTATGATAGAATCCACGGGTATCAGGGACCCATTCATCTTCTATAAAATCTTTCTTGCTCTCTATTAATGTGCCGAACTTATGATCATAAGTAATTAAGAATCGCAGTGCTGTGCTATCCCTGGCCTTTGTCGCACCCTTCAGTTGCCGCAAAATATACTTTGCTGGAAGCGGTTTGTCCCAGCCCAAGACCCTCTCCCATTCCTGAGAGACAGGTATTTTCATGACAGGCATTGCGTACTTAACCAAGGCTTCGTGCTTTAAACCTCTGCATTCTGCAGCATTATAAAGCCCATCTTTCTCCCCAGAGGAAGCTGGAATCCATTCGCAAATTAGGTGTTCCTCGGGAAGCTCCTCGCGGGGTTTATAATTCGTGATTAGCTTTTCTGCCTTCTCTTGAACTTCCTGTGTTGTGTGGGATTTTTGCGAATATTCCAATATCCTGTCAAGCACAAACTTGTGATCTATTTTTGATATCATCCCAAGTTCTCTGAGTGCTGAAATATACTTATTATAAAATTTTGAAGATGGTATCCGAAGTTCCTCTGGGAAAAAGTACTCTTCGAGGCTTCTATCGACCACGTCTGCTGGACACTTCTGCACTTCTCCATCTTCGTCAACAGGTACAATCTCTGTTCTACTAAGTTGTTGCTTGCATTCATCCGATAATTCCTCAAATTTTGCCAGCGCAAAAGTGACCAGTTGAACTCGCAAGAGGGGATCTCTCGTTGTATTAATCTTCGGTATAACGAAGTCCTCAATTATCTTCCCCATGGAGGGGCAAGGCATTAGCCCTATACTGAGTATGGGACCCCCGGTGTATTGACTAGTATCGATAAATTTCGTATGATCCGCATCTAACTTCACCGGGATCTCATCGATGCCGATATATGTGAAGCCGTCTCTCAGGGAGATCCACGGTCTTATTCAGTTCTAGTCAGCTATACTCTCATATGGACTGTGATGATTTTCAGAGACTTACTGATTTGATGAAACATCATCAGTACTAGCGCTTATTGGAACTGCCTCTCTAAAAAGGCTTAGCATACCTATCCTTTCCCTAGCCACTTTTTTTTCCTTCTCTGACTTCATGTTCACTTTGATCTCTCTACCCAAGTGCTCCAGAACTTTGACCTTCGACTCATCAGGCAATCGGTCCACAAAATTTGTTGAGTTCTCCAAAAGCCAGCTAATCAGGTACTCCACGTTCTCTGAATCATCTATATACCTCAAATCACGCAGCGTATCCGTAAAAGTCGAGAACACTTCCCCAGTATAAATAGGGTACTTTGTTCCATCACGTACATGAAGGTCCCATGCTGCGCCCTTCAGAAATCTGCCAATATATCCAAGATTTGAGACATCCAAGATAGAAAATCTCCTCTCTGTAGTTGATATCCTATGATAAACACCATCCCCCATGGTAGGAATAAGCCATAGCCCGTCCAGCACAGCTAGATTCGCCGAAAGTTGTTTGTGATTATTTTTACCTATATTTCCAATCCAGTCCCAGAAAAGCTCGACGAGTTTTCTAGATTCAGGAGATGATAGAGTGATAAAATTGGCGTTCCGGGCGGGGCGAGGGTTGGTGAAAATGTAGTTCTTACAGTAGGAAGCTGCCTCTGCTATTGTCCAGGTGGATACGCACGTTGCATTATCAAGTTCCTTAATATTTTTTTTCATTTGTTGATATGTCTCGGGAGACAATTTCTTACGATCGATCATCCTAGGATAGCGCTTGAATAGCTCTGTCTCCTTCATCGTGACTGGGAAAAATAGTTTCTGTTCTGAATGATCGAAACTGCAAAATTTATCGTTCGAGACTGGAAGAAGAGGAGCTTGGAAGAATCCGAGGGACGTCCCATAGTCTCCACTTGATAGCGCATAGTCCAGCAGAACCCCCCTATTTTCAGGAGTGAGATTTTCCAATGAATCTTTTAGTTTCGACAAACGGTCTCTAGCTGTGGCCACAGTAAGCTCTTCGAACCCCAAATCCTTGACATTGAGCTTTGACAACTCGGATCTTCTGTCCTCTGTCGGTATCACAACCAGGCACCCTGCTTGACTTAGACCATCTCTGATGGCTTTTCCAACATTTGATGCAAATAGAACCTCCTTTTTTTTGCCAACACGCCCACATATAGTTGGTAACAATCTCAAGTCTCTTTCAACAATCCTCTGAAAAACCAGACTCAAAACTCCCATCCACAGCTGCCCGGCTTGCTCTTCACCCTGTATGCCAGCCGGCCAGAAGTCCCATCCCGTGTGTTTTCTTTCAGGCATACCATTCAGGAAATCAATGTTTCGTATCCACACGTGTGGGAGGCACTCTCGAAAGAGCCAGGTATTCCAAAATGCTCCGAGCTTCGTTTCAGAAGTATCAGACATAGTCCGGTCACCGCCAGCATGGATGTTGGAGCGGTCTGGTGTGACGGAGAAGAGTCCGTGGATGTGAACTGGGTGCTTGGTATGCACTGGGAGAGGAAGGGTGCTGAATAGGCGGCCGTTAAATGGCATAGTTGCCTGCAGATAGTCGTGGTATCAGTATAAGTAAGAAGAAATCAATTCTGGTGAACAAACCTCAACCGGTGTCGCGATAGCAACCCAGGAAAAGAGCTTCTTCTCCCTCGCCCATTCCTGCAACTGCTTGTTTTCCGCTTCTTTCTTCATATAATGACTGATTATAAATTTCTCCGCCATCACAGCCTTCTCCTCGCCTTTGATGGTCTCTAAGGCAATTTCCATAACGAAATCCTTCTCATACACCTCCTCAATCTGCTCTACAAATACCTCTTTAAATCCCTTGTTGACACCGTCCCTTCCTTCAGCCGTTACCACAGCCTTTGCATAGAAGCTATCACTTTCAGGAGAATCCACACGCATCACGATAGTATTCACGTTCCTTAGAAATAGTAGGCTGTCTACTATCTCTTTCGCAAACTTCTCAAACACCTCTAGTATATCCTCCTGGCTTGTGGACTTGCCTGGAACAATTTTACTCTCCAGCGATGTACGAAGTGGAAGTCGGATTATTGTCCCGAGAAATGGGTTGTCGAAGTCCTTGATAATGCTTGAGAAGGCAGAGAGTTGATTCCCCATTTCGCACCCGTTCTTAATGTCTTTTACGTAGTCCCAACGGGGCCCCCCAGGCGATTGTGGAGAGACGTCCTTGGACCATGTGAGATGAGGGTCAAGGATAAGTAGGTCCCCGCCGGAGAGAATAGAGGGTGTATCTGTCCAATTATACACCTATTTAAATATGGTTACGTTCATTTAGTACTAGTACAAACTAGAATTGAGGGCAATGATAGCAGGCGCAACAAAAACCTACACTATTGAACCCCCTCCCAAACTTCCCTGTTACGCTCATGTCACTAGCCTTCCTGCTGTCACCAATACGGCTCAATGAACCAAAATCTTCTTCGGTAAACATGCTATCACTATATGCCAACAGTGCAGGCCCTTGGTATTCCGCTAGATCTGGGTGCAGAATGTCCGTGGTTATGTGGGTCTTCGTGTCCAGCACGAACTCGATGGTAGTGGCACCGGCATCGTCGGCGTTCTGGCAAAGCTCACGCAGGACACCGCCGCCAGCTGGGTATTCAAGTATGATATTACGTAGAATAGTCGTGAGAGGTTGATGCTGCGCGTTATTGCTCTTGGGCGCTGGCGCCGGCATTTTGGTAACTATAGACTAGCGGTACTGTTGATATGTGGATTTCACGAATGGTTGCTCTGTTTGAATCGGACTGAATCGGGCTGACTTTCTTCAATATATACGAAGTTTGGAAGAATGTGCCTAGAGTTTGATCCAACCAGAAATTTCAGGCATCCACTCTATTTCAGTTCAGCTTAGTGTTACACAGAACTACCTGGAGCAACAATGCATGCATGTATACCTTTGTTTTGACTGCAAAGATCTCGTCCAGAATTGTAAGTAAGTGCTTGTAGCCGTTTCTACTAATAGTCCCAAGCGCCTAAGTCAAACCCCACAGTTTACTGCCTATGATTATTATATAATGACATCCCTGGCTAGCTGGGACAACGTAAATACATGTACAGTCGCTCACCTAGTGACGGCGGATCCTGTCTGATGGTTGTGTTTGCAGTAATTTCCCCTTGGCGTCCCAAAGTTAACTCTGTTATTGGCCTCAAATCCCTGACCGCCATCAGACAGGATCCGCCTTCACCCCGTGAGTGACTGTACCTACAGTACAAGTTATTTAGAGATGATATCTCAGTAGTACTGGGAGTGGGCTTTATGTATAGTATAGGAAAAGACTAGGCACAAGCTAGTAGCGAATACTCATGAGTTCAAGAAAGAGAACAGTCCTATATGCCAGTCAACTCTATATAAATGTACATGTAGTGTTACGTTACGTCGACTGTCGATTAAATTTCCTGCTGTCCCGGGAAGTATTTATGTACTGTACGCATCAAACTTAAAGCTCGGAGCATCCCTCAGCCTTCTCCTCACTCTTATATCCATGGCTTGGCTAACTCAGAGACACATAACCGACCCGAGGCCCAGAGAGAAATCCACCCCCTCCGCGGGGTAAAGGCACAGTCCGTCCAGCCACACCAACAGCATTATCAATGTATTGCTTCACGCACGGTCCACCTGGTAATTCTCCGCTTCGCAACTCGCTTGCTTGCCGCCGTTTGAACTGGATGTGGGCTGCTGAGTCAGGCGTCCATCATAACCAACCTCATCTAGAGCAATGCCTGAGAATTAAGTGAAAACAAAACCAGTCTGTAACATTAAGCTTGAGAATTGAATCAAGAATTATATACACTAGTAATGAACAAAAACGCCTAGGGGTGTCCATGGGGGAAGGTCATTTTTTTCTTCTTTCAGTATTTTAGGTAGGTAAGAAGCGCATAATGTACAGTCTCCCCTACCGTACAGGGTGATACTGAAAGGCGGGAGAGAACTTAGGAGTCGAGAAAGAGGCAGATGAACAAGACGGGGAAAGAAAGCTTAAATGGCTTGAGATTGTTACATCGTCAACCAATACTCTTCCTCGATTCGAAAAAGGAAACGTGGGGAAGACAAATGCAAAACGATCTCCAAAATGTAAATAAAAGAACAGGAGAAACCCCTAAGGAAATAGAAACAAGAAAGAGTCCCCAAGCAAAAAGACAATCAGGCAAGACAACACACCAACCAACCATCCCTAAAAAAAAAAACCCCATGAAAGGGTCCGAATGAAAAAAGAAGCAATCGACCGAAGCAAGCAACCCAATGCCGATACACCAACCTATACCATAAATAACCAAGGTCCATCATCGTTTTACTCCTCATTGGTTGAGTAATGGTGGCTCATTCACCGAAACTCAACCGCCCCGAAATACCTCTCAGGCACATGTTTCAGCTCCAGTCTCTGGAACTTTTCGGATTTCGCATGGAAATAGATCCCATTCACAGTACCGGAGGCCTGATTGAAGCAGATATAATAAAATCCTTCAAAGCTTGCCCCCAAGATCTGCTTCACCCTGTGGTCCGGAACCAAAAAGTACTCCTTCCAGCGCATGAAAATATGCTCCCGCTGCGCGAAGTTCTTGTGAGTGAAATCTGAGCGCTTCGCTTTGGTCGCTAGTGGCCGATATGCGGGGAACCGCGCCCAGTGTTGAAAGTCGTTCTTCTCGCTAGAGCCCCATTCGGGACGGCGCGTTTGGAAGGTGTATTTATCACCAATCATCTCCCCCTCAAAGTAAGTTGTCAGGGTGGGATGGTCTTCAGTGAGGCCTATTTTAATTCTAAGGTTAATTTGGCGCCTAATTCAATTGAGCCATGAGGGGTTGCACCTTGGATACGGAGATAGCCGCAAAGGAAAGATTCGCTCATGTCAACGTGTTTAAGCTCTACGTGAACATCATAGGTAGACCTGTCGGAAGTCTGCTTTCCAGAGAATTTGCTTCCAGGACGAAGAAAGGAACAAGAAGAAGACGGCAGTAACTATAGGGACCGAAATCAGCACTCGGTATACAAAGAGATATCTCACAATGCAGTTGCAACATACCCGTTTCGCGGAGAACTCATATGAGAGTGACGGGACGAATGGCGATTCCGAAGAAAGCGGCAACCCGTAAGATGCGGGCTGTTGTGAATGATCGAACTTAGGCTCGAGGGTAGGTGATGGTTCTGCGGAGGGAACATCTCTGTCCATCTCCTTCGTGACTGTCGTCGTCGTCGTTAATATTTCGTCATCGGAGGAAGAGGAGGATGAAGAGGAGCTACTGTTTGACAACAGCTGCTGCTGGGGCATGTTTGTCGGGGTTGAATCTTGCTGTCGCCGGGTGGACAGGGATGCTGAGTTTCGAAAGACGATAGGTTCCTCTGGCTCAGGGCAGGCGAGCTGGAGGCGGGAAGGACGGGAAGGGTCACCGACGGGGACTGTAGGGGTCATAGTAATAGTCTCATTCGGTGTTGGCATATTTGGGTATTATTTTACTAGATTCTTCCTTTTACTTTCGAGTAGGGTACCTTATGGTACGGGTATGGTATAGGAGGGGGCGGTTGTGCTTTGGTCTGGAGAGGGGCGTTGTTTATGGATGCGCACGGGCAACAGCACGATAGACGATAGTGATAGTGATAATGATCAAGTAAGAACAGAAAGAGGATAAAGAGATAGATTGAAAGGACAAGGAAGAGCGGGAAGATGATCAAGGGCAGAGGAATAAAGTTGCAGAGGGAGAAGAACTAGGTTATTAAAAGAAGAATCTTTGCTCCTCACTGAATGGAACTCTCGAGGCGATCAACAGAGATAGATGAGAGATTCTTTTTCTCCCCTGTTGGCGGGTATTTGACAGCGCTGGCAAGTGCACAGGGAAAAAAAATAACCCGAGTTCGAGAGAAGATTGGGTTTTGGACGAGAGATGCTGTTCGTTCGAGTGGGCCAGCGTTCGGCTTTGGGCACCGTGAGTGGTTGGTTGACAGATGGGTATGGTGCAGCAGCAGAGCAGTAAGTACATGTAGGCAGCTGGTGGATGGCGAGTGTAGAGTGCCTAGTGTGTATGTAGGTCTAGGTGCCAAGATTTTGTGGGGAGGAATAAGTGGATAAAGACTTTGGTACATACAGCAAGCAGTCCGCCTAGAACCTCCCTCTCTATCCTACTGCGTTTCTAATTGGCCTTTGAAGAAAGACTCAGGAGAGAACCAGACCACCATACACCGTCCACCATCCAACAACCTTCCTTTTCTACCTGCGAGGATAAAATATGAACTAGACATGGTACCCAAGAACAGGCACATTCAAACGGCAATCCACACAAGAATGGTCACTTTTGCGTCTCGTGCTACTCAAGACAACGGCCGCGGCGGCGGTGGACAGGCCACTTGGTTGCCTGTTTGCTTCCAGTCCCGCTCACCTATCCAAGATACATATCACCAGGTACTCATTCATAAAACAGGTACAAGAACTCTTCTCTACCCACCCACCCCCCTTCGCAGTTGCTGCAGTTAGAAAAACCTCCTGCATAACTCCCGCAATTCATCAATCAATCACGTCTATCTACTCTACATACATACATGTATGTAACTTTCTTTTGTTCCTATTGATACATGTACCTACATCCTACCACCCATCGCCGTTCATCTTCTGCACTGGCATACTTCATCTTCTCCGTGCGCTACCCCGAAACCCCGCCAGCTGTAATGGCAATATGAGATCGCACACAATAATATTTAAGTGACACCGGTGCCGGAAATCTAGCTCATTGATACCGAGGACGCGCAACCCACAATTGCAATCATCCACCCCCATCCACCATCACCAAGCCCATTCACCCACGATCGCACCATGGCAATTAATCGGAAGGTCGAACAGGTAGGGCAGACCACATCGGCCAAACTGAACTCACCCACCTCAACTTACCCGTCCCTTCGGGTCTCCCCGTCCACGACCCTTCCGGCCTGGTTCGTCAACTCATAATTCCGAGACATTCACACACAATCGTCCATACGGTATTGTACTCTAGCTAACTTCCGCCCCCGCCGCCCAAAATAAAAGAAAAGGAAAAAGAACTAGAGTACATACCTACATAAAGTACTTACTTAGATTCCGATTCCCGACAAAAAAATCTTAAAAACTAGGCACGTGACACAGCACACCCAGCTTCTGGCGGTGAGAAAAGAAGAATTGCTGTCAACCTCGAAAATTCTATGCAGGAGTACATACATGGAGCAGACATACCACTCCATTGCCCTTCGCGCGGGCAGTCGTTGGTTCGATCGAAAATCAGCACTCGGACCCATCTCGCTATATGTCCGGCAGTTCGGTTCACTTTGAAAGGCTCTAGACTAGGCTGCAAGAAGAGTACGACTTTTTGAGTAAGTAGAGCGTGTATGAGCTAGAATAGAACAAAACTGGCTAGGCATGCATAAGAAGTACCGGTACATACAGCCCTTGCGTTGACGTTAGCCCTGAGCACCTGAGCACTCTACTTTGGGAGCTCGCGAGGTGAACTACATACATGTAGATAGCCACTTTATGCACGAAGCCCTCAAGCCACGATATGCTGGCCAGATCTACTGCACGACAAGCCACAGAAAGACAATATCTTACGTTGATCGCGCGAGTAGGCTACAGTTCTTCCAAACAATTTTTGTTTGCGAATTCTGATTGTAAATCAAGTAAGATACAAATAATATTCTAATCCCACAACAATTTGTCTTTAACTGGCCGTTTATTTAATTCGTTCATGTACCCTACGACTTATTGAAATAAAAGATCTACATCTATCTTCGCTTGAGACCTGGTGCAGGTCTAGGAAACGAACTAAGCATTGCAATACAAACGACTACGATCGAAGTGAGATGCTTTAGCGTCTATCACATGTATTTATGTCGCGGGGAAGCAAAAAACAAAAACAAAAGACTCGAGTGATGGTCTGTGAGTTGACAGAAAGCTTGTATTACTCTACGTTACCCCAACGTTATTAGAGTTGGGCCATCTAATTAACTCTCTAGACTCAACTTAGTCTGGTTACGTGATGTTACATTCGTACTAATTCTTGGCCACGTTTTCAAACACCAACCTCATCTGGTACTTTTTCCCAGATCACCAACGACCACCACCGCCCGAATTGGCCAATTCATGCCCGCTCCATTAATTGTATCTTTCCAAACCCGAATCACATTAATATATCATCATCATTGTTTAAAAGTCTCTGTGTTCATGGAAAATACGGTAAGAGACGCTGCAGCTTTTCGAAACAGCTCTGGGACCAACCACTCAGCTGCAGTGTTGCGATTTGACGCAGTATCATTATCAGGCTCCAACCCCTCTAGCTACCAAATTGAAGCCGCATCAAAACAATCTGATATTTGCCTGAATATAGTTGGCTATGGCTTACACTTGCTCGTACTAAGAGGTCCAGAACGGCGCATCTCTACACGTCTATTTGCCATTTTTCTGCTCAATCGGCCACGGTGACGCGACCATGTCAGCATCGTTTAACCCATATCCGAGGAGATCATCTCTGCGGACTACCCCTGATTAAATGGCTTGATGTACGAATAATTGCTTTTTAAGTCGCCCACGGTGCTTGTCACATCTTTACCGTCACATCTTGGCTCATGGGGATCCGGGGTCGATTTTTCCTTGCTTGTTTCTATTTCTAATCTCTGAAACCCCGGTTAGACACCCGTGGTTCCGATCCCGCTTATTTTTCATCTCTGGCTAAAATCGCTGTCCGGTTTGTGGGGAGAACTGGGGAGTATGGTGGTATGGTAGAGTATCATTTACGAGCTGTCAAATTTTATGATCCGCATAGCGTCCAAGGAGTGTTCTACCGGTGCCATGTGCCAGGATAAATCTGCTTTGCATACAGAACTGCCATCTGGACACTCATAATTCCTCAGAAAGGTTATTCGTGGCGACCTTGGAGATTATCATGACGAAGTGCGGGTTTCGACCCGAGTTTCAAATGATGAAGATGAGTGAAGATTAAGGAGATGGATCATATTTGTTTTCCCTCCTCCCACCCAGGTACCCGGAGAAAAGGTAAGTATCCAACTAGCGAGAACGCAATTCTACCCTAATACTCAGTGCATACTGCTGACGACCAGTAAGATTTTGGGCTTACTGGTTGAAACAGAAATACAGGAGTCTTGCGAATCGGAGGTTTTATTTTGAAACGATGCAAATCCCGTGGCATTACTCCATGTGTTTGTTGCCAATATTTATCGTACAATAACTTTGATGAATAAGTGATATAAGTATAACCCCGTGATTTATATTCACACATCCAGGTTGTGCCTGTCAGGCCATAGATCACGGGAAATCACTCGGTTATTATCAGCCGGCAATTTCCGTGTGTTGTGTACCATACAGTATTAGTTGGCTCCAACCTTATGTGTCTATTGAACTCAGAATCTCCTCATTACAATTTTTTCTAATTCAAAACTTTGGTTGATGAAACCTTTTGTGTTCCTGCGCTAGCACATCTAGAATATATGAGACCTTTCATGTTCAGCGACTAGTCGGCCCAGGCCAGGGGTAGGCCGTAGGTAAACTTATAATCTTTGGTGATACAGTTTCAACACATCAAGCTTTTTGACTTTGAAGTAAAGTGTGACTATGGATAAAGACCCTCTCTAAGAAACATTATTCCCAGCCTAGCTTTCCAATGGGCTATCCGGACATAAATATTCGCCGAACCGGAATATTTTAGCTGATACAGCTCACCTATATTATTTAGCTCAGACTAAAAGACAAAGTCTGTGTACAGCCTAGGTACGGCTATGAGAGAACTTCTGCTTCCTCCGATAGCAACACAGAGGTGGTATATCCCAACTACCACCGACTAATGATTCCTGTGCCATCAAGCAGAACAACTTATCTCTGTATGTATACATAGATAGCTCAGGCTACAAAGGTTCTATAGACCGGTTGGCCTAGTCCATTGAAAAATATAGAGGGCCTGACCTGGTCTGGTCTATTCCTGAGAGGGCTAGCTCAAATCTGTACTGCCTGTTGAAAAAGCATGTGCCTAGCGCTAGCCTTCTACCAACAGCTAAAGGTTCATGTCAAAGGCTATGTGCTAAAGACTCAACTGGGCTAAAAGCTAAGGCCAGGGCAATCATTTCGGTGGTACTCTATATATCCAGGATGAGAAACCAGCCCCTGGCTAAATTCCCATACATGTCGTAGGAACCAGACTTGGATATCTTGCAATTTGTCTGTCCACACTTGTGTCAGCCTGTGCATGATCAAGATGGCTTTAATAATATCTCTTCTCCTGGTAGAACCTTTTTCTGATGCACTTGCGTATTTAGGAACGAATTCCATTACCCCGGCGATAGTCCATTGTTACTTCTATATCCTCGTGCGCGTTGGGGCATCGCCTCACTTTGCTAGAACAGGGCAGTACATAATATCTGGCCCCAAAAAAGGCACCTTTACTAGTCTCGAGCGTCCTTGTGTACGGAGGGATCGCACGCTGGAAATTTACATGTAGCCATAAGCTCAGAGAGTGCAGCAGCGAGTTATCTCAATTGTATAAACGTGGGTAAAGTATACGCACATTGTATCTGCATAGACGAGGTAGCAGCCACCAAAAAAACACCGTTTCAATCTACATATCCATAACAAGTATTCTACTCCGCCTGAAAAGTCGCCCCACTGGCTCTATCCATCAAGTTACAGAGCGCCCCGCCAGCCAGCGGGGTAGGATTGGTAAACGGTTGAGCCTCTCACCAAGAGACCCCTACTAGGTATATTCGGTGAAGTCAGTACTTGATATATGTGTTCTGTTGACCAAGGGGCTGCGATACAAATTCGCTTTGTTTTTAGATAAAGAAGGCTCATACAGATTTATCCCCTGAGTCGTATCGACAACCAATATTATAGTCCTTTTGGACCAAAAATTTCTTCGGGTTTTTTCAACCAAGAGTTCAGAAAGGCCTGTGACAAACGTTTGAGTGCACAGAGACGTTCAGTAGCAAGCTCTTCATCTTTGAAGCAATTAGCGGTAAACATAGCGTACGTGAATGTCGGCATATTTTGATTTTCCACCGTTAATATACTCGCTCGTCAATTAAAAGGTCAGAAGTCGTTGCAACCAAACCCCCACACAAAATTCCGACCTTTAATTAACGCGCGAGTATATAGGAACTCCACTACGACCGAGGGGATAAAATTCAAAGGTAGCTAGGGTAGAATTTCACCTTCGACATGAGAGATGTAGCCTCCTAAATTTGACTAGGTCTCGTGGAAGTAATGAGATATGTCAAATATATATTATAGATTGACGGTCAAGCAAAAGCAGTATGATCCAGTGTGGTCCACGAGGAGGCTCGAGGCGATGTTTGAGGATATCCTCGAGATACCTCATTCTCGTTGGCCTCTGTCCTTGTCTGTCCTCAAGCGAAGGATATAAATACACTGGTCCTCGTGGACCACACTAGGCCATCGTCACGGTGGTAGTGATAGTGCCGGTAGTGTACCCAGGTCCTGCGCCTACCGTCTCAGGTTCTAGTTCCTTGGCAATCGAGCGAGTGATATTCCATGATTTACGTTCTCCAGTACCCGTCCCCAGGTTTCGTGCCCCCAGGACATCGCGGCACGCAATCCACCCTCGCCAACCTTATCGAACTCTATAGTGGACCATTATTACTAGCGATAGTATGCTCTGAGGTAGCAGAAAAAAGAAGAAATACTGAGAGACAAAAGACTTATGTGATGAGTATCATCCCTCAAGAGCGTCGCTACCATATTGGGCATTCTCATCACTGCTTCCATCCCGGGTTGAACCGGAGATGTCATGCAACGTAGTAGAGGCTATTACCCCTCGACCACGCCACGATGTTGTCAATGAGGCTTGGGTGGTATATAACTGGCTGGACAGCTCGTCTGCTTGGTAAGAGAGGATTCCTCGGCCAGTCGTCACCGTCACCAGCACCGGCACCGCCACTGCCGATATCGTCCTATTTTGGACCGTGGTTGGAATTAACATCGACGACTGCACTGGCAAGTCCACTTACTATATCGGGGAGCTTGGTGAACGGAGAGGCACAGTTCTCAGCATGGTGAACAGGTTGATCCATTCAGTTTATATGGGCTTGATGAACCGGTCGCTCCCGTGCCAACTTACAGCTTGGTGGATAGAGAAACAAATATAAATATTCCCCCTCGTATTTAGGCCTATCTACGTACCAAGCCTCTGAGTGAGACGAAAAGGACTCAGAAGAAATACCAGGGGCAAGGCAGTTTAAAGAGAGCTTCCCAGGCTCATATCCCCTACCCAGCCAGTAGTAAGTACTTCTCCTTCGTAGATTCCACTAGACCACTCTTCCGCACACTTTTCCAGGCTACTGTGTATCCTCTTGTCCCTCGTCGTGGCTAATTGGGATGAGAGGGTGATGGGGGGCGGCTCCGACACAAGCCCTTTGTTTTTTTTTGTTTAATTCATTAATTGCATGCAACCTTGCAGGACACAAGCCCTTTCGATTCCTCGGCCTAAATCCAAATCAACAGGAGCAAGGAAATAGGGCGGGGGCGTGAGGGTATGATTCTGTCCCTCTGGCAACGTGAGCATGCGGAGCGGGGTTTTGGAAGATTTGGGTGTGATGAGAAGAAAAGAAAGGAAGGGGAAAAAAGAAGTGGGGCTGTCTTGGCCAGCGGAAGCTTAGGCTAAGTCTTGAGTTTTATGCAGTCCTGAGATTTTAGAGATGGCCATGCTCTTGTAACCATGGAGAGTCAAAGTATCGATGCCATGCTTGTTTATCATTTCAAGCTCCCAGATTTGTGCGGGCTATTACAGTGTCAAGAACATCTGTCTGCGGTACGATATGCCCCTCCGCCAAAACCTTCATTCACCTTTTGATTATATGTAACCTGATTTGAACTTGTCGTCATAGCCATATATAGTCTCCCCGGCCTAAGCAAGCTTCGCGAGTTTTCACACCAGAACCATCCACACAGAGACACTCATACCTGGAGTTATAGCGGGCACTAAACAAGTAGATGATAAATATTAATTTTCACTACGGTATCTACATCCACCATGTGCAGACTTCATGAGGTCATCTACCCACTAGGTGTTCACAAGCGGTCACTCGGCCTTGGCAAGACCTTGATTTGGAAGGCGGGTATTAGTTGCAATGGTATTACTAGAAAATTCGGATTGCTTGCAGGTTCGCGATCTGGGGAACGCAGAGAATGAAGTCCTTAGAACTGTTGTTTTGGGGGACCCGCTCTTGGTAGTTTAGAGGACTGAGTTCTCTGCGTTCCCCAATCCCGAACCTGCAGGCAATCCGAATTTGCTAGCTAAAAAATAGTAGTTGCAATCTCAATAACTAGGAGCGAGATGGTAGAACCTCTAGCTCTGGCACCGCCTCAACTCATCCCCAATCTACATATACCTCGTAATTCTGGTGCGAGTTTCACATGCTACGGGCAACGAAGATTTTGGTAAGTTCCGATATTTTTATCCCCATAATGAAAGTCATATTCCAAGAAATAACCAGCTAACGAAGTACATACATGTCAAAGGGAAAACCTATTCCAAAGAGCGTCCCGGCCCCCCGCATCAAAAATAAACAAACATAAACAAAACAAAGACAAGATTATTTAATCCGGTGGCCTTCCTGGCCCCCACCCTCCATTACCCGTCTCCATGAACTCAATGCTCACGCATCTAGGCCTGGCCAACAATTCGTCATCCGCACCCTTCCTCCAGGGCGTCCCCAGAATTGGCCACAATGGTACCGCGCATACCTCATTCCATCCACAGGACTCTTCACACCTGTGCCAGCCCGCCCAGTCTACCCAGGCTACCAGCTCTTCTATGTTCTCTCTGGCCTTCACTACAATCTCTTTGTCAATGGAACCAGAGAAGTCCTCGTAGACACCGAAAGCAAGCTTACAGATGCCCTGCATGACGCCCTCTACGGCACCAACCAGCATCCTTTCCGAGTTGCCGATGCGGGAGAGGTCAATGCGGCCTGTATACTCCTTCACACACCGCTCCATGGCCGCTTCCGTGCTCTCATCACTGACTTGTAGGAAGGGCATGATAATCGCATGGCTTAGCCCGCGCGCTTTCTTGGACATTTCTGGGGTCGGCCTCATGAGTAACAGTTCCCGCAGTTCTATGATCCTCTCTAAGTATCGTCTTGCAATACCGTCCGCAAGCTCCCTCCAATCAATACCCGTACAGTATACGTCCTTGTTAAGAAGGTTATTTACAACCTCCGTCTTGACGGCCTCTGCCTGCTCTGGCGTAATAGCTGTAAGTCTATGAAAGCGCTTCACACCTGAGGGGTGCGAGACATTGTAGTAGGAGGTCATGCGGCAGTAATCAAGCTTGACGCGGCCCTCGGGGCTTGTGTAGTGCCATGTTGCGCTGCGGACCCACTCCCAGCGTGATTCAAGGGCGAAGGGGGAGCGCTGGCCAGGAGGATGGTGAGGGTGGCTACCGTTAGGTGGCTCGCCGTAGTAAGGTGGGGGATGATCTGGTGGAGGCTTGTCGCCGTCGGGCGGCGGGCAGTGGTGCGGCGGGCAGTGGTGCGGCGGTGGCGGATGGCAACGGTGTGGGGGTGGTGGGTGGTGGCATCCTGGTCGGTCCCCGCCATGGCCTGGAGGTGGGTGGTGTCTTCCAGGTGGTGGTCTATGGCATGGAGAATGTGGATGCTTTCCCTTATGCGGAGGCTTGCATGGTGAGTGGTGCCCATGATCTCCGTGATGTCCGTGCCCAGGCAAGAACCGTCCCAAAAACTTCCTGATTATTGATTTCCAGTCTCTCCAGGGCGGTGGGCCGTGCGGATGATGGCAGCCTGGAGGTGGGGGATGAGAGCAGTTTCCCTTCGGCGGTCCATGTGGCGGATGGTCTCTATGCGAGCAATGTGGCGGCGGTGGGCATCTATCCGGTCCATGTCCACCATGGTGATCTGGGGGAGGATGATCTCCTCTTGGGGGACTATGATGGCAATCTGGAGGCGGTGGAGGAGGACATTCTCCCTTTGGTGGTCTTTTACCATGTTTTGGTGGTGGTGGGTGGCATTCTGGAGGTGGGGATGGGTGCTCTCCCCTTGAAGGACCATGGTGACAATCTGGAGGAGGTGGGTGCTCTCCTTTTGGCGGTCCATGACCGCCTCTTGGCGGCGGATGATGGCAGTCTGGAGGCCCGTGATGGCAATCTGGAGGCGGTGGGTGCTCTCCCCGAGGTGGTGGGCGCCTATGCCCGTCTCTCGGCGGCGGGCTGTTATGGTGGTGGTCCCCTTCGTGTTTATGCGGGGGCGGGCAATGATCAGGCGGCGGCGGTGGACAGTGGTGTTCATATTCGCTCTCACTGTCATCGAACTCTTCGGAAACTTCCTCGAACTCTTCGGAAACTTCCTCGAACTCTTCGAAGTTTTCCTCGAACTCGAAGACCGTCACTTTTTCGGAAGTTGGCACGGTGACGTTGAGTCTCGATACCAACTCAATAGACTCAGACTCGAAATCACACCAAAGTAGCTCACTAAAAATATCGATAAGTCAAACTCCCTAAGGCCAGTATATAGATAAGATAGGGCAAACTTACAATCCTGAGTTCATCCTCACGAACCCCTCAACCACACCTTCACCCAGACCATTAGCCCACTCGCAAAGTTCCTTCCCCCGTTTATACTCCCCATACAACGGTCCCCCAGGTCTTCCTGGGCCTCCTGGGCCTCCTGGGCCATGCTCATCACCCTCCATCCTGTGACCCCAATCATCGTCCACAACCTTCCCATACAGGAACACATTCTGACTATCCAGCGTTCCCTCACCTCCCAGCGCAGCACTCATGCCGTCGAAGTATAACACCTTAATCGGTCGTGTTGAGGTATACGTATTCATAATGCAGTCTCCAAACGGCGCAATAATCCCATACGACATCTCACTAACCATCACCACTCATCAGTTATCACTCACCTCACTAAAACAGCCAAGAAAAGAGAAAGAAAATGCCTACATATCGAACGCGAACCACTCCGGACTCGGCGGAGTCTCCATGTCACGCCTGGCATGGTACAGTAGGGTGTGTGCAGGAATAGTACCGGGGATTATTGTGTGTCCCGTGGGTGCGAAGACATTCTGCCATTGTCGCATCAGGCCCTGGAGGGACGTGAAGACGAAGGGCGAAACATCGGGTTCGGTGTCATTGGGGTTTGATTCTTTCTCTCCTACTGATACTTCTCCAAGAGGTATCTGAGACGATGCAGACGCAGATACTGCTGCCGTACTGAGCAGCAGCGGAAGGATGGCTTGTTGTACCAGCATCCTGAAGAAAAGAAGACGGGCTCAGCACATTACAGTATGAAATGACAGCCAGGGCTGCGTAGGGGAAGCTCTTATAACATATAACTGTCCGCCTCCCCCTCTGGTACCCCCCACGCCCGTAATAATAGTTTGATACGTAGTGCATTTAGGGCAAACGAGCTAGATTGCTACTACTAACCTACCTACGTCCTCATATAGCCAGCGCCTACAGCCTCTCTACGTAAGTACATGTATGTCCACAAGACTAGGACTATATTCCGACCTATGTTCATTTTTTCCCTCCCTTCCCGGCGGCGCAAGGGACGCGCGTACGCTCACCTGTGCTCATTTATCCCGATCCCTGCGTGCAATAATTCCTTGAATTCGCTTATCCGCGCCTTACTCTCCCTTATCTAGTGGTGGAAACGGGGTGCTTTGGGGAAAAGGAGGACGTATGCCCTCGCATGATTGTTTCCTTTATTTAATTGGAGGTGAGTAGTGGATGGATTGATGGATGGTCGTAAGCATGATTAATAAATTCTGGAATGGACAGGGAGGGAGCTCCAATTTCTTGGGCGACGTCCTACGAAGCTTTGCCGAGAAATTCGGCATGGGCCGCCGGTGGCTAGAGCCGCATTTCTTGGCTTGCATCACGACATCGACTCTAACGTCAGGTCGGCGCACTAGTCTAAGTCTACAAATTGAAGATAAAAACAGTCCTTAGGAAGGTTAGATGCCTAAAATTTCTACTACAGTTTCGGGAGTCATAGTAAATTAGATGACAAAACGTAAAATGTCAGCCAATATGAAATCCTTGGCAAGTTCCTTCATTAGTACGCCAAGTCGAGGCAGTCTAGCATTTCATCCTCATCCACAGAGACCTTTTCGTTCTCGTCAGAGACCTTTTCGTTCTCATCTACAACGACATTTTCATCCTCGACCCCCAATTCCTTTGCTAGAATATCATCTCTAATCCTAGCGATTAATCTTGCGCATTCTTCGATCCTGCAAATCATTTCCTTGAATCCATCACCCTGCCAAGGATCATCTTTCCCAGCTCTCTGAACATTGCTATCCCTGGTCCAAGCTGGATGTTCAAACCCACCAATACCAGAACTTTGAAAGACACTGAAAACATCAGGGTCCCAGTCAGCAACACAACCGATATCTAATCCTTTTTGCTTCGAGAAGGCTTCGTTAACTTCTGTGTTGACAAGGCAGCAACCCCAGCGAGTGTCATGGTTGGTCTTGACACCCTTCCAAGAGATCGCAATACCATCGGGATAAAGTTGATTAACGTGCTGCGTATCAAAATGCTCGTATTTGGTGGTTTCGAAGAGATATGGGGTTCCCTTGATATAGTAACGGTATTTAGTCTTCATTATCACTGTTTCGACACTCATTCCAGGTAAATTAACGTATTTAATTCTCTTGACGGTTTTTCTGAGGTCCGGCCTACTCGGTAATGGAGGGCCGATTGGATCAGATTCGTCAGGAATTTCCTCAAGCCTGACCTTTCGCACAAACTCAGAAAAGATGGGGTAAATATCGGTGTCTTTATAGTAGTCGTATGTAATGAGTTCTATTTGCCAGGATATATCTCTTTCCAGATCGAAAACTTTGACGTCAACAGGTCCCCTGTGGTGCGAAAATGTGCTTCTAGATCGTTCACCACCAGTAAGGTTCTTGCGTACATGAAGCCATCTTCTCGCTCCAATTTTCCAAACCTCTCCAACCTCGTTGGTCATATCACTGGGGTGGTCCCCTAAAATGAGTTCAAACTTAACCTCGAGGCGAATATCGTTGGTTTGACCTGAATCGTCGTACATCTTGATTTCAAATGTCGCAAAATATGCGGGTTCGACTTTGACAGAAAGCGGTGGCTGCCTGGGGATATTGGGGTTTGGGCCTTCCTCATAAATGTCTACAAGACTGAGTATTTTATTATCTGCCGGACCGAAGAGGTCTGTACGAGTATCACATTCTTCTATGATCGCTTTGGCAACATATTCCTCTCCGATGCTATAAAATCGGTCAGTACTCGTCGATTATGGCTTAGGAAATAAACTTACTATCTAACAATCTCACCGGATGTTTGAGAATTACCAATCATATCGCAAAAATCCATCAACTCGAAGAGTCCACCTTTTGGCTTTTTATACCCAAAGAGCAATAATGTTCCGAAGTGAATCTTCATTGTTGAATATCCTCTGAAGTAGTAGATATCCTTTAGGCCTTCTTGGATTACTTCCTGTAGGTACCTGTAATTTGCTCCCTTTATCCTCCGTCTTTTGAGTTTCCACTCTCTCAAATATCCTTGCGTAGGAGCGGCTCCAGTAAGGAAAACTTGAATGCCAACGCCCTTTGGAGCATGCTTGATGGTAACTTGACGACCTTCCAAATTATGCTTCTTTACGATACGGACACCAGTACCAGGGAGCTGAGTTGATGGTGGATGGACTAAAAATCTCTTATTTGGCCTTCGATTTTTTGATGTTATCTCACAAAAGGCACCAAAGACCCTGTTCAAAGCCTCGTTGACTTTGCCTGGATTATGTCCAAGAATACGGAACATATTCTTGGCGCGAGAGAAAATGATATAAACCTCGCAATGAAACCTGATGTTATCAAGAGCTTCAAAGTTCATGCCGAGGCAGAATTGTGGGTTAATTTCCTGGGCCGGCCAGAGAAATACGCCAACTGCCTCGAACTTTTCGCCCTCGGCAGGTGGCTTACGAAATTTCTTACGTATGGCTGACTCCTGAGCAAGTCTTTCAAGGTGAGCTAGTTTCCGAGCACTGGGAACTGCATTGACCTTCGCCCAGGTGCCGCCATAACGGACCGTATTCTCTTGGATATCGGTGTGAATGTGGTCCATCAAGGCCATGAGATCCCTTTTAGCTAGAATGACATCATCTTCCGATCCCCATATTTGTATGTTCTAAGACTTTCTGTTAGCGCGGGACATGGTAGCTTGATATCAAACAGTTAACTTACAGGGTCATCTGGTTCAACTGGCATTGACAAATGAGTATTTGTCTTCACAGCAATATGACGAAGATTGGTATTTCTGGGGCCAAAGAACTTCTCATCGAATCCAGGATGACGCCTCAAAGGCAAACTGAAATGCGCTATAGAAGAAAATAGTATCAATAATCGATATTCTTGAAACACCAGCAATTATAGCATCGATAATAGGGAACTTACAATCAGGCTCAAATCCAGCTCTCTCAGCCCTATCAGCGTCATTATCCCTTAGAAACCCATCAGGGCCCTCGTAGCCGTCAGGACCTAGTCCTAACATATCAGGGTCGCTCAAGTAAAGATTTGGATTGATATAAACGGAACGGTCCGAGGCCCCCCATTCCGAATTCCGGGAAAATGAAACGCTCTCAGAGCGGTTCTGGGTTCTAAAGCTCGACCCAGATGGTGTGTAGGCCCGGCGGTCATTCACTTGACTTTGTGGCCTTGGTGGCCCAAGGCGATATTTAACCTGACCTCCAGAGGTCGAGGGGCCACTTTTGCTGTATTTATCGACTAAGTCATTGAACGAAGATGGCGGTGATGCGTTTCCGTAATTGAAAGAACCAGTCCTATTCTCTAGTGGGTAGTGGTTAACACTAGGAGGGACATTTGTTACCCAAGAGATAGGAGGCCTGGAAACTGTGTTCCGAACGGGTGGACAGGCTGTAGCTCTCTCATCTGCAGTAAACAGAGATGGAGTCGACTGTGTATGACTGGTATTCCCGTAAAATATCCTGGTTACAGGCCTATCTTGTGGAGTATCAGGTGCGGTACGAAAAGACAAAGTTGAATGCCTTGAGCTAGCTTCGGTGATATTTGAGGCTCGGGTGTGGGGTCTATCAATTGAAGAACGGAGAGATAAATTTGAGCGTCCTGGGCCATTAGCCTCGAAGATGGGTGAGGCACCGCTTGGCCTCTCCCGTGGAGAATGGAAAGAAACAGTTGACTGGCCTGCGATTGTGCCATCAATGGTAGTCCTCGAGGCTCGAGTTTCAGGCCTAGAAGCCTCTCTCCATTCACCACTGACAGTGGGGGCACGAGAGAGAAAAGTATCGGAGTCTACTTCACTGATGCTAGTAGCTCTGGAAGTTGTTGATTTGCCAGACCTGCCAGACTTTGCGGACTTTGCAGACTTAGGGGTCCTCACTTTACGAACTGCTTTAACTTCATCAGCTGGATCGGCCCAAGTATTTGGCCTGAGCTCATAGTCCATGGTTAAAGACTCTTATTTATGAAGCTCAATCTGTGGTGAGATGGATTGTCTGTCTTGTTGTGAGAAGTCGATAGTATCGTGGTTTGATGTCTGGGGATGAGAAGAAGCGACATTTACATACGTAGAGGCATGCACCCACACCCTTAGCCTAGATTTTGGGTGCCCTAATTTAGAGGTATGTCACAGCAGCCGTAACAGGTGAGCTTGGGGCAGCGGACGTGTACGCTTTCCTAAGCATACATTTAGTCTAGTGCTCATCCCCTGCGAGCAGCTTTCTTTTCATGGGAAGCTGTACGAGATCTGCAAGAAGCCGAAGATACAATCACATTACTTTCTCGTCCCATCATTTACATCACTTCATGATTTGGAAAATAGCGGGAATTTGACTATTGAATGTACCGTAGCAGTAAAATCAATGAAACCAGAATCCAGCCTGTATTAAAGGCTCTTGCTATCCCACTAGGGCCACCACATATCGGATTTTATACGTAACTCTCATGTACAAGCCAAATTCCATCCCGTCTAATTCCATCTCACTATATTTTGATAGATATTAGATTATATATCTGGCATGTATTATGCAGGCCTGTCAGATATGGAATATTTGAGAATATGGGCAATTAGAATGTATTAGATAATACGCTAGGCCACTTGACCAGCTATCCCGCATGTTTGATACCCGGTTATAGCTATAGTATTTCTTACTCTTTCCTTGCGTATCCAGTCATCTGGGGAGCTCAAAAAAAACAAAGGGTGGCCAGTAGGTCATGATGAAGTGCATCTAGGTCGTGATAGATTGCCATGGAAGTGCTAGGTGCCGCTTTGCCCTCGCTCCCTTAAGTATTACTTCCCGGCCACTGACAATTGTGGGGCGAGCGTGGTCTACTCTAGTGGTAGACGCCTCGTCAACAGAGGACACCGAGTGGGTTGAGTCCCCATGACCATCAGTAGGTCATGGGTTCAATCCCGAGGGGTGGGAGTCTATACTGGCGTTATGTGTAATAAATGGCACTAACTCCCCTGAAAAGCATATTCGTCAGCAAGACTTTTTGTGTTTAATTAAATTTGTTGACTTTTTTCTCTGGAGCTTGGTGGCCCTCTTGAGGAGGCCTCGTGGGTTAGGTGTTATATCGAGCAGATCTCTGGCTGGCCCTGTGATTGCAGCTTGAACCGTTATCTTGGCTTCTCGCCCATTATTTGGGTCCCCCCCCCCCTTTCTCCCCCATTGTCAGGGCCGGATGTAGGACTAGGGTATAGCGAAACTTTTTCAGACCATATTCTTTTCTAGTATAGTAGATATTCCTAGGTTTTTGTTGGTTAGCACGAACCTACCATATACTATTGAAGATATCACCTATGTGCAAAATGCAAAGCACCTCAAGAACCGCTCCCGTCAGTACCATGCGGTGTACTACATATTCTTAAATGCTCCCCCGCATCTCATTCAACGTTACTCAAAGCACTTCCACAGTTTTGTTGCCCATGCATGATTCACCCGCTCCCGAGTGATAATTTATGACTAAGTCTCCAAATGTCAAGAGTAAGCGCGGGGCTAACTACTCATCCACGAACGCTCAACAACAACATGTAAGCGTTCTACTCACGAAACCAATCCGGTCCTAGAGTGTTTGTGCCGGTCCGGTCAGCCAGCTCTTAACTGTCTTTCCCCATTATACGCACATCCCCTTTTAAAGAACTAGCACATGGTAGTCATTCTTACCATTTCCATCCCAGAGTTTAAACCCCAGTCGTAGTGATAGTCGCTTGTTCGCGAAGATACCTACGACACAGCAATCTGCTAGGGCGAATGGGTGATATCAAAGGCCCATTTATTTTCATAATTATATTACTACATGTATATGCCCAGCCCGGGGATATTGGCTAGCGCCATAGCTATGCTCACAAACATCAGTAGATAGGGCCCAAACTTCAAAGGTCAACTTCAAAACCTTGGGCTCGATATTGCCAAACCCGCGTTCCCGAACGATCCCGCCCTCTCATAGTCTACTTTACATGCCCTATAGAGTAGACGCCTTCACGGGGGTATGGTGCTCACGGGGGTATGGTGCAACAACTAAGAACGTCAAAAATGAGCATGGAGAATTCGAGAAAAATCAATAGAAGTCCTTATTTTGCACAGGGAATTGTATCTATAAGCTTTATTTGCTGATATTCCTCGTATTTTTTGTGCCCATTTTTGTCGTTCTTAGTTGTTGCACCATACCCCCGTGAGCACCATACCCCAGTGAAGGCGTCTACTACAGCCACCCGGCCCATAGTAGCAATACGGTACGACTACCCCTCTTAATGCTTCGGCCGGTTGCGTCAATAGTCCGGCCGCAGAGTGGTCTCGTAGCTGAACGCTCTCAGTAAGAATCGGTTAAGATGCTATAAATTGTACTTAAAATCAAGATCTAGAATGATGCCATACCCGTTATGGGGATATATGTGTGTCATGAGGTACTGGATATTTTGGCTACGATGATAGCTTTGGGGCAGGTATATAGAGAGATAGCAGTGGCCGTGTCAAGACGCTGAGAACTACATGTATCCAAATAGCTAGATTCTCAACGAGTCTTCTAGTCTAATGATATGGCCAAAAGAGTAGAATACCATAATGTGTCGCACTTAAATATTTCTAGTAAACTTTCCAATTTATTTTCTGGATATCTATTACCTATTCTACTATTTTTTCATCTGTGCATCATGCATGTCAAGTGCAGAAACGTTATCGCCATGGCCAATCACAGTCCAGGGCGCACAATCATTGACTTTTTATCCCCGGCACACGAACTAACCCTTCACCTCAATAGGTACACCATCTCTCGCACAAGTCACTCTAAGGCCTTCACTCGACCCCGTAGCTGTCATCCAAGAGCCCATAGCGCACACTCCAATCCTCACCATGATCTTCTTCGCAGCGCCATCCGGCCCATCCGCATCGTCATCTTTATACCTAGAGCTAAAATGGTTCAATATCAGCAATCCCTCTCTACTCTCTGTCCCCGACGCCTCTCCCAACTTAATAGCATGAGCAAACCGGCCCGCCATCTCCGGCGTCGAATGGCCGCGCGACTTTGTCCGCTCCTCCACCGCCTCATAAGTCTCCGTCCCCTTCGTGGCCGGGTCCAGCCCGGGTAGGAAGGCATTCGTCGCCTCATGCACCAGCACATCACTATACTCTGCTAGTGGTATAATCGGGCTCGGATCACACGTGTCCCCCAACACCGTGATCTTCCGTCCCCTCACCCTCGGCGGCTTCGTAAGCCTCGTCCCGTCCGGCAGCTCCAGCGCCGCATCCTCAGGACAATCCCACGCCTGCAGCAGCCCCAGAAACTTCATTGGATTCTCATGGCCGCTGCGCTGCAGCGCCTCCTTGTGCTTGCTTATCCTCGCGGCATAGTCCCGCGGGATCTTTCCTGGCCGCGGCGACTCTGTCAGCACGTATCCAACACTGGGCACAGAGTGCTTGATCTCCGCGGCCGAGATCGTGAACTCGACATTGCCGTGTGCGGGGTGCGTCCACGCTGCGAAGTCGCGCCAGAAGCCCTGCGGGTCCTGCGGGATGTTGGTTCCTGATGGATGCTCCTTGAGGTAGCAGTGCTCCGTGGGGTCTGACGGGGCATCGTGAGGGAAGTGGAGCTCGTGCACGACGTACCAGTCGCCAAGGTGCGTGTATGTGAGCGTCAGGCCGGCGCGGATGTACTCGCGGAGGCCCTTGGGGCCGTAGATCTCGATTCTGGGCTTTGTGGGTGGAGCGTCGGCGTCGTGGGTACGTGGGTCAGCGTCGGGATCGGCGGTACCGCCGGCGCCGTTCATGAGGGTTGCGAGGAGAGGGCATAGACCGAAGACGTGGTCGCCGTGGAGGTGGGTAATGAAGATCTTTTCGACCTTGTTGAGCTTGAGAGGGAAGCGCTGGATGCGGTGCTGGGTGCCTTCGCCGACGTCGAAGATGAGGGTGGAGGAGGAGGGGAGGATCACAGCGAGGGAAGAATGGTTGCGCGTGAGGGAGGGAACGGCGGAGGCAGTACCAAGCGGGAGGATGGTTATTGAGGGAGGCATCTGTCTGGTTTGCTGGTAGTATGTAGTAAATATCTATAGCAGTAAATAATAGCAGTATTGTATAAAAGTGTAGTGGGTGTATATTTGGGTTATGGTGGGGTGGACTGGATTACGTCGTTGTGCAGCGTGAGACATGTGGTTGGACATCATCATCACGAGCCTCACTTGATCTCACTGAGATTCATGAGCATCGTGAACGAGCACACTGAGACATGGTATTGTTACAAATGCTCGTGAAACACAGCTCGTCCAGTTACCAGGTTACATCTACTGACGTCCGCAGCATCTACAGATACCCGTAGATGTAGCACTGGTGCTCTGTGTCCCTGGTCGAGTAGAGTAGAGATGGTTGCAGGTTAGAGTTCACGATCAACAAAGTGGGATGAGCATCAAGCCCAAGAGCTGCCGACAGAGCTTGATGCTCAGAGATACTCTCTGCCGTGTGCCCTCTCTCACGTCATTAATCCCTCGTTGTTTACCAAGAGTAGAACAATTCAGATCAGCCTGGCCGTCTCACTCGGCCCCAAGAAAGCGCTCCAGGTGATTCCCTTGTGACTCCCGCTGCCCCTTCCGAGCCTCGGTTGGGCCAAATGCAGGTTGACAGGCCCTAAAGCTAGAGGTACCCGTAGTATCCCCGCCACTATCCTTCAACAGCCAGACAGACAGACAGACAGAAATACCCACAACCTCTCTCCCTCTTCTGCCTTTGGATATCTACAGCTACATAACTAGAAAGAGCCCACCTGCCTGCCTATCTACGCTCTCGCCAACTACCCAGAAACATACCGTAACCATGGCCTCCTCAATGTGCGGTCCCACGAACGCGCTCTCCTCGCTCAAGAACCACACAACAGCCGACCGCTCCCTGCAACAGGACCGAGTCCACACGCCCGCCTCTTCATCCCAGGTTAGTCCTTGACCGTCAAACCCTCTTCCTTACCTCTGGCAATCTATCTGACACCCCCACTAGCCCTTCCGCACGCAACAGCAAAAGCGCGCGCTCGACAGCGAATTCGACCAGTTCACCGCGAACGCCGGGTCAATACCCCAACTCCAGCATGCGCCGCCCCCAGCCCTCCAGCAGCACCACGCACCGGCCTGGGCCTCCGACTTCCAGCGCCTGCACATTGGTGCGCCCCCGCCGTTACTTCTCCATCAGCAGCCACAGCAACAGCAACAGCAGCAGTGGGGAGGCGGGTGGCATGAGGAGTTCATGATGCAGCAGCAGCAAGCGGCGCCGGTAGTTGAGCAGCAGGCGCAGTATATGAGGACGCCAGCCATGGGCATGGGTATGGGCGGGATGTACAGCCCTATGAGTCCTGTGTATATGGGCGGAATGGCGAGCCCAGGGTTGATGCAGCAGAACAGCGCCCAGCAGAACGATGTGCAGGCGCAATTTGACGATGCGGCGTTCGAGCAGGCGTTCGAAGCTGCAAGAGCGCAGCTTGCGGAGTCTGAGCCTGTGCTAGAAGAGAAGAGGGTAGTGGAGGCGGTGCCGGTGCCGGTGGTGGTAGAAGAGGTCAACAAGGTAGAGGAGGTGAAGGACAAGGAGCACGATTCCGACGAGCTGGCGAGGACGGCGGCACAGCTGCTGGAGTCGCTGAGTGGGAACCAGTCTAGAAAGTTCCAGGATAGCACATTCCTGGCGCTGATGAGACGGTTGAGGGATCGGGAAGTGAGGGTCGAGGGGGACAAGATGGTTGAGGTTGAGGTTGGGCCGGAGGGTAGATGAATGTTGACTGTAATGGATTCATAGATGCGTAGATGAATTAGTATTTCCTTAGGCGTTTTATATTTTACCTGTACAATTATGATTGTAGATTTGCTTGAATGTTGTTTGCTGCTTGCTGCACTGTGCTGTGCTGTGCCATATGATATAATGGGTTCCAGGGATTAGGCAGCTAGTGAGAGCACACCGCAGTGAGTGAGCGGGCTAGGACAGGGTTAGGTATGGACCGAGCACGCCGAGGCATAAGGCTGTTGGAGATGTTTAAACCAACATCAGCTACTGAGCTAACGATGTTGTCCACTCCACTGTTTACTCTGAGTTACTGTTAACTACATCTATATTTACAGTAAACACTACCAATTACGATGTCATGTCCACAATCCTTAACCGATATGAATCTAAGCACAATGTCGTATCGTAGAAGCGCTGCATGTAATTGATGAGACAGTCCTTCAAGCAAATGAGATGGTCCGTTCGCAGAGCTCCCCGTGATACCATAAACCAATTAATAGCCGCCGCCTACTCCACACGAGCAGGTAAATAGGTACACCAGCACACAAATTTCCAACAAGCACCTTCCCTCCAAGCAAAACATCCCCAATCCAGCGCGTGTCTGCAGTGCAATTAATCAACCTGTCTCTTATTGTTTTCCTAACGCAGAAATACCAAGAACAAGTAGAAGCAGAAGCAGGTCAGTAAAATAACATCGAATACCTTACCCTCTTCTTACCTACCTTAATCACCCCCCCCGAGATATTAATCTCCTCTGTAGTTGTTAGTTCGACCAAGCTAACCCCCCAGTTACAGCCTCCCGCTCACCCCGTCCAGCTAGAACCAGAGTATCATTTGCTTTTGGCTCATTCGCAGCTTTGTCGTCTCACGCTCACCCGCTGCAGTCCCCATTGCTTGCTGTACAGGCCTCTCAGGCTCAGGCTCAATCACCCGCCGCATCGACTACGACCACCACCTCGCAACCTTATTCATCTACGCTGCCAACCACGACTTCAACCTCACCTCCCCCTTCTCCCATCACCACCACCTCACCACCCCCTACCCCCTACCACCCCACAACTCTGCCGCCCCTCCGAGGAAGAAAATCCTCCTCTGCCTTCTCTGCCTCGTCCTCCTCCTCCCCTTCCTCACCACCCCCTCACCACGAAGAAAAGTCCAAGGCGCCACCCCCAGCAGGAAACGCTTCGCCATCCCCTTTGTACACCAACCAGGACCCGGAACCCCCTCCGCCGCCCTACACAGAATCTTCTTCCCCGCTACCCGAGTTCGCTTTCTGCATGGCTGCCGCAGGAGGTTCCGCCTCCATTATCACCCAGGTCCAGCAAGGGGGGCCTCAACTTGCTACACTAGGTGGTATGTAACCCCCCATTGCACGCACTAACTATAAACTTAAAAAAATACCCTTCTATCACGTGAATGGGCGTGCGTATGCGGGGAAAAAGTGTTTTCGGTAAAACTGACGCGCGGGATATACAGATAATGTGAACAATGACGAGAACTTGACGTTGGACCTTCGGTATGTTTATTTACACGCCCCTCCCCGCCTGTGGGGCTTTATATGTACCTGGTTGGTTACTAACGATGTTATTGTTATATTCAGGGGAACCCAATTCGTTCTTTCTCGCGACGAGCTTCTAACGCTCCCGGAGTTCGTCCTGCTGTCGCTCTTCCCGAACGGCCTGTTCCCAGATGGCCAGGTCAACCAATTCCAGGAGGATGGTGTGTACTCGGTAGACGTGTGTACCCATTTCTCAAATGTATCATTTTGTTTTAGAGCCCAAACTACCTAGTTTCAAACATGCTTAACTCTTTACCCTTGCGTGGTGTCTCTCTAGTTCGACCCCGTATGCCTCCAGTACATGTTGGACTTCTTCCGCCAAGTCTCTGCCACCATTACGGCCACCGCGGCCGCAGCAGCAGCCTCCAGTGAGGACGACGAAGATCTCGAGAACGGCGCCTCGCCATCAAGCCCCAGCAATGTTCTGCAGGACCGCGCTGGTATCATCGTCTTGCGCGAGGATCTCGACTTTTACGTCATCCCGCCCCGAAGAGACATCAGCCATCCAGAGATGATGGTCGTGAAGCGCAGCGCCGGGAATGTCCTACTGAAGCAGGACGGAATCTTTTCAGGGTTGCGGAGGACGGATGATGCCGGGACGACAGAGCAGCATCTCATTGAGATGTTGACGGCGGGCGGCTTCAACCCAGATGACACCTGGGGACATCGCGCGGGTGAGCCGAACAAGGCGGTTATCTGTAGTTTGGCGTTAGCCAGGTTGAGGACGGATATGAGGAATGCTTCGGGTGAGGGGAAAGACAGCAATGCGGTGGGGATGGCGCAGAAGCTACTTCTCTTCTGGAGGAAGCCGGCGGTATGCACCTTATATTTTGAGGTTTTCTACTTTTGGGGGGGGTGATGGGCTAATGGGTGGTTTTAACTACAGAGACGTTGCTGGTGGGAAGGTATGGAGCTAGAGGGTGTGGAGGGTGTAGAGGGGAAACTAAAGGTTTGGATCCGGCGTGTCTGGACCCTAGAAATGGTACGCTCCCTCAACATGTCGGGACTTGGGGCAATAGCGAACATGCGCAACCAGCCTAGAATTTCGCTATTGACCCAAGTGCTGTATCCCCCAATTTGATGTCTAATACCCACATCATATTTGCTGTACATTTGCCGACTAATTTGTCCTTCTAACCATAAAGAGCGTCATCGGGCTTCGTTAAAAAAACGATATAAAAAAGTTCTTCGCCACCGCGGCTTGGTTCGCTCAATCTTCCTTTTTTTTAACGAGACAGTAGATCACTGGAACAGAACAGAGCAGCATATCCAATTAAAATCATTGGTTATATTTTTCTCTTTCTCCCTCCTTTCTCTATTCTCTTTTTTTTTTTATTGTCTCTTTTTTTTTCTATAATATATTCGACACAGATACTGTAATAATTTCCCTCTAAAATGATTTGCAAGAGCGAGAGAGAGACGAGGGGAAAGAAGAAGGGAGAGGAGAAGCGATTTCTTTTTTTCTTTTTTCTTTTCTTTTCTTATTCGTTGTGTTTTTTATATATCTTTGCGGTATGTTGTGTTTTAACGCGGCTTTGTTTGTTATCTTGTTCGTTTTTTTTTTTCTTCGTTATGGAAAGTTAGTATACCATTTTTTTTTTTCCCTTTGCCTCTTCCCTTTTTTATTCCCCCTCTCACTCTTCTCGCTTCTCTCTCTTTCGAGTGGATTTCGGATTCTCGCATTTCGTTAGCGCAGAGCAAAGGCAAATTTTATATTCTTCGAGTTTGAGAGGATGTGTTTTTTAAGGTGTGTGTGAGGTTGTGAGGTTATGAAGTTGTGAGGTTGTGAAGCTGTGAGGTTATGAGATTGTGTGTGTCGGTGTGTTGATACAAGGTTCATAGGAGCTGAGTGCTCAAAAGGGAGCAAAAAGTAAATGGCGAAGAGAAGCCAAGAGCACGCGGAACAAGCGCCACAGGTGGCGCCCTGTAGGTATTTTGCACACCGCAAACCGCGACCCCTCGAGGTTCGGGGAGTAAGGAGACAAGGCTTGAAATGTCAATGATAAATTGAGCAGTGGAAATGATTAAAAACACTTCTTTCTTCCTACCCAAAGAAGGTAGTTCAGTTAGTGGTGGTGAAATGAGTGCTCTGCTCAGCGTCCATACATGAGGCAGCGGGAATAATTGCTGTGCATAAAGTGCATAAAGTGTGCGGCGTGCCCTGTCCGGAGTGAGCGATCATGAATATGTAGTGACCATGAAGGCGGTTGTTGGTAATAGTAGCTAGCTCTCGTCGAGTTGTTTCGAATTCGTGCACATATGCTCTGGGGGAACGGGGTTCCATAGTTTCGCCATTAAAATGAGGGCAGGAACGAGTCGTTCTTCCGTATCTATCCTATGATATCCCATACGTCCGGCTTAACGCGGTAATAATCCAGTGTAGAAAAATACCGGAGGACCTCGTGCATGTTTCAATAGGCCAGTCATGGAGACAGTTGGAAGTGATAGTAGTGGCCGAGTTGATGCTGTGTAGCTTAGAACTGAGAGACGGTTTTTGAGTTCGTCGTCATCTCCATGCGGTTTCCTATGTGAGGTTTGTTGTCTAGTAGAAGGTTGTGCTGTTACTACTAGATGGAGAACTAGCTCTCAGTGCTGCCTGCTGTCTGCTGTCTGCTGTTTGGCACCGGCCACTCAGCGCATAAAGGATGAAAGTGAAAACTCATCCATCACTCCATCCATCAAACCACCACCAATATCATTGTCGACGACGTCCCAGCGCCAGCGCCAGCCCTAACCCACACCACGACTCACCCCAGTTTCAAAACTGGCCCATCACCCTGCAGCCGCGTGTCGAAATACTGTTTTCTTCTCGTCGTTTGTGATATTCGTTTTCTGCTGTCCTCGTCCTCGTCGTTGTGGTCGTCGTTGTCGAGGTTCGAGTTGTGGTGGAGGTTTGTCGGTATCATGACACATACCCACATACCGAGTGCTGTGTAGTGATTCCATTCGCCCACCTAGTTAGTTACCAAGACACTCACTCTGATCACTCAGTCAGTTCGTTTGTCTGTTACATAGTTAGTTTAGTAGCTAGCTACTTGGCGCCCCCAGCCAGCGCCGCTGTGCTTTTAAAGATCCAGCACGCAAAACGCAAACGCAAAACACTCACCTAATTATAACTCAATTGTGTGGTGTGTGTATGTGCTCCTAGGTTCTAGAGTCCACGATCATATATCACAGTTATCAAGGGAGTTTTATCCCATCTCCCATCGATCTATGATTCACAGCTAGCTTAATTAGCTCGAACTCTAACTCCACCCTACCTGCACCCCGAGCGAGTGCTCGTGCGTGATGCCGGCCGGTCTCTCTCCCCCCTCCTCCATCCCAGCCCCATCTCCGCAGCCAGCTGAAGAAAATGCGGGGATGGATGTCGATCCGTAAACTGGCGTACATATGCACAGTTCACCGGAGGGGATGAGTCAGTGGGTGCAACCGGCGAATCAGGAGCTGCGGGTAGGGTAGGTGGGTAGGGGAGGTAGAGTAGGGTGTGCGGGTTCGAGTGCTGGGGGGTGATTTCGAGGCTTGTTTTGCGGTGTGTGCCACACTTACTGTAAATAACTAATCCCCGCACATGAAATCTGGCATGTAATTAGGTAGAGGTGTTTGAATTCAGACACGACGAGATCAAGGTTACAGAGATTTGAGGTGAGCTCGATCAATGAAATCGCATCGCGCGTGTGCGTGTGACTAGCTAGCTATCTACATAGCTCCGGGAACTCTATAGTACTCTAGGTATCCGCCTACGTACTCTACTGCCTATCGATAACGATACTTGATATAGCAACTCTACATCGGATTCCACAGTTGGCATGAAAAACACCCGATTACTACATGTATTTTGCACAACTGACCGGAAACCCAAAACGAGTGCTTCGAGAGTCTACGTGTATTGTATGTAACATAAGAACGCAGCCTTCAATCCTCAGGCCTAGGTAGAGTGTGTATGTAGGTAGAGTGTAGGGTTGGGCAAACACCCGACCGTCTCACAAGCCCGATACATACCGCTACCAGCCCAGAGGTATATTAGGTTACGGGACAGGTATCTAATCGTGGGGACCCCATACTCCCCTACCCACCCTACCTACCTACCCACCCTACCTACCTACCCACCCATCCCCATACCATATACCCAAACACCGGGACGACCGACAGACACCCACCCACCCTACATGTGAAAGAGGTCTCACCTCTAACTGAGGTCTTTAAATCCTCAAAAAAGTGCAAGGGTACATTCCAATAACCCATCCTCCTCCGCTGATTATACCACCCCAGCCGCCAAAACGAGCGTTATTCGTCGTTCGCTCGGAGGGCCGGGGGGAAGGGGAGGTGTGCGAGCGAGCATCTGCGGTAGATGGATGGATGGATGCGACGACGGCAGATCGTACGTGTATCTTGCAGACTGTTTTTCGCTTCTGACTCAAAGAAGCAAGCTGCGATGGAAATAAGCCTGGCCATGGTGGAGCTTGTGTTTTAAAGTGTAGGATAGTGTGGAGTGGAGTGGATTGTACGTGGGTGCGGGATGTCAATGATCATGGGGATGGAGAAACGCTAAAGGGAGGGAGGGTTTGTAGAAGATGAAACGCGCAAGTGAGTGACGATTGAGGATTGCGAATTGGGGACCTAGCTTGTAGACTCGCAGGCACTCAAGCTGTCAGTTGACGAGCGAGCGGTCAAGTATTCTATTAACTTCATACACCTCCATACACGCCCGGCTACCTACACACATAACAGACAGTACCGTGAATTGTGTCGTCGTAAATTCAGATTTCCTCAAAACGTAACGGGCCCTGTACGCGTACATGGAACAAACACGTACACCTTAATTTGCAGCCCGCGTACGCAGTAGGAAAAAAATTCTAAACAAGAAAGACCCTGAGGAGAAAACGTAGACCATCATAACGACGTACGCCCACAGCTACAGTACAGTACCGCAATTACGATTCAGGACAGGAATGCAGGTTGGTTAAGGGACCACCACGGACTCGGCCGAGATAGACAAGGTCTACATACGAATTTAGAAAAACGAGGATCCAGGTTGGGTGTCACGCCGTGACAACGCGCCGGCCTGATCGACTGGCTGTACCCAACCTGCCTCAAGATCTGCTTTCTCTCTATCCACGGGTCCGCGCCGCCGTTGTGATGAGCGGCATACATATCAATCGAGAAAAATATGCACAGTCGTTGACTCATTCCCAATTGTCTCCAATTGGAACCGTCGACAGCGTTACAAGTACCTAGACCACTGTAGCTAAAACCTGCGGGAACAATTTACCTACCTAAACCTGTCCAGAGGTACAGCCGTAGAGCACTCTACTGCGGTACTTACAGCGTGTAAAAAAAAGTGTCCGGAGGAGGGTAAGGAAGGTAAATGTGGGGGTCCCATTGGGGCATATACAAATTCAATTGCAGGAACAGATAGAGAGGGGGGAGGGGGTTCGGATCCCTTTGTTAGGTAGGCTCAGGCTCGGGCTCAGGCTCGGTATGTTCAACTCGACTCTCTAAAGGCACAGTTTCCTTCTCATTCAAGGAAAACCGAGGCTATGCGCGCCTGTGGCCGGCGGCGGGCGCGCTGCTGACCGTCGGCGACCATCGGCTCTCTCTCATGTATCCTAAACTGTAACAGAAATAAATTGAACACATCGAGATTGCTGGTGGTCGAGGTTCGTGTGACGTTACTGCTGCCCAGTCCCTTTTTCGTGTCGCCCTTGTTCTGTTCACAGGTGTTGTTTGTAGGAGGTGCTCTAGCTAGGTGCTCTACTAGCTAGGTACGACATCTGTACCTTGATCAAAACGTACCGACAAACGAAACGGTTGTTGCCTAATAATGTGGGATCGGCATTGACCTAACCGTTTTATTTTTTTATCAACAGAGTTTCGTAGACCACCCCCCCCCCCCCCCCCCGGGGGCGCCCGCTCTTTCGCCTCTCGTATCGATAGATAACTTTTTTTTGAGCACCATTGTTCTGTGCGCTAGTATTGCCGGGGTGGGAGGGAGGGGGGTCTGGTGGTAAGTATTACCCTGAAGTTCTAGGTATTCTACACACACACAAGCGAGTAACCGTAGACTCGGCAATTCTGTACTATCGTAGAGGATTTATTACTTTATTTTTGTGCCCTTTTTTCTTGTGGTGCTCCCTCGCGTTGGTTTACCGCTTCTGTTAATACTTCGCGCAGGTGGGGGATTACAGTGATTGGAAATTGGTGCCGGGAAGACGGGACAAAGATGGGATCGCTGTGTGAGAGGAAAGCGTTTAAAAAGAAGGGGGAGGGGGGTCAGGCAGGAATGAGGGTTGCCGGTTTAACCGCTAATTGCGATGCGATGGGCTCAAGTTTGATGTTGAAGAGTGGGATTGGAGGATCCGGAGGGGAGGGTGAATTCGAGGAATAAGTCTCAGTCGACTGGGCCGGGGGAAAAGAATCGTCGCAGTCGGGCCTTTAGAGTCCCCGACGACCGACTGGACTTTTAGCACTTTTGGCGTTTTCAAATCTATCATCAGGATTACCTACAAGTGCTGTTCGCTGTGATAAAAAAAAATAGAGGCCAGATAAAGAGGAAGAAGTAAAAAAAAAAAAAGCCTTCAGTCTCGCTCAGCTTCCTTAGCTCAGCCGCAGAAGCGGAAGTCGCAACAGCACAGGATTGGCTGGCTGCACTTACGAACCTAAGCCTTGTACTACGATCCAAGGGTCCGGTCCTGAAGAGGAAAAGACTGAGAGAGGTAGAGTGCTTAATAATGGCGGTTTGGAACATAAGACGTTGGAGGCTCAGTTATCCTAATTCATGCCTTGAGCAGTCCGTTGCGGGAATTTTGATTTGGCCTTGCTCCAATTATTTTGCGAGTTTCTGTCAAATCGATTGGGGCGAAGAATGTCTACATAGTATGGAGTAAGTAGAGATGGTCTCTTTTCTCAGTTGCAATGGATGCACGATGAGGGGTGCATGCATGAGAGCCTTAGGTGTGCGCCTTGGGGTAGGCGGAGTGCAAGAGCTGTGGGTGGACGGTGTGTGAAGGTGAAGGGATATGTTGGATGAGGTAGAGAGTGCAGGGAGGAGGAGGGCGCACTGGGACTGGGAAGGCAAAGAAAAAGACCATAGAGCAGGGATGCTTGTTAGAGAGACCTGTTTACTGTCCTGGGAAGTTTTGTATCGCGCTAAGGCCTTCTTTGGGCATCATCTACTGAATTTCGGTGTTTCTCTCACTTCACTCTCTCCTCACTTCCATTTTCACTTCACTTGAATTTTATATTGCTTTTTCTTAAAGTCCCACACGCACACACACGCACACACGCACTACAGGAAGAGCAAAATAACGTCCAATGGATTAATTCTTCCTTGGGCTTTCCCATCCCTCTGTTGCAGGCCCCCCCGACGCGGCCACTCAACGCGATTCCTATAAGATCTGACTCATTTCCCACCACCCCCCTCCTCTTCTCTTCCTTTTCTTTTCTTCTTCCCTCATATCAGCTATTCCTTCAACAAATATATAACTACAGTATCCACAATCATGGCCGCTTAAACCCCCCCCCCCCCCCAAGTCACGTCAACCATTACACTTCCTTTTAGGAACAGTCGTTTAAACACCTTCACCACGTCTTCCCCAGAGATCCAAGGACCTCTGAATAGCTCTTCGCCTAGCGACTTCACCCCCCCACCAATAGTCACCATTCTTCCCCCGGAAGGAACGCGTTTCCCCTCAACCGACCAACCATGGCTTTCACCAACCCAAAACGAAAGGCTTTCGCCGCAGACACAATCACTAGATCCCAGACCACCTCCAACGCCCAGGTCTCCAGCCCTTTCTCATTTCGATCCATCGAACGAAATCAGTTTCGACGATCCAGTGCTCTTCCCCTCATCGAGAACGGCCCCTCAACCATCTCCGCGTGCAATCCCTAATCAGGTGCAGCCACCTCAACACCCACGTAGCGCTTCTATTCCGCAACCCCGCAGAGTAAGTGAAATCGTGTCAGGACTTGGATATAGTACATCGCCTTCTTCGTTCAGCCATCGGCCAAATCCCCCACCATCGTATCAACAGTTCGCTCAAACTCAGTCTTCGGATCCTTCCCTTCACCAGCCAGAATCTAGGCAGCAGCAATCCCAGCATCGCCCACACCAACAGCCGATTTTAGACCCGCAAACCGCCGCTGCGTATTTCAAGAATTTGACGCAACAGCACCAGCAGTTAGAGTCTACACTTCGCTCATATAAGATGCAGCAGGGTACGCTTTCTTCACTTGATTTTGTCGCTTCACCGACTTTTAATCATAAATTTTCATCCTCTAACGCTTTCACCACAGAACAAATGAAGGCCTTTGATCCCGAGGCAGCTTTCAACGAGCTGTTCTCGCCGGAGTTCTCGTCTCCGCAGTTCACGGCAGCTCATGACTTCAATACAGCTGTCCCCACAATCTCTCCACAAGAACTTCTCATGAACCAGCCTGCCTCCGCAGCGACCACTCATTTGACTTCTCCTCTGTCGTTCTTTGATTCTCCCAATGATAGCTACGATACTTCTCCTCTCTTTGCACCCGACGATATCACACAAGACGGTGCTTGGTACTCCCTCTTCCCAGATGCGGCCCCGGATACCGAGGATTCTAGCGTTTCTCCGCCAAATCCAACTCTTCCAGTGCAGGGCTCTCCCCTGATTGGTAGTGGCTACTCGGATGATGATATTGTCGATGCGGTTGGAGATTCTCCAAGTACCTCTCCTCGTTTCCGCAGCACAAGCGCCGGGCCCAACCAGCGACGATCACAGACTTCTGGTGTCCGCAAAAGAGGCCCATTGCCTCCAATTGTGGTCGAAGACCCTTCGGACACCGTGGCCATGAAGCGTGCTCGCAATACGCTTGCAGCGCGTAAATCACGGGCGAAGAAGTTGGAGAGAATGGAGGAGATGGAGATCCAGATCGAAGAGCTAAAAGCGCAAGTCGAGCACTGGAAGAACATTGCCACACAAGCAAACAGGCGGCGGTCATAAGTTTTGAATTCTTTCTTGTCTATTGGGGATTAATACAAAAGTCATTGCTTTGCTGCTTTTTTTTGTTCATGTTGTTTCTTTCTTGTTCAACAGGCAAGCCAGTGTTATCTTTTTCCCGCTGCGCTTTGTATGATTTTCCTTTTTTCTCTCTAGGTGATGATTTGGATAGGATCTTATTTCATCGTTTCAATTCTTTCTTTCGATGTTTTTTTTGTTTTGCTGTAGAAAGCGAAGTAGCATCTATCTCTTTCTCGGTGCGTCCTTTTTTTTTTTTTACGATGTCTGATTCTCTTTCGGTTGGTACCTTGGGAAGAAGCTCTCTACTACCTTTCTGGAACGTTGGTTGGGATTTTCACCTTGTTCTCTTTGTGCGCCATTGGTTCGCATCATTATCAATCTACAAATTGTAGAAACATTAGTTTCTACAATCCAAAAAAAAACACATGTCCACTTGCCCACATCTTGAGTTCTCCACATTGAAAAAGTGAAACGTGAAAAACTGTAAAACCCCGCCTTGCCTTGCCTGCTTCTTGCTTTCCTTTCCCTCTTCTGGTACGGACTCTGGGGCTGCTGTGGATTGCGCACCGAGTGCGCACCAATGTTTCATCACATGATGAATAGCGTAGCGTTGCATAGCAGAGGGCAGACAGACAACGGTCTCACCCTCCTCCCCCACACCCACACTCACACCCCACACACCTCTTTCTCTCTCAGCCAACCGTAGCAATGCCCACCCAAGACAGGACATGAGACCCTGCCTGGAATAGATAGGCCCACCGGGCGGGCGGGATAGCGTGCTTCCATTGGAACGTACCTACAAACATGGCTTCATAGATAGCTTCATAGATAGCTTCATAGATAGCTTCACGGTAGAGTGTGATGTGATCTGGTGCCGGGAATAGATACTAAACTAAACTGTATGGCGACCGACTGACGGGGTCTCTATCTTCTATCTTTATCGGTGCCCACCTAGAGGAATGTACTCTATTCCAGCGACTTCTTTCCCTGCGTTGTGTCCGGTGTGGTGTCTGGTGTGGTCTTCGCATCTGGTGTGGTGGTGGTGGTGGTGGTGGTGGTGGTGTCTGGTGTAGTGGTGTGCACTATCTGCAGGGCGTACTCTCCTCTCCAGCCGGCCAGACAAAAAGAGGTGGGCGTGACACCGATTAGTGGTGGCTATGTCACGGCCTCATCCGCTCTGGCTCGGTGTCGCATGCACACCGAGTGATATCCCATGACCACGACGAGCACCTGTGATCCGTCAGGGGGGGGACTCGTAGCCCTCCAGCGCCCGTGTGCGTATACCATACCACATATCTGTCCTCTACTCGCACTGGCGTCGTGGACAGGGCGAGCCAAGGAACCAGCCAGGGCTGTTGCTGTTACGTACGCCCGACCTCAAGACGTCGCCCTAGTACTCTGGTCGGGTCAGCAGCTAGTGCTAACCGAGTGATAGGTTGTGATTAGTACTTCTTCCTCTGGTACGTCATCGAGTCGGTTGGGAGCGAGGGAGGGTGTCATACAGTTCTTCCTCGTGCGTACATGTAGGTTACGGGTACCGTCTGTTCAGGCGGCGGCGGGTGACAAGTACATCTCTCGACTCTCGAGGCGGCCAACCTGGGGCTAGAGCCGGCACCGGACCTCGAGGCGTGACTTCGGATCCCCGCCTTCACCCGGGCCCCGGTGTCTATCGAGGACAAGTGCCTATCTTATGACACACCCGCCTACAGTTCCGCACCACGATGTCTGTCCGCGCGGTACCGCAAAGAAGGGTGGGCGGGCGGGTGGAGGGGCGGTGTGATCAACAGCACATCCGCCCACCTCCCCGCGTGGACAAACACTAGTCCCAAACCATCGTTTTTCGTGAGCGAGTGATGGGCTATGCTTACATTGCAAAACCGCTTCCACACACAAGAGGTGTATGCCCGCTCCCCTCCGCGCCTCTCCCAGCATACTGGTACCGCGCCCTACTCTACATACATGTACCCAGAGGATTGCCGCTCTTCACCAACCAACACACCGAAACACACACCTACTAGCAGTATCATCCCTTGGCAGATGCAATACTACTGGCTATATAGCACTAGTATCAACCTAGTACCAATATCAACCAAAGTCATGCCCGCACGACGACCAACCCCGGCCTGCCCTCTCCACCTCTTGTTCCACGACGACTAAACAACCACCAACGTAAACCTCTAACCAAAGACACAAAACCTACCTCCTCCTCCAGCCAATGCGGCCCAAGTGAGGATATTACGTACGCACACACACACACATCGACATTTCCTAGCAAATACGTAGAGTATGTAGATAGAATGCAGTACGAAAAAACGGGGTGAAATCAATACTGTATGACTACGGGATTTAGTGAACAACACGGAACTAAACCAGCATTACAAAAAGAACACCGTAGTAATGCCGTATCTTGCTGCATTACTAGCGTATCAACGGGAATAACGTAGCGAATCCATACCCTTTTTTCGTATTGTACTTTTAGCCACAGTGCCAATATCGTAGTCAACTATAATATAAAACAAAAACACTCTCAGAATAAGCCAGCCAGCCAGATGATGATGAATCTCCAAGATGCCTCAATACAGATTTATACATAGATACATACATATATGGAAGGGGGGGGGGGGGGGTTACGGGGTAGTGTCTGGGGGCTGGGGGTCCTGTGTAGATTTCTCGAGCTCGGGCAGCGTGTTACTTTTTTGCAGCCCTACAATATATATCAGAGTGCTCCATCGTGTCGTGTTATGATTCCTGTGATCAAAGAGACCTCCGCAGGTCTGAGGACAAACTCCTTTGCTGGGCCAAACGCAAAAAAAGGGAAATTACATCTACCTACATGTATATACATATCGTGGCAAGCAGCCTCACAGGTGGGTCCATTATATCTATCCGAGTTTCAGCCATAACGGTAAAAAAAAAAACTTATGTGAAGCTAGTCTTGAATGCCAGCTTGACTTTTTGTCATTAATCTTCTGCAGATGCGAGACGCGATTCCAGTCATTAATACTTTACATTTAACTTAACTATCATATCAGGTATGCCCTATTTTATCCCTTGACGATTCCAACCAGCAAAGCCTTGGTAAAAAGAAAAAAAAAAGAAAAAAAAGGAAGAAAAGATACAGGTACCGACAAAACAAAGTAGGTGACTTTTAAGGTATATACAGACAGTAGATGTCGACAGGAATGAGAAGATAAAAGAAAAGATCCACAGGGAAAAGCGCAAGTAAGCATACATCGGCAATAAAAAAAAAATCTGCATCCGCAGTAAAACTGCAAGTAATCAATGATCTACCTAAGAAAGCAAGGGAAGGGAAAAACCAGTGCAAGCACCTGAGAAACAACAAGTACACCGAGGTTTAAATAATATGTGGTCGGGGGTGGGTTCTTGATCCTACCCCCTTGTATCCATTTCCCGCCGGAGAACACCAGCCAAAACACAAGGGAAAAAATAAAAATAAAAAATCCAATGGGCACTCCAGAGCACTGCTAACAAGAATTTCACCTTACACGCACATTCTGCAACCAGTCCAGTCATTATCGCACCATGGTATTCATAAAGGACGTTCGTTTTAAAGTTTTATATGCCGAAAAGATTTGATCCCAGAAAAAACTTCTGGCTTGGTGAATAGAAGAAACCACGTCTAATGTGCGATTAGGTGCCGATACTTTATTCGACAACACAATCGGATAAGTTGATTAAGAGTTGTGCTAGGCATCGTTTGGTGGCGGCATCGTCGCGCAAGACAGACGAAAAGGTGGCATCCCGAAGTGGCTCAGGGAGGCACTGGCGTAAAGCCTCACGTGCGCGTGGATTATCACTCAGTCTATCGGAAATAATATCAGTCAAAGGGTGACCAGGTACTACTTACTCACGGCTATAACTTACCGGAGGAAACATCTCACAACGTGCTTCAACAGTCTCACGGTTTGCTGTTCAACTAGCTGAGTGACCATGTTGCTAAGGACTGTCCCGACTGCATAGAAGCGCTCATAGGTCTGACAGATATACGCGAGCCCCATATCATCCAAAAGGATCTTCTGGACAATGAAAATAGCAACCGTCTTCGATAACTCTGAGCCAGTCTCCATGATCCTGAGGCATAGCGGAATAATTTCCGTGCTCAAGAGAAAGTTAATGACATCAGTATTGTCGTTTTTGACCAGTGCACCGATGACACCAAGAGAGGTGAGTCGCAGATACTCGAAGGGGCGGGACTTTGATGTGGTGTTTAGAAACGGGTAGAGAAACAGGGGAATGTGTGCTAATTTCCAAAAATCTATGTTAGGATACGGACGAAACAGTTTTAGGAACTGGGAACATACCGTTTAAAAAAAGAGCCCTGGTCTCGTTGTGAGATGCCACACATTGAAGCAAGGCGAGAGCATTACAGACACGGTTGGAGGCAGCAGCTGTCAAGCTAGAGGGCATGAGTAACGGGTAGACCGAGATTATCTCTTGAAGCAGTGCGGTCATTACACCTATGTCGATTTACATTGCCTGTAAGCCATATAGACACATATATGTGGTGATTGAATAAACCTTAGAGAGAGTACGAGAATCATACCAACAGAGTGCCACAATATCAATGCAAGATCATCCACCTGCTCTCTCTTCTTACTCAGTTCCAGCAATGCCGTCTCCCTGTTTCCTCCCTGCATCAACTCCGCAATCCATTGGTACACTTTCAAGTCCTCATCTGTTGTATGTCTGTTGCCCTGGCCCATCATGCCCATATTTGAACTAGGAGCAGGTGATGGACCAGAAGGTGTTGCTAGTGATGATCGACCTTGCAAACCAAATTGTTGCTGTTGAGAGTGTTGTTGTTGCTGCTGCTGCTGCTGCTGCTGTTGCTGTTGCTGTTGCTGCTGCTGTTGCTGCTGCTGCTGCTGAACATGTTGGGTATGATGCCAGTTGCTTTGGTCCGGATGGGCAAAGTGCTGCTGATGGCCAAACATTTGCTGCGACTGCAGCATTATCGAATTGGATATGATGTTCAGATTGCAGCAGGGCGGGGGTGACTAGCTAGGCTAACTATGTGAGTGGACGGCCACAGCAACAAAGACGACTGTGGAGATGTATAATTGTAGAAGAAAAAAAGAGAAACACAAGTAATGTGTTAGTATGTAGGAAGTGGGAACTAACGGACGGAATGACGGAATGGTGTAGGAGAGAACACTAGAGAAAATAGGTGAGGATGAATAGTGTTGTTCAAGAAGAAAGGAAGCGGAGGGGTAGAGAAAGCGCACGAGACAGAGAGGGAGTAAGAGAAAGAGGGAAGTAGGCAGTAGACGATAGAAACCTCAGCCTGAGAAGGAAGAGAGGGAGGGCGGCGGGGAGGAAAGACAACCGAGATCGGACACAATGCACTAACCCCAGTCTGGTACTACATACTACATTCTGGCCTGTGGCTCGGTAGCGGCTGGTAACAACTCTAGTAACATCATCAGCTGCCAGTACGCCTCTCGCATGGACTCACTATCGTGTAGTTGGTACTTGGTAGACCAAACAAAAAGGACAAAGATAAACTCACCTGCAACTGTTTGGTAATGGTATGCATGTCACATGGCAAGCAGCCTAACGTTTCACTATGAAGTCTAATTAACGTCTCTGCAGGAATTCTCCTCTAATAACCAAAAGTCTAGAGTACTAGAAATCATTGCCGCTTATTATTGTAGTATATGGCTGCAGCTTTTATCGAGGCGGCTCTGCCACGAACTTCCTGGTGTAGATCATACTTGCTCACTCGCATCCAATCTTGGACGAAGTGCTGGGTCTCCCACGGCCAATCTGTAAAGTAGGCTAGACCTGTATCAATAAATGTGAATGTAGCTTTATATTTATGCCACCCTTTATCTCATTCTGATCTTATCGCCTATCGTGTCTCACGTTATAATACATGTAGATATCATGTATGTATTGCATTTCAAATTATTGACATTAGACAGGAATTCTACAACAAAATACCGAATTATGAATTAAATTAAGCAATGTTATCCTCAACTAGAGAAAAAGAACAAATACACAAGGGAGAAACAAAATTTCAAACAAGTGCTAGTAATATATCAGAAAATCTCGAGCTTTCAGTGGCTATTCAATCACGAAAATAGTGTCATCATAGAGCCTAAACAAATATCTTTAACTGAAGAAGGTCCGTATTTTCCTCGTCTTTGGCGCACAAGGACTTGGTCGCATATTCAATTTGTACCTTGCGTATGCCTCGTGAAAGCATTCATTAGAGAGGTTATCCCCTGTCGGAAAAAGAGCGAAAAGAAAGAAAAAAACTGTAGCTCAAAATAGCAATAGCTGAGTAAACACCATGCGTATACGAGACCAGGGTATCCCAAAAGCCTGCGACAATTCCAAAAGAAAAGAGTGAGAAAGGGAGAAGTGGTAGTAGGGAATCGCTAAGCTAAACTATGCAGGCCAAAACCAAACAGTTTAATGAAAAGAAGAAAACAAACATAAATCGTTATAGCCTCAATTCCTGAAGAATCCTACTTGCCAAACCCTTGTATTGCCACGTATTCGTTTTGCTAACACTCTTGAATTGAATACCGTGCAGTGAAAGCAAAGGGACCTTTACGATATAGATTTCGAAATTGAGAATTAAAGATCCTCCTAGAACCCCATCATGCATTGATTCGTTTGAGACATCGCTGTTTGTATAGCTTGTGTCTGCTCTGTTCCTCTTGCCCTGACCCTTCATCGCCGGGGGTGGGGGTGCAGGCGCTGAACTACTACTAGTGGAACCACCAAATGAAAGCTTACGCCTGTGTGAGGGAGGGTTGACCATATTGGTGGCTTCAGGGGTTTGTGGGACATTCTCCTGAACGCTCTTGAGATCGATGCTGGGCCTATGAACGCAGGAAAATCCACCTTTAATCTCCTTATAGGAAACACCCAACTCTTTCAGAACCCGGATAATATCCATTCGTATTTCAACAGGTGGCTTTGTCGAAGTCGTCGCCACACTGAATAACCCTTTCAAGTAGACAGGCCTGACAAAATCGGATGATGGAGTGGTGGATGCGCCATCTCCGCTGCCCGCTGAGGTCGCTCCATCACCAACATCCTCTTCTGGGACATCGTTAGGGACCGATGTCGCCGCTGCAGCTTCTTCCCTACGAGTACGTCGAGCGATATTCTCTCTTCTTCCATGTCCTAAAGATTTTGCCCGCATTGTCAACGGTTTTGAGAAGCTATTCGCCCCCTTCTCGTTCTGTGTAGTTTCTTCTTTGACAGACAATGCCGAACGATCTGAGCCACTTGTTCCAGGAGGATCTCCAGATTGGTGCTGCCCTCTATATTTACGTCGCCAGTCCACCTCGGAGACACTAGTGGACCTCCCGATCTTGGCAGATCTCTTTGAGCCTGGAAGACCATCAGCTGTTGTGGGAGGGGTTAGAAGGTCGGGTGCTCCAGAATGTGATGCACCGGACGGTACAGGCTGTCGTTCTGTCGGAGGTCTCCGCACGGAGAGACTTTTACGAGGGGCTGCGATTTCGACTGGTGCTTGGCCAGGCGCCTGTACTGATAAAGTTGGTGGTGCAAGCGCCTTGGCATTATGTCTTCTAGTGCTAAACCGCCTAAGCATCCCCCCAACGGTACTTTCCTTCCTGACGACAGAATCCTCTTTGATTGCTGACTGCGGAACAACTGGCGACGGTGGAAGAGATACACCACCCAAATTGACCTTTTTCATTGCCTCCGAAACTTCCTCGTCACCGTGCGTTCTTGCCCTAGGACGGGTCCTTCCACTTGTAGATGCTGGTTCTCCCTTCACCTCATAACTAGCCTCACTTGTATGTGCGATTTCTGGCTGCTTGGGGATTGGTATTCGGAGCTTCTCAACGTCGGGGATTGGCAGTGGGGGCTGCGAGCCAGCGGGCGATTTGCTGATGGAATCCCTCTCCAGTTTTTCGCGAACCAGATAATAAACAGAAATCAGGGGATTATATGCATTGATAGGGTCAGGACTACTTGGGTGGGATAGTACTTCGGTACTTAGATTTGTCAGAGTATCTTTGGAGCTTGTGGATGACCGCCTTTTATAAAATTCAAAGCCAAAGGCCTTCCTTTTCTCAAGGCTTGGAGATGCCATAAGAGGTTCCTTCGCTGCATTTCGCACAGCAGTCTGGTAATCTTCCGATTCGATGACTTTGGTCAGTTGCGCTGCGATTGTTTCGCTGGTACCAAACTCAAAACCCGTCATACCACGAATGACCTCGGCATCCAGGGTACCAGAAAGAGGTTCGCGATGAGGTAAATAATTCTCGGGAGGGCCGGGGAAGCCTTTGAGGATCCATGGGTGATTGAGAATCTCCTGTAGGGAAGCACGCTGCCTGGGGTCGGTTACAAGCATTCTCGCCAAAAGATTTCTACAATCTTATCACTGTCAGTCAAATCTCCAGGGTTGATGCTTGATGGGGAAATATACCTCCGGAAAGCCACTGTGGATAGTCCACTACCCCACGCTTGATCTTGGCATGCAACGCGGGCATGCTTTGGTCATCGAATGGGACCTTTCCACAGACCAATACATACAAAACAATCCCAAAACTCCAGACGTCAACTTCCGGCCCAATGTATTGCTTGGCTTGCAAAAGTTCCGGAGCTGCAAAGTATAAAGATCCGCAAAAGGTCTTAAGGTGTGATCGAGGGGAAAAAAGGTTAGAAAGACCAAAGTCTATGATTTTGATATCGCCAGTCTTTGAAATTAGGATGTTCTCTATCTTCAAATCACGGTGAACGATCGAATTCCTGTGACAATAGTCCAATGCACTGGCAATCTGTCGACCAAACTTACGAGCTTGCTTTTCCTTCAAGCGCCCGTGCGAAATTATATAATCAAGCATTTGCCCGCCGTTAACATATTCACATAGCATATACCAGTGATTGTTGGTTTTTATAACATCGCGCATTCCACAAATGTAGGGGTGATCAAGCAGTGTAACTATAGCTGCTTCTCGTGCGGTTCGAACTTCTTTGCTCTCATCATGGCGAGGTGGGTAAGGCTGGCCGGTTGCTGGGTCTATGCCCCGCTCCTGGATTATTTGCCTGGGTACAATCTTGACCGCGACCTGCAGATATTGCAATAATGTGAGAAATCAAGGAAGCTATGCTCGGGGTTGATATGGTACGAACCTGTTCTGAGCCATCTGATTTCCTAGCAAGTTTCACTTTTCCCATACTACCAGCTCCGATGGTCTTCCCGAGAATCCATGTTCCACTAGATCCATGGATAGATGTTTTTCTAGGACGTTGTGATGATGTGTGATGGCCTGACCTGCTACCTTCCTCGGGAACAACAGACGGAGCATGTACTGGGGTCCCGTTGGAGGTTGTGACGGTACTAGTGGCTTCAGACATATCGGATGCCCGTCTTGAGTGGCCACCTGGACGTGACAAAGGGACAGCGGCGGGTGAAATAACTACAGGAGCAGCAGGAGTCAATCGCTGTGACTCGGGTTCTCGGGTGCCAATGGTTGAGGATTCTGTAGTAGGTGGACGAGATGACGATGCTGGAGGTTTGGAAGAAGACGAAGAGGAGGAAGGTTGTCGCTGGTGACGGGTGCTGTGCTGTCGTTGGACGATAATAGGCGCTTGTTGGGGTAACATTTCTGACGAGTTTAGTTGATGTCTGATTATAGATATCTAGAGGTTTTGAGTTTGGGTGATTTCGATTAAGATGTTTTAGATGCACGCGGGGTTTAAGGAAGTAGGTGTCCGAGGCCGTTGAGAGGATGTAGTTGAGATATAAGATTCCACGAGAGGGGGTTAGGGTTGATGCGGGGGGAACAGGATAAAAGATGCGGGCCCAGTAAGGATTAACAGTTGGAAACGAGACAAGCCTGTAACAGGAGTGGGACCGATGTAGAACCAAGGGTAGGAGCGGGAGAAGAACCGAGTGCCGGGATGGAAGTGTATGTGTTTGGAACGTATGTATCACTGTATGTGTATGTATATGTGTCTGCGTGTGCGTGTGTGTGTGTGTGCGCGCGCGCGCGTGTGTGTATATAGGAACTTGTGGAATGCAATATGTTGCGGTTCTTAGCGCGGCTAGTTGTGCTATTGCAGATGTAGAAGCAGCAAAGATGTGGGGTGAAGGGATATCGGTAGGGAAAGGAGGGGTGATTAAGTTGGCGTGAAGCAAAAGAGGAGGAGGATGAGAGGGCGAGGAGGATGGAGAGGATGGAGAGGAGGATGGGGAGGATGGGGAGGAGGTGGAAGAGGTGGAGTGGGAGAACGGGGACGAGAATAAGAACGAGGATGAGGTTGAGGAGGTTGAGGAGAAGGGGGGATGGGAGTGGATGTAGGCGCGGCGCAACGGACGGCGCAGACCAAACAAGAATGATCAAGAGGAGGAGGTGATGGAGTGTGGGGATAGAGAGGAGGGCAAAGCAGGAATAAGCAGCACCAACAGTTGCACTAGCTGATAGCAACACCAAGCGCACGGAGTAGAGGACAAATGACAAATCCCAAAGGATACATCTATGGAGTCTACAGTACAGTTAACACACATGTAAATACATGTATCAGCATTCCTTATTCGCCTGGTCAAGATACTCAAGGACTCCGTCCACGATAGAACTTTGACTGCATAAGGATGATCCACAAGCGATTTAGACCTATGAACCTGGGACAGGCGCGTGCGCCTAGCCTCCATCCACTCTCATCAATATAACCGTCCCCGCCTTTTTGACAGCTCTGAGTGATCATGATCCAGGCTGGCGCAGGCCCGAGACTGCGGCGATAGGTTTCGGCTTCTTGCCGAAGAAATCATGAACATTACCACACCCATGCAAATAGTGGTGGTACCTACAGTACGCACATGTATGTAATTGCATACACTCCTTCCTTTATCTTGTACAGTGCCAGGGGGCCTACAAGCTGGCTCTTGTCCGGTGATGAATAGTTCATAGATAACGAGCGCATATAATCTGAAGAGTACCGGGGAAACCTCAGCTGGTACTCTACCTACATGTAAGAAGTAGGTATACATGTATGTAGAGTACATGTAGGTACATGTACGTAGAGTGGGTGGCTAAAGTTACACAGGTATCAATAAGTTATCCCTTACACGGTCAGTCCGAGTTGAAATGTAAACTAACCGTATCTGGCATATGTTCTGTGTTGAACGCCGTTCATGTTTATCCCCGCATTAAGGCTGTGAACGTGATAAGATAAATAAACATTCAGTGCGTTCAGCACAGCACAGCTGCACAGATACGGTTAGTTTATATTTCAATTTGGACTGATCGAGTAAGGGATAGTGTAAGTGGAAGGATTATTAGTGGTTGCGGGATCCCTGCTGGGAACGATTTGGATATTGTCTTAGGCTGGAAACCGTCACTCGGCAATGGTTGCGTGCCGGTGCGGGAAGCCCCCGATTTTCGATACATAATCTCTCTTTGTGTTGCCTGCCGAGTGAGCTGTCTTGTGTCCTGTCTCATGCTTGGACCACAAGGACATCATCTCATCACGTCGACCTACCCTTCACCACTCCCAAAGCCTTCACCACTCCCAAAGACAACTCCTAGAATGTCCTTGAAACGAAATAGAAGTTCTCTTGAAACTGCTGGCGACCAGCAAAAGGATTATCCATTTGTTTTCTACGGAACAGCTTTGCCCCCTTATGATTCAGAAACCAGAGATGATGGTTCTTATGTACCTTTGTGGAAACAGGAAGTCACAGACGAACGAGGAAGGAAAAGATTACACGGGGCTTTTACAGGTGGCTTTAGTGCTGGGTAAGTCACATCCACGTCTCCTGGCGTGCGCGTGGTGTTCGAGTCAAAAACTAAATTATTATGGTGCAGGTATTTCAACACCGTGGGGTCCAAAGAAGGTTTGCTCTGCCCCAAGTATCCCACATTAATGTACTTTTCAGCCTCGTATTCATACGATACACGTAGGATGGACTCCTGCTACTTTCAAATCATCCCGTACCGCCCGTGCACAGGCTACTCCAGCACGCCCTGAAGATTTTATGGACGCCGAAGATCTCGCTGAAGCCGCTGAAGCCCAGAAACTTGAGACAAATCAAAATTTTACTGGTTTAGGATCTACCGGGGATGAGTTGGTGAGGAGGGGAAAACAGATCACTCTAATGGATCTATTGACTCCAGCTGTACAAGATACTATGGGGGTAAAACTCTTGAAGAAGATGGGCTGGAAAGAAGGACAGGGCATCGGCCCTAAGGTTCGAAGGAAAGTCCAAATTTCAGACGGGGACGAGGACGGTGATACAACAGATGGGGATTGTTATCTACTCGCGCCCAAAAATTCAACTTTGGTGAAGTTCAACAAAAAATCGGACATGAAAGGAGTGGGATATGTTGGAGAAGGATGTTTAAGAGAACAACCGGGCGAGCAGACGGAAGAATCAATACTGAGCCAATTATCGGGCACCAAGCTTAAAAAACATGTCACAAGAGGCGGATTCGGTGTCGGGGTTTTGAATGATGATGGGGAAGATGATGATGATCCTTACGAGATCCGCCCAAAGACGGCCTACAACCGAATAATTGCTGGTGAGAAATCAAAGAAGAGCGCCAAGCCTCCTATTAAAAAACCGACGAAACACGTTTTCATTTCCAAAAAGTCGATTAAAGCCAAGTCAAGCATTAATTTGCGAAAATGCCACGATGGACGAGTTCCATTGGATGGGTTTGTTCTCTCGCTCAGCCCTGCTCAATTACAAGATGGGTGGTATCTCCCTCCGGAAGTTCCGTCGCACTGGGCTCCATCAGGACCCGGTGCGTCTCAGAAGAAAGATCATCAAAGTCAACTGACAGTTCAAACTATTCTGGCCCGCAAAGGGCCCGAGACGGAGCTGAAGTTAGATCCTCGAACTCGTGGATCGTTATTAGGCGAAACGCCTTTACCTGGGAAGTCTGTATTTGACTTCATGACTCCAGCGGCAAGAGATCGCATCGCGTCTGTTACCGGGAATAAAAACTTGCCACAAGCGCTTAGCGAAGCACCCCCATCAACGTTTTCGTCTTCCGGCCCATCCTCTTTGGCAGAGTTAGTTCCAAAGTTGGACCCTGCGGTGGCACTTGGGGCTATCAGAGGTGGATTCATGCCATATGCTGATGATCCAGACAAGCGGACAAGGTACCGTACGTTTTTAGAAGTTCAGGCCGGACTTAAAGAAGGTTTGCCTGATAGAGTATGTTTATACATCATTCCGACACTTTTGTGAATAAGAGCTTACGATATATTTCAGAAATATGGGATGAACACTCAAGACTGGGTTAAAGAACTTGACGAGTTTATGGGCGCCGCACGTATCTTTAAGCCCTTGACTGGTATGATAGCGAACCGGTTTACATCCGCAACCACAAACACCTCCAACTTCCACGTCAATACCGCTGTGTCCACAAGCACTGATTTAGACATACCCATTCATCGTCCCCAGCCAATCCCGGAGGAACCTGCGGAAACAGCAGCCAAAATGTCGATGTACGGGCCTATAACGCGATCCATTGTGGAATTTTTCCCTACACGTTTATTATGTAAACGCTTTAACGTCAAGCCACCTATTCATGTGCAACAAACCGGAGGAAATGGTGAAAACGGTGCAGGAAGTTGGGAACCGACTCATGGCCCATCAAAAGAGCTAGTATCCAAAGCTCAAATGACTGAGATGATGAGAGAGGCGAGGGGCGACCAGAATTACACCTTGCCTGAGGCGAAAAATGCTATGCCCATGGTGGATACCGAGACAAACGAGGCCCTAGAGGCTGAGAGAGCAGGAGATGATGTTTTCAAAGCGATATTCGGAGATGATAACGCCGATGACGCGGATGAATGAATATTCCCAAATATACAGGTATTGCGTTGCGGACGATATTATGGCCTTGATGGGAAAGTGACATTCTTAATCGTACCAAGCCATTTTGAATTCTGTTAGAAGGGTCTGGAGGAGGTTCTAAGGAATCTCAAGTGTAGATTTGCCAGAATGCCAGTATGTGTAACATCTTTGTAAACGGAATGACCGCGTACTCAGACTTTGAAAATATATATGTAATTTCAATGCTATTGCATGCGTAACCTATTGTGTGTAATTCATATTCTGTGCGTGTTGGACTACCCCGAAACAACACTCCGCCTGACTTCGGATTAGAAACGAGACGATATATATGGAGGAAGTGGATCCCGGCGAGTTGATGTTGCATGGCATTGGATCTTGAGAAATTTTGTGGGGTGTTCTGCAGTCGCAGGTGAAAATATAAATAGCAACCCGAGAGATTCCATCTTCCAGATCAAATCCTACCATCTACGATTGTTTAAACTTGTCTAGAACGAGATAATGCATCTATATTAGACATCCGCAACGGCAGCCATATTATAATCTAGAGACGAAGCCAAACGAACCTCCGGCTCTAGATTTTCGAATGTAACTTGTAGTACTTATTAAACCACTATCATGCTGTACATTTCGTCAATGATATTGACGATAAAGCCGGGTAAGTGGATTTTCCTGCAGCCGGGTGAAGTTAGGGGAGTTTGCCTGCAGACGCGGCTCTGCGTCGCGTTTCCCTTAGCAGGTCTGCAGTTGTAGCACAATAGAACGCTGTATCATAGCAACTCCCACCCTGGACATCTCTTTTCCGCCGTATCTCCAACTTCCATCTTCTTTTTGAGTCAGTTACATAGTTTACGGTCTTATTTTTCTCTCTTGTTGTACGGAACACGCGAGTACCAAATTCAAGATTAGTGATAAAGTACATCCATAAAGCACATAGACTGGTAATGTCCTTGATTCCAATACTGCTTGGACGCGAATTAAAAGTTAATACTTTGCTAGCTGTTCAGCAAGCATCGATATAAACCCCTTTGAAACCCCCTCAAAGGAAGGGAAATAAAAAAGACATGCCAGCAAAGCGCAAGCGCGGCGTTGAAGTCGCCGAAAATGTTACTTCCTCGCCGCCGTCGTCGTTCGAACTGGATCGTATCAGAAACATGGAAGAGTTTGCAGCATTAGGGCAATACCTATTCATGTTCGGTGTTGGAGCTTTGAATCTGCCAGATTTTGGGCGAGAAGTAAGTTAGCAGCTCAATATCTCAACTCACGTTCACTCCCTATATTTTTTTACTTACATGTATAATAGGAACTTGAGGGAGCATTGTTAGCGCCACAATCACCCTTAATTGAGCAGATAAAGTTGACGCTCATCAAGATGGTCACTTCGAATGCACGTCTTTTGATCGAACAATTCGATGACCAGGCTAGGAAGCAATACCTATTGAACGAAGCTAAGGCGAATCCCTTTGAAGGTGATGATATGGCTGCAATATCTTTCAATGATATGGATTTATCTATAAAGGTCTCTTTCCTATGGTCTCACCTAATGGTGATATACTCTGATCTTGGGTGATATTGACTATTGACCCCCCAATAGATCCGTGTATTGCACCAACTCTCCCTTTGGACCTTTAAATATCCGAATGTGCTGCGTGAGAGGATGGGGGTCATCGATATATCTGAAGAACTCCTCTGGGTAAATCCTGATTGATTTGCCATTATTGAGTGGCGCTAACTGTCAATAGAGGATGGAACCTGCCGGTTATGACAGTAAGAATAATGAATACTTTATACTTGACGATAACCGTCTATATCGTCGTGCACCTTGGAAAGAAGGTGCTGTTTCACCCCCCAAAAAGAAGAAATCTCAAACATCACGTGCGGGGCGTAAGCGCAAGCGCATACCAAATAATTCTAGTATTGATTCCGGTGAGGCCCTGGCAAAAGTCAATGAGACTAGGGAGTGGGCATGTGTTTGTATATCTTTGGGCGATTGGGAAAAGTTTGTGTCGGGCTTAAAAGGCTCGAAAGATGCCGACGAGAAAGCTCTTTATGAATACCTTAATGGGGAGGTGTTGCCGGAAATACATCGGAGCGAGGAGGTGATTACTTGAAATGAATCCACATATCCCTTGTATCGTGCTGATAAATGACCTGGTTATAGCTTAAGCAAAAGAAACTGCTTGATATCGAGAAAGAACGGCAGAAGCAAGAAGCGGTAGCCAACAGAAAACGATCCTCTCGTATCGACGAAAAAATGATCCGTAAAAAGGAAGAAGAGTTAAAGGCTGCCGAAGAACGCAGGCAAGAGGAACTACTGAAGAAGAGCCAGGCTGAAGAGCGGAAACGAGAGAAGGTATATTGCCAACGAATTTTATCACGTGAAATCCACAAATATAAATACATATTTACACACGTTACAGGATCGAGAAGTCCGTTTGGTTGCATATGAGCGACAAATTATTCGACAAAATAAAGCACGGGGAAAAAAGCTACAGACTCAAGACGTTGGATGCAGCAGGGTTACGTCTGGTGACGAGAGCAGTGTCAATAGTCGCAGGGCCTCAACGAGAGTACAAACAAGGAGATCACGACGGTCACCCTCAGTCGAAGAAAAAGAAGGTGACTGGGTGTTTGATTGCCGTTGTGGCGTCCATGGTAGATTTGCACTTTCTATCCGTTTAGAGTTTTTGTTTTTGTCTTATTCTTTGGGTTCAACACTAACAGGTTTTTTTCAGGGAAAAAACATGTAAGATCCGGGTCCAAAGTCTGAAACCATGATTGGCAAATGGAACTGATTTTCAAGTTTTGTAGGCGGGCGGGTCCACAATCATTGCATGCGACAAATGTGCTGTCTGGCAACACCTTGCCTGTCAGAATCTTCCACCCTCATTTATAGAAGGCGACTTTACCTGCGAAAGATGTATGCGGCGTGAAATGGACAACAAAAAACGTGTTACGATAAAACTCCACATCGGTAGCTCAACCAAGAGTTCTCCAATGGATTTGCCCGAAGGTCATGAGAATACGCGGCCAATCTTTCTTGAGTCATCTAGCCAACCGGCAAGTCTCCCGCGGGCATCTAAACCCGGGATTCAAGAAGGATCTAAACTTGAGACATTCCTAGTTTCCGGACACAGTGGCGTTCAAGAACGTCATGTGGAGGCAGATACTCTGGGTCATTTAAAGCCTACTATGAATCACACTGTATCCGCATTAAGCAAACTCAAGCCTGATAATGGGACAGGTGGTGACAGTGTTGCCAGTGTCCGAGAAGAGTCGGCACAAGCCTCAGCTGATTTTCTCTTGCTCATGGCTGACCCAGAACATGGCATATCCGATTTACAAAAAACGGGAAATCTTGGTTTTGCCAACGGTGTGCAAAACTCCCGTATTCTCGCATCCCAGGAGGAGAGCTATCAATTCCACCAGGAGCCTTCGAAACCGTTGAATGGTAACTCCGGTGCCGCACCAAGCGGCTTCGTAACAAGTCTATCGTCGCCGTCAACTTGCATCCCGTTTATGGACAGCCAGAATAATAATACGAGTGATTCCTCCGGAAAGAGCGATGCGCATCCTTATCATGAGAACTCCAATTCTCGAAACATCTTTACCGGTCCGGTGAGTCCCGCAAATTTTTAAACACCAGCCGTTTCTGTTGGACTACGACGACTCGTCGCTTTACTTCATCTTTTCTCGAATTTATATGCATATACTTAAAGTAGAGTAAAGGCTCTAGGAGGTATATCTTAATTTCAGTGTGTGTGTGGGAAGGGGGGTGGGGGATTAATATGATCACCATGCTATCTCTCCTAGAGCCTGTGTATGGTACTAGAAAGTCTACAGGTCACTAAGCCTTAAATCACATAATCATAGAAGCCAGGAACATGTATAACCCTTCAACTGGTGGTTCATATCAAATCCTGGACTTAGAATACGATATACTTGAAACCAAATAGTATTGGTTCAATACGGCAATCTTGTGATATTTGAGCCATCATATGACCTCGTTTTGTTCGAATCAACCTATGTATGGACTACATGTAGTTGCTCATCATCCAGCCTTAATAACTTAAATGTAGGAATTTTTTACTACCACTACCATACAGAAGTCCTAAGTAAATTTATGTTCAAGCGACATATAATCGATACTGCCTAAATTATTAATTTAAGACCCAACATCGGATTGGACCGCGCCCGTGAACCCTGCCACGATATTTGCGGGAACGGCATGTTTTATAGTTTGAGATCATTGTGGCTTTGGGGAGAAGGTTTGTATGGAGCCTTGGCAGCGTAGGCAATTCAGCTTTGTTTGCATATTAGGTCTGATAGGCTTCAATTGTTACTACAGATTAACTACATGTATTAAGGTTATGTAGGACAAACTTCACTAGGCACGCTTGTTACTGTTGTACTCCAGAAGTTCTTAACAAGTTCAGTGTGGATGAAATTAAATCTGAATATATGGAAAAATAGATTTTGGGGGGGGGGGGGGGGGGCCACAGAAGGTGACTTTACAGCAAAAGGTTCACGGAATATGGGTTAGGTTTATTACCGAGTAAAAGTTGCCTACTAGACGCCTTCACTGGGGTATGGTGCTCACGGGGTATGGTGCAACAACTAAGAACGACAAAAATGGGCACAAAAAATGGGCACAAAAATTACGAGGAATATCAGCAAATAAAGCTTATAGATACAATTCCCTGTGCAAAAATAAGGACTTCTATTGATTTTTCTCGAATTCTCCATGCTCATTTTTGATGTTCTTGAACGTTGCACCATACCCCCGTGAGAACCATACCCCCGTGAAGGCGTCTACTGAGCAACTTCGTTTTAATCTTTACAGACGAGGATATGAATGGTATGTAGCCATTAGCTACATGTAGTGGCAAATGCGTCGTTGATACCTAGGGTTCTATCTTATGGATAAAACATTTACTCCTATGCCCTTCGGAAAATCATAACTAGAGTACATGTTTCTATAGTTCGACGCTAGTCAGCTGCGGAGGCTGAAGTCAGAATGAACAAAGGTGCCGTCTACAATGTAGCACATCAGACCGAATACGCAAAACGCATGCATGGCGTATTATATAAGCTGCAAAGGAAATACATGTAAATATATGTACGTACTTAGCACATGTAGCACGTATGCATTTGAGACGATATGAAGCAAGTCCGGGGAGTCATTCAGTGCCATTGCGCGCGGCCGGGTATTGATAGAATCGCTTTATGTTTGCGTATATCTCGTACAAGAAATGGTACCGTGAATGTATCAATCTGCGGTTAGGACGGAAGCGGTTGCCAAGATTTGAAACGGTCACCGGTCGGGCGTGCCTAGCCTACATATGGTTTTTGCCAAGACATAGTTGCTAGCGAGTGATCACGTATGATTGAAAATGAGACCAGGGGGCATCGGTCAACATAGTGCCCGAACAAAAAATGTTGATCATAGATTATTACACCATCTATGTGCCATTTTTAACCTTACTGCAGAAATAGAGGCGTGAGGTACCCGCAGAGACTATGCCAGGAAATTGTAGGTATCAGCGCACAGATTATTTAAACGATTTTTGCTGGAGAAGGAAAGCTAGTTTCCTGATTGTGAGAAAACAGATTTGCAAATACGCTAAGTCCTGAGTTTTGACTCTTATATTAATAAAACAGCAAGGGTAGATATGTACATGTATACATGTCTTATTCAGTAGCCGTGGTGCTCTGCTTGCGCATGTTATAATACTGGGGGTGTATTTTGATGTAATTCCCTTTTTGATTAATTAGATACATATGTAGATATATGTACCTACCGCAGTACTCCAGAGTGTACTAGATGAGTTGAACATGTAGATGTCTTGTCCCGGCCGCTTTTCCATAACTGGCGTATGCAACTGCCAATGATTTCACACCGTAGCCGAAAACTACACAGGCTATAAGCGGGAAACCTTCGGTGCACGCACCTGAAAGCCTCATAGATATACTCCTGTTCCCAGAGGTCTGGATGCATGCGCCGTGCACATGCAAGAAACCGGTACATCATGGCGTGCACCTGCCTTCTCCAGAAACCCCCAAGAATCTTCCATGCGCGAGCCAGTGTGTCAGGTATTTCTTGTGTTCTGTATTGCTTGTTCGCACATTACCCTGCAGAAGCGGTAACGGTACCATGGTTTGCTTCCCCCACTACTGCAAAGCAGTCCATCGCTGTATGCTTCTGTGCGAGATATGCATGCAATCTCCCTCAAGTGGAGTAGCAGAACGTATGATCGTCGCTGATTGTGCCGAACGGGCACTCGCTAGTCTATATCAATGCTTTCTTGCAATTTCCGTGCTAACTTAGTGTTTTACGAGAAATCCGTGTCCGATAGCACATCGAATTGAATCCAGTTTGCTGGGTCGGGAACCAGGCTCTCGGGGCAATATGTACCAAAACAAAACGATCCCCAGGTCTCAAGCTTCATTTTAGCGATGTGATGCCGGATTAGAAAACCCACATACGTTAATAGTTACCCGTCTAAATATGCTAGTATTAAACTAACTATTCAGCCGAAAAGTATACATGTAACTTACGATGTAGATGGCCGCATAAAATATTTTTAAAAGCTTCCTAACATCAAGTGGCAATCACACGACCTTTCTCAGCTTTCTCAAGTACCTTTTACCAAGCACACCTTCACTAACGACACATGCCCTCTCGTTCTCTTGATGGACTAGTCTTCTACATAGTTAGATTCTGGGTACATGTAGCCCTGCTTGCCGTTACTGTGGAAGAACAAAGAACTTCGTCAACTGCTAGAACTTCGCAGACTGCCTAGGCCTTCTCTCATCAGAGATTCCTATCTCCGAACCCTCAAAGGCTTCTTACTAGTAACGAACAAAGGGTATCCGAAGTATCACATCTCGAAGGTTGTGCACGCATGTTTGTTCGCATTCCCTGTTGGCCTGCGTAATTCAAGCGTCTAGCCAGTACCATCGCAACTTTCCGCTGACTGGCAATTATTAGGATTATATCGTACCTCAACGAACATTTTTGATATACGAGGGTTCGTTTACTTTAACTCTCTCTCCATCTTATTATGCAAAGATAGACAACACATATAGTTGTACCTTCGATCGTCGTTTGGTCTACAAAACTAAATTTTGGATTATCTAGACTTAGAGATAATTGTAATTCGGACGGATAATATCCTTCTGGGGAGTCTAGATCACTGTTTTGAACAGAATTAAGGTCTTCGTAGACAAGCTGGAACTATCATCGCCAGGGAATCAGGAACTTCGTCAAACGCTATCCTTGGACGCCCTTGAACTGCACCGCATATCTCAACAGCGTCTCTCGTGACAAAGAGGCATATGTCACGTTAGCGTAGTTTACTAGTTCCGTAACTCAATAACCAAACTCCGTTCCCTTGCAGTAGCCTGCCGCTCTAGGGCTGCCCTTTTATATTGCTGTCCATCCCAGGTCGGGCACCGTTCTTCACCAACAGCCCTGTGCCGAACGATCCATGCGTACGCTCCGAAAATAAGTCAATGTCAGCTTGATCACGGAATACGTTACGACTACCAAATTTATTAGCAAAACAGATAGATTGATGATACTCAGCAGGGATACCCTGACAGCGCTCATGAAGGTCACAGCAAAACATCTATCACCAACATCTTCATCAAACGTTAAATTAGAGCTGCCTTTTAACACCAATCACCTCGCCGACGCACCAACGAAGGAATCACACCATTCTTATCCCAGACAGCTACAATCAGAGAAAACCTATCTATCCTCTGAAAGGCAACCGTACTTCCGGTCCCCCAGTACGGTTCTAGAGGGGACATTCAACGAAGAAAATAGTTTCCTTCAAGATAAGGCACAATATAGCATTGGAGAATACGAAGAACAAGAGGGAGGTAAATATCAATCCAACGTGTGTAAATTCTTCTCATGTTTCTTCGGTCTTCATAGTCACTGAAAATAAACCTTCTGTCTTTTTTTTTTTTTTTTAGGAAAACATGACATCGAGTGCAATGGTAGGTCTACCATCCCGGATAGACACCCAACTCAATATGGATTTATTGGTCAGTATTACCACACCTCAGACAGCTAGTATGAGTGATCTGACATCAAATGATATAGAATGATGATTATGGTTTAGTAAATAGTGGATATCATGACTTAACTGTGAGTCAAATAATCAACTTGGGATGTATTCAACTTCCTAATATAAACCTGCAAATAGGATGGCTACTTTCGAGATCAATTCTCTCCAACAGGCGGAGAAGTGAGTTTCCACGATGATAAGAAGTATGGGCAACTGGCTAACTGATTTAAAGTATATTAATCCCCAAAATCCAGATCAAATAGTATCGCCGGTGATACATACTCCCCAGACACGGACTCGTAGTATGGGAATCGACATTAGTAGAGTAACCAACCATAAATCTTCGATCACCACTAAAAGCGGTTTAAATGGCGAGCCCATGAAGGTTGCCAGGGTCTGCAGAGTTGCGAGAAAGCGCAAAGGCACCGGAGAAAAAGCAGATAAACCGAAATTACCCAAATTGACAAAGTCTTTGAGTGAACTCACCAGGGACTATCATGACCTGCCAATAAGAAACATGGAATGCTGGGTTCATCGAAGTGCAGAGGTCCGCAGGCAAGAAGTTGAAAAACGTGGAGGATATGTCACACGGCCTATGAACAGTTTTATGCTATATCGCTCTGCATTTGCAGAGCGTACGAAGTTGTGGTGTCTTCAGAATAACCATCAAGTCGTCTCATCCGTTAGTGGTGAGAGTTGGCCCCTTGAGCCCGCAGCAATTAGAGATAAATATAACGAATTGGCAAAGATCGAACGGAGTAATCACCAAGCGGCACACCCTGGGTACAAGTTCTCCCCCAGCAAAGCTCAGAATTCGAAGAAAAGAAAAGACTCCAAAAGTGTTGACGATATTGGAGCAAGTGATAATGAGCCTTATGCCGAGGAAGATGATTATGCAACAACGGTAGGGGGTTCTCGGGCACGGAAAAACCCACGGGGTGGAAAGAAGAATCAGAAGGTTTTAGGTCAAGCTCAAAGTGTGGGAAATCCCATCAATGGCTATATGGGCTTATGTTACGACCACATGGAAGGCGGGGCCCAGAGATCTTCCTTCACTCACAACAATCCAGGAAAGACGCCTCCAATGTGCATGGGCAGCACAGACATGAGCGGGCAATATTATCAAACCACAGTACGCGCCAACTCCACAACCCCGATTTCTCACCCAATGCACCCAGCAATAATTGAAGATGTGACGATTCGGAAGACTCAAGCCCCAATGGGTGTAATGAATCAGAATAGGCTTTATCAAATGGACTCAGTTGATGGATATAGCTTGCAGTCTGTTTTCCAAAATCTCCATGATAATTCGAAAGTTGACCCTGCTTTACTCGGGGATGAGTCAGTTCGTGTCAGCCCATACAACAACTGCCGATTGCAAAACATTGGTGAGGATGATATGTTGTCTAGCGAATTTATCGATGAAGGTAATTACGAGCCTAGTCAATTCGATATTGACCGTCTATTCGCAGCTGCAACCGGCAGTCAAATACCCGATATGCATTTCCCAGATGGTGGAGTTCCCTCAGAACCCATCAACCACCTTGATGGGAGTGGCATTAATCCAAGATTTGATGTCAGGAAATTACCTGGATATGACCAAAGCATGCAAGGCTTCTTGGATAATCAGGAACCGTGGAGCGTAACTGGAGAAATTGGCCACGATGAAGACCAATTCCGTTACGATGAGTGGTTGCAATAAACTTGGACTTTTGAATACAAGATTGCAGATGTGTTTTGACCGAAGACCTCGTTCAATACCAATCACAGTAAGCTCGGAGAATAGGGGCTCGTTGGGTAGGATAGCTTTAAACCAAAGAATTGAGGATTACATGTCCTATGCAAGCACGGATGACTGTTCCTTTCTTCCTAAATAATGTGTCTCTTGGAAAGTTTTTCGGTTCTCATTTTATTTTATTTCCTTTATTTCCTTTCATTTTTCCTTTCTTTATTTTTCTGCTATCTATCTCTGTCAGTTTCATTTTTTATGGCTACATGTAGGTCTGAATACTTACTTCTCTGGCCGCTGGGTCATTTAACACTCTTCGTCAGCATATGCATCCATTATTCGTTTATTGTTCAACTTTTCTCCTTTTTTCAAGTTCATATCTTCTGGTGGTTGAGTGCTGATTGTCCTTCCTATTTCGATTTCTGTCCATAGATGGGCCTTTCTTCCATTTATTTGCATTTCATCCTTTTTTATATATTCAGGTGGTTCATGATACTCCGTCAATGATCAATCCGAATAATGCCTTTCAACCGAGAACTTACAGTGTATGAGAAAGGCCGCATGTGGGAATCAACCCTTATGATGGAAGCTCCCGAAATGGTCGAGCGAACCTGCACTTTAAATTCTTTTACGGTTGTAAAAGAAATAAAGAGTGGTGGTCGTGCTCAGTCAGGAACTACATCCTTTACTAACTAGGAAAATCCAGTTGTTGATCCCGGACCAACAGTTCGTTACTTTATTATTATATTAGACTAGGTATTATGTTTATGTGCAAATGTTCCTTGGCAACGTGTGCCACTTCTCTCGGGCAATCCTGCAGAGAGAGTGTTGTATGCGAGTTAATGTACGCCACTCACCAAGACCGCTGCACGCGTCTTTCTACCTTGCAAACCACCCCTCACATCCATACTACTGTATACTTCTACTAATACTTCCCTATTACTATTACCAACACACGAGCGTGATAATACAATGTACGGGGACCTTGGCCTGAAGTTGGTACGTTAGTTTATCAATTCCCATTAAAAAGGCCCTACCCTGAAAGTAGCCCACAATAGGTTCAACATGCCAAGCGGACACAGTCACTTGTTCACCTTCCCCCGTTTCAAGCAGAGATGGTTCGGGCCGTGACTCGTGAAGTGCGAGACCTCGATCGGGATGTCACCGAGATGCTAGAGCCGTTCGATGGACATTTTAACCCTTCAGAGGACCCAGCCACAGCATGTTCTCTCTTGGTTCGACACTTATGTATGCGCAGAAACAAGCGTTGTCTTCTGGCGTACCATCGGGTCAGATCAGACAAGATTGAGGAGATGTGTTGGAATGGGAGTGATTTGCTGGAGCAAATACAACAAGGCACAGGCAAAAGATCGGACGAGGAAGGTGGGGGATTAGGTGGTGCGAGTGGAGGAGGAGGAAATACCTCTGGGGTTTTGGGTGCTGCTGATGGAGTAAACACAAGCTCCCTAAGTCCTGAGGAGGCAGAATACGCAAGGCAATATAGTGACTTATTGGCAGCATATAAAGGACAGTGGACAGACATTGATTTGACAGGATCGTTGGAACCACCGAGAGATTTATTCATCGATGTTCGAGTATTGAAGGATGCCGGTGAGATTCAGACAGAATATGGGTAAGGATTCGCAAGCTTGATTTGAACGCCAATGCTAACCAGTTTTAGCGCCATCACTCTCACCAAGAACAGTCAGTTTTTTGTACGACAAGGGGATGTAGAAAGGTTGATAACGCAAGGATTTCTGCAGAAACTTAACTAGAATAGGATTTCACGTCTAGATCTCCAGTATGTTAATCATTCAGGTTTTATTGAACAAAAGTGAAGTACGCAGGCTCTTTCAACAAATGGGCGTTTTTAATGGCTGGTGTGTCTGATATTGCGAGATTGAGGGCATTAACAAAACATGGGGGGGTGAGCAACCTGCCACTTACCACATCTTACTGATACTACATGTACATGTATCAATTTTTTCCGTTATTACATTTAAGACTATGGCCCGGCCATAGGCCTGTTGGAGTCATACGGAGTTTATAGTTAGAAATTGACTGCTGCAGGCATTCAATAATATGAAGAAACATCAATTTAAAAGAGAAATTTTATGATTTACTCACCCGCTCCTAGCAACCTATTTCCAGCTAATCATGAAGAAATACTTCTCAAAAACATTAAAGATCACTACACGTATCTAGACGTTTAAATGCGTGCGTCTCGAGCTCACAGCACAAAGTTGCACAACTGCCGTTTTATTCAAACTTATGAAGTGCATATATATTGGTAAGTACACGTACTTATATTCACTTGATACTCTATTAAGAAGATGAGAGTACTGTATCTGATCGAAAGCGTCGCACAGCCGACGTACTATGTACATACATCATATACGTACCCTTGAAATTCACTTTTTAGTTGATTTTGCACGAACATATGCAGAACCAGCTATGTGTTGTGGTAATCTAATTGGCTCCGAGTTCCCCCATCTACCAACCAGATATTCCGAATTTGAACTGGGAAATTCTACTGCAACATGGTCCTAGGAGAGGAAGACCGCCTGGGGGGAAGTTAATGTACTCTAGATGTATAAGTACGTATACCTACATGTTTACATCTGTGCCGGTAGTGTCGTTCCCAGACTTTTGTGGTCACTCCAGTGTCGTTCCTCATTGTGGGGTAAATCCTAGACCACCGGCAGTGTTACTGGGAAGAGAAATAGTAGCCATACACACATGGCGCCGGCTAGTATTCCCGTGAAGAATGACGGACACAGTATGCCGAAAATCATAACTAAATAGATATATACCGTTCCCTCAAACGTCATGGAATAACTGCCGAATAGAAGTCAGTCTTAGCAGGTTGGATCAGGCAGCGCCAACACCGAAACGCTTTCAGGAAAGGATGTTTCGTACGACGCATGCCGGTAATGCTTAACATCAAAAGACGAGAAATTGTGTAGTTTTGGTGCTGAGACGTGACAGGCCAGGAATGTAATCCGGTGCAATTAACAGTACACACTCTAATCTAGCTATCCAGCGATATTTAGACGCTTCCCGGATTCGTAAGAATAACATGTTGAGACGTTACGCAAACCATGTCAAATATAATTAAAAATCTGAATTCAGGGTTAGGGTTTTACTGACATCAATGTCTGCAACTTAGTTTATCGCGACCGGCAGTGTGAAAACAAACAAAGGGATACATGTAGTGATAAGTGGTCGAATATCATCGGTATTTGCAACGCGTACCGCAGAATCTCAGGAATAACGAAACGAACTGGGCTGGAATACCACTTACCCATTGGTCAAGACGACCAAAAGTTACGCTTTGGGTCTGTCGGATTGAGGCTCAACAAGCATTTGACCAATCCGAAGCCCAATATTCCAGTCCAGTTCGTTTCGTTATTCCTGAGATTTTGCGGTAGTAGAGTAGTACTTTAGGGGCCCGCATATGTATTGATTTTTTTTACCTTGATAGAAGTAGGCGGCACGCAATGCCACTGCGGGAATACGGAATGAATCCAGGCTCATGATTGTCAATCAGGCTGCATGGCGTTGCAGCATCTTGGAGGTGTTAAGCGACACACGCCTTGTCTTCTCTGCCAACAAGTTGGCTTTTTTTTTTTTTTAGGGCTAGAGACTGAGTTTAACTCCTTGTATTTGTAGTTGGAGCTCCTTGAAAGAGCACAAAAGGTATTATTGGTGGCGACTCGCAAGGAAAATAACGTGCCCCTGAGACATGAAAATTGACGTCCCGAACCGTTTTTTCGTCCGGGTAGGGTATGCATCAACCAGTTGTCTTCCCCAGCGCACATGCACCAGTCAAAAGAATAACTCCAACTTTCACTCCGTAGGAGGTCCCACGAGGATTATTCCATAAGCTTCTTGCCTCCGCGTGTTGCACTTTCCGACATACAGACTCTTCACTCTAGCTAGATGAATATCCTTGAAATGTCCACCTCGGATACGCCAACGATAAGAATATTATTACCCATATTTTTGTCCTCCGCATACATGTATCTACAAGTGCCTGGTCCCCATATATAACTCAGCCCAACCGCAACTTGCCAGTTTCCTCCTCTGCGTGCTTCAATTTCGATTGAGAATTCTCATAGGTAGCCACAGCTTATTGACTCACGTAAATTTGCTAGCTACCCTCTTTCTGCTTAGGTCTTTTCTGTTTTTTTCTCCATGAGCGAAGTTGCCTTTCTTCCCTCACTTCCCACAAATTGACGTAATTCGAAATCTCCCAACTCTCACAGCTGGACAGCAGCTCAGGCTGGGCTTCAACATTGTCTGTAGACAGGTTTTGTCTCCCGTGGAACTAAAGTAGTCGCTGTGCGTAGGTTCTTTGAACAAAATATGTTTTCGTCATCATATCCCAGGAGGAATTCTTCCAGTTCAATCTCGGGTACACTGCCGCCACTAGAATCACAGCGGCAACAAAAGAATCGCGAAGGTGATCTGGAATTTGGAACGCCTCGACCCAAACCACGGCGCAGGTTGACATTTGATTCAAACTCCGTCCCCATTTCGAGATCGCCACCGTCTCCGCCAACTCAGTTAGGAAAACAAAATTCTCGTTCCTTTTTTCATAGCTCTTATCATGATTCGCAAAATGGTTGGTACCTTCTTATTTTTCGGAGGGCAATTCGAGGGTTACTAATGAAAGTGAATCACAGACATCGATAAGTCTCTCTGGCCACAGTATTCTTCATCAGGCGTTCGTGAGCACACCGCCGAACTTGCAAATCTAGTGCTTTCGGATGTCAATTCTATTCACAATGGTACACCGCCTCGAACTTTGCCTTCATCTCACTCAAACCACAATTTCGAGGGTGGTTTCTTGCCAGGCAGCTTTAGCAGGGCAAACAATCGCGCGTTTCTTCAATTAAGAAGCGCAGATGTTATAAACGAAGTGTCTGAACCTACGACGCCAGACGAGCTGGCGGGCACAAGGGGAAAGTCATATCTGACGCATCTGCTACGGAGCTCGCCTCCAAAAACCGACTCAGAGGCTGAAGACAAGCCAGCCTCTTCTGAAGGCCAATCGATGTTGGACGATATCGTCTCTGTCTGCCCACCGTTGACCGAGCAGTCATCACTGCTTCCAAAAGCACACCCCGAAAGTATCCAGAGGAGAGTCTATGACACTATCTCTAGGAACGATGATAACCAAACCCGAGATCCATTTCGACCAGTGTCGAGCATTAATATCAAAAAGGTAATCACTTGGCCCAGTGCAAAAGGGTTACAGGCGATAAGAAGCGTATTCCACTACAAGACGTGGAATAAGAAAGAATTGTGGGAAAAGGGAGTAGTTAAAACGACAAAATGCCTTCCCGCCGTATTCTTAGGACTACTTTTGAATATTTTGGACGGACTATCGTACGGTATGGATGGGCACTTATCTTGGATCATGCATCTCAACGACTGATAACTTAATAGGGATGATCTTATTTCCGCTGGGTCATGATATTTTCAACAATTTGGGTCCAGATGGTCTCTCGATATTTTACGTGAGCTGCATAGTTTCGCAGCTTGTGTATTCATGCGGCGGAAGTGTATTCAAGGGTGGAGTAGGTTCAGAGATGGTAAGTCTTTCTTTCATGAATTTTCATTCTGCTTCCTCATCTCCTGGATTTTAGCTAATTCATCTTAGATTGAGGTTGTGCCTTTTTTCCATAAGATGGCTATTACAATCCTCAACCGGGTTGGTGAAGATAATCCCAAAAGTGTCTTGGCAACCACGGTTGTTTCGTATGCCTTAAGCTCCATTCTCACAGGCGTGGTATTCTTCGGACTTGGTACCATGAGGCTTGGTTCATTGATTGGGTTCTTCCCGAGGCATATTTTAGTTGGCTGTATAGGTGGCGTCGGATGGTTTCTTGTTGCAACAGGCCTTGAGGTTTCTGCCAGACTTGAGGGTAACCTGAATTACGATCTGTCAACATTATATAAACTCATTGATCCATCGACTTTTGCACTTTGGACCATACCATTATTTCTGGCCGTGTTCCTGATATTCTGTCAAAAGTTTATCAAATGGCCGCTATTTGTGCCTTTATATTTTCTTTTTATCCCCGCACTTTTTTTTATTGTCGTCGCAGTAGTACCGCAACTTAACATCGTTAGTCTTAGAGAGAATGGGTGGCTGTTCGACGCCCCTGCAGACAACGTACCGTTTTGGCACTTTTATACTCTCTATGGTAAGCAACCCTTGAATCCTGTTGCTCTGCTCCCAACCAGAGAATTCATCTAATCTTTGAGTTTTTCTAGATTTTAAGGAAGTGGATTGGAGAGCATTGCTTAGCACAGTACCCGCCATGTTTGCTCTGACCTTCTTTGGAATACTCCATGTCCCTATCAATGTTCCCGCCTTGGGAGTGTCTACTGGGGAAGATAATGTTGATGTAGACAGAGAACTCATTGCACATGGAGTGTCAAACGCACTTTCCGGCCTTCTTGGTAGTATCCAGAACTACCTTGTGTATACTAACAGTATACTATTCATCCGAAGTGGAGGTGATAGCAGAGTTGCGGGTGTTATGCTCGCTCTGGGAACCGCTGGTATCATGATGATTGGACCTTCAGTAATTGGATACATACCAATCATGGTTGTCGGAGCACTTATTTTCTTACTTGGCATCGAGCTCTTGCGTGAAGCGCTCTATGATACATGGGGCAAGTTATCCAGGCTTGAGTATCTTACGGTAAGTAATTATTCTTTTGGCCGACTCTCGCTTTTGATGATTGCTAATCTGTCAGATCTGCATAATTGTTATTACAATGGGCGCATGGGATTTTGTTATTGGTATCGTGATTGGAATAATCCTGGCTTGCATGTCCTTTGTCGTTCAGACATCACAAAAGTCTGCAATTCGTGCTGCATATTCCGGGGTTTTTGCCCGCTCGACGGTACGGCGTCATCCCATTCAGCAACGATTTTTGCGTCAAGTCGGCCGCCAAATTCAAGTATACAAACTTGCCGGATATATTTTCTTTGGTACTATTTCCTCTGTCGAGAACACGATCCGAAATCTGCTCAAAGAGCAGAACTTTGAAGTTCAACCAATACGATATCTAATCATTGACGTCGGAAATGTCACCGGAATCGATTTTTCGGCGGCAGAAGCATTTACTCGAATGCGCAGGCTGCTGGGTGCTCGTAAAGTAGAAATGATTCTATCAGGGGTGAAACCAGACGATGAGGTTGGGAGGGGGTTGAGGGCAGTCGGGCTTTGGGGTGATAACGATAAATTGCAAGTATTCGAAGATTTAAATGCAGCACTCGAGTCATGTGAAAATGAATTTCTTTCTGCACTTTATCGCCAACGCGATGAGATTATCAGGCGAGAGCGTGATAATGAGTCGAGACATCTCGGTAATAGATTCATGCTCCGATTATGATCAGTAACATATTAATAAGTGCGCAGATGTCCCAAATAATTCCAGCTCAGGCATAATTAGCGTGGATGCTTCGCTTGGCTCGCCACGGCGGAATTTGGTCCATCAAGCAGCAACTTCAACCATCAAAGACGAGGAGACTGCCCAACCTTCAAAGTGGCAAAATTTTAAGCAGCCACTACCCTTGATCTTGCAGGTTTTTTCAGAAATGACCGATAAAAACGAAGATTTCTGGTTTAAAGCAGTGCCATTCTTCCAGAGAAGAGAATATACTGAAGGGACTGTTCTTTTTCGCAGAGGGGTAAGAAATATCGCAAATTTGGTATACAGTATTTTCAGAATTAAAGCTAAGGGAAATTAGGATAAATCCACGGAATTCTACCTTTTGGAAGAAGGTATATTTGTCGCTGAGTATGATCTCGAACAAGGAAAATTCTTTGAGAGTATCGTGGCTGGTAAATCTCACCTGACCTCCAAACAAGATAATCAACATCTGATAATAACCAGGAACTACTTGCGGAGAGTTGCCGTTCTTCTCAGAGACACATCGGACCGCCAACATGTTTGCCGAGAAGGATACTGTTGCGTGGGTACTTGACCAAAGAAATTGGGGGTCATTACAAGATAAAGAACCAGATGTAGCCAAGGAATTGTTGAAGTTATCATTGAAGCTTACGAGTGAACGAATGGGAGCTATAACAAGGTGAGTAGTGCATCGTCGCCATCTAATGACAGCCAGTCATCGTTCCGATACCGCCAATTTCTATACATCTTCAGATTCACAAATAGCTAACAAGAGAAATTCCTTAGTTATGTTCTGACAAGCGCTGGGTGATAAAACAAGTTGTTGATGCACACCCCTAGCCCGGACTGTTATGGGGCAGAAGGAATTCAATTAGTCATATCACAAGTGTATGGAGATCATGCTATTTTTCTCTTTCTGCTTAGACACATAGTAGGGTCTACTGTAGCAAAATTATTATATCGCATTCGAAGCATATCTTGCGAAGTTGAGCTGTCTTAAAAAACAATGTAGCATCGTACTGATCTTGCGGCTTAATTACTTACACTTGGGAATATAAAGTATGTGTAATGCTATTACATACTTGTCGACTGTGGGTTCTAGTACACCCGCGGGAAAAAGTGACGAAACAATGCCTGCACTTAACTTGAGCCCTAATGACAAGAAGTACTTTAACTACAAAATGAAAAAGAGAGCATATACTACGGCCTCTGAAGTGTATTTACTACCTTGTATGGCCTCCCTTCAAAAGTCACGGTTGTTGCTTAACCGCGTTGTTGGTGGCCACTCATTGTTTCGTCACTTTTTTCCCGCGGGTGTACAAGAACTGATATCAGAAAAAGTGTTTAGGATCTTCGGGTGGCTCACACTATAAAGTAACAGTATCACAGTACTATTATCTGCAGGACCGTATGGAAGCTACAGAAGCCAGTGTCGATTGCACTACAAGAAATGGTGGAAACCAATATAGAAAACTCAATCAACACAGGATTTCTACACATGTTCAGCATCATTATGTAGAGTACGTACTAGGTACATATATTTAAGAATTCTGTTCATTGACGAATATGATGCCCAGGTATTTTTAGCTAAGCTACCTATACTTGCTGGATTAAATAATTTATTGGCTCCGACTCTTTTACTCCAGGTCGAGCAATTGGATGAGATATATCCATCGTGAAAATCGTGATTCGTGAAAATAAGGTTGCAAGAAACACATACATGTATCCCGACAGGCGTACGGTAGTAGTTGATGTATGGATTACAGAATGGAGAGCGCACCTAAAACCACAATCTTCAGTTTCAATTGTCATTAAAATCCATGGAAGGCTGAATAATCGGATTATTCGAATTTTTCTTTCGCAGATCACCCTTCCTTGAGACCGAACAGGGCCTTAGTCCAGTTCCGTCATTTAAACTGTGTGAACATATTGGTAAAGTACAGGTACCTACAGGGCTAAAGCAGTACCACCTATCACTGGTGCCATCATTGAGATAGGTAGACAAGATTTTCCAAGGGTACTGAGCTTTTAAACTTTGACTGGATTGCGTTCACCCACGGCGAGTCCACGCGATTCAAACGGGCACTAGCGAGGAACAGCCAAGAAAACGTGTCCGTGCTCGGAGCCCTTGCAACAAGTCACAACCAAATCCGGGCATGGGAAATTAGGAATGGTAATTCCTCAATGCGCTGGACGGTATACAATCAATTACGGTTAGCCTGGCCGAGAAATTGGACGATGGAAAAAAGGCACACTAGAGTAGAGGGAGTACTCTACATGTACCTACATGTACATGTAGGTCATGTACGTACATACATGTACCTGCTTTGTACTCAGATACAGTCGCCTCCGTTATAACGAACCTGCATATTCCAAAATTTCTCGTTCGATACAGCAGATTATTCGGTACAGCAGGTAAAATTCTATGTGAAACTCAGATTCGGATCACCAAAACCCGTTCGTGATAGCAGATTTGTGGCTTTTTTGGCATTTAGTATAGCGGAGGGCAACTATACTCGTTTACCACGGAAAGAACCAGAAAATACAGTTGCTCAGAGCAAGGATTATTTGTATGGAGTGGCGGTGATCTCTCATACAAATTATCCCTGTCTCTGTCACTTACATTTTCTGGTTCTTTTCGTGCTAAACGAGTACTCTCCAAGAACTCATAGTTTCCTGACGTTTTAAAACGGGCTGCTATTACATGACATAGAAAATCGTGCCAAGGCCATGATTTTGGATGGCATGCAATAGCAGCCTGATTAAAAACGTATGTACCTACATGTACCTACAGGTAGATACACAGAATACTAACACTACTATCCATTGCTCAAACAAAGTGCGCTTTGCGTTGTCTCAATATGAAGGTACATATTTGTATTCTACCTGCACAAAGCCTAAATATTACTGTGATGGAGGGTGAGAAGATTAATACAGAGCGAGTCCTACTTAAAGTTGTAAAAACCTGCTTTAACGATAGATAAACAGATGCACGAGCCAAAAGCATTTCCTTGCATATCTATCGGGTGGTGTTTATGTTTTTCTTTTTCTTCCCTTAATCCTTCTCTTATTGGTTGGCACATTTTATTCCTTTCTTTTCATGAAAGGGCCAGGAAGTACCCCTGAGAGGTGTAGCGATTAGACCACCTCGATAGGGCTAGGTTCCCGGCCTACGCGATTGGACAATGATGCATCACGGAAAGACCCTGACCTTAGTAAATAAAGTAATATCTTGGCGGGGAGCAAAAACAGTGCAATCTAACATTCATATCCCAAAACACGAGATTGTTGCGGTGTGTGCGTGAGTGCGGGTGTGTGGGTGGACAGAAGGGCACGCGAGAAGACAGATGAGAGCGCATATAACCTCCAAACAAAGACTAGCGAGTAAAACCGAGGGGATGAAACGAAGTCATGCGATCAGTGAATGGAGAGAAAACTTGTGGAGGGTACCTAGGGAGGAAGGAGGGTGTCAAGAGGTACAGTACAAAACCATACCGATACAGAGTAAGATTCGGCAAAAAAAATACGTGATAGTGGGTATCTCATCAAGAGTAAGGGTGTGTGTGATAGATAATACAGCTGTAGCTCCATGTATCTTCCTCGGACAAATAATTTTCTTAAGGATACACTTACAAGTATGGACTGAGCACCCTGTTCTGCAATATTATTTGAGACGGGCTAACGGCATCTGGGGTATGAGACGGACTGCACGATGAGAGTGAGGGAATGATGTAGGGAGTAGGGAGAACAATTAGGGCGTGTGAGGGCTGGATCGCTGGCTGGACAAAATGGCTGGGAAGCTCTGGAGGGGTGCCTCATTGGCTGGGGGACCCTGCTTGCCCTGAAACTCGAGCCTCTCATGTGCTCCCCACCTCTGCTACCTCTTTTTTACTTCCTCCCTCTTCCTTCTCTCCTTCCCTCCTCCCCTCCTCTCTTCCACACCAGCTTGCACTCTTTTCTCCTCTTCCTCAGAAGCTTGCCTTAAACCCCCAATTACTTCCACTCAAACTTGGCTAGTTTTATCTGCTATCCCTTCGCAGGATCAAGCTTTTAAATACGACCTCAAGCACCTGCAAAAAACAAAATAAAAAACAATCTCAAGAATAGCAGACATGTCTGATAATTCAGGAAAGCCAGAGGAAAAGGTGGTTCTCGAGCCATCCAAGGCCGCCGAAGAAGTTCCTACAACATCAGAAGCAGTCACAGTACCAGGAACAGAGGAAGTCTCTCCAGTAACAGCCGAGGCGACCACTGAGGAGACGCCTGCTGAAGAGAAAAAGGAGGAGAAGCCAGAGCCCAAGGAGATTACTCACGGGCTTTTGGCGAAGGCCCATGGGGGGCTTCTGTCGTGAGTGGAATCAATATTCCTCTAGGTGATGCAGTGACCTGACGTAAGAAACAATAGATTTTTCAAACAAAAACGGTTCTTTTACTTCCAGGATGAGCCTATTTCTGAGGATAAGTTGAAAGTTTATCTTCACAAGGATGGCTCTTCCCGTTCAACCGCTGCATATGCCAGCCAAACCAGCAAGGGACTACTCCTATATGCCAAAACGGAAGGACAGAAGGAAGTTCCTCATGGAATTATCAAGTTGGTCAGTGGTCTACTTATGTTTCGACTTAATATGTGTGCTAATATACTTGCAGGCCGACGTTACCGAAGTTCAGCCAGTTGGCACCACCAAGTTTGTTTTGAAGCTAGCTGCGCAGGATCTTCATTTCGAATCTTCTGCTGCGGAGCGTGACAGCTGGGTATTCACCTTGAATCATAAGATCAATGAGGCCAAGGCGGCTTTTGAAGAAATCACCAATTCAGAAGGATATAAAGCTGCCTTTGAAAAACTTAGTGAGTCACGAGTGGTTGAGCGTGGAGCGGGTCTAGGCTAATCATGCATCTTTTTGCAGCCAAACCCACAGTTACTGCTGCCGCAAAAGCACCAGAGAAGACGTCTGAATCTCCTGAAGTGGAGGCCGGGGAAGTTAAAGACTCCGAAGCCAAGGCCGATAAAGAAGATGTCACTTCCGGAGCAGAGGAAGAATCTGGTCCAGCCGATAGGAAGGCAGAACCTCCTTCCAAGAAGAATAAGAGAACCTCTGTCTTTGCCTTCCTTGATAAGAAGAAGAAGCCTGAGGAGAAGAAAGACGAGATCGCCGAGAGCAAGGAAGAAGAGCAAAAAGAAGAGATTAAGCCTACTGAACAAGAGCCTGTTGCTGCTCCCGCCGTCACCGAAGGTTTGTTAATCCCACACCGCCGGACATTCATGAATGCTGGGAAACTAATGTTCTACAGATGCCCCAACAGAAATCAAAGAAACAGTTGAGGTTGACGAGGCGGATAAGTCCGTCGAGCCCACCGCCGCTCCTAAGCCCACAAAGAGGAACTCAATCTTTGGTGCTTTCATCCGCGAGAAGAAGGAGAAAGAAGTTGAAGAAGAGAAGAAGGAAGACGCTAAGGCTGAGGCCTCTGAACCAGCCGAAGTTATTGCCACTGAAGCTAAACCACTCGATGTCCCTGTCGAGGCTGCTACTACAGAGAAGACTACTGAATCTGCCTCGTCTCCTCCCAAACAAAAATTTCTCTCTACCTTTTTCGATAAGAAGGAAAAGAGCCCTGTTGCTAAGACTGCTGAAAAGGTAAGGGTTTTATCTGCCTCAGTCTCCTGATACCTAGCTAAGAAATAAATACAGGAGACCGACACAAAGCCTGCCGAGGCAGCGACAGAGATCCCCGCTGAGAATATTGATGCGACTCCTATCGTTGCTGTAGATGAATCTGCAGCTCCTGACGCTACCAGCCCGGCTACCAGCCCCAGAGAGCAGAAGCGAAAATCTAGCTTCTTCTCCTTCAAGAAGGATAAGAAATCAGAGGATGTCAAGTCTGATTCGGAAGACGCCGAGCCAGCACTCAAGTCAGGCTCAACCTCGCCTCTTCCCAAAGCTGGTGCTGGATTTTTGGGCTTAATGCGCAAAGCTAGTAAGTCAACAAAGAGTACCGGTAAGGAGGTTGAGAATAAGGAGGTTGCCGCTCCGGAGACTGTCACCGAGGAGCCCGCTACCGCTACTACTGGAGAAGCCGGTGAAACAGCAGTGTCCGCCGCAACTGCCGAGCCAACTGCTACCGCCATTGAAGATGTTGTTCCGGAGACTGTCACTGTTGGTCAAGCCCCAGTTCAGGCCACCACTTAAATTTAAAACGATTTCTCGATATGTCGGTATGAAAATTTCTTTGCTGTCTTGTTTCTGGATTTAGCGATCTCCAAATCCTGTATCTCTTCAACTAATCGGCATCTCTTTCTTTTTTTTCTTTCTCCTTTTTTTTTCCCCTCGCAATTTCTCATTTTCTACTTCCTCAATGTCATGTTTTTTTCCGTTTTCTTTTCTTGTCTCTATTTCCTTCAGAAACTGTGCCCATTGGGCTGCCATACCTCGATTACCGTGGCCTCCATTGGGCAGGAATTTCGATAGTTTTCATCACTTAATTTATACCTTGTGTAAAGCTTCAATTACCAAGATAAAAAAATGCCTGTGACTAGCAGACATAATTTTTCCCTTGTGTATTTTATTTCACCCTGTCCATTCTTATTCACTCCCATCCATCCATAATCACAATCTCTTATTTATTGTTCTTTCAAGGGCAATCGTTATATTAGTATTTAATAATTCGAAAACGTTTGTAGTTTTCGTCGCCAACTTTAGGTTGCTCAATTAGCCACTACTTAAAGTCGTGTCTCGATAAAAGTGATTTGTTTGCTGGCCTCAAAACGTAAAGTGACTTGTAGATGAATTACTGAATACAACTGAAAAGCTAACAAAAGCACCCAGCACGTGGGTGATAGCATACAGTAGATAGCACGGTTTAGACACTCATCTTTGCTGACAGGCATTGTATCTTTGAAGAATGCATGCTGACCTCATTTATACGTAAACACTACAAGGTCGTAAAAATTATGGCAATATCTTTTTTCTAGTATTAAGAGTAGTATAATTTTTATTTGCAGGAAACCCACCGACAGGATTTTGATCAAGAAATAACGTATTTTATGAGAGCTAATCCTTTTTTATGGGTAGAATACTACAAACTAATGCTAACTGCCTAAACTAAATTGCCCGCTAGTCACTTTTAAACCAGGTACTTATAGCCCGAACGGTTGTAAATTGGCAATGAACTTAACAGGGCCGATAGATCAAGTTTGGTATAGGTACCTTGTTTGTTGCCAATATTCTCGTGATTGATACATAGTTTAAAACCGTATAAACCTCTGATAGTAAGGATTAAGTACCTGCTGCTGTAGTCATAGAGATAGGATTAATAGGTGAAACGTCATAGCCATTATTCCTTGTGTGATGCTGATCCTCTTTGCGTGGGGGCTGAAAAATATCATGGGTCAGCTTGGCCAGGTGGCGCTTTATGATTGTAGTCTAATTACCCAATTATATATGGTTCGATATCAAAGGCCCGCACTCCCTTATTTTACTTCCGCTATCCCACCCCCCAAAAAGCAAATTTTATATGTGGCTTTACTAACAGATCCCGTTATCTCTCTTATCAAATAATAGATCTCCCATACAAATCTAATTCCTGCGTTATAGGGTGGGCAGCATTGCCAGACGAAGGGATAGTCCCTTGACCCGACAAGTCAGCCAAGGAGGAGAACTACATGTAGGTAGTATGGTAGTTATGACTATCACGGCGGTCGACCCGCGGGCCCGTCGAAGACTTCGTGGTATTGAGGATAATTATAATTACAGATGGCTGGTCACCACTGTGTCCATTCGCAAAGACTATACACTACATACGGAAGGTCTAAAGTCACCTTAGTACAATAACGCATGAGCGCCGCTACTTCGACTACCAAAGATTTTCAACCGGTATTATCATTGCCCCAAAAATAAGAGGTGATATATTCTTTTATCTATTATAGCAAAATTTACTTTCCTTCTTGGACAATATTATTCTAACTACATGATCTCAGCCAGGCGACTCACACACATATATATGTACTTCTGCTACCGTAAGAGAATAATAATCTAAAGCTTACTTTCTAGTCTTCCGGTGGCTCTGGGCACTACATTTATCGTTATCGACTGAGGCTACCTCCCACCTGAACAATTTCCTTTACCGGGTACATGGAGTGAGCTCTCCGTGTCAAACTTATTCTTGTCGCTGTCAAGCTGGTGTGCTTACGTCCTGGTAACAATTCTGAATCAATCACTCACAATCCCGATACTTAGCGTTTATATATATCTACATCTGTACTCTATGTACTACACATGCATACGGTACCTACCGTACATATATGTACATGTAGGTCCGTTGACAGGTGGTTTTAGATCTGACATATGTACATGTAAATGTAGTTCAGGGCAGTTTACTCGTAATTTCCTGACGTTTTTGAACCGGGCCGGGTCCGCATGACAGGTGCAGGAGGCCGGGCAGGTGGTTTGGGCCAATGATAGGTTTAGATCTAAACCATAACAACGCCATGTCAAGCTGCAAGAGCAGGGAGAGTTTCGGGCAGAGTACTTGTATTTTCCTGACGTTTTTGAACCGGGCTGGGTCCGCATGATAGGTGCAGGTAGGTACAGGTAGGTACAGGTACTCGTAGTTTTTTGACGTTTCCGGACGCGACCACTATTGCATGCCATACAAACGATAGCCTTGGCGGGTTTTTTCTGTGTATGCAATAGCAGTTGCGTCCGGAAACGCTGTGAAATTGCGAGTAGATGTCTCGAGTGCGTGAACGATCCAGCAGTAAGTACGGAGCTCGATCATAACAAAGTAGGTCAAAAGTTGAAATTGTTTCCCCCGTTGTCTGCAATACATGCCTCGATCCTTCTTGACATGCTGGTTGATTCTAGCTACTGGGTAATTCCTCCATTCATTTAATACTAGACGTTTGATTGCGGCTGCAGCAAAATCCATCCCTATTTGATTTTGGATATTGTCCTTCATTTCTATCCATATTCATTCAATTGAATTTAAGTAAGGTGAATTTGCAAGCCAAATAAATATGGTGATACCTAGTCTTTCACAGGGATAATCATGAGAGTGATCTATGTGTGTAGGTGCATTATCCTCCGGTATCACTATACTACCTCACTGTGCAATCTTCCGAATAACAAAGAGGTAGAGTTCTGGATTTAAAATCCGCTCCCGATATATAAACTAATCTACACCCTACTTTGTTTTTCTACTATGTATTTTGAGCTCTAGATTACTGCTTAAATAGTTCCCGTTCACGTGATAAAGAACTTCTTCTGCCAACTCCTCCTTATATTTGCGTTGAAGTTAAACTGTTACTGCGTGCCGAAACTTAGGTTACAGAAAGGAGAATGTTAGATTAGTTATTAGGTTTCGGTATATTCTTTAGGTTTCTGTTACACAAGTTATGGGTAATACAGACAGGGATTAGGAAAAGTATAGATACATAGGGTATTGCTCTTATTTCTCTTCTTTCCTTTTTCTTTTTACTCAACCTTCCTGTTTCCATCCTCGCTGCTAGCTTAGATTCTATAGTTCTTTGTCCTTTCTGTCTGTTTATTTGCAATACTATTATTGTTCTACATTATACAAGTTGGGCTATCTATATCCCATGATACGGATCAGCCACTTGAGTCTATAGTCAATAGTCTATTGCCTATAGCTATGGTCCACTAGTATGCCATACCAAGGGAGTCCACAGTACATCGCTTAGTCCATAGTCTCCATCTATACTACCTTTCGCTTCGATTATGTTCTTTGGCAACTATAGTCGATGACCTTATTTATGTCCATAGTCCAATGTAATGTAAATATCAGCTTCAAATTTTTTTTTTTTTAGATGTCTAATAGGGAGTATTGCATATATGGAAAGGTAGGTAAACATTATGATATATATGATTATAAAGTATTTCCTCCAAAAACAATTGTAGAACAGGTAGCATTTTATCTGTCAATGTTATAAGAAACTGTTGTAACAGAGCCATTTCAAGTGTCCGATGTATGAGCACATACAGGACCCGGTTACATGCTGAGAGTTATTGTTGGAAGCCAGTTGCACAGTGATATGCAAGTACCGGCGGTGTGGTTACCTAACAGCTATTAGAGTAACTACATTCTGGGCACTAGGAAGGTGATCTATTCATAGGAGCGATGACTGACGAGTCTATGCCTCACCAGTGACTAGAAGGCCGGCCAGAGTGAAGCTCTGATTGCCCGGTGATCCTCTGTATCCTTTGAGCATTGCAAGTCCGCCCAAGGGGCAGGGACTATGCTAGGGAGGTCTACAATAAGCGAAAGCTCTACAGTAATGATTAAGCTTACACCTGAGCGGCAGCTCATTCATGTAGGCCCCGGTTGTGTGGCAACCAAGGCTGCAGGTGTTACAAAGGCTTTGACTAAGGGTGGTTGCCTTGGGTATCGGAAACACCTGCTGACACTTAGAGAAAAGCGGGGTAGCGGTGGTATTGTTTCCAGACCGAGGAAAGGCTTCACCGGAACTTAGTAAGGAGTTAGGAGCAGAGAATAGAGGCCTTTGGAGTATAAGTACTCAGGTTCATTCTCGCCCTTCAGTCCTGTTCTCACCAGTCTTTATATAACGTGGGTCTATGGACGAGGGACTATAGTGTCAAGGAATACAATCGAGGCAAAGACTTAGTATCAAGAGATTCGTAACTATAGACTATGAGGTGGTTCAATCCTGATCCGAGATCCAAGATGAGCCCTATGACGTAGCGTAGAACAAAAGTAATATTCGTGGAATAAATACAGAGAGAGAGAGAGAGAGAGAGAATCTTATATTGCTTAGAAGCCGAAGCTTATCGCACACCTAACTACCCGACTACAACCTCCACCGACTAACCCGAAGACAAAAACAAAGTACAAAAACTAACTACCGCAGCTACGAGAACTACGTACATGATAAGAAAAACAGCGCACGAAGAGGGCGCGAATAACAAGTGGTACAGGTAAGCAGAATATAAGCGACAACAAAGAAACCTTCCCGCAGTAAGAAAGAACCCCAAACTTCTCCGTCAACTACATATAAGCGAGCACGATCCTAAACATGGTGTTCAACCGAAACGGTATCATTACCAACGTCCCCGGTGTCATATCTGTGGACGAACCTTAACAGGACTGGGAAACCACGCGCACGAAGGTAGGAAAGGCCAACCGCAACAGCGTCAGGTGTGAAAGCGAGGGGGGGTGGGTCGAATGTGGGTCCTCGGGCATCTGCTTGTCAGGCAGTGAGGAATTGAGGAGTGGTGACCAGTAGGTCAAGTAAAATTGGTGGGGTCGTCGGTCCCAGGAGCAACGGCTAAAGACTGTGCCCGAGTCGTGGTTGAAGTGGAGTCCTCTGAAGGGGACGTGCAGGAGGGTGGAGTCTGAGACTCAGTATGTATGGGGGTCGCAATCGAAAGTGCCGACCGTATTGTGTTGAGGGGTGGTCTCGGGGACCGGTAGGAATGGGTGAGGGGAGCGGGCCGCCTCGGTTTAAGAATGGGTTGCCTGGTTAAGGCCGAAAAAGAGGGGTAAGGTCACGGGACCTCGGGTAAAAATTTTGACGATAGTTTCGCGACCGAGAGGTCGCTAACTTCGCGGGCTGTCGAGCGCTTTGGCAGTAGATTCTCGCTGACTAGAGAGTACTGACAGTGTGCGTACCCGACGTGTGGGATCACTCGTGCGATGAGTGAAAGTAAGGAGGGGCGAGGGCAGCTTTCGAGAGTAGCCGCTGTTTTGGCGAGGGGTGAACGGTGGACGCATCCCGTAAGGGCACCGAACGAGCAAAGAAAGGGGGGTGTTGAGTGAGGGAAGTTCAGGGTCCGAAGCAATTCGAGAATCAGAATAACTCCATCTCGGGGGGAAAGAAATCCATCGCGAGCCAGAGGCGAGCGAATGAATACAGAAGAAGAAGAAGAAACTTATATTGCTTTGAAGTACAAGACTTATCGCACGCCGACCCAACCGCCTAAAACACAAACCGAACAAAAGAAAGAAAAGAAAACAAACAAACACAAACGAACAAAACAAGAACAAAGCAAGCACAAACAAACACAAACAATAACAAGGAAATTCCAAAACGACAGTCAACCGGAAAGCCCAACGACAAGGAGAAATAACATATCTCAGCGGACTCGAGCGCTGGATCCATCAAAACAAAAATATAAAAACAAATTTAAAGAGTAAAAGGAAACTGCCCTTCCTAATCCTGTTCCTAATCATTTTCTTCCATCTCCTCTTCCAGGTCCGCCTCCGCCTCCGCCGACTCGTACCATTTTGAGAGTTGAGATTGTTTTGCAAATTGTAGGATAAGGTCCGTTCTCAGGTTTGTAAACATCCAGTTTTCCCAGGTCATCACTCCGGGGATCTTCTCTATCAGAGGGGTGCGGATTCGAGCCCACGCTGGGCATTCCATTAGTATATGTTTCGCTGAGTTTTCCATACCACACTGGCATGGTTCGGGGTCTGTGTGTACTGCGTGTTTATCGATTCGGGTGGTTTGGCACCGGATTCGAAATACTTTTTTTGCTTCCGTAAGGGTGAGTTTCGCTATCTTGGGAGGGGGGCGGAGTTCCCCCCGATGGTGGTAGTTCGGTATTGATTGTGTGTTCCATTCTTCCAACAGGTGGTCGCGTAATAGTTTATTTTGGTTCCACTTATCTCTCGCATTTCCGGGGGTCTGGTATGGGAGTAATAGGGAGGCGAGTCGGTGTAAGCCTGTTCCTTTGATATTTGCTTCTCTGTATGGGAGGAGCTCGATCAGGGATTCATTGTTGGGGTGGATTGCGTCGGTGCAGAGTATTCTGGTTCCGTACTTTCTTGAGCGATATGTCAGGAGATGTTCTAAGGGGGGTAGGCCTGCTTCTCGGAGGAGTTTAGCTCTTTTGGTCCATCGTGGTAGGCCGGTGATGATCCGGGCCGCTTCGTTATATAGTAGTTCAAGGGATCTTATGATGTGGTCTGCACCAGTCCACCAAGCTTCGGATCCGTAGAGTAGACTTGGGAGGAAGCCCTGTGTTATGATGTGATGGATTGTTTTAACCGTTATTCCTGGCAGGCGGGCGGTGTATCGAATCTGGTGGAGGGCTTTAAGGCCTTTTGCGATCGCTGCTTCGATGTGGGGCCGGAAGGAGAGGGTCGGATCTATCCAGACTCCTACATATTTCAGCCTCTCCTTGGGGTGTATATTGGTATTGTTAATTTTGACCGGAAGTCGTGGTTGTTGTGTGGATGATGTGGTGGGCTGGAAGAAAATCAGGTCGTATTTGATTTGGAGTGGCTCAGCTTTTATTAGTCTCTCTCTCATTCGTTCCTCCATTCTCTTGATTGTGAAGCCTGGTGTTTTGGATATTTGCACCAGCGCATCGTCATCAATATATGTGGTGTCCATCTCTTTCGGGCTGCTTGTTGGGTCCAGGATTACTCCAGCATAGATCATAAATAGTACCGGGGACATGGGGCTACCTTGCGGCACTCCAGAATCATAGGGCTGTGGTTCCTCTAGCTCATGGTTGAATTGGAACTGTAGTTTTCTGCCGGTATTGAATTCCATGCACCATTCTGTTAAATAAGTAGGGAATTTTTGTTGTTGCATGATTTCCGCGAGGAGTAGGTGGTCGACACAGTTAAATGCTCCTTGGATATCGTTGGTTAGGATCGCTGGTCTGTCTCGCCGAGCGATTCCGGTACTGTTTTTCAGTAGTAAGTTTTGTTGTATTGGTGTTAAGGTTCTCAGGAGGGCGTCAATTGCCGAAATGGTTGGTCTTCCTCCAAATTGATTCGCTGAGAGTGTACCTAGGATTTCTCCAGCGGTGCAAAGTCTCTGAGCCACTATCTTCTCCAGGATTTTGCTGAAGCATTGTAGAAGGGAAATGGGCCGATAGGCTTTTGCTTCATGATAGTTTGCTTTGCCGGGTTTCGGGATCGGGATGCACTTAGCTATTTTCCATTCCGCTGGGTGCACTCCGTGCCGGAGCATAGCGGAGAACATGTCTTGAATTAGGGTTGTGTTTGCTCTCACTATTGCTTTAATAAAGGTATAGGGGATGCCGTCCGGGCCGGTCGCCGAATGCGCTGGACAGGAGTCGATTGCTTTATTAAGTTCTTCGGGGGTGACTATGTCGAAGGTGTTGCTAAGGTCAAAAGAGGGGGGCCTAATGTTTAGGGGGGGATGGTCGGGGGACGTCCGTTTTGAGGGGAAAAGTTGGGCTCTTAGAGCTTGGCACTTCCCCGCAAACGTTTCTTCACCTTGTATTGTTGGTATGATTGTGTCTCTCCTCCTTCCTGCATTTAGGATTCTCCAGACCTCACTACCCTTCGCCTCGTTCATCGTCTTTTCCCGCTGGTCCGCTTTTGCTTTCCGGATCATGACTGTCCATTCTCTGCATGCCTTCCGGTGCTCCTCCACGTGGTTGGGTTTCTTTGTATTTTTCGCCTTCCTTTCTGCCGCGTTTACCCTTGCCTTCATTTGTTTCATTTCCTCTGACCACCAGGAGTTGGCTCTTACCCCCTCCTTCGAGAGTGGTGTTACTATACTGATTGTTGCCCTGACCAGTTCTAGGAAGAAGTCGACAGTTTGTTCCGTATGTTCCTTGGTTTCCCATGCCTCTGCGGGGAGGGAAATGTTTGACATATGGTTCTCCAATAGCTTCCAGTCTGTTTGTCGCCACATCCGTCTTGGTACAAATGGTGGTTTTTCCAAGTGTAAGTGAACGGTGGTTCTCCCGTGGTCTGAGCCCGCTCCATAGGGTTCAGTGCTCCATCGTAGGTTGTGGTCGAGAGTTGGGCCTTTTACAAATGTAAGGTCGATGATTGTAGGCCTTTTCCCTCTGTCTCTGGGGAAGTGCGTAAAGACGCCTGGTTCATTCAGGAGGGTCAGTTTCTGTCTAGTTATCCATTGTTTTAGCCGTGCACCGTTGGCGCGGTCTGCTCGGATGTTATTCCTGTATTCATGTGATGTTACTCCGTACCACATTTGATGATGGCAGTTGAAGTCTCCCATTACTAGACAGTTGTCGAGGGTTTGGATTGTTTTCATCAGGAAACTGAACAATTTCTGGAAAGCATCTCCCGAGCCTCCAGAGAATCAAAAACCGTTTTGTTGTCTCAGGAGAATCTCAGGAGACTCAGGAGACTGTTGGAAGGCTGCTTAAAATGTACAATCTTGCTGATGTTTGCTATTTGGGCAAAGGGGCCACTTCGGCCTGGGGAGTATATATTTAGGATTTGGGTTTTCTTGTTCTGGATTTCTACCGTAATCGATACTATGAAGTTATCATGTGTGTAGTGATGTTTTGGTTTGAGGTTGGCATGTTTGCGGACGTATGTTGCGCATTTTGTATTGGTGTTGCTGGCTGTAAAAGTATAAAAGAGATTTGATTCTGGTGGGTATCCCTCTGCTGAGGTCCATGGTTCTTGTAATAAAAGGAAATAAATACTAGAGTCTGTTTCCGCTTCTTCTACCGCCGCCTTGGTAATAAGTTCGCTTGTAACGGGGACTATGAGCGTAGGAACTATGGGGCCAAGGAATACAACCGAGGCGAAGACGTAGACGTAGGAGGTTCGTGGACTATGGACTATGGGGCCGAAGGGTAGACCTAGGGCAAGAACAGAGACTATGGACTATGGATGGTTGTACCTGGTCTAGTATACCGGGTAAACCCTATGACGTAGCGCGAACCAAATAGTATTCGTAACTATAAAGTACAGAGGTTGCATAAAGAAAGAAGAGAAAGAAAGAGAAACAAGAAATCACAAGACAACGCCCCCCTTATATATCCATACCCTATCCCAATGCTGACTCATACCCTCGCATAACAGAAACAAAAAGAACATAATAGAAACCCGCTTCGCTAAACCCAACCACGCTGCATAATCCTTCTCCCTTATACCCCGACAACTCACATAGCCAACCCGCCTAGCTGCCGTTACAGACCACTCCCCCCTCTAAGGCCTATCTCCTGGTAGGCTTAGGCTTCCGTGGATAACATTCATGGAATCGTTTAACGATATCGGGCGAGTGTTCGACATCCGACAATGGCTGCCACGAAGCTTCATCATAACCAATATACTTTACCAAGTATTCAAACCTTCCCCGACGATTCCTAGAATCCAAAATATCCTCAACTTCCCACTCTGCTTGCCCTTCAATTTCAACCGGAGGCGGCGGTATTTGCTGCTGTCCAGGTACAGGATCGTTTGCTGTAGACGACAATAATGAAACATGAAACACTGGATGTACCTTCATTGATCGAGGGAGTTTCAACTCGTAGGCGTAGGGATTAACGATTCGCTTAACAGCATAGGGTCCAATGCGTTTCCAATCGAGTTTCTTTGAGGGTCGCTTGGTAAGGACATGGCGTGTCGATAAGAAAACTTGGTCTCCTACCCGATAGTAAGGAGCTGGAGTCCGATTCGCATTGGCCGACTCTTCTTGTATCCTTTGCGCTCGGAACATTTCATCTCGTAGAAATTCCAGCACATCCTTCATCTCTCGTGCAATCGTATTGGCTTGGTCTTCTGCTGTTGTTCGTCCATGTTCCAAGGGGCCGAAAGTTATTCTTGGATTCCTTGCCGTATTAGCATAGAAGGGCGAAACTTTGGTGGTTTCCGAAGCATGATTATTTGTTGCAAATTCGGCCATTGGTAACCATTGAGCCCAATCATCCTGTTGATAGGAAACATAGCTTCGGAGATACTGTTCCATCACGGCATTAATCCTCTCCGTCTGCCCATCCGTTTGAGGGTGGAACGCAGTAGAGAACTTTGGTGATATTTCTAGACGATCGCATAGTGACCTCCAGAATTCTGCAACAAACTGAGTCCCCCGATCAGATACCATAGTGTCGGGTAACCCATGTAACTTCCAAACATTGTCAATATACAGTCTCGCTACTTCCCTTGAGTCCGCCTCCTTTGTTGTTAGTATTAGGTGTCGCATCTTAGTTAACCTATCCACTACGACCAAGATTGCATTGTATCCATCGCTCTCTGGGAGGTCGGTAACAAAATCCATTGACACATCCGTCCATGGTCCATCGGGTATTGGCATCGGACGAAGTACTCCATAGGGTGCATTGCGTGGTGCCTTGCTACGGGCACACACATTGCAATTCCTAACATACTGGTCGACATACTTTCGCATTTGTGGCCAGTAGTACTCTCGATTCAGGAGTTCCAAAGTCTTCGCTCTACCTGGATGGCCTGCCGATGGTTTGTCATGATATTCCTTTAGGAGTCTTAGCCGAAGATCGTTGTCATCCGGTACATAGAGTGCGCCACGATAAAGTAGCCGACCGTTGTTATCTTCCGTGCATTCGGCAAGCGAGATCTTATTCGAGTGACGGACACCGTTCCGAAGCATCACGAGTACTTTGTTCGGGAAACTGTCAACTTGGTAAGCATTTGAGAACAACTCTTCTACAGTAGACATTCCTTCAGCGGATTCATTTGAAAAAGAACCCGCGAACAAACTTAGCTTTAAATCCAAATTTTTTCGCTTCAAAACCACCTGGCTTTGATGCGTCAACCGTTCATCCCCCTCCTTAGGTAGGTCACCCGACCTCCTAGTCAATGCATCCGGCTTTACCCCTTGTTTCCCTGGTCTAAATTGAATAACGAAATCGAAACGTGAAAGAAATTCCGACCAACGGGCTTGTCGACGGTTTAATAGCTTTGTTGACATAAAATATTCAAGGTTCCTATGATCGCTGAGGACTTCGATTGGAAATTGCGCTCCCTCTAGATGGTGTCGCCATTCCTCAAAACATCGTACAATTGCTAGGAGTTCTTTATCATAGATTTCATAGTTACATTCCGCCGGGGAATGCTTCTTAGAAAAGAAAGCAACTGGATGTAAAATTCCCTCATCGTCGCGTTGGGACAGAATTCCGGCGGAAACATAGTCGGATGCATCGGTTTCTACCACGATTTTTCGATCCGGATCAAAGTGCATTAGTATGGGTGCCGTTGTAAACATCTTTTTCAATGTCTGGAATGCTTCCTCCCTTTCACCCGTCCATTCGAATTTGACATTTTTCTTGGTCAGAGCTGTAAGCGGAGCAACAATTTTTGAGTATCCCAGAATAAACCGTCGGTAGAAGTTTGCAAACCCCAAAAATACTTGAACATCGTGGAGGTTCCTTGGTGTGGACCATTCCAAAACATCGATAACCTTCTTTGGATCCATCCTATTCCCATCCGGGGTGAGAATAAGGCCGAGATATTTCATTTCCTGGACCATGAATTCACATTTTTCAGGTTTAAGGTGAACATGATTCTCATCAAGTACCTTCAAAACCTTCTGGACGTGATCCTTATGTTCTGATAAAGTTTCCGAATAAATTAGGATATCATCCAAATAAGCCGTGACAAATTGATCGAGATAAGGCCGTAGGATATCATTAATCCAATGTTGAAAGGTGGCGGGGGCGTTGGCTAATCCGAACGGCATTACTGTATACTCGAAATGTCCATATCGAGTTCTAAATGCTGTTTTCCATTCGTCTCCCTCCGCTACCCTGATTGTAACGGGGACTGAGGACGTAGGAACTATGAAGCCAAGGAATACAACCGAGGCGAAGACGTGGACGTAGGAGGTTCGTAGACTATGGACTATGGACTATGGGGCCGAAGGGTACACCTAAGGCAAGAACGGGGACTGTGGACTATAGACTATGGATGGTTGTACCTGGTCTAGTATACCGGGTAAACCCTGTGACGTAGCGCGAACCAAATAGTATTCGTAACTGTGAAGTACAGAGGTTGCATAAAGAGAAAAGAGAAAGAAAGAGAAACAAGAAATCACGAGACAACGCCCCCCCTTATATATCCATACCCTATCCCAATGCTGACTCATACCCTCGCGTAACAGAAACAGAAAGAACATAATAGAAACCCGCTTTACTAAACCCAACCACACTGCATTATCCTTCTCCCTTATACCCAGACAACTCACATAGCCAACCCGTCTAGCTGCCGTTACAGACCACTCCCCCCTCTAAAGCCTACCTCCTGGTAGGCTTAGGCTTCTGTGGATATCGTTCGTGAAATCGTTTAACAATATCGGGCGAATGTTCGACATCCGACAATGGCTGCCACGAAGCTTCATCATAACCGACATACTTAACCAAGTATTCAAATCTTCCCCGATGATCCCTGGAATTTAAAATATCCTCGACTTCCCACTCCTCCTGTCCTTCAACTTCAACCGGCGGTGGTGGTAACTGTTGTTGTCCTGGTAAAGGATCGTTTGCTGCAGACGACAGTAAAGAGACATGGAATATGGGATGAACTTTCATAGAACGAGGGAGTTCCAACTCATAGGCATAAGGACTAACGATCCGCTTCACGACATATGGTCCAATGCGTTTCCAATCAAGTTTCTTCGAGGGTCGTTTGGTGAGGACATGGCGGGTCGATAGAAAAACTTTATCCCCCATCCGATAGTGAGGCGCTGGAGTCCGACTTATATTGGCCGACTCCTCTTGAATCCTTTGCGCTCGGAACAATTCAGCTCGTAAAACGTCTAGTATATCCTTCATCTCTCGTGCAATGGTATTCGCTTGGTCTTCCGCTGTCGTCCTACCATGTTCCAAAGGACCAAAAGTCATTCTTGGATTCCTTCCTGAGTTGGCGTAAAATGGAGAGATTCTCGTTGTTTCAGAAGCATGGTTATTTGTTGCAAACTCGGCCATTGGCAACCATCGAACCCAGTCGTCCTGTTGATAAGAAACATAACTTCGAAGGTATTGTTCCATCACAGCATTGATCCTTTCCGTTTGTCCATCCGTCTGGGGGTGAAACGCTGTAGAGAACTTTGGCGATATTTCCAAACGATCGCAAAGGGACCTCCAGAATTCCGCAACAAATTGTGTTCCTCGATCAGATACCATAGTTTCAGGTAACCCATGTAACTTCCAAACATTGTCAATATACAGTCTCGCTACTTCCCTTGAGTCCGCCTCCTTTGTTGTTGGTATTAGGTGTCGCATCTTAGTTAACCTATCCACCACGACCAAGATTGCATTGTATCCATCGCTCTCTGGGAGGTCGGTAACAAAGTCCATTGACACATCCGTCCATGGTCCATCGGGTATTGGCATCGGCCGGAGTACTCCATAGGGTGCATTGCGTGGCACCTTGCTACGGGCACACACATTGCAGTTCCGAACATACTGATCGATATACTTCCGCATTTGTGGCCAGTAATACTCTCGATTCAGGAGTTCCAAAGTCTTCGCTCTGCCTGGATGACCTGCCGATGGTTTGTCATGATACTCTTTTAGAAGTCTTAGCCGAAGATCATTGTCGTCGGGTACATAGAGTACACCACGGTAAAGTAGCCGACCGTTGTTGTCTTCCGTACATTCGGCAAGCGAGATCTTATTCGAGTGACGGATGCCGTTCCGAAGCATCGCGAGTACTTTGTTCGGGAAACTGTCAACTTGGTAAGCATTTAAAAACAACTCTTCTACAGTGGACATTCCTTCAGCGGATTCATTTGAAAAAGAACCCGCGAACAAACTTAGCTTTAAATCCAAATTTTTTCGCTTCAAAACCACCTGGCTTTGATGCATCAACCGTTCATCCCCCTCCTTAGGTAGGTCACCCGACCTCCTAGTCAATGCATCCGGCTTTGCCCCTTGTTTCCCTGGTCTAAATTGAATGACGAAATCAAAACGTGAAAGAAATTCCGACCAACGGGCTTGTCGACGGTTTAATAGCTTTGTTGACATGAAATATTCGAGGTTCCTATGATCGCTGAGGACTTCGATTGGAAATTGTGCCCCTTCCAAATGATGTCGCCACTCCTCAAAACATCGTACAATTGCCAGAAGTTCTTTGTCATAGATTTCGTAGTTGCATTCCGCAGGGGAATGCTTCTTTGAGAAGAAAGCAACTGGATGTAAAATTCCTTCATCATCACGTTGGGACAGGATTGCAGCAGAAACATAGTCGGATGCATCGGTTTCTACTACGATTTTCCGATTCGGATCAAAGTGCGCTAGTATGGGTGCCGTTGTAAACATCTTTTTCAATGTCTGGAATGCTTCCTCCCTTTCATCCGTCCATTCGAACTTAACATTTTTCTTCGTCAAAGCCGTAAGTGGAGCAACAATCTTTGAGTATCCTAGGATAAACCGTCGATAGAAATTAGCGAATCCCAAAAATACCTGAACATCATGAAGGTTCCTTGGTGTAGACCACTCCAAAACATCGACAACTTTCTTCGGATCCATTCGATTCCCATCCGGGGTGAGAATCAGGCCGAGATACTTTGTTTCCTGAACCATAAACTCGCATTTCTCAGGTTTAAGGTGAACATGATTCTCATCAAGTACCTTCAGAACCTTCTGAATATGCTCTTTGTGCTCCGACAGAGTCTCCGAATAGATCAGGATATCATCGAGATATGCCGTTACAAATTGATCGAGGTAAGGACGTAGAATATCATTGATCCAGTGTTGAAATGTGGCAGGGGCATTCGCTAATCCAAACGGCATTACAGTATACTCGAAATGTCCATAACGAGTCCTGAACGCCGTCTTCCATTCGTCTCCCTCGGCTACCCTGATTTGGTTATATCCCCAACGTAGATCCAGCTTGGTGTAGTATTGCGCTCTTGATAACTTGGCCAGGGTTTCCTTTAACAATGGTAACGGATACCGATTTTTGACCGTGATTGCATTGAGACCTCGATAATCTACACAGAGCCGGAGAGTCCCATCACTTTTCTTTACGAACAGTATGGGTGCTCCCGCTGGTGACTCACTGGCCCGAATAAATCCCTTAGGTAGATTTTCATCAAGGTATTCCCGTAGTGCTTTTAATTCAGTCTGCGACAGGCCATAGATGGGTCCATACGGTACTCGTTTACCCTCTTCCAAAATTATTTCAATGTCATGGGACGGTCGATGTGGCGGCAGGACAGAAGCGTCATATTCTTGGAACATATGGAGACGATGGTGGAACTCCTTTGGTACTAGTTGCTTGACGTTGGTAGTGGATTTATCAGCTGCTGAAACGACAACAGTATGATATTCTGGTAAGGGAATCGATACGCCATGAACAGTAACTGCAGTTCCACTGAGTGAACAGTGTTTAAGACAGTCCTGAGAATCAAAAACAAGTAGATTATCCTTTGGCCGAATGGTGACATCGTGACGTCGCATCCACGGTATTCCCATTACGATCGGATAATGTCCCAACTTTGTAACGAAACATGAGGCAATTTCTCGGTGACCATGAATATCTAGTGAAACATTGACAACGTGGGTAATTTCTCCTGACTGGATAGGTCTTCCATCCATAACATCTACCAGGCGAGATTTCTTAAGGGGGGTCATTGCAAGATTGTTGTTGCGTGCGAAAGATTCATCGATAAAAGCATATCCTGATGCTCCAGTATCAATAAGAGCGTAGGTGGAAACGAAAGAGTCGGGATTCTGAGAGACCGAACAGGTAACAACAAGAGAGTCTTCGGACATCTTATCTTCAGACACAGCAGCAACAGGGAGAACAGAAACAGGTGGCGGGGCTGGCCCCTTTGGTTTGCCATTTTTTACCAAAGGGGCTGACCTTTTAACGCCGGCTTTGAGGATCCATTTTCAAGTGGCCTTTCTCGCCAATTGCTAATGGAACGGGGATCTTGGGTGCGAGGAGTCAGGTAACGAGGCTTGGAGACATGGCGAGATTTAACTGTAGCGGTAGAAACGGAGATACGAGAACGAAGGTCAGCGATGGTGGCATTGGCTTGGGCCTCCCAGGCCTTTGCAACAGAGGTAATGTGAAGAATTTCATCTTCAGCATTAGCGAGGTTTTCGTCAGTGATGGCGAGGTTTTCCTGATGTAATGCCAGACGATACCGAAGCTCCTCCTCTTCGGCTTTAGACTCCTCCAGCTCAATCTTCAAAGCAACGATAACCTCGTCGCGACCTCGGATGATCTCGGTAGAACCTTCCTGGTTATCGCACAAGGTTTGCCAAAAATCGGCAGCCTTTTCGTTGGCTGCTTCTAGTTCTATGGTGAGGCTGGTAATAACCTCTTCCTGGGCCGTATCAATAATGGGTTCTGGTGGCGTGGGGGTGTCGAGAGGCTTGTTGAGAGCCTCCAAACACTCAGCAATAAGACCATGAGCCTCGGTAAGTTCTTCGCCGAAGTCTATATCGGCTGGAAGAGGACCATAGGTGATCAGAAATTCTGAAAGACGCTGTAACAGCGTATCCTGGATAATGTCGGACATAGTCGCGACCAGAGCTAAGCGAGGCGGTGTTGTATTGGTTGGCTGTAGAGGATGCAACCTAAGTGTAACGGGGACTGAGGACGTAGGAACTATGAAGCCAAGGAATACAACCGAGGCGAAGACGTGGACGTAGGAGGTTCGTAGACTATGGACTATGGACTATGGGGCCGAAGGGTACACCTAAGGCAAGAACGGGGACTGTGGACTATAGACTATGGATGGTTGTACCTGGTCTAGTATACCGGGTAAACCCTGTGACGTAGCGCGAACCAAATAGTATTCGTAACTGTGAAGTACAGAGGTTGCATAAAGAGAAAAGAGAAAGAAAGAGAAACAAGAAATCACGAGACAACGCCCCCCCTTATATATCCATACCCTATCCCAATGCTGACTCATACCCTCGCGTAACAGAAACAGAAAGAACATAATAGAAACCCGCTTTACTAAACCCAACCACACTGCATTATCCTTCTCCCTTATACCCAGACAACTCACATAGCCAACCCGTCTAGCTGCCGTTACACTGATCTGATTATATCCCCAACGTAGATCCAACTTGGTATAGTACTGTGCCTTCGAAAGTTTAGCCAAAGTTTCCTTTAACAGTGGTAACGGATACCGATTTTTGACCGTGATCGCATTGAGGCCTCGGTAATCCACACATAGCCGGAGAGTCCCATCACTTTTCTTTACGAATAGTATAGGTGCTCCTGCCGGTGATTCACTAGCTCTGATAAATCCCTTTGGTAGATTTTCATCGAGGTATTCCCGTAGCGCTTTTAATTCAATCTGGGACAGGCCGTATATTGGTCCATATGGAGGTCGTTTACCTTCCTCCAATACGATCTCAATATCATGGGACGGTCGATGTGGCGGCAGGACAGAAGCATCATATTCTTGGAACATGTGGAGACGATGGTGGAACTCCTTTGGTACTAGTTGCTTGACGTTGACGGTGGATTTCTCAACTGCTGAAACGATAATAGTATGATGTTCTGGTAGAGGGATCGATATTCCATGGACAGTGACTGCAGTTCCATTGAGTGAACAGTGTTTAACACAGTCCCGAGAATCAAAAACAAGTAGATTATCCTTTGGCCGAATGGTGACATCGTGCCGTCGCATCCACGGTATTCCCATCACGATCGGATAATGTCCCAACTTTGTAACGAAACATGAAGCAATTTCTCGATGGCCATGAATATCTAGTGAAACATCGACAATGTGGGTAATTTCTCCTGACTGGATAGGTCTTCCATCCATAACATCTACCTGGCGAGGTTTCCTAAGAGGGGTCATTGCAAGATTATTGTGACGTACGAAAGATTCATCGATAAAAGCATATCCTGATGCTCCAGTATCAATGAGAGCGTAGGTGGGAATGAAGGAGTCGGAATTCTGAGAGACCGAACAGGTAACAACAAGAGAGTCTTCGGACATCTCATCCTCAGACACAGCAGCAGCAGGGAGAACAGAAACAGGTGGCGGGGCTGGCCCCTTTGGTTTGCCATTTTTTACCAAAGGGGCTGACCTTTTAGCGCCGGCTTTGGGGACACATTTTCAATTGGCCTTTCTCGCCAATTACTAATGGTACGGGGATCCTGAGAGCGAGGGGACAGATAGCGAGACTTGGAGACATGGCGAGGTTTAACTGTAGCGGTGGAAACGGAGATACGAGAACGAAGGTCAGCGATAGTGGCATTGGCTTGGGCCTCCCAGGCCTTTGCAACAGAGGTGATGTGAAGAATCTCATCTTCAACATCAGCAAGGTTCTCGTCAGCGATGGCGAGACTTTCTTGATGTAGTGCCAGACGGAACCGAAGCTCTTCTTCTTCAGCCTTCGATTCCTCCAGCTCAATTTTCAGAGCAACGATAACCTCGTCGCGACCTCGGATGATCTCGGTAGAATCTTCCTGGTTATCGCACAAGGTTTGCCAAAAATCGGCAGCCTTTTCGTTGGCTGCTTCTAGTTCTATGGTGAGGCCGGCAATGACCTCTTCTTGAGCCGTATCGATAACGGGTTCTAGTGGCGCGGGGGTGTCAAGAGGCTTGGTGAGAGCCTCCAAACACTCAGCAATAAGACCATGAGCTTCCGTGAGTTCTTCGCCGAAGTCTATATCGGCTGGAAGGGGACCATAGGTGGTCAGAAATTCTGAAAGACGCTGCAACAGCGTATCCTGAGTGATGTCGGACATAGTCACGACCAGAGCTAGGCAAGGTGGTGTTGTATCGGTTGGCTGTAGAGGATGCAACCTAAGTGTAACGGGGACTATGAGCGTAGGAACTATGGGGCCAAGGAATACAACCGAGGCGAAGACGTAGACGTAGGAGGTTCGTGGACTATGGACTATGGGGCCGAAGGGTAGACCTAGGGCAAGAACGGAGACTATGGACTATGGATGGTTGTACCTGGTCTAGTATACCGGGTAAACCCTATGACGTAGCGCGAACCAAATAGTATTCGTAACTATAAAGTACAGAGGTTGCATAAAGAAAGAAGAGAAAGAAAGAGAAACAAGAAATCACAAGACAACGCCCCCCTTATATATCCATACCCTATCCCAATGCTGACTCATACCCTCGCATAACAGAAACAAAAAGAACATAATAGAAACCCGCTTCGCTAAACCCAACCACGCTGCATAATCCTTCTCCCTTATACCCCGACAACTCACATAGCCAACCCGCCTAGCTGCCGTTACATCGCTCCGTGCACAATTGAGTTGGTGTGCGAGCGCGGTGGTTCGAGGCCTAGGCATTATTTGTCATGTGTTGGTCGTCTTCGGGAACGGGTGTGGCTCCGACTGGGGTGGTAGCTGGTACTTGAACTATTGGGAGTAACTCTTGGGCAGGTGCGGCAGGTGGGTCTTGGGCGGGTAGGGCGTTTTCCTTTCCTTTGTTGAGGAATCGGCGTTTGACTCTTTCGGGGCACGCTGGGTCGGAGGCCTTATGGATTCCTTTGCAGTTCAGGCATCTGATTGGGGTGTGGGTGCATCTATATCCTCCCTGGCATTCATTGCATGGGTGGAAACTGGTGAGGTGATCTCCGGCGCAGTGGCCGCATTTCCCATTGTTCTTACATTTCTCCTGGCGGTGGCCGTACTCGAGGCATTTCGCACACTGGGTATCCGGGAAGGTTGGGAGGAAGGCCTCGATATGGCAGCTTCGGTTGAAGAGAGATAGGAATTTAACTCCTAGTGTTTCCATTGTAATTTGTCCTGGGAGCGCGATGACCATTGATGAGTGGGTTTTCTCCATTCGAGCCTCTGCCCTGGAGATCCAGCGGGGAACCTGGGCAAGTTGGAAGTTCTCTCCATAGTTGCTTCTGATTTCTGATGCTACCAATTGTCCCGCCTCGATACCCTCCCCGACCGTTGTGGGGATTCCATGGAGGAGAAACTTTGACCATTTAGAGTTTGCGCGGATGACAGCGACCGGTACCTGTAGGGTGAGGAGGGCCTCCTCAATTTCTTTGGCATATTCCATTGCCTTTGTTGCAGGGGTAACGAATTTTGTTTCCAAGATGAAGTTGTCCTTGGGTGTTCTTCTTGCTGAGATGAAATGACAGGACTCATCTTGGATTCTTGCGTTGACGAGGGTCCTGATCTCGGATGGGTTGACGTCGGATGGGGCAGTAGTTTCAACAATGATCTCCCTGTTGATTTTGGTGTACTCTGGTTTGAAGAGGGGGTCCGCTTTTGGCTTTGCGGACTTCTTTCTTCTCTCGGCAACCTGGAAATTTCCTTGAGCAGGACCGGGTGCCGAGGCCACGGTGGCCCAGGTGCCTGCCTTCCATCCACGGAGTGGGGCTTGTTGGGGGGGCTTGTTGGGGGGGCCTGAGGAGCTGCCTGTGGCGCTGCTTGGGGAACTGTTTGGGGGACCGCTGGAGGGGGCATTCTCTGTCCCTGCGGTTGTTGTGGTTTTCGCTGTTGTTGTTGTTGTTGGTGTTGTTGCGGATGCTGCGGTTGCTGCAGTTGTGGTTGTTTGTTGAGGAGGGCGTGGATCGCCGAGTGCATATTGGTGATCATGTTTGTCTGCGCCTCGATTTGATGTTTCAGTGTGTCCACTGTTCTCCGGAGAGTGATCGATTGTTCTTCGAGGTATTCCATCCTGTCGGAGGGTGGGCAGATCTGGCTGGTAGCATGTCTGATGGCCCAGGTAATGTAGTTTAAGTCTGTCTGGGTGTGAGTGGTATGGGGGACAGTACTCGGGTAGAGGTAGTCAATGCTCGGTTGGTAGGGGTCGTTGTAGTCAGATTCTTTTGCAAAGGTCGAGGAAAACTCCTGTTCCTGTGCTCCGGATGGGGTTGGGTTGGGATCCTGAGTGTTCCTGTTCTATGGAGGGGCTGTCCCTTGCTGGGAAGACTGGGTGAAAAAGGACTGGAGCGAAGCTTGCTGCGACATGACTGAATGTCCAGTTCTTCTGGCGGCGTAGAGTGATGTTTCGGATAAGTTTCTTTTCCTTCCTTTCGGGAGGTCAAGGCTGGAGAATTCTTCGCTAGAAGCCAGTTTTCGTAGGTTTCTTTCGCTTGGAACAACAAAACGCGACCGTACGATCGGGGACGGAGTGGCTCAGCCTGGTATGGTATACCAGGGTAAACCGAGAGGAATAAAATAAAATGTTTTTGAAGCGAGGTTAATTGTCAGGGAGTTCTTTGCGAGCCTTAGCGAGCAAAATGAATACAGAAGAAGAAGAAACTTATATTGCTTTGAAGTACAAGACTTATCGCACGCCGACCCAACCGCCTAAAACACAAATCGAACAACAAGAAAGAAAAGAAAACCAACAAACGCAAACGAACAAAGACAAAACAAAGCAAGCACAAACAACCACGAAACAATAACAGGGAAAATCCAGAACGACGCTCAGCCGGAAAGCCCAACGACAAGGAGAAATAACATATCTCAGCGGACTCGAGCGCTGGATCCATCAAAACAAAAAATAAAACCAAATTTAAAGAGTAAAAGGAAACTGCCCTTCCTAATCCCGTTCCTAATCATTTTCTTCCATCCCCTCTTCCAGGTCCGCCTCCGCCTCCGCCGACTCGTACCATTTTGAGAGTTGAGATTGTTTTGCAAATTGTAGGATAAGGTCCGTTCTCAGGTTTGTAAACATCCAGTTTTCCCAGGTCATCACTCCGGGGATCTTTTCTATCAGAGGGATGCGGATTCGAGCCCACGCTGGGCATTCCATTAGTATATGTTTCGCTGAGTTTTCCATGCGACACTGGCATGGTTCGGGGTCTGTGTGTACTGCGTGTTTGTCGATTCGGGTGGTTTGGCACCGGATTCGAAATACTTTTTTTGCTTCCGTAAGGGTGAGTTTCGCTATCTTAGGAGGGGAGCGGAATTCCCCCCGATGGTGGTAGTTCGGTATTGATTGTGTGTTCCATTCTTCCAACAGGTGGTCGCGTAATAGTTTATTTTGGTTCCACTTATCTCTCGCATTTCCGGGGGTCTGGTATGGGAGTAATAGGGAGGCGATTCGGTGCAAGCCTGTTCCTTTGATGTTTGCTTCTCTGTATGGGAGGAGCTCGATCAGGGATTCATTGTTGGGGTGGGTTGCTTCGGTGCAGAGTATTCTGGTTCCGTACTTTCTTGAGCGATATGTCAGGAGATGTTCTAAGGGGGGTAGGCCTGCTTCTCGGAGGAGTTTAGCTCTTTTGGTCCATCGTGGTAGGCCGGTGATGATCCGGGCCGCTTCGTTATATAGTGGTTCAAGGGATCTTATGATGTGGTCTGCACCACTCCACCAAGCTTCGGATCCGTATAGTAGACTTGGGAGGAAGCCCTGTGTTATGATGTGATGGATTGTTTTAACGGTTATTCCTGGCAGGCGGGCGGTATATCGAATCTGGTGGAGGGCTTTAAGGCCTTTTGCGATCGCTGCTTCGATGTGGGGCCGGAAGGAGAGGGTCGGATCTATCCAGACTCCTACATATTTCAGCCTCTCCTTGGGGTGTATATTGATATTGTTAATTTTGACCGGGAGTCGTGGTTGTTGTGTGGATGATGTGGTGGGCCGGAAGAAAATCAGGTCGGATTTATCCGGGTCGTATTTGATTTGGAGTGGCTCAGCTTTTATTAATCTCTCTCTCATTCGTTCCTCCATTCTCTTGATTGTGAAGCCTGGTGTTTTGGATATTTGCACCAGCGCATCGTCATCAATATATGTGGTGTCCATCTCTTTCGGGCTGCTTGTTGGGTCCAGGATTACTCCAGCATAGATCATAAATAGTACCGGGGACATGGGGCTACCTTGCGGCACTCCAGAATCATAGGGCTGTGGTTCCTCTAGCTCATGGTTGAATTGGAACTGTAGTTTTCTGCCGGTATTGAATTCCATGCACCATTCTGTTAAATAAGTAGGGAATTTTTGTTGTTGCATGATTTCCGCGAGGAGTAGGTGGTCGACACAGTTAAATGCTCCTTGGATATCGTTGGTTAGGATCGCTGGTCTGTCTCGCCGAGCGATTCCGGTACTGTTTTTCAGTAGTAAGTTTTGTTGTATTGGTGTTAAGGTTCTCAGGAGGGCGTCAATTGCCGAAATGGTTGGTCTTCCTCCAAATTGATTCGCTGAGAGTGTACCTAGGATTTCTCCAGCGGTGCAAAGTCTCTGAGCCACTATCTTCTCCAGGATTTTGCTGAAGCATTGTAGAAGGGAAATGGGCCGATAGGCTTTTGCTTCATGATAGTTTGCTTTGCCGGGTTTCGGGATCGGGATGCACTTAGCTATTTTCCATTCCGCTGGGTGCACTCCGTGCCGGAGCATCGCGGAGAACATGTCTTGAATTAGGGTTGTGTTTGCTCGCACTATTGCTTTAATAAAGGTATAGGGGATGCCGTCCGGGCCGGTCGCCGAGTGCGCTGGGCAGGAGTCGATTGCTTTATTAAGTTCTTCGGGGGTGACTATGTCGAAGGTGTTGCTAAGGTCAAAAGAGGGGGGCCTGATGTTTAGGGGGGGATGGTCGGGGGACGTCCGTTTTGAGGGGAAAAGTTGGGCTCTTAGAGCTTGGCACTTCCCCGCAAACGTTTCTTCACCTTGTATTGTTGGTATGATCGTGTCTCTCCTCCTTCCTGCATTTAGGATTCTCCAGACCTCACTACCTTTCGCCTCGTTCATCGTCTTTTCCCGCTGGTCCGCTTTTGCTTTCCGGATCATGACTGTCCATTCTCTGCATGCCTTCCGGTGCTCCTCCACGTGGTTGGGTTTCTTTGTATTTTTCGCCTTCCTTTCTGCCGCGTTTACCCTTGCCTTCATTTGTTTCATTTCCTCTGACCACCAGGAGTTGGCTCTTACCCCCTCCTTCGAGAGTGGTGTTACTATACTGATTGTTGCCCTGATCAGTTCTAGGAAGAAGTCGACAGTTTGTTCCGTATGTTCCTTGGTTTCCCATGCCTCTGCGGGGAGGGAAATGTTTGACATATGGTTCTCCAATAGCTTCCAGTCTGTTTGTCGCCACATCCGTCTTGGTACAAATGGTGGTTTTTCCAGGTGTAAGTGAACGGAGGTTCTCCCGTGGTCTGAGCCCGCTCCATAGGGTTCCGTGCTCCATCGTAGGTTATGGTCGAGAGTTGGGCCTTTTACAAATGTAAGGTCGATGATTGTAGGCCTTTTTCCTCTGTCTCTGGGGAAGTGCGTAAAGACGCCTGGTTCATTCAGGAGGGTCAGTCTCTGTCGAGTTATCCATTGTTTTAGCCGTGCACCGTTGGCGCGGTCTGCTCGGATGTTGTTCCTGTATTCATGTGATGTAACTCCGTACCACATTTGATGATGGCAGTTGAAGTCTCCCATTACTAGACAGTTGTCGAGGGTTTGGATTGTTTTTGCTATTTGGGCAAAGGGGCCACTTCGGCCTGGGGAGTATATATTTAGGATTTGGGTTTTCTTGTGCTGGATTTCTACAGTAATCGATACTATGAAGTTATCGTGTGTGTAGTGGTGTTTTGGTTTAAGGTTGGCATGTTTGCGGACGTATGTTGCGCATTTTGTATTGGTGTTGCTGGCTGTAAAAATATAAAAGAGATTTGATTCTGGTGGGTATCCCTCTGCTGAGGTCCATGGTTCTTGTAATAAAAGGAAATAAATGCTAGAGTCTGTTTCCGCTTCTTCTACCGCCGCCTTGGTAATAGGTTCGCTCCGTGCACAGTTAAGTTGGTGTGCGAGCGCGGTGGTTCGGGGCCTAGGCATTATTCGTCATGTGTTGGTCGTCTTCGGGAACGGGTGTGGCTCCGACCGGGGCGGTAGCTGGTACTTGAACTATTGGGAGTAACTCTTGGGCGGGTGCGGCAGGTGGGTCCTGGGCGGGTGGGGCGGTTTCCTTTCCTTTGTTGAGGAATCGGCGTTTCACTCTTTCGGGGCACGCTGGGTCGGAGGCCTTATGCATTCCTTTGCAGTTCAGGCATCTGATTGGGGTGTGGGTGCATCTATGTCCTCCCTGGCATTCATTGCATGGGTGGAAACTGGTGAGGTGATCTCCGGCGCAGTGGCCGCATTTCCCATTGTTCTTGCATTTCTCCTGGCGGTGGCCGTACTCGAGGCATTTCGCACACTGAGTATCCGGGAAAGTTGGGAGGAAGGCCTCGATATGGCAGCTTCGGTTGAAGAGCGATAGGAATTTAACTCCTAGTGTTTCCATTGTAATTTGTCCTGGGAGCGCGATGACCATTGATGAGTGGGTTTTTTCCATTCGAGCCTCTGCCCTGGAGATCCAGCGGGGAATCTGGGCAAGTTGGAAGTTCTCTCCATAGTTGCTTCTGATTTCTGATGCTACCAATTGTCCCGCCTCGATGCCCTCCCCGACCGTTGTGGGGATTCCATGGAGGAGAAACTTTGACCATTTAGAGTTTGCGCGGATGAGAGCAACCGGTACTTGTAGGGTGAGGAGGGCCTCCTCAATTTCTTTGGCATATTCCATTGCCTTTGTTGCAGGGGTAACGAATTTTGTTTCCAAGATGAAGTTATCCTTGGGTGTTCTTCTTGCTGAGATGAAATGACAGGACTCGTCTTGGATTCTTGCATTGACGAGGGTCCTGATCTCGGATGGGTTGACGTCGGATGGGGCAGTAGTTTCAACAATGATCTCCCTGTTGATTTTGGTGTACTCTGATTTAAAGAGGGGGTCCGCTTTTGGCTTTGCGGACTTCTTTTTCCTCTCGATGACCTGGAAGTTTCCTTGAGCAGGACCGGGTGCCGAGGCCACGGCGGCCCAGGTGCCTGCCTTCCATCCACGAGGTGGGGCTTGTTGGGGGGGTACGGGTGGGGGGGCCTGAGGAGCTACCTGTGGCGCTGCTTGGGGAGCTGTTTGTGGGACCGCTGGAGGGGGCATTCTCTGTCCTTGCGGCTGCTGTGGTTTTCGCTGTTGTTGCTGGTATTGCTGTTGTTGCGGTTGCTGCGGTTGCTGCGGTTGTGGTTGTTTGTTGAGGAGCGCGTGGATCGCCGAGTGCATATTGGTGATCATGCTTGTCTGCGCCTCGATTTGATGTTTCAGTGTATCTACTGTTCTCCGGAGTGTAGTCGTTTGCTCTTCGAGGATTTCAATCCTGTCGGAGGGTTGGCAGATCCGGCTGGTGGCATGTCTGATGGCCCAGGTGATATAGTTCAGGTCCGTCTGGGTATGAGTGTCCTGGGGGACAATGCTCGGGTAGAGGTAGTCAACTCTCGGTTGGTAGGGGTCGTTGTAGTCGGATTCTGTTGCAAAGGTCGAGGAGAATTCCTGTTCTTGAGCTCCGGATGGGGTTGGGTCGGGAACCTGGGTGTTCCTGTTCTGCGAGGGGGCTGTCCCTTGCTGGGAAGACTGGGTGAAGAAGGATTGAAGCGAAGCTTGCTGCGACATAACTGAATGTCCAGTTCTTCTGGCGGCGTAGAGAGATGTTTCGGATAAGTTTCTTTTCCTTCCTTTCGGGAGGTCAAGGCTGGAGAATTCTTCGCTAGAAGCCAGTTTTCGTAGGTTTCTTTCGCTTGGAACAACAAAACGCGACCGTACGATCGGGGACGAAGTGGCTCAGCCTGGTATGATATACCAGGGTAAACCGAGGGGAATAAAATAAAATGTTTTTTGAAGCGGGGTTAATTGTCAGGGAGTTCTTTGCGAGCCTTAGCGAGCAAAATGAATACAGAGGTTGCGTAAAGGAAGAAGGAAGAAGAGAAAACAAGTAAAAGCACGAAGCAACGCCCCCTTATATATCCAACCATAGTCCAATGATGACTAATACCTCCGTGTAACAGAAACTAAAAGAACATAACAGAAATCCCCATTACAAATCCTAATCCCACTGCACAATATCTTTTCATCTCGTACCAATCTATTACCTAGCCGAAATACATAGCTGCCGTTACAGACTTTGGGCATATTTGGATCATCATCTGGGGCAAAAGGTTTTTTTGTCTGCCATTGGGCTTGAGTACCGAGTAGCTGTAATTCTCACCAATGCTCATGTTTGTTTATATGGATTTCAAGTGTCTAGTTATTTTGAGTGCAAGCCCCCATCCCTTGAAAATTATTTAAATCGAAATGTTTAATTTCCTTTCTGTTTTTCAATAAGATCTCCTAAAGCCTTTTCAATCCTACCGATACTATCCTTTAGAGCCTTTATCTCTTCATTTATCATTCCCTCGTCCGCATTTTTTTTTTTTTTTTTCCCTCCAGTACGGACCAGTGGGCGAACCGCAGCCCTTTTTAAAAATTTTCCTTCCTTATCTTGTACCTCTTCTGCCTTTCTTTTTCCTTCTGTCCGGGTTTTTTTTCTCTCCTCAGATTTTTCCCAATCGTTTGAAATTCTCTCTAGGGCTCCTTCTAGAGAGACCCGCTGCTCTTCTGTTACAAAGAACTTATCGTCCTTCTTTGAGTTGTGGTGTATGTCAAGTAAGGCTAAAGTCCTTCTCCTAATATAATGTCAATCTTTTTCCATAAACATGCCCCGGTCCTGAAGATCTAGAGCAATCGCCTTCCATGCTTTTGTAACCTCCCTGTAAGAGGAATCCCAAGGTTTCGCCCTATAAACAGCCCATACCAATTCCTGGGTCTCATGATTAGGTTGTGAACTTACCCAGCATCTGCTGCGCAACCACTAACAAAAGAAGAGAATGAAGGCAAGGACATGGCAGAATGAGGACAGTTACAGAAAGGTCAGCGCTGTTTTTAACCCATGAAAGCGGTCACTCACCATTTCGTCACAGCTATAAGTGTCAAGTCCGTCACCCGCAACCGTCAACCCTGAAGCCCGCAACCGTCAACCCCTAAGTGTCAAAAGTCCGATTCGACACTTGGTAAATACGCTCTTTTACGCCTTAACACAATATCCGGCCGTAATGTCAAGACTCTATTACACCATTTGTATAAAGCTTTCTCTACTGTAGGTGCTAGCTTCTAATGGGATTTATCTGCTGCCCACCGATTCTTTTGATCGTTAAAAGTGTTATTGAACGTTGAGGCTGGTATAATAAATTCATTGCATATCATTACCTGTTTGGTTTTTTACAGTTCAGTTTTTTTGGCTAGGGTGCAGTGAATGCGGCTTTTTATTTCCTGCACTGAAAGGGATCCAACTTGCGACTTTACTCTCTCATATTGTTGTTGATTGTTATTCTAAAGATTTCTCAAGCGGGGTCGGCCTGTATTTTTTTGGTACTGATTAGACATTCGACTTTCGAGTTGTATTTGGTTTCACCGTGATCTATATATGAGAGACTCCTGTTACAATCTCAAATATAATTTGGGATTTGTTTGAATTCATTTTATTTATGGTACAAAATTTAGAATTCATTTTATTACAATAATAATTTAAGACTATTAAGGGCGCGTTCGGGAACAGCTTGAAAACGTAGTTTTCAAAGGTCAAAACGGAGTTTTGAAGGAAATTCCCTTTGCTGAAAAGTGAGTGTGTTCGACATCCCACTCCAATACTCCGTTGTGATCACTTAACAGAGTTTCAACAGAGAAATCTCTGTTAAGTCGAAAGGTAGGTAGGACCTACTTTTCAAGCCTCCGTTAACAAAACTCTCTCCTCTACTAGCACCAACAGTTCTCAGAACACACCACGAAAAATATTTACAGTGAAGAGTATATATATTCTTTCCGTTATGCTATTAGAATTTTTTTTAAATAATAGTAAAAAGAAAAATATTATTGCAACCAAAAAGGCGTTTCGCCTAATCAGCGGTGCCGAAGCCACAAACATTTTTGCAATTGTTGTCAAAACTCCGTTTCCAAATTTTCAGGTTAATAGTGTTTTGCTAAAACGGAGTTTTCACTTGGAGGTGTTCCCGAACACGCCCTAATAAGATAGTAAAACTGAATCAATAGCACATCTTTTTATTGATACCGTATTACTTAAATTACGCTGAAAAATAATTCTCTGTAATTCAAGAAAGGAAATTAAAGTTTAACAGTATTTTCTATAAGCTCTAGAGTAGATAAATAATTCCTCATCATTTTTCGAATGCCTTTAGTAGCGTGAGACAGAGCCATTTCACAGAAGACATTAAATTACATACTCCCAAGGGCCGTTCAGCTGCAACAACCGTTGGTCTTTATTCTCACAACAATCCAGAACCACAAAATTACCCAAAGTCGCCTAGTGAGTTCAGTTTATCGAGTAGCCACGACACCCGAACGGGCTCTAACTTAATACATAATGAGCGAATACTAACACCGTTGAGCAGAGTACAGCTATTCCTGATAATTCGAAAGACAGCAAATCATCTTTGCAGTAGTAAAAATCGTACCATTAGTACGGGATAGGGAGTAATCTCGTAGGTAGGTACATACATCCATACGTTCCCCTGTGGTTTCATCTACGCGTCCGTAACTCTACTTACAACTTTTTTTCAAATACCTAGCTGTTCGCATTCATACATACTCCTGAGACACATTATACCCCTCAGACTCTACCACCTACCTATCGCTCCAAACTGAGCGATACCTGATGGCATCAGGTAGCAACACATACAAACCATCTTCTTCTGAGCCGATACCCCTACAAGACCTGTCTCGATCCCGGAGAGACAGAGATAGAGGTAGAGATGGATACGAAGATGCTGGCATGAGCCCTAGCTCCTCGCGCTCGCGTTCTCTATTGCGTGGAGGAAGCTTAGGAGCAGAAATCGGTCGGAGGATATCGACACACAGAGCAAGAAAGAGCTACGATAGGGTTCGGGAGGATAGCCCACCACAATTTTCTCCACCACCGGTGCCAACGATTCCCGATTTACAGGTCCCACACTACGAAATCGGGGAGCAATCGGATCTTCCATCAATCGTTGAAGTTAGACAGGGATTTACAGAGGCATTGGGGAATGAGATTCATAGAGGTAGCTGGCTACCAAGACGAAATGCGAATGAACCACTGTCTCCATGGGTTGCTGCGGACGACGACGAACTTCCGGGAACAATTCCTAGCTTCGAGATGCACAGGGAGGATGATACTGCCTATCTCACCGAGCCGGCAAACATGCAACCGATAAGTGGCTTTTCAAACCACAGAAAACATTTATCTAGCCACTCCGTAAAGTTTGCTCCGGGACCTTCTTTAGGGGAGGATCTGCATTCTGCAGCAGAGGAAGGCCTAGGAGGCGGGGCCCGGTCTAGATCTGGCTCAGTTGCCTCGAGATCTGGCTCATTAACGAAGGGCCGCTCGTTATCGCCTGGGACTTCGCCTGTCCGGCGAGTATCAGTTGCTGTTCAGAATATGGCCCAACGAGTAGTCAATGTAAGTAATGATCCAGAGGCTATAGAGCAAACTTTACGCCGCCGTAGCTCTTCAAAATCTCACCGCGATGCGCCGGGGCGACCTTCTGTTCCTGCCATTGAAATTCACCAACTCGATGATACCGAGCCCTCGGACCAAGAGGAAAAGCCCACTACACCCCTTAGAAATTTCAACCGTCCAGACAACCGTCCATGGCATTTCCAGTCCAACCCTCTCAAGGGAAGGACATTTCGCACATTTGGCCCGAATAATCCTATCCGACTCTTCCTTTGTGATATTTTGGTTCATCCGTAAGCCCCTTTTGAAAAGTGGACTTGTAAGGCTGTAGCTGACTAGCTATTAGAATGGCGGAACCTTTGATTTTGCTGCTGATCCTGATACAAACAATCCTGCTTACCATTGATGCAGCACCTAGTGTTTACAACGACCCTCGTGCCAAGAGCTGGGGTACTTCAAATATTGATTATGCTTTACTTGTCTTATTTGTTATATACACGTATGTGGGCCACAGTTTGACTCTGAAGAGGTTCTAACAGGTATTAGTCTAGAAATTATTGCACGTATGATAGTCTCAGGGGTTTTTTTGAACCCCCACCAGGAGAACGATCCTAGAGGGAGAGGCAATGTTCGCCGTCAACTTTTCGCAAGGGGTAAAGAACTGTTTTCTCCAAAGAGAAGTCAATCCGTCAGGGCTCCCTCGCCTGCCCGACCTGACGACCCTCCATCCTTATTAAGAACAATCACCACCAATTTCCAGTTCGATGGCGGACCAACAACTGTTCAGTCTCTTGCTCGAAATCGCATGGCACGGCGTGCATTTCTTCGTCACTCCTTTAACCGACTAGATTTTGTTGCGGTTGTTTCACATTGGATATCTCTGTACCTTTGTATCACTGGTTTGGAGGCGGAAAAACATTTGTATGTTTTCCGAATGATGAGCTGCTTACGAATATTACGATTACTTGGAATTACTAGTGGTACTTCGGTAATTCTACGAAGCTTGAAAAAAGCCGCACCTTTGCTGGTGAATGTGGCACTACTCATTGGATTTTTCTGGCTTATATTTGCAATAATTGGAGTACAAAGCTTTAAAAGTTCACTCAGGAGAACATGCGTTTGGGTAGACCCTGAAGGCGTACAGGGTAATTACACACAGGATTTTCAGTTCTGCGGGGGGTATATCGATGCGTCTACAGGCCTTGAGTTACCATATGTCTACACTGACGGCACGTCAGGAGCCAAAAAGGCCAAAGGATATATCTGTCCTGTGAATTCCCTCTGTGTTGCTGATGTTAATCCATATGGTGGAACTGTCAGCTTTGATAATATCATTCAGTCATTCGAATTGGTATTTGTGGTCATGAGCGCAAATACATTTTCTAGTCTGCTTTACTACATGGCTGATAGCGATTATCTCACAGCTGCCTTATGTAGGTGAGCTTTATGGCATTGAAGAGGAGGCTACTAACACTTGTGCTTTAGTTTTTGCTTTCGGGATTGTTATTTTAGCGTTTTGGCTGGCAAATCTCGTAAGTGTAACAAGTTTGCACAAGAAAGTACATTCTAATTGAGTGATAGTTGATCGCCGTTATCACAACCTCATTCCAAGTAATTCGAGAAGAGTCAAGGAAGTCTGCGTTTGCGGCCGAGGATGAGTAAGCAATCTCACAAAGCTCTTGTAAAAAGTAATCTGACGGTCTCCAGTGATGGGCTAAATAAGGACGACGTGATCAAAGTGAAAGAAAAGAAGAGCTTTGTGAAAAGGGTTTATGAGGGCACTCGACTGTTTTGGATTACAGTTATTGCAATCGGCCTTTTTTCTTCCACTTTCCGCAGTTCTTCTATGAGTAAAGATAGGGAGATATTAATTGGTGCGTTTCATACTAGTCTTGACTACAGAACCCAAGGCTGACGATATAGAAGACCGTGTTGAGCTTGGAGTTACTGTTATTCTTTCGGTTGAGATAGTGCTTCGATTTCTATCTGATTGGCGTGGCTTTCGCAGAAGCAAACAAAACTGGGCGGATCTTGCCTTGGTTGTGATTACCTGCATAATTCAACTTCCACCAATTCACAATTCCGGAAGGGTCTATGAATGGCTTACATTGTTTCAAATCCTTCGGGTGTATCGAGTCGTCTGGGCGATTCCTGCCACCCGGAATCTCCTGGTGAGTTTTATCTGGTATTTTGATAGATTCTGCGCTAACAATGAACATCTTTCTAGTCGAAAGTTATTGGTAACGTGTCTGGATTGACTAACTTGATACTATTTGTACTACTCCTTACATTCCTATGTGCTCTATTTGCGGTCCAGATTGTTCGAGGAGACTTGCCTGCAGAATATCAAGGTGAAACATCACCTATAACGTTCAACACGATATTCAATGCTTTCTTGGGCATGTACGAAATATTTTCCAGCGAAAACTGGACGGGGATCTTATACATGGCTACTGATGTCCAGTCACAATATAACGTTGGATGGATTACTGCCACATTTTTGATTGGCTGGTTTATTTTGGGAAATTGTGAGTGAATATCTATTTATACTGGTTTGCTCTATTTCTAACAAGTCTAAGTTATTGTGTTGAACATGTTTATTGCTGTCGTTCAAGAGAACTTTGACGTGACAGAAGATGAAAAACGAATATATCAAGTCAAAGCATTTCTACAGAACAAAGATTATTCAGCTCCAACCCAAGGAATATCTTTATCTAGTATTTTTGGCGGGAAAAAGCGCCCCAAGGACCCTCATTCACGGCAAGCTGCGTTCGAAATGTTGACAAAACAAGCTGTTGTCGAATCATTTTTGGATGAAGGACAGATTCACAGCCGTCAGGTATGTAATCGCGGAAGTATTACAAAACACATCCATCTAATTTTGTGAAGCCTCTTACACGGGCTGCCGCCATCGATTTCTCCGCAGCTGTAGATAATGTGAATGCCGAACAAAAAAGGAGACACAATCCATTCAAAAAGCTGCACGACAAAATCGTTAAATTGTTCCAAGGAGATAAGGAGCCAAATCCATTCTATTCTTTCCAGTATGATTTGCAATTGAGTGTAATGATAAAGCCTTTTGGGCTAACTGAGGTATAGGACTCGATCTGTTGCGAATCTCGCACCAACTGCGATGGCCCAGGAAGTCGTGATGGAGGCAGAACAGCGAAAGAAGGCCCAACGGGAGTACCTGAGGAAGTACCCGAACTACAATGTCTCTTTATTCATTTTCACGCCCTCAAATCCCCTGAGACGCCTTTGCCAACGAATGGTAGGGCCTAGTCGGGCACATATACGTTATGACGGATTACCGCCGTACACACCTTTCAGTTATGCCTTCTCCATCATTGTGTATTGCGCAATAGTTGCTATGGTTATCATTGCCTGCGTGACAACTCCACTTTACCAAAAACAGTACTTTGAAACCTATGGCAGTTCACTCAAAAATTGGTTTACTTTTTCCGATCTCGGCTTCGTTGCACTCTTCACCATTGAGTCGACTATCAAGATCATCGCAGATGGATTAATCTGGACCCCAAATGCCTACCTTCGGGGATCATGGGGTGTTATTGACTGCGTAGTCCTTGTAACCCTTTGGATTAGTGTCGGAACATCCCTACAAAATCAAGGCGAGATTTCTAGATCTGTTGGAGCTTTTAAGGCTTTGCGTGCTCTACGTCTACTTAATATATCCGGCAGTGCACAAAATACCTTCCATTCAGTTGTCATTGTTGGTGGCAAGAAGGTTCTTTCCGCTGCCTTCGTCTCCCTCAGTTTGATTATTCCATTCGCCATTTACGGCGTCAATCTTTTTGCTGGGCTAATGGATAGTTGCAATGACGGGTCCAGCGACATCACAAATCTGTCAGATTGTGTTCATGAATATGCTAGCACACCATTTCAGTGGGATGTTTTAGCACCACGGGCAGTAGACAACCCATATTTTAACTTTGATAACTTTGGAAGTTCATTATTTATCCTCTTTCAAATTGTATCTCAGGAAGGATGGACGGGTGTGATGTTTAACGCTCAAAGCATTGTTGGAAGAGGTTTGCCGTAACAAGTATCAATAGTCGAAAAGGTCGTCATGGCTGATAAATTACAGGTCAACAACCTCAGCCGTTTGCATCTGATGTGAACTCCATCTTTTTTCTTGCTTTTAACTTGCTTGGTGCCGTCTTCGTCTTGGTAAGTAACGATTTCTCTCGCATATAATCATGGAGCTAACTTTAGTAGACATTATTTGTGTCGGTTTTCATGCGCAATTATACAGAACAAACCGGGGTTGCATTCTTAACTTCCGAACAAAGATCATGGCTAGAGCTCCGGAAGTTACTCCGTCAAATCCGTCCCTCAAAGCGCCCCAATAAAGGCTCCAGCTCCTCGTGGAAGAATTGGTGCTACGACCGTGCTACACATAAGCATGGATGGTGGCAGAGAGCGCTGACTGTCGTATTAATCTTCCATGCCGTGCTTTTGCTCATTGAATATCATCCAGCACCGCCTGGACTAGACCGTGTTAGAGGTAAGCGCCCTCCTTTGATGACTGTATGTTAGATTATCAACAAAGACTGATTGATTGTGTAGACTGGATATTTTTGGGATTTACATTTATTTTCGTCCTCAACCTGGTTATTAGAGTGATAGGGTTGACATGGAGCAATTTCTTGAAGAGTAGATGGGACATCTATGCGTTGATGTCTGTGAGTGGCACGTCGATCACGACTGTGCTTCTTCTAGCCGGATACGAAGAACGCACATTCATACAGCTCCAAAAGCTTTTCCTGGTTTCGGTAAGATATTCTTCATTGTTTATCTATCCTTGAGCTGACATTTGATCAAAGATTCTGATGATGTTGATTCCACGGAACGATGACCTTGATCATCTGTTCAAAACGGCAGCGTAAGTCAAGCTATGATTTAGACTAAGCTTATTTTCTAATGCATTCGTTGATCTAGAGCATCTTTGACAGCAATCGGTAGCTTGATGGCTACGTGGTTTGTTTTGTTTTTAGTCTATGCCATTGCATTCACACAAACCTTTGGTAGGTTTCGATGCACAGGTTTGTTTCAAATGATAACATAAAACTGACATTCCATAGGTTTAACAAAGATTGGTCCAAACGGAAATGGAAATATGAACTTCAGAACTGTCCCTAAGGCATTAATTTTACTGTTTGTGATGACTTGCGGGTGAGCTTAATCAAATATTCTTTTTGGGAGACGTGCAAGTTTCTGAGACAACCTAGTGAAGGATGGAATCAGGTCATGAGCGACTACGAGGTTACAGTTCCTATGTGTGTTCGTGGCGACAGCTTTTACGACAGCGATTGCGGGAGCCAAGGATATGCGCGCGCATTGTTTGTCTCATGGAATATCATTAGCATGTATATCTTCGTGAGCATGGTACGTAACCCAATTTCTGTCGACAATGTGTTTGCCTAACGGACCCATTAGTTCATCTCCCTTATTTTCGAGAGCTTTAGTTACGTCTATCAACGGTCAGGGGGCTCCTCTGCAGCGTCTAGGGCGGAGATAAGAAAATTTAAGGAAGCTTGGCAAAGGTTTGATCCAGAGGGTACAGGATATATTTCCAAGGAATACTTTCCCCGGTTATTAGGGGTAAGAAAATATGCCAATATCAAAGAATAACATGCATCTTGCTAACATTCCTATCAGACTTTGACCGGAATATTCGCAATGAGAATATATGAAGAGCCTTTTACAGTCCACGAAATATTAAGGAAAGTCCGTGTGGAGCAAAGAAGTAGTACTGGGCGCACGCCGAGAGTTGTAGAAGGCGTTAACCTCGACACTTTGAATAAGTGTATTGCGGAAATACCGAAACAGAAAATCCAGAAGCAGCGACAAATCTATACTCTTTTCTACGAGGAATGTCTTGTATCAGCTGATAAGGATTATGGCGTTGAGTTTGGCACTGTCCTATTGGTTTTGGCTCATTACAAAATTATCAACGATAACAAAAGCTTAAAGTAATTTTGCACTACTTACCACATAATTTGCTCATATTCTAACATGGAATAGACTAGAGGAGTATCTACGCCGCCGTTTCAGACTGCAAAGGGTGGAAGAGCAGATCCAACGAAATTGCGTCAGAAATTTTTTCTTAACACTGTGAGAGTTTATGAGTCTTGTTCCCTTCTTGTGCCAAATGTCTAATGGTATTCAGGTATTGGTCCAAGAGGTTCAAAAATCGCGTAAGAGCAAGGATGTCTTCCAGAAAGGCACTTGGGATCAATACCCAAGTTCCCGAAATATTCGTCGATGACGGGAGCTCCCACCAGACTAGTAGTCCGCTTGTTCCTAAAATATTGGTAGACGATGGAGAAATTCCTGCCACTTCTAGTACTTCGTCAGCAACTACTCCAAGAGAAATATCTCCCACCCCAATCAGGCAAGTACCACCTCCGCTGGATTTGAGCGGCGAGTCTTTCAATTTCAATGAACCAATAACCACTTTTGGATCATCATCTGCCGCACAATTCAGCAACTCTGATCCGTTTGCGTTTGGGTCGCCATATTCAATGGAGGAATCTCCGTCAATCCTCAGACAAAGACCTGGTAGAGGAATAAACTCCGATCTCTCACCCTCAGGAAGCCCGACTGGCGGTAGTCCAAATATGAGCCCTAGTATAAGCCCGGTTGCAAGTCCGCGTCTGGGACCACTAGGAGGAGGCTTGGTGCGCACCGGGTCCGGGAATGATAGCGCTTCTCGCTCACGGCAAGGTAGTGAAGTGATGTCGCAAAATGTGTTGGAGGTTCTTCAATCGTCGGAGTGGGGCGACCAAATTCGCTCGTACATTGAAAGCCGATCGGGAAATAACTCTCCTACTAATCAGGGAGGCCCGCGTAGTCCTCGCTAGGTCGCCGTCAGAGAGAATTTGATAATATTTGTTGAGTTTATACTCTCTCTAGGATAAGGGATTTACTAGGCTAGCAGAAAGATAGCAACGGGCGGATAAAATAGATTTCTTAATCTAGGCAGGTATTATTAGTTTTGGGCTTCTTTGCTTGTCTCTGCATAGTCATAAGCACAAGCGGAAACCGCAGTACTTCCCAAATTGTAGCGGTTCTTATTCCTAATGTTAAATGAATATTACCCTGCAACTGTGCACAGCTTGTCCTGTAATAATTGTTTACAATATTATCCCTTGGTATGTTTTCACCACCGAGCGCGATTTACTATCCCACTTCACAAGGCTATCCCATCTTATACGGCTGTCGATCTCCCCAAGCAGGAAATCGGGGCTTCCGGAAGAGGTAAAGACAGAACCAGAGGAATTATAGAAATACTTAGAGTGGTTTTGATATATCAAAAGTTTCAGAAGCTGCAAACAATTAATGAATTATAAATCAATCAATCATATCAAGGCAAAATCGGCCGTACCTCGAAAAAGATAGGATAAAATCATACTTTGTAACCCTTTTTCTACATGCAGCCAAGACTTGGCGATATTACTATTAGGGATATCAGATAGTGGTGCCGAAGGCGAAAATGGATTGGAGCGAGTGAGAGTTAAGTTTGCAAGAGGTAAAATTAAACATAGGCTTGGCGCAGAAATTATCCGAGTGCCATCTCATGATCCGAAGAGGTGTTCGTCAGGGCGTAGGCTCTAGCAGCGTGATTTTGATTTTCGGAAGGAATGTGGCCTAATAAAAGCATTCTTCTGAGTAGGCCCCGTCCATCAGTGAAGAAATAAGGAGTAACGATTGCGACTGCGGCAAGGGCTCCATGAGATATCACTCGGTCAGAGAAAGATTGCTAAGATTGTTTGTGGATGAGGAAATATGGAGATAAAAGACGATTCACCAGACTTGGTTGCATAGCGTCTACTCGGCAACGGAAGAATCGAGGAATTTGGGTTTAAAAGATTTCCAACATGCGCGGGAGATCTGGTGGGTATTGATCGATTTGATTGATTATTAATGGATGATATTTACTCAAGTGTTCGCCCGCAACGCAACCAACCCCCACGGTGAAATATAAAAAGCCGTATAGCTCCACGACCACATATTAAATGAAAAATATAAGAGTATAGGGTTATAGAGGAAAGACAGGAGATGAGCATAGGCTTTAAATAAAAATAAAAAGTTGTAGTTGTTGCCCCCTCATCTTTAATACATGTTACAATGTGGATAAATCACTGTAACGGAGCCATTTCAACTGTCTGGTGTATGAGTACGCACAGGGCCCGGTTACATGCTGAGAGTTATTGTTAGAAGCCAGTTGCATGGTGATATGGAAGTACCGGCAGTGTGGTTAGCTACCAGCTGTTAGAGTAACTACATTCCGGGCGCTAGGAAGGGGATCTACTCATGGGAGCAATGACTGACGAGTCTATGCTTCGCCAGTGACCAGAAGACCGGCCAGAGGGAAGCTCTGATTGCCCGGTGATCCTCTGTATCCTCTGAGCATTGTATGTCCGCCGAAGGGGCAGGGACTATGCTAGGGAAGTCTACAATAAGCGAAAGCTCTACAGTAATGATTAAGCTTACATCTGAGCGGCAGCTCATTCATGCAGGCCCCGGTTGTGTGGCAACCAAGGCTGCAGGTGTTACAAAGGCTTTGACTAAGGGTGGTTGCCTTGGGTATTGGAAACACCTGCTGACGCTTAGAGAAAAGCGGGGTAGCGGTGGTATTGTTTCCGGCACCGAGGAAAGGCTTCACCGAGACTTAGTAAGGAGTTAGGAGCAGAGAATAGAGGCCTTCGGAGTATAAGTACTCAGGTTCATTCTCGCCCTTCAGTCCTATTCTCTCCAGTCTTCATCAGAAAGAAAAGCCAAGTTCTTATCGGTAGCAGAGCCCTTAAAGATTATTGAGTTCTAGCGATAGTATCTTTGAATAATCTGCAACCTGATTGTCTATCTTGCACGGCCGTCTCTATTCTACTTTATTCTATTTTTCTTAGAAGAGACCCCCATTACAGATAATCTTTAAGGCTCAAGTCACCTTCAGATTATTCTTCCTCTATACAAAATGTCCGCCCTCCCGGCTCCGGATGCACCCCTTCAGATTGAATGGCAGCCGGTGCCCCTCCAGCTTGATGCCACCGGGCAGACACAGCTTGTCAAGAAGCCCAGGACCGCTCTACAGACCTACATTCCTGGTTGTGAGCCTGCCTGGCAGGATACCGATGAGGTTTCCCTTCAACAGTTCTTCACAGAGCTCCAGTCCTACCTCCAGCACAGCCTGCAGAATCAGTTGACCCGGGGCAGTCAGGCACTCCTTCTTGTACAAGAACGCTAGGCAGCACAGAATGCTCTCATGGCAGAAGCTCTCGAGTACATGAAGATGGAGGTCAACTCTGTTCAGGAAGAACTCCAGAAGTATGCGGAAAGAGATGAACTGAATGATGATGCCATGGAGATTGAGTGGACAAACCCGGCCACTCCGCCAGACTTTGTCGCCGAGATACAGCGAGCCCTGGATGAAGGAAGGCTGGTGGTGGGTAGACCAGGAACTCCGGCACCAAATCCAAACTCCAGGTCCTCTTCCAGGGCAGCTACCAGAACAATGCAGCGAAGGACCAGTCCCTTCGCAGCATTTCCGGTCAGATCCACTAGGAGAGTCATCCCTATTGTTCAGCCAGCAGTGGGGGCATCCCCCTTACCTCCTAGCCGCTTCGGTGGAGTACACCCACTCCTTGGAGGAGTTGACCGATCCTTTGACTATGAAGGAGAGTTCTTTACAGGTGCAGGCCGAGGACCTCCCAGTCCACTAGCCAGGAACCCGGGGAGGTTCACCATGTCTGGGGCCACTCAACCAGCAGCAACCTCACCATTGGCCAGCAACTCGGCACCAGTAGTACCTGTGGCCCCTCCTGCTGCGGCCGCCGCTCCCCCTCCAGCTAATGCACAGGGTGAAAGCGGTGGAAATCAGAACCCTCCACCTCCTGTGGCCCGCGCTCCCGCTCCAGGGGATTCAGACAGTTCTGACAGTTCAGATTCGGAACCAGAAGGTGGTGACAGAAGAGGCTGGCGGAGATACCTCAAGAAGAAGTTGGAGAAGCAGCAGAAGAAGCTGTTGGCAATGATGTCCCAGCAGTACCGACCTCCGGCCGCCTCTCCCCCTTCTGTATCTACCAGGGCCCGAGAACCAAAGGCACCACCACCCTCCAAGTTCCAGGGCAAGGCAGAGCAAGTGGAGACCTTCATCCGGCAATGTGAGAATGTGTTCTCCATTGAGAGCCTATCATTTACCTCTGAGGAGGTTAAGATCCGATATGCAGGCAACTTGATGGAAGGAGAGGCAGCGATCCGATGGTATGAGGCATACCATAATTCAATTGATCAAACCTCCACCAACCGCCTTGCTGGAATGCCGGTGATGTTGGATCAGAGATGGAAGCGCTGGGATTCCTTTGTGGATGCTTTTAGAGCAGCCTTCGGTGAAGCCATCTCTAGAGATGATGCTGTAGCCCATTGGAATACCCTCACCCACACGGCTCGAGGAGGAATAGACCTCTTTCTGAATACTATCATTCAGCTGATGTGGAAAACTGGCTATAAGGGTCAGTTGGTGGATGATAAGATTAATAATTCCCTCCTTCCGGACCTAGGCATGAGTTGGGCTCTTTTTAATCCCAAGCCAAAGTCCCTGATGGAGCGGATAGCTGCTCTAAGAGAGTTAGGGCACACACATGAGAGGTATCAAGGGTTGGCAGCTGAGAAAGCGCCCCCTCGGACCAAAAAGGATTCTACTGCTGAGAAGGACCGACAGCCCAAGAGGAAGAGAGAGGCTACAAGCTCCTCCGGACCTCCGAAGGCCACCGGACCTAAGGACAGAGCGGTGGAATTGAAGGGTATCCCGGGGGATATTCTAGAAGAAAGAAGGAAAGCAGAAGTATGCTTGAAGGTATGACCTTTCGGTACTCCCTATTGGTAGAGTGCATAGACTGACTTGTGCAATAGTGCGGCAAGTCCAGACACAAATGGACCGATTGTTGGTCTAAGGAACCTACTGTTGTCCGAGTGGCAGCAGTGAGAGTACAAAAGCGGAAAAGAGGGAATGGCAAGTCCAACTCTCAGAAGAAGGCTAAAGTGGCTGCTGTTGTAGCAGAAGATCCACTTGTTGTACTCCCGGAGGTTACAGAAGATTTTGTTTTCCAGCCTGAGCAAGACTCGGACAATGAAATCATCTGGTAGAAAAATGTCTGTTTTGAGTCTATGTTTACTAGTTTTTCTTTCATATGGGTTTTTGATTTCTATGTTTCTCTTGAATAAATTATGATTGTGTTTCTGCCTATTTGATTGCTTCAAGCACTCTGAGGATGGGTTTAAGACCCGAAACAGCTGGTCTGTCAGTGCTCTACCAAAGTTACATTTGTTACAAAGACACTTCCAAACCGCTACCAAAAACTACTATCACATATCACACTCGCTATATTATCGCTTGGGAATAGAACCAAAGGATCTGTTGATCTTAGTAGTGCCCGAAGCTATTAGCCATGTTGAGAAGACAAAGAGAAACGAGTGCAGAACCCGCTGCCAAGCGCAGAATGATGGAACAGAGACTTCCTTCTTTGCCAGTACATGGGAAAAGACTTATACTGAAAGCAGGACTGTCATGGACGGTCAAGGAAAAGGATGAAGGCGCCCAAGGGTCTTTCCTGTTTGATACAGGTTGTACAGGAGCTATCCTCAACCAGAGTTTTGTCAGGAAACATGGAATTCCCTTAGTGCGGCGGGATCAGCCTCTGACAATGTTTGATGCTCAAGGAGATATCATGATGGGAGGAGGCGAGTATTACACTCACCCGGTCCACATGACTATGGGAGATCATAAGGAGACACTCCGATGGGAAGTGGCTACTTTGGAAGAAGGAATGACCGGTTACCTGCCAATTAGTTGGGCTAGGAAGCATAACCCGGACATCAATTGGGAACTCAACACCATGAGCTGGAGGAGTGACTACTGCAAGCAGAATTGTCTCCCAGCGGCCACCAAGATTGAACTGATCTCTCCATACCAGATGTTGGAAGAAGAAGAGACAGTCTATCAATTGGTTGGTTCAGTATGGCATGATGAGAATGGTGGAGATATTGCTGAGAAAATACACCACCTATACCGGGAATGGGCTGATGTGTTCAGTCAAGAGAAGATTGGAGAAATGCCGCCGCATTCCCATAATGATTTGAAGATCAAACTCTTGCCTGGCACCGCTCCCCCATTCGGCCCGCTATACCCATGTTCTGCTCCAGAGTTGAAGGCCCTCCGAGAGTACCTGGACAAAGAATTGGCTTCAGGAAAGATCTCTAGATCTAATAGCCCCGCTGCGGCCCCCATACTGTTCATTCCTAAGAAGGATGGGACATTGAGGATTTGTGTGGACTACAGAGGATTGAACAAGGTCACTGTCAAGGACAAGTACCCGCTGCCTATCATGAGTGAGCTCAGAGATAGGTTGTTCAAGGCCAAGATCTTCACAAAGATAGACCTGAAGAACGGCTTCAATTTGATCAGGATAGCAGAAGGTGATGAGTGGAAGACCGCTTTCAGAACCCGCTATGGACTGTATCAGTATAATGTGATGCCGTTTGGTCTTTGCAACGCCCCCTCCGCCTTCCAGGCAATGATCAATGATGTGCTAAAGGAAATACTGGATGAAGGAGTGGTTGTTTATATCGACGACATCCTCATCTACTCGGAAACTGAGAAAGAGCATGAGCTACTGGTCAAGAAGGTCCTACAGAAGCTTAGGGAAGCTAAGCTCTGTGCCTCGATCAGTAAGACATCCTTCCATGTCCGAGAAGTAGAGTACCTAGGCTATCATATCTCAGAAAAGGGAGTATCTATGTCAGAAGACAAAGTGGAGGCAGTTAAGGAATGGCCAGTCCCTGAAAATATCAAGGCAGTACAGGCATTCCTCGGATTTGCAAACTTCTATCGCCGCTTCATTGAGGGCTTCAGTAAAGTTTGCAAACCATTAACTGACCTCTTGCAGAAAGACAAGAAATGGTATTGGACGGCAGCATATGAACAAGCCTTTGAAGAACTTAAGAGGCTGTTCACAAGCGCTCCAATCCTTCTTCATTTTGACCCTAGTAGGAGAACGGTGGTCGAAACAGATGCCAGTGATTTCGCCAAGGGAGCGGTGCTCTCTCAGTATGGGGACGACGGAAAGCTACATCCGGTGGCATTCTATTCTAAGAAGTTCTCCCCTGCTGAGATCAACTATGACATTCACGATAAGGAAATGGGAGCTATTGTAGCCTCTTTTCTGGAATGGGAACACATGCTCAAATCTTGTGAACAGGAGATCACGGTTTTTACAGACCACAAGAACTTGGAGTACTTTAATTCTACCAAAGTTCTCACTAGGCGGCAAGCTAGATGGTCTGAGGACCTCGCAGGCTACAATTTTAAAGTTGTCTACAGACCGGGAGAAATGAATGGCAAGACTGATGTGCTATCTAGGTGCTGGGATCACCGCCTTGGAGAGGGAGGTGAAACTCTGCAGCCGGAGCTACAGATCTTTTTTAGGCCAGGTCAATTGGTTTTGGATCCTGCAAAGCTAGCGGCTGTCAGGGTGAATCAATTGCAGAATACATTCTTAGAGCGCCTATATGCGGCTGCTAAAGAGGATAGTTTCTGGCAGGAACTGCACCGCTCCCTGGTTGAAAGGAAACCAAATTTGGACCAGAACTTGTCGGTCAAGAACGGTCTCATCTTCTATAAGAATAGATGGTATATACCCAAAGATAAGAAGCTTCAGATGGAAATACTGGCCGATACCCATGATTCTAAAGTGGCTGGTCATTTTGGCCAATTCAAGACACTAGAGCGAGTGAAAAACAACTTCTTTTGGCCCAACATGGATAAGGATGTTGAGGAATATGTCCGGAGCTGTGACAGCTGCCAGAGGAATAAGACCTCAAGACACAAGAAGTTTGGTATGCTCCAACCGTTGGAAATACTTTATCGGCCATGGACTTCCATCTCTATGGACTTCATTGTGGGATTACCGGAGTCTAGTGGGTTTACAAAGATCTGGGTAATAGTGGACCGTTTTTCGAAGATGGCACACTACATCCCTCTTCCTACCCTCAATAAAACGGAAGATTTGGCTAAGCTGTTCTTGAAGGAAGTTTGGAGACTCCATGGGTTACCTGATGACATGATATCGGACTGAGATAGCAGGTTCATCTCTCACTTTTGGCAATCTCTCATGAGTCTCCTCAATGTGAAGCTGAAAATGTCCACATCTTTCCACCCCCAAATGGACGGTCAAACAGAAAGGGTTAACCAGACCCTAGAACATTACTTGCGAAGTTATTGTTTATATCAACAGGATGACTGGGCAGAACTCTTGCCTTTGGCAGAGTATGCATATAACTCGGCGGTCTCTGAGTCTACCAAAGTATCGGCTTTCTATGCCAACTATGGTTATGAACTGTTACGGGCATGCCAAGTATTTATGGGAGTAAGAGAAAAGACCAGTAGATACCCCAATACCCTCTGTACGCTAATGATAACTCTGGACCACACCCGCGGGGTGTGGTGCGACCAATATACGACCAAAACACGGAGTCATAAAAAACACGTTTTCGACCCCAATAATAACCCCCGGAGCGTCAAACCGCCGGAGGGGTGTGCTTTGGTACCGGTGGATATATGAGGGACAGCTGGAAGCAATCGGATCGAAGATCGGATCACTCGGAGTGAATCGGCGCAAGCTACCAGCCGACCGAGTACCTATCGGCGGTACCTGTGGGCATGAGAGAACTCTGCTATGTGGGAAAGCGATGTGGGAAGAGGCCTGAGTAGGTAGCCTTGTCGTCCGAGACCTACGAGTAGCCGACGCTGACGATTATCCACCAGACGGCCGATGGAGAGGAAATATCGACAGGGAAACGTGCATCAGAATGGGTAAATAGGCTGAGGGGTTTCAGCGGGCTTAGGAGTTTGGGTTACGGACTTAGGAGTTAAATGTCTTGGTTGTTTCTCAGGGTCTCGTGCAGGCCCCGAGGGTATTCTGTATTATTAGTAGACTGGGTCCTCGAGACATAAGCGAGGGATATAAATACTGTGTCATTCACTGACTAGCCAAACCATCATCGGCGAAATCAGAGTCTTAACAATATAAATCGTTGATACGCGAGTTACAACTTTATTTGACTATACTTTTGAAACACTTTACTCTATTGTGACTTCGAACTCTACCTGAACTATTACGTCGAAGACGGTCAAACATCATACGCTAACTCTAGTGAATCTTTGTTGATAACGTAGCTCGCGGGGCCCGTATCGGATCAAGGAGAATCATACTCGACGTTGACTGAAGAGACCTTGGAGACTTCTACCTTTGTAGCTGTTAGCCGAACTCTGAGCTCTGCGTAGTGTACTCTTGTGGTCTGGTACGCATCCCTCACAGTATATTGTTACTCACAAGTTCACTTGGAGTAACGAAGTTACCTCAAAAAAAAAAGAAACTATCATCATTATCCCCTATTACAATGACTACCCGAAGGGATAATTATTTCATAGATACCTCGGCCGTAACTGAGGAGGCCGGGGAAGATTCTATGGTAATATCGAGGGCTGGTAGCCCAGATCCCCTACTCCAGGGAGGACCCTCTACACAAACTAGGCAATCGAGTAAACGCTCTGCTCAAGCCCAGTTTACGAGGAGTATGCAGGAGTTTTTGGATACCCATGAGGCACAAATGAGGTATCTTGGTACAGCTGGACAGGCCATTTGGCAGCAGCTACAAAACCTCCAGGAACAAGTGCAAGGGAGTGGGCAAATCCTGGATAAAAAAGCACGGCAAGAAGCCATTGCCCAAAAGCAACATCTCGAATCGCTCTTCGAGCTCGTGGCGAATGTTCGACAAGTACAAGAAGCTACACGAGCCGCCGACCATGAGGTTCTGGAACGAAATCATCAAAATACCCAGAACCAGTTGTTGGAGGCGGAACGACAACTGAGGACCGTACAAGAGGAGCGAGAGCAGGAAAAAAGGGCAAAACGGGAGCTGTTTGCGCAATTCAAGCAGTCCGATGATATAAGAAACCAACGGATAGCCGAGATGGAGGAACGACTACGACAACATTTGTCGGTAGCACCCTCCATGGCTAGTGCTCCCTTAGATCCTAATGCACCCCAAACGGTTCCTGTTGGCAATGGCAAGAACCCCCAACATGCTGGCCCCCAAACATCAGGGAACGGCAAGCAACCAGAAGGAGCTGGCCCAGTAGGTGGAAATGGAGGTAAGCAACCGGAGGACGCCGGTCCAGTACAGGGAAATAGTGGAAGGCGACCGGTAGGAGCTGCCCCAGTCGGAGGAAATGGTGGAAATCAACCTCCCCGGAACCCACCAAGAGGAAACCTTGGGGGAGACCCAGAACCTTCCGACGATGATGATGATGATAATAGCGAGTGGTCGCACGGAAGGAAGAACTGGAGGGTGAAACGAGGTGGGAACCGGAATTCGGCGCCGCCTGAAGACGAAGATATGGTGGACTCACTCGCCAAAATACCCTTCGAGTTTGACAATGCCCGGAAACACAACCTGCGACATTGGCTTATGGAGTGTGAGATCTACTTCCTACAGAGGCCAAATAAGTTCCGGAAGGAGAGGAACCAGGTACTGTTTGCCGGAACGTATACGAGTGGGTTAGCAAAGGAATGGTTCATGGAATACGTCGAAACCAAACTGTTAGGCCCGGACAGGGCAGACTATGCCACTTGGGCTCGGTTCCGTCAGGAAGTCATGAAACGCTTCCTAAGCACTCAGGAAGCTATGGAAAATGCGATGAAGATGCAGCAGTTTAAGTACTCTGCTAACATCGGTGACTACCTAACGAGGATGGAGATAATGAACCAGCATGCTCAGATGAAAGGGGCATCCTACCGCACCGCTTTGCTCCAAGGGCTACCGAATGAAATCCGGGAGCGCCACTCGCGGTTCGATCCAACCGAGGACGATTCCGAGTATACCCAGCAACTGGAACGAGCTGGCAAGGCTCACGAGTCTTACCAAGAGCAAATGAAGATGTTGGGGAAAGCGGAGTCGCGAGGAAGGGAGTCGAATAATGGTGGAAACTCGCGGCAGAAGGAAAAGGGGTTTAAGATTAAAGGGAGGGCTCAGACTGAGGAGAAAGAAAAAGGACAAGATAAAAAGAGCACCAGCAAGAACAAGTCGGGGAATAAGCCAATATACCACGACTACGACGAAGCCACCAAAGGAGTTCCACAGCCGGTCCGAGACCAGCGAAAGACCGATGGTGTCTGCGTACGATGTGGCCGAAAGGGTCATCTTTGGAAATGGTGTCGTTCAGATGCTAATAGCAGTGCATCTATCTCCTCTTTCTCCCGAAAGCGTACCCGCGATGACGATGGCGACCACGAAATGGAACCACCGGAACCCCAACCTCAGAGAAAGCGAATGAGGCACCGTGCCAAGAAGCCGGCTGCTACGGCTGCCGCGGAATACACCAGTGGGCAAGCGTTTGTGCGAGAACGCGGATCGGAATCTGAGATGGATTTCGATATGGGTTTTTGTTAGGGGACTCTGATGAGTCAGGTCAGGAGTATCCCCAGATTGCTATGTTATCACTGACGGAAAACAACAAAAAAAATATGAAAAGAAAAAGGCAGGAGGGGAGAGCGTCCCCACCGGAGAAAAAACAGAAAATTTTGGAGGAACCTATTCATGGTCCTCGACCTATCGTTAATCAGTTTATATGTTTTGCGGAAAAATGTTTACCTTGTAAGGTGTTGTTGGATACTGGTGCAACTGGTCCTGTTTTGTCTGCTGTTTTTGTTGATAGTTTTGAGGTCCCGAAGGTGAAACGAGACGTCCCGGCCCGGGTATTTGGATTTACGGGAGAAGTTATGAAGGGCACGGGACACGCCTTTACACAACCATTAATTATAATGTCAAGGGGACATCAAACACAGTTATCATTCGAGATAGCCCCTCTCCCACTTGGCATCGATGCAATACTACCGAACTGGTGGTTGAAAGAACACAAGCCGGTTATAGGGGCAAATGGGGAAGTTTCCTACGATGGTGAGAACTGCAAGAGTCGATGCTTCACTGACAAGGAACCTCAAATAGAGATGGACGAGGGTGTACTGGACGATCCGGAGGCCCAATTCATCGGTAACATCTGTCTATTGGAAGATGAATCGGTTAACCTCCGCGAAACTCTTCCCTCTTGGCTCCATAAGTTCCTTAAAGTCTTCCTACCGTCGGAAGCAGATAAACTACCACCGCATCGATCTTACGACCATGCGATAGACCTTGAACCAGGGAAGCAACCACCATGGGGACCCGTTTACTCCCTATCCGAAGTCGAGCTGAAGGTGCTTCGAGAGTACCTGGACAAAATGTTGCGATTGGGAAAGATTAGGCCGAGCAAATCACCGGCAGGAGCCCCAATCCTATTTGTGAAAAAGAAGGACGGTAGTCTGCGACTCTGCGTTGACTACCGTGGACTTAACCGTGTGTCCATCAAGAACAGGTATCCGTTACCGCTTATGGACGAGCTGCGAGACCGAGTGGCAGGCGCGGTTATCTTCTCGAAGATTGACCTGAAGGAAGGTTATAACCTCATCAGGATCAAAGACGGCGACGAGTGGAAGACAGCCTTCCGTACGCGGTACGGGCATTTTGAGTACCTCGTCATGCCTTTTGGGCTGGCAAATGCGCCGGCGACCTTCCAGAACATGATGAATGATGCGCTGAGGGAATTCCTGGATCAAGGTGTAGTAGTATACCTTGATGATATCCTAATATATAGCAAGTCTCAAGAGGAACACCGGGAGCTGGTCGGCAAAGTACTTAGTAGGTTAGAAGAATACAACCTAGTCGCCAACCCGAAGAAATCGTTCTTCGAGCTCACTGAAATCGAATTCCTCGGATATATCCTTGCCCCAGCAGGCGTCACCATGGCACTGGATAAGGTCATGTCTGTTACGAATTGGCAAGCCCCGCGCAGCGTTAAGGAAGTACAGATCTTCATGGGCTTTGCCAACTTCTACAGAAGATTTATCCACAATTTCTCCGGGCCTTCAAAAAACTCAAAACCCTATTTACGTCTGCGCCGATCTTGGTCCACTTCTCTCCAGATCGCCAGACTATCGTGGAAACGGACGCAAGTGATTTTGCTATCGCCGCAATTCTATCCCAGGTTATTGACGGAAAGACTCACCCTGTTGCCTTCTATTCTCGAAAGCTTAACCCAGCGGAACTCAACTACGACGTCTGGGATAAAGAGATGCTAGGAATTGTGTCAGCCTTCAAGCAATGGCGTCACTACCTCGAAGGACCTAGCCGAACGGTCCTCGTCTATACGGATCACAAGAACTTGGAATATTTCTCAACAACCAAGGTTCTTAACCGACGACAGGCAAGGTGGGCTGAGTCTTTGGCGGAATTTGACTTTAAGATTATTTACCGCCCGGGAACCAAAAATGGGAAGGCAGATGCACTATCGCGACGGCCGGAGTACCGTCCTGAAGGGGGAGGCACGCTTGGGAAACAGCCAATAGACAGGTTCTTCAAGCCCGGACAGTTGGCGGAAGAAGAGTTTGTGGTATCAGCGGTGTCGCTTGCCTCTAAGGGGGTGATTGACTGGTCTAAGAATTTTCTGGATCATGTCAGGCAGGCGGCATCGGGAGACCCGACATGGGTAGGATTGAAAGAGAGAGTTGAGCAGGGAGAGAAGCTAGGGGAAATGAAGGATATCGCTGAGAAAGACGGGCTACTCTTCTATAAGAACCGACTCTATATTCCGGCAGACGACCGCATCAAGATCCGAATTGCACAGTCAGAACACGATTCAAAGGTGGCAGGACACTTTGGACAAGACAAAACTTTGGAACTCATCACGCGCAACTTCTATTGGCCAAAAATGAACGAGTGGATTGATGATTACGTTCGGTCATATGACGAGTGCCAACGCAACAAACCCAGCCGCCACAAGAAATACGGTGCGCTTCTACCATTGTCCACGCCACATTCTGTCTGGCAATCGATATCAATGGACTTCATCGTGCAGTTACCGGAATCAAAGGGATACAACCAAATCTGGGTAGTAGTCGATAGGTTCTCGAAGATGTCGCACTTCATTCCCCTAGTAGCAGAAACGACCGCGCAGGATTTAGCGAAGATATTCCTCGGTCAAATCTGGCGACTCCATGGGCTGCCTCTTGATATAGTTTCCGACAGAGACGCCAAGTTTACTTCAAGCTTTTGGGCATCCCTTATGGAATTATTGGACGTGAGGATAAGAATGAGTACGGCTTTCCACCCTCAGACCGATGGGCAAACAGAGCGGGTCAACCAAACCCTCGAGCACTACTTACGAGCGTTCTGTAACTACGAGCAAGATGATTGGGCGGAGCTACTCCCGTTGGCGGAGTATGCTTACAACAACTCGGGTACCACCGCCACGGGTCAATCTCCGTTCTATACCAATTACGGTTACAACCCAAGAACCAACTGGCCGACGGAAGCCGAAGTGGTCAACCCAACCAGTGACCTGTACGCTCACTTCATCCGAGGAGTTCATGATTCTGCTCTTGCTCGCTTAACAGACACCAGGGAGAAAATGGGAAAATATTATGATCGGAAAAGGGACGAATCGCCTAACTTCAAGGTGGGAGACATGGTTATGCTTAACGCGGCCAATATCAAGACACGCCGTTCGACTAAGAAACTCGATCACAAGAAACTCGGCCCGTTTAAAATCATCCGACTAGCCGGAAAACGAGCCTGCGAACTGGAACTGCCACCACAAGTCAAAATCCATAATGTGTTCCATATTGAACTATTGGAACATTACCGACAGAGCAGTATCCCAGGCCGCGAACAACGTCCCCCGACTCCCGAAGATGTTGATAATGAAGGAGAGGTACTGTATGAAGTGGAAAGTATTGTGGGAAGCCGGAAGAGCAGAAGAGGATTAGTGGAATATTTGGTGAAATGGCGGGGCTATTCGATGAGTGACTGCACGTACCAAGTCATGGACGTTATGAATGAGGAGGTACTTGATTTAGTCCGCGACTTTCATCGAAGAAACCCCAAGGCCGTGAAGGACCAACGCCTGAGACTATAAGAGGTACCCTACGGGGCTAAGTCCTTCCCCTCCACAGACACCGAGGGTGATATGTGGAGCAGGTTTACTGGAACCATAGTCTGTCAGAAGATGTCCCGAGACGTGACACCCTGGAAGGGGGGTAAGCTGTTACGGGCATGCCAAGTATTTATGGGAGTAAGAGAAAAGACCAGTAGATACCCCAATACCCTCTGTACGCTAATGATAACTCTGGACCACACCCGCGGGGTGTGGTGCGACCAATATACGACCAAAACACGGAGTCATAAAAAACACGTTTTCGACCCCAATAATAACCCCCGGAGCGTCAAACCGCCGGAGGGGTGTGCTTTGATACCGGTGGATATATGAGGGACAGCTGGAAGCAATCAGATCGAAGATCGGATCACTCGGAGTGAATCGGCGCAAGCTGCCAGCCGACCGAGTACCTATCGGCGGTACCTGTGGGCATGAGAGAACTCTGCTATGTGGGAAAGCGATGTGGGAAGAGGCCTGAGTAGGTAGCCTTGTCGTCCGAGACCTACGAGTAGCCGACGCTGACGATTATCCACCAGACGGCCGATGGAGAGGAAACATCGAAAGGGAAACGTGCATTAGAATGGGTAAATAGGTTGAGCGGTTTTAGCGGGCTTAGGAGTTTGGGTTACGGACTTAGGAGTTAAATGTTCTTGGTTGTTTTTCAGGGTCTCGGGCAGGCCCCGAGTGTATTCTGTATTATTAGTAGACTGGGTCCTCGAGACATAAGCGAGGGATATAAATACTGTGTCATTCACTGACTAGCCAAACCATCATCGGCGAAATCAGAGTCTTAACAATATAAATCGTTGATACGCGAGTTACAACTCTATTTGACTATACTTTTGGAAATACTTTACTCTATCGTGACTTCGCACTCTACTGGAACTATTACGTCGAAGACGGTCGAATACCATCCGCTAACTCTAGTGAATCTTTGTTGATAACGTAGCTCGCGGGGCCCGTATCGGATCAAGGAGAATCATACTCGACGTTGACTGAAGAGACCTTGGAGACTTCTACCTTTGTAGCTGTTAGCCGAACTCTGAGCTCTGCGTAGTGTACTCTTGTGGTCTGGTACGCATCCCTCACATGAACCTAGGACCAACTGGCCGGCCCCAAAGGAAGGAGTAGAATGGAACATTCTAGCAAGTGAGGTCATGATTTCTCAATGGGAATCTATCTGGCAGGCTATGAACGCCAGCTTGCGTAAAGCTAGATTAAGGATGGCCCGGTGGTATGATACTCATGCCCTGTCACCGCCCGAAATCAAGCCCGGAGATGAAGTAATGTTAGACCGGCGCAATGTGCAAACAAAGCGGCCTTTGGGAAAACTGGATCAGAAGAAGATGGGACCCTTCAAGGTCTTAGAAGCGATTGGTACTCGTGCCTACAAGCTCTCTCTTCCCCCTCAAATGGGAATCCACCCGGTCTTTCATGTCTCTCTTCTGGAACCTTACAGAGCACGAGTAGATCCTGAGAGAAGAGTTCCACCACCGGAACCCGAAGAGATTGAAGGAGAACAGAACTGGGTTGTCCGAGTGGTAGCTGATAGCCGGGTCAATAAGAAAAGGAGAAGAGTGGAATACCTAGTGCTGTGGGAAGGTTATGAGAACGAGGATGCTACATGGGAACCTTGGGAGCATCTCAAGAAGAGTGCTGAAGAAGCCCTTCGGGATTTCCATATGAGGTATCCTAAGAAACCCAAGGACAAGGGGATTGTTGGGGTGTAGTTTTCCTTTAGGTTTTCGTTCCTTGCATATCATGGAATTTCTTGTCACATAGAATGGAAGGTAATAGAATGGAAGGTAATAGAATGGTTATAGATCTTGGAGACCAAGATCCTGGAAGAGGGGAGTAGTGTAACGGAGCCATTTCAACTGTCTGGTGTATGAGTACACACAGGGCCCGGTTGCATGCTGAGAGTTATTGTTAGAAGCCAGTTGCATGGTGATATGGAAGTACCGGCAGTGTGGTTAGCTACCAGCTGTTAGAGTAACTACATTCCGGGCGCTAGGAAGAGGATCTATTCATGGGAGCAATGACTGACGAGTCTATGCCTCGCCAGTGACTAGAAGACCGGCCAGAGTGAAGCTCTGATTGCCCGGTGATCCTCTGTATCCTCTGAGCATTGTAGGACCGCCGAAGAGGCAGGGACTATGCTAGGGAAGTCTACAATAAGTCAGAGCTCTACAGCAATGATTAAGCTTACATCTGAGCGGCAGCTCATTCATGCAGGCCCCAGTTGTGTGGCAACCAAGGCTGCAGGTGTTACAAAGGCTTTGACTAAGGGTGGTTGCCTTGGGTATTGGAAACACCTGCTGACGCTTAGAGAAAAGCGGGGTAGCGGTGGTATTGTTTCCGGCACCGAGGAAAGGCTTCACCAAGACTTAGTAAGGAGTTAGGAGTAGAGAATAGAGGGCTTCGGAGTATAAGTACTCAGGTTCATTCTTGCCCTTCAGTCCTGTTCTCTCCAGTCTTCATCAGAAAGAAAAACCAAGTTCTTATCGGTAGCAGAGCCCTTAAAGATTATTGAGTTCTAGCGATAGTATCTTTGAATAATCTGCAACCTGATTGTCTATCTTGCACGGCCGTCTCTATTCTATCCGATTCTATTTCTCTTAGAAAGGACCCCCGTTAGAACGGTAGTCAACGCAAAGTCGCAGACTACCGTCCTTCTTCTTCACAAATAGGATTGGGGCTCCTGCCGGTGATTTGCTTGGCCTAATCTTTCCCAATCGCAACATTTTGTCCAGGTATTCCCGAAGCACCTTCAGCTCGACTTCGGATAGGGAGTAAACGGGTCCCCATGATGGCTGCTTCCCTGGTTCGAGGTCTATCGCATAGTCGTAAGATCGATGCGGTGGTAGTTTGTCTGCTTCCGATGGTAGGAAGACTTTAAGGAACTTGTGGAGCCAAGAGGGAAGAGTTTCGCGGAGGTTAACCGATTCATCTTCCAATAGACAGATGCTGCCGATGAATTGGGCCTCCGGATCGTCCAGTACACTCTCGTCCATCTCTATTTGAGGTTCCTTGTCAGTGAAGCATCGACTTTTGCAGTTCTCGCCATCGTAGGAAACTTCCCCATTTGCCCCTATTACCGACTTGTGCTCTTTCAACCACCAGTTCGGTAGTATTGCATCGATGCCAAGTGGAAGAGGGGCGATCTCGAATGATAACTGTGTTTGATGCCCCCTTGACATTATAATTAATGGTTGTGTAAAGGCGTGTCCCGTGCCCTTCATAATCTCTCCAGTAAATCCAAATACCCGGGCCGGGACGTCCCGTTTCACCTTCGGGACCTCAAAACTATCAACAAAAACAGCAGACAAAACAGGACCAGTTGCTCCAGTATCCAACAACACCTTACAGGGAAAACATTTATCCGCAAAACAAATGGACTGATTAACGATAGGTCGAGGACCGTGAATGGGTTCCTCCAAAATTTTCTGTTTTTTCTCCGGTGGGGACGCTCTCCCCTCCTGCCTTTTTCTTTTCATATTTTTTTTGTTGTTTTCCGTCAGTGATAACATAGCAATCTGGGGATACTCCTGACCTGACTCATCAGAGTCCCCTTCTAAAAACCCATATCGAAATCCATCTCAGATTCCGATCCGCATTCTCGCACAAACGCTTGCCCACTGGTGTACTCCGCCGCAGCAGCAGCAGCCGGCTTCTTTGCTCGGTGCCGCATTCGATTTCTCTGAGGTTGGGGTTCCGGTGGTTCCATATCGTGGTCGCCATCATCATCACGGGTACACTTTTGGGAGAAAGAGGAGATAGATGCACTGCTGTTAGCATCCGAACGACACCATTTCCAAAGATGACCCTTTCGGCCACATCCCACGCAGACACCGTCGGTCTTTCGCTGGTCCCGGGCCGGCTGTGGAACTCCTTTGGTGGCTTCGTCATAGTCGTGGAATATTGGCTTATTCCCGGATTTGTTCTTGCTGGTGCTGTTCTTATCTTGCCCTTTTTCTTTCTCCTCACCTTGAGCCCTCCCTTTAATCTTAAACCCCTTATCCTTCTGCCACGAGTTCCCACCATTGTTTGACTCCTTCCATCTCGACTCCACTTTCCCCAACATCTTCATCTGCTCCTGATAAGCTTCATGAGCCTTGCCGGCTCGTTCCAACTGTTGGATGTACTCGGAGTCGTCATCGGTTGGATCGAAGCGCGAGTGGCGTTCTCGGATTTCATTTGGTAGCCCTTGGAGCAAGGCTGCACGATAGGATGCCCCTTTCATCTGAGCATGCTGGTTCATAATCTCCATCCTTGTCAGGTAGTCTCCGATGTTAGCAGAGTACTTAAACTGCTGCATCTTCATCGCGTTTTCCATAGCTTCCTGAGTGCTTAGGAAACGTTTTCTGACTTCCTGACGGAACCGAGCCCAAGTGGTGTAGTCTGCATCGGCCGGGCCCAACATTTTGGTTTCGATATACTCCATAAACCATTCCTTTGCCAACCCACACGTATATGTTCCAGCGAACAGTACCTTGTTCCTATCCGTTCGGATCTTCTTTGGCTTCTGCTTGAAGTAGATCTCGCATTCCATGAGCCAATGCCGCAGGTTGTGCTTTCTGGCATTATCGAACTCGAAGGGTATTTTGGCGAGCGAATCTACCATATCCTCGTCCTCAGGCGGCGTCGAATTCCGGTTCCCGCCTCGGTTCATTCTCCAGTTCTTCCTACCATGCGACCATTCACTGTTATCGTCGTCATCATCGTCGGAAGGTTCTGGGTCTCCCCCAAGGTTTCCTCTTGGTGGGTTCCGGAGAGTTTGATTTCCACCATTCCCTCCTACTGGGGCATCTCCTACCGGTCACCTTCCACTATTTCCCTGCACTGGACCGGCGTCCTCCGGTTTTTTACCTCCATTTCCTCCTACTGGGCCAGCTCCTTCTGGTTGCTTGCCGTTCCCTGAGGTTTGGGGGCCAGCATTTTCAGGGTTCTTGCCATTGCCAACAGGAACCGTTTGGGGTGCGGTTGGATCTACGGGACCACTAACCATGGAGGGTGCTACCGACAAATGTTGTCGTAGTCGTTCCTCCATCTCGGCTATCCGTTGGTTTCTTGCTTCATCGAACTGCTTGAATTGCGCAAACAGCTCCCGTTGTTCCCTTTTTTCCTGCTCTCGCTCTTCCCTCACCATCCTTACTTGTCGCTCCGTCTCTTGTAGCCGGTTGTTACGGGCATGCCAAGCATTTACGGGAGTGAGAGAAAGGCTAAGTAGATACCCTAATACCCTCTAATACCAACATCAACTCCGGTTCGCACCCACGAGGTGCGGTGTGATCGATATGCGACCAAATGCGGAGTTGCGGTTTTCCTAGTTAAAAAACACGTTTTCGACCCCAATAATAACCCCTGGAGCGTCAAACCGCCGGAGGGGAGTGCTTTTGGACCGGTGGATATATGAGGGACAGCTGGAAGCAATCGGATCGAAGATCGGATCCCTCGGAGCGAATCGGCGCAAGCTACCAGCCGACCGAGTACCTGTCGGCGGTACCTGTGGGCATGAGAGGACTCTGCTATATGGGAAAGCGATGTGGGAAGAGGCCTGAGTAGGTAGCCTTGTCGTCCGATACCTACGAGCAGCCGACACTGACGATTATCCACCACACGGCCGATGGAGAAGAAACATCGACAGGGAAACGTGCATTAGAATGGGTAAATAGGTTGAGGGGTTTTTAGCGGACTTAGGAGTTTGGGTTACGGACTTAGGAGTTAAATGTTCTTGGTTGTTTTTCAGGGTCTCGGGTAGGCCCCGAGTGTATTCTGTATTATTAGTAGACTGGGCCCTCGAGACATAAGCGAGGGATATAAATACTGTTTCATTCACTGACTAGCCAAACTATCATCGGCGAAATCAGAGTCTTAACAATATAAATCGTTGATACGCGAGTTACAACTTTATTTGACTATACTTTTGAAATACTTTACTCTATCGTGACTTCGTACTCTACCTGAACTATTACGTCGAAGACGGTCGAATACCATCCGCTAACTCTAGTGAATCTTTGTTGATAACGTAGCTCGCGGGGACCGTATTGGATCAAGGAGATTCATACTCGACGTTGACTGAAGAGACCTTGGAGACTTCTACCTTTGTAGCTGTTAGCCGAACTCGGAGCTCTGCGTAGTGTACTCTTGTGATCTGGTACGCATCCCTCACAGTATATTGTTACTCACAAGTTCACTTGGAGTAACGAAGTCACCTCAAAAGAAGAAACTATCATCAATATCCCCCATTACAATAGCTACCGGAAGGCTGGGATATTTCTTAGATACCTCGGCCGTAACTGATGAGGCCATGGAGGATTCTATTGTACCATCAAGGGCTGGAAGTCCAGATCCCCTACTCCAGGGAGGACCATCTGTACAAACTAGGCAAACGAGTAAACGCTCTGCTCAAGCCCAGTTTACGAGACACATGCAGGAGTTTTTAGATACCCATGAGGCACAAATGAGGTATCTTGGTACGGCAGGACAAGCAATGTGGCAGCAGCTACAAAACCTCCAAGAACAATTGCAAGGGAGTGGGCAAATCCTAGATAAGAAAGCACGATCAGAAGCCATTGCAACAAAGCAACATCTCGAATCGCTCTTCGAGCTCGTCGCAAATATTCGACAAGTACAAGAAGCCGCACGAGCCGCCGACCATGAGGTTCTGGAGCGTAATCATCAGACTACCCAGAACTAGCTACAGGAGGCGGAGCGACAACTAAGGCTAGTAAGAGAAGAGCGGGAGCAGAAAAAAAGGGAACAATGGGAGCTGTTTGCGCAATTCAAGCAGTCCGATGAAGCAAGAAACCAACGGATAGCCGAGATGGAGGAACGACTACGACAACATTTGTCGGTAGCACCCTCCATGGTTAGTGGTCCCGTAGATCCTACCGCACCCCAAACGGTCCCTGTTGGCAATGGCAAGAACCCCGAAAATGCTGGCCCCCAGACATCAGGGAACGGCAAGCGACCGGTAGGAGCTGCTCCAGTAGGAGGGAATGGTGGAAATCAAGCTCCCCGGAACCTACCAAGAGGAAACCTTGCGGGAGACCCAGAACCTTCCGACGACGATGACGACGATAACAGTGAATGGTCGCACGGTAGGAAGAACTGGAGAATGAACCGAGGCGGGAACCGGAATTCGGCGCCGCCTGAGGACGAGGATATGGTAGATTCGCTCGCTAAAATACCCTTCGAGTTCGATAATGCCAGAAAGCACAATCTGCGGCATTGGCTCATGGAATGCGAGATCTACTTCGAACAGAAGCCAAAGAAGTTCCGGACAGATAGGAACAAGGTATTGTTCGCCGGAACATATACCTGTGGGTTGGCAAAAGAATGGTTTATGGAATATATCGAGACCAAGATGCTAGGTCCGGCAGCCGCGGACTACGCCACTTGGACTCGGTTCCGTCAGGAAATCAGAAAACGCTTCCTAAGTACTCAGGAAGGTATGGAGAATGCGATGAAGATGCAGCAGTTCAAGTACTCTGCTAACATCGGAGACTACCTGACAAGGATGGAGATCATGAACCAGCATGCTCAGATGAAAGGGGCATCCTACCGCGCCGCCTTGCTCCAAGGATTACCAAATGAAATCCGAGAACGCCTGTAACGGCAGCTATGTATTTCGGCTAGGTGATTAAGAGCCAACGAAAAGGTGATGTTACACGTTCGATTCCCCCCCCTCTCAGGCGGTGCCGAGGGCAGGTGCTGGCTGGGGCTCAAGCGGGACGACGTAGGTTGCGTCCTTTATCGCCAACCAATACAACACCATAGTCTACAATGTCGGAACACGCCCCTATTGATTATCAACAACTCAGTACTAACCTCCAAACCTTTTTTCAAGCACACCCACAGGTCGATAATGTTATCGGAGTTGAAGCCTATGCGCTTCTCCAACAGTGTCAACATGGTCTTGCTCAATATGCAACGGATTTACAGGAGATAGAAGCGGAGGCTCAGAGAGCAAGAAGAATGTTTGAACGAGATCTTGCTGCTGTCCGAACCCAACAGACTGCTGTCGAGGGTGAGTGAGCACCCGTCGAGGACAATGCTCCACCTGCACCCCCAGTACCACTCGCTACAGGTACTACCTATCGGTCAGAAAAGCTTCCGGATCCTGAGGTGTTCAGGGGAGATCGTGATCGAGAAAGATTACACCTATTCAAGCAACAAATGAGAATCAAGCTATTGGGAAATGCCGATCGCTATCCCACTCTACAGTCTAAATTATCCTATGCGTTCAGTAGATTGGAAGGCGTTGCTGCCAATCAGTTCTTACAGTATGTCGGTGAAGGAGGTATCACCTTGCCTTCTATGCTACGGTTTTATGAGGTTTTGGACACTGCTTTTGGAGACCCCGATCGGATGCGTACGGCTAGGAGGAACCTTAGAAATATCCGTCAACGAAATCGAACGTTCGCCGACTATTTTGCCGAGTTTCAACGTGTGAGAGATGCGTACCAGACCACAAGAGTACACTACGCAGAGCTCAGAGTTCGGCTAACAGCTACAAAGGTAGAAGTCTCCAAGGTCTCTTCAGTCAACGTCGAGTATGAATCTCCTTGATCCGATACGGGCCCCGCGAGCTACGTTATCAACAAAGATTCACTAGAGTTAGCGGATGGTATTCGACCGTCTTCGACGTAATAGTTCCAGTAGAGTGCGAAGTCACGATAGAGTAAAGTATTTCCAAAAGTATAGTCAAATAGAGTTGTAACTCGCGTATCAACGATTTATATTGTTAAGACTCTGATTTCGCCGATGATGGTTTGGCTAGTCAGTGAATGACACAGTATTTATATCCCTCGCTTATGTCTCGAGGACCCAGTCTACTAATAATACAGTATACACTCGGGGCCTGCCCGAGACCCTGAAAAACAACCAAGAACATTTAACTCCTAAGTCCGTAACCCAAACTCCTAAGCCCGCTGAAACCCCTCAACCTATTTACCCATTCTAATGCACGTTTCCCTGTCGAGGTTTCCTCTCCATCGGCCGTCTGGTAGATAATCGTCAGCGTCGGCTATTCGTAGGTCTCGGATGACAAGACTACCTACTCAGGCCTCTTCCCACATCGCTTTCCCACATAGCAGAGTCCTCTCATGCCCACAGGTACCGCCGATAGGTACTCGGTCGGCTGGTAGCTTGCGCCGATTCACTCCGAGTGATCCGATCTTCGATCCGATTGCTTCCAGCTGTCCCTCATATATCCACCGGTATCAAAGCACACCCCTCCGGCGGTTTGACGCTCCGGGGGTTATTATTGGGGTCGAAAACGTATTTTTTATGACTCCGTGTTTTGGTCGTATATTGGTCGCACCACACCCCGCGGGTGCGGTCCAGAGTTGTCATTAGCATACCGAGGGTATTGGGGTATCTACTGGCCTTTTCTCTTACTCCCATAAATGCTTGGCATGCCCGTAACACAACGGTATACTGCTGAGTCGGGTATGGATGAAGTTTCTCGGATTGAGGCTTTGATGGAAGGAATTAATGCGGAACTCGATGAATCAATGATACACCATGATACTCCTGCGACGGTAAACGCCTGTGCGACACTTTTGCAACGGTTGGACAATCGCCGTCGAGCGGCAGAAGCTAAACAAGGGAGTAAAAAGTCTTGGAATGTTACCACTACTCCGACCCCTCGTCCCCCACCAGCGAATCCTGTTTCTGCTCCCCGTGCTGCCGCCCCAGTCGCCAATGTACCTGTTACTGAAAGTCATCCCTCATCCCGCCTGGGAGGTGATGTACCAATGGATCTATCTGGAGGACGCCGTCGCCCCTCCCCTGCCGAAAGAAATGCCCGCTTAGTTGAGGGCTGATGTTTCTATTGCGGAGGTGTTGGGCACATGGTCAGGGATTGTCCCCAAGCGAGGGCAACTGGAAATCAACCAAGAAGGCCTGTAATGAGAGGAGCAGCATTGACGGTGGAGGAAAATGATGGAAGCGATAACGAGTCGGCAAAAGACTTGTCCCTGCACTAAGTGGCTTAGCTCAGGGACCGTTTAAGGATTTTTCTAGGATGTGTATTTCTGGTTTTTCGGTATCAGAGGAGGAAATGGATGGAAACCAACTTGTAGTAACTTGTTCGATTTCACAGAATAAAAATTCTTTCATCCCCACCTACGCTCTTATTGATACGGGAGCATCAGGATACGCTTTCATTGACGAATCTTTTGCACGCCACAACAATCTTACAATGACCCCCCTTAAAATACCTCGCCATGTAGACGTTATAGACGGAAGACCTATCAAATCAGGAAAAATCACCCATATTGTCGATGTTTCGCTAGACATTCATGGTCATCGGGAAATTGCGCCATGTTTTGTGACGAAGTTAGGACATTACCCGATTGTGATGGGGATACCTTGGATGCGACGCCATGATGTTACGATTCGACCAAAGGAAAATCTACTTGTTTTTGACTCTCGGAGCTGTTGTCAATATTGTTCACTTAGTGGAACTGCAGTTATTGTTCATGGTATCTCAATTCGTTTACCGGAACACCATACAGTCATCGTTTCAGCAACTGAAAAATCTACCATCGATATCGAACAGCTAGTACCGAAGGAGTTTCACCATCGTCTCCATATGTTTAAAGAATATGACGCTTCAATCCTTCCACCACATTGACCATCCCATGATATCGAAATAGTGTTAGAAGAAGGCAAACGACCACCATATGGACCCATATATGGATTGTCTCAAATCGAGTTGAAAGCACTACGGGAATATCTTGATGAAAATTTACCCAAAGGATTTATTCGGGCTAGTGAGTCACCAGCGGGAGCACCTATATTGTTCGTAAAGAAAAGCGATGGAACCCTTCGACTTTGTGTTGACTATCGAGGTTTAAATGCAATTACAATCAAAAATCGGTATCCATTACCATTGTTAAAGGAAACCCTGGCTAAGCTGTCGAGAGCACAATACTATACCAAGTTGGATTTACGTTGGGGATATAATGAGATCAGGATAGCGGAGGGAGATGAATGGAAAACGGCATTCAGAACTCGATATGGACATTTCGAATATACAGTAATGCCGTTTGGATTAGCGAATGCCCCTGCTACATTTCAACATTGGATCAATGATATTCTACGACCTTACCTCGATCAATTTGTGACGGCATATTTGGTTGATATCCTTATCTATTCCGAAACTTTATCAGAACATAAAGAACACATCCGAAAGGTTCTAAAGGTACTTGATGAGAATCATGTTCACCTTAAACCTGAAAAATGTGAATTTATGGTTCAAGAGACAAAATATCTTGGTTTAATCCTTACCCAAATGGAAATAGAATGGACCCAAAGAAAGTTATCGATGTTTTGGAATGGCCTACACCAACGAACGTTCATGATGTTCAAGTATTTCTAGGATTTGCAAATTTCTATCGACGGTTCATTCTAGGATATTCAAAAATTGTTGCTCCACTTACAGCCTTGACAAAGAAAAATGTTAAATTCGAATAGACAGATGAAAGGGAGGAAGCATTTCAAACCTTGAAAAAGATGTTTACAACGGCACCGATACTAGTTCATTTTAATCCAGATCGAAGGATTGTGATAGAAACCGATGCATCTGACTATGTTTCAGCAGGAATCCTATCTCAACGTGATAACGAAGGAATCCTACATCCAGTCGCTTTCTTCTCCAAGAAACATTCTCCTGCTGAATGCAACTATGAAATCTATGACAAAGAACTTTTAGCAATCATACGATGCTTCGAAGAATGGCGACATCATCTGGAGGGAGCTCAATTCCCAATTGAAGTTTTTAGCGACCATCGGAATCTTGAATATTTTATGACAACAAAATTATTAAATCGTCGACAAGCCCGTTGGTCCGAATTCCTTTCACGTTTCGATTTCGTTATACAATTTCAGCCAGGAAAACAGGGAGCGAAACCAGATGCATTGACTAGGAGGTCAGGTGACCTACCTAAAGAGGGGGATGAACGATTGACACATCAAAGTCAAGTGATTTTGAAGCGAAAAAATTTGGATACCAAGCTAAGTTTGTTCGCGGGTTCTTTGGCAAATGAATCCGCTGAAGGAGCGTTCACTGTAGAAGAGTTATTTTCAAAAGCTTACCAAGTTGATAGTTTTCCAAATAAGATCCTCACTGTTACGGGCATGCCAAGCATTTACGGGAGTGAGAGAAAGGCTAGTAGACACCCCAATACCCTCTGTACGCTAATATCAACTCTTGACCACACTCGCGGAGTGTGGTGCGACCAAATTACGACCAAAAAACCCAGAGTCATAAAAAACACGTTTTCGACCCCAATAATAACCCCCGGAGCGTCAAACCGCCGGAGGGGAGTGTTTTGGTACCGGTGGATATATGAGGGACAGCTGGAATCAATCGGATCGAAGATCGGACCACTCGGAGCGAATCGGCGCAAGCTGCCAGCCGACCGAGTACCTATCGGCGGTACCTGTGGGCATGAGAGGACTCTGCTATATGGGAAAGCGATGTGGGAAGAGGCCTGAGTAGGTAGCCTTGCCGTCCGAGACCTCCGAATAGCCGACGCTGATGATTATCCACCAGACGGCCGATGGAGAAGAAACATCGACAGGGAAACGTGCATTAGAGTGGATAAATAGGTTGAGGGGTTTTAGCGGGTTTAGGAGTTTAGGGTACGGATTTAGGAGTTAAATGTTCTTGGTTGTTTTTCAGGGTCTCGGGCATGCCCCGAGTGTATTCTGTATTATTAGACTGGGTCCTCGAGACATAAGCGAGGGATATAAATACTGTGTCATTCACTGACTAGCCAAACCATCATCGGCGAAATCAGAGTCTTAACAATATAAATCGTTGATACGCGAGTTACAACTTTATTTGACTATACTTTCTGAAATACTTTACTCTATCGTGACTTCGAACTCTACCTGAACTATTACGTCGAAGACGGTCGAACATCACACGCTAACTCTAGTGAATCTTTGTTGATAACGTAGCTCGCGGGGCCCGTATCGGATCAAGGAGAATCATACTCGACGTTGACTGAAGAGACCTTCGAGACTTCTACCTTTGTAGCTGTTAGCCGAACTCTGAGCTCTGCGTAGTGTACTCTTGTGGTCTGGTACGCATCCCTCACAGTATATTGTTACTCGCAAGTTCACTTGGAGTAACGAAGTCACCTCAAAAGAAGAACTATCATCATTATCCCCTATCACAATGACTACCCGAAGGGATAATTATTTCATAGACACCTCGGCCGTAACTGAGGAGGCCGGAGGAGAAGATTCTATGGTAATATCAAGGGCTGCTAGCCCCGACCCCCTACTCACGGGAGGACCCTCTACACAAACTAGGTCAACGAGTAAACGCTCTGCTCAAGCCCAGTTCGTGAGGAATATGCAGGAGTTTTTGGATACCCATGAGGCACAAATGAGGTATCTTGGTGCAGCTGGACAGGCCGTTTGGCAGCAGCTACAAAACCTCCAGGAACAAGTCCAAGGGAGTGGGCAAATCCTGGACAAAAAGGTACGGCAAGAAGCCATTGCCCAAAAACAACATCTGGAATCGCTCTTTGAACTCGTCTCCAGTGTCCAACAAGTACACGAAGCTGCCCGAGCCGCCGACCACAAGGTTCTGGAGCAAAGTCATCTACAAACCCAGAACCAGTTACAGGAGGCGGAGCGACAGCTGAGGATGGTGAGAGAAGAGCGGGAGCAGGAAAAAGGGGAGCAACGAGCTTGGTTTGCGGAATTCAAGCGGTCCGATGCGGAAAGAAACCAACGGATAGCCGAGATGGAGGAACTACTGCGACAACATCTGTCAGTAGCACCTTCTGTGGCAAGTGCTCCTTTAGACCCTAATGCGCCCCGAACGGTTCCTGTTGGCAATGGCAAGAAACCCGAAAATACTGGCCCAGTAGGAGGAAACGCTGGTCCAGTAGGAGGAAATGGGGGCAGGCGGCCGGAGGATGCCGGCCCAGTACAGGGCAATAATGGCAGAGGACCGGTGGGAGCTGCTCCAGTTGGTGGGAATGGTGGGAATCAACCTCCACAAAACCCACCAAGAGGAAACGTTGGGGGAGACCCAGAACCTTCCGACGATGATGACGACGATAATAGTGAATGGTCGCACGGTCGGAAGAATTGGAGAAGGAACCGAGGCGGGAACCGGAATACCGCGCCGCCTGAAGACGACGATATGGTAGATTCGCTCGCCAAAATACCTTTTGAGTTCGATAATGCCAGAAAGCATAACCTGCGGCATTGGCTCATGGAGTGCGAGATCTACTTTGAGCAGAAGCCCAAGAAGTTCCGAACGGACAGGAACAAAGTACTGTTCGCTGGAACGTATACGTGTGGGTTAGCAAAGGAATGGTTCATGGAGTACATCGAGACCAAGATGCTAGGTCCAGCAGCCGCAGACTACGCCACCTGGACTCGATTCCGTCAGGAGATCAGAAAACGTTTCCTAAGCACTCAGGAAGCTATGGAAAATGCGATGAAGATGCAGCAGTTCAAGTACTCTGCTAACATCGGGGACTACCTGACGAGGATGGAGATTATGAACCAGCATGCCCAGATGAAAGGGGCATCCTACCGCGCCGCCTTGCTCCAAGGACTACCAAATGAAATCCGGGAGCGCCACTCCCGCTTCGACCCAACTGATGACGACTCCGAGTACATCCAACAGTTGGAACGAGCCGGCAAGGCTCACGAGGCTTATCAGGAGCAGATGAAGATGTTGGGGAAAGTAGAGTCGAAAGGAAGGGAATCGAATAATGGTGGGAACTCGCGGCAGAAGGAGAAGGGGTTTAAGATCAAGGGGAGGGCTCAGACCGAGGAGAAGGAAAAAGGACAAGATAAGAAGAGTACCAGCAAGAACAAGTCGGGGAATAAGCCAATATACCACGACTACGACGAAGCCACCAAAGGAGTTCCACAGCCGGTCCGAGAACAGCGAAAGACCGATGGAGCCTGTGTGCGATGTGGCCGAAAGGGTCATCTTTGGAAATGGTGTCGTTCAGATGCTAACAGCAGTGCATCTATCTCCTCTTTCTCCCGAAAGCGTACCCGCGATGACGATGGCGACCACGATATGGAACCACCGGAACCCCAACCTCAGAGAAAGCGAATGAGGCACCGTGCTAAGAAGCCGGCTGCGACGGCTGCTGCGGAGTACACCAGTGGGCAAGCGTTTGTGCGAGAACGCGGATCGGAATCTGAGATGGATTTCGACGAGGATTTTTAAAAGGGGACTCTGATGAGTCAGGTCAGGAGTATCCCCAGATTGCTATGTTATCACTGATGGAAAACAACAAAAAAAATATGAAAAGAAAAAGGCAGGAAGGGAGAGCGTCCCAACCGGAGAAAAAACAGAAAATTTTGGAGGAACCTATTCATGGTCCTCGACCTATCGTTAATCAGTTCCTTTGTTTTGCGGAAAAATGTTTACCTTGTAAGGTGTTGTTGGATACTGGTGCAACTGGTCCTGTTTTGTCTGCTGTTTTTGTTGATAGTTTTGAGGTCCCGAAGGTGAAACGAGACGTCCCGGCCCGAGTATTTGGATTTACGGGAGAAGTTATGAAGGGCACGGGACACGCCTTTACACAACCATTAATTATAATGTCAAGGGGGCATCAAACGCAACTATCATTCGAGATCGCCCCGCTCCCACCTGGCATCGACGCGATACTACCGAACTGGTGGTTGAAAGAACACAAGCCGGTTATAGGGGCAAATGGGGAAGTTTCCTACGATGGTGAGAACTGCAAGAGTCGTTGCTTCACTGACAAGGAACCTCAAATAGAAATGGACGAGGGGGTACTGGACGATCCGGAGGCCCAATTCATCGGTAGCATCTGTCTCTTGGAAGATGAATCGGTTAACCTCCGTGAAACTCTTCCCTCTTGGCTCCATGGGTTCCTTAAAGTCTTCCTACCATCGGAAGCCGACAAACTACCACCGCATCGATCTTACGACCATGCGATAGATCTCGAACCAGGGAAGCAGCCACCATGGGGACCCGTTTACTCCCTATCCGAAGTCGAACTGAAGGTGCTTCGGGAGTACCTGGACAAAATGTTGCGATTGGGAAAGATTAGGCCGAGCAAATCCCCTGCAGGAGCCCCAATCCTATTTGTGAAGAAGAAGGACGGTAGTCTGTGACTTTGCGTTGACTACCGTGGACTTAACCGAGTATCCATTAAGAACAGGTATCCGTTACCACTTATGGACGAACTACGAGATCGAGTGGCAGGCGCGGTTATCTTCTCGAAGATTGACCTGAAGGAAGGTTACAACCTTATCAGGATCAAAGATGGCGACGAGTGGAAGACAGCATTCCGTACGCGGTACGGGCATTTTGAGTACCTCGTTATGCCTTTTGGGCTGGCAAATGCGCCGGCGACCTTCCAGAACATGATGAATGATGCGCTGAGGGAATTCTTGGATCAAGGTGTAGTAGTATACCTTGATGATATCCTAATATATAGCAAGTCTCGAGAGGAGCACAGGGAGTTGGTCGGCAAAGTCCTTAGTAGGCTACAAGAATACAATCTGGTCGCCAACCCGAAGAAATCGTTCTTCGAGCTCACTGAAATCGAGTTCCTCGGATACATCCTTGCCCCAGCAGGCGTCACCATGGCACTGGATAAGGTTATGTCTGTTACGAATTGGCAAGCCCCGCGTAGCGTTAAGGAAGTACAGATCTTCATGGGCTTTGCCAACTTCTACAGAAGGTTTATCCACAATTTCTCCGGGGTCTGTAAACCCATTACCGATTGTCTCAGGGGTGATGCTAAGAACTTTGTCTGGTCTATGACGGCCCAAGCAGCCTTCGAAAAACTCAAAACCCTGTTTACGTCTGCACCGATCTTGGTACATTTCTCTCCAGATCGCCAGACTATCGTGGAAACGGACGCAAGTGATTTTGCTATCGCCGCAATTCTATCCCAGGTTATTGACGGAAAGACTCACCCTGTTGCCTTTTATTCTCGAAAGCTTAACCCAGCGGAACTCAACTACGACGTGTGGGATAAGGAGATGCTAGGAATTGTGTCAGCCTTTAAGCAATGGCGTCACTACCTCGAAGGACCTAGCCGAACGGTTCTCGTTTATACGGATCATAAGAACTTGGAATATTTCTCAACAACCAAGGTTCTTAACCGACGACAGGCAAGGTGGGCTGAGTCTTTGGCGGAATTTGACTTTAAGATTATTTACCGCCCGGGAACCAAAAATGGGAAGGCAGATGCACTATCGCGACGGCCGGAGTACCGTCCTGAAGGGGGAGGCACGCTTGGGAAACAGCCGATAGACAGGTTCTTTAAGCCCGGACAGTTGGCGGAGGAAGAGTTTGTGGTATCAGCGGTGTCGCTTGCCTCCAAGGGGGTGATTGACTGGTCGAAGAATTTTCTGGATCATGTCAGGCAGGCGGCATCGGGAGACCCGACATGGGTAGGAATGAAAGAGAGAGTTGAGCAAGGGGAGAAGCTGGGGGAATTGAAGGATATTGCCGAAAAAGACGGGCTACTCTTCTATAAGAACCGACTCTATATTCCGGCAGACGACCGCATCAAGATCCGAATTGCACAGTCAGAACACGATTCGAAGGTGGCAGGACACTTTGGACAAGACAAAACTTTGGAACTCATCACACGTAACTTCTATTGGCCAAAAATGAACGAGTGGATTGATGATTACGTTCGGTCATGTGACGAGTGCCAGCGCAACAAACCCAGCCGCCATAAGAAGTACGGTGCGCTTCTACCATTGTCCACACCACATTCCGTCTGGCAATCGATATCAATGGACTTCGTCGTGCAATTACCGGAATCGAAGGGATACAACCAAATTTGGGTAGTAGTCGATAGGTTCTCGAAGATGTCGCACTTCATTCCCCTAGTAGCAGAAACGACCGCGCAGGATTTAGCGAAGATATTCCTCGGTCAAATCTGGCGACTCCATGGGCTGCCTCTTGATATAGTTTCCGACAGGGACGCCAAGTTTACTTCAAGCTTTTGGGCATCCCTTATGGAATTATTGGACGTGAGGATAAGAATGAGTACGGCTTTCCACCCTCAGACCGATGGGCAAACAGAGCGAGTCAACCAAACCCTCGAGCATTACTTACGAGCGTTCTGCAACTACGAGCAAGATGATTGGGCAGAGCTACTCCCGTTGGCGGAGTATGCTTACAACAACTCGGTTACCACCGCCACGGGTCAATCTCCGTTTTATACCAATTACGGTTATAACCCAAGAACCAACTGGCCGACAGAAGCCGAAGTGGTCAACCCAACTAGTGATCTGTACGCTCATTTCATCCGAGGGGTTCATGATTCTGCTCTCGCTCGCTTAACAGACACCAGGGAAAAGATGGGGAAATACTATGATCGAAAAAGGGACGAACCGCCTAACTTCAAGGTGGGAGACATGGTTATGCTCAATGCGACCAATATCAAGACACGTCGCTCCACCAAGAAACTCGATCACAAGAAACTCGGCCCGTTCAAAATCATCCGACTAGCCGGGAAACGAGCCTGCGAACTGGAACTGCCGCCACAAGTCAAAATCCATAATGTGTTCCATATTGAACTCTTGGAACGGTATCGACAGAGCAGTATCCCAGGCCGAGAACAACGTCCCCCAACTCCCGAAGAGGTCGATAAGGAAGGAGAGGTGTTGTACGAAGTGGAAAGTATCGTGGGCAGCCGGAAAAGCAGAAGAGGATTAGTGGAATACCTGGTGAAATGGCGGGGCTATTCGATGAGTGACTGTACGTATCAAGTCATGGACGCTATGGATGAGGAAGTACTTGACCTTGTCCGCGACTTCCATCGAAGGAACCCCAAGGCCGTGAAGGACCAACGCCTGAGACTATAGAGGTACCCTACGGGGCTAAGTCCTTCCCCTCCACAGACACCGCGGGTGATATGTGGAGCAGGTTTACTGGAACCATAGTCTGTCAGAAGATGTCCCGAGACGTGACACCCTGGAAGGGGGGTAAGCTGTTACGGGCATGCCAAGCATTTACGGGAGTGAGAGAAAGGCTAGTAGACACCCCAATACCCTCTGTACGCTAATATCAACTCTTGACCACACTCGCGGAGTGTGGTGCGACCAAATTACGACCAAAAAACCCAGAGTCATAAAAAACACGTTTTCGACCCCAATAATAACCCCCGGAGCGTCAAACCGCCGGAGGGGAGTGTTTTGGTACCGGTGGATATATGAGGGACAGCTGGAATCAATCGGATCGAAGATCGGACCACTCGGAGCGAATCGGCGCAAGCTGCCAGCCGACCGAGTACCTATCGGCGGTACCTGTGGGCATGAGAGGACTCTGCTATATGGGAAAGCGATGTGGGAAGAGGCCTGAGTAGGTAGCCTTGCCGTCCGAGACCTCCGAATAGCCGACGCTGATGATTATCCACCAGACGGCCGATGGAGAAGAAACATCGACAGGGAAACGTGCATTAGAGTGGATAAATAGGTTGAGGGGTTTTAGCGGGTTTAGGAGTTTAGGGTACGGATTTAGGAGTTAAATGTTCTTGGTTGTTTTTCAGGGTCTCGGGCATGCCCCGAGTGTATTCTGTATTATTAGACTGGGTCCTCGAGACATAAGCGAGGGATATAAATACTGTGTCATTCACTGACTAGCCAAACCATCATCGGCGAAATCAGAGTCTTAACAATATAAATCGTTGATACGCGAGTTACAACTTTATTTGACTATACTTTCTGAAATACTTTACTCTATCGTGACTTCGAACTCTACCTGAACTATTACGTCGAAGACGGTCGAACATCACACGCTAACTCTAGTGAATCTTTGTTGATAACGTAGCTCGCGGGGCCCGTATCGGATCAAGGAGAATCATACTCGACGTTGACTGAAGAGACCTTGGAGACTTCTACCTTTGTAGCTGTTAGCCGAACTCTGAGCTCTGCGTAGTGTACTCTTGTGGTCTGGTACGCATCCCTCACACTCACTATGCTTCGGAATGACGTTCGCCACTCGAATGAAATTTCGCTTGCCGAATGTACGGAAGATAACAATGGTCGGCTACTTTATCGAGGCACGCTATATGTACCAAATGACAATGACCTTCGGTTAAGGCTTTTAAAAGAACATCATGACCAACCATCTGCAGGACATCCGGGTAGAGCAAAGACATTGGAACTTTTAAATCGAGAATATTATTGGCCACAAATGCGAAAATATGTCGACCAGTATGTTAGGAATTGCAATGTGTGTACCCGTAGCAAGGCACCACACAATGCACCTTATGGAGTACTCCGTCCTATGCCGATACCTGAGGGACCATGGATGGATATATCAATGGATTTTGTTACTGATCTCCTTGAGAGCGATGGATACAATGCAATCTTAGTTGTGGTGGATAGATTAACTAAAATGCGACATCTAATACTAACGACCAAAGAGGTAAATTCAAGGGAAGTAGCGAGGCTATATATCGATAACGTTTCGAAGCTACATGGACTACCTAATACCATTGTATCAGATCGAGGAACACAATTTGTTGCGGAGTTTTGGAAGTCGCTTTGTGAACGGTTGGAAATATCGCCAAAATTCTCTACTGCATTTCATCCTCAGACCGACGGACAGATGGAAAGAATCAATGCCGTAATGGAACAATACCTTCGAAGCTATGTATCTTATCAACAGGACGATTGGGCTCGATTGTTATCAATGGCCGAGTTTGCGACAAACAATCATGCTTCGGAAACAACAAAGGTCTCTCCTTTTTATGCCAATTCGGGAAGAAATCCAAGGATGACTTTTGGCCCTTTGGAACATGCTCGAACGACGGCGGAGGATCAAGCGAACCGTATTGCAAGAGAAATGAAGGAGGTAGTGGATTTTCTAAGAGAAGAGATGTTTCGGGCGCAAAGGATACAAGAAGAGTCAGCCAATAAAAATCGGACTCCAGCTCCTCGTTACCATTTAGGAGATAAGGTTTTCCTATCGACACGCCATATTCTAACAAAGCGACCGTCCAAAAAATTCGACTGGAAACGTATTGGACCTTATAACGTTGAGCGAATTGTCAATCCCTATGCCTACGAGTTGGAACTTCCCCGGTCAATGAAAATTCATCCAGTATTTCACGTTTCGTTATTGTCACCCGAAGCAAATGATCCTTTGCTAGGACAACAACAATTGCCACCACCTCCGGTCGAAATTGAAGGGGAGGAAGAATGGGAAGTCGAAGATATTTTGGATTCGAGGAAACGAAGGGGAAAGTTTGAGTATTTGGTACGATATAGAGGATATGATGAGGCCTCCTGGCAACCACTATCGGACCTTGAGCATTCACCTGATATCGTCAAGCGATTCCACGAGCGTTATCCAGGAAAGCCTAAGCCTACCAGGAGGTAGGCCTTAGAGGGGGGCGTGATCTGTAACGGCAGCTATGTATTTCGGCTAGGTGATAAACTGGAACGAGGAAAGGAGGTATTGTGCAGTGGAATTAGGATTTGTAATGGGAATTTCTGTTATGTTCTTTTAGTTTCTGTTATGCGGAGGTATTAGTCATCATTGGACTATGGTTGGATATATAAGGGGGCATTGTTTTGTGTTTCTATTTGTTTCCTTCTTTCCTTCTTTCTGTACGCAACCTCTGTATTCATTCGCTCGCCTCTGGCTCGCGATGGATTTTTTCCCCCCCGAGATGGAGTTATACTGATTCTCGAATTGCTTCGGTCCCTGAACTTCCCTCGCTCGACACCCCCCATTCTTTGTTCGTTCGGTGCCCTCACGGGATGCGTCCACCGTTCACCCCTCGCCAAAACGACGGCCACCGCCAGACGGTCGTTCCCCCTCCTTACTTTCACTCATCGCACGAGTGATCCCACACGTCGGGTACGCACACTGTCAGTAATCTCTAGTCAGCGAGAACCTACTGCCAAAGCGCTCGACAGCCCGCGAAGTTAGCGACCTTCGGTCGCGAAACTATCGTCAAATTTTTTACCCGAGGTCCCGTGACCTTACCCCTCTTTATCGGCCTTAACCAGGCCACCCACTTTTACCCGAGGCGGCCCGCTCCCCTCACCCCAACCCAACCGGTCTCCGAGACCACCCTCAACACAACACGGTCGGCACTTTCGATTGCGACCCCCATACATACTGAGCCTTCGGCTCAACCCTTTTTGCATGTCCCCTCCAGAGGACACTACTTCAATTACGACTCGGGCACAGTCTTTAGCCGTTGCTCCAGGGACCGACGACCCCACCCATTCTTACTTGACCTACCGGTCACCACTCCTTAACTCCTCGCTGCCTGACAACCAGACGCCCGAGGACCCACTCTTACACCACCCCCCTCGCTTCCACCCTGACGCTGCGGCGGTTGGCCTCTCCTGCCTTCGTGCGCGTGGTTTCCCAGTCCTGTTAAGGTTTGTCCACAGATATGACACCGGGAACGTTGGTAATGATATCGTTTCGATTGAACACTACGTTTAGGATTGTGCTCGCTTATGTAGTTGACGGAGAAGTTTGGGGTTCATTCTTACTACGGGGAGGTTTCTTTGTTGTCGCTTAGATTCTGCTTACCTGTACCACTTGTTATTTGCGCCCTCTTCGTGCGTCGTTTACTTTTATTTATGTACGTAGTTCTTGTAGCTGCGGTAGTTAGTTTTTGTACTTTGTGTTTGCTTTCGGGTTAGTCGGTGGAGGTTGTAGTCGGGTAGTTAGGTGTGCGATAAGCTTCGGCTTCTAAGCAATATAAATATCTTCTTCTTCTTCTTCTTCTGTATTCATTCGCTCGCCTCTGGCTCGCGATGGATTTCTTTCCCCCCGAGATGGAGTTATACTGATTCTCGAATTGCTTCGGTCCCTGAACTTCCCTCGCTCGACACCCCCCTTTCTCTGCTCGTTCGGTGCCCTTACGGGATGCGTCCACCGTTCACCCCTCGCCAAAATAACGGCTACTCTCGAAAGCCGTCTTCGCCCCTCCTTATTTTCACTCATCGCACGAGTGATCCCACACGTCGGGTACGCACACTGTCAGTAATCTCCAGTCAACGAGAACCTACTGCCAAAGCGCTCGACAGCCCGCGAAGTTAGCGACCCTTCGGTCGCGAAACTATCGTCAAATTTTTTACCCGAGGTCCCGTGACCTTACCGCTCTCTATCGGCCTTAACCAGGCAACCCATTCTTACCCGAGGCGGCCCGCTCCCCTCACCCCAACCCAACCGGTCTCCGAGACCACCCCTCAATACAATACGGTCGGCACTTTCGATTGCGACCCCCATACATACTGAGTCTCAGACTCAACCCTTTTTGCATGTCCCCTCCAGAGGACACTACTTCAAATACGACTCGGGCACAGTCTTTAGCCGTTGCTCCTGGGACCGACGACCCCACCCATTCTTACCTGACCTACCGGTCACCACTCCTCAATTCCTCGCTGCCTGACAAGCAGACGCCCGAGGACCCACATTCGACCCACCCCCCCTCGCTTTCACACCTGACGCTGTTGCGGTTGGCCTTTCCTGCCTTCGTGCGCGTGGTTTCCCAGTCCTGTTAAGGTTCGTCCACAGATATGACACCGGGAACGTTGGTAATGATATCGTTTCGATTGAACGCCATGTTTAGGATTGTGCTCGCTAATGCAGTTGACGGAGAAGTTTGGGGTTCTTACTTATTTACTACGGGGAGGTTTCTTTATTGTCGCTTAGATTCTGCTTACCTGTACCACTTGTTATTCGCGCCCTTTTCGTGCGCTGTTTCTCTCTTTTATTATGTACGTAGTTCTCGTAGCTGCGGTAGTTAGTTTTTGTACTTTGTTTTCGTCTTCGGGTTAGTCGGTGGAGGTTGTAGTCGGGTAGTTAGGTGTGCGATAAGCTTCGGCTTCTAAGCAATATAAGTTTCTTCTTCTTCTTCTTCTGTATTCATTCGCTCGCCTCTGGCTCCCGATGGATTTCTTTTCCCCCGAGATGGAGTTATTCTGATTCTCGAATTGCTTCGGACCCTGAACTTCCCTCGCTCGACACCCCGCTCTCTTTGTTCGTTCGGTGCCCTTACGGGATGCGTCCACCGTTCACCCCTCGCCAAATCAGCGGCTACTCTCGAAAGCTGCCTTCGCCCCTCCTTACTTTCACTCATCGCACGAGTGATCCCACACGTCGGGTACGCACACTGTCAGTAATCTCTAGTCAGCGAGAACCTACTGCCAAAGCGCTCGACAGCCCGCGAAGTTAGCGACCTCTCGGTCGCGAAACTATCGTTAAATTTTTACCGAGGTCCCGTGACCTTACCCCTCTTTTTCGGCCTTAACCAGGCAACCCATTCTTAAACCGAGGCGGCCCGCTCCCCTCACCCATTCCTACCGGTCCCCGAGACCACCCCTTAATATAACACGGTCGGCACTTTCGATTGCGACCCCCATACATACCGAGGCGGCCTGCTCCCCTCACCCCCAAAACTTAACCGGTCCCCGAGACCACCCCTCAACACTACGGTCGGCACTCTCGAATGCGACCACAAATACTTATTTGACTTCAGGAAGGTTACCATAATGGCCAGCTTTCGCGCGGTGCCCCCTGCCCACTATAGTCACCACTCCTTACTCCCTCGCTGCCCGACAAGCAGATGCCCGAGGACCTACATTCAATCCACCCCCCTCGCTTTCACCCCTGACGCTGTTGCGGTTGGCCTTTCCTGCCTTCATGCGCGTGGCTCCCCAGTCCTGTTAAGGTTCGTCCACAGATATGACACCGGGAACGTTGGTAATGATATCGTTTCGATTGAACGCCATGTTTAGGATTGTGCTCGCTAATGCAGTTGACGGAGAAGTCTGGGGTTCTTTCTTACTACGGGGAGGTTTCTTTGTTGTTGCTTAGATTCTGCTTACCTGTACCACTTGTTATTCGCGCCCTCTTCGTGCGCTGTTTTTTTTTTTTATTATTATGTACGTAGTTCTCGTAGCTGCGGTAGTTAGTTTTTGTACTTTGTTTTCGTCTTCGGGTTAGTCGGTGGAGGTTGTAGTCGGGTAGTTAGGTGTGCGATAAGCTTCGGCTTCTAAGCAATATAAGTTTCTTCTTCTTCTTCTTCTGTATTCATTCGCTCGCCTCTGGCTCGCGATGGATTTCTTTCCCCCCGAGATGGAGTTATTCTGATTCTCGAATTGCTTCGGACCCTGAACTTCCCTCGCTCGACACCTTCTTTCTTTGTTCGTTCGGTGCCCTTACGGGATGCGTCCACCGTTCACCCCTCGCCAAATCAGCGGCTACTCTCGAAAGCTGCCTTCGCCCCTCCTTACTTTCACTCATCGCACGAGTGATCTCACACGTCGGGTACGCACACTGTCAGTACTCTCTAGTCAGCGAGAATCTACTGCCAAAGCGCTCGACAGTCCGCGATGTTAGCGACCCTTCGGTCGCGAAACTATCGTCAAATTTTTTACCCGAGGTCCCGTGACCTTACCCCTCCTTTTCGGCCTTAACCAGGCAACCCATTCTTAACCGAGGCGGCCCGCTCCCCTCACCCATTCCTACCGGTCCCCGAGACCACCCCTCAACACAATACGGTCGGCACTTTCGATTGCCACCCCCATACATACTGAGTCTCAGACTCACCCCCCTTTGCACGTCCCCTCCAGAGGACTCCACTTCAAATACGACTCGGGCACAGTCTTTAGCCGTTGCTCCTGGGACCGACGACCCCACCAATTTTTACCCGACCTACCGGTCGCCACTCCTCAATTCCTCGCTGCGTAACGACCAGATGCCCGAGGACCCACTCTTACCCATCCCCCTAGCTTTCACCCTGACGTTGTTGCGGTTGGCCTTTCCTGCCTTCGTGCGCGTGGTTTCCCAGTCCTGTTAAGGTTCGTCCACAGATATGACACCAGGGACGTTGGTAATGATACCGTTTCGGTTGAACACCATGTTTAGGATTGTGCTCGCTAATGCAGTTGACGGAGAAGTTTGGGGTTCTTTCTTACTGCGGGAAGGTTTCTTTGTTGTCGCTTAGATTCTGCTTACCTGTACCACTTGTTATTCGCGCCCTCTTCGTGTGCTGTTTTTCTCATTATGTACGTAGTCCTCGTAGCTGCGGTAGTTAGTTTTTGTACTTCGTTTTTGTGTTCGGGTTAGTCGGTGGAGGTTGTAGTCGGGTAGTTAGGTGTGCGATAAGCTTCGGCTTCTAAGCAATATAAGATTCTCTCTCTCTCTCTCTCTCTGTATTCATTCTACGAATATTACTTTGTTCTATACTACGTCATAGGGTTCATCCTGATTCTTTGATCAGGAATACCGTCCCATAGTCCATAGTCCTGACACCTTTATACTACATCTCGTCTTCGGTTGTATTCCTTGGCATCACAGCCCATCATCCATAGTCCCCGTGTGTGAGGGGTGCGTACCAGATCACAAGAGTACACTACGCAGAGCTCAGAGTTCGGCTAACAGCTACAAAGGTAGAAGTCTCCAAGGTCTCTTCAGTGAACGTCGAGTATGAACCTCCTTGATCCGATACGGGCCCCGCGAGCTACGTTATCAACAAAGATTCACTAGAGTTAGCGGAGGGTATTCGACCGTCTTCGACGTAATAGTTCAGGTAGAGTACGAAGTCACGATAGAGTAAGTATTTCAAAAGTATAGTCAAATAAAGTTGTAACTCGCGTATCAACGATTTATATTGTTAAGACTCTGATTTCGCCGATGATGGTTTGGCTAGTCAGTGAATGACACAGTATTTATATCCCTCGCTTATGTCTCGAGGACCCAGTCTACTAATAATACAGAATACACTCGGGGCCTGCCCGAGACCCTGAAAAACAACCAAGAACATTTAACTCCTAAGTCCGTAACCCAAACTCCTAAGCCCGCTAAAACCGCTCAACCTATTTACCCATTCTAATGCACGTTTCCCTTTCGATGTTTCCTCTCCATCGGCCGTCTGGTGGATAATCGTCAGCATCGGCTACTCGTAGGTCTCGGACGACAAGGCTACCTACTCAGGCCTCTTCCCACATCGCTTTCCCACATAGCAGAGTCCTCTCATGCCCACAGGTACCGCCGATAGGTACTCGGTCGGCTGGTAGCTTGCGCCGATTCGCTCCGAGTGATCCGATCTTCGATCCGATTGCTTCCAGCTGTCCCTCATATATCCACCGGTCCAAAAGCACTCCCCTCCGGCGGTGTGACGCTCCAGGGGTTATTATTGGGGTCGAAAACGTGTTTTTTAACTAGGGAAACCGCAACTCCGCATTTGGTCGCATATCGATCGCACCGCACCTCGTGGGTGCGAACCGGAGTTGATATTGGTATTAGAGGGTATTAGGGTATCTACTTAGCTTTTCTTCTACTCCCGTTAATGCTTAGCATGCCCGTAACAGCTTACCCCCCTTCCAGGGTGTCACGTCTCGGGACATCTTCTGACAGACTATGGTTCCAGTAAACCTGCTCCACATATCACCCGCGGTGTCTGTGGAGGGGAAGGACTTAGCCCCGTGGGGTACCTCTATAGTCTCAGGCGTTGGTCCTTCACGGCCTTGGGGTTCCTTCGATGAAAGTCGCGGACTAGATCAAGTACCTCCTCATTCATAGCGTCCAAGACTTGGTACGTGCAGTCGCTCATCGAATAGCCCCGCCATTTCACCAGGTATTCCACTAATCCTCTTCTGCTCTTCCAGCTTCCCACAATACTTTCTACTTCGTACAGAACCTCTCCTTCCTTATCGACCTCTTTGGGAGTCGGGGGACGTTGTTCGCGGCCTGGAATACTGCTTTGTCGGTAATGTTCCAAGAGCTCAATGTGGAACACATTATGGATTTTGACTTGTGGTGGCAGTTCCAATTCGCAGGCTCGTTTCCCGGCTACATCAGCAAACCCGCAACCTCCGCCAGACGCTCTGGACGCTCGAGGCGCCCAGGGCGCTCGGTAGACAAACTGCCTCTCCAGAGAAGCAGCAGAGCGTTCCTGGCGCTCCCTGGCGCATAGCATTCCGCTCTGGCGCGCACTAGGCTACTCGCGCGCCCTGGCGCGCACTAGCCCTCCCAACGCGCCCCGACAGTGATACGCTTACCCCGACGGAATGCTCTCTCGCCTGACGCCCTCTCGACGGAATGTTCTCTCGCCTGAGACTACTACCTATCTCCTGGACGCTCCTGGAGCTCTCGCGACGCCTCAGGAAGCGTTTTGTCCGATCCTGAACCTCTCTGAGGACTCCTGGGCATATCGCTAATGCTTCTGGAGCACTCCCGACTGCTCCAGTGGCGTCCGACGCACCGCATTTTACCTTTCAGCGCCATGTTTTTACCAGGCATACTACTCTTTGCTTTAGTAGGCACTGCTTTGCAGAGCATCCAAAACCGTGATTCTATTACTAAATACTAACACTACAAGCGTGTTGAAATCGCCAATCGAATATAATACAGGTATATAGGTATCTCTCCAAAGCACTCGCCGCTGCTCTCCAAAGCACTCGCCATTGCGCTCCAAAGCACTCGCCGGTGCCCTACAGATCCTTTTCCTCCTCCCCTCCCTCGCGATCCTCATCTTCATCCTCCTCGCCTTCCTCTTCCGCTTCAATGCCCCGAAGTTGAGCCTGAACCACCTCTTCCTGGCCGTCACCGTTGTCGGAGATATCCCCTGGAGCACTCGGGGGTACTCTCCGAGCATTCCGGAATGCCGCAAGATCCGCCGCTAACGCTTCGTCGTCCTCGCTAAATCCATCTTCCGGTATCACTTCAATAGTGATACCCTTCTTCTCTCGTATCTATCAAGGTTAGCCTCCATATGCAGAAGAGCACTCCGCCATTGTAGCACCCATCTATAGCATACCTTCTCCCGGAGGTTATCCTTGATCACCTCCAACGTTGCCTCCTGATTCTGCCTACTCCTCCCCTTCCATGTGTTGCTCATCCTGTTGAACGTTTCTACTCGTGTGCAATGTCAGCGCGCGAATCCACTATAGCTCTGGAAGCATCTGTTACTGCTCTCAAAGCACTCGCTATAGCTGTAAGGGGATCAGGGATGCTTACTGACAACACTCTCATTCTGTGACTGGAAATGGTCAGGCTTCACGTATGTTCCCGTTGACCATGCCCGAATGCCATGCCAAATTGCAGTGGATATCAGGCAAATAAATGTAGGGGTAATCCGCTCTAGGAACTCGGGGTCTTTTACCGCTCGCATCCTGACCCCATCAAAGTATTTATAGTACAATATGTCGATAATCTCTGGCGCAAGAAACCGTAGACGGTAGGTCTAGTATCTGTTAGCAGCGTTCGCGAGTGCTCTCCAAGCATTCCGGGTGTCCAGGTGCTCTCCGAGCATTGACACCCGAGTGCTCTCTGGTCATTGACACCCGAGTGCTCTCTTAGCACCCCCGGGTGCTCTCTAGGGATTGATCATACCTCGTAATGCTGCGCAGGGCTCAAGAAGCGATCATTCTTTAAAAGATACTCTACTTGAGCAGCCCTCGCCTCAGGACTCGAGAGCTTTCCAAGCCCATAGATGGTCGAATCCGCCAGGCGCCCTTTAACCTCGTGCATCAAATGCGAACGGACTCGGGAGTGTAGACTTCTGACCTATCGTTGTCAATTACACTTCCAGAGCACTCGTCAACGTTTCAAGGGCATTCACCTGTTTGATAACGACCTCGTCCAGATCTACCGCACATCCCACCCTGCGACTGGCAGCTGCCCACATGTTCACTACGAGTACCGAAAGCCTCGCTGCAGGTGGAAAAGGCTCATGTAGAAGAGTGTGGTCCCCGATTAGCGTGCTGCACTCCTTCTCAATCCTCTGAGCTTGCATTGAGAGAACGTTTGCACTCCTCGAGCTAGGTAACAAGGATCTCTGAGATAGGTTGCTCGCATGAATGTTAACAGTGCTCTCAAAGCAGTCGTCAGTGCTATCGGGAATACTACAAACCTCGCTTTCTGCTATAGGAGCATTTCCTTCCCTAATAGACGACGAAAGCTGTGCAATATCGTAGACTCTTGGTTGCGCTTCTGGTAAATATACCTTAGGGCTTGAGGGAATCCGGGGACTGCTCATAGAGCTCTCGCCAACGCCCTCAAAAGGCGGGGAGGAACGATAGGGGCGGTAAGTAGGTGAGGACTCCCCGTATCGAGAGCGCAATGAGGAAAGATCGATATGGCGCGTCGAAGAGCTGTAATCATGATAATAAACAGGTTCAGAAGGCCTAGACTGTGTGGGTATTGGCGGTGCTCTCTGGGATGCATTCTGGCTGGGTGCCGAAGTGGGAGCTGCTCTCCGTACTACCTTTGCACCCGGACATGCTCCCCTCTGAATCGTTAGCGTTTTGTCCTTAACATTAATGGGTGGGATGGAGTCGAACCTGTACCTTATCCACCGACACGTCGGAGGAAGCAATAACCTCCGCTACCGCTCCGGTTGGTCTCCTCCGAGCATTGCCCAGTGCTCTGGCAGTAGTCGGCTGCACTGTACGAGGCCTCTTCCCCGTACTCTGGGATCTCTGCTGAGTGGAGGCTTGAGGTTCTTCCGACTCCTCCGGGTCATCCAGATTCTCCTCAGAGCTCTCCTGGGCGTTCTCTGGGGAGTCATCATACTCCGAGTGGCTGGTATCGGCGGTTTCCTCCACCTCTGGCACATCCTCCTGATGCTCCTGCACTTCAACGCTGTCAGTATTGCCATCGGGGAGATGGAATTCTACCCTTCTAGGGCTGCTTCTTCCAGTGGATGTGTCGGTAGAACACAGAAGCCCTTTACGCGCTATTGGGGCGGTTGTCGACTGACTACTCCGAGTGCGGGCTGGCAGTGGAGTCAATGGTCGGCAAGGCATCTCAGACTCGTCAGTCAGTAAATCTTCATGTTCTTCAGGTCGTCTTGGGAGTCGTGGGCGCTTTGGGGCAAGAGGTGCTGAACCGGAGGAGCGCTTGGTGGGAGCCATTCTGATGGCTAGCAGGAATATCCTCAGTGCTCTAGGAGCACTCGCGGTATCTTTGATTAGAAATCAATTCTTGGCGAGAAAATTTGCGCCGCTAATCAAGAAGAATTTGCACGGCTAATCCTCCTACGGCAGGGATCCGCTCAACCGCATCATTTGTAATCACTCGTTTTACTGCACTTTGCACTTTCTGAAGCAATACCGAGTGCTCTGAGAGCAATCTAGGAGTTTGACTCGACTCTGAAATAAAAGCAATGCAATTACGACACGGAATAATCTAATCTAATCTAATCTCATCTAATCTCATCTAATCTGATCTAATACGACAAAACACATCCATTGATATATGCTCGCAAGACAAAGGAAATCCAAAACATAAAATCGTACAGCACCTCCATCTCAGTAGCACTCGCGAGTGCTCAGAGAGCACTCCATACTGCTATTCAAAAACCCATCAATTCATATATGCTCGCAAGACAAAGGAAATCCAAAACATAAAATCGTACCGCACCTCCTCCATCTCAGTAGCAGTCGCGAGTGCTCAGAGAGCAATCTGTACAGCTTTACAAAGGTTAGTAGTGAGAAATCCGCAGGAAGAGTGGTGAGAGACTTTACCAAAGGAGACTAATGATGCCCACCACCATCACCACCACCACCGCCTCCACCGCCTCCAGCTGGCCCACCACCTCCACCACCACCACCACCACCGCCTCCACCACCGCCTCCAGAAGGTCCACCACCACCACCACCACCACCACCGCCCGGAGGTCCGCCCGGAGGAGGAGGAGGAGGAGGAGGAGGAGGAGGAGGAGGTCCGCCCGGAGGAGGATTACCACCACCACCACCACCACCACCGCCGCCCGGAGGAGGATTACCACCACCACCACCACCACCACCACCACCACCACCGCCCGGAGGAGGATTGCCACCACCACCACCACCACCACCACCGCCTCCAGCAGCAGCCGCGAGTGCGTCAGCAGCTCTCTTGGCTGCTATCCCGGCAGGCGTCCAGATTACTCCCTGTGCAAAGTTTGCGTCAGCAACCCCTACACCCAGAGGATACTTCCTCAGGTATTTGGGGTCTAAGTCGTCGATAGCATCCTGCTGTCTATCGCGACGTCTAACAAGAGTCTGGATTAGCCTTTGATTACTGGCATCAGTTCTGGGCAAATATACCCTCAGTCCTTTAGCATTTATGCGGTGATTTCCCTCCTCGTAATCAGAGTCCTCTGCTGGAATATCGATCGTGGTGTAATCGTCTTCCTCGATATGAGGGAATGCTCGTGTCAGCGGCGGTGTTTCAGCACCACCCAAATTAGCACCCGCGCCCACTCTGTGGAGTACCGCCAGTATCCTCCGAGGCCTGCCAACGCTATTCTTCAACCAACCCTCGACCTCTTCCGAATCAGTGATCTGCACCTCCATCGGCCGAACAGGAGGATTGGATGCCGGTGGAATGTTATCGAGTGCTCCCCAGATACTCCTGATTGCTCTGCCGGGTGGGGTGTGCTTCAGGATCAAATTGCAGAGCCCTGGAAACGTTATCTTGGTCAGAACTCCAATGAACGAATTCTGATTTCGTCGATGGTTCCAGTCATAGATAGGGGGCGGGGCAACCCTGGAGAATGCTCGTAGAGCATCCGGGTCTACCACCGTAACCATTATGGAAGGTCTATCGAGATCTGCGGACACTGGGTCCCGTTTACGCTTCTTAGAGCGTTGGGCGGGCAGACCACCATCCTCATCATCATCGCTATCGTCAGCAACTTCTTTATACTCGCGATTTCCCTGCCCCCTCGATAGCTTTTCCTTCTGCCCAACATCACCGATGAGTCACTTCAAAGCGTGCGCGAGTGCTCTGCGGGTTGCGGAATCGCCTCCGTTCCACATAGGCAGGAAACTACTGAGAGGGCGTATGTTCAACACATGGAGGCATAGAGCATTGAACGCTGCTGCTCCGGAAACGGTTTTGTTGACCCAACCGGTGTTCTGCATCTCCGCTTTGAGGCTGTTGCGGATGTTAGTGTACAATTTAGGGAGGTTGATCAAACCTAAAGCCATCTTTGCTTTGTTTGCCTCAGTCATTCTGCTGGTGTATCGGGCTTGAGAGATTGGGGATGATGCTTCTGGAGCACTGGCGTATGCTACCTGAGCACGCGGGGGAGTTTCTGGGGCACGAGGGGGAGTTTCTGGGGCACGATCTCTGCGGCTTTGCCTCTGCTCTGCCGGTGGAGGGGAACTAGGTATTGGTAGCCGACGGCGACCTCGGGATTGAGAGCTCTGTGAAGCACTGGCGACTGCTTCTGGAGCAGGGGCACCAATTGGGAGTACGGTTCTACGGACAGGGCCCGACGGTTGTGGCGGCGAGCTGCCCAATTCTGGGGAAGTGCTGGAGACTCGTTGAAGTGCTCGTCCTCTTTGGGGTTTTGGGCCTGCTGCTGGGCCTGCTGCTGTCCCTGCTGCTGGTCGCTTTGCGGAGTGTGTTGCTGGGCCTGCTGGGCCTGCTGCTGTGCGTGCTGCTGAGCGCTTTGCGGAGTGTGTTGCTGGGCCTGCTGGGCCTGCTGCTGTGCCTGCTGCGGAACCTTCGCTGTCGGACTCGGCTTCAGATTGCACTGATTCCCACTCTTTTGGGAAGAGTCTCGAGTGCCGAGTGGGCGGTGACGAGTGCTGAGGGGGCGGTGACGAGTGCTGTCGGGAGCTTGAAACCACTCGGGGATGCTTCCGGGAAGACGACGACTGCGGCGGGGGTGTCTCTTCTATCTCTTCTGGGATAGGCTGGAGGCTTTTCTGCTCTTTGCGAGACGAGGAAGGGGAGGACTTCTCGTTCTTCTTCTGCTCCTTCTTCTTCTCCTTCTTCTCCTTCTTCTTCTCCTTCTTCTTCTCCTTCCTTTCCTTCCTTCGGCGTTTTTTGCTATCTGATTCGTCGGTGTCTGGATCGCGATGTCGCTTCTTCTGTGAGCGCTCTGGAGTGCCCTGAGGGGAGGATGAAGGCTATAGTGAATATGTGATGAGTATGGTTCTGAAAGCAATAGGATTAAGGAGGATATACCATCTTATATATGATCGCTAGGTGTGCAGCTTGAAAGCTTGAACTTGAAACGAAACTTGAAACTTCAAGTTGAAGCCTAAACTTGAAAAGTGAGCTGAATGCGCTTTCCAGAGGTATCTTGAAAGCTTAGATAGCAGGGAGGGGCTTGAAGTGATAGGTAGCGCTGGAAGATGGTTAGGAAGCTCTCACGATCTGGAAGGAGGAGAAGGGTGCTCTTATACCGAATACAATCAGCTATTCCAGGGCTCATCATGCTTCCGAGAGCACCCCCGTGTGCTATACGAGCATCCTCGGGTGCTGTACGAGCATCCTCGGGTACTGTACGAGCAACCCCGGGCGCTCCCACCAGTGCTGCATATAGTGCTCCAAGCCGTGCTGAATGTTTGCTCCAATACATGACGTAGATCAATGCTCTAGGCGCACTCGAAGATTCTACTCTGGAGGTTTGATTCAATTGAATGACGTAGATGAATGCTCTATGCGTACTCGGGAATGCTCTGACGGTAGTACCAACAGTGGTGTCGATTGGATTCCTATGTTGGGTTGGTGTTTGTGTTCTTGTTGGTGTCGGGGCTCTGTACGCTATGAAGCTGAGTCGGAGAGTGTGTATCCTCTGAGCGCATATCCGATATTAGTATCGAATTTGGCGGTGAGAATGGTCTCTCCATGATCTGAATAGCATCCACGAGTGCTCAGAGAGAGAGAGCGAATGCTGAGAGGGTAGAACGGAGCATCGTTGGCGGCATGATTGTGGTGATTGTTGTTTCTTCTCGTTGTATGCTTGTGTTTGTGTTTGCATTATTCCGTTGGAGATGTATGACGTCAAAATCAGCCTCGCTATGGTGGAGGTGCGAGCGCAAGGCTCACAATCACTTGGCGAGCGCTCTGCAGCAAGCACTCTGTAGAGCACTTGTGAGGGATGCGTACCAGACCACAAGAGTACACTACGCAGAGCTCAGAGTTCGGCTAACAGCTACAAAGGTAGAAGTCTCCAAGGTCTCTTCAGTCAACGTCGAGTATAATTCTCCTTGATCCGATACGGGCCCTGCGAGCTACGTTATCAACAAAGATTCACTAGAGTTTAGCGTATGATGTTCGACCGTCTTCGACGTAATAGTTCAGGTAGAGTTCGAAGTCACGATAGAGTAAAGTATTTCAAAAGTATAGTCAAATAGAGTTGTAACTCGCGTATCAACGATTTTATATTGTTAAGACTCTGATTTCGCCGATGATGGTTTGGCTAGTCAGTGAATGACACAGTATTTATATCCCTCGCTTATGTCTCGAGGACCCAGTCTACTAATAATACAGTATACACTCGGGGCCTACCCGAGACCCTGAAAAAACAACCAAGAACATTTAACTCCTAAGTCCGTAGCCCAAACTCCTAAGCCCGCTGAAACCCCTCAACCTATTTACCCATTCTAATGCACGTTTCCCTGTCGAGGTTTCCTCTCCATCGGCCGTCTGGTGGATAATCGTCAGCGTCGGCTATTCGTAGGTCTCGGACGACAAGACTACCTACTCAGGCCTCTTCCCACATCGCTTTCCCACATAGCAGAGTCCTCTCATACCCACAGGTACCGCCGATAGGTACTCGGTCGGCTGGTAGCTTGCGCCGATTCGCTCCGGGTGGTCCGATCTTCGATCCGATTGATTCCAGCTGTCCCTCATATATCCACCGGTACCAAAGCACACCCCTCCGGCGGTTTGACGCTCCGGGGGTTATTATTGGGGTCGAAAACGTGTTTTTTATGACTCCGTGTTTTGGTCGTATATTGGTCGCACCACACCCCGCGGGTGCGGTCCAGAGTTGTCATTAGCGTACAGAGGGTATTGGGGTATCTACTGGCCTTTTCTCTTACTCCCGTAAATGCTTAGCATGCCCGTAACAGCACTCTGCACAACCGCTTGGCGGCGAGAGCCTCATTGGATGACAAATCGTTCGTAGAGCACTTCCGCCTGCAGGAAAGAGCCTCCGCCTTGGCAGACTGCAAATTCTCGAGTCCAATGAAATCGTCTTGCCCTTTTTGCAGCAAGAGGTACAGCTCCTCCGCGAATTTTGACAGACATCTTCGAACGATCCATCCTTTGGAAGCAGATGAATGGCTGGGAAATCAATATTCACTGCTGGAGCACGATCAACCTGCAGAGACCCCCGACAACACTGACGAGAGCCCAGAGAGCATTCCCGATTACTATTCAGACACGCATTACGATTCAGAGTCGGACATTTTCGACCAAGATTCGGGTAACAATTCGGACCTCGAATCCGAATCATATTTCATGATGGAAGAGGCAGATGGCGATTCAAATGGGCATAGTAGGGCATCTACGACAGTTTACGAGGGTGCTGGGGAGCCACTTTACCGCTCGGAGGACTACGACGAGTGCTCACAGAGCCTTCTCCAATACCCATGGCACCCATTCCGGTCAGCATACGAGTTCAGAATCGCACGCTATTTCACACTGTCCAAAGCCTCACAGGGGAACATCGACAGCTTCTTTCTACACGCTCCGCCGAGTAGTGGCGAGTGCTCCTACAGCACTGGGCGGGGTTTTATCAAGAGGTTGGAGGAAATGAACGATATACTGGGAAAGGCGAGCTGGAATCATTCGGAGGTGGATATTGGGGGGGAGAAGATCTCTTCCTACTACCGGGATCCAATGGTAGTCGTTCGATATCTTCTAGGGCAACGTGCCTTCCGGGAGTCATTGGTGTATTCGCCCGTGGTGGAGCATAATGAATTCGGCGAGCGAATGTACGGGGAAATGCATACAGGAGATTGGTGGTGGGAGATACAGGTTCGTAAACTTCACCCTGTCAACTTGAGGTGCTCTATGAGCAGTCGATGATGCTACAGGAGCAGTCGCTAATGTCTTCTCGACAGAATACGTTACCGGAGGGGTCCACTGTCGTACCAATTATCTGCGCGTCGGATGGCACACATCTGACAAATTTCAGCGGGGACAAGAAAGCCTGGCCAATCTATCTTACCATCGGGAACATCAAGTCGTCGGTGCGCAACAAGCCCACAGGGCATTCATTCATTCTCCTAGGGCTGCTACCAGTGCCACCGAAGCTCGGAAAGAATACAACACTCGCTAATTCCGTTTTAAGACGTCAGAGTCAAATGGCACTGCATCGTGCCCTTGGGGAGATCTTTCAAAGCATTCGCGAGTGCTCTCAGGAGGGCGAGCTAATCAAATGCGCCGACGGCTACGAACGACTATGCTTTCCGGTGCTCTCGGGCTGGATCGCCGATCAACCCGAACATTCAAACTTGCGAAACATTAGCACTCGTGCTTGCTCGAGATGCGAGGTGGAGTTTCACAATCTTGGGAGCACTCGTCGAAGCTCTATGCGCAATCACGAGGACTACAGGGAGAGGGTACAGCTATTTGGCGAGAACCCGGGCAATCTAGAACCGGTAGAATACCTTGTTGGGAGATCCGTCAAAACACTCTTCAATGCTTTCTGGGGTATGCCGAGGGTTAATCCGTACGATCTCAATAAACCGGACATACTGCACAATATTTACCTGGGGATGTTGAAGCACATGATGGAGTGGATTCAGGGTTTCTTGAAGAAGCATCATCGATTGGAGGAATTCGACAAAGCTTGGGCTTCGATTGCGCCTTACCCTGGACTAGCAGTACCAAACAAGGCATATCGTTCTACCACCCAATGGCAAGGGAAAGAGATGCGGAATCTGGGGCGGGTCGTTCTAGGAGCACTCGCGGCTGCTCTGAGAAACCCGGGAGTGGCTGTCAGGAGCGACTTCGCAAAAGCTTTGAAATGCGTTCGAAGCCTAATAGACTTCCACTTAATGGCGCAATATGGGAGTCATACAACGAGCACACTGGACTATATGGAGAGCTATCTCGAGGATTTCCATAAACACAAGGATATCTTTTTAGAATTCAGGGCGTACAAGAAGACGTTAAAGGATGCGAGAGATCGAACGAAAGCAATTAGTGGCTCCCAGAGCACCCAGCGAGGCTTGGAGGAGATCCGGGAGATTCGGGAAAGATCGCACTTCAACTTCATCAAATTGCACGTCTTAATGCACTACCGGGAGCACGTTGAGCGCTTTGGTAGCATTCCTCAATACTCCACGGACGTCAGCGAGCTTGCCCATGTACGGCAGGTAAAAGAAGCTTACAGAGCGTCCAACAAGGTTGATGCTGCGACGCAGATACTGGACTATGGAGGGAGGCGATTGGCGTTAGAGATTCGAATTCTGAATCTGAAAGACATCGTCGGAGGTTCTGAGAGCACTGACGACATCCTCTGGAGCCATGGGGATAACCTCAAGGAGTTGCTCGACATTTTCAAGATCGAGGACCGCAAGAAAACGCCAAATGAACGCTCAATAGTAGAAAGCGGACTGCCCCTGAAGCGTCTTTGCAACCCCTCCGCGAAATCGGAAAGACTTTTCAACGTGGCAGACGGACTGCAAATGAGCCATCTCACGCTATATCGTCTGATAAAGGAGTATGCCGAGGATGCGGGATGCTCTCAGAGCTTTGCCGGAAGCTCTGAGAGCATGTTGGAGCGCCGGGTGGAGGTTTTCACATGCTTGCAGGTTCCGATACCAATCTTCCAAAGGCCTGACGTATACGAGGTTCACAACATCAGGTGTACGGGAACAGCATCTTTTGGGAAGGGGAAAATAAGAAAGGATTGGGCATGGGTATCGGTAGGTTCCTCAGAGCAGTGGGGAGTGTTTCGGGGACGCTTACCAGGACGTGTGGAGGCTCTGTTCAAGGTGCGGGATAGCACAGGGCGCGCACATAGACTATGTGTAGTTGAGCTGCTTGAGGCGAAGGATCGTGGTATCGCTGATAGCTCACATGGGCTGCTGAAGGTCTGTAGGAGGAGGAGGAAGAGGATGTGGGTCGTGAATATTCGGAGTATATTAGGAATGGCCCTGTTACGGGCATGTCAAGCATTTACGGGAAGTAAGAGAAAAGGCCAGTAGATACCCCAATACCCTCTGTACGCTAATGACAACTCTGGACCGCACCCGCGGGGTGTGGTGCGACCAATATACGACCAAAACACGGAGTCATAAAAAACACGTTTTCGACCCCAATAATAACCCCCGGAGCGTCAAACCGCCGGAGGGGTGTGCTTTGGTACCGGTGGATATATGAGGGACAGCTGGAATCAATCGGATCGAAGATCGGACCACCCGGAGCGAATCGGCGCAAGCTACCAGCCGACCGAGTACCTATCGGCGGTACCTGTGGGTATGAGAGGACTCTGCTATGTGGGAAAGCGATGTGGGAAGAGGCCTGAGTAGGTAGTCTTGTCGTCCGAGACCTACGAATAGCCGATGCTGACGATTATCCACCAGACGGCCGATGGAGAGGAAACCTCGACAGGGAAACGTGCATTAGAATGGGTAAATAGGTTGAGGGGTTTCAGCGGGCTTAGGAGTTTGGGTTACGGACTTAGGAGTTAAATGTTCTTGGTTGTTTTTCAGGGTCTCGGGTAGGCCCCGAGTGTATTCTGTATTATTAGTAGACTGGGCCCTCGAGACATAAGCGAGGGATATAAATACTGTTTCATTCACTGACTAGCCAAACTATCATCGGCGAAATCAGAGTCTTAACAATATAAATCGTTGATACGCGAGTTACAACTCTATTTGACTACATTATTCTTTATACTTTACTCTATCGTGACTTCGTACTCTACCTGAACTATTACGTCGAAGACGGTCGATTACTATCCGCTAACTCTAGTGAATCTTTGTTGATAACGTAGCTCGCGGGGCCCGTATCGGATCAAGGAGATTCATACTCGACCTTGACTGAAGAGACCTTGGAGACTTCTACCTTTGTAGCTGTTAGCCGAACTCTGAGCTCTGCGTAGTGTACTCTTGTGATTTGGTACGCATCCCTCACAGTATATTGTTACTCACAAGTTCACTTGGAGTAACGAAGTCACCTCAAAAGAAGAAACTATCATTAATATCCCCTATTACAATGACTACCAGAAGGGATAATTATTTCATAGATACCTCAGCCGTAACTGAGGAGGCCGGAGGGGAAGATTCTATGGTAATATCGAGGGCTGCTAGCCCAGATCCCCTACTTACGGGAGGACCCTCTACACAAACTAGGCAATCGAGTAAACGCTCTGCTCAAGCCCAGTTCACGAGGAGTATGCAGGAGTTTTTGGATACCCATGAGGCACAAATGAGGTATCTTGGTACGGCTGGACAGGCCATTTGGCAGCAGTTACAAAACCTCCAGGAACAAGTGCAAGGGAGTGGGCAGATCCTGGATAAGAAAGCACGGCAAGAAGCCATTGCCCGAAAGCAACATCTCGAATCGCTTTTCGAGCTCGTGGCGAATGTTCGACAAGTACAAGAAGCCACACGAGCCGCCGACCATGAGGTTCTGGAACGAAATCATCAAAATACCCAGAACCAGTTGTTGGAGGCGGAACGACAACTGAGGACCGTACAAGAGGAGCGAGAGCAGGAAAAAAGGGAACAACGGGAGCTGTTTGCGCAATTCAAGCAGTCCGATGAAGTAAAAAACCAAGGGATAGCCGAGATGGAGGAACGACTACGACAACATTTGTCGGTAGCCCCCTCCATGGCTAGTGCTCCCTTAGATCCTAACGCACCCCAAACGGTTCCTGTTGGCAATGGCAAGAACCCCGAAAATGCCGGCCCCCAAACCTCAGGGAACGGCAAGCAACCAGAAGGAGCTGGCCCAGTAGGAGGAAATGGAGGTAAGCAACGGGAGAACGCCGGCCCAGTACAGGGAAATAGTGGAAGGCGACCGGTAGGAGCTGCCCCAGTCGGAGGGAATGGTGGAAATCAACCTCCCCGGAACCCACCAAGAGGAAACCTTGGGGGAGATCCAGAACCTTCCGACGACGATGATGACGATAATAGCGAGTGGTCGTACGGAAGGAAGAACTGGAGGGTGAACCGAGGCGGGAACCGGAATTCGGCGCCGCCTGAAGACGAAGATATGGTAGATTCGCTCGCTAAAATACCCTTCGAGTTTGACAACGCCCGGAAACACAACCTGCGGCATTGGCTTATGGAGTGTGAGATCTACTTTCTACAGAGGCCAAATAAGTTCCGGAAGGATAGGAACAAGGTACTTTTTGCCGGAACGTATACGAGTGGGTTAGCAAAGGAATGATTCATGGAATACATCGAAACTAAAATGTTAGGCCCGGATGGGGCAAACTATGCCACTTGGGCTCGGTTCCGTCAGGAAGTCATGAAGCGCTTCCTAAGCACTCAGGAAGCTATGGAGAATGCGATGAAGATGCAGCAGTTTAAGTACTCTGCTAACATCGGTGACTACCTAACGAGGATGGAGATAATGAACCAGCATGCTCAGATGAAAGGGGCATCCTACCGCACCGCTTTGCTCCAAGGGCTACCGAACGAAATCCGGGAGCGCCACTCACGGTTCGATCCAACCGAGGACGATTCCGAGTATATCCAGCAACTAGAGCGAGCTGGCAAGGCTCACGAGTCTTACCAAGAGCAAATGAAGATGTTGGGGAGAGCGGAGTCGAGAGGAAAGGAGTTGAATAATGGTGGGAACTTACGGCAGAAAGACAAGGGGGGGTTTAAGATCAAGGGGAAGGCTCAAGGTGAGGAGAAGGAGAAAGGACGAGCGAAGAAAAACACCAGCACAGAAAAATCCGGGAATAAACCAGTATTCCACGACGATGACGAAGCCACCAAAGGCGTCCCGAAGACGGTCCAGGACCAGCGAAGGACTGATGGTGCCTGCGTGCGATGTGGCCGGAAGAATCATCTCTGGAAATGGTGTCGCTCGGATGCTAACAGTAGTGCATCCATCTCCTCCTTCTCCCGAAAGCGTACCCGCGATGACGACGGTGACCACGATATGGAGCCAGAGGAACCCCAACCTCAGAGAAAGCGAATGCGGCATCGAGCAAAGAAGCCGGCTGCTACAGCTGCTGTGGAGTACACTAGTGGGCAAGCGTTTATGCGAGAACGCGGGTCGGAATCTGAAATGGATTTCGATAAGGATTTTTAGAAGGGGACTCTGATGAGTCAGGTCAGGAGTATCCCCAGATTGCTATGTTATCACTGACGGAAAACAACAAAAAAAATATGAAAAGAAAAAGGCAGGAGGGGAGAGCGTCCCCACCGGAGAAAAAACAGAAAATTTTGAAGGAACCAATTCACGGTCCTCGGCCTATCGTTAATCAGTTCCTTTGTTTTGCAAAAAAATGTTTACCTTGTAAGGTGTTGTTGGATACTGGTGCAACTGGTCCTGTTTTGTCTTCTGTTCTTGTTGATAGTTTTGAGGTCCCGAAGGTGAAACGGGACGTCCCGGCCCGGGTATTTGGATTTACTGGAGAGATTTTGAAGGGCACGGGACACGCCTTTACACAACCATTAATTATAATGTCAAGGGGGCATCAAACACAGTTATCATTCGAGATCGCCCCTCTCCCACTTGGCATCGATGCAATACTACCGAACTGGTGGTTAAAAGAACATAAGCCGGTTATAGGGGCAAATGGGGAAGTTTTCTACGATGGCGAGAACTGTAAGAGTCGATGCTTCACTGACAAGGAACCTCAAATAGAGATGGACGAGGGTGTACTGGATGATCCGGAGGCCCAGTTCATCGGTAGCATCTGTCTATTGGAAGATGAATCGGTTAACCTCCGCGAAACTCTTCCCTCTTGGCTCCATAAGTTCCTTAAAGTCTTCCTACCGTCGGAAGCAGATAAACTACCACCACATCAATCTTACGACCATGCGATAGACCTCGAACCAGAGAAGCAACCACCATGGGGACCCGTTTACTCCCTATCCGAAGTCGAGCTGAAGGTGCTTCGGGAATACCTGGACAAAATGTTGCGATTCGGAAAGATTAGGCCGAGCAAATCACCGGCAGGAGCCCCAATCCTATTTGTGAAGAAGAAGGATGGTAGTCTGCGACTTTGCGTGGACTACCGTGGACTTAACCGTGTGTCCATTAAGAACAGGTATCCCTTACCGCTTATGGACGAGCTGCGAGTCCGAGTGGCAGGCGCGGTTATCTTCTCGAAGATTGACCTGAAGGAAGGTTACAACCTCATCAGGATCAAAGACGGCGACGAGTGGAAGACAGCCTTCCGTACGCGGTACGGGCATTTTGAGTACCTCGTTATGCCTTTTGGGCTGGCAAATGCGCCGGCGACCTTCCAGAACATGATGAATGATGCGCTGAGGGAATTCCTGGATCAAGGTGTAGTAGTATACCTTGATGATATCCTAATATATAGCAAGTCTCGAGAGGAGCACAGAGAGCTGGTCGGCAAAGTACTTAGCAGGCTACAAGAATACAACCTGGTCGCCAACCCGAAGAAATCGTTCTGCGAGCTCACTGAAATTGAGTTCCTCGGATACATCCTTGCCCCAGCAGGCGTCACCATGGCACTGGATAAGGTCATGTCTGTTACGAATTGGCAAGCCCCGCGCAGCGTCAAGGAAGTACAGATCTTTATGGGCTTTGCCAATTTCTACAGAAGGTTTATCCACAATTTCTCCGGGGTCTGCAAACCCATTACCGATTGTCTCAGGGGTGATGCTAAGAACTTTGTCTGGTCTATGACGGCCCAAGCAGCCTTTGAAAAACGCAAAACCCTATTTACGTCTGCGCCGATCTTGGTACACTTCTCTCCAGATCGCCAGACTATCGTGGAAACGGACGCAAGTGATTTTGCTATCGCCGCAATTCTATCCCAGGTTATTGACGGAAAGACTCACCCTGTTGCCTTTTATTCTCGAAAGCTTAACCCAGCGGAACTCGACTACGACGTCTGGGATAAGGAGATGCTGGGAATTGTGTCAGCCTTCAAGCAATGGCGTCACTACCTCGAAGGACCTAGCCGAACGGTCCTCGTCTATACGGATCACAAGAACTTAGAGTAGTTCTCTACAACCAAGGTCCTTAACCGACGACAGGCAAGGTGGGCTGAGTCTTTGGCGGAATTTGACTTCAAGATTATTTACCGCCCGGGAACCAAAAATGGGAAGGCAGATGCACTATCGCGACGGCCGGAGTACCGTCCTGAAGGGGGAGGCACGCTTGGGAAACAGCCGATAGACAGGTTCTTTAAGTCCGGACAGTTGGCGGAGGAAGAGTTTGTGGTATCAGCGGTGTCGCTTGCCTCCAAGGGGGTGATTGACTGGTCTAAGAATTTTCTGGATCATGTCAGGCAGGCGGCATCGGGAGACCCGACATGGGTAGGATTGAAAGAGAGAGTTGAGCAAGGGGAGAAGCTGGGGAAATTGAAGGATATCGCTGAGAAAGACGGGCTACTTTTCTATAAGAACCGACTCTACATTCCGGCCGACTACCGCATCAAGATTCGGATAGCACAGGCAGAACACGATTCAAAAGTGGCAGGACACTTTGGACAAGACAAAACGTTGGAACTCATCACGCGCAACTTCTATTGGCCAAAAATGAACGAGTGGATTGATGATTACGTTCGGTCATGTGACGAGTGCCAACGCAACAAACCCAGCCACCATAAGAAATACGGTGCGCTTCTACCATTGTCCACACCACACTCCGTCTGGCAATCGATATCTATGGACTTCATCGTGCAGTTACCGGAATCAAAAGGATACAATCAAATCTGGGTAGTAGTCGATAGGTTCTCGAAGATGTCGCACTTCATCCCCCTAGTAGCAGAAACGACCGCGCAAGATTTAGCGAAAATATTCCTCGGTCAAATCTGGCGACTCCATGGGCTGCCTCTTAATATAGTTTCCGACAGGGACGCCAAATTTACTTCAAGCTTTTGGGCATCCCTTGTGGAATTACTGGACGTGAGGATAAGAATGAGTACGGCGTTCCAACCTCAGACCGATGGGCAGACAGAGCGGGTCAACCAAACCCTCGAGCACTACCTACGAGCGTTCTGCAACTACGAACAAGATGATTGGGCAGAGCTACTCCCGTTGGCGGAGTATGCTTACAACAACTCGGTTAACACCGCCACGGGCCAATCTCCGTTCTATACCAATTACGGTTACAACCCAAGAACCAACTGGCCGATGGAAGCCGAAGTGGTCAACCCAACCAGTGACCTGTACGCTCACTTCATCCGAGGAGTTCACGATTCTGCTCTCGCTCGCTTAACAGACACAAGGGAGAAGATGGGGAAATATTATGATCGGAAAAGGGACGAATCGCCTAACTTCAAGGTGGGAGACATGGTTATGCTTAATGCAGCCAACATCAAGACAAGTCGCTCGACCAAGAAACTCGATCATAAGAAACTCGGTCCGTTTAAGATTATCCGACTAGCCGGGAAACGAGCCTGCGAACTGGAACTGCCACCACAAGTCAAAATCCATAATGTTTTCCACATTGAACTCTTGGAACGTTACCGACAGAGCAGTATCCCAGGCCGCGAACAACGTTCCCCGACCCCCGAAGATGTCGATAAGCAAGGAGAGGTTCTGTATGGAGTGGAAAGTATTGTGGGAAGTAGGAAGAGTAGGAGAGGATTGGTGGAATATCTGGTGAAATGGCGGGGCTGTGAGGGATGCGTACCAGCCCACAAGAGTACACTACGCAGAGCTCGGAGTTCGGCTAACAGCTACAAAGGTAGAAGTCTCCAAGGTCTCTTCAGTCAACGTAGAGTATGAATCCCCTTGATCCGATACGGGCCCCGCGAGCTACGTTATCAACAAAGATTCACTAGAGTTAGCGGATGGTATTCGACCGTCTTCGACGTAAATGTTCAGGTAGAGTACGAAGTCACGATAGAGTAAAGTATTTCAAATAGTATAGTCAAAATAGAGTTGTAACTCGCGTATCAACGATTTATATTGTTAAGACTCTGATTTCGCCGATGATGGTTTGGCTAGTCAGTGAATGACACCGTATTTATATCCCTCGCTTATGTCTCGAGGACCCAGTCTACTAATAATACAGAATACACTCGGGGCCTGCCCGAGACCCTGAAAAACAACCAAGAACATTTAACTCCTAAATCCGTAAGCCAAACTCCTAAGTCCGCTGAAACCCCTCAACCTATTTACCCATTCTAATGCACGTTTCCCTGTCGATGTTTGCTCTCCATCGGCCATCTGATGGATAATCGTCAGCGTCGGCTACTCGTAGGTCTCGGGCGACAAGGCTACCTACTCAGGCCTCTTCCCACATCGCTTTCCCACATAGAAGAGTTCTCTCATGCCTACAGGTATCGCCGATAGGTACTCGGTCGGCTGGTAGCTTGCGCCGATTCGCTCCGAGTGATCCGATCTTCGATCCGATTGCTTCCAGCTGTCCCTCATATATCCACCGGTCCAAAAGCACTCCCCTCCGGCGGTTTGACGCTCCGGGGGTTATTATTGGGATCGAAAACGTGTTTTTTAACTAGGGAAACCGCAACTCCGCATTTGGTCGCATATCGATCGCACCGCACCTCGTGGGTGCGAACCAGAATTGGTAATAGTGTTCTCATTAGTATTAGAGGGTATTGGGGGTATCTACTACCCTTTCTCTCACTCTCGTAAATGCTTGGCATGCCCATAACAACCACCGCTACCCCGCTTTTCTCTAAGCGTCAGCAGGTATTTCCGATGCCCAAGGCAACCACCCTTAGTCAAAGCCTTTGTAACACCTGCAGCCTTGGTTGCCACACAACCGGGGCCTGCATGAATGAGCTGCCGCTCATATGTAAGCTTAATCATTGCTGTAGAGCTCTCGCTTATTGTAGACTTCCCTATCATAGTCCCTGCCTCTTCGGCGGTCCTACAATGCTCAGAGGATACAGAGGATCACCGGGCAATCAGAGCTTCACTCTGGCCGGTCTTCTAGTCACTGGCGAGGCATAGACTCGTCAGTCATTGCTCCCATGAATAGATCCCCTTCCTAGCGCCCGGAATGTAGTTACTCTAACAGCTGGTAGCTAACCACACTGCCGGTACTTGCATATCACCGTGCAACTGGCTTCTAACAATAACTCTCAGCATGTAACCGGGCCCTGTGTGTACTCATACACCAGACAGTTGAAATGGCTCCGTTACAGTATATACCCAAAGATAAGAAACTTCAGATGGAAAAACTGTCCGATACCCATGACTCTAAGGTGGCTGGTCATTTTGGCCAATTTAAGACACTAGAGCGGGTGAAAAACAACTTCTTTTGGCCCAACATGGATAAGGATGTCGAGGAATATGTCCGGAGCTGTGATAGCTGCCAGAGGAATAAGACCTCAAGACATAAGAAGTTTGGTATGCTCCAGCCGTTGGAGATACCTTATCGGCCATGGACTTCCATCTCTATGGACTTCATTGTGGGATTACCGGAATCTAGTGGGTTTACAAAGATCTGGGTAATAGTGGACCGTTTTTCGAAGATGGCACACTACATCCCTCTTCCTACCCTCAACAAAACAGAAGATTTGGCTAAGCTGTTCTTGAAGGAAGTTTGGAGACTCCATGGTTTACCTGATGACATAGTTTCGGACAGAGATAGCAGGTTCATCTCTCATTTTTGGCAATCTCTCATGAGCCTCCTCAATGTGAAGCTGAAAATGTCCACATCGTTCCACCCTCAAACGGACGGTCAAACAGAAAGAGTTAACCAGACCCTGGAACATTACTTGCGGAGTTATTGTTCATATCAACAGGATGACTGGGCAGAGCTCTTGCCTTTGGCAGAGTATGCATATAACTCGGCGGTCTCTGAGTCTACCAAAGCATCGGCTTTCTATGCCAACTATGGTTATGAACCTAGGACCAACTGGCCGGCCCCGAAGGAAGGAGTAGAATGGAACAATCCAGCAAGTGAGGTCATGATATCTCAATGGGAATCTATCTGGCAGGCTATGAACGCCAGCTTGGGTAAAGCTAGATTAAGGATGGCCCGGTGGTATGATGCTCATACTCTGTCACCGCCCGAAATCAAGCCCGGAGATGAAGTAATGTTAGACCGGCGCAATGTGCAAACAAAGCGGCCTTTGGGAAAACTGGATCAGAAGAAGATGGGACCCTTCAAGGTCTTAGAAGCTATTGGTACCCGTGCCTACAAGTTCTCTCTTCCCCCTCAAATGGGAATCCACCCGGTCTTTCATGTCTCTCTTCTGGAACCTTACAGAGTACCGGTAGATCCTGAGAGAAGAGTTCCACCACCGGAACCTGAAGAGATTGAAGGAGAACAGAACTGGGTTGTCCGAGAGGTAGCTGATAGCCGGGTCAATAAGAAAAGAAGACGAGTGGAATACTTAGTGTTGTGGGAAGGTTATGAGAACGAGGATGCTACATGGGAACCTTGGGAGCATCTCAAGAAGAGTGCTGAAGAAGCCCTTCGGGATTTCCATATGAGGTATCCTAAGAAACCCAAGGACAAGCGGATTGCTGGGATGTAGTTTTTTTCCTTTGGGGTTTCATTCCTTGCATATCACGAAGTTTCTTGTCACATAGAATGGATGGTAATAGAATGGTTATAGATCTCGGAGACCAAGATCCTGGAAGAGGGGAGTGGTGTAACGGAGCCATTTCAACTGTCTGGTGTATGAGTATACACAGGGCCCGGTTACATCCTGAGAGTTATTGTTAGAAGCCAGTTGCACGGTGATATGCAAGTACCGGCAGTGTGGTTAGCTACCAGCTGTTAGAGTAACTACATTCCGGGTGCTAGGAAGGGGATCTATTCATGGGAGCAATGACTGATGAGTCTATGCCTCGCCAGTGACTAGAAGACCGGCCAGAGTGAAGCTCTGATTGCCCGGTGATCCTCTGTATCCTCTGAGCATTGTAGGACCGCCGAAGAGGCAGGGACTATGCTAGGGAAGTCTACAATAAGTCAGAGCTCTACAGCAATGATTAAGCTTACATCTGAGCGGCAGCTCATTCATGCAGGCCCCAGTTGTGTGGCAACCAAGGCTGCAGGTGTTACAAAGGCTTTGACTAAGGGTGGTTGCCTTGGGTATCGGAAACACCTGCTGACGCTTAGAGAAAAGCGGGATAGCGGTGGTATTGTTTCCGGCACTGAGGAAAGGCTGTAACGGAGCCATTTCTACTGTCTGGTGTATGAGTACACACAGGGCCCGGTTACATGCTGAGAGTTATTGTTAGAAGCCAGTTGCACGGTGATATGCAAGTACCGGCAGTGTGGTTAGCTACCAGCTGTTAGAGTAACTACATTCCGAGCGCTAGGAAGGGGATCTATTCATGGGAGCAATGACTGACGAGTCTATGCTTCGCCAGTGACCAGAAGACCGGCCAGAGGGAAGCTCTGATTGCCCGGTGATCCTCTGTATCCTCTGAGCATTGTAGGACCGCCGAAGAGGCAGGGACTATGCTAGGGAAGTCTACAATAAGCGAGAGCTCTACAGCAATGATTAAGCTTACATATGAGCGGCAGCTCATTCATGCAGGCCCCGGTTGTGTGGCAACCAAGGCTGCAGGTGTTACAAAGGCTTTGACTAAGGGTGGTTGCCTTGGGCATCGGAAACACCTGCTGACGCTTAAAGAAAAGCGGGGTAGCGGTGGTATTGTTTCCGGCACCGAGGAAAGGCTTCACCGGAACTTAGTAAGGAGTTAGGAGCAGAGAATAGAGGCCTTCGGAGTATAAGTACTCAGGTTCATTCTCGCCCTTCAGTCCTGTTCTCTCCAGTCTTCATCAGAAAGAAAAACCAAGTTCTTATCGGTAGCAGAGCCCTTAAAGATTATTGAGTTCTAGCGATAGTATCTTTGAATAATCTGCAACCTGATTGTCTATCTTGCACGGCCGTCTCTATTCTATCTGATTCTATTTCTCCTAGAAAGGACCCCCGTTACACAAATAGACGCAAAATTTAGATTTTCCGCACTTGTTTACCCTAGAAACAACCTTCAACGATATCTTTAGTAGTGTTTTGACCTTTATGATAGCATACTGGTAAGCTCTGAGAGTGGGATCATGGGACATCACTCGGTCTTGTTGCTTCATGGCTTCCCCGCAAAACAAAATTTACCTTGCTTTCTATCCCAGCCGCCACCACACGTTATAATTTTATTTTGACACTGTGAACTTATTCTATATTAACCTTACGTTCCTGTACCCTTTATCTTAAGTTGTTGTGGGCTCCTCGAACTTTGTCTAGCCTTTGTTCTTCCAACACAGTGGTGTTTCTGTAGCAACCGTATTCTCCCTCGGTATGCTGGATCTCGTATCTGGTACCACGTGTTTTCAAGGCTCTAGCAGCTGCAGGTCCCAATCCTTCATGGGATACTTTTATGGAAGGATCTCATTACGGTTAGCCCTTCCTTAGTCGCATTGCTTTTTTCCATAGCTCTTTAATCTGAGCCACGACATAGCTCTCCCCAACCTCCATCATCCTCAGGAATCACTCATGTCTTCAAGTCCATTGATGCCAGCTGCCTCAAGATCCACATCTCTCAGTAGTAGTGTAGTTACAGACTCGGAATTTCCCCTTGGCAAAACAATAACCCTCGGCAAGTTATTATCTCTTACAGTAACCGAGGACTCTTTAATTATTCTTGGTACGCATGGCACGCGCTCGTTCCACACTTAGAAACTGACATCAACGGTTCAGACGAAAACATCAAAAAATCATCCCGCTCATGCTGCAGTGCATGGCCCACTGGTTTGCAATCACGCTTCATTGCTGAAGGACCTGCTGACACGGTGGTAGTTAACCGTAAACGTACTATCGCACTGTATAATATCCTATGGGCAGATGTCGGTGCGACAGCCATAACGCTTAATTTTGCCGAATCGGCATCAAACTCTTCAGTCCGGCCTACTAGCCTAACATACCCATTTCAACTCACCACCCTTGAATCGGTTGAGAAATGGGTGTTATATCTTCTCGATAGAGCATATGAGGGTTTGACCCACAACACGATTATCACTCTTTCTTACTGACGTATGCTAGATTCCCTTGCACTGAAGCGTTTCAAAGTCATCATCAATCCCTTCGGTGGCTCGGGACAGGCAGTAAATATATTCGAGAAGCAATCAAAGGCTTTGCTTGAAGCTGCACGTTGCAAACTCGATATTGAGCATACCACTCATTATAAACATGCAGTAGACATTGCCGAGAATTTGGACATTGATTTATTTGATGGAATCATATGCTGTTCCGGTGACGGGGTCCCACACGAAGTATTCAATGGTTTTGCAAAAAGGAACGACGCAACGAGAGCTCTGAATAAGATTGCTGTTTGCCAGCTGCCCGGGGGCTCTGGAAATGCAATGTGCTGGAATCTCACTGGTACTGGAAGCGCGAGTTTGGCAACCGTTGCAATTATCAAGGGCAAAAGGAGATCTATTGATCTCCTTTCTATAACCCAAGGAAATAGCCGGCTGATATCCTTCCTCTCCCAGTCCGTCGGAATGATTGCCGAAGTTGACCTTGGAACCGAGCATCTCCGCTGGATGGGTGATGCAAGGTTTACAGTTGGTCTGCTGCAACGCATATCTAGACAAACTGTCTATCCATGCGATATATCGATCAAAACAGCAATTGAAGATAAAGATTCTATCCGTGATCATTACCGCACCTATGAAGGCGATAAAGGTATCATCAAGCAAGATATTGATAATGGGAGTCAGTTCCCAGGATTGAAGTACGGGACCGTAAATGACCCGTTACCAGAGGATTGGGAAACAGTGCACCATGCAGAGATGGGAATTTTCTATGCAGGCAATGCAAGTTAGCTCCTAATCCAGAAATCTCGCCCCAAAGCTGACATCCATCCTCATAGATGGCCTGGATGTCCGCCGGTGCCAATTTCTTCCCGGCGTCCTGTCCCCGTGATGGTTTTCTGGACGTTATAACAATCCCCGGGACACTCTCCCGTCTATCCGCTACAAAAGTTCTCCTTGCTGTCGAAAAAGGACACCATTTTAATCTGGATCAAGTTAACTATAAGAAAGTTGTAGCATACCGTATAACGCCACATAAACGCGAAGGTGTGACAGAAGAGTACGTCAGTATTGATGGCGAGCGCGTGGATTTTGCCCCACTACAAGTTGAAGTGCACCAAGGTCTTGGGACAGTTCTGGCAAAGGGAGATGGTTATGAAGCTCCTGGAGTTTAATAATTTGGCCTAGTATAGGCGCTCCATTATACGTAAACTGGGAAGTTTTGGGACATTAGTTTCTTTAGGTTTTTATCGAAGAAGATTTTCCATGCAAGTCAAAATTGTGCCATGAGCTGAGACACCATCCATTCACAAGAACCTACACTTATCACCATCGGTTCCCACCACCGTCTTTCCCCAACCGTCCCTTAATTTCTACGGTGGTGAAATAGATATTATAATGATCTATTGGATAGGAGCCGTAAATACAAGAGCAACATGTGAATATCGAACTATAAGGGGTAGGTTCAACACTAAACAAAAGCAAGTCTTAAGACATCATTAATTAGGTGATCATCTTTCAAGGTTTAGGTTGTATCCCGAATACATCAACAATGTAAAGGTCCCAGAGAGTTATTACAAACACTTGGTAGTGATATGACAGTGTTCAACCGGATCCTGCGAACGCGTTCCGATTGAAAGGCCACAGTTACGACGGAAATTCTGCCCCCCTCAAGAGCACGAAATCCTATTACATAGAATACATAACCCTTCCTATGGTCAAAGGTATTCCCGTGATTCCGAATTCCTTCCGGTCGCTACTTATAGCGAGCACTTTTAACCTCGAAACCGTCAATCCCCGTTCAGTTCCCCTGCAAGACAATAGAGTCACAAAAGGCGTTCTTATAACTCTTCCTCTGTTCCTAACGTTGCCCTGGATAGTGTTTGTCGTCTCAGTGAAGTGTATATTTCAATTAAGTCGACTTTTGTAGCAAAACACGAAGGGGTACATGTATTTTGTAATCCTTCCCAAATTTACGCACACATAGATGATCGGGGCAGAATACTCTACTACTACCGTCAAAAGGACATCAGGATCTCGTTGGGAAGGGCGACCCCCAACGGAAACCGATACTACCAGCCCTGTAAGAATGAATGGATTTAACCCACTCGTGATATTGGGAAATACATTTGTTATTAATCTACCTACGTATAATGTCCAGTCATGTTACATGGAAGAGAAATTATATGTATCTGCGAAGTGCGAAGTAACGGAACGATTCCCTTTCTTTTAGCCGGCCGAAGCCAGGTTTGTACTCTCTTAGGCAACTATCTCTATCTCTTCAGACATCTACCTACACCTAGTAATAGACTTTGCTTGATCCGAAGCCTCTTACCTCTGGCAAGTCTAAATCTCACTCCGCTAACTATTTTCGATGGTATGTTACCGTTTGTGGCCCCCTCTTTCCCTTTTCTCGCCTCACCAACTGCTCCTCGTAGTTAAGTTTTTATGTCATTACTGTGAAAACCGAACACGAACAAAGATCCCTTCGTTCGTGCCCGATGTTCAATGTAAAATTAGCCAAAAACCGGTGTGGTAGACTGCTATAAGGGTGGATAGTCCCAAAGGGACGGAAGATTGGATGAAGGTCACAAACTGTGACTTTAAGCCTAAAGGTTTTCGAGGAGTCCAATGAAAGCCGGTGAAACCCCCCAGTTAATCCATGGTGTGAGGTTTGCACCGAGACTTCTGCCACAACAAAGCGATGACAGAGCGAGTGCTTAGTTGAGCAAAGCTAGTGCTATACAAAGCATATACTGCAAATACATTTAATAAGTATCAGCCACGATTGAGGCCGGTTTTAGCCCGGGAACATATATATTTCAAGTGCAGGTAGGGAAAATTCAATAATTAGGAAAGTAGATAATAGACCCACATATATGTTATTGAGAAGTAGTATTTGAAATAAAAAAATAAAAAAAAGCAAAATATTCCAAAAACCACACTGTACTAGTTTTTGATCTCTGATGTCATGATTTTGATATTATTTTAATTTGATTTTGTTTATTATGCAGCAACAAAAAAGCAGATATACATACAATATATATATACATTTACATACATGTATTATTCTCAAATCCATTAATATCAAAATAAATAAATATTCAAAATCCCGAATAATAATATACTGTCATATTAAATAATAATGCATTATGATGGAAAAATTCAACACCTCTGAAATCTAGCCTATTTTGGTATTTAGTTCAAAAAACGAACGCATTAAGTTTGAAACTACCCCAGTTAGGATTAGTAATGAGAAATATTGTTACCCTACCAATTGTGATTAGTCATAAGCAATATTGTTACCCTACTTTCTTGAAATTTCTCTTTAAATAGTCTAAGCTCTTTCTTGTAAATCATTCTCTGTCTTCTCAACTCACATCACTTTAATTCATTCAATCAATCTCAGTCATCAGCTATTTGGTACAGGACTTTGTTCTAAAAAAACAATTATAAATCTGAAATTGGTAAGCCTACCACTTTATTTACAAATTTATTTCCTTCCTTACTCATTAATGATTAATAAAAATATATCTACATGTACTTCTATATCTTGTCAACTGGATTCAATATAGTATTGAACATAACAGTCAATAGTATTGTTGTGTAACTACAATATTTGAATTTTTATCTGCTTGTATTGCCTGAAAGAAATCCACACTGACTTTTGTATTAGTTATATTGATAAAGGCATGATGGCTGGTAAAAAATCAAAGGCCATTGGCAAAAGAATTTCTTCTCCAAGTGAGCTTTGCTCCAATATAGAAAAGGAATTTGAGGTGTGTAACCCGCCCGACATTAGGCCCTTTGCGCAGACAGAGCTGGCTCCAATTTCTACCTGTATGATTGGTTACCGGAATTTGGAGCTGGAGTCTTTCACAACTTGTGCTTTAATTAACTCCCCTTTAGGTTGTTAGAGTTGTCTCTGAAAAGACCTGCAAATCTCAAGTTGTAAGTACAAGCCTGTGTTCTCGATAATAGCATATCCTCGATAGTAGCATATAGAACGAGTCGATCGGTATGGGCAAATCTGTTCTCGATACAAGCATATTCTCGACAGTGGCACACGAAAATCCGTTCCCGACCATGCATATGCTACTATCGAGACTCTGGAAAGTAGGTGTCTAACCGACTTATAGTATTACGAGATTGAGTGGAAAGGCTACAACACAACAACTTGGGAACCAAGAATCAACCTGACTGGTTGTAATAAGATTCTCAGGGAATGGCGCATGCGCAGTAAAAATCCACACGAAAGAATTTTATCCGAGAAAAAAAACCTCAAGCGTAGCTTGTCCGTTCCGGGCGTTCAAAAGGCTCTCAAAAAGATCAAAGCCGAACTCGACACCCCCGGCGGTTCCATCGAGGGTTTGACTGAAGGTGCGATCACCAAGGGTGACCGGGTCGAGATCGTACAGAATAGAACAGTAAGTACACCTCTCGGGTGAAACGTTGGAGCCTCCGAAACTATCTAATTCATTTAATGCTGTGTTTCTTCTTGCTTGTATGATGATGCCTAACGTACTTCTCATAGCCTGCACGGCGCAATTCAATCCCTCAATTATCTACTCCTGATCACCCCGACACGGTAAAATTCCAAGAGAAACTCGACCAGTTGCCTGGCCCACGAGTCACATTGGTCAATACTACCGGCGACGGCGAACACTCTCCGCCGCTGGATTTCGAATTAATACGAGAGTTACGCCTTTCTGAGGATGTTCCTGTCAAGGATTCTGACTTCCTATTTGGGTGTTCTTGCCCAGCATCTGGGTGCACTGATCCAACTGTTTGTGACTGCGTGAAGGACCAGATCCCGCAGCAGTTCGCATATAAAAACGGTGTCATCATAGCTGGTTTTGATAACCAGAACGTGATATATGAGTGCAACTCAAAATGTGCTTGTACCATTGAATGTGGCAACAGGGTTGTCGAGCGCGGTAGACAAGTTGAATTACAGCTATTTCGTACTCAGAATAAAGGATGGGGTGGGTCCCCTCATTCCATTGATATACCGCAGAATCTCAGGAATAACGAATCGGACTGGGCTGGAATACCACTAACCCATTGGTCAAGACGACCAAAAGTCACGCTTTGGGTCTGTCGGATTGAAGTCTGAAGCCCAGTATTCCCAGTCCAGTTCGATTCGTTATTCCTAAGATTTTGCGGCATTGCTCATTGTATTTATATATGGATACTAATTTTGAGAAACGAAGGATTGCGCTGTCCTGTCGCCCTTCCACGCGGGACATTCATCGATTTATACCTTGGTGAGGTCATTGGGGACGAGGAAGCCGTCAGGCGGGCCGAACTAGCCGATGCCAAAGGAGTCTCTTATCTTTTTGATCTTGATAAATTCGCCGAGATGCCGGAGTACCATCACCAGCTCCAGGCAGAGGGAAAATTCACAATTGACGGCGAGGCCTGCGGCAGTATCGCCAGGTTCATCAACCATTCCTGTGATCCAAACCTTCAGACTTATGCGGTTCTCAATGATTCTTCTGAGAGAAGGATCTATAATCTTGGCCTTTTCACGGGCAGGAGAATCAGCGCTTACGAGGAGTTGACCTTTTCTTACGCGGATGCCGACAAGCCTTCAACCACCGACAAGGAGGACACCGACCCCTCCAAGTGGATCTGCAAGTGTGGCGCAAAGAATTGCAGAGGATACATCTGGCACTGATACCGTTTAACAGCCTTTCATTCTAATCTTTAGGCGTAAATGTACGTTAGAAAAAAATTAATCCCTGGCTCATTCATAATCTTACAGAGCTTTATCAATCCGCAAGAATTACTCGCCTGACATTTCAACTTCTGTAATCACCCTTTATCACTCGGTTACTTACAACCATTGTTGATATCTGCATGCATGAGATATCTTGACTTAGATATACATATCCACGGGATGTAAAAGTACGCAAATACACGTATACAAGTCCTCCCACGCCCCGAAGCGGAGGAAGAGAATAATGTCATATCTAAATAATTCCGTCCCACGCGGCTTGGCACTAAAACATTATCGTAGTTACACAATAATATTAGTCCTAGACGCTACTATTTGCTTAGGAGAGGCATGAGAGAACTATATTGTACAGTGTCCTATCAAGAATGGGTTTTGTATCTGTATTTTGTGAGAGCAATTACAATTTGTTATCCTATTACCTGCTGTGTTGTCGCGTGTAATTTTGCTTCCTAAATGCCAACCTCTTGTTGGTCTAATCTTGACGTCTACGCGTCCGACTTGAAGACGTGTCAACGTTTCTGACCTTCGCATCACGAGTTTAAGCAAGCCAGTTTCCTTAAATCGTCACACATCATCAACGCCAAATCCACAAAATGCCTCGTAAGTCTGATAACACTACAGAGGCTAGAGATGGAGGAAATACTGTAGGAGTCAGTGGTGGATTAGGGGCAGGCGGGATAAGTACCAAGGAAGCTGGCGTGTCCATTGATGTAAGTTCCTATCTCAACTACCCACAATCAAAGAGTTCAACCCAATTTTTAGGACCATACTCTTCCAAAATCTATAGTAACTCGCCTTGCCAAAGGTGTGCTCCCGCAAAACACCAGTGTTCAGAAAGATGCCATCCTTGCTCTTTCTAAAGGCGGCACTGTATTCATCAACTACCTTTGTGCAACGTACAAATCCCTTGCCAGTTGAAACTTATGCCTGAATCTCAATCATACTGACCTGTAATTAGAGCAAACGACACAGCTAAAAACCATGGAAGGAAAATGATCAATCCCAAAGATATTCTCGAGGCCATGCAGATGATGGAGTTTGACGACTTTGTTCCTCGCTTGGAGGCTGAACTAGCTAGTCAGTTCCCTTACCTTTCAATTTTTCATCCTTTCAATCAACTAACTACCATACTTCCGCAGAATTCAATGAACTTGCTGCCGAGAAGCGTGCAGCAGCAAAAAAGCCTTCAAAATCCAAGGATTGTGTTGCTATATCAGGATCCGGTGCCGTTAAGCATTCGCCCTCCGAGTCCTCACATAATGGGAATGATTCCCCCCCAGCGCCCAAGAAGATGCGTGTAGGTGCGACTACAGACTCCGGAACGAGTCAATCAAAGAGCACTGGACATATAACGAATTCTGTTCCTGTTAGAGGGTGGGGGGACGAGGAAGAGGAAGAGGACGAGGAGATAGGAGATGAAGAAGAGGACGATATTGACGAGGCAGAGGAAACCGAGTCTGAAGCATTGGACGAAGAAAGTGACGAAGCTCCTGAAGAGGTCGATGGAAGAAATGGCCAGGATGAGGAGGACGAAGCACTTGATAACGGCATCGATAGTGATTAGCCACCCGTTGATGTCGATATTTGCTGTAGGAGCACCTCGCTTACTCTTGCAAGAATAAAATGCTAGGGTACAACGTTCATTGGGGGACTTTGAGGACCTCACTCACCCCCGGAAAATCAAAAAAATCACTTAATTGCATTGGGAAAAAAAAAAAAAAAAAAATCCCTTGATTCGTAGAGCTCTTTAGTCTAGCAAGTAGTACCACATAATTTGTAATTGGGACTCGGTCAAATACAGGGAACGGTAAACATCAATATCACTCCTCGGCCAAGATCCTTCAATTAAAATCTAAGCCACATGTACTTAGTTAGGTATATAGGCGATACCTTTATCAAGAGATAAGTTTCCACTTTGTAACTCTGCGCTGAGTGATAATGCCTGCTTCATCAGGGGTTTAGAGGTAAGTTGTATTTACAAAATGCATCAGGACATGCAACACAATATACTACCGCAGGTTTGTTTAGTCCTAGACAAATATTGGAAGGTTTTGGCTCTACAGCCATTCTCTAGTTTTTCCTCCATCACAAATTCGATTTCAACGCAGCGAAAACCGTGAGAGATCATTTCTACCAAGGTATAATGCATGCTATGCATATGGCCGATCGATCACTCTTTAGCTTCCTCTAGCCAATCGCCGAACTTCTCTAAACGTTCTTTTTCGCCTTCATCGTCGGCGTCCTTCTTTGAGCTTTTCTTGAACTTCTCCTCGCCGTCGAAGCCATATGCCTCTACTTTCTGACCCCCAAAGAAGCGACCGTTCATCACCTGGGATAAGCTGTAAGAAACACAGGAAATACACCCACATTGTGAAAATTGGGGTTACGAGAGTGTTATCAAATTATCATACCTCAATGCATGCCTTTGCACTCTGTGTGTTGGCAAATCGTACACTCACCACACCGTCCTCCTCGCCATCAAACAGCACAACGTTCGTTACATCGCCCAATTTTTCGCATTCCTCACGAATGTCTTCTTTTAAATCTAAGAGCATTGTTGGATCCTCCTAGAATGAATAAGCACAAGCCAGTGATTAAAACGCAAATTGCTTACCTCGAGCTCCTTGAGGGTGAACATATGCTTTAAGATGACAACTTTATCCCATCGCGAGCTCTTCTCTTGAAGCGCTGATGGATCATCATCATCCCAATCCGCTAGTTTGCTGTTACTCAATAGTCAACTTCTCAGTATCTATTTTTGCAAGCTTATTTCCAGGCGATCGAACTTATTTAGTTTTTGGGTCTTTGCAATGATCTTTCTCTTATCTTTCATGGTCTTTGTCACCGGTGCTGTTTGCTGCACTTTGTAACTGAAGTCCGCCGGCTGGACCTTAATGCGTGTACCTTCCACGCCAAACCGGAAGTCTGAATCGTCAAGCATTTGAACTGCCAATTTTACGCTCTCTGGCCGAAAGTATACAACCAACGCGTCGCCTTTCGGCTGCCCTTTATCATTTTTGTAAAGCTTGATACGCGGTTTCCCTCGATCTATCTCTTCAGCAATTACACCGCATTTCGAAAACACATCCTTGATCTCCTCCTCTGTGACGTCTTGAGGAAGATTGGTGATATATATAGCTGTGTTCTTGCGAGCTGGTGGTTCTCCGTCGCCTTTCTTACTCCCTCGAGCCTTTTTGGAGTTTGAAGCTTCCTGGGCAGTAATTTAACGTAAGTACTAAGTACTAGATCTAGTATATCCCCGATACAAGAATATTAACGCGTCCATACCTCGCTCCCCTCATTTGAAGTGTAGATCTTCTTTCTCTTCTTATTTACAGGGGCAGCCGGTTCAGACTCGTCGACTCCGGCCACTGCGTATGCTGCCTGTTGTTGCTCGGCCAGAGATTCATCTAACTTCGCCGAGAGTTAGTGGTCCCAACACACTGACATGAGGAGTTATGAACATACCACAGGTATCCATCGCTTGAGAGCCTCGTCAAACTCATACTCTGAGCCATCATCTGCTTCCAACGACCATTTCCCTGATACCCTGGACCAAGCGACTCGGGGATCTGCCTCAAACTCCTCACGCGTCATCGGAAAAGATGGGCCTTCACTTGGTACATGATCGGCTGAGCCCGTTGGTTCTACCAGGCCGTTGTTCATTGCAAAGAAGAATTGTGATATTTGTCTGAGGGCGGATTATGTTGTGTATCTACTTCAAAAAAGCGCTATGCACTTGGTGTATTCCAACGAGGTGGACACTGCCGGGAGTTCGTTCTGGGGTGCATACATTTACTTAGTTGGATTGTCTTGGCATTCCTGTTTGATCAACTACATGTATGTATAAAGTACATGTAGTCTCGTACAGTCACTCACGGGGTGAAGGCGGATCCTGTCTGATGGCGGTCAGGGATTTGAGGCCAATAACTGAGTTAACTTTGGGACGCCAAGGGGAAATTACTGCAAACACAACCATCAGACAGGATCCGCCGTCACTAGGTGAGCGACTGTACCCACCCCTACGAGCAGCTTGCATGCTGCTCACCAGGACAGCCGATATAAAGTACTTGTTCACATGATCCAAACTACATCTAGGTACATGTATGTAGGTATGTGTATACATGTGCTCTATGTAGAGAGCCGGTGGCCTACTTTGCGATGATAAATTATTACTACATGTATTTCTATCGATCTTAATATTAATCCCCGTTTCCTATAATTGGTTCTTACAAGCTTCATAAATTGATCATGACCACAATTTGGCCCCGCCCTACCATCCCAATCCACGTACCGCCATAACTCGAAAAATTGGCTAGATCAAAATTACTTGTACGGGAAACTTCTGGTGCAGATCGATGCCATTCAACCAATCACTCAAGTGGTAATCCCTGGACGGAGATAGCCAATTTTTCGAGTTTTGGCGGTAGTTAATCCTTATATCGCGTATTTCATCGCCCTCCTAATTTATGAACCTTTTAGTTTCCCGTGTTAATCGTGGTATTATGATTCCCCTTGCATGTTGACAAATGTGCGGGCTGGTTATAACGGTAGCACTTCTCGGTCCTTTTTGCCCGGGTTTCATCACAATCACCTCTTATATAAGGGTAATCTCTCTATAACGGCACCAAATTCCGGTCCCCAACGTACCGTTATAGCAAGCTTTCGCTGTACATACTAGCAATGCCGACTGGAATTTCGGTCACGTGGGGATACATCTAGAGAGTGGCAAAGGCATGCCAGTTTCTACTCTCACCTACGCATTATTTAACCTACACGTGACCGAAATTCCAGACGGCATCGTTAGTATTTCATACTTGTTCTTCCAAAATAAACTATATTTAAAATCAAAAAAAATAAAAAAAAATCAGTTTATTGTAATATAATAGGGGTATTCACTTGCCAGAATACGTGCTCTTATAGGCATGTACTTATATGAACCGCTTAAAATAATCGGCAGTCGCATATTCTGAAATATGTATGAGGAGAAAATAAGCATCAACTTACATTATTGTCCAGAATATTGACCATACAAGTATATGTGTACCATATAAAGGTACACTAAGCACAAATCTTAAATTAATATGGTAACAGATTTACTCCCACAATATGGCATATACACTCCAGAGGTATTCAGACCTTTGAAAATTTCAGTGCCATATAAGTGGCGTTGTAATGCAGCGCTATAAAGGCACATATTTCTAGAAGTGAATACCCCTAATGTGTTGAATAATGTACTCCTCCTAATTGTATTTAATATTGTGTTCAAAGTGATCATGAAAGTTGTGCATGGGTAATATGGTGCCGGTCACAGTATTTCCCTCGCAGAAACTCAACTTCGCCTAATCTATCTTGCCCCCCAAAAATAAGAAAGTCGAAATTCTAACAAATAGTATATGTAGGTAATCACCAGGACTACAGATTCTGTTTCTATTTGGTTTTAATATTGAAGAAGTACTCGGGCGTTCAGAATTCCGACTACTTAATGAACGTATGAGTAGATAGATTTATAAATTCCGGTATAAATTCTCTATTGTCGCCTACCCTAAACCAGGGTTTCTAGCGGTTTGTTCACTATTCTGTTAGAATATAATTACTTCCAAAACCGGATTATATATGCCTAACAAATCGTTTTTTCGCCCGGGCTATTGGCGCGGATTGTCGGTTTATCGAGACCGGTGCTATATTACATGTATATATATACTCACCACATGTACCTATGTTAATTATCACTACATAACTTCAATTAAGAAGGTTCACTTGATGCCAATGTGATCACTACTCTATATCCATCAATTCTCACATTTTACACAGTAGCAGACAGCATGTTGGCCACACAGGAGTTCTTTCGGCTGCTCAGAGCTTGGGGTGAGACAAATTTATTGTCATTTTATACGCTATATACATGGCTATGCTTTGATTAGGACGGTCAATTCAAGATAAGGTACGGTACATAATTAACGAAAACAATTCCATCGAAAAAGAATTTTGGTGTGTTTGCATTGGCTAACATGCAAGCAAAACGATAAGAAGAACCAGCAGTGCCATTTGACTTCTACAACTCCAGTTTAACACGGAATTTTCTGTCGATGTTTGCCTGCCATTCTAAATACTGATTCCCATGTCTTTTTTGCTATTGTATTTTACATCAAAGGTCATATCCGATATTCCTCGTGTCAATTATTCTTTATCATTCGAACTTGGTAAGAGCGATGGGTGAAAAGCCTCGACTCTAAATTCGATTCTACCGAGAAACATGTATCATATATCTCGCTTTATCTTTCCCTGAAGTCAATTGATATCCTCCTCGGCGTCCTTACTCCTCGCTCAAGCGACAGCCCCACCATGAAAAGAAGAAAAAAAAAAAAAAGAGAAAAAAAAAAAAAGAAGGAAAAGAGGTAGAAACACAGCGATAAAACAATTTCCTCCTAAGAAAACCGAATAACAATAAAATTACACCTACGACCAGGGGTATGAACAAAACTTATATCTTAAATTGCATTTTAACGATTAAGGCTTCTCTGGCGTTTCGCCTGTACTGTGACCCAGAGCAGTGCCAGTTTCCGAAGAGAATTTAGGAGCGGAATCGTCCTCAGAAATGACCTCGCGAGCGAGCTCAACATAATCGTACTAGGGATTGAAAATCATTAGTTCCCTATTTCGCCATCTATAACTGATGAAGGATACATACGGCAAATTCGCCAAGCTCGGCATCATCGATTCCAAGTATTTCAGCCTCTTCACTTGCTCGAAGGCTCAGGCCAGGTATTAAATTCATAACAAAAAGGATTATGCAAGTTCCCCCAAAAGCATACGCGAATCCAGCAACGGAGTCAGCTACTTGATAGCCGAGTTGGATCCAGTGGTGATTGATCCAACCACCATCAATTTCACTGTAACCATCCAAATGCGCAATGTAATCGCTAAAATCTCTTGTTAATACATCGATCGTTTGTTTTAATTAGATAATACAGGAGACTTACGCTGCAAAAAAGGCAGTCATAATGTTACCGACAATGCCGCCGACTCCATGCTCTGCAAAAATATCCAGGGCATCGTCCACGCCGATGACGAACTTGAGCTTTGTGGCGTAGTTGCAAGCCGCACCACCCACGACCCCGTATATGACAGCAGCCCATGGGGGAACAAAACCGGAACCTGGAGTTATCGCAACAAGACCAGCAATTACTCCTGAACAGAAACCAACGGTTGACCACTTCTGTTCAAGGCGATAATCAAGAAGACACCAAGTAATTCCTCCAACAGAGGCTGAGAGGTTTGTCACGACGCAAGCCATAACAGCCCTTAGATTCGCAGAAAGTGCGGATCCACCATTGAAGCCGAACCACCCAACCCAGAGGAAGACAGTCCCGAGAACAATGTGTGTAACATTGTGTGGACGATAATTCAGTTCATGAGTCCCATGCCCTCGTCTCTTTCCGAGCATTAATGAATAAGCCAGCGCCGCAGAACCGGAAGAAATATGCACTGGAGTGCCTCCGGCAAAGTCAAGCCCCCCCATTTTAAAGGACCATCCTGTAGCATTCCATGTCCAACATGCGATAGGATCATAAACCAAAGTAGCCCAGACGAACATGAAAACGACACATGGAAGCATGCGACCCCTCTCTGCCGCTGCTCCGATTGCCAAAGCTACACTAGATGAGGTCAGTAATCAAGATTCAAACCATTATATAATAAATGGAATATACCAAAAAGAAAACAGAAAAAAATTAAGGGAAGAAAAACCACATACGTAATGCATGAGAACATTCCCTGGTACAATGCAAAGAGAAGGTCCGGTATTTTCGAACTGCCTACAGATGTTTGACCAAGAACATTTCGAAACCCGATATTTTCAAGGTTTCCCAAGAAGCTGCCCGCTGAGTGGGAGAAGGCTAGAGAGTAACCCCAAAAAAACCACTGCCAAGATAGTTAGATTACATGTATGTCGCTAATACCTACGGGTAGGGCTGGCATTAAGGGTGGATGCAGGGCAGGTACCTGAAAGCTAACAACAGCCGTCGACATCATCGACAGCCAGATGAGTGAAAGGGCCGACTTTCTTCTCGCGAGTCCCGAATAAAAGAAGCCAACACCGGGAATCATCAAGAGAACCAGTGCAGTGGATGTGAGCATCCATGCATAGTCTCCTGTCTATTCAAAGCGATCGCATGTCAGAAAAAATCATTCCCCATTTAAACCCATCACTCTTCCCTTCTCCGTGAACGCCATTTTTTAGGTCTTAATTTTATTTTATCTTCATCTCTCATGTTGAATCCCCTTCTCTTTCCAGACAAAAACCAAAACAAAGGAAGTGATGAAAACCGTTGCGCGGTCGCTCGTACCTCGTACCAAATGTTAAAATCTTCGGTAAGCGAATCACCACCCGTCGGGCCTGAGCCATTATAGGGGACGAGTGGGATATAGTTAAGATGATCGACATCTATTGAAGACATCGTGTCCTGGAGGAAACGTCTTCGGTCTACTCGTGAGTACACAAGAGGAAAAGCAGTTGGTGAAGTTGAGGCTGAATGAATATCTCAATGATAGAAGGGAGAGGGGCGGAGAAGGGTCGAAGGATGTTTTGTTGTTGCAGTTGGATTATCTACTTTGCGGTTTAAATGTGGGACTGGTATGTATGACAATGGCAATGACAAAATAGAAAGAAGAAAAGAAAGAAAGAAGAAAAAACTAAATTAGAATAGTCGAGAGGAGCTGGAGAAATATCACAAATTGCGCAACTCTCAGAGGTATCCTAGAATTCTAAGTGTCGAGAGCGCCGGCCACAAGCTGGAATGGTAAAGAATGACAGACACAGATCTAGATGGGATTGAGGTAGCCCTGGTGAAAGGAGGTAAAAAAGTACGTTCAGACTTTTTTCACCACCGTGTTAGACGGGAGGAGAGAAGAGAATAAAGAGAAAACCGAACGTAGGCGCTTTACTTGGGGATGCTGTTGTTATATCTCTTGACAGAAATCAATTGTTCCATATCTCGATACTTGGGGGGGGCTGCTGCTAAGAGGGATAAGTGACCCTACTAGACTGTGGGGGTACAGTCTTAGGCCGACGGGGATAACAGGGTTCTAGGAGTGGGTGGGTTGAGCTGTGGGTGTCGCACGACTTGCTCTAGTACCTACACCACTACCGTCCGCATTTATGTGTCGCCTCAGTGGGGGAGAGTTTTGGTGATCGATGAGCAAGGGGTAACCAGACATCCTACCTCATCCCCCTAACAACCCAAACATGTATGTACAATAATATAAAAAAATGCACTCTTCTTTAATAAACCTACAGATGTAGAGTACCTACTCGGGGCAGGTAACAAGAACCTGAACATAAAAACGCGCTAGCAGGGGTCAAAGTGGTTGCTACCAGAAAAACGATGTTCAGGTTCTTCATGCCTACCGCGAGTACACTGGGCCTACTATACGCACATGTTATCTCTCGCTGGATACAAACACGCTGCATAGTGCCGCTTATGGCCACTACATGTACATATTAATATAATTGTGCACACATGTACATGTAGGCCTTCCGTCCCAAATGCTCGCGCACATAAGTTAATTGTTAACATGACGACGATACCCCAGGCTATACCGCTACTAAGTTTGCTTCACGGCCCTGTGTTCTGGTGCGTCTGCCTACATAATAACTTGCCCAGTGTCACAACCTCACTCATTCCAGCCAATTTGATTGTACACCTTACATCCGAGTTGAATCTCTATCCCTCCGCCTTCCCTCCCTTCCATGCGTGACGGGGCTCTGTCCCAGAATGCTCCGATCCACACTGTGGAAATTACCGCGGGCTGTTGATGAAAGCGGCAGATCGCCAGAATAATAATCAAAAATGCCCACCATAGAAACATATCCTCTTCATGTGTAGAACCTACATGTAGTTTTACACCTATCAAGGCAGCTCAAGTCCGCTCCGCGAGTTGCGCGTGCACAGACAGTAAGCTCTCGGCCTTGATATACATGTAGCTACATGTATTCATAGCAGCTTGTCGGAAGTAGATCGGAAACTCTACTATGTCCCGTCTTAATCATCTGAACACACGGTATTACGAATGTATTACGGGTAAAAGCAGAAAAAGCTTATGTAGATAAACTAGAATCTTATGGATCTAGATGTACATACATTGTATAAGTATATTTATTATCGTTTGGATTGAATTCTGGTGTTGGTTCATGGAGCCTAAAATCACCAAAGGAAACATTTACTTTGGGTCTCATGTTGGTACTCTTTGTCTCGCTAGGTAGATAAGGATGCGGGCCTGGATTGGCCAACCTTTTGTGGCACTGTCCATCGAGCAATCAAAATAGAGTATGTAGTAGTACCATACCTATCGAGCAGAGGCTTCTACTCTTGGTCAGTACATGTACTTACATGTATGTTTACCGAATGATATCCAACATAAGTGGCACCGACAAACCAAGCAACGAAACCCCTTGGGACCTGGGAGTCTGAACTATTAGCCCCTACTGTTTCAGGCATAGACTTTTCTAGGCGCGTTCCCGGAGCTTACCGAAAATATCGTGGGAGGACCAGGTCGTTGGGGTATTATGACATGGATTCACAGTTCAGGGTTGTTACAGTTCATACTGCTACTTTGGATACAGCTTATATACATGTACCTATGTACTACATGTACCGGGCGTTGAGGGTAAATACGAAGAATCTGATAAGAGAATCTTGCTGTGAAATAGGTGTGTTTATCTTATCAGATTCTCGGTATTTATGGTTGACCCCCGGTACATACCTGATATGTAGGTTACTTCTTAACGACTCCTAGATCCTAAGGACCCATCGCGACATAGGATGTATTTTGTCAGTTACTAGCCTATCAGGCACTGCAGGCCAGGGCGTTATTGATTAGCAAAGCCACAGAAACCAACACCTTGGCACTTAGTGGCCCGAACTTGTATTGTAGAACCTACTTCTTACAAATGGCATATCAATTATCTATCACTCAAGCATGGGTCCTGGATTCCTTATCGGCAGCGCGCCAGATAAAGGGAAACCTTCAATTTTGATAAAGAACGGCTTAAGGGGCCTAACCTGATCCATGTTGTTTAAATGATCACGCTAGCTCGCCACAGCACACGACCCCTACGAAATACGAATTGTCTTTACTCTAGGCAAAAGCCAAGCCCATCCTTATAATTGCATGCATGCCGGTACAGACCCGACGTTACCCAGGCCTTGGTGCAAAATGGAGTTACAGATTACTCAGACCTAAAGTGACTATATGCACCTGTCTCATTCCCTCTATCCAGGATGATAATCCTTCATGATAAGTCTCGCAATTAAGCGTCTCTTGGAACTCGAAATGCCGTGAAGAAGAAGAAGAGTTATACTTACTTCTGGGGGACATGAAGTCAGGAACCTATAGCATCTCAGATTTAACCCGTCTAGGATAATTCCATGTGCCTAAACGGCAAAGCTCCGCAAACACAGATATCAGACACCGCCTGGGAATATCCCTGATATCTTCCGAAGTATATGTTTTCTTTCTTCCGAGATCTTGGTAGGGGATTTTAGGTGAGTATAGTTGTTGGTTTTGCCTTTCCTTAAACCAAATTAGTACATTTATATTTACACGTGTATATCATAAAACATGAGTATATTATCATCAGCCCAAGATTTACATCGTGTCAACTTATGAACGGTGCCTAGGCCTTGTAAGTTTACGCAAACATCCCATTCCATACCGTGATTCGTGGGGTGTATCGGAAGTATAGAAAATGGTTTCTACTAGCACTGTACCCAGCTAGGATCCGGACTACTGATTGCATTCGAAAGGAATGAAAGCCTATACGAACACGTACCTACATCGGCAGATTCAGCTGATCAGTCAGCTGTTCCAACGCTTGATCGTCATGGATCACGGTATCACAACATGAGAAATGACGCACAAACAATATCCGTCTCAAGATCTTAGCACCTCGGTGAGTTTCTAGCTGCGTTTTAAGGTGTCCAAAAGCAGAGTGAAATATAACATTACTGTGCTCTAGCGAGTAGAGTACATACATGTATACGTATGGATATATGCACATAGAAAGATTGGACCATTGGCCAATTTAGTGTTCTATATATGGATAGTGCGTGCACAAGGAAGTGATTACTTATGTGGTAGTGCGTCTGGGTGAATCGCGATAACACATGCATAAAGGTATTTTTGCTTGACTTGTCTGGCATCCAACTCATATCTCATCCATAGCCTCGATATAATTATAATCTCTTTGCCTGTATGCCATACCATAAAGTAGTCTCATTTGAATACATGTATCTGAGCTTCCTAAGCCACATATATGAAGTACTTTATATAAGGCCAACTCTAGCTAGAATTGCGAGATGAATGGTATGTACATGTAGTTACTAATACACTGCTAGCTTCCAAGGCCAGTATGTTGAATGCCAGCTGTTTCCCTGGACCCATACAGGCTGGTTTGAGATTTGCTGTGCATGTTCACCGTTAAGGAGCGAATATACTACTAGCTACATGTAAGTAATCTGCAGCCAATTCCAGTAGGTAAACATGAGCACGAGCTCTTCTTTCTAGCATCGGATCCTGTGTCTTGTATATTGCACCTATGGCCTAAAGCTAAGGAATCATGCTATTTCTGGAGAATATAACATGTATATATATGGTATTCGACTGACGCGTAGTGTCCTTACGCCAGTATTATATTCAGCCTTGTCTACGAGGCCTCGTCAGCCCTACATAGATCTACATCCAGATACAAGTATTTATTTATTCCCAAAGACACGCGCGGTAAACAAGACTTGCGTTTTCTCTTGTTTTTCCTCCCGATCCCCACAGTGGCAATGCAGGCAAGTTAGACTTATTTATTTACCTTGAGATATAGATTCCAGGAACTCATGAAGCTCCAGGATCTTGTGGCCTCTCGGGTTCAAGGTCTGGGTGGGCCATTGGCCTTGCCCCAACTACGACACATGGCACTTGTTGAAGGGCCCAAGACCCTAAGTAAGCCGGATCAAGCATCGATACCCTGCACTTTCACAAAAAAGGTGAGGAACTGACACCTATCACTTAAGCTCATTTGAGATGTCAAGTTATGAATCATCGTGCATGTCGCAGAGAACATATGTATATACATATGGAAAGTCTTCAACGGCTACTAGCTCGACGCGCTCCTGGGTAGGGTGCAGAAACTCTTCCAACGGTCTGCCTACAACGTCAGTCGCATACATTTATATTTAGGTCCAGCCTAGCTAGTACAGTATGTTCGGCTGATACACTCTTGTAGAGCTCAGAAAAATCGGAATAACGTTTGGTTATGAAATTGTAAAGGCGTTAGATCATGATATCTCACTCGAGTGCATCCTATTACTAAGATACATAGTAGAATATCCCCAATATGGAATCGGCAATAGGTACTATTTGTAAGTACATGTAATTATAAAGATACATGTACTTCCTCTTAATCCAATTTATACCCAGATAATCAGGGGATAAATTCTTGAATGAAGTACACCCGGTTGATTCTTTAGTTGATCATTAACATATATGTTATACTAGATCAACTTACACCCATTATAGCGCACGGAAGTCATTACTTGCAATTGTAGGGTCTAACCGATTTATAATTATGGGTACGAGCTCGAGTCTCTATATATAGCCCTAGTTGCCTAACGGTGTGCGAAGTTCCGAAGTTTACATTGGCGTGCGTATGTGTGTACAGTGCGTTGATCATGAACCATGGAACCAAGAAGCTTGCTGTACTTAGGAGATGGTATGAGACTACCATGCATGGAACTGGAATGATGTATATACGTACATGTACTTTGGCTTTAGATCAATAGATCCATAATATATTTCAATGTACCCAGGGTGTTGGAAAGTGATGCACATTTTGGCCTGGCAACGCCAAATTACCCCAAATACCTATATTTTGGCACAACGAAAAACGCTCCCTAAATTAAAACTTCGAGTGTAGGACATCTCTGTAATGCCTAAGAATACATTTAGTGTTATTTGAATGTGGAGTAACCATTCTTCAGGCAAGAAGTCACTATTAGATAGCCAAAACCAGTAGTAAAAACTCAAAAAGTATCGATGACAGACCCTCCCACCAATTTTTTCATTATGAAGGGAATCCGCACACTTTAATTGACCTCAAGATAGACTTGTGTGAAGATTAATTCTCTCATGGTTGAGATATCACCAAATGTGCATCATTTTCCGACACCCTGGGTACATACAAACTGCCCAATTGCAGTATTAGTCATATTGTCACCAACATTTACATCTAATATATAGGTAACATATTTTCTGATTCCTAGACTATAGGCAGTTAAGTGAACACAGTACCCAAATTAAAGATGACATTAATTCATCTTATATAACTGTACGCGTACGCCTCCGGACCGAATGAAAGAAAAACGAAAGTGAGAAGGGAGCAAAGAAAGCCATAGAGGTAGAGAGAGCTGCAAAGACGTTCAAAAAGATGCCGAGACTATAGTAATAGGTGCAAAAAAAGATTGCGCTAGTACTAGTGAAAGAACCAATTAAACGCGGATCTACCCAACAAGAAGTGAGTTTGACTTGGATGTCTCTTTTTCCAAAGCCGGAGGTACTTCAGATTGCATATATGATTGAAAAGTACTCCAATTATATCTGTATATAGAACAGATAAATCAGTTGCAGATAAGTTTTGGAGTCTCATATTGCGCACGAATACATAAAGCATTTGACCCAGTCAGACCTAGAAACAAGTCGTATCCCTTCGTTTGTACATCCCCCCCGCGATTCACTGAAAAATCTAATAGTAGTACCAGAAGAGGGAAAGAGGCGGTCACCGTTAGCTTTGTGACCTCCTCTTTCGAATCATTAACACCAAAGCTACTCCGAAGGGATATTGAAATGTGGGCCCGCGGTTAGTAGATGTGAGACTTTTCCATGGTTCAAAGTAGCTTTTCTATGTTTACACACGTATTTGTGCGACCGTAAACATCATTCAGCACTACATACGTGTATGGCTGTTGTGGCTCTTGGTTGCAAAAATCTCCTATTGTGAATAAAGCTTAATTCCGCCAACCATTACGTGCCCATAGTTACTACAGTCATGAGTATTTACCTTATATCAGGTATCCCTTTAAAAATATGTGACCCTGCTGCGCTCAACTGAGGCGTCTCCGCCGTCAATTACCTGAGCTCAATCAAGTGTCGTAAATCCTTTGATAACGGAGGTCGTGAATTACTGGAGCGAACGAAGGAATTGCTCTCTCAGTACCTGGGTCTATTTCTAAAAATCACCTCTTGGCGGCGGCCTAGGCATGTATTTAGTAGGTAAGCTGAGCTTTACCTACTCGTAACTTCCTGACGTTTTTGAACGCGACTGATATTGCATACCATACAAAAATACGCCAAGACCCTGATTTTGGGTGTGTGCAATAGTGGCCCAGTCCAAAAACGCCAGGAAACTACGAGTACTGTAGATGCATATTGTATATAGAGTATGCCGGTTTGCCAAGTCCAAAAATTTATGATAGCAAATTGCTTTTGCAGCAAGCAAAAAAAAAAAAAAAAGAGGATCTCGTACGGGACAGCAAGGGATCCAGGGTATTGAGTTTCGGCATAATTAAAACGAGTTGCGACTGTAGATGTTCTGTCTGTATTAGAGTATATAGTAGTGCAGGCTGTTACCTACATAATATTTGGAGGCGACAATACAGGGGTATCCTGCGGCAATCCCCCCAGACCCCACATGTCCACGACATCCAAGACATAAACGACATCTCTTGCTCAGCAGCGCAGCTACACGCCCCAGCTCCAACCTTGTGAAAAACTCCCTATGTTTGCCCCACAAGCCTCTAGATATCCATTGTCTATATAATTTTTTCTATTATCGTACGTCAAAGGATCTAACGTTGTAACACGCTGTAGCAACATTTGCACTGATCACGACCACAAGTCAGTTTATCGGTTGAAACTCGGCTACTTTGTATACTTTGTGTTGTTCTCTACATCGCCATTGCCCCAGTAGTCATGACTACTGGTTCGGCCAGAGAAGCGGAGGTTGAATCGTTCACCCCACGCGGCGTTCAGTTTGCTACCGAAGTTCATCACCAGGAAAGCCCTATGAATGGGATGGCACGAGCACAGCTATCACAGCTTGATGGCTCTAACTTGGAAGATTCTCAACACGCCCCATATATGCGGTCCCAGTACGATGATCTGGATGGCGAGGAGGATATGATTCCTGGAGATGAGGATGCTGTTTCTCCGATTCGCAACGGCTCATTCGCGTCCTGGAACACTAGCACCAGGCCTCGGGGAGGAAGTAATTCCCTACCTTACGCTAATAGTGTTGACAATACTGGAAGATTGTCTCCGGAAAGTGTTCCCACTCCCGCTACTCGTCTCCAGCGACCATCTGGCCCAATACGAACACCATCTAATACCTATGCTCCTGTACGACATCCAATAAGCCACCTTAACACCCAGTCGCGAAATCGAACGCCTGCTACCAATCCTTCTCGGCGTGGTGACCCTAGTGCTTTATACAAATCGCAGGAGAAGGCATATGTCCAACGACTTCGTCAGGACCCTAATAGCGACTATTTCAACTCCTCGTCAAATATATTGACCTATCCTGTTGACCTGGATATGATGGATGACGAGTCACCATCTTCAGAAGTTCATTTCGACAATGATATATACGATGGGGACACCTTATTATTATATGGTCACGATGAGATGGAACCCTCGGCAGAAGAGCTTAAAATTCCAGAAAACAGAGAGCGGTTGGAATGGCATTCGATGTTGGCCTCAGTGTTGATGGGAGATGTGGTAAAGCAGGAGAAGAAACGATTAATTGGAAATACAGAGGAGAAGGAAGGCCTAACTATGAAGACGGAGCTTTTTGTTGGAATCCGAGCAAAGATCTGTGGTCGATCAATTCCGGCTCAAAGGAGGATACTTGATGAAGGACGGACCAAAGTGGACGATTTGATAGACAAGATAATACGATTCGAAATCCAGGGCAAAGACAAGACTCAAATGCTTCCACGGGCACAAGTGCAAGATATAATTGAAAAGTGGGAAAAGTGTGAGCAATTGTGGCCAACGAGGACTGCTATGATAGAAGAAAAGCCTGCATCCGGATCCCCGGCGTTTGCTGCCAGCTGGGATGCAATTGTTTCCTGGCATAATATCACGGAACTCATTAATACCGAGCTCAAGATCCTTCAAAACTGGGTCGGAAACGATGACCTTGATTTCGGTCGCCAAAATGTTATTTCAACTAGCGATGCTAATGGTATCGATCGGGAAGCTTCATTTCTTGATCGCATCTTGAAGGAGGATAATCTGAAATCACTGATTGGTGATAGTAATATGCTCATTGGACTGAGCTCTGTCATCGGAAAGGCAAAGAAAACTTTGATAGAGTATGCAGATGCTTTCGAGAAGCGACATCTTCCGCCATATGTCGAAGAACTGCTTGTTCTAATCGGTTTCCCTACGCGGCTCATTGAAGAGGTCATTGGGATGCGTTTGAAATACGCCGAACGGATGAGAGAGCCAGTATCTATGATGACAGATCAGCTAATAATGCAGTTTCAGTCTGTCCTGCAACTGGCAGTGAAGATCAAGCAAGAGTATACCGTCATTTCCGAGCCCGAGCCTGGGTGGGACTTGCCACCTTGCATGGATGAAAATTTTGAGCAAGTCGTGCTACAAGGGTTGAGATACTATTTCAAGCTCATAGGTTGGAGGATCGGATCGAACAAGAATACGTTCAAAGAAGCCGAAATTCTTGAGACCGAATGGCATTTTTCGAACGAGATTGGTCGTTTTATTGAGGGAGGAGATGTTGAGGTTGCCGAGCAGTTTAGGTGCGCTGCGTTTAGCTCTATCTCACAAATCCAGTTATGGTTATAGTGTCTAACAATCTTTAGTTCTCTAACGAGCAAGCTTTTGAGTCGTTTGATGGGCCATTTCGAGAAAGAGCTTCAAAAACCACCAGAAAACAGGGGCGAGGACATTAGTAAACGCTACAAGCAGACTTTAGACTCAGTCCGCGTTCGCCAGAGAAAGTTATTTCGATTTGCAAGGTGAGCTCAATTTTGTTGAATGTGCACTCTACTGAGCTGACTCCATACGTGTAGGCTTCTGAGCCAGCGGTTTGAGAACGCAACAGAATATAGTGTTGAAAGATTCAAACTAAGAAGACTTGTGGATTCGTTGATTGAGTCAGGCCACTTCTTGGTTTATACAGCGAGTGTTGAGCACGAAGGAGTATATCTAGTGGCCGATCCATCTCTATATGATCGATCTCATCAAATTCAGTCCATCCTTCGAACATGTTTTCACGATGACGTCGTTAGAGACGACCCGTCATGCCCCTATATTTTAGTTATCTATCCCCAGGATGAGCTGCAATGGGATGGCCGCATACTGAGTGTCGATATGAAAGAGCCAATTGTCGATATCAAGCCTGGAAGAATTCGATTGGTCGCCGATGGTTCTCAGGCTAGGCTTGCGAACGCTCGCATTGCTTTCGATCACTCTACGGGCCACAACCTCGATATATTGATAGAACAACGAGCCAATCTTCCCCGGGTTAACCAGGAGTTGATGAAAATCAAAAAGACCACTTACCGGCTCTCCAACACCATTATGGACAGTGTGGAGAAAATTCGACGACAAACCATGGGCCTGGGGTGTCAGGAGCTCATTCAAACTTGTTTTGCATTCGCGACTGAGTTCGGTCAGCGTTCTGTTCTTTACATGGATAACAACCGAAAGGCCATGAACAATCTCAAGCTCACTCGTCTTGCAATTGACTGGGTTAGCTTCATCTGTGATGACTGTGTTGCTTCTAACCGTATGACCTTTCGATGGGCAGTGAAGGCTCTCGAGTTTGCGATGGTCATGACTCGTGGCCAAAACATATTGTCTTTTAGCGAGTCAGAGTACGAAAGATTACGCTCTAAGGTTGGCGGGTGTATGTCACTGCTCATCTCGCATTTTGATATCATGGGTGCTCGATCAACGCTTGCCGCCCAGGCCGAAAAACAGCGAATGGAGGTTTTGGCAGGCTCCTTGAAGGGTGTAGACCTTGGAAAAATGATGGAAGATAACGAGGCAGCTGAACGTGTGCGGGGAGAGTGGCTGCGGCAACTCACGGAGATCGATGATGTCCGTAAGAATCTCATGCGTGAACGACAAGCTTTAGGAAGGGTTCTCGACGATAGCAATCAAACGGACAGATCACTAACATCACTTTCAAAATCGTCGTTTTCTAACGTATCCTTACGTTGGCAACAGGGTCAGTTTGTTGGTGGAGGCACATTTGGTACGGTATATGCGGCGATGAATCTGGACTCGGGTTACTTGATGGCCGTAAAAGAAATTCGGCTTCAAGACCCTCAGATGATTCCGCAGATTGCCAACGCAATTCGCGAGGAGATGCAAGTCCTAGAATTATTGGACCACCCAAATATCGTCCAATATTTTGGAATCGAGGTTCATCGTGATAAGGTGTGCCTTTTTATGGAATATTGTTCCGGCGGTTCTCTTGCAGGGCTCCTTGAGCACGGCAGGATTGAGGACGAAACAGTTATCATGATCTACGCCCTTCAGATGTTGGAAGGTCTTGCGTATCTACACGAAAATGGGATCATACACCGTGATATCAAGCCCGAAAGTAAGCTATTTCTCTGGGTACAAACCCTTTTCCTGGGTCGATGCTAAGATATGCACCTAGACATTTTGTTGGATCACAACGGCATCATCAAGTATGTTGACTTTGGCGCCGCCAAAGTGATCGCAAGGCAAGGAAAGACTCGAGGAGCAGGGACTGCAGCCTTGAAAACAAAGCTGAACAGTATGACTGGTACACCAATGTACATGTCTCCTGAAGGTAGTTACCCTCGAATATATTACGTTATCTTCCAGAAATCTCGCTGACATTCGACAGTTATCACGGGGACCGACAAAGGCCGACATGGCAGTATTGACATATGGTCTCTAGGTTGTGTTGTCCTCGAGATGGCGACTGGCCGTAGACCGTGGGCGAACCTTGACAATGAATGGGCCATCATGTGGAACATTGCTGGCGGTTCAGCGCCTCAACTGCCAGCCTCGGATCAACTTAGTGAGCCCGGGATTGACTTTCTGAAGAAGTGCTTTGAGAAAGATCCTGCTGTTCGACCATCAGCTGCCGAGCTTCTTCAACATGAATGGGTATGTATTTTGCGCTCTCGCGCTCACTTTTTGGGATTGCAATGACTGACATGTCACGTGGCTGTAGATTCTTACCATTCGCAACCAAGTGATTGAGCCTTCTACACCAGCCTGAGACACCTCGTCGCAAAGCGGCCGATGAAACTTGAGAATAAGCCGCTAGAGTTCGTTGGTTTGGGGGGGGGGGGGGGCGGGGCGCCTGTTTCTTTTTTCTTTTCTTATGCAACATTTCCATCCATCTTCTTGGCAATACCTTTTATGTCGTTTATAATGTTGGGGCTTGGTGGCAAACGGTTTGGGGGGGCTGCAATATGATATATGTGACCGCAGACCACGTATATAATGACCGAGCTTTTTTTTTCTTTCTTTCTTTTCAGACTTCTGTTCTAGGAATCTATCGCACTATATCATTGATAGCACTTTTGTTCCTCTCTCTGTGTTTGTGAATTGATTCACACACAGACGCACACACACATACATGGGCTTTCTCTCCATCTCCATCCCTCATCTTCCGAGTAAAGCAAATTAAAGTTAAAGTTAACGCAAATCTCAACAGAAAGAAAGCAAAAAAAAAAAGAGCGAGAGAGAGAGAGAGAGAATAAAAAAGAAAAGAAAAAAAAAAAACTCTAAATATTAATTTCTTTTGTCTAGTGGATAACACGATACTCTGTCTGTCAGTCCAGTCCAGTCCAGTCCAGTCCTCCAGGCTTTTTTACTTCGTAAGCTCTCTGTTTCCCCTTTTCCCGGTCTTCCCCCCCCGTATTTTACTATACAAAAAAACTACATACAGGTCAATTCACTTCAATTCGTGTCATTTCGTTCGTTCAATTCATTCGTTTCATTGCTCGAGAGAGAGAGAGAGGTCATCACGGCTGCTTGGGATCATTAAAAACGGCGGCGACAATCTCGTCGACGATGGTGTAGATGATGGATGTACTGGGTCCTGTCAGCTCTATAGTAGACATGTAGTGGTCTGGGATAAGGAAGAGGAAATAAATGAAAAGAATGCAATAAACTCACTTCAAACGCTGGTTATTAAACGCAGCAAAGAGTCTCCGCCCGGCGGCCTGCGCATTAGCTCTCCCCACCACACTCGCAGCCACATCTACGCACACCCATCAGCACCACCCAACCACAAAACCAGACACCAAGAAAGGAAAAAAAAAACTCACCAGGCAACAAAGTCGCCAACATAACCCCCGCCTGCTCCCTCGTCCTCGCCCTCTCCTTCGCCGTCCTCACCTTCTTCTCCGCCCCGGGCACCAACGCGTCCCTCAGCATCTTCACATACCCAATAACACTCTCCTCGCCCGTGACGACCCTCACCTGCTCGCGCGCCTTCCGCTCAATCGTGCCGCCGAGCAGCTGATGCAGCACGACCACGACGGCCCTACCCCGCAGCCACCCGCTGCGCCCGCGGTTGAGCTCAAACACCTCGAGGAAGAGGTCGCAGATGGGCTTGACGAACGGCTCGACCTCCTTGTCCTCGAAGGCGCTGAGCTCCTTCTCGGCCTCGGCCGCGTCGACGCGCGCCTTGGCCGACGACGACGACGACGCGGCGTCGGTTGGTAGTGGTGGGAGCGTGCCGAGGACGTCTTCCATCCCGTCGGCGAGCGTGCTGTAGAGGCGGCTGATGATGTCGCTGCCGCTGGTGCCGTTGGTGGTGCGCCGGGAGGAGGGGGAGCCCGGGAGTGCCGGGGCGATGCTTTGTTGGCTGAGGAAGGCGCGCAGCTCGCGGGAGCGGCAGACGTCGGGGATGAGGAGGACAGACTAAATAAAATCTACATTAGCACAACATAGCCACAGGTAAGAAGACAGGGAGAAGACACACCTTGAGGTACTTCTCCAGCGCGACCCTCCGCTTCTCGAGAAAGTCCTTCTGGAGCTTCATGACCACGCGGCGGCGGGGGAAGTCGAGCGCCTTGACCGAGTCGAAGCGGGCGCGCAGGGCCTGGTTGAGCTGGAAGAACTCGCTGTAGCGGCGGGCGACGGCCCATTGCGCGGCGGGCAGCTGCTCGCCGCCTTTCCGCTGAACCTCGATGATGTCTAAAGGTCAATGATCGTTAGTGCAGGTTTTTGGTATAGGCCGCGTAGCCGGGATTGGGAGTGGTGGAAAGGCTGCAGATGAGCGAGAACAGTAAGAGGGAAAGGCTGCAGGTGAGCGAGAACAGTAAGAGGGAAAGGCTGCAGATGAGCGAGAACAGTAAGAGGGAAAGACTGCAGGTGAGCGAGAACAGTAAGAGGGAAAGGCTGCAGGTGAGCGAGAACAGTAAGAGGGAAAGGCTGCAGATGAGCGAGAACAGTAAGAGGGGAAAGACTCACACAGCGCGTACTCCTGGCCGTTCTCGTTGCCGACCATGGTGCTCTTGATGCGGATCGTGGAGCGTCCCTGCAGACGGTTAGCACCACCCACCGCCACAGCAACAACTGAAAAACACAGAAACTTACAAACAACCCATTATCACTCTCCTGCACAATATACATCTGCCTCTGCAGCTCCTTCCTCCGCACCTCCCTCTGCAAACTCGCCAGACTCTTCCTCAAGATCCTCAACTCAACAACATTCCCCGTCAGCTCCGCCTTCCGCAGCAGACTCTCCACCACCGCCTCCTGCCCCCCCAGCTTCCCAATATCAAAGCTCAGCGCACTAATCGCCTCCGCCAACCCCAAGTCCCCGGGCGCCGCCTGATGCACAACACCCTCCTCATCCTCCTCGCCGCCCGAGTCAGACGCATACTCGGGCGCATCCTCATCCGGGAACAGCTCGTCCGCGAAGACCGCATCCCGCGTACTGCCCCCCACCAGGCCCAGCGAGCTGATTGACGGCGGCTTGGCGGCGGTCTTGGGCTTGGTCGGCTTGGTGCTGGGCAGGGGGCCGAGGCCCAGGTCGATGCTGCTGCGCGGGGAGCTGTTGGTGTTGTCGTCGCGGGTGAGCAGGGCGTCGTCGCTGGTCGGGCGCGACTCGATGATGTCGTTGAGCGCCGCCTCCATGGCCTCGACGATGCCCTTCTCGGGCGTGCGGTTTGCGCTGCCGCGGCGGTCGTCGAGCGAGGTGCGCGAGCCGCTCAGCGCCGCGTCGGGGTCCCAGTCGTCTAGCTCTGCCCGCGCGCCGTCGAGGGAGTGCCGCGACGAGCTGAGGGAGTCGTCCATGGCGGCGGTGGCGGTGGTGGTGGTGGTGGCGTCCGTGGGCGACGATGTGCCGGGAGCGGTGTCAGTCCAGCTGCTGCTGCGGTGTAGGTCTGTCGTGCCCGTTGCCGCCGCCGTGGCGGAGGCGCCCGCCTCGTCCGACGCAAGATACTTGTAGAACAGGCCGCTCGCGCGAAAGTCCACAAAGTCCTTCTTCTGCATCTCCTCAAAGACGCCCGTCTGCGCGCGCAGGATGGCCGCGCGGGCCTTGACGTACTGCGCCTGGGTGGCCTTGCTGCCGGCGGCCAGGAACTCGCGCACGGCGGCTTTGGAGCGGTCGCTGATGTGCAGCTCGGGGAGCGAGAGGTAGGCGTCGTGGATCTGGGCGAGGTCGGTGCGGTCGGTGGGCGTCCAGGGGGCGATGGAGGTTGTGGTGGTCGAGACGGACTCGCACTCGCTGTCGCTGGAGGTGATGTCTTCTTCGAGGGGGTTGCGGAGGCCGTCGACGACGAGCCAGAATTGGACGTGGGCGAGGTGCTTTTGGCGGTCCATGTGTTCCTGTGTATAGTAGTAGTAGTAGTAATTAGCTGTTTTACTCCTAGAGGGCGGGAGCTGTAGAGCTGCAGATGCAGGAGTGAGTGTAGCAGTGAGTGCAGGAGTGCAGGAGTGCGAACATACCATGAAATACGACAGCCCCGCCGAGTCCCTCAGCACCTGGTCCAGCGTCGCACTCTCCAACCGACTCGGCGCCTTCCTCCCGCCGCCCACAAACGTCTCACTCATACTCCTCAGCGGGCCCGCCCCGCCCGGCCCCGGCCCCGGGCCCGCCCCCGCCGACGACAGCGACAGCGACAGCGACGCAACCTTCTGGTCCACAACGCGCTTGCCCGTCTCGAGGCGCTTGAGATACGCCGCCCACGCCTCGTTGCCCTCCACGCGCCCGTCGCGCTTCAGCTGCGCGCTGATCTCGTTGCGCAGCCGCCGCGCGTCGCTCAGGTTCGTGCACAGGCGGATCGAGCGGATGAAGCGCTCGAACGTGCGCTCGTCGTCTTTGGGGCCCAGGCGCACGAACGGCTTCTGCTGCTGCTGCTGCTGCTGCGCGTGCTGGGTCGTCGAGGACGCCGACGCCGAGGAGCGCTTGGTGGCTGCGGGCGTGGCGTGCTGGTCGAGGGCGGCGCGCAGCTTGCGCACGGTCTTGCGGTCTTGCAGTGTGGAGCGGCCCTAGACACACGCGCCTTCCCATTAGCCAACTCCCGCAGACGCAGACGCAGAGGAAGCGCGATGGCAACCTACGATCGCCTCGACAAACATGTTCCAAAAGTCCGGCTCCGCCAGCATGGCCATGACAGGCGCGAGCACGGCGCCCGCGACCAGCTCCCGCACCAGCACGCGCACGATCGGCGAGTCCAGCTCCTCGGCGGGCAGCAGGTGCGGCAGCACGCGCTCGACCAGGCGGCGCAGATGCTCCGTCTGCGCGGCGCGCGTGTCCGAGTTGCGCAGGCTGGCGGCAGGGTGGAGGCGGCCCTCGCGGTACTTTGCTGCGATGGCGAGGTCGAGCTCGGCGCTCTCGGTGAGGTTCTTGTTGAGGTGCTTGCCGCGGACGAGGCGCTCGGCGGCGGAGAAGTCGTGCAGGTGCGCGGTGAGCAGGGGGACGATGCGCGAGACGGTGATGGAGACAAGGTCGAGGGGGACGAGGCGGGCGTGCAGGGTTTGCAGGGCGTGGCGGAGCGTGCGGTCGAGGTGGGTGGGGAAGGAGGGGTCGGGCGTGATGGGGCGGTACCAGGAGGTGACGAAGGTGCGCAGGATGGTGTCGAGGAGGGTGTCGAGCGTGTCGGAGAGGAGGAAGGAGGGCGGGTGCAGCGGCGTGCGATGGAAGGTGTCGGCGGCGGTGAGGGCGGAGAGGGAGGCGGTCCAGTGTGTGGGGTGCGTGAAGGCGAGGGGCTTGATGGTGCGGAGGGCGCTGGTGGGGGGGTGTCTGTTGGCGGTGAGGGCCAGCAGGGCCAGCAGGCCGAGGAGGGTGCAGGCGGCGCCGAGGAGGAAGCTCCAGAGGAGGTAGCGGAGCGGGGGGAAGAGGCGTGCGCCGAGGGCGAGGAGCAGCGAGAGGGCGAGGAGGGTCGGGAGGAGGCGTGGTGGGGAGCGAGGCATCGAGGGGCCGTTCCTTGCATGCGGTGGGAGGGAGGATGGGGAGATAGATCTGGAGGGGGTGGGGGGGTAGATGGAGGTGAGGCAGAGGGGGGGGGGTAGATGGAGGTGAGGCAGAGGGGGGTAGATGGAGGTGAGGCAGAGGGGGGGGGTAGATGGAGGTGAGGCAGAGAGAGAGGGGGGGCAGTTGATAGCTCTATCGCAGTGTTGCAAGCGGTGAGATTCGTGAGATGTGTGTGGGCAGCACGTGTTGACGTGGTCAGATTAAGGTGTGGCCCAAGCTTAGCTTCCTTCCTTGTCAGCTGGCAGGGACGGGCGGCCGGCGTCGTTTCAGTTCTGCGCGGGGCCAATCACGAGCAGCCAGTGAGGAGTCTGCGTTTCTCTTACGTACGGGCAGGAATATTAGTATTCCACGTGCGGGCGGGGGGTGTGTGTGGGGAGAACCGAGATCCCTGCATTCGGGTGGTGCTGCACACAAGGGAGGGGAGGAAAGGAAACACACCCGGGCCCGCCCACCCGCTGTCACTCGCTCACTCCCTCGCTTACGCAGGGACAGACTCTCACACACTCACTCTCACTGGCACGGGCACGCACTCAAACACTCGCACACACCCGCGCTTCTAATAAGGAATCGAATTGGATATACGGCTATGCTATCTAAACTACAGTACGAAAACCCCCCCCCCACTACTTCTCAAACTCATACCCCCCGCCCCACCTCACCCTCTGCCCCATCGCCGCATCCAACAGCCAATCCGTCTTCACCACCACCGGCGTGGCCCCCGCCCCCTTCACCATCCTGCCAAACGCGCCCCACAGCTTCCGATCCCCCTCCTCATCACTACTCAGCAGCACCCACCTCTCCTCCCCCCCAGTCTCCGCAGCAACCACCCGCTTCGCCATCCGAAACGCCACACACACACCCCCATTCGCCTCCACAATCTTGCGATACGTGTCGAAGCCGCCATGCACATTCGGCGCGCAGTAGATGGTCTGGCCCGCCAGCAGCTGCCCGGCGTTGGCCCGCGCGCGCGACAGCGACTCGGAGAGCCGCATGTTGAGCTTCTGCTCGCCGGCGGGGTCGTGCAGTAGGTGTAGGGCTGTGTCGGCGATGGAGGATGTGGATAGGCAGGCGCCGATCCATGATGTCGAGACGATGATGGGCGCGCGGGCGAGGGCGCAGCAGAACTTCTCCGTGCGCACGATGTGCGGCGCCGCCAGGTGGGTGCAGACGGAGGGGTCGGCGACGCACTGGATGCCGAGTGCTGCTAGGCCTCTCTGTTATCACTATCAGCATAACTCCCTATAGATGCTGACGCAGAAGACAGATGCAGAGAGACATACCTTGTCGCTCTCCTCCCTCCCCGGATTCTCCACCCAGCCCTTGTACGCCGTCAGCAGCAAAAACACCTTCGGCTTGACCCTCTTCCCCGCCGCCACCTTGACCTTCTTCGCGCCGCCGGCCCTCCCCTCCTCCTCCTCCTCGCTGCCGCTCTCCACGCCCACCGACGCCCGCTCGCCAAAGCTCCCCGTGCGCCGCTTCCGCCCCGTCCCCATCACCCCGCCCTTCCGCTTCAGCTCCTGCTGGTACTTCATGACATCGGGCATGATCGAGTCGTGCAGCCGCGCCGCCGCCGCCTCCTTCGCCTTGCGCCCACTCGACGACACCGATAGCGGCGTCTCAATGTCTCTGCTCCACCGCGACGGCGTCGACACCCTCTGCCGCTGCCGCTGCTGCTGCTGCTGCGGCGGCGGTGCCTTCCGCTCACTAATCGCCAAATCGCTCGCCCCCTTCACCACGGCGTCCTCCTCGTCGTCCCCATCAACACTCATCGCATCCCCGCCCCCGCCCCCCCCCTCTTCCTCCTCCCCCTCCTTCTCCAGCGCGCCCACATCCACCCCCGTCATGCCCACCACCTCCATAAGGTTCGTGCGCGGCGGCCACATCGCATACCGCCTATTCGCAAGACTCATAACCGTGCCCTTCGCATAGCACTCCTCGAGCCACAGGTGGTTGACCATGTTGATATTCCACTCCCTAGCCGCCGTACACTTCTCGCTGTGCTCCCTGGCCGTCACAAGATGCGTGTTCTCGGCCTTCATGCTCTTTGTGAAGCGCGCGCCGCACGCCTCGACAAGGTTCTCGAGGTACAGCCGCGCGTCGCCGCCGTAGTTGCTCACCGTGATGATCATGTCCTGCATCCCCGGCACGCCCGCCGGCGGCAGCGGAAAGTGCAGCAGCCGCCGCAGCGGCGACGCCCAGGCGCTGTGCGCGAAGATCCAGTACAGCCATGTCAGGTTGCCGATCTCGAGCCCGTGGCTCAACGCATACTTGTAGTCCGTCCCCGCGCGGAACTGGCACACGAGGACAGTGGCGTCCTCGACGACACCCACCATTGCGCCTCCGGCGCCCTGAATCACCTCTCCGAGGACGCCGCGCAGGCGCAGCGAGATGTCGAGGTCGGGTGCGAGAAAGACGGACTTTCCGTCGAACGCGGAGAAGGACGGCCTTGGGGTGGGCGGGTCCTCGGAGGCGCCGTCGAGCGTGGGCGGGCGGCGGTCGTGCGAGTAGGATAGGTCGGGCCCCTGCGGGAGGGGGATGGGGGCCGAGGAGGGGACGCGGGTGATCTCGGGGTCCGGGAGGAGGTAGGGGTCCTCTGGGATGCGGCGGGCGAGCTTGAGGCAGTCGTCGAACCAGTGGGGGAGGACGATCTTGACGTTGAGGTTCTTGCGCAGGGCTTGTCTGCATTTGTCCTATCTCTGTACATTAGTTACCTCCCCTCTCTCTCTCTCTCTCTCTCTCTCTCTCCAATGTACCATACACAAAAACAGAACACAAAGAACATACATTATCCATATTCAACGCCACCACATGCGTCGTAAACCTCGTGAGGTGCCCCGTATACTGGCCGCCCATCGCCACCACCCCGCCACAAATCGCCTCCTTGTCGCCCTCCGGCAGCTCCGCGACCGTCGCCATGACGCCCGAGAAGAAGAAGCGCGGGTCCGGGTTGTACGGGCGCACATGGACCATGCGGCCCTTGTCCAGCGAGGCCGTGACCCACGCGGGCGTCACGACGGGGATCATGAACCGCTCTGCCTCGGTGTAGCCCGGGAAGTCGACGGTGGTGCTGACGATGTGCGTTACGTTCGCGAGGTCGATGCGGATGTGCGAGTCGAGTGGGGGCGCGGGGGTGGCGCCGGAGGCGGTGAGGAGTTTGGTTGTCTGTGGAGGGGTGGGTTAGTACTGGGAGGAGGGGAGGGGGGAGGGGGGAGGGGACGTACGGAGGCGGCGAGAGAGGAGGGGAGGGTGTCGGAGGGGACGAGGTGGAAGACGACGTCGGCGAAGAGGGGGGGGGGCGCCTGGGGGCCTAGGTCTATGGCCGTGGTTGTGGCGGCGGGGGCGGGGGTCTCCATGTTGGCTGGGTGTAGAGCTCGCCCGGATTGTCTAGGTGTGTTCGTAGTGTTCGTAGTCTTCGTAGTCTTCGTTTGCAGTATAGTATCTATCTGTGAATATCTCCTGCAGAGAGATCTAGAGAGAGTGTGAGTGTCGAGCGTAGAGCGTTGGGTGTTGAATGTGAAGTGAAGTGAAAGTGCAGAACGAAGACAGCAGCTCTGACGTCCCAATGCCCAGAGAACGAAGAACCGGGAAGACGCGCCGGGAATGGGCAATTCAGGACAGAACTTTTTGCGGGAGGACGCGTGTGAGTCGCGCGATCTGATCCTGGCGCGTGGCGGTGCGACGGCGATTTAATTGGCTGAGTGCATGTAGTTAATTACTCACCGTGCAGGCCCTGGGACATGTGATGGATGGAGAGTGTAATTCAAATAGTATTTGGATATTGATATTGGTATTGCTCTGAGATAAATGTGGGTAGGGAGCTGCTGGCTGGGTACAGGATGGGAGACAGTCAATAGAATCGACGGAATGGCACAGAAGGAGAGACAACGATTGGCTGCAGCTGTGTAGCCGAGGGATCGTGAATGCCCCGCTACGGTTAAGAACGGTCTACACCATGGAATGGCATTGGGATGGAATTGACCATTGACTCCAATTGATAGTGATGCTATTCAACAAATCGTGAGACCGACCTGTAAAAGTCGACGGTCCACCCAACACCACCGATCACTCGCCTCACCCGGCCTAGCTAAGTAGCTCACCCCTGCCGCGGCAACCTTCGACCTCGGGACATCTCAAACATCTCGCAGCACATGCCCCAATAGCCAGTGTGCACGCACTCCCACCACAATGCCTTCTTCCCCTACCTCTCTCCCTCTCCTCTCCAGCTCAAGCAGCGGAAGCAGAAGAAACAGAACAAGAAGCAGTTAAACAAGAATGAATTCCCCCACCATGGCCTTCACCACAACAACCCACACCATCCCCGCCTCCTACCCCCGCGAGCACCTCCGCGGCACCACCCCCCACTCCCCCCGCCTCCACCTCGTTATAAACCAATACACGCCCCTCTCCGCCTCTCCCCCCTCGCCGGGGGACCTAACCCTCCTCTTCTGCCACGCCAACGGCTTCCCCAAAGAGCTCTACGAGCCCTTCTTCATCGACCTGCTGTCCACCTACAGCGCCAGCGGCCTGCGCATCCGCTCCATCTGGGCGCTCGACGCCGCGCACCAAGGCGCCTCCGGCATCCTCAACGAGCGGCACCTCGGCGACGAGCCCTCGTGGAACGACCTCCCGCGCGACATTCTACATGTCGTCAACACGTTTGCAGCGCAGATGCCGGCGCCGCTTGTGGGCGTGGGGCACAGCTTTGGGGGGCATGCAGTGGTGAAGGCGGCGCTGATGCATCCAGGGCTGTTTGAGGCGCTGGTGCTGGTGGACCCCGTGGTGGAGGAGAATGAGGTGTTCCCGCATGTGGCGATGCATCCGGCGGTGGCGTCGGCGCGGAGGAGGGATGTTTGGGGCGGGATGGAGGAGGCGGAAAAGTTTATTAGGGGGAGACCGTTTTATAAGCGCTGGGATCCGAGGGTGCTGGAGCTGTATCTGGTATGTGTGTGTTTGGCGGAGCGATGGGTTGGGACTGGATGGTGACTGACTGACCAACCGCCGGTGATGGGCAGAAATACGGCTTCCGCGCGCTCCCAACCGCAATCTACCCCGACGCCACCGGCGTCACCCTCGCAACCACAAAGCACCAAGAAGTATACACCTTCCTCCGGCGCATGCCTGACGGCACCTTCGGGCGTCCCGAGCCGGGCGTGACCTTCCGGGCGCTGAAGCAGCTTGTTCCGCCAGTCCTGTACATCGTCGGCAGCGAGTCGACGGTGTGCTTGCCGGAGGTGAACCAGCGGAAGATGGAGAACACGCCCAAGGCGGAGATGGAGGTTGTGGAGGGTGCTGGACACCTTGTTCCGATGGAGGCGCCAGGCGAGACGGCGGCGTTCGCGGCGAGGTATTTGGTGAGGCTGGTGAAGAGGTGGGGGAAGGAGGTGGAGAGGGATGAGGAGGTGGTGAGGGAGAGGGTGTTGGGGGAGGAGTGGTTGGGGTTGTTGGCGAAGTTGTAGATGGGATGGGGTAATTGTTAGTATTTTTTAGCTGGGGAGTTGCGTTGAGTTGAGCTGCAGCTTTTTTTGTTTTATTTTGTTTTCTGCGTCTGGATATATATATATGATGAGATAGTTTCCTCTTCAATCATAAATAGAGCGCCCAACTATCATAAACAGGATGAGGCACATGCTATATTCAACCCTTCCACTGGACTTTGAGCTCGAAGAGAGGTTTTGTGAGCAGTCCTCCGGCGGGTGCTAGCCCCCCCCAAGGCCAATCTCGACACACCACGATCGTATCCCAGCTAGCTGTAACATTAGCAGTCCGAATCCCGTAGCTAGACTTGCATCAATCCAAGCATCAAATTCCAACTAGAGAGTTAGTACAGCACCCGCCGTAAAGGACGTACATACTTCGGATCCAACATCTCATGAAAGTGCCACTTAATGTATGATAGATGAGAGAGAAAGAGTCCTCGAGCTACCCGTGAAGATATACCTGTAGTCTGGTATATCTGTCCTGCTTGAGCTTGTGTAGTGCTGAGTGTTCTCTCCACCTGCCACCACGTCGGTCCAAAAGACAGCAGAGTGATCTCGAGCAACGCAGAAGCGAAAACGCAACCTAAAAGCCAAACCCCTCCCACGTGGATGTGTGTATGTCCACAACAATCCAGAGAAGAGCCTCTGAATTTACTGCAACAAACACTCCTCCACGTCGGCGGTTGGCCGAAATTGGTATTTGAGATGGTGTCGGGGGGTCGATGGCGCTCTTTCGTATCAACTTTTCTCTTCCCCACCGGGCCCTGGCTAGCTAGCGTACCCGGGTGAGAAATAAATGAAGGCATGATTGATCAAGTGAGTTGGGTAGCTTGACGTTACGGCCGACAGTGCGCAGCTGGGCAACGCCCATCAACCCCGATGGTCCCGCAGCCCCAACCCCTACGACTACACAACCTCCCTCAAGACATAATACCACGTAGATGATGAATACACCACTATATACGCACCAATCAAGACACCGCCCCCCCCCCCCCCCCCGCGGGGGGCCAGGCCGGTAATGGACGCGATGCTCAGAACGGGCAAGTTGATCATAGACCATCACTCGCAGGCGCTAAATTCGCGTAGTCATCGAGTGATACTCCATGACTAACTCGCGCTGCGCGTGACAATTCCCCGGGGCTCACAGAGGGCACAAGTACTGCACCGCAGACAACAGATCCGACACGTTACATATACAAACAGGATCCGGGAAGACCCAATCTCCATGCCGGGTCCACCGGCGACTGCCGGTGCCGGGGAGAGGGGCGCCCTCAGCGAATTCTGCCATAGACACGCGCAATACCTCAACGCCACAAAACTCGTAATACCAATAGAGGGGGGATTGGCCACAACATAACACCGATAAAGCAGCCTGGGCTCCTCAAGCAGTACCATACCCGTACACCCGCACACCTCCGCCGACCCAACCCGGCCCGACTCAGGAGAGAGGAAAGAGAACTTCGTCTGCGTCCAGCCCGGGACTCCCTTGCAGAGTCTCTACGTAGAACCTTCTTCCAGATGCAATTAAAGTAATATATCTCCGGCTACGGCCAATGGGGTTACGTAACCCTGATCCCTACCTCTCTTAGCAGCGAGTGATGGGCTGTGTATAGGGAGCTAGGTTTGTCTCTCAAATACATGTACCTACACCGCCTGCCCCGCCAGTCTCTCCACTAACTATAAACCACGGTCGTTAAGCAAGCACAGAACAGAGTCCATTGAAAAAAACAGCCTAGGATATAAATAAAAAAAACACTCATAAATTAATAATAAACAACCAAACCACACTCCACAAATGTCCATGAATGCCACCTTTTCCCACCACTCCCTCCCCCATTCCCCACCTCAAGGCGGACTACTAATATGCATCCACAGCGTCCCACAAAAACACATCCTCTGCATACTCCCCAACCAATAACTCGGGCTCTTGATGGGTATGATATCCTCCACCACCGCACAGCACCTCGTGCACCTCCTTAGCTTAATCTTGTCATCGCCCTTCGGCAGCACCACCTTTCTAATCGCATCGATCCTATTCAGCCTCCGATACTCCCTGCTCGCGACATCGTCGTGGAAGCCGAGCCACGTCACGTCGTGCCAAAACAGCTTTGCGACGTCGAGGTCGTTGCGCAGCGTCGGCAGCGTGAGGTTGAGCAGCCGCTCGACGGCGGATGCGAAGATGGGCGGGATCTCGTTGTTGACGAAGAGGAGCTTCTCGGCGTTTGCGCGCTCGGCCTCGGCGACGTCTTTAAACTAATTCAATACCCGCGCGCACCCGGAAGGCTTGGGAGGGGGGTGAAAACTTACTGTGATAGGCCGCTCTGATTGTGCCGTCAATATCAGTCATGATGCGCTCAAACTGGCTAATCTTGACCGCACAGCTCTCAATCGGCACCTTCAAGCTTCGGAACGTCGTCCTCTGCTCCTCGTCCACCGGCCCGCCCTGCAGCATGGCCAGCTGCTTTCCAGCCGTCGTTTCCAGCCCCTTCAGGCTCCTACAGTTATACCTCAGCAGCGCGCGCGGCGCACTCGCCAGTGCCAAAAAGAGCGCGGGGGAGTTCCCTTCAATGACTGCACGGAGATAGTCTTCAGCACTTCAATCTAGACAGGGCCTACTAGAAGTTCGAACGTACCTTTCTCGCGGACGAAAGCAAGGTCGCTTGTTCTCCCCTTTGTGGCCTTGGCCAGCTCAAAGAGATCGCTGATAGTCAAGCTCATGATATCCATCAACCACCTCACGAGCCCCAGCAGCGTCTGGAGGGCCTCGGGGCGCAGGTCGAAATCGTTACTCCCGCCCGCCCCCTGCTGCCGCTGCGGGTTGTTAAACGTCAGCGCAAACGCCACACTCGCAACGCGGAGGTGCAGCGTCGCCCAGGCCAGCTTCCCGGAGAGGCGCTTATTGACGCGCTCGCCCTGGAAGTCGAGACTGTTCTGCAGACTCAGGCACCGCTGGAGCAGCGGGTTCCGGAAGAGGCGCTCGGAGGGCGACTCGGTTGCGAAATCCATCTTGAGGTTCAGAGCGCGGTGGGCCTCGGAGAGAAACATGTTGTTGAACACCGGGTTCCTGTACTGCTGTGCGACGAGTAGCAGGTCGTCGTTGTTGAGGTGGTTATTGCAGCTGTACGCGTGCTGGTGCGCCAGTGCTACGCAGGCAATCTCCATGTTCTCCTCCTCTTGCATGTTGCCGCTGTATTCCATGACCATGAGCTTGATCGAGTGGTCGCATCCCAGTCTGATCGCAACTGCATTGTTAGGGGACAGCGCAAGGTCAATACAGTCTTCTCCCTGCGGGAACCAAAACCCAGCTTGCACCATATTCATAACCAGGTCTTTACTTGTGCTCTGATTCTGCAGGGGGTTGAAGTTGTAGCGGTCGCGGAGCTCCAGGGAGCCATCTGAGAAGGCAAGGGCAACACAAACAGTGCCGGAGGTCACAAGGGAAACAGATATGATGGTTTTGGGGATAAAGAGATCGTCCATCCTGAACAGCTCGAGCTCCACGCTCGTCGGGCTAGAAACACTACTCCTCCTCACCCCCAGCTGGTCGAAGGACGGATGCAAGGTGCTCGGGCTCTCTTTGAGACACCATCTACATACCACACTAAAAGTCTCCCCGTCTGCACGCCGGCTGGAGAATACTGCTAGCACACTAGGGACGTTTGGTATCTGTGGAGGGCCGGGAGTGGGCGCCATGATTTCTAGATGTGATAGCTGCGCAGATGAAGTATCCTGGCTACCAGATTCCATGGGCATTGCGTGGTTCTCGACTTTGATATGTTTAATCTCGAGAGTTGGGGGAGCCGGGAGCATAGTGGGAGGTTGATTTGGGGGGTTCTGTTGAAGATTCCAATTTATAGAGATCCGATATACACGAAGCTGGTGGGAAAGCGTGTAGGCTGCTAAGACCGCAACGTTGTCTGGGCAGAGATGTAAGCTCTTTAATCAAACACAGAGGTAACCAACGGACGACAAATCTTGATTGAAGCTCATAAACAGAAAAAGGAAGATACCTTTATTCCACGAGATCGCCGCATGAGAGAAGAGGTCATCGAGTGATGAAAAGCCTTCAAGCTCTGTAGTAACTTCTTGATATCGACTATGTGCATCCTGGTACCACATTTTGGCCTAACCACGCTGTTATCAGCGCCCACTCTCTCCTAGATTATTCACGGCAGCACACATACAGTCCCTCCCCGTGTTATACCAATCGCCGCCACCTTCCCTTGAATGGGATGAAAGGGCCCATAGGGCCTGAAACTCAACGCTTGATACCTAAAGCTCCGGTCTTCTTGTCTTGCTGCAGGTCTATACAGCGCATACTACCTCCCACCGTCAGCACTCTCTCATCTCCGCCCTCCATCGCCCTCCGCAGTAGGGGTAAAATACAGCTCTCTCAACCGGCAACCACCAGAACCCCACCAGCGCGCTCAAATCGTCGTCCTGGTCCAATATCTGCTGCCGCGTAACATTCAGATGGTTGACCGCCAAAAATACCGTATAAAACGACACCCGGCCAAGCCTATCCATCACGGCCAGTTCAGCACCATGGCTATTCCAGGTGACGTGAGTAAGCTGCTGCCCTTCGTGGTACCGTGATACATTGGCGACCGGGTATGCGTCACTAAGCAGCCAGCGACCGTCCTCTGGCGAACACAAGAGATGGCGGGTTTCGACTCCCGTACCGGCGGCGTTGATTATCGCTATCGACCCGAGTTTCGACCATGCTATCTTCCTATAGGCTAGACTTTAGTTCCAATGCACACACGGCAGGGCCACTCGGGGGATGAGGAGGAGGAGGAGGAGGAGGTGGGCGGACGGACTGATTACAACCCCCGAGCCGGAGCTCGTCCATCCTACTGTCGATTCTCCGCGGCGAGGTGCGCGGCGCCGTGTCATCTTGAAAGAGGTCCTCAACACCAAAGCCGTTCTCCATCGGTTGTCAATCGGGTTCAAAACCTCTGCGGGAGTGGACTGGGAGGGGACTGTAGCTTATCTGTGGACGCTGGTTTGAACTGTGGGCGATCTGAAGGAGGTGTCGACAATGTTCGGAGGTAGTTACAACAATATAGGTGCAGCATACATGCACCTGCATGCATCACCTACTCTACTTGCTTACCAGCAAAAGAACCAAGGATAATTTGTATGGAGTGGCGCCGTTCTCTCATACAAATAATCCCTGGTTCTTTTGCTGGTAAGCAAGTAAGTATCTACATGTAGTAATTTATTTTCATCACGTGATGGCCATTATTAAAGATCCCTCCAATACCAAGAACACCTGAGCGATTGATTGAATTTGCGGTAACTAAGAGTAACCAAATACTTCGGACCTCACCTGCTCATTTTGTTGGGGGTGGAAGGTATCTCCACTCAAAAAATCTGAATTGAGATATGTGATCTACAAATCCTAGCCTACTATCAAAAAATGGACTAGGAAGTGTGATGAACACTGCAAACTCTAACCTGCCTTAGGATTCGCCAATTAAAGTACGATGACACGGATCGCAAGTGTAGGGACCATATTAAGCTTTATCTTAAAACCACGCATTGCGCAAATGGTCGTCATCATACGTAATCGTGAACTGCAGGGTATATTCACTTTTCACGAAGAGGCATCCTTGTATCAACCAATGTTTTCCCCCTGGTCGGTTTTATTTCATTGTCTACTTAAGCTTTGAAACTAAGACTAAACAACGTGGGAGAGGTAAATAGGATAATGACTGAGGGATCAATCAAACTATTCAAACTTTCCTTTGCTTCTCCAGCTTTGCCATAGCGGAAATGTAGTCTTCCTTGTTCTTCTTAACCATATCCTCGAAACGCTGTTACACATTAACCACTATTCCTCTATGGATTCAAGAGATTTTATATACCTTCTTCTCGCTCTCCGGAAGCTTCTCATATTCCTCTCCCATTACCTTTCTGGCAGCTACGATGCTGGGCTTCCCTGTCGCATCAAAAAACTTTCTCCCAGTTCCATACTGCTCCCGGAAATACATGAAGAGCGGTGTTGTAATTCTTTTTGGAAGTCTGTCATCTGGGATTGGGCTAACTTTTGAACTGACGCCAAGGCCTTTGAGACGACGACGTGCATTGTTGGCTTCGCGGATAACCAAGGGTGACAAGCTCTTGACCCACTTCTTGTATTCCTGGTCTCTTATAGGCTTTTGTTCTTCAGCTCTTTTCATGTAGGGCTTGTGTCCAAAATTGTTAGTGAATAATTAGGATAGGGTTAGGAGCCGCCAAATAGATGCGGAAAGACAAACATACAATTTTCACATCCTGCGGCAGGGCCTTCCATTCAACCGCGAGGACGGCAGCTGACGTCTTCTCCTTGTGCATCTGTTCCCCAAACCACAGAGTATACCCACTGCCACCAGGCCTGGGCGGCGGATTTAGTGCCTTCTCCCTCAACTGCTTGATCAAGAGCTTCTTCTTCTGCTCATCTGTGAGTTCCTTCTTCGCAGCTACTTTCTTGACTGGGTTTTTAGCGGCCGCCTTGGGTGTTGCGGACTTTTTAGTAGTTGATCCTGTTTTACCAGCAGCCTCGGCGGTGGCAGTCGCTTTGGTTCTTCCTCCCGCGGATGATTTTGGAGCGGTCTTAGGTGTAGCGGCATCTGCGGTTTTTGTGGTGGGCTTTGCAGCGGCTGCAGAGGCTACAGATCGGCTGGTAACGATGAAAGCGGGGATGATACACGCATTGAGCCCGCGGTTGAGTATCAAGCCGGAGCGAGATAAAGTGAGAAGGCGATGAGTAATAGTACTGGTAATTCCCATTGTTGATGATGTTTCAATTGATGATGGGAATGCGTGGAGTGTTGATGGGATTGGAGAAAAGTGGGACAGTTGGCTTGTGTGGCCTTGGCAAAGGAAAAGTGGGGGTGAGATTTTTCTGCATGATGTATGTAGGACTTGGCAGTCGTTAAACACAACAGGCAAACGTTCCAGGAGCACTGCATGATGATGTATGTACCGGGCGTTGAGGGTAAATACGAAGAATCTGATAAGAGAATCTTGCCGTGAAATAGGTGTGTTTATCTTATCAGATTCTCGGTATTTATGGTTGACCCCCGGTACATTTCAGGATCGTAGAGGAACTACATGTACCGGGTGTTGAGGGTAAATACGAAGAATCTGATAAGAGAATCTTGCTGTGAAATAGGTGTGTTTATCTTATCAGATTCTCGGTATTTATGGTTAACCCCCGGTACTCTAGCCTTTAATTTAGATACATGTATGAGTTTCTAAGGCTAAGTCCATCAATTGGGTATCAATTAAGGTCTTCACGAGATTATTCATAAAAGACCCCTATAGAGTATAGACCTTCTAGAAACCATTCTTCGATCCCTTTTGTGATAAGGTTTTTGCCCACATCCCCAGATCCTATCACCGCAGTGCTCCTAATGTTGGAGTCTACAGAGGGGCCACTTGTAGAATGATAAAATTACCTATATGAGATTAGTTCAATAATTATTCGGCGACCAAGTAAAGTACTGGCTGACGATTCTATGAATCATGTGATCACATATTGGCATGGAGCCTTGAGTACATGTATCCAGTGCGTACTTAAGCCTTCAGATAGAGTATAATTCGGTTAGAAAGTATATGTATGTAGTACATGTAATAGAGCGTATTTACTAACCGTCAATTCTGACAATTGGCGCTTCGCCACTCTCCAAAGCGGAATCCACAAGTGTCAATTTGCGGCTTGCGCATTTCATATCCTTATGGAGGGGAAGTGTCAATTTTGCATTTTGCAACCGTCAATTTCGAAGTCTCAATTGTCAAAAATGACACTCAGTAAATACGCTCTAATAACAAGGAAATTTGGGCCCTGGCCAGTTTACTGGCAACAATACATGTATGTACATGTAGTTAGACCGAGCCAGGGGACCGTCATTAAAGGCTGGCCCATGTTCAGGATTGTTGTCTTCATTTTACGTAGGAAAAACGCAGGAGCTCCCGCTCTCCCCTCCCCCCAACCACAGCTCACACCACCAGAATAAGCAGTATCCAAAGTAATACTAATAATCCTATTAAAGTGCTCCCTTCATAAAAGTTCCATCCATTTTGGCAAGGAGAGGAATAAATCGGTTGGAAGGATGTTCGACAAACTGAGTAACACACAAAAAACATCTACTCAAGCGGGTATCGATGTCGGCAGTCAGTTTTGATGGTGTTTAGATATGGCATGGAGGAGGTAGCTCAAGCGGAAGCGCATGAAATTTGATTTCGTTCTTGAAAGGATTTTTTAGTGGCTTCGTAATCTAGTATTTTAAATTTTCTAACTAGACAACCTTAATAATTTATTTTTGTATATTTCCGTAAATAAAATAAATACATGTAGTTTTTGATAGGATATATATCGGCCGTCATGACTCCATGGATCCAGCCCATTCTCTGCAAAAATAGCAGCTAGCAGCTAGGGCGCAAGCCGGCCCATGCACAACTATTTCGGTCACGAAGTATATTATCTAAATTATTTGATAGAGTTTCCTTGGATTTTAGATCGATCCTAGGGGATTCGTCACCTCGTTCAATCATTAAATAGTTATAAATTTACTCCTAGGGGTGTCACACTGCATATACCTACATGCAGTCTCGTGCCCATACATGTACCTTATTTTTGGTGTGATCGGAAATTTGTACAGCAAAATACATGTAGTCAACAACTACCACCGGCACTACTACTACCACCATCAAAAAGAATACCGGATGTATCGAGTAACGAGACTAATAACCTCCCATGTTTGGAGATTTATGTATTTCCTACCTTTTCTCCTATAAAATATCTGATTTCGAATATTACGTGATCATACCACATATACATGTATGTATACAGTTGATCCGAGATGTTCTTTTAGGAATTTCCGACAAGAGGTACTTGGTTAATATCGATTATTTTAACTACATGTATAAATATCACTTTTTGATAGTAACATGCATATATATATATACATAGCATTTCAACGGAGCTTTCGAGGCACATATAGCTACAATATATAGGCCAAGGTTCAATGCTCGATACAGTACATGATATACATGTTCTTATGTAATCGGTCGACCTAGTAATTCTCAAAGACAAGATACGTCGTAAACCACAGTATTCGTTGTCGAGCCCGAGTTCCTGTCGGTCACTATACAGCAATATATGATCTTGTCGTCCTCCCTTTTTACCTACTTGAATCAAACGGGATTTCCTAGCCATTAAGGCCTCGCAAATCTTCAGTTCCAATTACCTGAAGACTCATATGTACGCGTGCGCGTGAAAATGAAGACATTAGTCGATTTAGATATTTTAACTCTGTAAAAGGGTTTCAACCAATATCCCCACATGTATGCATTAAGTATACCTTAAAGGAACATGTTTCGAGTGATAGTCTATGAAGCGAACATCTCTGATTACAACTTACAGGTTGCCCTAGGCCGTCAATCATTAGCTGATCTAGCATCGTACATATATGACGTCCGCAAGTCGCTGTTAAAGCAACGTGCAACATTCAGAGCCATTCCAAAGAAATCCTTAGTTAGCGAAAATCGCACATCACATCCTTCCCATTCTGCTCAGCTTCTTTCAGGAGTGATTTTTCATGATTACATCCAGAATACCCCTTCCCCGATCAGGAAGAGGGGGTTGTCATGCTCACATATACGCGTGACCATATCCATGTCTCCCTACCTGGCAACCTCAAATTCACACATACATTTTCTATGAACACCTTGTTGGGCACTTCTTCTATTTGGGTGTCGGCAGCTCCACCCCGCGTTACCGCCCCCAATGAAGTCTCAGCTATTTTCCCAGTCTTCGCAGCCGCGATTATCACCGCCGCCGCCTCGCCCTCTCCAACTGTTGGCCGAATGCTCCCTCCGAGATCTACTTCCCCGATCTCATGATATTCGTCCCATACCATCTGCCGAGAGAGATAGAGTCCCCTATTACCAACCATATCTTTCTCAGTATACAAGGCTTAATTACCAGAACTTTAATTACGGTGGCCCCGAGAAGCGCAAGTTTTCACAGGCGATGGACGGGCCAGGACTTCAGCCTAACGGTCTCCACGATCAGATACAGCAAGATCAACATCAGCAGCAAAAGGAAGTGAATTCCCTGCCATGGACAAGTTTGGCATCTACTACGAAAGATACAAACGGTGAACAAAAAAGTGGATTAACTACTCTCATATGCGCAGCAGAGTCCTCCCCCGAGGCTTCGACTACAACACCCGATCCCCGATCCTCTATAATTCCAGCAACTGGAAAGATAGAACAAAAAGCAACCTCGATCTGCAGCGCCTCCTCATCTTGCTGTGATGACGATGATTGTTCCTCGAAATGCGAGGACGAGGACTGTGACGCTCCTGCATGCGAAGATTGCACGGCTTGCGAGATAGTTCCCCAGTTTTGCGATTCTGAATCTTGCCTTGAACAAAGCTCCTCCTGCCCAGAGGATGCTTCTTGTGTTCAGAAGATTATATGTGCTAAAGATGACTGCGAGGTCACAAGCTGCCATCCTTCGGACTGCGTGTTTGGTAATGGTGACATCCCGGGGTTCGATGTCCCTCTATGGAGCGTGCCGCTAGGAGGATTTGCGCACCAGCAACCTCAGAATCACAATCGTAATCAAGATCGGAATCAGCACCAGAATCAGCACCAGAGTGGCAGCGTTGAACCAAATCTTTTGTCTCTGGATTACGGTAATCCTGACCAATTGCAAGATTTACAACTTCACTACCCTTTACCAGCGCAACAATTGATCCATTATCCCATTTCACAACCAAACCTTGCATCAGAACCCTCGGAATCATCTCGCTCCTCATCTGCATTCCTTGAACCCTACAATGAATTTTCCTCCACTTTCGATCACGATTATGCTGCACCTTCAAAGCGTCGTCGGGTCTCTCAAACTACCCCCATCACTTCACCCGCTTATGAGTACCCCTCGAAGCCAAGTACACCGTTCAGTACCGCCGAACCCGTACAAAACTGGCCAAACTACAACCCCACAAACAATGAAAATTGGAATAATGGAATGTTATTCAACACTAATCCCGCCAACAGCAATAACTTAATGGATCTGAACGACTGTCACTGGGATGGCTGCAACTTCCATTTCGCTTCAGAGGTTGACTTTCAGATGCATCTATCCACCCACCTTGGTGAGTTGACTCCAGAACAGTGTTTATGGGATGCATGCGGGACCAGTGTCGATGGTCTTGAAGATTTGAAGGAGCATCTAGCAGTGCATTTGCTACCGCCGGATGTAGACTCATCTACCAGAACCTCCCCTGCACCGACCATCGATGACGGGGGGCCGAAGCGGTGCGAGTGGCTGGTCAGTACTGGCAAGAATGTCAGTAGCAGTGGGGAAGAAGAATTAGTGAGATGCGGGAAAACATTTGCATCCGCAGAGGAACTGCAAAAACATGCAAAAGACGAACATATTGCCATACTCAAGAAAAAGACAGGACATTTCTGCGGATGGGCAGATTGCTCCCGGCGGAATAGGCCATTTAGTCAAAAAGGAAAGGTTGAGAGACATTTACAAACACATACCGGATGTAGGTTGAAGTGAATCCCATTACTATATATCAAATAGGAACAAGCGCTTCTACTAGCACAAAGTTAATAAGACCGTCAATTGACGCTTGAGGCTTTGGAGAGGAGCATTTCAACTTATTCTTGAGATTTGTGCACAACTAAGCTCGTCAGAAGAAATGAGATTAGTGCTAATATGATGATGAATGGGGTAACAGTCAAAAGCTGCAAATGCACGTTTTGCAATAAGGAGTTTTCTGCTGCACAGGCATTACAACAACATATCAGAACACATACCGGAGAGAAGCCATACAAGTGTGATGTAAGCTTTCTCCTCTCCGATACCCCTCCTCAAGTCTCTTTAGATATATACCCGCAATATTATCGCATCGCTTCCCATGCTCTACATACCCCGCATTTACGAATATATACACGGGCCGATCCAAGCCATACCTTGGTTTCTCACTTGGAATTTGGATTTGTACATATCTTTCATGTCCCCTTTAACTGGCTTACGGAAAAATTTCGATTTTGCAGGTCTGTTTCAAAGAATTCGCTCAGGGCTCGGCCTTGACGATGCATAAGAGAGTACATACCGGGGATAGACCTTTGAAGTGTGAATTTCCGGGCTGCGGAAAAAGGTTCTCCGAAAGTAGCAATTTAAGCAAACATCGCAAGAGTGGGTTATTTGGCTCTATCTATTTTTTCTTTCTCTCATTATTTTGACAGCAATCGGAGGGTTTTTGGCGGTATTTACTAACTTATGCCTCCCGCAGCACATCTATCGGTTGGACAGCATCGATGCGGCTTTGCTGGTTGTGAGAGGACTTTTCACAGGCTTGGTACGTTGTCCTTGACCCAATCTGGCATGCCCCTTCCCCTTTTCTCTACTTTATTCTTTGGAAGGTGATTAAACAATGTACCTGATGAATAATTGAGCGGCGCAAATTCCAATGAAGGGTTTGGGGATTTGCAACTACGATTGCGCGTCTACTACTGGGTTGTACCCTCCCTCGCTGGATATCAAACCCTTCATTGGCTATGCCCGTATCTTTTCGTTCATTACCAACTATGTTACGTCACAATCGTGGTGAAGAGTCTGGCGAACATCCTATGCCAAGACGCCCGCCATGTTGGGTGGATGATTCTACCCAAGTTATGTGCCTAAAAGAGGGGTTAATATTGGTATTTTCCACAGCGATGATCCAATTCCCCCCTTAAGGACTTGAAGGCATACCACCCAAATGTGAGATGAGCGTGGGGGGATCATGTTGATTGGTATCCAATATGAGCCTACCTTTCTTTACATGGGATATTCATCATACTCTCCATCACGATTGGACATCGCAATCTCGATATAAGCCTATTTTGGGGGATGTACTATTGCATCTTCCCAGGTGGCGGCGAATAAGTTGGGATGGGATGAGAATACCTTGTTTTCTGCATCGAGATCCATTATGCTTATATCGGGGTTGCGATGTGCCGCGCAGAGAAAAAGCAAACTATTCCGACTCTGTCTTTCCGCGGAGCCATGTTTGGTATCAATTTGGAAGTTACCGTATTTTTGCTGACTTGATTCATAGACCAGATGAAGCGTCATCAGAAAGTCCATGGTAACTTCGTTTCTCTCACTTCCAACGATCACAACGACAATAACCCACTCCCGGAGGAATCAGACTCACTCAACAACTTTCTACTACAGCCTCATCCTACATAAAATCAACAGAACATGATCTCATAAATCGATCCGATATTCCTTCTCATACAACCTTCCTTCTTTTCTTGGCAACTGGGCTATATGGGTTTTGGCGTTCGCTGGCGCATTAAAATTGCTTCAAAGGTTTTTGGATGTTTAAACGTTTATGACTTTCTTTCTTCATTTAAATGGGGAGCACGTAATGGGCACTTTGCACAACTGGAAATACACATCTATTACACGGAGTACGTGTGGATAACAGCGTGCTAATGAGCAGATCAATTATAAACAGACTCCATTATATTTTTTTCAATAGACAAACGGGTTCTTTGAGTAAATTCGTCAGGAGGGAAAAAGAAATGGGATTTATTTTGTACATTTTGTTTTTCTGGGAGGAGGACAACTCCGATCTGCTCCCGATAAGGGACTTTCCCCTGAACTAGAGCTATCTATCTTCTTTTGTTATTCTTGCTTGATCAACTTCGTAAGCCCGAAGGTATGGCGTCGTCAGCTATCGTGAGTACCTCGTATGCAATATTGATGTGAACTGATATACATATAGGTGGTGTCTGAGCCTTATTGCACATGACTACTAACTTGCTTGATATCCTGGGTAATTTCTCCGTCAGCCTTGCTATTTCTCGGGAGGGTTTATTTATTTATTTCCGCCGTTCCGGTTTACCTGTCACATCATAAAATTTGTCTGATATTGAAAAAGGAAAAAAAATATTAAGTGATGGTTTTGATATTGCAACCAGTCTCGTAAAGGTTAGGCTTGAGTAGCCGAGTTTCAGCTAGCTTTCTCTTGTCAGAGTCTTGTGCTTGCATTTATTTCCCCCACATTCCCCCTTTCTGATTTCTTTTTTTCGTTTCTTCGATTGTAGGCTTTGGGGGGGGCGGGGGGGGCGCAGATCTTACATGCTGTGCTGCTGTCTGCTGTTGTGGGTGTGTGAAAGCCAACAAGAACATTTCTTTTCCCCCCTTTTTTCTTCTTCCTCTTTTCTTTTTGTGATTTCCAAGGCAGGAACTGCTGGCCACGCTGACAAGTGATGGATGGGATGGACTCAAACACGATGGCACGATGGATGAGAGTGAGGATGTTAGTGGTAGAGGTGTGCTTATTGCATAGACAGCATAGCTCTTTGGATAGATAGAGTAACGTACATGAAATTTGTATGTATGTATAGTAAGGTGTACTATTCAGAGTGGGTACATGTGGTTCATATATAATTATCACCGAATGTCTTTCCGCCATAATGGTCCACATGCGCTGGGGCTTTAAGCGCTGATACGTGTATTTATCGAAGAGATAGATATCTGTATTGTACATGTATGTATGTATCTATATACATGTAGTTCCTATCGCGAGTTGTTTTACTTCTTTGCTTTTGAGGGATATTCAAAACGCACACTTGAATTGCGTACTTTACTCTACTCGCACTTGTACATTAACCAATACATGTACATATACTTTACATTGTAGCAAGAAATAGAGAGAGCCATCCTTCTTCCCCGCTTCTTCCTTGGTTTTTGAAACCAACCTCCTCTTTTTACGTGACAACCGTTCTCACACACCAAAAACCCCCACCGTTCCGGCTTCATGTCGGTCGCCCACATGTCACTAAGGAGGGCCCTCTTCGAGGCGCTCGACCTTAGCTCGCTCGACAAGACCATTGGCCTTCCAGAGCTCACCCACACCCTCTCTGTTGAGGTTGAAAGGACAATCGGAAACAGAGACCACCGCGAAAGCATTCAAACGATGACCCTCCTCTTGTTAGGAGTTATTCATCAAAACAAACAGCTCACCGAAGCAGTCTCCAAACTAGGAGATGACATCACCTCCCTGAGGGAGTCAATCGCAGCCCCCAAAGCTGCTCCCATCCCCTCAGACCCCCTAATCGTTCAAAAACTGGACACCCTCATCGGGAGAACCAGCCTCCCCCCTCCCACACCCCAGGCCCCACACAGACCTACCCCGCCCGCCAAGCCTGCCCAACCGAGGGCAACCCCCATGTATGCACAAGTGGTTCGATCCACTCCCAACCCACCCAACCCCCCCAGCAAGAAGACAGCCAAGGCAGCCGTAGCCTCGGCCCCAGGATCCGCCCCGAAGGCGAAGCCCCTACCGTCTGCCCACCGCCGCTTCTTCGCCACCAGGACAACCCCCAGTCCCATCGCCAATGCCGAAAGGCTATCGGCAACCCTCCCCCGCCTCTTCGGTCAAGCCCTAGCCCGAAGCCACCAAGTCGCCCCCGTCACCTCCCTCACCGTCACCATCAACAACAGAGGCACAGTCTCTGTTACCGCTCCCCCCACCGTCCCATCAACGGTCTACACACCCTTCTTCGAGGCCCTCACCACGATCCTAAACGTGGAGGTAGCCTCCCCAGAAAACCCCTACACCACCTTCCGCCCCGCTCCCACCAACGTCGATCTCGCCATCCATGGCGTCCCCCTCTACGAGCTCCCCAACCAGGAATGCCTAGAGGAGATCCTGCCCTCCGCACTTAAACTAGCCGTTGGCATCACCCCCTCTGCCGTCCGTTTCCTAAACACGGACGAAACCTCCCGCTCCTCCAAGGCCACCACCTCTGTCATCGTCTCCGTGACGGCGGAAGAGGCAGCAACCATTGGAACCACCATCCGCCTCTTCTCCCGCCCCAGACGCTGCAACGTCATGTGGCGAGCATCCTCCACCACCCAATGCAGGAACTGCTGCAAGCTAGGCCACGCCACCCAGGGATGCAGGTCCCCCATCGCCTGCCCCCTGTGCACCCTCCCCCACAAGCTCCAAGACCACCGCTGCCCAGTTGCCACGTGCAGGGGAGCATCGGCACCTCTTGAAAACTGTTGCGAAATCTCTCCCGCCAAGTGCATCAACTGCAACGGGCCCCACCGCTCCTTCACTCCAGCCTGTCCCAGCAGGAAACCCACCACTCCTCCAACCCCCCCCAACCCCCAGACCGCGATGGAAATCTCATAAAAACACCGCGCCACACCACCACTACCTCCAGGAGACTAGGTTCTCGGAGGCCCCATTAAGGATTTTCCCCCTTTTCATAATTTTCTTTTGTCTCTGTAATCTTTTTATAGGCGGAAAAACAGTCGGTCGGGGATAGGTCTTTACGCCATAGTTTATACTTTATGCGATTCTTTGTACCTAGAAACAATAGAGCTTGATTAAAAAAAAAAAAAAAAGAAATAGAGAGAGCATGTAAATGACAGGCTGTGGGAGCTGGGCATACTATCATCCCAGTCTATCAATTAGTAAGTCTATATTAGGTAGCACCGTAGAGTAACAACTTAGAATGTAGTCGAGCTGCTTCTATGCTTCCTTCCACGGATCCAAATAGCCATGATATGCCGTCCCTGCCAAATTAAACCTCCGATTACTTGTAACCATTCCCTCGCCTGAAAAGAAAAGAAGGGAAAGCCCCCCCCCCAAAAAAAATAAAAATAAGAAAAAGCTAGAAAAAATAAATTGTCCTTCGGCCGGAGGAAACGAGATCGTGCAAGGGCCATCCATCTAGCTGCCTTACTTTCGTGCAGCAGCGGGGAGGGCGTTGAGTGGGCATGGGGTGGTTGCGGATATTATTCCTTGGTATCCATCACTGTCTCGGGGAAGCGGGCACTCCTTTCGCCTGGGCCCAGATTCCCGCCCCCGCGTTCAAAGTTTGAAAAGAAGACTTTTCAGACTCATGCGCTGCAGAGATTGACGTTCCTTGGCAAGCTGGAGAGCTGGGTTTCGTCTGATTTGATTTTCTGATACCTATCTGGGTAAAACGTGCACCACTAGGACCACGAAACAAAATATCTCGATAAGAAAATCGTTGAAGAGCCCAAATGTGCGCACAACCTATGGGCCTCTGTGGGGGTACGACGAAGCAGTCCATGTCCTGCCAAAGGAGCATGCTTTCCTCGCGCGGCGCTCAAGCTTTATCTGCCTAAATGCAAGAGAGTTCATCCGATCAATATCGTATTGGACAGTTCAGACGCATAGGACGTTCTACCGTTCTCTCTCTCTGTGGGTGTATAGGGACATAAAGCAGTACGTAAAGTAGCAAGGCTATATACGCCTCTATTAAAGGACGATACCTACATGTTAGGTACAATTAGGTTGTAAGTACTGATGGCACCAGCAACCGCTCACTGGCTGTTTGTAATCGAGTAAAAAAAAAAAAAAAACTTTCGTTTTGTAACGTTTTGATTTAGAGAACAAATCTCGCGCATTGACTTGGATCTGTGGCGTGGAGGAGGGAGAGAGAGAACGGGTAGTTTCTGTTATTTATTTAGAGCAATACGTATGTATGTAGTAGGGCTGAATGACCGCTCTGCTGGTGTTGGTATAGCCGTGTGAGAATAATAAAATGTCTCCACCCTATTGAGTTTGAATGCCGGGCATGCAGGCAGATCACTCAACGGCATAATAAATATCTATGTAGGCAGGAACCATATGACACCTAACCATTTTATGTCTATACGTGTACTAGGGTGTAGCGAAAAGTGATCAGAATCTGATAAGACAAATACACGTATTCACCGCAACATTCACTTATCAGATTCTGATCACTTACCCTCAACACCCGGTACATAATACACCAGCAAACCCGCTATATTTACAGACTGTAGCTACGATAGCAGTCCGGAGATCAAAGAAAACATATTTCCTGTTCTTGGCTTCTAGTTATACGACCTTCCCCCTATTTCCGAGGAGGTAGTATTTTCAGTGGGATTTCCGGTGAGATTTCCGGTAGATTTCCGCAGGGTCCTTTCCCCAGGTAGCGCTAAGAGTAGCGCTAGAGTAACGGATTGGATTTGTGTTGCTTGCTTTCAAGCATCATGAATCAAACCGAGAGAACAGACATCAGAATCCCTGTCCACATCATTCGCATTTGATACAACTGGCGAAAGAAGAAAAAAATAGAAAGGGCAAAAGAAAAAATGAATAGGAATTTTGCGTAATCAAAACGAGTTATTAGTAGCAACATCAAAGACTCCGTCCTCAACTACTATAATTAGTATCCCACAAAATGATATACTTTCATCTCAGTTTTCCGTGAGAGTCGGTGCAGAGATTACGAGGCGCTCTATGGAGCTTGACGGAAGAGCACGATTTCCGATTGCTTGAAGTAACGTCTTGCGTCTGTGTGCCATTTGTTAGTTGTTTTATCCAGCCACAACCTCCCCATTACCAATACACTGGAGCCCGGCCTGGAATTCAAAGGCTTGTGTACCCCCACGCCAAGAGGTCTCTCGCTTAGGTGTAAAACGGGGAAAAAAGAAGGAAGCACCAAAAGAAAACAAAATGGTGCAAGGAATCTGGTCAGTGAGAAAACAAACCTTCATCGATCAGTACTAAGCTTAGATAGTACCGGGTTGAGTACTTCTTGTTGACTTCGCGAAATGTGGGGGTCAAGTCAAACCCGCCAAGAAAAAGACGAATTGGAATAGTTTCGCCTACGATAGATGTAGCGTCAGCGATCGTGTTCAGAATCGGTAATAAGCTGCATAATGTGTAGGTTATGGCAATTACCTCGGGAAGGCGATCCATCCATAATCTAGATAATATATTAGATTCGGTGTGTTGAGTAAAATAGAGCACATGGAATGTGGATTCACCTCAAACCTGACAAGTGTTTCGCTTTCATTGTACTGATTTGGTGCTGTCCCTGTAGTTTCCCTGCGAATAATGGATAACTCCATATGTTTAATCTTGAGTCGAACCAAAAGAAAATATATACGCCCGACAATGACATCTTTTAAATGATATTTCGACTTAGAATATTCGAACTCGATGTGAAGGCAGTCTTCGATTCCAACATCCATCTTGATCGAACTATTACTTTCTGGGGGCATGCGGTACGAGTATACCCAAATATCCTTTTCACGGATCACATCTGCCATCCTCCGCGAGACAGTGACCCGGATAAAGTAGCGAAGCTTGACATTGATGCCATTGTAGGACTCATATTGCTTCTCGACATTCTTGAATTCGAAATCGAATGTTTGTGGATGTTGGAGATCACCGGGGGCAGCAAGCTCTTGTCCTAATGATAGAAACTCGTAGTGGTTTCCACGATCAAAGAACATCTCTGAATTAAACACCCATAGATTCAGCACACGGTTCTACTAATGAGATTTGAAATAGAATGCGCAAGCTCCGCATCGTGGGTGGAGGAAGGATACCCAACCTATTGTTCCGATGAATTGCACTTTGATGCCCGTATGTTCCAAACGCTTTCCATCTTTTGGCCGAATTGTCACTGCCCCCTTTACAGATTCGCCATCCTGGTATAGAGGGCATTTCTCTCGTCTATTCTTATCCAACTTGACATCTACCATCTGCCGGCTATCATCCCCATCATCAAGCCGAATGTCGATGTCCAGAGGAGTTGAGAAGAAGTAAGACATGGTAATTGAAGATATAAATTGTGGTCAGAGCAGAGATAGATGGATGTTTGAATCTGTTGCTGTTGCAATGATGCTGTCACTGCTCTGGTTGACACCTTCCAACAGCTGTTCCTAGTCGTCCGAGGGATTTTTTTTTCCGCAAGCCGTAGGGGTATGAGATTTCGATTCTGTGCAGAGTCGATGATACGCGGTACGATGGCGGTGATGTCGTGTGTCTCCGTGTGCAGTCACCTTAATGCTAGTATGTGAATAGCCGTCCCGGCAAATTTCCTGAGTTGGCAGTCGTAGCTGTGTTTGTGTCCGGAAAGGGTGATTTTGGTCCGGGTAACCTTTTTGTATAACTTACTCTAGACGTACGTGTCATACCTGCATATTGCTCTCACCCACATGCCAAGTGACACCCCATTGTGGGGATAAACTAGCCCACCCATCCATCCCTTACCAGATTTGAGACCCGGTACACCACGACACACATGTACCTGGGAGCGGACCCTTGGAGTTACCCTCCCCTCTTGTTCGCTCCACCACCACCAACTACGCGCTTGGGGCGACTAGAAAGGACGTACATGTACTGCTTGGGATGGTCTTGCAGACCGGCGGGTACTCGATATATAGAGCATGTGCACTACTCTACGACTCTACATGTATGTACCGATGGACATATCATTAGTATCAAGCAAATGAGAGTACTACGCACATACATGTAATGAGAGAAATCTCTTCTCTGGAATACACTCTACTTATAATCAGTTAGATATCTCAATAGGCATCCCTAGCTACTCTTTAGGTGACGTCATTTACTCAGGGTCCAGTCCAGCTGTTTTGAAAATTCTACTATGTAGATGTCTAGGACCCTGGGTAGAAATTTCTGGTTGAGATTATCTGGCTGCTCAGGGATCTGCAGATGTTCCAGGTTGACATCAATGGGATCAACTTCAGCTGCGGTGGTTCGGGGCCCTATATTGCCGACATACATACGTATGTACCTACAACGATATCTCTGGTTCGCATATTTGAAACTCGTTGAGTAGTCCGGTCCCACATCATGTATGTTCTTCAGACGTATGTATTGCGTCGGCGAGTGTGCACCAGTGACTTCAAGCCGTATGGACAGAACCAGCTTAGAGTATGTACTTACAGTACTGTATGTATGTATGTGCAACACAAAGAGGAGCTTTTAACTTGATTTATGGAGGAAGGCCTGTGTTTTAGTGTATGCACCCCAGGATTTGCATGCAAGGTAGCTGCGGCCAACTTAAGAAGCCAGATGAGCTGAAGTAAGATGGGGGCGTTGAGGCCAGAATGTGAACCACTTCTGAAGGGCCTTCGACAGGGCTTGCGAAAAACCCTTCACACGGGTCTGTCCAGTGGGGACCAGGGCCATCGAGTGACGCTCAAGCAACCGGAGAATCCAGTAGGTCGGTTTACGCCTCCGGTTGATTTCACAGGTAATGATCGAGTTGCCAAACCTGGTAGCCAACTCCTTGTATAATTTCTTCTCTAATAGGCCATCAAACTGATTTCCGATCGGCTCACTCACCCTGCCCTCAATTACTAAAGGGTATTCTTCTGTAGGCCTACAGATACTAGTCCCCCCACAGTTTTTCTGCAGCAGGGATAGGTAATCCCACGGTTCTGACCGAGCACCTCCAATCCAATGTCGCGTTGTTCTCCTTGGGCGTCTTCCAGAAACACCCAACTGAACCAGGGGAGAAAATGGTTTTGACAATGCCACGGGACAGGAGAAGGTCAGGTTGAAGAGAGGCAGAACCAGAATCCTATCGACACTGACGTTTGATCCGTCATCATACATTTGCAGTAACTCAGACATCAGACTTCATGTCGCGCGCGAGGCTCAACAGCGTGGATCACACAGAAAGCCCCACGAGTTAACTGCTATTCTGCGTGCACTGCATATGTAGAGGCATGTAATACATTACATTGGGATGGATGGCACAGCAGAGTACTCTCAATAGGTACTTTATGGGTGAAAGCTGAGCTTTGTGCAATAGGTACATGTGTTGCCTGCTGCTAAAGTAGAGCGTTACTCTTACAGTAGGCGCTATCGGCCAGTCAAGGAGTGCATCACCTAACAATTCTTGTCTGCTGAGACTGCTGCAACCCAATAAAAAATAACCCCCAAGTATAATCCTTGCTCCCTCCCGTGCTGTTCCCCCACGCTTTTTTGTTCCATCCACTCCACAACGTCTCCCTGTCCAGTATGTACAAAGTTCCTTGAGGAAACTTTCTTTCACTCCGAGTCCCGCTCTCTTTTGATTTGCTTCGTGATTCCGCACTACCCATTTGCAGGTTACCTCTTAGAGTGAGTTATTATTGAAATTTGGACCTGTCGTTTTTCTCCCCCTCTCGCAGTATGTACTCGCAGCAGGTAACAAGTACCCGAAAATGCACGTCCTAATCTGCAATTTCCATTGGAGTAGAAGTCAAAAATACACCAAAAACTTGCAGCTGCATATTCGGGTACTTCATGCCTGTCGTGAGTACTAGAGTAGAGGAGATGAAAATGTATCTCCGTTAATTACTGCGCCCAGCGAGATGCCTCCGACTACCTAGTACCTACCGCGCCCGCTCACCTACCTACTGCAAAAGCCGCAAAGAGGAACCCCCGGTGGCGTGCGGGGTTGAGAGAGGAGGGGGTTGAGGGAGTTGATGTAGGGAATGGAAAAAGCTGCGAGTTCGTACATACGGCATTTCCGCTTAGACCGGCGGGACCTGGGTGGGAACACTGCGAGTCGGAGTCCTGAGCCCGGGCTCTCTGGAGTTGTTTTTTTTTTCCCTTCCACTTACCACTAACTTACCAAGCTGGCTGTACTCTAGCAACTTGCTTTTTTTTCCCGCGTGACTAGCGAGACAACCTACTACGTACATGAGGGAATCACCCAGGATCAAGACAGGTTGGTGAAGGAGGTTGAGTGGCACTGGCACTGAGTGGCCAGCTAACCCAAATGAACATATTCATCCTACCAGGCACCATCTACAAGTATTTAAAGCTTCAGACAGCCCGCCGGTTTTGGGGGATCCTTAGTTATACGCTAAGCAAATCAAATCAATCAACAATTCAAAATCTACCCAGCCATTGCATCATATCTGCTCTTCCTATATAAGCATTGCTTTCGCAATTCAACCTCCTTCACCCATTCCTCAGTTCTCTCTTCCTTCTTAAACTTGACCCTTTTATCAGAAACCAGTTCACCACTACTCACATCAAAATCCTCAACATGCTCACTTGCGGCGATAGATCTGGTTCAGTTATTTCGCCAAAGCCATCTGCTGCACACCTCCTAGGGAATATCCATTCGGTGACAACTGAGCAGCAAGTTCGTCATATTTGGATTATCACCGGCCCTGCCGGCTGTGGGAAATCAACGGTTGCCCAATTTATAGCAAAGCAGCTCAATCTTCGCTTCATTGAAGGGGATGATGTCAGTAGACTTTATTTTCAATAATCCTGGTGTAATATCTAGCTAATAAGTCTTCTACAGTTCCACCCTAAATCAAATGTTGAGAAGATGGCGAACGGTATTCCCTTGACCGACGACGACCGTTGGGATTGGCTTGAAACTCTACGGAACAAGGCCGTCGAGGAACTTGAACAAGGAGCCGAGGGCTGTGTTGTCACCTGCTCCTGCCTCAAGCGCAGATATCGCGATGTCATTCGAATTGCTGGTCGGGAAGCGGACGATGTTGCCGTTCGCTTTGTCTACTTGGCAGCTAGCGAAGAGCTATTGCTCTCCCGGGTCCGCGCCCGCAAGGACCACTTCATGAAGGACGACATGGTCCACAGCCAGTTTACCGCCCTCGAAGAACCAGACGAAACCGAGGTGGACGTTGTTCATGTTGATGTCAGCGGTACTCCTTCACAAGTACAAAGTCTGGCGCTGCAAAAGGTTCAGGAATGCATGGAATCGGATTAGAAGTTGGCTTTTTTTTCTCTTTCCTTTTTTCTTTCGTTGATGGGGTTTAAGGGTTGTATTTATCATGTTTCGTTTTTCTGTTATTTCCTACTTTGGGCGTGGTTCCTATGTCCTATAAAGCAGCGTTTGCATTTTGTCTACTTTTTGGGAGTGGTCCTGGTGTTCTTCATATTTATTAATGGATTTGTATTCACAGTTCGCATTTTAGGGGTCAGACTTCACGGTTGAATTAGGGAGTAAAATAAGCTGTTTTTCTTCTTTTCTTTTTTTGGTCTTTGGTTTTCTTTATCATAAATCGATGATATTTCTCTCTCTAAATAATGCATGCATGTTATTGTACTACCTACATTCTGTAATTCACCCAAAATGAGATGATCAATTGATCCGACCAAAAGAAATTTTAGAGATTAAACTGTGGGGTACACATGTATCGTTATCGACACATGCGTGGATAAAAATCTAGGGTTCTCTCGGGGAAGCGGTTTGTCACTCCGTTTGAGTTGAAGTATTGATAGGTAGATCGTCATCACGTCCAATTCTGAATAGGACGGAGCTGAGCCCCGGTAACTGTTGAACGACATGTAAGCAACTACCTATGTATGCCTATTAATTCCCCTGTGACGTTGATATCAAATAAAACCGTAAGATACGATAGATACTTAGACACCTATCGGTTGGCATTGCAAAAGAGACCCCCCTTCTCCTCAAAATAGTTGCTCAGTCAAACACTCCAATCGATATGCGTCGCGTCCGGAAAAATGAAATAGAGACGCAAGATGCACGCCAACGTCGAAGTAACAAGCGCTCGCTGCGGATCAAAATTACAACGCAGTACCCCCCACGAATGTATGGACAGGGGTCCATTTTTGGGGCCAATAGTTGTTCGTGTGGGGTACGGGTGATTGGCATCAAGTTAGAAGATGGAAATTTCTTGCGAGTGATCCTCTAAAGTAGGGATGATGGGATTTTCGTGCATTGCATAAAAAAAGGAAGTGAGAAAAAAAAGTATGTTGAGTAACTACAAGGTACATACATGGTACATAGTCTAAGGTGCTCTGCATACCTGAACTCTCCTGCCTCTAAGAAGTGTGAGGCGAACCGCTTGCATAGTGCTGGTCAGCTGGCCACAAGAAGGGTAGATATTGGAGCCGTTTGAATTGCGTTGAGCTTCTACAATTGAGGTTCGCCACGATACAAGTCCTGTTTGTAATCCAGGCACGAGATATCAAACGAGGCTGACTGACGAAGTTTACCACGAGACCAGTTTTAAGACTGTTCGCGGTATGCGAAGCCGGAAAAGTCCAACAAAACCGAAACGATTGCCAAGGTCATCTTAAAGCTCGAGCCCCCACCTCGATTTGTAGCCAATGGTGTCTATAATCTTGGTAAAGAAAAATGTCCCCGCAGAAAAACGGCCTAGAATCTGGAGGCTCTGGTTTATCCCAACGTCATCCTCTTTGATTTTCATTTACTTGTGACTGCGGTTGTATTCTTTCAACTCAACCGAGTGATTATCTATGATTGTGCAAAGGTTAATATTAAACATACTATTTCGAGCTCAAGGGTCCACGAAAACAACCTTGCCCCACAAAGCAAAAAATGATGCCCCCGATAATAAAAGCCAGCTACAAAAACACTTAATCTATTTTCATAACTATAGATATGCTCCGAAGCTACTATATAGATAGAATTAAGCTATATTACCATCAACAAACATGCTTAAAACATTACTCTTCGCAATGATATCCTCGCATCTAAAATAAAAAAAACCATCGATTTACCGTGTCTCATTAAATTCCACCATCTTGAATAGGTCCACTTAACGGATGGGCTGATTATTTCAACCTGGCCATCATTAACTCAGGCTCCTCAAGGAAGGACTTCACCAGGGCTGCCATTCTTGCCATAGTTGCACCATCAACTACGCGGTGGTCCGCCGACCATGAAACGTTAATGATTGTTTTGGGGACTACAGTGCCATTATTGTCAAAGGCAGGAATCGTCTGCGCGCGGCCCATACCCAGAATAGCCACCTCGCTGGGAACAATCACTGGGGCCACAACTGTACCCCCGATGTTTCCAATATTGCTCACGGTGATTGTTCCGCCTTGCAAATCAGCTGGGGAGAGCTTTCCTTCAGCTCCAGCTGCTTGGAGTCTTCTTAACTCAGCTGCGATCTCCAAAATGCTCAGACTTCTGACGTTCTTTATGTTTGGTACAATAAGGCCAATAGGCGTATCCAGAGCAACTCCAATGTTGTGTTGGGGGCGTAATACTAGTTGCGGTTTCTCGTCGTCAGTATCAAGGCGGCTGTTGATGATAGGGTAGGATTCGAGGGCTTGAGAAACGGCCTTGATGATAAAGGGCATGTAAGATATTTTATGCACCACCGAATCTTTACTCAGAGATGTGTTGATGACGGTTCGAGCTCGCACAAGAGGATCTAGATGAATCTCGTCGGAGTAAAGAAAATGTGGAATCGACAAGCTTTTGGTCATTGTCTTAAACATCATGGTTTGAATAGGTGTAAGAGCCACCTTCTGTTCTTCAGTCACTGGAACCGTCCTAGGGATATCAGCCATTGGCGGTGGCAGTTCTCCAGAATCCCGACGCTTCTTGAATGCCACGACATCTTCTTTCAGCACCCGTCCATCCTTTCCGGTGCCCGAAACCTGAGTTATGTCAACACCGTGCTCCTTCGCCGAATGCCTTACTGCTGGTGTTGCGACTGACGCATGTCTTCCCGAAGGCTGTGTTGGGATTGCTTCATGCGACGACTGATGTGGTTCTGCTGTCTTTGTTTCAGAGATAGCTTCAAGTTCAGCTGACCCAAGTTGTGATGTGTCGTTTATTTCTCCTTGAATATCGATATCAACAAGTGGCTAGGTTTGAGGGAAACGTATTAGCTAGCTAATCAATTAGGAAAATATAAGAGAACCAAACACCTTTCCAACTATCGCCATATCCCCTGCTTCGTAGTGGAGCCTTTTAATCACACCATCGAATCGCGAAGTGATCTATTAAGATAGTAATATTAGAAATACATCCGATATCGTAGAACCCCTGCAGGATATAACCAAAGAATTTTCTTACTTCTACCGAAGCCTTATCACTCTGGACCTCGCATAGCTTATCGAATTGCTCTACCCTTGCTCCCGCCTCAACGAACCATTGTATAACCTCACATTCTCGTATTCCTATATAGACACACTCATTATCACCAAAGAAATTCAAAAACAACAAACAATTCTGTAGAAACAAAGCTACAAGAACGGATGGACAAACCTTCACCGATATCCGCCAATAGAAATGGTTTTACCTCTTGCAATCTCATAGATGAACTGAACTTTCTGATAGTCAATGACTGCGGTAATAGCCTTCGACGCCGTAGTAGCTGCATGGATAACTGAGGCCTAGCCATGGTATTAAAGCCAGTGATGACATTGATGCTTAAGGGGGGTGTCCGGACCGATTTGAGGGCGTAACTTAATTTCATCTCAGCGAAGAAGAGATGAAGTAAATGAAAAATTGATATAGTTGTATGAAGGGATGATACACGAGTGCCTTCTTCGATACTTGTAGGAGTTGGAAGAATGGTCCTCAATGGTAACGGCGGGGTTTGTTATAGAAGCCGCTTCTAGCCGGTTGACTACCGATAGCTTTTTGTGGGGGATGCAGGCACTGTTACAGGTGCATGACCTAGCTTTTGAATAAATACCCGAAGCCACGTGAGAGCATCTTCGGTCTGTTTAGTTGTTACGGTTTTTTTATATTGAGCTTTTTCTATTCTGTTCTCTTAAAATGTGAGAGGTTGGAGGAATGGAGGACAGCTGTAGCTTTTCTGCCTACATAAAATCTTACTTCTCTGCCTCAAGGGGTAAATACATGCACCCAGCGGAACAAAACGGAGGAACAGGAAATTAATTTAGAAAATGAAGCCTGACAAAAAAACCCAGAAGCAGAACAAAACAGCATAATAAAATACCCCCAAATTAGAAGAAAGAAGATTTCCGCTCCGGCCCGACACCAACTGTACACCCACAATGATGAGATAAGAAGAAACTAAAAGAACAAAATTGTCAAATGTACGCCGTGATGTGCCCACTTACTGCCATACTGTCCACAGAGGTAAAAGGATAATGTAGAACAGATAACATATAAACCCACTAGTAAAGAAAAATAAAGAAATGAATAAAGGGGAGAATATCACTCGGCCCATAGTGGACGAATATGATAGGTAGTTTGGATGGAGCGAGAAGGAGACAGAGGGAACGCAAACAGCAGCAAAATGACCCTGTCCTATTTAAACACAAAAAGGCCGTTTCACATTCAACAATCACACCTGCATTAATCGTATTAATCGCCATTCTGTCTGGCCGCACCCTCTGTGCTTTGCGCCAATTTCCCGAAGAACTCGGCCAGCGATTCCCAAGGCTTCTCATGATGAGGCCAAAAACGCCAGGCAATGTACCTAAAAATTATTAGTTACATTACCAGACTATTTGATAATGAACTTACCAGAGGTCTCTGTACTCTGTTGTCCCTTTTTTCTCGATGGTATTGATAAATTTCCCTACGGCAAGAAGTCCTTCTTTCAAAACTTTAAGTCTCATATTCTTGTCGAGCTTCTTTACGTTCTCCAGCTCTCTTAGTTTGCTACGAACAGGCCGTAGTTTTTTCTGCAATGTCTTAGCTCTAGATTTGTAGACAATATTGTTACTAGGAATCCTTACCCTAGCCGCAAATTCAGCCGCAGTGAGCGGTCTCTTCTCTTCAGAAACCTCTCCATTTTGCTGTTCCTCTTTCTTGGGAGAGGCTTGCAGTGAGCTTTTCGATTTCCTCCTTTCTCTGTCGCCTGCCTCTTCGAGCCTGTGTCGTTTGGTAGACGATTCCTTTTTTTCCGATGATCGGTGTTTCTCTGGTGACCGATGCTTCTCTGCCACTATGACAGTTGATTTGTACTTGTAGCGTTTAGGATTCGGTGCAGGAGAAGCAGAAGCAGATACCCTGTCTTTCTTGCTAATTCGATCGACCGCCGATACACCATTTCGTTTTGGGTGTCTTGAATTCGTATCCGGCGATCTCCTATGTGACTGACTGGTAGGCGCATCACCTCCAAAACGCTCCCTTAGAACACTGAGCAGATAATCAGCCCTCCGAACAAGATGGACTGCACCAGGCGATTTGGCAGTAGATTCAGCTCTCCCCCTCTCTTCCTTTTTATCGACGCGATGTTCTTCAAGGAAAAATTTGCCCTGCATATCAAGCTCGGGATCGTCACGGATCGCAACCCAGGCACCATAACCATGTTTGGCGATACCGACGCATAGCATGGCATCTTCACGAGCGCCCCATTCACAAGACCAGTTGTGCACCGACTTGACATCATTAATGCGGAATTTCGACCGGTCCGGGCAGAGGGAGACGGCTTTTCGAAGATCCTTCAACTCTTTAGGCCGTTGAACAATTGTCTCGGCGTTCAATTTCTTAGTACCCTTGTAGTCGAATAATATCGCTTTCTTTTCCTTCTTTCCGATACCGTCATCGAATGTTGACCGATGCCTTTGGATTTCGACCTCACTTAGCGCGACTAAGTCTGCAATCGTTGATTTGATCACCTCTGGGTCGCGATTAGCTAATCCAGAGTCATTGATGATATCGTTCCAGCACTCATCAAGGCAGCCGTAACGACCATAAGCCCTATAGAGATTCCTAATTTCACGCTCGTTTAGTGGCCTCATAGGATCTTCGTCAGGTTCATCATCACTGTAATCAATTCTTGCAGCTGAAAGCTCCTTTGCCCGCCGCTTGGCCGACCGACCTTCTGGCTCGCCATTTGCAATACCCCTGCGCTTGCGTTTTGTGCTCATCTCAATCTGTTCGTTGAGAAACTCCTCCTCCTAAATTTTAACTATTAGCCACAGCGTACAAAATTGGGGGGGGGGGGGGGGTATTACCTCTTGAACTTTTTCCGCACCCTTGATCGCGTCCAATTCCTCTTTCGGGATGATATCATCCCAAGACACTTCCGCCTTGAAATCTGTCACTTCAAACTGCTTCAAGAAATCATCGCCTCCTTCTCCGCCTAAACCGGGCTCCACTTGGGTAATATGGTCTTCTGCATTAAGCAAGATGTCATCGATTTTCAGTTCCTCGAGCTTTTTCTGGTTATCCGTGGCTTCAAACATTTTGGAAGCACGTGCCTTGATGAAAGTTAGTCTATACCCGATCAATTCTAAGGGTTATTCATACTTTAAGGATGGCAGAAAGCTCTGCAGATTCTAACTTGTCCTTCTTTTTGACCTTATCCGTAATACCTTTATCGGTGACGCCGAGAGAGATGACCAAATGCTCCAGGATCATCTTGTTCCGAGCGCGCTCTAGAACTTCTTCTTCAATGGTATCTAAAAGAAAGATGGTTATTTATCATTTCCAGGTTAACAGTGATAGAGGTAATTACTTTTAGATACTAGCCTGTAAACCATAACATGTGATTTCTGCCCAATACGATGGGCACGAGCCATAGCTTGTAAATCTGCTTGGGGATTCCAATCTGAATCAAAAAGAACAACCGTATCTGCTGTCATCAAGTTTATACCAAGCCCTCCCGCTCGAGTACTGAGTAAAAAGCAAAAATCTGGGCTATCCTTGGCATTAAAATGATCAATCGCGATCCGACGAGGTCCAGCAGCTATTGTACCATCAAGACGTTGATAAGCATATCCCTTAAGATTTAAATAGTCTGCTAAGATATCTAGCATTTGAACCATTTGACTGAAGATCAAAACACGATGGTTATCCGCTTTGAGTTTTGTAAGCAATTGATCAAGGAGAACCATTTTGCCACTGCTCATGATCAAAGCCTTTAGGACATCTTCGCGTTTGGTACTGCCTTGTAGTATTCGATCCTCTGCGGATGGGAACATAAACGGGTGATTGCTAGCCTTCTTCAGCTCCATGACAATATTTAATAATGACTGTTTCGGTCCTGTGGCTCCAGCATTCAAAGCTGCGTAATTCCGGGTAATGATATTCTTATAATATTCTGTCTGGATATCTGAGAGTTCGACACGAATGATCTTTTCTGTCTTTCCCGGGAGTGATTTCTCAACAGACTTTTTGACCCGCCGAAGCATATAGGGCTTTAAGGTTTCTTGCAACGCTTCGATCTGTCGAGCAGCATCGGCAGATTGCAGATCAACATCGTTATCGATTTGAATCCTCCCAGGCATGAGAAAGTCTACTAGTGCGCCGAGTTCTTTCAGGTTATTCTGCAAGGGAGTACCAGTGATAAGTAAACGACTTGGTGCTTTGAAGTCGTTCAACTTATCATAGAGGGCAGAGTCCTTGTTCTTGAGTCGATGAGCTTCATCAACTGCAAGAAATTGCCATTTGATTTGCTGCAGAATATTGGCGTCGTTTAGGATGTACTCATAAGTGGTGACCATACAATTAAACTTAGTCTTCTTGGGATTCCCATCGACAAACATCTCATATTCGCGCAATACCTCTCGTGCCTTACCAGAACCAGTATAAACGATAAAGTTCATATCCGGCGCCCAGTTCTCAAGCGTTTCGGCCCAAGAAGGGACAGTAGATAACGGTACTACAACTAAGAACGGACCATGCTGAGCCCGATCGTGTCGAAGCTGAAGTTTGCACCAATCAGTCTATGTTACGAAACTTAGATAGGACTCCTCGGCTGCCTACCCAACTCATAAAAGCCACTGTCTGAACTGTTTTCCCCAGTCCCATCTCGTCTGCAAGTATACCGTTATTGCCCTTTGTCCAATTATATGCTAACCAGTTAAGGCCCTTCATTTGAAAGTCCCGTAGTTCACCGCCCTTGATATAGTTTGGCTGAGCATCAAGTTTTTGGTAACTCCGGCGAGTGCCCGTATCAGTTTCGGACTTCTTTGATAAGGGTGCAGAGTTTGTTCGATCCCAGTATTTATCGATCTGTTCTTGGGCGATTTTAGAAACGAGGTCCTCGTCCTCCCATGTACAACAATCGTATGGAAGGCGTTTCCCTATAGCCATTGAATTAACACGATGAGACGATTTACATAGAGAAAAGGGACTTCAAACACTTTATCATATACTGTAACCCCTCGCCATGATTTTGATGGCCAATGACCCTCTCCACGATAACATACTCTGCAATTGCGTCACGTTCACGTTCACGATCAAGATCCATCGCCTCGATTTCTTCTCTTGTTGTGTTCGAGCTGATCCGCATATAGTAATCTTGTTCGACTACCTTTCTCATGTAGTTATCTAATTTCCTTATTCCTTTATAATCGACCAAGTTTTCATACAACTCCCATGTTGCGTGATAATGTGAAAGCCCTTGCCATTTTATCTACTTGAGTTTAGCACGAATATTGAATATCATGGCTAAGAATCGTAGAAAGGGCTTACATGGAACTCAAGATCGGCACGTTTGTAAAGAGGTTTTGAGGTATCTAGATCTTGTTAGAGATGAAAATAGAGGTTTTCGGGGTAAGAATATACCTATGCCCTCTCGGGGTCTGTGATCTAGAATAAGGTCTATCCCAGGACCAGCATCTGGCTCTGGCTCCAGATATTCATATCCCGGGGTAGCATCCTCCTCCTCGAAGTCATCTTCATCATCCTCATTGTAGTTCGTCACCCTCCCAGCTCGACGAGTGGAGAAACGAACTTCGGCAGGAGGGGTATCATTGCTAGTAGCTGCGACGCGTCGTCTCTTTTTGCGTGACTTGTGGGAAGGGCGGACTCCGTACTCATCCTCGCTTTCATCTTCGTCGGTTGAGTTGTATTCATGCATTGGCGAAGGAAGCTTAGATGCTGAATAATAGGGTCAGTACAGCCTCTTTTCCGGCGGTAATCTTGGGAGCGCTAACATTTAGATGGTTTTGTGGGAGCAGGCTTCCGCCTTTTACGTGAACGACTGCTTTTTGGTTCCGAGTCATCTGACTCTGAACTAGAGGTATCAATCTGTCAAATATATTAGATGCGTTTTTCAGGTTGACTCAAGGCATGCCATAGGATCAGCAGGGAAGGATGGTTACAGTCAGTCGTGCAGTCGGGCGAGCTCGTTCCTAGAAGTAATTGGTCAATATGATGTACCATAGGATGGTTTAGATAAGAATTACACTTCTGCGTAGGCCATATAGGTCTGGATTCTCGTTGTAATCATCCGCAACTCTAATCTTGGTAGTCTTCCGTGACTCTTTCGCAGACTTCACTGTACTTTCGTACCCATTGTCCTCAACTGGCTCCTCAAGCGGTGTTTCTATTTCGTAATCTCCATCTTCCGATTGACCTTCTACATCATCATCTGACGAATTGTCCGAGCTCACTTCTTCGTCATCGTCATGATTCGATTCGGGAGTCGAGGCCGACTCCTGTTGTGGTGTATGCTCCTCTTCTGCATCTGACAAGCCAGCCTCGCTTTCCGAAGAGTTTTCCGGACTAGATGCATGGTTTACAATAGGGTACGAGGTGTCCGGAGGGGACGTGACGAAACTTGGGTCGTCCGGGGGAGACGGGATAACCACGCTACCTTCTGTAATTGGACGTCAGCACCATTATCAAGCCCACAAGGCACCTAGAAAGCAGCGGAAAGCTGCCAGAGGTCATCAAGAGTGAGGCGACAAAAACGATTGCATCAGATAGAAGATGGAGGCACTAGACGAGGCAGGAAGAAGTTTCGGGGATGCAGGACTCGATGTTGATGATAGCTCAAGATGGAAGGTAGCGGGGGGTGAAAGAAGTCTTGGAAAGGCTACAGGTAAAAACGAAAGATAAAAGCGGGACAGTAACGTCACCTGCTTCAGCAGGCACGTTTTGAGGGGTGGCATGCAAGGGAATGGCCATCGGGTACCTTTGGGGATAGATTCAAGATGGAGGGACGAGCGAGCGGGATGCACGAGGATGACAAGAATTTTTGCAACAACAACGCGCGAAACACGATAGAAAAAAAAGGAGACCCACCAGACATGGTTTGCAGCTCGACTAGACGATCCGAATATAAATACGGTATCGCTATGGCGCACTTTATGGGGAGAGGATATTTCGTGCGAGGTTGCAGGTGGTTGGGTGATGAAGGACGGTGGGAGGTTGTGGTGGTTGCGGGAAGGAGTTGTGGGGGTTAGGGTGGGCGGCCGACGTAGGTATGTACTGTACCCAGCAGCTGGGTGAAGAGCGACGACGGGGAAGGGGAGGAAAACGGGAAGAGCAACAGAGCAACTGTACCAGGAGCAGCAGGAGAGAGACGGGCACTAACCAATGCCAGGACCTAATATCTGAGTCAGCAGAATTCTATGCCTATATCAGCCGCATCTTATCAGATTAGATCACACTGTCTCTCCTCTCCACACTACATGTACACAAGGATCACCCACCACCATGTACTCTAGTGAGTACATTTTATCCAAGCTTATCTATATTAGCTGTCCTATTCACTCAACCCATACAGGACCGTGAATCTGGCGACATCCCTTCAACAACGAGCGCAGAATACGCTCCGCAAATCTATCGATCACACATTTGCATACAACCCCTTATCTCTCTACCATCACTTGTCCACCGTACATATTTCCCCCCATATAGTTATTATTCGTAGAAATGTCTACCACTACTCGCTTCCGTCTTCTTCGATCAGCTAATAATCACTATCTGTGTGGTCGCGTGGTGCGCTTATTTCTCCCATAGCTACTATCAATTCCTTTCTCAAATCACCGCAGCTGCTGATGGAATGCATTACCTGGATGTAGCCCCTTGTGCACGCGATTATCATGCTTGCTGAAATAGTTGGTCTGGCGCAGCTGGCCTTTCAATTTGATCTACACTTTGCTGCAAAACCAATTTTAACCATGATGGTTACGAACGCGGTGCGATTTATTCTTTCCAAGGGGTGAAACAAAGTTGTGACTGAAAGCTTACGCCGTAACCCAATGTCTGGCAGTAGATACTCGGCGGAGTAGCAGATACTGTTGCCCAAATCGTGTCTTCTGTACAAGCAAAGTCTCTTCGGAAGCCGCTGGATTCTTCCAAAAAGGATGGCATCTCGATAGAGATTCATGATTTAAACGAAAAAGGCCCTCTTCCAAGTCATCGAGGGGACCTTGTCGGTACCCAACTAGGCTTTGATTTTGAGAGATGGATAAGATTCATGGCATGGGGTATGTCTTTTACCTTCTGCAACTAGAACTAGATAGGATCAGTGGAGTAACAAAATAACAGGTTTAATCATGGCGCCAGTGTCATTCTCGTGGTTTGAATTTCTCTCTGAGATCTTCCCCATAACGCCGGAGAACAGAACTGGCCCTGCTTTGTTGCGTGTTCTTCTCGACCAAGTGGTTTTTTCCCCTATCTGTAAGTTCATACATACGATTGGACGAAAAGTATTTACATATCTTACTGATAATCCTTGTAGCCTTGGCAATCTTCTTCATTTACATGACACTGGCAGAAGGAGGCGGGAAAAAGGCAATAGCCCGAAAGTTCAGTGTTGCCTATGCTCCTGTTTTGTAAGAACCCCTTCTTATTTCAGTTCTCGAATTGTACACGGTTTAACCTAAAGGATTGCAACAGAAAAGTAAATTATATTATCTGGCCAGCTGTGCAAATCCTTAACTTCCGTCTTGTACCTCTCGCGTTACAATTGGTCAGTCTTCTGTTGATTCCCCCGAGTATCATATAACTTACATTTTAGCATAGCCATTTGCATCCACCGTCGGTATCGCGTGGAACACATACCTTTCGCTCACAAACGATACCTCCGATAATTGAGCACAAACCTATCTTAAAGTTGAACCCTATTCGAAAGGCGTTTATTTTGGAATAAAAGAAGACCTGATTCATCTGGTTACATCATACTTTGGCTTTTAGCAGATGCCAAATATTAATAGATAATTCCACCTCAAAAGTTTTTTTTATTTATTTATTCTAGTAGTGTTCTTCATGATGTTCCACACTTAGGCTTGAGGACTCAAAGAAGTTAGAACTCCGAGATTATGGAGAAAATACAAAAATGGAAATATTTAATTTAGATCGTGTCACCTTTGTTTTGAAACGCCTATTATTTGTGGTCGTAGTACTAGTTTTAAACTTCAGCTGAACAATTTTATTCATCAGGTTAATATGGACCTTGAGTTTGTGAATGTGCTATTCGAATCATCTAACTACAAGCTAAACTTAATACAGGTAAATGTACTTACAATACAGGAAAATGAGATGTAATTCGCGTGTGAGTGATCATGATGCGGCATCGTGTGAGAATACCTACATGATACATGTATGCAACCAACCCACGTGCTACCATAAATACCGGGGAAAGCTGTAGCATTACTACAGCCGAGTATGAATCCTGCTGCAATTTCACCAACCTTTCCGGCACTGTAGTCGTCCTCGTCCGCATTATGTACATGTACATAGTTCACCATATTACATGTATGTACATGAGTCATGACATTATAATTAGTCTTGCGCAATAGCACCCCATTAGATTGTAACCCTTACGCCTGGTTATTCGCTGTTCTAAATTCTAAATCCAAGTATTAATTATACCTACATGTAGTCACTGTCCCGGACATTCATATTTCACGTGACTATGGATGTGGGGCGAAGGCCGAAACCAATGGGCTGATTGTAATATTCTTCATAGAGTATCACTCGGTCCAATCATTAGGGTACCTTGCATCAAGTACATGCATGTATGTACAGACGCTGTATGGAAATCACGGCCTATATTTTCAGACCGATCAAAATAAATGAATATTATTATAGCATAATTATCCATCGAAACAACAACTGCCTTATGACACCCTGGAATCATCGGATATTATATTTTGGAGGGCCTGATATATCTAAGCGCTTACACAGTTCTTGCCGACTACATAATAGTTTTTTTTTACTGGAGCCTTATACTACATGTAGGTACTGTGAATTCTTCGCTTGGGGGATAGTACTCTAGAAGAAGAATCCTGACTGGGGGTTGTCAGGTATTAGGGGCACCGGACAATGCAGGCAGTAGTTGACGCCTAGCGCGCGCACTCATTGGTGGACTAGAAACCTGCATTACCTGGTACCTGCCCACCCGGCATAAAGTTTTAGTTTCCCTGCGAATCGGAGGTAGGTACATGGTTTTAGATCTACCGTTGCATTCAGGCGTACCAACAAAGTACATGTAGGTTTGGATTCTACGTGTGCACCTTCAGGGGATTAAGTCGCAATTTTCGTAATAAGACTTCAGAGAGGCAAATAATATTCAAAATAACACCAAGAGCCACCAAGCACCTACAGTTGTTGAAATGGTAAATAGAAAGTACCTTTTGGAGCATAAAATGAGCACGGCGAAAGTAAAAAAGCAAGGTATGCGTGCTGAGTGTAAAACTAATAACAAAAGCAGAAAACGCATAATAATGATAACAAGTCCAATAACAACCTTTCAAGCGGCCCAGCCTCCATAAAGGAGATACTTATAATTCCTCGGCTCCGTCAAGCATAACACATTAAGTATGCCATACTAAGGCATAGGTTCACAACTTCCATAACGACCCGGTGGCCTGCCTATTTAGCGAGTGAATATGACTTGGCCAACGAGGCAAGTGATAGGATCCCCATCCTCCAGATATGCATTTGCGGCAACGTTGTATTTTCCCTGTGCCAGAAGGTTGTTAACGAAAGCCCCACAAGAACGATCGGAGCGGTATAAGAGCAAGGTGCCCTATACGGTCGCGAATCATGTTGGTAAAAAGAGGAATGTATCACTTACGGGAGGAACTTGTTTCGGGATATCAACCACCTTGGTCAAAACCATCTTGTCTGCCTTGATGGGGCACTCAAGATCGACCTCATTGACGTGGTCGCAGAGGTCAAGTCTCTCTTTGATCAGAGTAATAAGACCATATTTGACAGTGACTTCAACCTGAGCACCTGCCTCAACAGCCTTGTGGAGAGTGCCAGAGGCTTCGATCGTGAGCGGTTGTCCACTAGAACTGGAGTTAGCATATTGCGGGCTGGTGGTTATTATTGGAAGCGACTAACGGAATAGGTGGGTTCGGGACCAAATCGACTTTATCGATGGTTAGAACATCGTCGTCGGTAGGTCCACAGTGGAATAGCGGAGATTCCCCGGGGACCTTTGCACCACTCTGTACCGACGGGTTTGAGTTTCCGGCGAGCTGCTGGAAGAAGTTCGAGGCAGTGGCCGACGCGACGAACACAGAAATAGCAACAGTGGTGAGTTTCATTGTGTGAAATGTAGATATATAAAGGGCTTTTAGGAAAATAGATATGGAGGTTTGGAGCGCTGAGAGCGAGGGAGGAGCGAGCGGAGGAGGAGGAGGAGGTGGAGGCGAGGGTGAGATTGAGAAGGTAAAATGGGGAAAGCAGCGGGTAACTACACAGGTTATGCTGAATCTTGATCCTGGCACAGAGGCTGGGGAAGCCGAAGAAGTGTGACCAGTGACGCCACTGCTAGGAGTGCATCTACATGTATCCACCATCTAATGGGGAGAAGGGCGACCCACGGCAGCGCCAACTTTCGCCAAGCCCTCGTTACTGCAGCTCTCGGCAATTGAAGTGCGATAATTGACGGACAGCTCGACTTAGGTACTGACTATCATCCCGGTTTTTCTCAACCTCTATTCAAATCTCCCATATTTTAAATCGTTACCAGCGCCCGAGACTCTTCTTTTGATACCTGAAAAAGTTAAAACACCATGGCTTCTGGTTACGGTCTTCATGGCGGTACGTGGGCCCCTCTTTTCCCCCGCGTTCCGGGGAATGCTCTCAATGGGGGAAAAAAAACTAAAACTGATCACGTCTGTCCATAGGAGTCGGTAGAGTAGGTTTCCACGTCTGATTGCAAACGATACGAACTGACAGTAATGTATCATCCCAGTGTTTTCCATTCTGGCAAGACATGTTGGCCTGCTACGTTATGAATACAAACTCTGGGAGCGATGAGGGAAAATGGAAGTGTGCCCCTCAACATGACGACTACTACGAATGTCTCCATCACAAAAAGGAGGTCAGTAAATAATGGATGCATCCAATCTCCCTCCACACTTCGACGTGGGACCTATATGAAAGGAACAGAGCTACTCTAGCTTACGTAGGGGGGAGGGTTAGAATGAACTCATACTGATATCTTAGTGATTTCTAGCTTGCGAAAGCGAAGGCCATTCAATCTGCATATATCCGCCGCGCGAAGACTGATCCTGATTTCGCTTCTGGAGTCCGACCCGAAGGCGAGACAGATGTCAAAAGCCTGGGGCTATTAGGCTCGAAATAAGAAGAATTGTGGAGGTTACCAACAAGTGCGAGCACAGGAAGTATTAAATCTTGTAATGCATAAAGGTATACACACATGTGAATAAACATTCCGAGAAGATTGTGGTTGAGTGGGGTAAACATCGTTTCACACAGCTAGCGAGTTCAACGTCTACGTCTAAAAATACAGGGCCTCAATAACAAAATTATATTTTTAAGGCCAAAAACCAACTCCAGTTTATATGTAATTAATTGAGGCAGGAATGTGGTGTCAATGACAACGACACAGGTAATCATGTGAGGAAGGAAAACGCCAATTCGCTCCAATTCATAGGTCATAATCATCATCATCCCATCCCAAACTGTTATATATCGATATCTCTTTCTTTTCTTCAACCATCCTAGCCATTGGTGCAAAAGATTTACAAGGTGTTTCCCCAATAGCATCAGTATCATAAAGCATCACGCCTCCCGCGGGAGATGACGGCTCATCTGTCGGGTCAAAAGGATTCTTTTCCATAAATTTGGAGACTCCGGACGGGTGGGTATCGTTATGAGGTAGAATTACAGGATTCTTTGTCGCTGACGAAGGGACAAAGTTGGATCCTAAATCGGCACCTAAAGAGCGAGGCTGTTTTTTTTGCGGCGTTGTAAACCCACCTGGGAATGTTGCAGTTCTTCGGGTCTCTGATGGTGGTTGGAAGGGACTGGTCGCGGGAACAACATCAAAATCCATCCTACTATTGCCCCGTCGGAGCGGCGTGCCAGGGATATCACGTAAAGCTCTTGGATTGGGTACTCGGGGGGCATAGAACGGGTCATGTGCATGTAAGCTAGATGAATCTTCTGCCACAGTTTGAAGGGAGGGCTGTGGAGGCATAATCGTCCTCCTCCGCTTCGGAGTGGCCATAACCTGAATTTTCGCTAGAGGGTTCCTGGCCGATTTCTTCGACTCTGGTTTCTTCTTAGCAATCTTCCACTGCGACATATCATTCGAGTGAGATTTACTCTTGTTATTAGAGACCCGCTTCATCGACTCATCAACCAGTCCAGAAGCCGCAGCAATGCGATTGGGTTTCTTCAAAGCGTTTATAGCTTCCTTCAACTCCTCATCCACCCTCTTCTGCTGTCCGCTTCTCGAAGTGATTTGCACCTCTCGTTTCGCAAAACTCTTACAATTGAGCGTTCCTCCACGAACATTTTTTCTTGGCAAGGAAGCTGCATCAGCTGCAACAAGGGCTGCCAGTGTGTCTACACTGGCTTCTCTCGTGTTAGAGTTAGCAGCCGGCGCAGTGGAGACCCTTGTCACAGGAGGTCTTTTTGTCTGTGATTTTCTTTCCTTCTTGGGCTGTCCCGGGGTACGAGTTCTTGAGCTCGACCCTCCACATTTTTTATTAATGGCAGCGCATTCTTCTGGAAGCCTCGACGCGTAACTTCATTTTATTAGCGAAGGCAAATTCAGAAGAGTCGTGGAACTTACAATGCTAAGACCACTTCCACGCAGAAATGTCTGAGATGGTCATATTCCCTATCAGTAACCTTCTTCTGATCAGAAGATTCCTCATCCAGTACTTCTGGACTTGAGCCTATAGATCTCCAAATACAGAGTCGATCAACGAGCAGATCAAGGAGGAGTTTAGGATCTGGTTCGTTAGTCTTGGACTTTCTTTTCCCTTTCTTCTTGGCCTCCTTTTTACACTTCCTTCCGGATGATTGATTTTTGATTGGCAATCGTTTTGCCAATGCTGCCTGTTCTCGTTCCAGTGCTAGCATCTCAAGCAAGATGATGATTTGCAGCTCGGTCCTGTTCCAACTCTTAGCATTTGATGTCAATAGAGGATCTTGAAAACATACTCTCTAATTTTGAGCTCCTCCACTTTCCGCCTCATTACAGGATCGTTAGCCTGTACCAGTCTCTCCTCCCATGTAGCAACTCTCCACTGTTGCACATATTCCTCCTCTCCGACCCTAAAGTCAGATATATCCTCTACCGGGTCTTCTGTAGCAACTTGAACCATCGATTTTCGATATTTGGAGTCCATCTTATTGAACGGTAGATACATATCTAGTAAAAAAGTGCGGAATCTGTTACTGGAATCTAAGGATGTTGATAATTCGCTTCCTTGTTCATGCTGCACAGCCACACGAGCTCGTGAGAGGGTTGATTTGGCGAAATACGCAAGAGAGGTCTTGGCAATATATAAAGTTTTGTAATATTGCACTCGAGTCTTTTCAAGAATATCAGTTAAAGTGGGCTCTGGAAAGTCCTCTACCACTTTCAAAGGAGTGTCTGCGGCTGCTGGAGGGGATATCGGTGCATTTGGTTGGATTCTAGGAATATAATATTAGCATTTGATACGTTACATGTCACAAATCGACGTACGGTAAGAGCGTGCTGTCTTGACAGACATCTAGGTCTGAGCAGCCCATGATCAGTTTGATAGTAGGCTCTTCTGCACATATGGCGTTGTTTATATCAAAATTAGGCACTTCCAAACCTGACCACCAGTCTGCACTTAGTATTTCTGTCATAGAATCTGTGTCTTCAGAGGTTTGCTCCGGGTTTTGGCGTGATTTCTTGATAAGTGAAGCCGTTTTACGGACATCCTTCATCTTCAGCTGCGTCGATAGTTTGTACAGTGTGCAAACATCATCCTTGACCTTTTCAACAGCAGCTAACTGCCGTTCCCCGTCTATTTTTACGATGATGACATTTCCGGGAACATCCAAGGCCTGTATTTGAGTTGGTATCGAGAATAGACGTGACGGATACCCGGCGAGCCATTGCAGTGGGATATAGGAGCGTGGGATAACAACGGCTGGAGTAAGCTTGACCGAGGGATCAAAAACCGAAGATGAATAGGGCTATAGGAAGTGATAGTTAGAAGCGGTGCGAAATGAAATTTATATCAAAAACCGAGGTTCTGAGATGGTGGGGTGAGCGAAATGGAGTTACCTTAATGACGAAAGGATCCCCGAGCACTGATTTCTCGTCTTCACGTTTTCTCTTCCGCGATGATGTTGGGACCATCGTACTTGAGATAGTAAGAGAGCCATCGTATTCTGGAGTATGGTGAGCCATGCCGATTATGAAGGATTCGAAATGAACTTTCGTTGGAGGAATGTAGGTCCAGCTATCGCATCTCTTTGTTTAATCATTCATTCGCGTGAGTCGCGTCTGGAGCCAAATAGGCATTAAAACCCTAACCCTAAGTGCTACGCCTGCCTAATAGAATAAATAGAATACCAGATATATAACATGCAGAGTATGTACTCTATTGCATTTCTGTATTCAGAAGTACATGTACCGTAGTATTTTTCCCTTTTTATTGACCGAGCAAATATTATCAACCTAAATCTTCACCGAAGGATTACCAACCACTCACCGTCTTCAAATTCTCTGCTTGGGATCCTTACCTCTACATACATACATGTACCTACGAACCACGGGAAGGCTGAACTACATGTACTCTATTATTACGAAGACCTCCTTATCTTCACAAGGAATAAAGATACATGTTGCTATCAGGGGAAAAAACTTATGTACAGAAGCGCCAATAGTGCCGCTTAGCACTGTGTACCTACATGTACCTACTTGTGCTGTGGCGATGGATATGAGGCTTCAACGTGTCCAGCGCCAATTTCGTTTTCTTTACTTGGGCGGTTGAGACGCCGCCACCAATCCGGAAACAACAACTCGGAACGTAGGAGAAGCTGATCACCGAGACGCAGACTTCCATTTATGGCTAGATTCAGGGGCAACCCAGGGTTTATTGGGCGGGGCAGGCAACACCCAGGCCTATTCCGGTCGACATGAGCATTCCTAACGTCGCATGTCTTATTTTCAACAGGTCAACGATGTAGCCCGAGAAATGTTGGAAAGGTGGGCTATCGAAATACTTTCTAGCATAGAAAGGAAGAAGGGAAGAAAGGATTTTGTAGAACATGATCTCGAGCAGCTTGTCTCCACAGCTCACCACCTCTACACGACCGTTAGAGCTTATTGCGAAGGAGAAAAAACCTCCCCATCAGCATCGGGGTGCCTTCAAGCCTTAGGTACTCGACAGCGCCACCAGTAGGCGTTGAAGGAGGTCAAGCCCAAACAGGATTTGGTACCATTTTCCTTCCATGTCAGATGGTAGGGGTTCAGGAGAGCCCCAGCCAGTCAAACACCGGGCGCCTCTGGCAAGCAATCGGGAAGGCAAACATCAAGCTCTTTCGATTTTGCCCTTCATATTCATGAGTTCGATTCCTGAAGCTTGGTCCCTGTGCTTGCTGTACATACATCATACCTACTACTTCTACTACTTCTACAACAGACAACAGAACTCAGCACTTGCTCAGGCTAAGCAAGCTTTGGTGGACCGCTAATTAAGTAACGTCCATCATCTCTTGAACAAAGACGTGTTACCGCTTCACAGCAGCAACCAGATTATACAAGTAGTTTCTTGTAGTATTGAGATATCAAAAGGACCTACTTGGATGTTAGAAAGAACTTCGCGCCTTGCAAAATTCTCCACCTTGCTTTGACCGACTGACTTCGGGAAAGTCCAAAGAACATCACCATTTCGATCCGCTAACCCTTGTAGAACCGTGCAACCGCCCTGGAGGCCCCACGGTCCACCCAACTTATAAGATAGCATACATACGTTCACCAGGTGTTGCCCGTTAGATTTGATCTGGCCTGTGCAGGTGGGTGATTGGACCCTCCATTTCCCCAACATCTCTAGTGCATCACTGTTCATTACAACCCGAAATTTCCCGTCTCTCTTTCTCATTATCAAGGGCCCCTTTTCTTTTCCATATTCATACATAAATTTATGCACGATTTTTGGCCCCGTATTGTTCTGCCGGTGCGCTGACATTCTATTCTTCCAGAAATAGTGAGAGAAAAGCATTGATTCTACATCCCCTCCCCCCCCCCCCCCGAAGGTCTAACCTCAAAAATGGATGCACACGGCCCCTCTACTCTCCCGTCTCTACCTCCCCAATCTCCTCCTCGACCCTACGAGCAGTTGGAGTCTCCTCCCTTTTCTTCAAACTCTCTTGTACGCCGCAAACCTCTCCCTCCCTCTGGCGGCAACCAGTCACCGAGTCTACAACAATCTTTAAATAAAAAAAGTTCAAGTAACCGTGCTCAAGGTCTCTTAGAACATTCTCCTCCACTAGACTCAGACGGCATTGTCATACGGGATCTCGACAAGTACGGACAACCAAGCTCCATGGCATGTTCCGAAGACCTATTCCTCTGACATATATTCTCTTCTCTAGATTCCCTCACGGAGACTCCCCCAATCTTGGACAAGGTCGCTGGGCTGCCGACTCACATGGTGAATTTGACATTCGAGTCCAGTTTCCTACACCACGAGTTTATCCACCATCTCCATTGACCTCACACACAAGTCATGCGAGAGTCTGGAGCGAATCTTCAGTAAACAAAAGTAACCAACATATCGACCCACCGCACCGGCGGCCTGCCTCAACAATGGCAAGCTCTTCGGCAGCGTCAGATTCTTCGCCGACGATTCCGGCAAATTTAAATCTCCCGGATGTTCCCTTTCGCAGTCGCTCTCCATCGATATCAGAAGCTACTGAGGAAGCAAATAAGCCACCAAGATCACCAAGTGCTAGAATAACCTCGTTTCTCCGGTGGGGAAGTGCTTCCGATCAAGGGGGAATCGTGCCATTATCACCATCTACCTCAATTTCTGAAAGACCGGTACCTTCACCAAAGTCTACCAACACGCAGCAACTATATTCATCAAGATCTATACCCCCAGCAATTGACATTCCTCGCGCAAATGCTGCAGCCTCCGATGGCCTTCATTCCGACTCAGGGGTTTCCTTTGCCCCTCAAACCCCTTCAGCAATTGATGCTATTGAGCAAGAGGTGCGACTAGTTTCCGCAGACTTAGCTGCCTCTATCCGTCGAGAAATGGAGTTAGAAGACCTTATTGAGCGTTTGCAAGCAGAGGCCGCGGAGCGGAATGGCGAGAGCAAAAGGACGAGTGATTACTTCTCGGATGCTGGAACCTCTACACGATATTTAGATTCAGAAACCAAGCAAGAGGTTGACGTAGATAAGATGCAACGGAAGGCCGAACAGGATATTTCAAGAGTACGATTAGAAATGTTAAGTAGCATTCAAGAAGAGAGGGAACGAAGAAAGGCAGTTGAAGCACGAGTAAAAGAAATGGAAGAGCAATCTGCGAGGGTAGGAATTTCTCTGCATATTCTTGCTTACGTTGAACAAATTGCTTACCAATATATAGCGTGAGAGTGCTCAGTTTTTGACTGCAGGTTCCTCGGGAAGAGTTAAGGAGTTGGAGGTAGGACTGGAGGATGCTAGGCGAAGACTTGCAGAAGAACGCCAGATGAAGGAGAATTATGAAGATCTTCTTACTGCTCTTCGAAGTGAACTAGAGGAGCTCCGAAATGAACGTGATAACCTCCGTGATGAGATCGTACCTCGATTACGAGCACGCGTCGAGGGACTCGAGTCGGAAACATCAGAATTACAGAAGGGTATGTACGAGAACACCCAGATACAGCAGGATCACACGCAAATGCAAGAAGAGCACTCGAAAATGCAGCAGGAACTTCTCAACCTTCGAAATGAGAATGCTTCTTTAGCTTCAGCGATTCAGGTTCAAGCTTCAGCAATCCAAACATCGGCCGTACAGAAACAAGCGCGACAGTCGATTATTGGAAGACCATCCCGTCCTGTTTCTTTGATGGGCTCACCTATCTCGACGATGCCTCTAGCCCTAGATTTTAAGGATAGAGAGACCCTCGCAGAGAAGGTGAAGGGCATCGAGGAACAAAGAGATGCTTTACATTCTGCGCTGAAGAGTTTACAAGAGCGACACAGATATGAAAATAAGAGAGCCAAGGAGAGGATAAAGGCTTTGGAGCTAGAGCGTGATAAGGCTTTACAGCAAACCAATAGGCGTTATGGTAAAGACCGAGAAATGAGCACAATAAGGAAAGAGATGGAGCGGTTACGCCGCCGGGCCGATGAGGCAATTGAATCAAAGGTCAGATGCGAAAAAAATCTTGGGACATTAAAGATGGACCTGGAACAAGCTGAAACAGAAACTGCCACACTGAGAGCCCTGCTTCAAGAACACGATTTACTCGTTGGCCGACACTCGGAATTACGTGATTCTTATTTCCGACAGTCCAAACAGATGTCACACCTGAGACAAGAAAAAGCCAGCGAAGAAACATCGCTTTCTCTGCAGAGAGCCTACAATGATTTACAAGACATACATGCAAGATCACTGGCGCGCTTAGATGAGCTGGAGGAGAAAGGAAACGATCTTTCCGAGGACATTACGGATCGAGAAAAGAAACTTTCAGAGGCGCATTCGGAGTCGCAACGAGCCATTACCAAACTAATGCAAGGTGTTGCTCAAGCGGAGGCTGAGCGGGACGAGGCTCAGGTTGAAGCGGAAGCGTACCGGAAGCGTGCAGAGTCACTCCAAAATTCGGAGAAGAAACACCTTGCTGAGGAAAGAAGCCTTAGTATCCAATTGAAAATATCAACAGAGAGGATTGGAGAATTGGCAGCACAAGTTCGTTCTCAACTTGAATCGAACAACTCCCTGAGGGATAGACTGGCGGAGGCCATTGGCCGGGGAGAAGAGGACCAGAAGCTATCAGCACAAAAGATTAATGAGCTTCAGGAGAGGCTTAGAGTCTTGGAAGACAAGGTCCTCGAAGCCCAGCAGCAAACTGAAGAAGCTGTTGCTCGCCATGAAGAGGAAGTACGAAAACTTAAGGATACACACACTTCTCAACTTCGAAGACTGAAAACAACAGCGATGGGATCGCCCACTGGGCTTGCGGCAAGATCACCATTATCTCCCATGCTGCGATCACCACGGCTAGAATGGACTGGTTTTAAGAAACCTTCGCAATCAATCCCAGATTCTTCAAGAATTGAATACTTGGAGAAGCGCGTTGATGAGCTAGAGAAGGCCCTAGGCCAGGCTGATAACGAGATGGCAGAGGTTGTCGGGAAAATGAACACAGCCCAAATCGAGGTTATGGAGCTACAAAATGAAAGGTATTATAACTTGTTGCAATGTGAAATTACCAGGCTAATCTTTATTTAGGGATGAATCTCTTCGTAAAACAAGAAAGCTTCAAGCCGAAATCGAAATCGAGAGGGCCAATTTCATCAAGTCTGTGTGAAATGCACAACTGGCTCCTATGAAGTTTCAAAACATCTAGTTATCGTTTTTTGTTTTGTCAATATTTCCTATGTTAACGATCTGGTGTTGAGTGGCGAGTCTTTCAGTGGGACAGACCGGGTACTGGTCATGACTTGGTTATTTTCAAAAGTCTGATATTTTGGGATTTCTTTCTTTGGGCTTGGCATCACTGCGTGGATGTTTGTTTCTTTATTTTTCCTTTGGGTAATTTTTATATATCTGGTATTGCATTGGGATGGGAAGTTTCTTTTGTTCCTTCATGTTTCAAGTTTTTTCTTGCGTATTCGCCGGTCGTTTTCTTTTTATCAGCTACTCCGTTAATATCTTTTCTCTTCTTTTGTGATTTGGCAGTTGGGATTTTTCTTCTTGATGGGCCTTGCTGGTGACTTCATCCCTTCCTTGTCTATCTCTACCACTTGTAGTGTACATGCTAGGACTTGTTTTATTTTGTGGAAATGAGGCCAATTCTATCAAAGGCATATTGCCTACCTGCCGGCATTTAAACTTTCCTTGGGCTTAGGTTTATAGGAAATTGTATGCTAACAATGCCAATTAAACTGAGACTGAACTGCTATGTCTCTGTGCTTGTGTTGGTGCCATCCCTCGGGTGGCGTGCCGCTTGCGGTTGTTGATCCCCTCGCTATATGTACCATGAATTCTTATTCCAATCATAGGATATCACTCAGTCCATATGCATTCATTAGCGCTTTTACCTCTCATCAGAATAGTACTATTGTTGGGAAGTGGCGCGAACCTCACTCCTATTGTATGTACAGTTTCCGGTAAAATTATTGCGAAAGTGGGGTTCTCCGTGACCCGATAGTCCTATTGGCTCTTAAAACGTTTTTTGCTGCGACCACAGACCACAAATCCCCTGACTTTCGCAATAATTCTACTGGAAACTGTGCATAACTACTACAATATTTGTAGCAGGTCTACGGACAACAAAAACTAACACCCACCAATAAGTACATGTGCTTCTGCAGTTGACCGTGCGTTTCCTATCAATCAATCAATCAACCGTGAGTTCCTAGAGGGAAACCGGATTAAATAACTGCCTGATGATTCACAGATAACTGCATGTAATCTTCATTCTTTATTCTCCTCTTATCCCATTTATTTCTTCCTTAAGCTTCCCCCTCTGATCCAAATTCTTCCCATTTCTTCAACCTATTAATTGTATCCAGCGCTGTAGTCACCCTCAATCCGACTCTTGCATCAAGCTCGAAGGCCCCCCAATTCGCTGCTTTATCAAGCCAGGATTTGATCTCGGGGTGCTCCTTCTGGCCATGTTCTTTCCAAAGCGCAACAGCCCACTCATAATGCGCCGTCGGTGCTGTTTATATTCGTTAGTACCAATAATAATATAGGGATCTACTCAATTAGAGGAGCCCACCCATCCAGTTGTCGTTCAATAACCCTTTAAACGCATTCCTATCAATCGCAAGAACGTTCTGGATGTACATCTTCGTTTTCTCCATCTCATCAAGGTTTCTCGAAACAACGCTAAGTAGAATCCACTGAATTGCCTGTTCATCAACTGCATCATTGATCATCTCCTCATTTCGCCATTGTAAAGCCTTTTTTGAAATTTCAAAATTTGATTGATCCATCCGCTTATACCCATCTATATAATACACCTTATTAGCTTTTGTATTTTGACTATATATATTCAACGGTACTTACTCCAAAAATAAATCATTTCTTCTACTGGGCTGACTCCGACGCCTTCGATAACCCGCATGCCCTTTGCTAGTGCCCGTGCCTTCCATTTCTTGAGTTTGCGGTCCGCAAACATTTCTAGAGGGAGACCTTGCGCCATGAACCTTTTCTTACCCATGAAAGTTGGAATCTTCTCGAATAATTCCTCTGCCAGTTCACCGTGCTTGTCCTAAACTTCCAATCAATTTTCATTCATTCACCTTTTAGGTATAAACGTACTGATTTTTCCTTGTCTGTGTCGATGTATTTTCTATAGAGCTCCACTTGACATACAGCAGCAAAGCTGGGAATGGTCAACATCTATATGTGGCATAAGGTAATAAGGACTTACTAGTGGTAAAGTGCTGGACTCCAGGTGTTAAGTTCTGTGAGCTTTGACAAGATCAGTTGCCCGTCATCAATTAATACTGATTATCACTCATACCTTCAAAAAACCCTCTATTGTTTCTTCGTAACGGTGCATGAACATCAAGTTCCTATCGCGATATGTCAGAAAATGAATGTTATCTATGAATGGGGATTTTCTTACAAGGATTTTTCGAATAATGACAATGCCTCTACCTGTCTATATTGGGATAAGTGACCTATCGCACTGGGAAGTTTCAAGAGATATACCTCATCTGTGTCTGTGCTGGCTGGGCTAATATTGCTATGGCCTCGTCCATTTGGCGATCAACAGCTAACATCCTAGCTTCTTCCAATCGCCACAAAGCGCTTTTGGAGTACTTTGCCCTCAGTCGTTCCAATGCTTCTTGACACTTCTGCTTAGGGTAACCTGCACCAGATGGATGGTCTTGAGGTGGTAAAATATCACAGAACTGTACCGAATTTCCATAGTATTGTAAGATGGCTAGTACGGCGATCGCACCATGGAGGTTACTGTAGGTGGATGCTTTCCACAGCATTTCTATCCCCTTTTCACGGTCTTAAACAAACCTTTAATGTTAATATTGGTCTAAAAATATCATCAGGATTACATACCGCCTCTAAATCCCACTGCGGACATCACTACTCTCATACTTGGTGGAATCATACTGAGAATAAGTAGTAGAACCCCAAAACAAAGATTGACTCCCGAGATTACAAATTCATCCACAAGATTTTCTGACCGAATTCTGGCGGTATTGGGGCGGGAACCTGTCGATCGGATACTAGTACCAGAGCCCTTCATTTCCAACCCAGGAGTCAATAAACCCGAGGGTTCACATTCGGAATTACTCCCTGTCCCAAGACTTTGCCTACTCTGCCCAGCTCCGTCCAATTGCATTAGACCCCTAGCCATATCATTCTGGATACCTTCCAAAGTTTTATACGCGGTTCGTAATTTGTAGACTGCTTTCATGGATTCTATTACTGATTCTGATAGAACTGCAACCACAGCAGACATCAATTGAGCCTCCGCATGCGCCAACGCAAACTCGGCGCCTATTGGGCAAGAGCTTCGGTGATGGTTCTCCTTGATAGCCTTCTTCCGATCCCGTTCGGCAGATGCTTCGGCATCTGCGAGACGTTCCGAGGCTATTGATTTTTTTTTAACAAGGGTCAGATGATATTAGAACCGTCCAAGAGGCATAAATTATAAACACCTTCTTTCATAATTTCAGTCTCAAAACCTAGACTTGCACGAAGAAATGCAACGACACCACCAGCGAGCTACACTCGAGCGCAAATTATTATCTGTCTCCGTGAATACAGTAAATAACGATTGGAGGGGAAGGAACCTTGTGGTAACTTGAATTCCCCCCTTCGACAGCTTTCTCAGCACCGAGGACGTCATCGTTCAGGAGCAGGTCCATGGCTTTAGTCAAGTTAGCATAATGCCATTCATTGCAGAGAAATAATCAAGAGGTGTAGAAGGGACCTTTCATTGCTTGGTCCACTAAATCACATTACAATATCAGTAAAGTCATAGTTGGTCGTGTTTAAACGCTCAGGGGCACAAACATGCTTGCGGCTCATCTAGAGCACTTAAGGATTGTGTAGATTTGGTATGAGTGACCTGTGCTGGAACTTCTCCACCCCCGAACCCAAGCCATCCCTTCAACATGATCGCAACGAAACAAGGCTGTTAAGAATATCACGGAGAGTGTATAAAAGGAGAGTAATAAAGCGGGGTGAGAGCCAATATTGAATTTGCAAATAATGAAGATAAAGGCGTGGTCAAGAAACAGCTGTGGAAGAGGAGAAAGATGTGAAGGGGGAGGAGTGGCTCGTAGTTTTGCAAGCCAGCTTTGTTAGCAGGATATAAAGAGGGACTAGAATTAGGTGTAAAATTCTGAGAAGAATAGAGCACAGACGGAAGGGTACTGTCGGGAAGGTACGCGTGAAGATGTTTCAGTCTTGGGCTTTGGGCAGCTAGGTTACTGATCTTGAAGATCGTTGTTCCGGAGAAAAATATGTGAGATTGATAATCTGCACTGGTGGGTTCTGTGTATAGTTCTAGACTGACATCTCTTCAGGTAGTGGAATTCTGTCAAACAAAACAGTTTAGGTTTACAATTTGGACTTATTTATGCGTAGGATCACTCAATAAAACATGGTACAAGTATGCATCCTTGGAGTCATCGTAATACGGACGCTGCCCCGCTGATAACATATAAACACCGGTGCCCGGGATTTTGGAGCCTCCGCTGGGCTCTGACGTTAATTCTCCGCTTCTAGCTTACAGCGAAAGTGTAGGCTTGGCAGACCTTTTACCACTCCTCATTTAGCAAGGCTTGTTTTGTAAACTAGTTGACCTCAAAGTTACCCTGTCCACTACGGTCACGGGGACTTAGCTCATGTAGTAGTGATATATCTGAAGCATAGCCCCAAGTCCCCCTCACAGCGCTTGTCAGATCATTTATTCCGCCATCTTCAAAACTCATCATGTCATCAAAAGTTGCTGCGCCGAAGTCCTCAGATCCCAAGGACGACAAACCTACACAAAAGCCAAACGTCTCTTTGGAAGAGGATGACGAATTTGAGGATTTCCCTGTCGAAGGTGAGCTCATAGACCGATGTCAGACCGATGTCAGAGCGACTCCATATTATCAACCAATGATAGATGGGCGAAGAAACATAAATGGTGATAAGAGATAGAAATGGCTAACAGTTGGTTGGGGCAGATTGGGAGGATGCAGAGGCCGATGTGCCTGGTGGAAAGGGAAACCTTTGGGAGGAGAGCTGGGATGATGACGATACTAGCGAGGACTTCTCTGCGCAGCTCAGGTTATTATTCATTTACACTTGTTGACGCTTTATGATATTTGGAATATGTGCTGATATGATACCTACCTTCAAGAGAGGAGCTCAAAAAGACCGGAGCGAACAAGTCATAGCTGGATATGGCATTTTCGGAGTCAACACTAGTTAGAATAAAACCGAGGACACTTGTAATATAGCCCCCGCGGGAATTACAGAGCGATTCAGTCTTAAATAAGAGCTCCAGTTACATGTTCACAATATATCCGTTTTCATCTCAACTATACTTTCTACACTTCCCACACTTACCGTACGCTTTTATGAATATTATATCTTTTAGCCACACATGTGGAGGTTTTTCTTTTTTGGAGGCACTATTTTTTTTTATTAATATCTAAGGAAACAGCACGTTACAAATTGGTTTTCCGAGAAACTGCCATAACATCATCCAATAAGATTCATGCGACTTTGACCTTGGTTGGTATAAAACGAATCTCATTTACTTACTCTATATGAATATTAGAAAACGATTTTGTGAGGATGAAAGAGAGAACAATTACTTACAGAGAGGGCGGAGACACCAGGAAGATCCTTTCCTTCAAGAAGTTCCAAAGAACTTTATCACAAAGCTGTCAGCTGCTGGCTTGAATTTGGAGCGGGTAAGACTTACGCTCCACCGCCAGTTGAGACGTGGCTCAACTTGTCCTCCACGCCGTACTTGGCAGCAACAGTTGCAGTATCACCACCACCGATGATAACGATCTTGCCAGATTGGGCAGCATCAACAGCAGCATCCAGCATAGCCTTGGTGCCATTTGCAAAAGCATCGAACTCGAAAACGCCAGCAGGTCTAATCTAGTTAGTAAGGGTTGCCAAGCCATTGGGTTAATATCTTACCCGTTCCAAAGGATGGTCTTCGCCTCGTCAATAGTCTCCTTGAACAATTTACGGGACTTCTCTCCACAGTCCAGACCCATCCAGCCATCAGGAATACCCTGTTCATCAGTGGCATATCCAGTCTCGGCATCCTTGGCAAACTTGTTGGCAGTGATATAGTCGACAGGCAAGACAACCTTAACGTTGTGCTTCTTCGCCTTCTCGATGATGTCACCAACAGTCTTAGAACCAGCCTCGTCGTAGAGGGAGGTACCAATTGCAACGTTCTCAAGGGTTTTCTTGAAGGTAAAAGCCATACCACCACAGATGATCAAGCTATCCAGTTTGGGAATCAGGTTGTCAATGAGCTGGATCTTATCAGAGACCTTGGCCCCTCCAAGGATGGCGAGAAAAGGGCGCTCAGGGGACTCAAGAGCCTTGGCGAAGTATTCGAGCTCCTTCTTGACGAGGAAACCAGAAGCTTTCTGAGGAAGGTCGACACCGACCATAGAGCTGTGTGCACGGTGGGCAGTACCGAAAGCATCGTCTTTTACCGGTGTTAAGCCCATTTACCCACTATTGTCATGTGTGGGACTTACTGATGTAAATGTCTCCAAGAGAAGTGAGCGACTTGCGAAAAGCCTCGACGGCCGCAGGGTCAGCCTTAACTTTCTTTCCGTCAGGCCCTTTTGAGGAACCTTCCTCCTCGGCGTGGTAACGCAAGTTCTCAAGAAGAATAATCTCGCCTGTATCCATTAATTAGTTTCTAAAGCCCATACTTACAGTTTTGAATCTATTCTGACCTCCACTTGACTTCTGAACATATTCTTCGACCTCCTTTCCAACACAGTCATTCAAAAAAGTAACATCCTTGTTCAAAAGCTTCTTCAACTCCTGTGCTACAGGGGCCAAAGAGAACTTCTCGACACGCTTGCCATCAGGACGGCCCAAGTGGGACATCAAAATGATGGCCTTAGCGCCCTGCTCAGAGGCGTATTTAATTGAAGGCAGGGCAGCGACGATACGCTGGTTGTTGGTGATGGTGGTGCCATCGAGAGGGACGTTGAAATCAACCTAGAAAGAAAGAAAATTTCGTGAATCAGTTCTATAACTGAGAATGTATGGAGGTCTGAGATACTCACTCGGATTAAGACACGCTTGTCCTTAAGATCAACATCGGTAATGGCTGTAAAAATGGGGAGTGGGTGTCAGTCTGTAAGGAGGGGAAGCGTAATTTCTATATTAAAAATTTAATGGAGATGAATTCCATACCGAGTTTGTTTGAAAGAGACATTTTGGGTTTCCGTTATGATCGATTGATAGGAATTATTTGAATTCCGAGCTTAAACCAATACTATTCGATGCTTTTCAGTTGAATTATTCGGACAGGAACGGGACAAGAGAGGAGTATATTTATCAAATTATCCTCGGCCAAGAAGAGGGTGGGGTGGAGGGGTAAAATCTCGTGGTGGTTAACCTGCCTGACCATGACGCAACAGGCTCTGGTAAACGAAACCCCCGTATTCGGCGTGGGATGCGCAACCACGCGTAAATCCGGTAAGTAATAAAATCCTGTCAAGGGTATCGCTCCATCGCAATTAGTACTGTAGCCATATCTGGTTGTTTTGTTGGACAAGATTGAAGATAGTACTCTGTGTACCTACATGTACCTTGTTACCAGGAATAGAAGCATCTCCTGTGCTTTTAGAACATCAGTTTCGCAAAGAAAAAGAAAAAAGCCACACCACGTGTTTTCGGCCACTATCAAACTTAACTCGATGGGACTATTACTCTAGGAACCTGGCCTAAGCCGAAGGTACATACATGTACGTAGGATACATCTAAAGTATGTGGATACAAAAACAAACTACAGACGAGCTTGCAAAGTAACTTGTTCATCAATCAATTGCCTCATAAATATCAGCCCTTGATATCCTGACCAATAAGAAACAATACTATTTTAACTAAATGTAACACGATTTTGCCCGACCCGAATCCCTTCTTAGCCTCGGTCCCGGTTCAATTCCTCAATCCGTGTTATTCCTAATAAACCATACGCCAGCTCACATCTCAACATAAATTCATTAGAAGAGTCCAAGCTCATATTACGCCACCAGTTTAGGGTCGATAAGAAAAATAAAACACCTATTTAATACACAATAAAGAAGACAAATTGGCCGCAGCCCAAAGCCAAAAGACTGAATACATGTAACAAGAATTAGACTACCGAATACACCTACTTATACATCTGCAAAAGCTCTTTCCCAGTAATCGAGAAATTCATCAGTGACTACTTTGACCTCCTCCTCCCTGGCTGAAGCCCAACTGGTGCTGGCCATGCGCCCGACCTCGATTTTTGTCAAATTTGGGATTGAAAGAGTTTCTTTAGAGAGTTGAATACCGCAAGTCTCAGCGATCCTAGGTAACCCGAAGAGCCCAAGAGCTCCTGCAGGCCATAAGTGTTTGGCTCCTGCAAGCAAACGCAGGCCATGGTTCAGGTTCTCTTCCTCTGCTGGTTGATCCTGTAGAAATGTCTGGCATGCAAGGAAGGTGTAGTGACAAAATGGAAGGATGAAATATTTGTGCCCAATTTCATGCCGATATCTATGTGCAATCTTGATTATTTCTTTGGCAACCTTCTTGCAAATGCTCCTCGGCGAGTTCTCGGACAAGCCGCTCACTGGTACTTGTAGGAACGGACGGAAAAGCATGATGGTTGTTGCTCGACAGATCAAGCTAACATCGTTTAGAGGTTGTCTATGATGAAAATAAGTACAAGCAAGTCTTTACTTACTGAAGTTGAAGAATATGCGGTAAGGTTGTGGATGATAATTTTAGCTCTTCGGGAAGCTCCACATCCCAAGCCAGAAGACGCCTATGAAATCTATCCAGCATCTTTGGCGTGACCTTTTCTTCTTGGGTTGATGGGGAATAGAAGGCATTTACAATATCCTTGGCAATTCCTGACAACTTGATATACTGTAAGAATGCACCGTGAACATGAGGGACTTTTCCTGTGGAGTACCATAAAAGCTCCGCTTGTTCTAGGTACTCCTCCCTATCTAATTCATAGTCGATCGTTGGTAGCTCCCAGGCCCTCCCAGTGAGTTGGGGTAGCCTTGCTATTGCAATCGACCATGATCTATATTGGCAGCATTAACCACAACTCACGAAAACTAGAGGGGCAGGGGGAATAAAGAAAATAGAAGAGGAATCCATACAAGTCAAGATTAAATAGCCCCCAGTATGTCACCCTCCAAACCTCAAGGTCTGGCTCGGTATAGTCTTGCGAGCTCTTATGTAGTGTTTCAGAGGCTGCACGAAGAGCAAGACTTCCGTAAAACCATCCCTTGACGTCCCTAAGATACCCACTTTCTCTCATGCTTAGGATTCCAAGTGCCTGTATCGTTGTGATTTTGTTTTGCACGTTTTCAATTTCTAAAAGGCGTTCTACTTCAGTGTAGAAATGGTCGCCTGCAGTTGTTGGGTCTTCCGGGTCTGTACGAGTACCGGGTCTATCTGAAAAGGCACATCCCAAGGCAAGCAGAGCGTTTACAAGAATAGAACTGCAAAAATCAGATTTACCTCTAATAAAGTCTTCTAAGAACCTCCTTCTCGAAAAAATTGGAGTACAGGCGTGCTGCCATATGAAAAAGCAGTCCAGTATATGACGAATGAAACCGACATCATCAGTCACAGTCGTCCAAGAACGAACTGTTGTGTTGATATCCGGAGGAGGAGGACTGCCTAGCGATGGGGGACTTCCAACAGAAGTGGTAGAGCCTCCGAAAGAACTTGGAGTCGTACCACGCCCATTATTATTATACGTCCACCCTTCCTCCAGTTCCGGAGATCCATAAGAATATACATATCCTCCGTTGGAAGATTCAATGTCTGTGGATCCAGTGGACTCTCGGTGTTCTCTTGGCACAAGCGGACTCGATCTATCGGATTCTGCTGTGCTTAATTTGCTTGGAGGTGGTTCTGAACCCGGAGGATGCTCCTTGATGTATTTCGCAATAACTTCGATATCCTCTTTCATGCGCAGTCGATTGACTATATTACGCATGTAATCTTCTGACGAATTTTGCAGAGTTCCTAAAATGCAACGAAGATTGTTGTTGTCCGAAGACAACTCGGTAACGTGTTTTTTCAGGGTACCCGATCGCCGTCCGTCACTTTCCTTGTCATAAAAACATTCAGACTTATCGTTTGCTAGACACGCCGCACAGGGAGTTTGTCCGTCACACTGTGTTTGGGGTTGTGTTAGCCCGGCCGTGTTGAAGCGCATCCCGTTCCTTTAAACAGCGGATTGCCGCCGGTATCATGACTTTATTCAGGAACGAACCTTTGATCTCCGCTTCCGACATGGCATACAAGCTGTAGCTACACAGTTCCGTTTGACCCGCCGGTCCAGGGGTTTGGTAACTCGATTTTCGTCTGCCGACGTAGCTGCAAACGAAGGCTTCGGTAACAATCGTCGAGACATTATTATTTTTATTTTTATTTTCGAAATAAAGGGCTCGAGGTGGTCTATTTTGTGCCGCAGCGTTGGGCCTTTTAATCAACCTTGCGGGATGTGTATCTTTCCTATAACTCGGGCGAGAACTGCTCGAGCGCACGCGAAAGGGTCTTCTTGGCAAGAAATCTGCCTCTGTATTATAAATTGCGTATAAAGCCCGCCTCGTGAGTCTTTGCCTCGATTTTCTGCACCGAGTTCTAGCCAGTAAAACTACTAGGAGAGGTTGCGGAGCTGAAGTACCGGGTGAAGCTGATTGGTATGTGAGAAATTCGGTGACATTTGGATGCCGTTACCATCCTCGATGGGGGTGGTATGGCATGATGCCGCCTCGCTTCCATCTCGGAATTCCATATCTTGGAGATCTGATTTGTCGAGAGTCTGGTGGATGAAAAGAGCCTGATTTGAAACGGGTGGCCTAGAAGACCCAAGAATTGAGCGAGCCGGGCAACATGTGGGCATGCCGGTCACTAATCCGCTGGATGAGGTTTAAAGGTGGAGATGTGGCATGAAATCGTTCAAGGATTTTCCCTACAACGTGCATGTCTCTAAATAAAACCATGCATACTCTTTTATGCCCTCCGAGTGATCTCTGATGAATACCTACATGTACCTACTCTACTGGTAATAGTACCTGGGCGCGGTTAGAAGGCGGGGAAATCCGCTGCGGAAATGTTCTGTTCATATCTGAGAATACGGATCGATACCAATGAGGACATAACTATTTGGATCGATTTGAGACTTTATTTCTTAAATGCTCGATATTATGAGCTCGGGGAGGGTGTGGGTAGTGTTACATGGTACATTTTATAATATCAGGGTGTAGTTCGAGGGAGGGAAGGCTGGAGACACCGGCCAGGACCCTGGCGTTTGAACCCATTGGAACTTTTAGCGAAGTCGATGATGAACTAGATATTGAGAGCATGTCTCTCTCTAGCTCTAAGGTCATTGAGACCAATCAATAACATAGCATGCGCACATTTGCTTGTATATATCTACTCTAGAGTACCTACATGTAGACAGTCGGGACCACGGAAGCACGTACCGGCATTCAGTCTGTTGGGTCACCGAATGTTTGGTATAGTCGTCAATTAACGTTATAGAGATGTCTGAGACACTGGGCCTATCATAGAGTAGATAATATCGGCGGAAGGAGGCCCAGGCGCATATATATTTAAGGCAGTTGGTGGTTGGGTTCCGGAGGCGGGGATTTGGCATGAGAACCTGGATGCGGCATCTTCAGTAGCATTAAGATTCAAAAAATTCCTTTTTTCTAGAAAGAAGAAAAAATCTTCCGAGGTTGTAATGTGCCTTCGCGATTCGGCATTGTAACCTTATTGCGAGTGCGAGTACGTACATAACAAGCAGTTGCAGCCTTTCGACCCGATCACAAGCATGAAAACATAGTGGGTGCAAAGCTCATGGAGTATCACTCGACACCCATATACCCAAGTACGTGTAGTTATGTAGTTATACGTTGCCAGAAGGGATATTACGGGTAAACTCAAACCCGCAATAGAATTTGCTTTTTTGTCCGTTCATTAACATTGAATAATTGCCTCTCTCACCGCTCGACATGGCACTGCAGGACCAGCTAGCTAGGGCAGCTCGCTTGATGAGTTGTCTCTTCCAAATTGCAAGAGCGAACTTGCATTCTTATCTCACAGACGTTGCGCAACCATGGCCATGGCCAAGATTAAGATCACTCGATCATATATATCGCTTCTGTAAAGCGGTAGTGCTGGCGGATAGGATGAATAATCTATGTACTTTGGTCGTTGCAAGAAGTTGAATAGTAGGGGATGGGCATATGGGATAGCCAAATTTTATATGTGCTCAGTACATGCTTAACCCTAGTCTCGTACCTATCCCCTACTTAGCAGCAAACTACTCTCGCCAGTATAGGCCAACTAGCAATACTTATATGTATCCCTCTACTCTAGAAGAAGCATCCGACAAACCTTGCAGGCCTAGCAATAACAACAACAACGAGGAGACCGACACTACATGCACGTAGAAGCAGTCCTAGGTCGAGATTCGAAACTGCATGAACTTAGGTATTCTACGATCTGCGGATGCCAATGCTGTAAGACCACCGCTTAGGCAGTATTGCGGGAAATAGAGCTGATCTTGCAGACGTTGATTCATGAGAGCTACCTGCAATTTTAGCTAGGAGACAAGCCAAAATTAATTCCACATTCAGTAGAATAAATGCAGGTGCACACACCCATTTCATTGTTTTGTATTTACGATCGCGAGATAATTACAATACACGAATAATACTTTACTAACCAACCCAAACATGGGGGCCAATAGATACCTCTACAGTGACATCTCCATCGTTATTCCAGTCCTTGGATTATCGAGCTCTGCAGGTTAGATAAATCTTGGTATTAGAGCCTTTATTTTCATTGGGACGAATAGGAAATATCCATGGGACATACCGAACCAGTCGAGCCCCATGGAACCGCTTTCACGGGTCGCAACAAGCTCAAAGTCCATCCTCTGACCATTAAAGCACCGGACACTAGGTCCGTCCACAATAGCCTCTCCACCATCTATAGGTTGCTTCTCATACATTCAAGGTTAGCCAAACACGATACCAATCAAGCAGAATAGAGATATCACATACAGTCACCGAGAACACTGGTAGCTGATATCTTTGTGGCCTATTTTCCCAGCTGAGCTCTCCAGGAACAATGAGGCTTGTAACTAGATACACATCGAACCTCCCACTTCCCTGAGATTTCCACTCATATCCCCAAGGAATCGATGGCGGTGGCAACATGAACTTGACCACACAATTTGTTGCCTCATTCGCCGGGATATCGAAGCCAACTTCACGCACGGTTTATAGTTAGCTCAGCTCAGATGCAGGGTGATGTGTCGAATCACGTACCAAACATCGTTGTCTCGTTCATGTCAAGATCATTGCCACTGTAGCTTATATGGCCTGTGTTTTGTGTGCTGTACGCAGTGCCTGAGACTGCCTGCACTGCGGGAACCAGGTAGTTGGGGAAGACCTCATAGACAATATCACGCTTTTTAGCTGTAGGGGCTGCCAAGGCAATGGAAAATGCAGTTAAAATGAAAATAGCGAGGACTATCAGCCTTGCCATGATTGTCATTGAAGTTACGAATCTAGACCTGAATGAAAATTAAGGAGAATACTGTGAGGTGTGGAACGACTGAGGGATTTGGGAGCACCCTGATATCTAGTTCCTATATACTTCTTGACAAAGGAAGCTAAAGCTAAATACGAAGGGTGTCGCGGTCAGTTTGGCTATATGTGTTGCCTCCTTGCGCATCGTCAAGGGGTTCTATACTCCGGCATCAGTATTCAGGTTCACCCCCTTGCGTGAAATAGGTAGGCGGAATCCTACAACATCTCATCAGCTACAGGGGTCTTTTGTAACAAAGATTTGCGGTCTTTGAGAATTTAACAATAACATACTTTAGTACAAGACATAAATTCAAATTCCAGTTATTTATTTTCTCGGGGATGGGGGGCTCTCCTAATTTTCCCCTGCGAAGAAGGCACCACTACTGCTGTCTGCCTAATCAGAAAATTTTTCTACAATTACGACCTTCGTCTCCCAGTTCGCGGGTGAGATGTCAATGATAGCTTTTTTCATCTCTCACCAAATCTGAAGCCGGAGAACAAAAATTATTCAGGAGGATACGTTACTGGCCATGGCTGAGCAAATTAGCTATGTGCAAAGATTTACTCTTTATAAACCGTCGATACCGATACCCTATTGCTTGATACAAATTTGTGGTACTATTGGGAGATAGATCAACAAAAGTAATAGGATCTCTTGGCTCCAGCTATCTTTTTGCCTTTATGAAGAGGTATCAACATTGTCTCGACGGTTAATTATGGGATACAGCAAGTAACCTTTCTTAGATATTATACCTATATTATATATATGTAGCTAGTTGATCGTCCCTCACCTGTCTGTAATTCAGATAACATGCTGCTAATAATGTCCCTAGGAACTACTAGTAGGATACTGACTAGCCAAATTAAAGGGACATCCGACGCAACGAACCACTTCCGCCTGTAGCTAATAGGAACCTGCCGGAAGCTCATCGCCATTACTGTGCCCACTTTCATAGTCTTTATGGGGGCTGTGGATGATATATTGTCATAGGAGCCGGAGGCATAGGGATAACAACCTCCCCAGAGCTCGAGAGGCGCGAGCTGTATATTTCTGTCCTTAAAGAATCCCTTGGAAGAGAGCACCAGACGACTTTCTCTATCCATATATGTCGGTGAGGAATCAATATATTAGATGAAGCATTTTCTTTTTTTTTTGGGAACAGATTAGGACTCGACATAACTCGAGAAGGGACTATTATTCGACTATTAGTTAATTTGTTAATAGAAGCCATCCCGTGGATATTCTGAAGGTGTTCAAACCTCAAACCTAAAGCCTTGAAGATAAATTACAAATCTTGCATAGCAACAGCTCACCACATCAAATTCTGCAAAACAAGACCAGAGCACATAACTCTCCCCTATTCGACAGTGGAGAAATAATAAGGCTTGTAAACATGATATCTATATCCCTAGTTGCTAATAGTGAAGCGCTAATTTTTTTTTTTTTTTTTTTTTTTTTTGGAATTTTTAGAAAATGTTGTTTTGTTGTTTTGGTTATTTGAAGTATGAGAGTTGTAAGCAGACTGCCAGGTGAGTAAATCTGTAGACACCCCCTGCGGGGGTCTACAGACCACATTATTTGAACGCCTATAAACCTTCAAAAATATCCACGAAATGGCTTCCAGTATGTCTATATATATTAGGGGTATTCACTTCTAGAAATATATGCCTTTATAACGCTGCATTACAATGCCCCTTATATTATGGGGCGGTAAATGTGTCAAAAGTAATTTTACCAACGGTAGTAAATTATTTTACCACTGGTGGTGAAAATAATACCAGTATTTATACCCTATAATGCTAATTTTTATGATAAAAGCACAGACCTTTTGGCCAAAAGGGGCCATATAATGCCAATATATATGAAAATTGTCCACCGGTGGGGAATCTCACCATCGGTGGCGGTATTTCACCACCGGTGGGAAATTTGCATAAGTTTTGGCATTAATGATTGAATATTTACTTATTTAGTATAGCGCAGCATAAAGACCGAAACTCAGTGCTTATACCGGTGGAAATGTACTAATGTAGGATAGCGTGCAGAGACAATGACTGAAATTCAGTGCTTACACCACCGGTGGCAAATAATTTACTACCGTTGGTAAAATTACTTTTGACACATTTACCGCTCCATATTATATGGCATTGAATCTTTCAAAAATCCGAATACCTCTGGAGTGCACATGCCATATTGTAGGAACAAATCTGTTACCATATTGATTCAAGGCCTGTACTTAGTGTATTAGTCATTCATCTTTATATTATACGCATATATGGTCTATGTTTTGGACAGTAAGGTAGGTTGATGATGCTTATTTTCTCCTCATATATACATGTATTTCAGAATACGCGACTGCCGATTATTTTAAACGATCCGTATAAGCAAATGCCTATAAGAGCACGTATTTGAAGAAGTGAATACTTACCCCTATTATGTACTTGTATATATAGCTACATGCATGTATATCTGGAAGGGCGACGTTCGAACTCAAATGATCAAGGCCGGTACGCACGCGGCAGATACATACTTTATCAAGAATTCTCAGGGAGGGTTCCAGAAGCACGCAGTCTCTTTACTTAACAATAATCTCACCTATAAAGCTAGCTAACTATATATAGGGAGGCCGCATAACTATATCATAATCTATCTTCTCGAAGATTGAATTATTCAGTACCATAAATGCTCTAACGGCGGTGCTACTTAGCCATTAATAGTACTCTCCATAGCCTAAGGAGAGCTACATGTAGGCAGGTACACCACCAATATTCAAAAGATTTTATGGAAATGATAATATGTTAAGTATATGTATGGCTGTACTTGCATCGATCCAAAATAAACAAATAATTACGAAACGTAAATAAAAGAATAAGCAACGTCCATGACCACACACACGCACTCCCAACAACCACCTCAACATATATACTATTGCCTACGTCTCTTTGCCTCCTAGGACTACATGATAAATCAATTAATCGTCTACATTCGCCATGCACACGATCCGAGTGATAACCTATGATTCACTCCCGATGCACCCCGCACGCACCCACAGCCTCGCTAGCTAGAGCATTCACCCTCTCACTTGCAAATTAGCATGAAATAAGAGGTGACTGTATTTGCATTTTAGAACACACCACTGGCCTAATCGCGCGTCTAAGACCTGCATATGTTTTTTATGTAGCCATATACGCTCGTACGTGTGCCAACCAACTCAAACAAACACCCTCACCACGCAGCCAGCAGCGGTGGAAGTTACTGCCGTGTATATGCGATTCATATACTTGTATACACAAAGCTCCGGATCCAGTCCGCAAGAAAGAAAATTATGTGTGCACATGTAAACCAAACGAATGCCATTAGAAAAAAAAGATTCCCTCAATTCAAACGATATCCAAAACTCCTGTCGACACCATAAAAGAAAGATCTAGGATTCAAAAAGCAACCATAGTATAAAAAGGAAAGAAAATAGGAAAGTTAAGGGAATTGACATAACATCCCACGACTCCAATCGAATATGAAGAATAAATAAAGGGAAAGAGCGAAAATAAATAAAGCAGTAACCAAATGGAAAATCCACAGTCTTCCAGTTCTTTCCGGGCCGTATTTTATAACATATCCTAAGACTAATGTCCTTCTTTCCTTCCCCATGCACGTACACGCTTTTTTCTGTCGTCGTGACTTCAAGCAATACAAGTTAATTCCTGATGTAGCCTGTTAATGGAATTCAAGACAAAGTCCACTTTTCATACACTATACGCCACCAATAACCCAGTAAAAAAATTCTCTCTTCCTCCGTAGGGTCCGTAACTCCTTTATCATAGCTCTCCGGAAAATTTACATTATAAACATGTCTACTCAGTTGAGCAAACTCGAGATTGGGATTGAAGACGACCTCTCGCTGCCAAACAAATTTCCAGATGTAGGCGTAGTAGGAGATGTCGAAATTATAGCCATCGCCGGAATCTCAACAGTAATAGTATTTGTCTTTGCCGGAATCTCAACTGAAGGCGCCATCTTCTTTGTAGCTACCGAACTTGTCGTTTTGGGCGTTCTTGGTGCTCTAGCTACAGGCTTTGCTTTTGTTCCTTTGACGGCCGTCATGGATACCGCTTTCTTAACTTTGAACGCGGTGGCAATATTGCTCTTCTTTTTAGGCTCCGCCTTAGCCTTCGTGCCTGTAGCTGTTGATTTCGCTTTGGTTTTGACCCTCTTCGCTGACGGACCAATTTTGGTGTCGGGAGGCGGTCGTTTGCGCGCGCCTTTCGCTTTCGGCGGAGGACTTATAGAAGGGCTAGGAAGTTGAGTAATCTGGAGAAGTGGGGGAATATGGACTTCAACATTGTTGGTGCTCCTGGTGAGCTCATCAGAATCTATATCCATCATGAATGAACCGCAGCTGTCGCTATCTGTCTCGAATTCTGCCCGCAAGGGCGCCTCGCTGCCATCCCATCTTGGCATGCTGGCGGTTTTTGCAACCTTTTCACAGTCCCCCCTAACAATAAGATCAAAGGCGCCCTCAAACTCTTTCCCGGTTGGTGGGTCGTCTTCATTGATCCATACAGTCATTCCACCTCGGTAGTCTTGAACCACTCCACACATTTCTCTGACGATTCTCCGCACCCCAGGTACTTTCAAACTTGTTCCGACTACTATCAGGCAATCTGGACGCGACTTTAGGTCTGCCTTTGTGACTGCACCAATCGCCTCGGCGTCCGGGTTAAATTCGTTGTACAGGACAATCCTTGGTCTTAATTTCCCAACGCCAAGCGCCCGCTTTCCAGCCACACCCCTCACGGAATCCATTTCCATACATTCTGTGCAGTCTGGAGGCTCCGACCCTTTGAATAGGCTCGCGTTAAACGCGGCCAACCACCCACACTTTGAGCAGACCATATTTTCCAACCCTCCATGCAATTGAATAGTCCGAGGCCAAGGTCCCTTATTACCGAGGGGCACTGCTGTCTTTAGAGGCTGCAATTGCGTGTCGATACAATCAACGTTTTGTGAGTATAAACGAAGCAATCTTCCTTGGTTCGCTAATGTTGCTAAGAGGTGGTGAAACTCGGTTGGCGAGGCGTTAGATGTCATGGTATGGAGATTGCGAACCATATCGTGGAACGATGAAGTGAGTTGATCATCTTTGTAAACGGACGCATCAAATAATTGCTTCCCAGAAGACTTTAATTTCATATCTGTTCTTAAAGTGGAAAATAATCCATTTGAGGATCGAAAGTCGGGAACTGTGGTTGGTCGATTAGTAAGCATTGTACTACACGACGCCAACCAAGTGGCTGGCAGACAGAACCACAACAAAAACAAGTGGGAAAGGCGAATAGGGGAATTCTTACTTCCAGCCCCTACAGAAATGCCAGCTCCTGCAATAACCACTATCTTCTTCTTCTTCTGTAGAAGCTTCACTAGGCAGTCTACCGAACGTTTATGCTCTTTCAGAGCAATAGGTTCTACGGGAGGGAACTTAAAGTCCAGGATCTGAGGCAGTTTTCTCGCGGGGGGTTCCACAGAAGCGACCGTGGAGGCGACGGTGGCAGAACAAGAGGTTTTCTGCCTCTTTGTCGGCGGTTCGGGGCCATTTTGCATCGTGAGCTGGGGTGATGCAGAAAACGAGCGAGAGTTGGTGATTACGGATGGCGTTGGAGCAGGAACAAATCGGTTGAGGGAAGGGGATAAGGATGGTGGCTGTTGACGGTGGTGATGATGATGATGATGATGATGGTGTAGAAAGGGTGGAAGGGGGTGGGAGAGAAAAAAGAACAGCGAACGAACGTGAGGTAACGATACGGAAATGACTTGGGGGGAGCTAACAGCGGAAGAAGCAGTGAGGAAGGCCCGTAAAGTTCACTAACGTACCTAATGGAGTAGACTACAGACAGTACCCTACATACAATTACTATGTATGTACATACATAGATGCTCCCGCAGAAGCATCAGGCAGCGGCACAGAAAGCTGGACGCTGGACGCTGTGGTGCTGGTGCTGGTGCTTGGCATGATGTTTCAAGAAGCAATAACAAACCTATTACTTCAAAAGGTTCCACTGAGGGAAAGCCTAGGTTGAGTTGTGATTGTAAGAGAGAGAGGCCCTTCCCCCCGATCCCTCATCTTTCGGCTCAACTGGCCTGCCCGGGGACACGGCGTCGAATCCGCCTGCCACAACTTTCTCCATTCTCAGTGTCTTTTCTTCCCCACCTCTCTCTCCTCATTCGTTTCCTTCTTATGCGAGGGACTCGTGTCTGTCGATACCGGTATGGTAACGATGTGGACCATCACCCCATACAGTTTTCGTCCTCCCGCATAGAATCCCAATTCCCACACCTCTCCCACCTTCCAATCCATACTCTAGAAAAGTTCACCCAGTGCCTTCCTCCCCCTCTGTCCGATACTCTTTTCCCATGGTAGCTGGAATGTGGAAGAAATTGAATTCGATATACGGCTAATTGCATGCACATTCATCTTGTACTTCACTCGCCTGTCCGTGAGGGAAGCGACCGGGTGACCGATGGCAGTTTATCTGCCGGGAGAGCGACCTATGCTAGGCACCTTCAAATGCAACACGGCGTAGATGATGTATGATAACAGAGCCCCTGCCCTTCCCCGTCAATCTACTACGATTGAGGCTAGAATTGAAGGGGGAACCATGCAAGTCATGCATTGGCAACGCTGTCAACCGACCGCCCCGCACAAGACATGTTTTCAGCCGCAAGATTATGAGGACCGATCGCGAGGGGCACCCAAATAGCAGTGGTGGTGCCATCATTTGTATTTGGCACTGTGGCTTTCTGTTATCTACATGTAGTTGGCCTGAAGGCGTTCGATCAGATAATTAAAAGCAGCGTCATCAGATATCACTCCGATGTTTTTTCTACAGCAGGGTAATTGCGTTGAACCCCGGCATGACAAGATGTAGGTACACGACCTTTTTATCAAATTTATAAATCAACCTGCAATATATATTAATTAAGACTCAACTGTAAATACATGTATTGTGGACTCGCTAGTAAACTGCCAGTACATACATGTAATTATGTACATGTAGTTTACCTTTTACCCTTCATTATCCTCGGATTGTTGATGATCTGTCCTCCTGAATGATACTGTATAACCTTAAAATAGACGGAATAGGACGTATGTCCTGTACGTACTATCTCAATCTAACCCCCAAATCCATAAGCTTGTTCTGCATTCGGAAACTTCCATTATGAAACATGTAACCCTCTTAGCTGGTTAAACGTAGGTACATGTACCGCATGCTTATCCATTCCCTCCATCCTTGTTCCCCGTTCCACCACTAGTGCGACACAAGATCACGTGTGGCAATTAATTCCGAGCCCTCCTCTTGACGCGATCCCTTCCTTCCTGGGTTCTTGTAACCACTCAGACTCATATGCAATAGATGTGTGACATGCATGCTGCGCGTCTTCCCAACCGGCACAGAGCTCTTGACTCATAAAATACTAAAGCTTAAGGCTTGTATATAAACACTCCTTTTTCGCTCCTTTCAATTACCGACATGTGGGAGCTTTGTGAGCGCTCCGAAGACCCATTCCTAAACAAAGAACAGTTCTTTGCCGGTCTTTACTCACTTGGTTCCGAGCCAGAGCAAGAGGAAACAAGTGAAGCATCTCTAGCTCTTGCAGCGAGCAGGAACCAGAGATACAAACGTATTGTTCGACGCAGTTCTCGTCTGCAGGTGGCCTCATCGAATTCTACAACAAAAATCTCATCCACTGCTTTAGAATCAGTTAGGAGTACAAGTATACAAGCTTTCACCAAAAAGGTTTCCACTGCTACTCCGGGGCCAGTTGTATCGGAGAATAATATCAATATGGCCGATTCCACTTCAGATATATCTGCTGTCACTGCCACCTCTTCAACGGTCCCGGCATCTCTCGAGTGCGCCCCGAGGCATTTGCCGCCACCAGAGTCATCAAGAATGCTGCCAGTTCACACAAAAGTAGCGAAAAGAAAAAGAACCCCTGCATTGCCGGCGGAGAAGCAGATATTCGGCGGGATGTATTTCTGTAAGTTATATTATACTAATCATTGACCGTGAGCTTACTAAATGGTGTCGGTGAAATTAAGATTTTATACCCAATGACATCAAAAACCCTGTCCGCAAGTTTCGGGTCCAGAAAGCCGACGAACACGGCGGTTTCTGTCTCAAAGAGTGGAGGGAGCAGGGTACGAACATGCATGCCTCCCATTGATTTACATACGCCTCCAGGAGAGAAAATTAGCTGACAGTGTATATGTAGACATCACGCATATCATTGTAGACTCAAAACTAAAGTATCCCGACGTATTGAAATCACTTAGACGAGAGTTCATTCCCGTAAACTCCCCCCTCATTTTTCGCCTTTCCTCATCCGCAGTCACTAAATTCCATACCTGTACAGGACCACATAGCCATAGTCAATGACACATACATCAGCGACTGTCTCGCCTTTGCACGCGTCCTAAACCATGACCAGTTTCAATACAAAGTCGCCGGTCAGCCTTCCACTACCGAGAACTCATTTCTTCTCCCACAGCAGCACTCGCCACCCCCATCTTCTGCTCCAGCGGAAACCCCGCTCTGTGATCAACAGAGCTCCAGTGCTACAGCACAGAGTCTCCAGATCAGGCCGCAACTATCCAAGGGAGCTCATGATACACCAAGTCCAACAGCGGAGGATAGTCCTACAGATTCCCAGCTTGCTATTGAGGCCAAGTTGGAAGCCAGTGTAACGACTGATGATCTAGTATCACAGCAGCTCGCAGCGGAGCTGCTATCCACTCCAGGACCAAGTACTACACAAGAACGTGAGGTTAAAGACGAACTAGATATCATGATTGCCGAGGCGGTGCGGATGGGTGATTTGGTATGACACACCTGATCCAGACATGAGATATCACTCGGTCAGCTGATGTTCGGTTTGTGTAGCCATTAGATGATGACGTATCTGCGCCCGATGATGAGGGGACTTCGTCTGATGAGGAGCCTATTCGTACAATAAAGCGAAAGAGGCCCGTCGCGAGGACGGGTAATTCGAAGTGGCAGGATAAGTTCCAGTGTATGCATGCCAATGATGGGAAGCAGCAGGAAGGGAACCCGAATGCGAGAACTATTGAGATCGTGAGTTTATAGCCGATCCCAAAACCTTACATAGTCGTTTTTATTATGTAGGGGAGCTGATACAAGTGTTCAAGGATAGTTGTCGGAAATGCAGAAATACTATGAGATGACGAAGGATCAGTGGAGGTCCATCAGTTATCGGAAGGGGATTAGTGTGCTCAGGAAGCAGACGAAGAAGATATGCACGGCTGCTGAGGCGAGAAAGTGAGTTATATTCTGTGGGTACGGATGCGATGATGAAGATTAAGGTGAAGTATGCTGATCTGGAGGACTAGGTTGCCAATGATTGGCGAAAGCCTAGCAAAGAAGATTGAGGAGATCGTGGAAACGGATCGGTTACGGAAGCTGGAATATGCACAGCTAGAGCCCGGGGATGTAGCGTTAAAGTTATTTCTAGGAGTTTACGGTGTTGGGTATGTAAATCTTCTAGCCCCCAACTATCATACACACCTCATTAGCCTAAGTGTATTCATGTCATTAACACTCCTTAGCCCCAGTATTGCCGCTCGGTGGGTCCAATCAGGTTACAAAACGCTCGATGACATCGTCAAAAACGTGCGTCTTACTGCCTCCCAGAAGATCGGCATAGACCATTACCAGGACTTCGCATCCCGCATTCCCCGCGACGAAGTCAAAAGACACGGGGACATTGTCATGTCCACGGCCGCCAATCTTGACTCTCAGCTGCGGCTCCAAATCATGGGTAGCTACCGCCGCGGCTCCAAAGATTGTGGTGACATTGACATTATGATCACAAAGCCCGGTGTCAACGCCCAAGAGATCAGCGGGCTTCTCGACGAGCTTGTTGAGCGACTGTTTGAGATTGGTTTTGCCATGTGTGGGCTTGCGATGTCACGTGGGAGAGATGATGGATCGAAGTGGCATGGGGCATCGAAGCTTCCAGATGTTCCGACTTGGAGACGGATTGATTTGCTAGTTGTGCCGTGGGATGAACGTGGTGCAGCGCTGCTGTATTTCACGGGGAATGATATCTTCAATCGTTCCATGAGGCTATTAGCGAGTAAAAAGAGCTATGGGCTGAATCAGAGGGGTTTGTTTAAAGATATTTTAAGGGGCCCACAAAGGCAGAAGTTGAATGATGGGACAAAGGTGGCGGGAGACTCTGAGGAGGAGATTTTTGAGATCCTGGGAGTGCCTTACAGAAAGCCAGAAGAGAGGATTTGTTGAACAGTGTGGTTATGCTTGTTTGACTAATTTATACAGGCGTGTTGATTGTAATTATTATTATTTTAGATATAAGAGCTATGGTGCGCCCGCTCTTAAAGGTAACCGAAAAATGAGGCAAAGTCGATTGCCTAAGGCTTTTCAACAAAAAAAGTTAAAAAAAATCGGGTCATACAGATTGTAGTACTAGTGATAAACTTTAACTTGTATGACCAGATTTTTGATATCTATTCTAGTTGTGAAGCCTTAGGAGTTTGAAATTCCGCATTTTTGTATGTAAAAAGCGCCAAGACTGAGCAAAGTGGAACAGTATTATACCCATTTATACCCTCCAAAGCGAATTGTGGCAGGAATGCTAGAAATCGGCCTTCTGATTGGCCTAAAACTCACCTTGCAGCCACAATTGTTCCACTTCCAAATCCTGCCGTGTCACCTTTACGAGTGTGCGCACCATAGATGTCTAGCCGTACTTTGTGTGCAATCTTTAGGAAGATAATATCAGTGTCCAATTAACACTTAATTAGCCAGGTTTTCCTATTTTTATTTCTCCTACCCTGAAAACATTCTATTGCAGTGACTACGATCTGACCACTGTTACGCCGAGAGAGCCTAGGGACGGGAATATGGAGACTTGAGCTAGACAGTCCCCACGGATATTGGGATAGATTGTCGTTGTCCGGCCCCAGATAAAAGCAGATGGTTACAATACCCCTATTCTCCTCCCCCACCGTCCTCTCTCACTAAGTCTCCTCCCTATCCATCCCAACTATCTTTAATTCTGTCTGCCTAGTGAGGGGGGGGGATCCTTCTAAAGTGTGGGGAGATACTTATTACTCAATTGATCACGTAGAAGTTCGGAGATTTCTCTTCAGCTAAACCCAGTGATGATAGCATTGGTATGGCCATTAAGACGCTTTAAGCTAAGATCAGGAGCATTAATTACACCTCGGGCACGAGCTCTGTGATTCCAAGCTTTCTGTCGTCTTAAAATCTTTTCGTAAATCTTGGATTCGTCATGTCGGAATAGGGTTCATGCAGCGCAGGATAAAATGATGCAAGCAAGGATTGAATACACTGGGTTCTGGCAAAACAGATATGTAGGTATGTATTTGTATATCTGAGAATTAGATATCAATTCTAGTCTTGAAACTGAAGGAGACGGCTCTATGGCCACATGGGCTAGCTAGCTATAGATGCCACGTCTTTATGTGTTAGCCAGCTAGGATCGATCCCATCCCCTATTGGTTTTACCTACGGTGGGTAGCAAGCTGTTTATAGGAGGTGGGTACCAGACTAGTATTAGCCTTGTGAGAGGAGGAGATAAGGTTCCGACTAGGTTAATAGTAACTCTGAACCGGTCATTGAGTATATGCACCTTGGCTCCGTGGATCACTAAGTTGTAATAATCTTCATAGAATATTACTCGCGGTACTAGGGTGTATGATATAACGGTCATGCTATCCTTTCTATTTAGAATATATCTGGATTATTCGCATTTCCTAGCGTAAAACACTGATTCTACAAGTGTGGATCCTTGGGAGCGTATATATATCACGCTGCGGCTTCCGGCGACGCCCAACAACTACATAGCATTACTCCCCCCCTGTATACATGTATCAACGGTACAAGGTACAGTTCCAAAAAAAACCGTGTATCCTTGATCATGGTGGAATGAGAGACACACAGGATCCATTAATTATATCTGTCTTTATTAAATTGTCAATAAACCAACCAATCGTTTGTCTTGGTTGGGTGTCGGAATACCGAGTGATAGGTTGTGAACCCATCACTAGTACAAAATGTGGCGCACTTAATCACAACAACTCACTCGGCCAAATTGCTTTTTCCGGCCTTCAAGTATTGAAATGGTAGAAATGAAGATAACGAAATAAATTCTAGCCCCAAACCCGAGAACTCTAGATCTAGGTCTAATACGCATACGAAGACTGAATGGAGAGAACGAAAAAAAAAAAGGTTTTTTTTTACATAAAAAGCGGCCAAAAAGCGAAAAAATAGTTTTGTGTCACCCGCCTTCTTTGACATAGAAATCCTCTATTTAGAGGTGACCTTGTGGATCGACTCAGCAACGTATTTGACATTGCCCGATGTCAAACCTGCTACTGAGATTCTTCCATCCTTGGTTCCATAGATCGAGTACTACGCTATGTTAGATGATCTCTTCACGCCGGGAAAAATGAGAGAAAATACCTTAGTCGCCAATTCTCCAACCTGCTCCGGTGTCAAGCCTGTGTAGCAGAACATTCCAATCTGGCTAGTGATGTGATCCCACTTCTTCTGGGATCCTGCGGCCGTCAAACCATCCTTGAGCGCGTCACGCATGCTAATGATGCGATCTGCCATACCCTTAACTTCAGCGAGCCACTGCTTGTTGAGCTCTGGGTCATTCAAGATCTCGCTCGCGATACGAGCACCACCAATGGGGGGGTTGGAGTAGAGAGGGCGGACAAGAATCTTAATCTGTGAATCGATCCGCGTCTTCTCGGCTTTGTCGGCGGCAAGGAGGGAAAAAGCACCCACACGCTCACCGTAGAGTCCCTGATGGGGTCAATATTTGATCATTGAAGGAGAGGGGAAGATAAATTACCATGTTCTTCGCGAAAGACTGGCAAAGCGCGACCTCGTGACCTTGCTCGACAAAGTAGCGGAGGGCATAGGCATCCTTGTCGGTGTCTCCTGATGCGAACCCTTGGTAGGCCATGTCAAAGAAAGCGAAGTGAGCGTTATTCTTCACAGCATCGGAAATAGCACGCCATTGCTCGGGGGTCGGGTCGACACCGGTAGGGTTGTGTGCGCAAGCATGGAAGAGGAAGATTGAGTTCTTTGGCGCATCCTTGATGTCGGCCAAAAGCCCATCAATGTCAAGGCCGATGGTCTCCTTGTTGTAGTACCTATATTGCTTGACGTTCAACAAAGAATCCTTGAAGATGGCGCCGTGGTTGGCCCACGAAGGAGTCGGGATGTAGATGTTCTTTGCGTGGGGCCAAAAACGCTCGAGGAAGGCCCCACCAATGCGAAGAGCGCCGGTTCCTGAGATGGATTGTGTGATAGCGATGTTCTCGAGGATGGGCGAGTTTGCGCCGTATGCGAGGGTGGCAGCTGCTTTGGTAAATGATGGAATACCGGTGATTCCAGCGTACTCTTTGTCGAGCGCTTTGTCGAGGAGACGCTTCTCAGCGGTGCGGACCGAGGGAAGGACGTAGGGCTTGCCGGCGTCATCACGGTAAGCGCCGACTCCGAGATTCACTTTCCCCGAGAAAGTATCTGCTTTGAACGCCTCGGTGATACCTAGAGGGTGACATTAGTGTTGTCGGCGAGGGTTTGATTACTAGTGCTGTGAGTCATACCGAGAATGGCCTAGAGTTTGCGGAAAGAAGTCGTGTAAGTATGTGAAAGTGTAATGGATCATTGCGAATGGCAAAAAAGATCAAGAATGGATATTCAAGAGTTTGAGTTGAAAGTGAAATATTCTCTTATTCTCGACCTTTCGTTGCAAGCCAATGATACACCGGAACTTCAATTGGAGAAAAACTTACATCCTACGAAATACCACAAAGCATGTCAGCACTTCATCATAAGGAAAAATATCAATCAGAAAGGTGGCTTACTGGAGGACCTTGGGGAACATTTGCCCAACTACTGGAAGCCCTGGAAGCAGCCACTATACGGAGTGGAGTCCTGGTGGACGCAGTTTTGACAGAGGATAGCATTTTTATCAGCTTTAAGAACAGTTGCAGAGAGGTTGGCAATAGGTTACAGAGCAGAGGGAAGAGCGGGGGAGAGAGCGGGATGATGACAGTAGATATAACTAAAACCCGTAGTGTGTTTGGGGGTTGAATGATGTGGGGGAGGCGAGCTTTAGGCTCAATGCCAGTGTAAGACTACGATCAACTATTACAAAAACGAAACAGTTGGGGGAGCGAATTATTTGGGCCCGCAGGATGGTCTGAGAGACACCGAGGGGGAATAGTGCTTTTGTTAGGGTCAGTGGTACTCTAGAGTGGATAGATACAGGGGTTTTGGTGGGCAGAGGTTCGGAAGCTTCCCGAGTCCCGGTTTTTAATATTTTCTCGGACCAGGGTTTGCATGTGGGTTGCGGAGCCTCTTGTTATTTGTGTGGGTTAGCCACTTCAACTATCCAATCATTAAGTCAAGCCACAGGGCTGAACCCTGATATCCACAGTCCTCCGTTCCAACGCCCACAAGGAAAAATTCTTATTAACGAATTTCCCTTAAGTGAAGGTTAAACATACCACAACGTCAACGATAACTACCCATCACCAAACACCCATCACCAAACACCCATCGACAACACCCCTCACGGTCAAAATGCCTAACGCGTATGCAACCCCCCCCCCCCCCAATTGTCATTATTTCCAGAGACGGGCGATATGGCCTCCGCTCGCTGGGCTTGTCTTTTCCGTGTGAAGACAAGCCAGCTCGATCTTCTCTTCTCCTGATATTCTAAGGAATTTTTTATTTTCTTTAGCAAGAAATAATCAATTAATGAATATCGGGGTCTTGGGGTTGAAATTGTTTGAAAAGACCTTTTCTCCCTTAAATCCATACTGTCTTGCATTTGATACATCTACTACACATTGCAAGCGATGGTAGGGGGTTGATTTGCCTGCACATGTTACTCTCCCTTCGTTATGCTTTGGGGTCTTGTTGGATAAGCTTGCAGATCCCAGAACTCCACCTCTTTGCCCATCCTTACGGTATGTCGAGGAGCTGTGGCTGGGACGGCCATCCTTACCAATCAAATCAATTATAGTCGAGTTAGATTTTAGCCTCATGAGATAGCATGGGAATCCGCCTTCCTGTTGCCTATACTCGGCGCTGTCTTGACTTCACCATCTTTTTTTTCTCGCGGAAATGGCCATACTGATGTTTTGCTCGTTTTTATTGCGTGGGATTAACAGGACTGTTCCCACTCAAGACCAGATTCTCGTCCCCGAGACCCTTCTCAAGAAGCGCAAGGCCAATGAGAAGACCGCTGAGGAGCGTGCCTCTGAGGCTGCGGCCCGTAAGAAGGTTTGTTCATCCACCTTCTATTTTCTTTTTTCGTTGCAAGAGGTGGATAAGAGGAGGGAATTTGATGATGATACCAACCAAACATGAAGACTAGCCTCACCGGCGATGTTGTCATTGTTAACCATCTTTCGGGACTGAGAATAAATATGAAACACTGTTGTTTTTGACAATCCGGGAATTTCTTTCAGTATTTCGTTGCTGAGCTTTGCTAACATGTGCTTTTGGGAACACTCAGGCCAACAAGGAGAAGCGCGCTACCATCTTCCAGCGCGCTGAGAAGTACGTGAAGGAGTACCGTGACGCTGAGCGCGAGAAGATCCGTGTCTCTCGCCAGGCCAAGATCGATGGCTCTTTCTACGTCCCAGCCCAGGCCAAGCTTGTCTTTGTTGTCCGTATCAAGGGTATCAACAAGATTGCTCCCAAACCCCGCAAGATCCTCCAGTTGCTTCGTCTTCTCCAGATCAACAACGGTGTCTTCGTCCGCCTTACCAAGGCCACTCTTGAGATGCTTCGCGTTGTTGAGCCCTGGATCGCCTATGGTGAACCTAACCTCAAGAGCGTTCGCGAGCTTATCTACAAGCGTGGATACGGAAAGATCGATCGCCAGAGAATTGCTTTGGTATGTACTCTTTTTATAGCCCAAAGCACTCGGCCTTTGTTTTACTTGCCCCAATTCTGCCCTCGATGATGAAGAATTTCGGATGTAAATCACTATATATGTCCAAGAGCGCAAACCATGTGGATATTTTCCGTTGCCTTCCTTCTGAGCCTCTCATACCCTTCTTCATATACCCACTCAATTCTATAACACAGTAAATCCCCCACTAACACGCCTTAGACCGACAACAAGCTCATTGAGGAGTCCCTCGGTCAATATGGTATCATCTCCATTGAGGATCTCATCCACGAGATTTTCACTGTCGGCCCCAACTTCAAGCAGGCCTCCAACTTCTTGTGGCCATTCAAGCTCTCTTCTCCCACCGGTGGATTTAGGGCTCGCAAGTTCCAGCACTTCGTTGAGGGTGGTGACCTTGGTGACCGTGAACAGTTCATCAACGGTCTGATCCGTAAGATGAACTAAGTTGGATGTTAAGGATTTGGTGTTAAATAAACTATGTTCAAGGCAAAAGTTTTTTGTTTGTTTCAATTTGTGTGGAAATGGGATGGCGTTTTTCTTTTTTTCACTGGGAGTGATCGTCCGAAAGTGATCTTAACTGCTCGATCGAGAATTGTAAATTGTAACGTAGTATAATTAATTGTTCCATATGCCATCAGCCTACCACCGGAGGATGCCATTGCCATGCCGAGTCATCCTGCAGGTGACCATCTTAAATCATCACTCATCACTCGGGTCATCGTTTATAGCTACAGTTAAAAGCTCTACCCTGTAATACTTCAAATATCTACAATCCGATATCCTATCCCTAACTATACTACAATGATTCCTACTCACTAATACTTCAGCCTCAAACATCCCTTAAATAGCTCTGCGGGATTTCCACTGCTCAACGCGTAACTCTCTGCCACGGTCTCCAGTGTCACTGCACCCTTATATATTCCGCCCGCGGTGTACCAATCCATCAAAGTCTTGACCTCTTCCTTTCTTAAAGGCTCACAGTTAACAACCTTCGCACCTTCTATACTTGGTGCAATACGTTCATCGGTTTTATCCCAGGGACCGGGCTTCTCGCCTTTTAATGCGAGTGTAAGGTCGGGGGTGCGTGGGGAGGGAGCAGTTGCGGCGATAGTGAGACCCCGAGGGAAGTTCTTAGTCCCATTAAGGTATGAAAGGAAGATGTTTGGAATACCAAGGTCGTGTGCGTGGATTTTCGCAAAGCCCGTGTCGCGATTCTCACTGAGACGAGAGATGAGGCTAAGGTTGTCGAGGGCAAAGAGAACAGGAGGGCTACAAACAGGAATAACTTAGTTGAATCTTCGGAGATAAATATAGCTTGGGGGAGTACCGGTCAGTCATTGATAGCTCGGCGATTAGTGCCATGAAGATGTCATGCGACACTGTTGAATCTTCAATGCCAGCGTCAACGAGTTTAAGAAGCGTTGGGAATGTCTTCTCGGTTTTACCAACTCTATGAGGCGTGGTAGATTCCAAAATTTTCAGCAATGGAGCGTTGGCCTTGTGGATACGCTGCAGGAGGGCTGCTGTATATTCTTTCTGAACCCACACGTTCCAGTGTGTATCGTATTCGTATTCTGTATGCCCGAGTACTAGGTCCAAAGCTACGGGGGTATTAATAACTGCACACTTGTATGCGCATGTAGGGAGGAGGAGAAAGAGGAGATACAGTTTGGAATGGAAATGACGACCCAGTCGCTCTGGAAGGCCCATGCCATTGCTTGTGCTAGTAAGATACTTCTCCCACTTCCCTTGACACCATCCAAGATACGACGCTCGTGTAGTTCAATTTTATTGAGACGGGCCTCATTGACCGCATTAATCATTGCGCCGATCTCCGTGCTCTCCTTCCTAACCAATGTCCCCGGTTTCTGGAAATACGGCCAGTGCTGTCCTGTCTTAAAGGCTTCAATGTGTCGCAACTTATCTACCACAGATCCGGGGATCTCGAACACCGTATTCTCAGTTTCTGGATTTCCCGCTAGCTCCTTTGCCATCTCTGGAAGGGTGATCGCCGGTGCATTGGTATTACTAAGGATGATGGTGTTCTTGATGACCTTGCGTTGGCCGTCTAGGTAATGTTTCTTCTTGACTGGAATATCCTTCTTTTTTCGCTTATGCTGGAACTTGTTGGACGATGCGCGCTGCTTAGCGGCGATCGCTTTGAGGTTTTTAACGTTACCGCCTTTCTGAGGGTTGGCCTTTTTGGGGGGATTTGCCAGTAGGGCAGAGGAAGTGGTGAATGAAGCGGCAGCTCCAGATGTCGGAAAGACTCGCGGAAGAGGGCGCAGAACGAGCGGGAGTCGGGGAGCCCCCAGACAGCGGAGTGAGAGCGGTAGGAGGACCATTGCGGTAGTGGTACTGAGATTGCCCTGGTAGTGGGGGGTGGGAAGAGTCTGGTGGGGGGGTGATTGTGCATCCTCAGTTACCCTGTCGCGGCGTGGGCGTTTTTTTTCTTTCTTTTGAGGCTCTGGGATAGAGATATTCTTTCTCTTCCTGTAAATAAATCAGCGATCGATGTCATCTACAATGCCTACAGCAATGGAAATAGATACCAAAATGGAGAGATTGTATGTCTCAACTCTATCATCATTCTTTCTAAGAGTACGGCTACTAACGCTACAGCACAGGCCTGTTCTGGTAGAGAAGCCGATTCCTCTTGAATTCGACATGGGCAATCTCTGCGCTTTCGATACCAACCCTCTCGATCCTGCAGCCTATAAAGAATCGCTTGAGCAATGTCTCCAGGAAGCAGCTCGTGACGGTGCACAAGCGCTCATCAACCAGGTCTTAACTACGATCACGCTAAAGAGCACTCCTGATGGCGTATACGCTGAGCTACCGGAACCAGTGACGCCATTGCCCAGAGAGAAGCCGATTCCAAAGGCGAAGGAGCCCACGAAGTGGTATGCTGACTTTTCTCATTTCCGCCAATCTTCTAAGTCAATTGCTGACCATGCTACAGGGAGCTATTCGCCAAGAAGAAGGGCATCAAGGCCAAAGAGAAGGATGGTAAGCTCGTCTATGACGAGGAGAAGGGCGAGTGGGTTCCTAAATGGGGCTACAAGGGTAAAAACAAGGACGGCGAAGGGGACTGGATCGTTGAAGTCGACGAGAAGAAACAGAAGAAGAAGACCGGTGAGGAGGAGGATGTGGACCCAAGATCTCTGAGCCGTGCAGAGAGGATAGAAAGAATCAAGAAAAATGAGAGACAAATGAAGAAGAATGAGAAGAGGGCTGTTACTGGTGGAAAAGTATGGGCTCCGAAGAAGGGTGCCGGTGTCAAGAAGAGGTAAAATTAGGTCTGACGATGTAATGAGGTGTTTGTGTAATTCTTAAGTTGTTTGCATGTACAATATTATCGGGGTTTCAATTCTAAAAAGTTATCTGTTTCCGAATAGTACTCAAACCAGGGGCTGAATTGAAATCACTACCAGGTATTCATTGTTTATGACCTGGCCGCATGCAAAGGTTTAAATCTCAGATCGACCTCATTTTCCATGTTTATAACTGCATTAATCAATTCGCAGTTTTATCTTTATACTCTATTCACTGAGATTTACTTATTTAGGACTCGTTTGGCAACTAGACAAAACAGAGTTTCCAAGGGCCAAAGCCTAACAAAAAGGTCGCTCTAGCCCACTACCAATTACTTTATATACGAGCTTTTTTATGTATTCGACACCGCCGGTTTAGTAATTCGCGTGCAACAAGCTCGCGAGCTTTAATTAAAGTACATCTATGTAAATATTCCTTATATAAATTAATTCCTCGTGTAGCTTATTAGGATTATAGAGAGTAACTAATTAATTCTTCACAGTCCACCATGAGTGGTCATGAGCTATTATAAGGCTCGTGCACAAAGGATGACTCTTTGTATCTACAGATTATTTATATAGCTAACGACCAAACTAAGATCGAGGCGTTGGAATGTGATTGTTCAAAGGCAGCTAATTGCGTACATATATGCCCTCATGAAAATTGTGTCCCTTGAGTTCCCTGGATCAACAAGTTGTTTTCTCCGGTTCGTTAAAATCGAAGTAAAACACTTTAATAGGAGTGCAAGCAGCAACATCGTCCCAAAATTGCTGATGGATTACCAGACGGTCATTTGTCATAGCTTGAAATTTACAATCCACCGCCCGAGCCGCGTCTTCCGTGAAAAGTAGGGCCAGCGTTGTAACAAGCTTCTGTATTCAAAAATTTGCCCAATGTTAACAATAACTCTAGTCCTGTCAGTGCAATATGGCATACGTAAAGCCCAAATTGGGGAAGTTCCACATACTTCGTAAGTATCTATATGCTCAAAAGGACAAATCATCCCTCGTCCCTTTGTGTTACCCCTATTGTCCACTAGGTATAGTGTTGCTAGGTCCCCCATTGGTAGTTTTGAATCGATGTCTGCTTCCATTCCATCAGCTGATTGATAGGCACCCCAATCGAATACATATGTCAATATCTTTACTCACCAGTCTTGTAGTATAAATGTGTCTCTTGACTTCCAGATTGAAATCGTAAGATTGATGGCTTCGTTGGACCCTTGAATGAATTTATAGACAACTGGCATATCAGCTGAAGTGCATTCAAAAATGAACTACCCCGCAGCGCGATTAGGTAACCTGCATGTGATGATCCACCTAACGAACACTCCGATCAGACAATAGGTGCGATATTTGATCTAATTAGTAATCCATAATTATTATAATGTGCAAAAAAGACTCGGGCTGCAATGTATGGTGCGCCCACTCTTAAAGGTAACCAAAAGTGACGAAAGTTCAATCGCTTATCTTCACCACCAAAAAGATAGAAAAAATCGGTAAGATAAAAGTATAGTAATAGTGATGAACTTGAGCTATATCTTACAGATCAATTTTTATATCTATCATGGCCATGAAGTTATAAGAGATTGAAATTGGCTGTTTTTGGATGTAAAAAAGCGCTAAGACTGGACAAAGTGGAACCGTATTATACCAATTTATACCCCTTGAAAAGCAAACCTGATCGAGTTGTGGCAGTGATGCAGAAAAATGGCTAGAAATGAGCCCTCTGGTTGGCTCATGAGTCCATATTGCAGCCACAATTGTTCCACATCCATATGCTGCCGTGTCACCTTTGAGAGTGTGCGCACCATACGTACTATCATGAGAGATCACTCGTCATTTGTTCACCTTCCTAGCTTCTCAATCATATACATACATGTACTCGCTTGTCAACTATGTATTTGCCCAACCAGCAAAACACACCAAAAATCGAGGTTTTCAACAACTCATAAAAAGTCCCATAGTTATACCAAAACTACAACGACCAAGTATAGTATAATTTCGATAATGGAGATTCATGCTTCAAATTCTTGGCCTAATTGAGATACTGGTAAAGGTGGAGAGGAAAGAAATAAAAGGACTTTTAAGACATCCTTCGCCTCGTTCTTTATGGATATGGCCTAAAAGTGGCCTGTAGAGTCTTTCAGGTGTCTAGATAAAAGATGCATAATTTCAGGGGAGATGGGAAAGCTCTCGAGATTCTATATGTTTTGCTGGTTGCGCAAAAACATACTTGATATGCGAGTATATATGGTCCATTCCCACCTATGGTTATTTAACGATCTATACATGTAGCTAAACACACACATACATATACATAGCGCCTACATGTAATTATTATTCCACGGACTTAAGAAAACATTACACTTTGGAATACATGTATGATCGATATTGGATGTCCCTAAGAGCTTTGTGGCATCACATACATGTACAGTATGTTGCAACAAGTACCTACATGTATATATGCCAAGGTTAGTCTCGTGCCCAGCCTGTGTTTGCTTGATTTGTGCCTGCACACAGTGCGACAATAAAACAGTCTGGGAACGAGACTATGCCAAGGTCACTAGAGTATTCAACCGAATTGACCGGATCTCTCTGTTCTCGTTGCTACATGTATCTACCAAACGATACTGAAGCTCCCCATGCATGCTCAGGGTTAGGTTTCAGCACCGCAATATTATCCCGAGGAACCGTATTCCCCGCACACCCCTCCCAATATTGTTAAATGGATATAAATTAAACATCGTCGTTAAAATTCACCCCAATCAACTCTCTCTCGATGTCTTCCAGCTCACCTTTTGACCTCACGGGGAAAACTGCCCTGTGCACTGGCGGCACCCGTGGTATTGGCCAAGCTATGGCCCTTGCGCTAGCTGAAGCTGGCGCTGATATTATTCTTGTACAGGTGGGTCTCTCATCTAAATTTACTTTTATTTCACTCAATTAACATCGAATCCTATCGTAGAGGGATACTTCAAATACGGTGACTCAATCGGCTATTAGAGCTCTCGGTAAATCTTGCAATATCGTCACCGCCGACCTATCCTCAGCGGAATCTGTTGCTGCACTTATTCCGACTCTTGTAGCCGATCCCTCAAAGCTCCCCAACAGACGTATAGATATTCTGTTGAATAGTGCCGGCATCCAACGTCGCCATCCTTCTCATAAATTCCCAGAGGACGATTGGAATGAAGTTCTTCAAACCAATCTTTCTACGGTCTTCGTTCTTTGCCGTGACATTGGGAATTACTGGCTTAGTGCTTTACCTCCTTTGAGAGGAGGACGCATCATAAATGTTGCATCTCTTCTCTCCTTCCAGGGAGGATTAACAGTTCCAGCATACTCTGCTTCGAAAGGCGGTGTGCTACAACTGACAAAAGCGCTCAGTAACGAATGGGCTGGTAGAGGAATTGGCGTCAATTCCATTGCGCCAGGATATATCGCGACGGATATGAACAAGGCATTGATTAGTGATGAGACTAGAGCGAAGCAAATTATGGACCGTATTCCGGCCGGGAGGTGGGGCAGTCCGGAGGATTTTAAAGGACCAGTAGTGTTTTTGGCGTCCGAAAAAGCAAGTGGATATGTAAGTGGGGAGTGTTTGGTTGTTGATGGAGGATGGATGGGAAGGTAGAAACCTAGCTAGGTGTGTTTGTCATGTGAATTTCATTTTTAGGAGAATTGTTTATAGATCAAGAAATTATATAAAATGGCGACCTTGTGATGGATTGACTACATGTAGGTAAAGATAACATTATACCGAACGGGGTATTGAAATACCTCTTTTATTATCCCACGCATTTCTCGATTTACTATGTTAGTAATATTCTTTGGCCTGTTGGCTAGGCGCTATATTCTTGTTGATGATTTCAGCGGAGTGGATATATATATTAAGCTTAAAAATATTTTTTCGGATCCGAAATTAGGAATTGCCTAGGCTATAGGCGCTAGCCTAGCACTACATTTATTTAGGAGGAAGATCTAGATATATTTGATCCTGACGCGATCTTGGAAAATATTAACCGGGAGAGTATTATTTAGATGAAATCTGCAATTACATGAAGGTCGAGTTGAACCTAACATCAAGACTAGGGTTTAATTGGTCGAGCCCCGCGAACTCTAATTACATGTATAGCCAAGGGAGTTGTATTAGTTTTTGTTTCGCGCGCGCGCGGGAAAAAATCACCAAATTCGGTCGAAGTGAGCTTGAAAAAAACCAAAAGAGTACATCATATACATGTAGTTGCAGGTCGGTGGCCTATATACAAACTTTTTTCGCACTGGAGCTAATATATCAATATTAATACTTGGATGAGAATAAATTAACAACAACAATTGCAATTAACAACGACGTTGGATGTCATAGCCTATTCGGGTTGGATTAACACATAACAATATTCGCACAAGAGCTGCGAGTGATCTTCTGTGAGTAAGTGGTTACCCGGGCTGACTGACCAACCATTATTTTTAGGGCACAGGGCTATCGGGCCATTAGTGATTAACGCTCTCGTTCACTCCTCCCTCCATCATCATCTCTGTGACATCCTTGAATCTGATCTCCATCGGCGACCTCCATCAATCCATCATCAGAAACTATCCATTTTTACATACAAACATCCTATTGTCATTCCTAAAGCAAACCAAACAAGGCATTTAATATGGTAAGTAACCTAGAAGAGTTGGTATCAGATATTACCAGAAATCGGTGTTATCAGCTACATCAAGGTTTTAAGGTAGCTAGAAGCTCAAGAGACTAACATGCATCTTCGATATAGGGTAGTGCACAGTCTGGCATGGGTGGTCCTCCTTCCGGGGACCAAAACGATAAGTCTCAGGACAAGAAAGTAATTATCCATCTCCTCATCTACAGCCGCCACTCCCACCCCCGGGTTTCATCACTAGAGTTTCATCAAGTTACCATTTACCATCAGATAAAGCAAGCTAATAATTTAACAGAAAGAAAAGCCAAAGTACGAGCCTCCGCCACCAACCACCCGTGTTGGCCGTCGCAAACGCCGCGCCGCCGCTGGTCCCGATGCTGCTAGCAAGCTTCCAACAGTGTTTCCAAATGCACGGTGTAAACTAAAATTATTACGGATGGAACGTATTAAGGATCACTTGCTTCTCGAGGAGGAGTTTGTACAGAACCAGGAGCAGCTGCGCCGGAATAAGGGTGAGAAGGGAGGCTTAGAGCAGAGGCAAGAGGAGGAACGAAGTCGAGTTGACGATATGCGAGGAAGCCCTATGGGTGTAGGGAACCTGGAGGAAATGATTGATGATGACCATGCAATTGTTTCCTCCGCGACCGGGCCTGAGTACGATGTTTCCTCCGTAGTGATACAGTTTTGATAGAGTGCAAGACACACTAACGGGTAAATAGATACTACGTCTCTATCATGTCCTTTGTCGACAAAGACCTTCTAGAACCTGGCTGTTCCGTTCTTCTTCACCACAAAACCGTCTCAATTGTCGGTGTCCTTACAGAAGAGTCGGATCCTTTGATTTCAGTTATGAAGCTTGATAAAGCCCCGACAGAATCGTATGCAGATATCGGTGGTCTGGAAACCCAGATCCAGGAGGTCCGTGAAGCTGTCGAGCTACCCCTACTTCACCCTGAGCTGTATGAAGAAATGGGTATCAAGCCTCCAAAGGGTGTCATTCTATACGGAGCCCCTGGAACCGGAAAAACCCTTCTCGCCAAAGCCGTAGCAAATCAAACATCTGCCACTTTCCTGCGCATCGTTGGTTCTGAGCTTATTCAGAAATACCTCGGTGATGGACCTCGTCTCTGCCGTCAAATTTTCCAGGTCGCTGCTGAGCACGCGCCTAGTATCGTATTCATTGATGAAATTGATGCTATCGGTACTAAACGTTATGATTCAACAAGTGGGGGTGAGAGGGAAGTACAGAGGACTATGTTGGAACTTCTAAATCAATTGGACGGTTTCGATGACAGGGGTGATGTCAAGGTTATCATGGCCACAAACAAGATCGAGACCCTAGATCCTGCATTGATTAGGCCTGGACGGATTGATCGTAAGATTTTATTTGAGAATCCAGATCGTAAGTTCGCCCCTACAAGGAGTTAATTACAAGAAAGCCACTAATATCTAGCTATAGAAAACACAAAACGAAAGATTTTTACTCTCCACACCTCAAAAATGTCCCTCAGTAGTGATGTAGATCTTGAAGAGTTTATCAATCAGAAGGACGACCTCTCTGGTGCTGATATCAAAGCAATTTGTACTGAGGCTGGTCTACTCGCACTGAGGGAGAGGAGAATGAGGGTACAAATGGCGGATTTCAGGACTGCTAGGGAAAGAGTCTTGAAGACCAAGAATGAGAGTGAGCCGGAGGGTTTGTACTTGTAGGCGTTTTTAGTTAGGCGTCTAAGTACAAATATGAGGATCTGATGACGATTAATTCATTCTTTTCATTGTTGTGTATCATAGCACTCTTTTCCAATACCAAGGATTTAGGTCCTAGTTTTTTCCCCATGAAATACGAAATTTCTAAATTTACATTTGGGCTCTCTTGAATGTAGTTTTTTCTTCGAATGATATTATTTACAAGGTAACCCATAAATGATAGAACGCCATGAACATCCATTGTAAAAGTAAGTTTAACCTCCAAGGTTTCGGATTTAAAACAACGTATCTTCCTGCAAAATGTTAGAGACAGGATATATATACGGAACTTGAACTGGATGCATACGTCTCTAAGGTATTCTCCAACATCTGCTTGCCTAAAGGTCGTAATACCGGTAGGATCAAGCCTTCTAACTTCGGCAGTCGATCTTGCAGTTACTCCGAACCCCTGCAACCATAATCAGCACCCCAAATCCACCCCCGAAAAGAGAGTTAGGAAAAACAAACCAACGGTGTATCATTCATTGAGTAGACAATAACCCCCTGGTGCTCTGGTGTATCCTCACTAATCCTACCAACATGTGCCTTGACAACATTGTTCCCGTACAGAAAGGGCATCTCTCCATTCGGTTTCACCCAGACCTTGTATTTCGCATGTTCCGCAATATGGTTTAACGCTGTGATATGAAGTTTGAATTTTCCAGTCTTTGTGAATTTTCCTAAACAGGTTCCAAGAGAGAGGAGAGAGTCGCGAGCGACAGAGGTGGCTAGCTTTGCAATTGATTCACGGACATAATAAACTCGATCCTTCTGGATGCGGAAGCAGTGAGGGTCATCTGGTCGGTCAATCAAGTGGGTGATATTACGGCCGATGTAATTTGCAAGCTTCTCAAAGAGGCGTTCAGTTTCTATATCAGTGAGAGGACGCATTTTGATATTTGGGGGATGGGCGACTTTTTGGTGGGTCGTCTGTCGTGGAGGTTTTTTCTCTTAGGAAAACTTTAGTTGAAGCGTTTTGCGGCTCTGTGTGGACAGGGTAACTAGAAAGCCGGGTCAAGACTTGGCTTGAAATTTTCCCAGTTGGTTTGGGGTTGTTCAGTGGAATTTTTGTTTTACTAGAATTCTTCTATTACAATATACACTACGCTAGACGATACACAATGGCGGCACCAAAACGGAAACAAGATAACTACCCCGTGGCCAGTAAGAAGCCTAAATATGGGAAAGAATCTACCAAAAAGAACCCTAAAGATGGTGAAACTAAGAAGAGCAAAAAGGAACTTGCTGCTGCTGCGCCAAAGTCAAAACCGGTATTAAACGTGGAGTCCGATAGCGACGAATTGGACGATGACGATGCGCTCGTGGGCATCAAGGATGACGGGAGCGAGGCAGAGGAAGAAGATGAGGAAGGTGACGAGGAAGGTGACAAAATGGACACTGAAAGGAAAGCAGGCGGGAGCGCCGAGGCTGGAACTGGATGTAAGTGGTTTATGAATATCTTGTTAGGCTGGAACTACTTAGGTGGAAACTAATGCAATTGTTCCTCGTTCGGCAGCTTCAAAATCCAAAGAAGCGCATGCGGAACAGAAACGTCTTGCAGCAGAACGCAAGCAAGCAAAGCCACTCGGGAACATCCTCATCAGAGGGAAAAAAATATGGGAACAGATTAGAAGACGACATTTGCCTGCTGCCGAGCGAAAGGGTCTCATTGAAGAGTTGTCAAAACTAATCAAAGGAAACGTTAAAGAGCTGGTCTTCAAGCACGATGCATCTCGGATTGTACAGACTGCGTTAAAGTACGGTGACAAAAAGACGAAGGAAAATATCACACTTGAGCTGAAAGGAACATATGTCGCTTTAGCGCAAAGTAAGACGCTAATGCCTCGCCTAGAGAAACACAATTATTGACTTTTATAATTTAGGCAGTTACGGAAAATACATGGTTGTTAAGCTCATGCATTACGGTTCCCCCGAAATGAAGAAAATGGTTGTAGAAGAGTTCTACGGAAGCGTGCGAAAGCTGATCAAGCATCGTGAAGCATCTTTTGTCGTTGAAGATTGCTTTCGGGAATATGCCACCCCAGCACAAAAAGCAATGCTTCTCCGCGAGTTTTATGGTGTTGAATTTGCCATTTTCAAAGACGAAAAAGATGCTACGACATCATTGAAGGATATTCTTGAGAAAATGCCTGATAAGAGGGCCATCATTATGAAGTCTCTATTTGACCTTATCTCTGGCGTGGTAGAGAAGGGCGCTGTGTTTTTCACAATCGTTCATAAAGCCATGCTGGAGTATATTTCCAACGCTAAAATTGGTACCCCAGAAGTAACCGAGTTCATTGAGCTAGTAAAGGAACACGTACATGATATTGCCTTTACAAAAGATGGTACTCAGGTTGTTATGCGATGTTTAGCGCTGGGAACTGCAAAGGTATGGAAGATGGCTCATTTACAAGAGTACAAACAAAATATTAATATTAAGCAGGACCGAAAAGTGATGATAAAACAACTCAAACCAGTCACTGTGCAACTTGCTACAAGCGAAGTAGCTTACCTTGTCCTTGTAGCAGTATTCGAAACTGTGGACGATACTGTCCTTGTGGCCAAGTCCCTGCTGCCTGAGTTTCAGTCAAACTTCAATAATCTTGCAATTGACAAGTTCGGTCGGATCGCCGTCCTATATCCTTTTGCCGGACGCAAACCTAGACTTCTCCCACCTTCGGCACTTCCTCTCCTCAAAGAGATTGACGAGCTTCGCCAGGCGACCAGGTATGTAAAGAGTCGGCATGCTCTCTTAAACAACATGTCGAATACACTGAAGAATCATTCGCTGACACGGCATTTTAATCTGCAGTAAGAAAGACCCAGAAACGCGCCAGTCCGAACTAAGGAACCATTTTTCTCCTGTTCTGATAGAGGGCATCACCGGGAACGCCGAAGATTTGTGTGCAAACTCGTTTGGGTGTCAATTTATCATTGAGGTTCTTTTGGGCGCCACCGGTAAGCCACATGCTGCCCTTTCCGTTAGCAAATACTCGAATTAAGCCTTTTCTGTGGCTAACGCTAACCCGATTTGTCTTTACCTGCAGGTGATAAAGCCTCAACGCTAGAAAGAGTTGCCGAACAAACAGCAGGCGATCCAACTTCTGAAGGCCATATTGTAGGCACGGCCTTTGGTGGTAGAATGCTAAAGACTCTTGTAGCAGGTGGTCACTACAATCCTAAAGAAAAGAAGGTTGAAGGTAAGATACTGTTACACCAACCATAACCCTACAGTCCACTACTTGACCCTTCATCCCATGATTCTCTTTACTTTTTTACTTGCGCGATTCTCCCTCCTCAGTCAGGAGAAAAATGCTAATTTACTCCGGATCTTTCCAGTTGTCACGCCACTAATTAATTTCCACAATCTTCTTTACCCCAAAATCAAGCCTCACCTTCTTTCCTGGGCAACAGGAGCAGGATCGTTCATTGTGGTTGGATTGCTTGAAGCAGAAGGCTTTGAGCACGGATCCGATCTGCGCAAGGAGCTGAAAGAGAAGAAGTCCATGGCGAGGCTGAAGTCTGCAGTTGAAGATGGAAACAAAGGATCTAGTGTGATCCTTGAGGCTCTTGAGTAAAAAAAAATATACATATCACTCTGGGTCTAGCCTTGGCAGAGGTGGTTGGATGGATAATAGGGAAATGATTGGGGAAGCATCTGTACTATACTTAAAACATGGACTGTTGTCCGTATGAGGAACTGGGCTGGTACATGTATGTACTTACAACTGTTCACGCAGTAGTCAAGTCAGGGATTGATCGTGCCGTGTTGGGTTGCCCTACTACTTGGCCTGCGTATTTCATCCCGTTTTGCTGTAGGGTGACACTTCAGGAGGAGGGAGTGGAGGGTCAAACAGCAAAGAGAAAAAAAAAAGGAATTATCAGAATCACATACATGATGTATGTACTCCACAAGTACCACAAGTGTAGCCTTATCAGAGTACACCATCCTCGATGGGCTCACCGATTCCTCGTGCTCATTCGCTGCTGTATCTTTGTTGTCGTTTGTTAGCCCAGCTATTCAAACAGCCTATTTGAGTACGTAAGTGACATCTCCATGTCTCGGCAGGTAGCACGAAGAGCACGCCGTATCCTTGCACGGGTCTTTGCAGCAGGCAACTAAGCCAAGCTTTTCGGCCCGTGTTCCCAATTCCAGGAACATGAATTTTGGTATCTGGGTCACCGCAACTCCTAATTCCCAATAAGTAAATGCGGCTTACTGAACGGTCTTTATTGTCAGAAAAGCTAGCCCAAGACCCACGTGAGGTACGTTTGTAAATTTGAGACTAGAAAAATCTCTGTAATGATCGCAAAAGCACAATGCAAGATATAGCAGAGCGAATTATGGGCAACCACCAAGACGCCGAAATCCGTCCAACGAAAGTACAGTCGTTTACCGTCACTTGACGAATACTGCCAGGGGTTCCAAGTATGGCAAGAAACAGTCAAGCAACAGCCAAGCTGTGAGATCTCCAGTTCTTTAGTTTCTATTGGCTCAAAGTCCCCTGTTCGTCAACTGGCAGTATTCGTCAAACGACTGTAGTAATGATAGAGCCAGATGCACTTTGTCTTGCACTTCCCAATACAGCATTCCATGAGGCCAGAAACGGAAACACAAACGCATATGTAGACAGATAATTAGATATTAGGGGTGCTAAATAATAATCCCCGATTCGCTATTTCATAACTTTTTTTCCAACCTCAATCCAAGATTCACGGTTTATCCATTTTGCCTAACCACCCCGTTCTGCTTGCTCAATCAACAAAGATCGAGTCCTCAAACAAACCACCTACCTTTACTCGTGTAGTAATGTCAAGCAAACATAAAGGAAGCAAATACCAATAAAATAATGCATCGCAACAAAAAAAAAAAAAAAAAAAAAAGCCATAAAAAGCAAGAAATACCCCAAATATCGTTACCGTAAAATGAGTGAACCGCCCAACCCTCCCCTTATGTGTCTATGTAAATGAATGAACGCCATCTGTAAATTGAGAGCGAGTAGGGAAGAAAAAAAGGAGGGGAAAAAAGAAATGCATGCATGCAGCGCCATAGGGCGCCACAGCAGTCAGACTTTGAATACCATCAAGTCGAAAATGAGAAAGCCAGTCGTGAAGCGTGAAAAAACAAAGGAAATGCATAAACAGTAATCAACTCCTACTTCAACTCTGGGCCTCCAAATCCACATCCTTCCCTTTATCCTTTTTCAACAGATTCTTTCCCTTGCCCTTTATAGGTTTTCGTTCTAGCGACGAGTCAGAGCTAGATAATACTTGTTCACCTTGCTCTGATCCTGGAAGCCAGTTGCTATCACTATCAAATGGAGTATCTTTCCGCGTCGGCAAGGAATCCATTGAGGGCAACTGTGGATAATGAAGGCCATCAAGTCCACCCTTTGGGATTGCAATGTCCAGGGCATATACTGGGTCAGATGTAGCTTGTGAATAAAAAGGCTGGCTTGCTTCACCAGTTGGGGTGACACTGCCAGGATTATTTGACTGCCGTTTGCGCGGTAAAAGCTGACCAACCTCAGCAGCATGAGACAACCGGTGGGAATGAAGAGCCGAGAGATCTCCCTGGGTTGTTTCAGACACAGGGCGATTCAATGCTGATGGGAGCGAAGGTGAAGAATATGTTGCCAAAAGCCCACCCGGTCTTGAATATCTAGGGTGCTGGCGACGTTCAAGACTTGAATCAGATTCACGCGATGACTCTTCTGACGGCCCATCCTCGTCTACTGAAGGAAGACTTGGGGAAACTTGACTCTCAGGAGGGCTCGGGGTTCGGCTTGAACCCCGCTTGCCGCTCTTTGAATAATCGTAACCAGATGACTGTCGTCCTTCCAACTTTGCGAGGGTATCGGCATCCGGGACTGTTGGAATAGACTTTCCCTGCCAGTCCTGTCCATTCTCGGAATAAGGTCGGTGATTCTGTTGAACCCTTTCCGTTGATGAGTGTCGGGTAATCGGCGGTGTACCGTTGAGCGAAGATGCACTTGAGCGCACTGAAGACATTCCGGCATAACTTGCTGGGGGAAGCTGTACGTAAGGACTGGGTTGATAAACCATTGGTCTTCCACTTTTCATTGAGGGCACAGGTGATGAGCTTCCAGACCCATTTCCATGAGCAAATCTGGGGCTTGGAGGTCCCTGACCGCGAGACTTCTGGCTTGCTGCGTCGGATCCGACAAGGGTAGCCTGGCTTTGAGTGTAGCGAGCAGGAGTATTGGGCCGTGAAATGTAAATGCCTTCCACCTCTACCCCGGCCTCCAATGCCTTGATTCCAAACGGGATCTCATCCTGCTTCGACTTTACGAGGTCGGTTCCACCACCAATGCTTTCTATGTGTGATTTTCTAGCCTCAGCGATCTTCGTATGCTTCTTGACTCTGTAATTGTTGTATATTAATTTGAGGCATCCAGCAAGAAGTGTCAAAAACATTCCAACAGCCAACACCTTTACCAAGTCAGCAGATTTCAATTTATCAAGTGCATAAGGCAACAAACCAACAACATCTTCTCCCACAACTTCATGTGATCCCAGAAACTCATATTGGGCAACGACTAGTAACAACAAGCGGATAGCTAGATGCGTAACGTCGATTCTGTTCAATTGATCTTCTCGCTGGCTATTGTAAGACGACCAGAGGTTTGTATTGGATATAACAATTGATTGGGCAAACGGTAGTGAGGTGTAAGGATGGAGGCCACCCGGGATTTTCAAAGCGAATGTCAACGATTCCTAATGGGATTGGGTGATCCTGGAGTGACTTTAACGGGAGTATGCAGTGAACAGCGGGACGAGGGATCTATGGGAAGAAGACGTGTTAGCGATATGTAACATGACATTTAAATATCAAGTGCACGGGCATAAATAGAATCAGTAAATAGGTATTCACATTGTATCAGTCTCTTGCCTAGCAAAAGCAAAGAGAAACAATAACAATTATATGCAATTGACACAAGTAGCGACTGTTTGACGAAAAGCAGGGCTGTGAAACGAGTGCAGTGTTCAAAACGACTGTGGGGGATGAGGAGGGGAGGAATGAATTAGGGGGAAGAGTACAGAGTATATAGGATGGATGAGGTGAGGGATAGAGATGAAAAGAGAGGTGGGGGGGGGGGGACGCCTGAAGAAGATTAGGTAGAGAAAGCAAGATGTTGGGTGGTGGTAGCCCTGGTGGGATTGAAGCGAACAGGTGAGACACACTAATTGACCGATGGGGGGGGCGCACTATTTACTGGACAGCACAATAGCTCTTGGTACTCCAGGTCTGGGGTCATAGACGAGAGTAGCGATTGGCGGGGGAGACCGCGGAAGTGAAAGAAAAAAAAAGTTACTTGCTTATTTCTTCCAAATCTGTACTATTCAGGCTTTCCCGTGTCCTTGTAGATTCGCCAACGCACGGCTCGCACTTGTCCAGTGATGGTTGTTTCAATTGGTTTGGTGTAGGTAAGTATTGTAATTGTAGATTATACACCACAATGTCTCATCCTCTGGTACTCTACAGAATAACCTCGTCCAGTGCCTCGCAATCCCAACAACGGCAGTCGTCATTGGATCTCCAGGAGAAAAAGTAGATCGCCCTCCCCGGCGGTTCGCACTGCTGGCAGCCCAGGTATGAGCATGAAGCAAGTGTGTCTTGCTTGGAAGGGTTGATTTAGGATCAGATCCAAAACGAAACCCTCCAGGAATAACAGGGCCCTCGAGAATAGGTTTTTATTCTTTTTTAAGAACCCTAACACTGGCGGATCAAAGATAGATACCTCTAGACCTCAGTGGTATGTATAATTTAGAGATAAATATTCCAATACCTAAAGAGTAACCCCCCCCCCCCCCCCCCCCCCCAAACCCTCTCCGGCAATTCTGACTTTGATAGAGAAGATGATTTCTCTTCCTCTCGTGTAATAGCGTGACTGTGATGCACATAAGATTTTGGTGCCATCAAGCGAAAGTCAGCTACAGGTGACCAAAGAATTATAGAATCTGCCACAAGGTCAAGGTTGTGCAACAAGGACAGGTACACACAGGTCCCAAGGAAATAAGAGAGCTGGCTATGGCTGCTCTAGAAGATGAGGGAACAAGAACGGAAGGGAAAAAAGAAAGGTTAAAAATGTACGCATAGTGTAAAGATCGCGGATGGTGGTGGTGGTGGGCGCCCCTGTCAGAAGAACTTAACCACTCCCGAATTTCTGATGTCGTCAAAGAATTTACCATACAGGGGTGTTTTTTTTAGAACGCTCACAAACAGCTAACTGCACTTGGATCAGAGTTGTGATTATGATCGGCATAGCTCTCCCGATCACCCACGCTGATTTGATGAGGAAATGTTGATGTTGCGGGGAAACCTTTGTTGGGCAGGGGAAGCCTCCCGAATTGGGACAAGATTGATGTCAGGGCCTCTCACATCCACAAGCGAAAAACGCCGACAAGTGCTTTGTCTCGGCCTCGATCCTGTGTGAGTGTCCAGTCGGAGATACAGGTCGACTCACGTTTTTGGTGAATTTTTGTTTTGTAGATACATACATACATACGTAGGTGATGAAGAGTACTGACAGTGTGACTGGGGAGTGCGGGTCAGGGATAGAGATATTACTCTCGCTGAAGACCCTGGAGTACAGTACTCTAGAGTAGTAGTACCTAGTGCCAGGAACTATGTACATGTAGTTAACTACAAACGTCTCAAGTGCCTATAGCTACATGTAGGCTACTAGAATACTAGAAAGATAACAATAATAATTTAGGGTACTTACACGGGTTTTTGCTCTACTCATTCAGCCTGCCGGAGCCATACTTTTCAATAGGATCCAGGTCGACTGATATGCGAACAGATGTAAGTACATGTATGGATACATGTATAACTTATGTATATGATTTCAAAACAGGAGACGAACATGCGTTTCGAGGCTCGATAAAGTGTGAATACCAGCCCCCAATCACAAGGTATTCGGAATCGATCTCTCACTTGGGAAGGAGGCGTGTGCGGATGCTTACCGCTCCCATGCAACACTGGGGTAAAGTCAGGAGCAGAAAAACCTCTATGTCACTTAAGTCACAGAGGTTACACTTAAATGAGCCGCACGGCCTCTCGGCACGGGTCAATTCAACGGTGACGGCATTGAGAAATACGAGTGAGACTTGTAACAGCACACCTATCACAATCAGAGAATCAGAGGGTTGGTGCCCACCAACTGTCGTTGGCAGTCACCACTATCACTAATAGCAGACGCCACAAACTAAGCCAATCGACCTTTGGATTTTTAAGTTATCTGGGCTGTGCTCTTGGTGGCAACCATGTATTGTTTATTTAAACATCTAGTGGCGACTGCAAGCCTGTAGGTACTTAGGTAGAGTATTTCCAAGGATATGCCAAGCACCTAAATCTACATGTATGCATAACTTCGCTATCCCTAGTACTTACCAGTGCTACGCTGCAAAGAAAGCCACTCGCCTTCGGAGTTCGTAACTCAAGATGTTTAGAATATTGTATACGTATGAAGGATAGTCTGACAGAGCTTATACCCATTGAATCTGTCGGTACACAGCTAGGGCACAATCTACTCCTACCTACCTGTAGTCGAATTGTTCCGTTACCGGGACACCCTGCATTAGTTACTCTTCCCTAACTAAATACCCTAGAGTGCTTGTATATACCCTTGTAGAGAGAAGAGGCGAGATCTTAACGGCTCGGTTTCCCTGGAATTTTCCACGAATTGGAAAAAGGAAATTGTGCCACAAAAACATATTTTTCCCAACGTGCTGCGTGCTGTCACTGAAATTTTAATCGTGTGAGTGATGAGTTCATCCATGTATACAGGAATCCAGTCAGTCATTGACGTATTGCATTCCATTCCTCCGCCCAGCCAGGCGTGTTGAAACTTCCAAAAATACAGACACTGCGATGTGCTGTTCATTGCAATACCGGTTCGGTAGAGCTGGGTTGCGTGCTAAAGGGCTCAAGTCACGGCGGGACTCCTGACGGAAATCCCACGTGTCATAGAACGATCAAAACGGAACACTCGACTTCCAGTACCAGTCAGCCGCACCATGAGCCACACTGCCTGAGAATTCCCTCTTTTCCTCATTTGCTTTTTTTTTTCTTTCTCCCTCTCTCTCTCTCTTAGAGCTCGGATTGGAAATCTAAACCCCTCACTCTCAAATGTAATAGGTACCGCCATCACGGTCATCTATTCGCGACCTACCCTATGTACCGGGTGTTGAGTTTAAGTGATCAGAATCTGATAAGTGAATGCTGCGGTGAATACGTGTATTTGTCTTATCAGATTCTGATCACTTTTCGCTACACCCTAGTACAGCCTCTACTATTCTAGAGTACCTACATGTCCCCAGTTACTCTACGTACATACTCGCGACAGGCATGAAGTACCCGAATATGCAGCTACAAGTTTTTGGTGTATTTTTGACTTCTACTCCAATGGAAATTGCAGATTAGGACGTGCATTTTCGGGTACTCGTAATTTTTTTGACGTTTCCGGACTGAACTGGGTCTGCATATGAGCGAAAATCGTGCATAACAACCATATTTTGGTGGTATGCAGACCCAGTCCAGTCCGGAAACGCCAAAAAATTACGAGTACTTGTTACCTGCTGCGAGTACTCTATGTAGAGTACATGTAGCTGCCTACGGGAGCTTGCTTAGGCTCATGTACCAGTCGGGACTGCCATCACTCGCAGGAAAGAAAGAAAAAAAATCTACTCTCAAGGAACTTGCCGCTTAAATGGAGCTGAAAAGAACGCCTTCTTTGGGGCAAAGTCTTGGAATCTTGAATTCCCGATTTACTCGAACGCAGGTATGTCGGACGGGACACCCACTCTACCGGTATATCTCGGGTTGGACGTTCCCGGATTTCTGCTAGGTACAATTACCGGGCATCTGCGGATTGAGTTGCAATAATTATTACAACTACTCAAAGTAAGTGATCCCCGAGACATATACCTATACTCTGTGATAGGTTCAAGTATACTAGTATTCGTTGATAGAGTTTCATAATGTTAACGCGTAGTCTAGTAGCCTCCCATATGACGTGCTGTATGGGGCCCGTTCCATACAATACCTGAGAGAGAAGCTATTACTCTACATTACAAGCAAGATGAATCTGGACTTATAAAAGAAAATTCTACTCAGACAAGTTAAAAGAGACATGCTTAGACTACAGTTGCAACTCGATATGCCGGATTGCCAAGATTCTAAGGATTTCGTACGGGATAGCAAAAAATCCGGGATAGCAAATTAATTTTACAGTAGGAAAAATAATATTCTCAGAGGATCTCGTACGGGACAGCAAGGGATCCGGTGTATTGAGTTCCGGCATATCGAGTTGCGACTGTAAGCCAAAGGGTAGAGCACATACATAAGGATGTGAATGATGCAGGTTAAAGTTCTTTTTTGGTCTCAAACCCCCCTGTACTCTCTCGGCTACCTACTCGTAACTTCCTGACGTTTTTGAACGCGACTGATATTGCATACCATACAAAAATACGCCAAGATCCTGATTTTGGGTGTATGCAATAGTGGCCCAGTCCAAAAACGCCAGGATCCGGAGACTACGAGTAGAGTAGTCGGTACTCTAGGCATCGATGCAAGACCACTGCGGATCATCGACGGATTTGCGATCCGTCCGTAGTTCAATTGGTACGGATATACTCGTAGAGTAGGTACAGCGTGTTCCGTCTGCGGTCCCGAAAAAAAGCCCTATTCCGATGACTATGCTACTCTACTCTAACCAAGGAACCGAGAGATCCAACCACCCCTAACTCTATCGTTATTGTAGTATTATGCCCGTACTCACAGCACGCCAAAAATTTCGCTACCGCAGATTCGGGACCGGGAGTGGCTCACCGTGGGGAGCATATCGTTGGCTAGTTGTCATTGGGCGTTCCGGACCAAGTATTAGGAGAGTACTCTACGGGCTCTATAAAAAAGAAATACCACAAATTCCTGGTTGCAACGCACAGAACCTATGCTGGCCTTTGCATATTGAAAATCACTTTTCAATTATAAGTTCTTAGCCCGCTCTCATTACTTTTTCTCAGCTAAGCTTGGTTGTAGCTGCTACAAAGAGATACAGAACATCGTTCACGGGTTGTCACTCGATGCTTGGCAAAAGCCGTATATCCAATATCCAACAGAAGAAGAGCCTTTCGCCCGGTGAATTTGAGAATTATGGGTTTTGGAACGTGGACCGTCCCGTAAGGCATTTCTTTTTGCATATTTCAGCCGTTATGAGACAGTGCTCTATCATAAATGGAGAAATACCTCAGATAATCACAACGTACCCATTCATTCATAACTTTATATATTCTATAACACTATATGGTCATGGAGGTATGAGCATTGATACTCGAATGCTCATCACTACTCCACACCGCTTTAACATTTTATATTTTTTTTTCCCTCTCGCATACTCTCTGTTCACTATTTTGTCTTGTTCTACAGGCCTCAGGGGAAGGGGGGGGGGGGGGAGGTTGGGGTTGCAACCTACATGTATCTAACCAGCACATTCTGCACACAAATGTACACATTAAAGTTGAGGCTTTTGGTGTTTTACACCGCCACTGTGTCAGATCTCACTAGCTTTACTTAAACCTGTCAGGTCATGCCTATGTACACGTTCAGGACGTCCCAATCGAGGGCGATTGAAAGAAGCTAACCAGATCAATGTTTTATCTAGAAGCACTAAACCAACCAGCTGCCATTTTCCACGCTCGGGCTTAGGTTATTGGGGTACGAGAGGCTCGATGGTAGCACACATACCCTCACAGCATGCGCAGGCGCAGAAGTCTACATCGATATTTACGCCCCCCGCCCCCCCCCAAAAAAAAAAAAAAAAAAAAAGAGAAAAAAAAAAGAGAAAAAAAAGGAGAAAAAAAAAGAAAAAGAAAGAAAAAAAAAAAGATTTTTATGAATTTCGTCGCCGACTGGCCTCGATTCTCAAGACCTAACCCACTCTCATCAATATATAACAAGATCGTCATCGTCATCCTTGCTCTCGCTAGCTTTGTAATCTTACACGTGAGCTGGATGAACTGAGAAAGCAGGCTTCCGTGTCCTCGTGAATGGATATGATGTACCGTGTGGGATTCCTTTTTTCAGGACGTAGTTTATGCCTCAGAGGGTCTAAGAGTAATACATGAGCCATGGACCACGAGGAGAGGGTTATACAGATGGCCATAAACTATTAAGGTTTTTTATTTCTTCTCCCAAAACCTCTCGGGAGGAAGGCGTTCTTTGGGCTTCACGTTTATAACAGAACCTAAATTCTCTCAGCTTGTGCACGGTCTTGACGGATTAACAAAGGCCCTTGTACGACAGTATGATTATTATTGTTTCACCAAGTACTGACTCCCCACGTACTCGGCCGGTGGAAGAGGGGTACCAAAGCATAATTCAGGTAGTCGCCGGTGTGGTGGTGGTGAATATCGAATTGGCAACCATTATTTGTTCTTTTTGGCTGGTTGTGGGTTTATAATTAGATTTAGTAAGAAACGGGCTTAATTGGCTTTATTCTCTATTGTTTCTGGTACTCGAGATACATAGTTTGAGGCCGGCTTTCTGCGCCTGCACACCAAGCATCAGGATCGCTACCAGTACTATCCCCTAGTAACCTAGATATTGGCCCAATCGGACCAATAAATCGGTTGCTACAACAGAATTTAGGTACTTACATAAACCCAAAACGTGAGTATAGAAAAATCTAATCTAAGATGTTATGGACTAAAGTGGCTCAAAGCCCTACTCTACAAGTACCGTTAATTCTCGAAAAATCCACTAGCTCCGTATTTGTATGTGGTAAGTCCGGGCAAAGGCGAATTGGCGTATCAAACTTCACGGATTCGTGTAGATACACACTTTTCCCTACCCGGAATTAAGATTTAACCAAGCGGAGATAGTGGATTTCTCGAGAATTAACGGTACATGAGTAGAATAGCACGTTCGGCTCCCAGATCAATATCGCAACTCGTATACTAATTAGCCGATACTCGCTATAATAGTGTGATGGTTGTAATACTTTTCCTATCTACCCAGTATGTACCTACCTTCATCCAATGACTCCAAACAACTCCACCGCGGGGCATCAGCCCGCGGATCAAATTTCGTAGAACCACGACATACCTATTAAAAGGGCTACATGTATCTTTGCAACAGGATAGGTGCATCAAGAAATTACATACAAGGCCTGTGTGTGTGCTTAATATAACGTACATAGAAGTGTAAAAATGTTAACTGGAATGGATCCGCGGGGGCGGGCAAAGTTTAAAGTGTCAATGATCACTCAACTGCCCAGCCTTTACCAAGGCGCCTAGCTGGTTGGTAGGATGTTACCATCACATGTCAGGAAGTACAAAAACCTAAATTCGGCCAGAGCCTAGAATCGTTTCAACTATCGCTATGCAGCAATCCGCGATCGAGGTTAAATGATAATCCGTTCTATCTTGGTCTAATAAGATGGTTTTTTATATTATGATATGAATGGGCCTAAAGGAATGGTCAGTTTGGCGCCGGTATTAATAGAGTTCAACAGCCGAGCGCGAGAATGGAATGGAATATTGAGATTAATACATGTAGTCTACTAACTTTGCTCTTCGACTTTATATCAGTAGCAATCCAAACTTTTGTTGTAGAATCACGTACTATTCGCTTCACAAAAAAAATCGGGGCTCTGCTCTACTCCTGAAAACTACTAGGTAGAGAATGCATATCACAATTATGCACCCCACTAGCTAGAAGAGGAGTCGAATTCTGCCACACCCACCAATGCAATCCCGATTCCTAGATCTAGAAGTAGTAGTAGATCTCGCTTCTAGAACACTTCTTTATTTTCCTAGCGCTAGAGATATACCGAGCTTTTGGCCGGCGGGCCCTGAACCCTTTTTCCTTTTTACAGTCCGATTACCGGCAGATAAGACTTGGTGGCCTTGGGTGGCATCTAGGTGGAGGCTCTGCCATGCTCTCAACCGATATCGTGGAGGTCATGGGAAATGACTCGGGCTCTGAATGCACGAGACACGAGCATACCTAGGTAAAGGTAAAGGTGCTCATGTCGGCATGACAGGAATATATTCTACCGGTAAATATGTGCTTCACATTCCTCATCAGCCTTACCCGCGGCCGAAACATGTGCTGTATGTATGTTTTTCCTGCCTCTCTTTCGAGCAGCTAGGCAAAGCACATACATGAAGCTCGTTTGTTGTTTGCTGGCGGGCGCCGGGCAGGCATATGACTTCTACTATACCTAGAGTACATGCATGTACTCTAGAGTAGGTACTGTATGTAGTCTGGTTACGAAGAGGGCTTGAATCGATTTATCCAAATGCATGCACATACCACAAGAAGTTTTTTTTTCTTTTCAAAAGCTCTTCGCCCGTTTGAATCTTTATGCAAGGCACTCACTCGAAGAACCCTTACAATTTACCTTACTTATATAAGTACCTTACTTACGTTTACTAATATTTACATGCAGCAGCAGCTAAAGCACACGCTCTTCAGCAAAAAAAAAAAAAAAAAAAAAGTCCGAGATGGATTAGGCACAGAACGTCGGCAAAACTGATGATTCACGGGTATCCGGTTTCCGGCCAGCCCTAAGGCATAGTACAACTGACCGAAGAAGGAAACCACCTTGTGCATCCATTCCAAACCGGCTTCCGGGGCGGCGGATGAAGAAGGGCAGAAAGGCGGAGCTGATCTGTGGAGAAGGGTCCTCTTCTTCCCCTCACAGAGAAAAAAACAGCCTCGGGATGGTTCAACTCCGCCGGGGAGTGCCGGTATATGCGAACGAACTGATTTTTCTTTGGTTCTTTTCGCTCGTTCGGATTTTGGAGCTTCCGTTAGACCCATGCAAATACATACATAACTTGGAAGGAGGACAGGCATCTATCTGGTGAGATGATGGGCTGTTGTTGCTGCCGGTGCTGTCTCTATCGTTGTTGAAGTACTCATACCCACCACATACATTCACTCTTTCCTTCTTTTGCCTTGTCTCGATCTTTGCTTGGAAGTGCAGTCTTCCTTACCAATCTATTATTGATCCTGCCCAGTACCAAGAGTGCCCAAAACAGCCTCCATCCATTCAGCTCTCTTTCGCTCCAAAGCAAACACAACCCCTCCCTCGCTCGCTCCCTCCCTTCCATCCACTGTCAAAACATCTTTTTCTAAACATTCCAATACCTATCTATACCTCACCTATTATTCCTACCAATCAATATGCCGGTTATACGTAACCCCTTCCGCAGGACTCCCGCTGCTCCTCCAACCACCACTACCACAGCTTTCAACAATGTCTCCTCCGACTCTGTAATCACCGAGAATCTTTCCCAGTCGCAGTCGCAGGTCTCGCTCGGATACGAGGATAATGCGCGCCCGAGGACTACTCTGGCTGGGTCAAAGCCGAAGGGTAGTGTAAGCGCGATCAGCATTCCAAAGGCAGATGATGAGGGGTACAAGTTGAGTGGTATGTAGCTTGCTTCCGGCATCATTATCATTGCTTTTTTTTTTTTCGTGGTGTTGCTGTTGCTCCATCTAACCCCACCTCGCACAAACTCCAGTGACGGAAGAGGGTGGGGGGGATATCAATGCACCATACTGAAACCTCACTTTTTTCAAAAAATTAAAAAGAGAGCAATCACACTAACCCGCCCGCCTATAGTCGTAAACGACAGCGGAGTCTACCTTCCCCCCTCCCCCCCGGAGAAGAAGAGCTTCTGGAAGAAATCCGAAAGCTCCTCCCACAGCTCCAAAGTCCGGACCCCACCCTCCGAAGAGGAGCAATTTGTAATCCCGCGCGAGTCCTTTGAGTGCTACCGTCGCTCATTCGACATCTCCGCGCGCTCCCCGGTCACGGACATTGCGCCGTCCCGGGGCTCTTTCGACCTGCGGCCCGCTACGCGCGCGTCGCTGGATGTGCGCCCGACAACTCGCGCGTCTCTCGATGTGCGCCCTTCGCGCGCGTCGCTCGATGTGCAGCCGTCGGCGCGGCTGTCGTTGGACCAGCGGCCGTTGAGGAGGGGCCCGGGCTTCTCGAGCACGCTGGAGGATGCGTTCGAGGAGGTGAAGCTCACGGATGAGGCGGCAAGGCCGAAGAAGAGGAGCATCTTTTCGAGGTTTGGCGCGGATCATGGGGCGGGGAGAGATGCGGTGGTGATGGGTAGGAAGGAGGCTATGGTGGAGGTTGCGGAGAGTGAGTTGAGGCCGATTACTGCGGGCAGGGATTAGTGGGTGTTTCTCTTCTTATTTTGATTATGGTTTGGGTTTGATTATATTGGGACGGAGGATTGGGCGTAATGTCTTTTTTATGATTTTCGCAATGTGGATACCTTTCTGCTGATGGGTTCATTTTTCGGTTTTACTAAATACTTTCTTTTATTATTTATTGTATACATACGCATAGGGATGGGTCTTCAGGGGGGTTGGTGGGGTGGGGTGCAGGGGACTTATCTAGTTGCTACATTTCTTTACTCTAATCGCAAGATAGAGAATATTACCACATCTTCCAAAGGCTAACAACCGCTCCAATCCCTCTCGGGCTCCAGTGTGAAGGTGAAGACAGAACAAATCCAATGTTAAAAGGACTTTCTGGATTGCCGTGGGGTCAATGGGCGATATGTAGTGGAGTGAACTGTGTCATTGACAAGAACACTTCACACACGCATAATGCCCGTAGCTGTGCGTGATGAGTGAGCGGCCATGAAGGCACGCACACGCTCTGTACACTTGCAGCATATTTCGTATGCCTTTCTCGTCCTGACCATTAAGGAATTAAGCCGGTAGTTTTGGTGAGCTTGCGTATACGTCCATGTATGTAGAGCGGGTCGTCTTTTCTGAAGCCAATGATCGTGGTGCAGGTATGTAGGTACCGTACCTACCGCCGGTACTCTACCTTCCTGCATATTATACAGAGAGGCACGGGCCGGGTGTTAACCACGGTATTCTATGCTTCTTGGTAGCTAGCTAGCTGGACCTCTAGCTACATGTACTTGCATGACTCCTCTGTGGATGGCTGAATATCTCCGCAGTAGCTAGCCAGCTCTATAGGGTCGTTGTACGAAGACTCAATAGGTAATAGGATAGATGTTCTATTACGAAGGAGGATGAAAGCCTATCGAGTCTTATACATATAAACGTGACACGTCTCGATAGGCTAGACTGTGGACAGCGTTACTAAGACCACCTTATAATCGTGGTCGAGCTCGAGGTGTCCGCGGTGGCCAGGAACCCTAAACCTACAACCCCACCCGTTACCAGTGCACCACCACACCAGAACCGGTGTTGTGTAACATGCATGGCGGGGTGTCTTGAACTGGTGGGGGTTATGTGGGTGCTGCTGAGCTAGGCGTAGGTAGAGTACTCGGGCTCAGGGTTAGGGGTATATATGTATGCTGGGAGCTGCTGTTCTGTGCCCGGACTGGTGATGGGGTTTCGGAATATTATCCTGTTATGGAATTAGACGGTTTCTTTGTATATGTCTGCTATTGGCTGCTCTAGCTCAGGCAGGATGGGACTGGATGCTGCGCTCAAAGCTCTACCTGGACGGAGGGTTAGGGGTGGGTTGTGTGGCGTTCGATATATCTGGGTGTTCTTGTATCGAGAGTGGTCTCTGGTGCCCTGTCCTGATCGGTGCCGTATCTCAGATGCTGCAATTGGTTCGAGGTGGCTCTGGGGATTCTGGGTTGGAAAACCTAACCCTGGGATTATTTTTCGAACTTCTGGCCCAAGAATGTAAGCTGATGTCCCGATTAGTTTGGTACTAATTGTACCTCATCATAGGTACTACTCAGCTACACTATATGCGGGTCATGGCCATAGCTGCAGATGAAGAGGTTATTTGGAGACTCGAGTAAGATATGCCCTAGTTGCAGAATAACTTATAAAGATTGCACATCATCTCCAATATTCCAGCTAGCTAGGTCTCACTACACTAAGTATGTACTTGCACTTGGACTCATGCTCAGAGCTAGAGGTAATCATTTGGACCCGTGGACAATATTGCGGAGACACACAAGTACCAAGATACAGGACCGGATTGCGGACCTGAGAGTCTTACTCAGGGCGGTAATCATCGAATCGACATGTTTACCAGCTTGACGCATGTAGGTATTGACTTCGAATATGCCGACATTCTCTAGCGGCCGCATATACTTTTGATATATGGAACAGGTAAATCTCCGTGATACATCATGTCAACTAGTCTTTCTCTCTCACTCACTCTCACACTCACTCAGTTCTAAATCTGCAGCGGCCGCAGATTCCGAAAGCACCCCGCCACGGTAGAGTACGATATAGATCTCCGTGATCTCTACATACCCACATGACCAAGTGGGGGCGGGGGTTAGTTTGATAAGGCTTGGACTTAAGCTTGGTGATGTCGCAATCCTGAACAGTGTACCTCCCAGCGGCCGCACATTCCAAAAGCACCTTCTTTTTCTTATGATTCTTGATATAGAAGGTTCCATATATATCGGTTTTGCATGTAGACTAGGGCTTAGATGGGGTAGAACCCGGGACTCAGTTACTTACTAGCAGTGTAGTTGAAGATTTACAGTCAGTCTCACGGGCCCATGGATAGATGTTCCGTGGGTTAGGGCTCAAAACCAAACTCTTGACGATCGATAATCATATCCACTTCCAGAAGGTCCCCACATCCCGTTTCCTCCTCGGCCAAGACCAACCAACCGACAAAACCACCACCCAGCCGGCCCTTACTTTACGTTGATAGCCCCCTGCCCTGCCTTGGACGTGGGAACGTCATGATCATCGCCCCGTTCCGAGATCCCGCCCTGTCTCAGTCCCGGGTTTCTCTTTCTCTTGTTGTTGTGGGTTAATTAGCGCTTCCTTTGCGCGGGAATGGCTGGCCGACTGGCTGGGTTGTTTGAGACTATTTTACTACTGTACCTACCTGGTTGGGTAGGCATACGTAGAGTAGAAGCGTAGCGGAAGACATAAATAATAATTGTTATTATCATCATAAAAACAAGGAAGGGAAATTAGGGCCCCGATCGCGACTCTTCGACTCCGAGGAAGTAGGAGAGACCTCTGTCTTTCCCGCTCTCTATCTGTTCCACGATCGTTTCACAATTTCAGTTCAGTTCAGTTCAGTTCAGTTCAGTTTTTTTTTTTTTTTTTTTTTTTTATTTTCTTTTCGGAAAAGGCAAGGAGCCAGGGAGGGAGGGAGAGGGGGGGGGGGGGGGGGGGCAGAGTGAGGAGGGTGTTGCATCAGACGAAAACGAAAAAAGGACTGCAGTAAGCAAGCACAGCAGCTGTCGTTTCAATTGGTTTCAGCTCCCCCCTCTCCTTTCCCCCGCGAGTGGAGTATGATCGAAGAGTTACGTTACGGGCTCGAAGAATTACGTGACTGCACCTAGAGGGAGACGCCCGGCCGCTTTAGTGCTGTTAGTTGGCTGGATCAGCTTGGTTGTGGTTGTGGGTTGTGGTTGATCTACTCTACCTAGCGCTGCAGGCACAGGCTAGGTTAGTACACAACCAAAATAGTAGTACCGACAACATGCACCACCACAGTCAGTAATCGCGCGTTAATAGGCGGACAAGGCGGGTGATATCCTGTGACAATAGCGTGATTGGAGATGCATGCAATCAGAACAGAACATACAGACAGGCAGACAGCTCAATGATCGGTCTGGCCGGGGCCACGTTTTCCTCAGGTCGCTGCGCATGGGGGGAGTTCAGCTAGCTGGGGGTATGCTTGCAATGGTGGAATGCATCCTACTGGGTTTGTTTGTAATCGGAGACATGGGTTAATAATGATCGTGAGGTTGTGGTAGTGAGGCTTTGGGGAGCAGCACCCAGCGGGAGTAACTAATGCACTCTGCTGGGTGTCATGATATGGCATGCTGTATCCGCTCTAGAACTGGGCTTTAGAGATCCGGCTGTCCTTGCAGCAGCTCGTTGTGTAGGGAAAGCCTAGCTGGCCATGGGTAACTGCCTAGGAGGTATATTAGAAAAACTCGTATCGAGATATTATACAGCTTAGGCTTGTCTGATGATGATCATGATAGTATTATAAGGATAAGGCTTGCCGGCATGGAGGCAGTATGATATGACTGACTAAACTATACATGCCTCATGGGGAGATATTGTGGGGTATCCAGAGTAAACTACCTAGAGTAGAGTATGACTATGCAGGTACTCACTCACCCCCGATCCCAGATCGAGCCACTGCCTTTAAATTTTTTTTCGCGATCAGTCATGATCAGACAGTCGACACCTACGTGTCAGGAACATCAGGTACTAACTAGGTAGCTATGTCTTAGGATCTTTGGTATAAGCTTATGAGAACCTCAGTAAGGCTGTCCCTACTCTGCATATTGAGCAAAAGGTATGTAGGTATGTGCACATTATGTGCACATACATATATAGTACTTTACCTTAATCATGCAAGTAACTACTCTACATACGCCTTGGGGTTACGGTAGCTGTGGGATATACTCAAAAATACCGTCCAATGCAAGTCTTTTTATCGAATTTTCCTCATTGGAGGTAATAGTCGAGTATGTCGGTACTATGTAGTTAGCTACTCTAGCTACAATGCATAGCATAGCTGGTGGGACAAGAACCTACTTGCATTGTGATTGTCCGGCACTTATTGATTACATACATTCCCAGAGCAGCTGTGTAGCCACATGTAGCTAAGTTGAGTATGTAGATGTAGGTCAGAGACAGGTCTACATACTCCAGCTGACTATTAGGTAGTTATACTGTCAATACCTGAATGGTGACTTTATTCGTGGGGGCCATTTGTAAAGAAAAGAATGTGGCTGTCAATGCCATCAATCATTGGATCTCATGAACCAATCCCTCAACCACGCTTTGCCGTGACTCGTGAACAGGTCAGCACTTGACAGTCCAATGGCATACGTGACAGGAAAGTTGTGCTTTTGCTTCAACGCTCTGCAGAGATGCACCTATTAGCTACAGCATCGGGCGCAGGTACCAGGTAAGGCTAGATGGGGCCGGTCTCTATGTGTGTATGCCCGAATCGGGACTCTTTATATGATTGGATAAGTAGTTAGGTGTCCTGATTGAGAAGACGGGATCATTATTGCTTGAATCATGAGATATCATTCGTTGCTACGTTAATAGCTAACGGTTACTGCTAAGATATTGGGTAAAGTCTGAACTACATACGCATTTTAAACTACTCGTCATACTAACCAAGAAACAAAACACCCCAATTGCAAAAAGCAGAACAGTAAAAACAAATCATAAAAAAGAAAAAGGAGGGGAAAAAAATAAAATACACATTGCCCTGGTGCCCCACCACCACTATTACTACTACTATACTTCTCCACTAGGCTGCACTCATACAAAGAATCCACCGTTTAGTAACAACCCGACCCTCTCAACCTCAATCTGGTACGCCTTTCTCACATCCTCTACAGTCACGACTGTCCTCTTGACCGCTGCACTGCTAACCTCGTTCCCGACCCTTGTCCTCTTCGCAGAGCTGCCTTGTCCATCTTCCACCCTCTTTGTACTCAAGATCCACGCCTGCTCTTCACCCACACACGACATGGCATTCAACAGCACCAGGAAGCCATCCGACACGCTGCGGCTTCCGGGGTCAGCAGAGCCGACACTGGCCGTCTGGATGCGTTGCAAACGCTCATGTAAGATGGCAGCGGCACCACGGTAGTCGCCGCGCTGGACCCTCCACGCGTACAGAACCTTGTGGAAGGGCGGGCCGGTGGTCACGTCAATGATGGAAGAGCACTTGTAGACGAGGGCCTCGTCAACCTCGTCTTGGAGGCCAACGAACGGGTAGGAGCATAGCTTGGAGCCTTGGCCGGCTTCAACCATGGACCCGACGAGCTCGCGGAGGGCAGCACGCTGGAGCGGCCCGTTTGTGTATTGGGTAAGTGCAAGGTATGCTTGGTCGTAGAGGGAGATCTGGAGGTTGGACTGAAACAGCTTTAGGAGGATCTCGGATTGGAGATCAAGGTTTTGCTATGAGGAGGGAAAGTTAGCAGATGGGAAGTTATGGAGCAGCGGAGTCGGCTTACAGCATCATCTAATGCCACGAGTGCTGCCTGGCAGAATTCTGCGACATAGGCGGGGGCTTTCGCTTCCTCGAAGAGGCTGGCGATATGGAGATAGTACGGCGGCAGTCCCTTTCCAAGTGAGGACTCGAGCTCAATCTCCGTCAACAGACTCTTGACCGCAGAGTAGTAGGTCGGGTTCGCCTTTGCTGTACCAAATCATTAATTCGGCACTCAACAAAGTCGATCTCATACAACAATGGGAATACATACCAAGCCCACAGGCACTCCTCCTGAAACCTAATGCCGCCGCCTCTACATTTCCATCTCTCAGATGTATCCTCCCTGCGACATAATTACCCCAGCACGTGCTTGGCAGATACTTTATAAACTCTACCGCCGTGCCAACAGCATCGATCGCCAACAGCGCCGACGAGATGGTGCTGAACCCGTTACCGTGAGTCCCCAGCTCTAGAGTTGTCAGGAACTGTCTAACGCATTCAGACAACGCCAAATTACCACCCCTGCCGAGGCCTAGAGCCGGGGGACCATAGTTCTCACCCAAGAGCCACTGCAAAACCGATGCTCTGCGCTTCTTCATGGTTGCAGTTATCTCGGGTTCTATATTTAACTTGGCAAGACCCTTGGACAACTCCTCTTCGGTAGAGAGGCGCTTGTCCGGTATCAAGAGCGGTGTGCGGGAAACCCAATCGAGGACTTCATACTCACGCACGTAGTCCAGAAGTTGCGTAAAGAGCCTCTGGGGTTCCGCGATTCTAATGGAAGATTCTTCGGGTACAGAGATCAAGACAAGGAGAAAGACGAGACTAAATAGGAGGTTGTGATTGACGTTGATGACTTCCTGACTTCCAGTCACCAGTACAGTTCCACCGAAAGTGGTAAGCTTCGTGGTGCCCGTATAGGTATCTGAGTGGAATAGACTCGATAGGATACTCGAGAAGGCATTCTGAGGGTCGTTCATGGCCGCAAATGCATTCTCAATCTTGTCTATGGTGGATGGTGATAACTCATCCGCAATGCAGTTATGGTAGAGAGAGTTCATCCTATCTTCATAGGAGAATAGAGCATCTTCCAATACCTCCTTCTGCAGCCTCCATACACAATTATCGTATGCCCTGTCCATGAGATCATACTTCAGGTCCGTCGCGGCCTGAATAAGCCTTAGCACATCCGAAAGCTCCTCTCCTTGTAAGGAAGCGCCAAGCCGTTTCGGCGTGCGTTCTGATAGCAGCTGCAGATTACCTGCATGTGTCCCATAGTTATGAAGGATGACCTCGCTCTCTGTGCATTCCCTCAACGCCGTAATGCCGTCCGCATTGACAGTCCATACGAACCCGCTAACTGGGTCCGCAACAAGCGATAGAGCCTCGCTGCGCTGCTTGTCAAGCTCCGTACAGAGTCTACAGTATCGTATCCACTGTAAGCCAAGCTCATGCCTGTATTTCTCATAATCTGGAGACCCATCGACCGTTTTCTGCAGCTCAACCTGGGCTGGAATGAGCTTGGCAACGCGAGCCTTGATAGGCTCGTTCTCGTCATCGTTGCTGGCAGGCACGGAGTAGTAGTCCTCATACACCGCAAGCGCTGTCCGGAGAACATGGTCCGTGAAGCGGCCCGGAAAGAAGAGCCAGTCAATCCAGTAGTCCGTGATATCCTCTGATGTGACCTCCGATGGAGTACGGCCCGGGGAAACGTGAAGTGAGTCTGGAGTGGCACTGGTCCATTTATTCCAGTACGTAGGGATGGCTTCCATTTTGAATTGAAGATTCTGGACCTTGAATGTGGTGTTCGATTTCCAGAGAACCCAGAGGTTAAAGAGGCTAGGGTCAGTGGGGGATGCTGCAGTGATGCGGAACTCGGAAATGATCCAGACGGAGTTTGCTGTGGGGGGGTCGGCGCAAAATTCGGAGGTGGGGTAGAGATCGGCAAGGCCTTCAAATTGACCGTATTCGTCCCGTAACACGGCCCAGAACTTGAATTTCCCGGTTGTGGCGGAGGAGAAACTAACAAGATAGCACATATGGTCATCTTGTAGTGATACATCGACAATTGTGAGCAGTTGTGAAGGCGCTGGATCAAGGAGGGTTTTAATAGTGTGGTTCGAGGTAGGAGGCTCCTCGTTGAGAAGGTCTACGGCATGCAAAAGGTGACCTTTGTTCAAAGCCCAGATTTTCAGAGTGTGGTTTACAGAAACAGTGAAGAGAAGAGCGTTCGCATCTTGATGGCTATCAGTCATCATTGAATCATGAGATTGCCTTGGCGTGTATACTGCCGATGAAATGACCGCTGAGAATGAAACGCTATCATTTCCATATCGCAAAAGTCCAGTCCGCCCAAGGAATGGCATTTTGCTCTTCAGCAAAGAAAGGTAACTCCCTTCGCTGAACGTTTTCTCAATGTACTTGGAAACCGATGTATCTGGTTCTATATATCTGTCAGCTGCTGCGCACCCACAAGCACAAAGGCGAACCGCATACCGTCAGGAAACAAATGGCTTTTCTCCAGCTTGAGTAATGTGCCATCTTGTAATGACACAAGCAAAGATTGATGATCAATCGCCATCAGGAAATGTGGAGAATGTATGATGAATGAGTTCGGCGAGTAAGTTCTGCAGTAATCGCTATCTTTGCTGCCCTTCTTTACGACCGAATTCTTGAGTAGAAACTCCGACGACAAGTTCAACGTGTAAATGACATTACCGGTAGTCAGGGCATAGATCACCAGCTCATCGCGATCCGGGTTATCTGTAAAGCCCACACAGTTCTGCCTGATCGGTTCCGGAAAGTAGAATCTGAATGTGGTCGCAAACTCCCCTCGTACATCGTTTGGCTTTGTGAAATCGACCGACGTCACAGACAACACCTGCGCATTTTCCAGAACCCTCCACATGATGCATCTTGGATATCGCTCGACCGGCCTGTAGTGTACCGACGCAGCTGTCGCAAGGAATCTATGAGAGAAGAGTGTATCGGGCTTTCCTTCTGGGGTTTTGATGAGTTCTGCGGAGTGTTGGGAGCTCCGTTTGCTGGGTCCACCGTGATGGCCAGGAAGGAAGATGTTTGCGGTCAGTCGGTAGGCATCGTCCCAGTCAAGGTTTATACGCGTCTCTTTGTAGAGGAAACAGGGGGTTAGGTCGGTCATCTCTTCTTCTTGCGCAGACTGTTGGACCACGCTGTGGTATCTTGAGCTGTTGGTGAGTTTTGGTTTCCTTGTGGACGACGCGGATGTTGGGCGACGTGAAAGCAGGCCCTGCCAAGACACAAGGTTGTTGTCGCAAAAAACAGAACCACAACCGGAAAACGAAACACCACCGGAAGTGTGTATATTCTACTTATATGGTAGAATTGATGTCCACATTATTTTCTACAACTTTCTGTGGTTTCATTTTTTGCTAGGTGTGGCTAGCGAAGGCCTGGGGTAGTAATCCGAGTCATTTTCCATGACTGAAATCTACTTAAACCCCATGATGTGGTCACTGATCGAATCGATCATCTCCCTTCGCCCCATCCACAAGCTTACCACTACATATACATCTTATACGCGAGTATTATAGCCCATACTGCCTTACCCTTCTATTATGCAGAAATATATATACGACTACTAATGAAGCTAGAGCATGCAGCCTCCGGCCTCATCTTTAGTGCCATAGAGTCACTGAAGCCAATGATACTCAATTGTCAGTTTGTTAGCACCGGAATTCAAAGAACTTCATCTCGATGTGAGAATGTCACTCCGCAAGGATCCTATTATTCAAAGATATCGATATCAACTCTGTGCTTCCCGGTAGCCAGTTGACAAACTAGCCAATCACACGTCTACTCGCTAGTTAGTGAATCGGTCCATAAAATTGAAGATCTACCAGTTCAAGGGATTGATCGAGGATGTATATCTTCAAATAAAAGACAAGGTTCTTGTCCGGCTAGCTTTCGCCAGCCGCTCATGATACCGGAGAACTATAATACGGTTCTTCATGCTAGGAATATTCCCTTCCACCGCTCTATTAGAAAACATTTTATCAACTATCCAAGTTGTGCGTCGCCCCTGGCGAGGTTTGAAAATGGAAGCAGTCAAGCCATGACCGACTACACTACTCGTGTATTAGTTAGAAGGTCGGGGTTCTTTGTGGGGGTTTGGCTGCAGCGACTTCCAACCTTTTAATTAAGGCGCCAATATACGTACAACGCAACCTTAAAAGAAAGAAATTTCTGAATTAAGGGCAGGGGTGGCTTGTACCTCACCTTTAATGCATCATCGAATCATCAACCACAACCGTGAACTATCCGTTGCAACTCTTACCATGCCTGGGGATAGATTGTGAAGATTTGGTCATGACGAGTCTTGTACCATATAATAGCCCGCGTCGCCATGAGGAAGTATCCATTCTTTTTGACACGTTTATAGCATCGAATAGGTGGGCCCAAAGATCTCCCGGGAAGTGCCCGGGTGTCAGTCTGCTACTCAGTCATAACAGTTGCAGCAGATCCTCTGCCTGGGCTGATCAGCTAATAGGATACTTTATCTATGATATAAATCTATTTCTTGTAATACTGATGAAGACGAACCGCGCCAGAGGACCACACTGGCTGTATATGACCTGGTCAGTGGGGTTTCGGGTATATACGCATGCACCATTTCTCTATATTGTACAAAGTTTCTTGGGGATGCTATACGTAGATATACAATCGAGTTTTAATTGGTTGTGCGTAGATACCAGAAGAACATACCGAGTGATAACCTGTGATGTAGGTTTGCGTTGTGGTTCACACTCCTAACAAACAATGATCTCAGGTATGATTAGGACAAACATCCGGCCCTTGATCGGAATCTATGGAAAACTAGCACTAACGTGGAAATATAAGCTCAACCATGAGTCGATAAGTATGTATCTCTGTCAAATTGGCGCGTTTCTAGAATATTAGTAAGACAAGCAGGAATTAGATCAAGTCGCGAAGATTCTAATCCGTAATTAAAGGTGCGCGGAGGCTAAATAGTTGTTTTCACCATAGGTTTTTGACTTGTAATGCTGGAATCACGAGGATTAGTTCGACCGAGTGATAGTATGTGATTAAACCCTAGCCCTCACCTATGAGCCACTTTTATATTCAAAAGTTCTGTCACTCCTGGTTGCATGAATTATATATATTCTAGATACATTACAGATCATAATAATTCATATTGTTATCCCGCCTTGTTTAGAGAGCTAGGTGGTGTAGTATATACAGTGCTGTTTAAGCCAAGCCTTATCCTGCTCCGGCTGAACGAAGAATTCAACACAAAGTCCCAAGATACTCGGAAAATCTTTTCTCGCTAATCGTAAATTCATGACGTTTCCGAACACGACTACTATTGCATACCATACAAAAAAGCGCCAAATCCACCTTTTTGTATGTCATGCAATATTGGTCGTGTTTGGAAACGCTATGAAATTACGAGTATATATAGAATCAAATTTCAGTTATACTTTCTCTTGAGTTATACCTTTCCTTGAGTACTGAAGTTGTTCATGTATATCATGTACGACCACAGTACTTGGCATGCAGATCTGTGCCATCTCCATTACCGGGAGCTTAATGTATGGACAGGTTCTGATCAGATGTGACAAGAGTATGTATATGTTGGAATTCTCGCATCGATCTGGAGTATGATTGCGATTCCCCGCGCCCTGGGTTGCTGCCTCGACTAAGTGGTATTACCCTATGGCATGGACCATATTGCTAGCCAGAAAAAGCAGAAATACAGATACAAATATAGAGTTTAAGTAGCACATGTTGAATTCTCATTCATCAGAGTGACTGTACACTGGCTGTTATCGTGCGTCAAATTGGAACAAGTCCCGGATGCATATTGTGTGTTGAGACATAGGCTGAACTTCGCATTTATTGAACTGTTCCCGATCGAAAAAAAGGAGTTTAAAAAGAAGCGGGTCAAATAACTATTGCACCTTGAGGTCAGCCAGTACTAGTGCCATGTACAGTAAAAAGACGAGGAGCAATTGGTGGAGTCAGATTTCCTGACAAGATGTGATAATTGAGATCACCTAGGTTGGTAAAGAGGTTATTCCGATGCATCAGCTTTCTCAGGTCAGAAGATTTGATATTCTATTACTCTTGGTATACTCTACTCTATTTTGAGAAGTCAATGTAGCCTTGGATTCACTGATTAAGGCGTGTCTTATTCAAAACACAACTCATAATATTCAGTGAGTGGATGATTCATTTAGCGTGACAGCCTTCTGTTTCAAGAATACTAGAGTAATACCGATATGCACATATCCCAATACTCGGATCCTTTGGTATGTCGACAGTTTGCAGCCCTGGTCAAGTTCTCAAATTAGGAGTGCCCGCATAAAGACTGTATGCAAACTACAAGTTTGTTACACTTGTGGGGTTACCTATCATCGGCTGTGATAGTGATTAGGAGCGAGTTCTATTTGTTGGTGGATCTTGTATAATTGTAGGAAAATCTGTTGACCAAAGAAGGTAATATCTAGTATCGCTTACAAGGCCGCCCGAAAAAGGCGTGGCTTGACGGTGGGGTGCATCGAAAGCTTGGCGAATCCTAGCATATGTGTTTCTGAGTTAGTAAAGGGCGAAATACGCAAATTAAAATGGAGCGTAAAGCCTTCACAGATACAATGGTCGATATGATCATTACCCCTGCTTACTAAACCTCGAGCACTGTCAAGTATCTACCTCGAGTGGCCAGCTTAATATATTATGAGCCCCTTGCAATGTGTTGTCTGAAGGACAGCGAGGTGCCTCACTTTGTAGGCCATACTGCCAGTGGCAGCGCTGTTATCATTTGCAGTCTGACTACATTACGATGGAATCCTGTCGGATGTACATGTAGAGTCTGGGGTTAGAAGAAGCCGGAAGAATATATTAATGCTGTATGAAGACTTGAAGGAATCAAAACAAGAGCGCTCCGGGGGGCAAGATCATGGGAAAGCCCGGACTGGGAAATGTTTGGTCTTTAGGATCAAGCCGGGTACTACATGTAAGTATGAATATGAAGGGGGTGGAGCGAACATACATACATTTATGCACCTTGAGCCGATACGACCGCTCATCACTCGACATCATCAAGCAAGTATCAATTGTTCAAGACCATCCTTACATTTGGAAACCCTTTCCATAATCTCGACACATGCACAACTGACTTAACGTTTTAGACCGGGTACCGTGTCAGACCTAGAAGAGTGTCAATCCCACACAAATTTGTATGGGGGTTTCCACGGTGAAGGCCACCTCCACCACCACTCGAGACACTTACTACCAAATTTTTAAGAAATGAATTTCATTTAAAAATACATACATTTGAATAGTTTCCGGATTAACTATCCTCTATTATGGTGATTGTAGAGTCTTCGTTTTTCGAAGGCTTTATTTCTAGTTTCAGTGCCGTTGCCATGCGACACACTTCTAGGTCTGACACAGTACTGGGTCGAAAACGTTATCCCCGTGAACCATGCCCCGTAGATCTGGCCCGATAGAGGCCCTCCAACGACCACACCTTAGCCACCACAGCTTACGATCATTCAAACCTCACACTTCAAATCATGTTTGAAACCTTTCTTTTCCATCTATTCAAGCGAGAGAGAGAGAAAAAACAGAGTGCATAATCAGACACAAAAAAAAGGAACAAAAACAAAAAAAGAAATACACATCACCCACGCTCACCAAACCCTCACAGACCAATCCATCCAGAGAGGGTTTAAATTTTTAGGATCTTCTCCCCTCAAAGCAGCAGCAGCAGCAGCATATCCCCAACAAACTTACTTAGTACCCGGCCCACGTTAAGGAGACCTATTCTTACCAGACCGGGCCAGAAAAAACCAACGCGGGGAAAAGATTACACGTATACTAGACATACTGTACCCTTACCTACCAAGGAAGGGGCCTGAGGGAGAATGTTCCTGGAACAAAATAAAATCATATCAAACAAGCAGAAAAATGAAATAAAGAACGATAGAAATACAAACCATAATTTTTCGTCCTTCCGACACCTCCAAGACATTGACCAGGAGTGCGTGAAGAAAAAGAGAGTGATAGGAAATAGGACATTATTTTGACAAGAAAACCACATGGAAGAACGGAAAGTATGAAAGCACAAAGAAGAAGAAGCTGATACAATACAAGCGCGCACGAAACTGACTATATCTGGACTCACCCAACCAGTCATGCTTTCCATGGACCGGCTTCGCTCCACCCGCAGTTCTGCTTGTTGCCTATGTGATTTGCGGGGGGGGGGGGGGAAAGAAGAAAAAACTTTCCATTTCATTCCGGAGTGTTACCAAATGAGTGATACAAATGCTGTTTTTGTTTTTTTGAAGACATTGATGAGTTGTTACCCGTGATAGATGAAGATGGCGAAAGTAATAGGTGATTGTTGAAGTGGACTTTTGACGGTAGTTGGGGAAAAAAAAAAAGGATTGGCAGATGACGCATGGTGAGTTATTCCTTTACCTTCCTTCAAAGAGTTTAGAGGTTCAGGTTGGTCAATCACACTACTGATACCTTCTCCTGTGTCTATCGCCGCTTCCATACCCTCCATCACCGGCGCCGTCGTAGGCGCGCTTTCTCGAATGGCCGTCGTCGTAACCGCCCCTATCACCGTGTGAACCTCTATCACCATGAGATCCTCTATCACCGTGGGAGCCCCTGTCGCCATGACCACCTCGGTGGTCATCTCTGTGTCCACCAAACCTGCCTCCGCCAGCGTCGCGGTCACCTCCATACCTGTCGCCGCCTCTGCTGCCACCATCACGGTCATAGCCACCGCTACGGCCACCACGGTCGTTACCAGCACTGCGATCATACCCACCGGATCCTTGATACCCACCGCTACCTCTGTGGTCACTGCCACCATACCCACCGCCTCCACCGCCTCCCCTACGTCCTCCAGGCCCAGTTGGTGCATTTGGTGGGGCCTCGGCTCCACCAGGATATCCGCCGCCTCCGCCTCCGCTGTAGCCATTCTGACCACCTCTATCGCCGCCTTGGAAACCGATACCGCCTCGGGGGCCACGACCGCCTCCGATCTCGAATCTGTTGCCTCCGGTGAACCCACCTCCTCCACGACCACCCTGGAATCCTCCACGGAAGTTACCACCTCCGCCACCTCTAAAGCCACGGCCTCCGAAGCCGCCTGGTCCGCCTGGTCCACGGGGTCCGTCACCACCAAAGCCGGAGGGACCTGTGGGGCGCGTTACAGGAATTTTGGTGTATCCACGGCCGCCGAGACCGCCACCAAGGCGCTTTGGCTTCCATCCCTTGACAGTACGGCCGCGTTCGACATCGACGAGGACACGGCGATCCTTGATACGTATTCCATCGGTTTCTTTGTAAGCAGCTGTAAGGAGCAAGAAAGAAGAGAAAATCGTTCAAACCCGTGTCAGTTTATTTCTTATTTCATACTTTCCTTTTCTTGTACCACTCCTTTTGTGAGAAGGAGCTTTTGCTCGAGTGGGGTTGGTGATATAAAATTCAGATGGTGAGGGAAAGAGGAGTAGATAAGTCAAAACACGACACGACACTGAAACGGCGGCGCAGCTATGTTTTTACTTTTCACGTCCGGGGGACTAACATGCGAATTGCGGCAGGGGAGGGGAGATATAAAATGGATAGGGGGAGTCTTCGGTTTCAATACCCTTCATGTCCTTCTCACGTTCATATACAATAAACGCATACCCTCTGTGCTTGCCTGTATCTTTGTCGTGCACAATACGTACCTGCATCATGAAAAGAAATGTCAGCGGGTGATCATTACCAGGAAGAAATAATGGTAGGTTGGGGGGGGGGGGGGGGGAATTCTTATCTCACCCTCTCGATGGGACCAAAGCGTCCAAATTCGCGCTCAAGATCGTTTTCCTTGACTTCGTAACTCAATCTAGACACAAATAAGGTCTTGTAAGGATCACCTCTGACAAGCGGGTCATGTTCTGGGTCGTCTATTAACACTTATATTAGCCAACCGTGTCCTTTACGGATTATCCCATTTGTATAGATGTGCACATACAAGCATCAAGCCCTTCCTTTGTTTTTTTCTCCAAGGCCGCTTTTTTCTCTTCTCTCAGTCGGTCCCGTCGTTGCATCCAGCTCTCGGTTGGAACATAGTTTGGATCCGGTTTCTTGAGCTCTTCAAGAAACGCCGCAACGCCACTGATCGGAGCGGTTCTGCGCTTCTCTGGAGCATAATCGCAGTGGGGGAGATAACGGAGAGGTGGTCGAGGTGCAAAGAGCACCAAAAGGTTTGCTGGGAGTTTATCTGTCATTGTTGTGTCAAAAGGGGTGTGAACTTTTTGCGCGATCTAACGAGGCGATGAGAATGAGGGTAAGGTGCGCGACTAAAGTAGGCGTCTCGTGTGTCGGCGTTGATTTGTTGAAAATGGAATGGAATGATGTTGAAGCAACAATGACGATAGGATGAAATGTATTCTTCCCTGAAGATGGAGGTTGGTTGACGCGCACACAGGCCCTTTGTTTCCGGCGATTCGAGTTGGGAGATGTTGACCCCCTGATGGATGTTTCAGTTGTCGATTGGCGAACAAAACAAGGCCTTTGTCAGAGTTTGTGTGGTGGCAACGTTACACACCCCACTCCACTGTCAGCAGATAAGAGGATTGTCGGCGATAATCTTGTGGCACATTATGCACGTGATCGCGCAATGAGTCATCAGCCACTAAACGCGTTTTCTTGAGCCGCCCGGGGAATCACTTAAGCTGGCACCCCTCAACGCGGGCCCAAGTCGCGTTTCCTCTCTCTCAGCTCCTTGCCACGCACTACACACTCACTACAGCACAACCTCCCACCCAGAAGCATTCGTTTTTGATCGATTACAAAAACCAACTATCTTCACCGCCTGCAATCGTAAACATGTCTGGAGAAGGTCAAGAGGAACAGTTCGACGACAATGCTTCTCAGTTTGGTGGACCTGGTGCTCCCACGCCGCTTGCATCTCTAGAGGTATGAAACGCCGCCCTCCTCAACTGTCTTGGAAACAGAGCTGATTTTGTCCAGGGTAATGGTATCTCCGCAAGAGATATCAAGGCCGTTGTCGAGGCGGGATACAACACTGTCGAGTCGGTGGCGTACACGTTAGTTCACTTCTTCCCAGAGCCAATATATACCAAAATGCTAAAAATGTCATCAATAGACCCAAGAGGCAGCTTCTCACGATCAAGGGTATTTCAGAAGCAAAGGCAGACAAACTTATCGCCGAAGGTACATTTCCAACCTAGAATTAATATTCGCTGAAAGCGAAAAAAAATACTGACAAATCCCGTAGCCTCCCGTCTTGTACCCATGGGCTTCACCACAGCCACAGAAATGCACCAACGTCGCTCTGAACTAATTTCAGTAACGACCGGTTCAAAACAACTTGACACGCTCTTAGCCGGAGGAATTGAAACTGGATCTATCACAGAGGTGTTCGGCGAGTTCAGAACGGGAAAGTCGCAGTTATGCCATACCCTTGCTGTGACCTGTCAGCTGCCCTTTGATATGGGCGGTGGAGAGGGTAAATGTCTCTATATTGACACTGAGGGAACCTTTCGTCCTGTCCGCCTCCTTGCGGTTGCGAATCGTTATGGTCTCAACGGGGAAGAGGTGTTAGATAACGTTGCATACGCACGTGCGTATAACAGCGACCACCAGTTGCAGCTGCTTAACCAGGCTGCAGCCATGATGACTGAAACGCGATTCTCTCTCCTTATTGTCGATTCTGCGACTTCGTTGTACCGAACGGACTTTGCGGGTCGTGGAGAGCTTGCGGCGCGACAAACGCATCTTGCAAAGTTTATGCGCACGTTACAGCGCCTGGCGGACGAGTTTGGAATCGCTGTTGTCATCACGAATCAAGTTGTCGCTCAAGTGGATGGTGGGGCCGCCATGTTTAACCCAGACCCCAAAAAGCCGATAGGAGGGAACATCATTGCACATGCTTCCACTACTAGATTGTTTTTGAAGAAAGGACGAGCAGAGACGAGAATTTGCAAGATTTATGACTCCCCTTGTTTACCCGAGAGCGAGTGCATGTTCGCTATCAATGGTATGTTCGAGATTTCCTCTGCACTTTTTCAAATCATATGACTAATCGATCGCAGAGGACGGCATTGGCGATCCAAACCCCAAAGATCTTGAAAATTAGACTTTTCATTTGCTGTATTATTATTATTATTATTTAGCCACCATTGCATTCCGCTTATAAGCTACATAGCTAGATATCTTTTCTTGTAATTTGCGGGATGGGAGGGGCTTTTTTTACTTCTTCAATCACGATTTTTCGATTTTCATAGCAATTGGCGTTTGTATGTTTTTCTACTCTTGTATAAATACAGGATGGTTGGGGTTTGGAATGGAGTCGTGATTGGATTTCGTCGAAATAACTGATATTGCTGGACATTACCCTTTCGAGATTTTGTGCATGTGTGATCATTGACTCCTGTTTGATTGGTGCGTTAAGGTCAGCTGACACTACTGAATGGCACTCCGCCCCCGTTACGGGGAAGAAGAGTTTGTTCTCCGGTTCTCTATAATATTTCTGTGGTGTTTTGTAAACAGCAATAGCCTGAATACGAAGCCCGCAGCCTCATTCGCCTGCTAGCCAGCGCAGTGCAGTGCGCAGTGCGCAGGGTGGGGCAGGGTAGAGTCTACGACGCCATACATTCGCCTCAATACCCCACGCTCTAATCCCTACAATGCCCACTACGCATAGTCCTCTCTTATTCTCTTATCTGTGTCGCAATATCCAAGCTGTAGATGAAGGCCATTCTACACCTAGCATGTACGCCCACCCGGAGACCGGCTCCACACGGCTCTCGAATCGACGGCTGCATGTAGTATCGAAGATAGGAAACAAGCCGTTAGATTACACCGCCAACGGTACAATCATCGATTGGGGAAAGGGGATTGTGCCTCTTCTAGATGTTTTAGAAGTTCATGCGCGCACCTTATTCGAGCTGTGCATACCGATTTTGTTGGGGGTTTGTGAGAAACTAGGTGGCAGTTCACATGATAAGAGGTATCGAAGTTGTGTGGTTTCTGATATAGTGGGAACAGTGGGGTGTTGACGCCGAACTACACATATATATTACTGGCTTGTAGGTAATCTGTGGCTGACTTGACTGGCCCGGTATGGAGGGGGTCATGCATGGGAGTTTCGTTTAGATTCTTGTTCTAACCTCTCGGTTCTTTAGCGGGGGAGGCATGTTTAGGGCTTCAAGATGAAGGGGGGATTGGGTGGGTGGGGGAGTTGGGTGGGGGGCGGGACTCCCACTGGTCCCAGGTCGTCCACCTCCACAAAAAACAGTTAGTCTAGCGCCGATGATAGGTGAGAGCTGCCAAGTCTCGGTATCGAGTGATATCCCATGAAGGACACCTTCGCGAGGCAGTGGTCACTTTCCTGGTTGGGCGATTGGAGACGCTCGTGTCGGGAAGGGTGGGATTGGATTTTCGGATAAGAAAAACGAGTCTAGAAGGTAGGAAGTGTTGATATGATTGGTTTACGGTGCGATCCTTCGCCCACCGCGCTGTGGATGTGCTAATTAATCATGAATTATCACTCGACTGAGTACTCTGTGACTTTTGGTTCGATCTTTATTCCTTTTGGGCAGTATGACTTGTGTAAGTGGTTATGGCTCATTAAAGTGAGCCGTGCTTCCGGTCTCTCCGGAGTAGGGAGCTTTCGGCACCCGTCCTTGGCAGCACTGGCCCGGATTTGAGTACGCTCGCTAAAGGGCAGAGGAAGGGATAGGAGGGGAAGGCGAAGGGGAAGGAAAATAAAAGTACAGAGAGGTATAGGGAGCTGGCTATTTCTGAGCTCATAGACCTAGCTATAGGCGCTATTACCGGACGCACAGTATTTATAATTAGTCCACCAACGCATTAACGACCAATGAATCGAATTGTTAAAACTCTTAGCAAGCTGTCATATAGAGGAGGCGAACTCTGCAACTCCCGTATCTCAGGAAGCTAAAGGCAACTTTGACTGGGTAATGAGATCGACGGCAAAGTTCGTAGATCTTGAAAAACTGGAATTTATATCGCTGGGATGTATATACGTATGGGTAGACCATCTATCATTGGCACGGATATACTTTTGGTCCTCCCCGCGTCCCTACTTTTTCCTCGTAACATTCTTCGCTCCAGTCGATCTAGTCCGCGATCCGTGGTATAGCGACTTGCGTCTCACCACTGGATTGAGTGTCCCATGATCGACTGTATACGACGTCCCTCTTACGATAACACCACCAGAGGAGAGCTGGTGCTAACCAGTAAGTAGATATAGTGATCTTCTTTTCCACCTCTGAGTCCCTTTGTCCCGTCCCTTTCATCTACATTACACACCACTCTTCCATTCTTTCATAGACATAGACCTATATGAGTACACGGGATATATATATTCTACCCTCTATGTTGAATTCAAACGCTCAGGTATCTAGACTTATAGTAGAACCAACAGATCCTGCTCAGTTTCTATTCTAGTTTATGACAAACTGACCTTCATTGAGAGAGTCTTACATAGTCTATGGCCCAGCGGTTTGTGTCTCATCACTGAAGAATTAACAATCCAATTCTGTGCACGATATCTCCCCCCACATACGTGCCAAACCGGTCATAGAAGGTCCTATGCTCTCTTTTGACCCAGTGGTATTTCTTCTCCTTGACGGGGTTGATAGATCTGATCGTCTGAGGTATATATGTACAGGGCTCACAGGGTTAGCATGGAAGATTACATCATGTGGTGGACCACGAACAATCGATACTTTAAAGGCAAACACCGTAGGCATGGCTTCCAATTCCATAGGGAAGGTGATGAGTCATGGAGGTATAACATCCAGTGTCGAATTGTCGATGACCAACTATTATATTGTTTATACTCCGTAGTCATCCTACCAGCCCTTCCTTTTCAAATACAACACAATACTCCTTGGGATTTCATGAGCTTTCTTCTAAATTTTCTTAGCGAGGTGCTCCGCATGGTCCGCTTCTAATCTTACATGAAGAGCATTCATCGATTACATGTAGTTCTGTCAGATTGAGACATTGAGACACCCTAGAGGAGCCCGTGATGGAACGAAGGGGTGGGGATCATGTTCCTAATTCCGAAAGATGCCTTCATTTCAATAGGGTAGTGAGCTATTTGAGTCATTCTACTCCCACCCTTACCTTACACCTCCACAGCAATGTTTACTGCTACCCTGTAGGAAGATGTCTTGTATCGGTATTCGAGTGATGATCTATGACCACAATAACTGCTAGGTTTATGAAATCCTGGCTTATCTTTTGAGGGTTTGTATATTGACCGTAGATTAATGTTGGATTAGGTTGGTCTTATCTTATGGGCGAGTGGGATGACCGTATGTCCCGCGAACAGACGTACAATAGTCCTAGCCCAAGTGTTCTTTCAGCAATCCTACCTCATGCCTGCTATGCCCGTCTACACGACCCAATAAATCATGAATGTGCTCCTCACTATACCATGAGATCAAAAACAGGGGTAGGTGTAAAGTAAACGTGAAGAGCTTCGTAGAGAGCGGCTAAATCCCCCAGGGCTTATAGGATACATCTTGTGCTCCTATGCCGAGCCTTAGTTGGCTAGTGCCAAACCTTATTGGTTTCTGTCCAGAGGTCAGTCCTTGTGCTAAGATCAAAAGTGAAAGTCTGGCCCTTCTATGCAGTATCGTAAGTTGAAAAACATCGCTGAACCCGACTCGTTTCTTATCCGAATCCATCACGTATCCCAATCAAACCCCACTGCCGTTCTTACAATTTATATTATACTATCAAAAGTTGCAGGAGCCTCCCCGAGAATTCACAGATATCAGGCCGACACCGAAGGAATCTATATTTCCTCGTAGTACTAGCCTCTGTTCTGTTGATAGGAACGCTACTTCATTCTGGCTGTTTATGGTACCCCACTTTCAAGAAATAAGAAGGAATAGTGGCTAATAAAAAGCAGTGACTATAGGCATTTAACAAGCATCAGCGTGGGTCATTTCATCGGAGAGAAAATGGGCGAATGCAAAAACTATATAATTCATTAGTAGTAGCCCAGGCTCTGTCACAAAATGAATTAGGACCGGATAAAAGAAAGTGGGCCATGGCACACCGGAAGATCATTTTGCATCATACTTGCAATAATATCAATGGATACAAAGGTATTCCGCCTCCGCAATACTAAGGCACTACCGCCTTCACTGGTGGGAATGAAACTAAGGGTCATCAACAGCACATAACCGAAAGGCAATCTTACTGTGGAAGATGAGTGACTACTATAGTACTCCAGTAAAATATACTTCACTCTCAATTGGAGGCAAGGAATCCTCCATGCATATTTAATTCTTGGGTGTACGTGGCAAGTCGCCAATACAAGCCTGTTTCTTCAGCTGTGATAAATAAAATCATCTAAACTCAATAATCCTCCCGCGTGTCAAGTACTGAAATATCCCAAGGTTGCAACTCTAGTTGCTTCAAATTTGTATGTGAGCTCCATTATCGCATCACGCCCACGAGAACCAAGCGCATGTGGCTACATTTATAGCTACCAATTACAAGTAGCTTATTACCATATATCTACCTGCAGATTTAGAGAAGTATATTCAACTATTTCCTATTCTGACATTATATTATTGCACTCAATCGGACGAACTCCAATCCGGAGTGGACTCGGGATGATTAGTCTTTGGGCCCGACGGTCTAACGACGCTTGTCGATAACCGAGTCCAACCAAAGCTTAAGCCGACGGATAGTTCCTCATTTCCATTCCCCACGGCTCGGGGGTATTAAGAGAGCTCTATTTCGCTCCCTGAGCTTTTATAAACACGATAGGAGACGCTTTTAGACGTAAAAGGACAGACAGCGCCTTTTTTTCACCAAATCATGGCAGTTACTTGAGTTGCCTCGATCGAACTGCTTTGTCGAGTGATATTGCATGATTGCATCACCTGAACGATTAACTGATATCCACTCACAGTATCCGACCATAGACATACTTACTCTACACGGTTCTGCCTCCCAAGACCACATTGAATAAACTTTATACCTTTCACTTTCCTCTGTGGCCGCGGCAACAAAAACCACGACCTCCTAGGTTCATCTATAGGATGGTCAATTACCAATTGAAAAGCCTTAACACTCAAGCCCGATGATACCTATTAATGGGTGAATGTTTGCCCTAGGTAACAACAACTCAACCCCAAATGTCCATCATGCATCATTTGGATCATATGATATCATTGGTTTGGCTGCTTACACACCCATTTCCAGGCTCTTCTTCCGACATCATATATCTCCTTACATATGGCTAGGCTGCATACGAAGCTTGAATCGTGATGTGTTCATCTTATTCACATACATGTCGAGCCAAGATATCCGCAACAATAGGTGTTGAGAAAGCCATTAAACTATCTACATCAAGATCTAATTCGCGACTTCCGAGATCGAGAGGGGGGAAGGTTTTGGTATGGGAGTGGAGGGGAGAAAAAGGGCGGAAAAAGAGCTAAACAAGAAAAAGAAGAGGTGAGACCGTCTCTCAACTAACAGTAGCCCTCTCTCCCGTGGACTCACTGGATATACGTCAAATGGATAAAAAAAAGATGATGGAAACAAAACGCATGCAAGTAAACCCCGTAAAAAGATCCGAAGGAAACCAAACAAAAACCTTTAAACCAAAATATATCCGTGCCTCAATGCCACCGCCAAACTAAGATAAAAATGAAGATAAGAAAACACCTTTTACGATTAATTAAAAAAAAAGGAGGGAAAGAAAAAATAACTCCAATCTCCCAGCCCAATCCGCAGATTTATTAGTGCTCCCTCATCAGCGTCGACGCCTCCATAAAAAATTCGCTATAATTCTGACCCGACAAATCCCCAAGCGGGTCATCAAACTGTTCTAACCCTAATAGCTCCGCATCCCAATCATTCTTTGGGATGCTATACTGGCTCCCATTCAGATCCTGCATTTGGCTCATATCAGAAAAGCCAATGGGCGAATACCCCGATGCGGATCCCATCTGATTCGGTGTCGCATGCGAGCTCGGCGTAACACCCTGCGAGCTGGGCGTAACGCCCTGCGAATTATCGGATAAATCCATCGACGCCGGTGACTGCCCATTATCTGAATTGATATTGTTATGATGCGACGAATGCTGACTATTACTATTACTATTGTTCAAGTTATAGTCCGGCAGCATGTTTCCTTTATTTGCACATGCCTCTACAAACAGCCTGACCTCGGGAGCCATGCACTGGCAGACATTTGGCAATTTCCCCTGGAGCTCGTGGACGACACTTGCGGTGGGTGGGCCCATCCGTGCGTGCTGCTCGATCAGCGTCCGTAGGTCGCCCGACATACATGGGCAGTTCTGGGCGAGATCGGGGTTGGCAACGTCGTCTGATACCTCTGGCATCATGGCAGTGCAGCCGTCACAGCCACCGGGATAGATCTCTGGCTGCTAAGCGTTACAGTACATCAGTTGCAACCCGTAAATGATGTTATCTTAGACGCCTGAACTTACCTGGCCCTTCTTGAGGCTGTACGGGAACCTGTTAACATTCTCCGGTGTGTCCATTGAGCCTGTTAGGTCAACGTCTAGCTGGACGAGGAAGGACTCTGTCAATGGGTTCTTTTTTTTCAAGTGGCCCATTGCAGTCAGGAGGAACTGGAGAGATGCGCGGACTTGCTCGTCGCGGGGACGGGATTTCAAGTATTGTACGAAGACGCGGGCAGCAACGTAGAGGCAAAAGGAAATGAATGGGTTCATCTGGAAATTGATACCTTATGAGCCTCCAAATTGTTCCCCAGGCAGGCCGGAGTTTGGAAGATTAGAGACTTACCCCTGATAAGTCGAGATGGCAAACCATCCTCATGATCGACGCAATCTCCGCAGCGGCAGTTATACACCTAATCTTACTATCAGATGATACCGAAGGCGACATTCTGTTCTTATCCGCCTTGAAGATTGCAGCCTGGTGTAAGCAAATGGTTGAGGTGTGGATATTCATATTAGTAAACACAATATTGGCATCGTTCATTCCACTAGGAAGACGGAATTGGGCAGGAAGCGAAAGCTTGATATTTGAAAGAACATTATCCATATTTCTATGGCGTGTCCAGAAAGCGCCGTTAATGTCGCCGTCCGCATCGTCCGCATCAGGCCGATGCAAATGAATGAGGTTTCTTCCAAAAAGACAGGCCATCAAACAGACGCCGCCGTACGGTGATAATTTCGACGCCCCATCAGCCGTCATGGCCTCCTTTAGAGATAAGCCCGGCTCTTGCCGGCCTTGCTCGTACGCCTCCTCCGTTGACGGGAGGTTTGTCAAAATCTACGGAATAATTAGCACTATTGATGAGTAGATCCAGAAAGCCCTGCTCCGCTCACATCTTTCTCCTCTACGGTCATGGGCCAGCCCGTTCCGATACTCGCATACCGATCGATACAGAATGCGACCCAAAACGTCCTTCTGCGTTCCTCCCTCTCGCACCAATCCTTCGGCGCCGGCAAACACTGTTTGACATCCAGACCCACTCCATCAAGCCTGTGCATTCCCATCATCTGCGCCAGCCGCACCGCCCTCCCCGTTGACAGCCACGCTCGTGGGAAATACATTAGCTTAAACTCGTAGCAGGCAATCAAGCTCCATGTCTGCGAGCATGCCACAGATATGATGGCCTCGCCGTGGCCCCGCAGCTCCGTTTCCTCAATGGCTTTGCGCGCACGTTTGTAGAGAGCCTCTTGTCGGTGCGAGTGCTCGTCGGAAACGGATGCGGCCATCGTCCAGATGGCGTACCGCAGGCAAATGGGCGGGCGCTGGGCGGGGCCCATGGCGAGACTGGCGAGGTAGCGGCCTTTATGGATTATTGGCATGCATGGGTGTATCTTATCGAAGTAGGTCCGGTGTCTTTGAAGGTAGGGTGGTCAGTGTATGTGTGTGGACTGTAGGATGGAAGCCCACATACAGCGAATCAATAACCGACTGCTCCGGCAGCGCCTCCTCAAACCCCATCGAAATCAGATCCCACTGTAACTGAGGCTCTTCCAAGATGTTGCTCGGCACGGGCATCGGTATATCTAGCATGCCCGACCCTGCATCAAACGGGCCTTGTCCCGGGGAAGCTCCAACGTAATATCGCTCCGACATATTCAGTATACCGCTGTCACCTCTATTGGGGATACCATTGCCGCCGTAGACCTGAGGAGGGTTGACTAGGTGGGGTACGAAAGAGTTGGTCACTGTCACCGGTGGTTCCGGGGTCGTATTTTCCTTGAGCAATGTTTCTACCTGAGCTTCGGCCGGTGTCAGAACTGAGACAAGACAAACTCAAATCGCCGGGGAGGAGATCATCGAGGTACATAGAGCAACATACCAAGACGGGCTTCTAGCGCTTTGACGTATCCTCTCTTGGGGCCGCTTTTTCGCCTTATCTCGTCGTATGCACTGCAATCACCGCTGTCAACATCCGCACAGCAGTAACAGCTCCTATAAAATCTAAAGCCGCAGAGAAAAACTGAGATAAGCGCACCATTCATGGCCCAACCTCGAACACGTCCCGCAACTAGGCTTTGAGCCATCGCACCGGAGCTTCCTTTTCCTACACACGACACAAGCTATCCTTTTCGGCCTTGGGACTTCCGGCGCCGCCGGGGCCGTCCCACTATTACTGTGATTGTTATCCCCTCCTACAGACGTAGGACTGGCATTATTACTCCCGCTGTTTGAACTGGGTGTTGGCGCAGACATGCTACTCATGTCAGCAAAGTTGTTGAACTCTTCCGAGAAGTCGAAACTGGCGCCGGGGAGCTGGGGGCTAGCGTTCATTCGATCGGGCGGTAGGCCCGGTGGGTAGCTGTGGTTTGAGCTGTTTTGCTTGTTACTTTTTTAATTTTTATTTAGAAATCACTGAAGGGTCTTTTTTTTCTTTCGGCGCGGATAGTTGGATTAGTCCGGGGGAGAGTGGTGGCGGTGGGGTGGGGAGTGGCTGTCAAGTAGGTAATATAGTAGTAATAGTAGCAGTAGAAGGGTAATAGTAGGAGCAGCAGCAGAAGCAGCAGCAGTAGTGTGTGTAGGAGTGTAGCGTCTACTCCACTATTGAACCGTGTAGGCAGGCAGACAGGCAGCTGGGTAGATGGATGGAGCCGGGCTGCTTGCTTCGGTGGTGCTTGGTTTCCTGGCGTGCCGTTCCGGTTGGTTTAAGGTACAGAGGAAGGGTTGCGAGCGGCGACGGGCGAACCTGATGTCGACTCGGGCTTGAGGGTGTCCGAGAGTCCGGGGGTGGAGGGGGGGGGGGGGGGGCAGGACAGGGCAACGCAAGCGAATTCACGCAAACTGAGTCACTGGTGGGTGCACAAAGCGTCTATTGGGACGGTATGGGAGTTTAATGTATGCAATGTAGAGTACGAATACAGGAAGGAGGAGGAGGAGGAAGGAGAGGCAAGGCTAGGAAGGGAAGGGAAAGGAAAGAAGAGGACTCGGGAAGTGGCCCGAGAATTATCAAGAGAGCGAGTGGGTGAGAGATCGAGAGAGAGAGAAGAGGGAGGGGGGGGGGGGGGGGATGCGCGGAGGCGTAAAAGAAGTGAAGGGTTTAGGGAGTGAGAGTGAGAGTGTGAGGAGGGAGGAGGAGCAATGATCGTAATTCTAATCATCCTCTACTGCCTACTACTTACCAGGCCTACATGTAGATAGGTGGAGAGGAAAGAACAGAAAAACTTCTTCTTCTGCAACTATTCCCAACCAGACACAACGAGCAGACGACTCTGGGCGCGCATCGCGGGTTTGGCTGGTGATATGATACTTACCCGCCTACCTGCCTGTCTACATCTTTCCGATGAATCTAGAGTAGGTAGATAGTACCATACATGGAGATAGAGTACTTAACTAGCATTGCATGGCATCATACTCTACCACTCTACTGCGAGGCTGTGTGTTTGAGTGAACGCGCATCCCCCTCTCTGCCTGCCTGCCCTCACTCCAATACCCCCCCCGGTTTGTGGTTGTTAATCGATGAAGGAACATTCTAGATTACAGCGCGGATGGGAAAGTAATTGATCGGGTTTCATCCTGAGGGGGGCATGTTATGTCGCACAGGGGAGAGGGGAGGGGGACGTGGATGGGTGCCCGTTTTATGGTAGGTAGTGTATTTTACCTACCTGCCTACCTTTACTTGCTTTTGCGGAACTGGTTTTGCTTGATTTGATTCAGGGTCCTCTAAATAACTACATAAACTAGTGCGCACTGTCGTGTGGTTGGCTTTCGATCTTAAAACCACCGTCTCAAACAGGTAAATTCAGAATACGTACTCCTCCTCCTCCTTCCTCCCATCGCACGAACAAAAAGAGAAACACACATCCGTCGGTACCGACTGCGCCCCGCAACTTAATAATCCGCTCCCCCCTGTGCCTGGAAGCTTAACCACCGGAGAAGAGAGGGCAGCAGACGGACGGACGGTGTGTACTCACTGTGAGGGCCGGCGTCGGGGAGGGTGTACTCACTACATACATGCGCTACTATACTCACCGCTGTCCGGGGGTGTGGGTTGTTGGTGGGGGCTGGTAGCTATAGGTGGGATTGGTATTGTGCACTGGAGGGGTAGTAGGTAGTGGTAGCGGAGGACAGGACAGGACAGGAGGGGAGAGGGCAGCAGGAGGGGAGTGGACAGGAGGGGAGTGGACAGGAGGGGAAGGGAGAGTAATCAGTGCTGTGCAGATAAAAATGGAGAGTTAAGCACCGACGTTTCTGCGCTGCACTGGCTGCCGAGAAACCCCGGATGGGGATGGATGATGTGGGAGTACTCTAAAGTAGGATGCAGATGCACTCTAGAGTCTACAAGGGGGTTCTGAGTCTTACAGGTTGCGAACCAAACTAGGCGGATGGCATGCATGGCATGGCGGATGGGTGGGTGGATGGGTGAGCTTGCCTTACATGTATGTATATCTGCTACCTTTAATGCTCTACTGTACCAAACATGAACCAACATAATCAACCAAACAAGCTACTCCAACCCACGCCGAGCCAATGTCATGGCATGGGGTTGTCTTGTTCTTGTCCGGTCCGCGCTTACATTATCTCTACTGTACATACAGGTATTGCTTATATAAAAAATTCCCCCTCTTCTTGGGGGAGGGAGGCTACGGGTTTATTCTTTATTCTTATTTTTTTGCTGCAGGGGCATAAAACGAAAGTGGGTGAAAAAAAAGAATAGTAATATATACCTTTTTTTTGAAATAGAGGAAGAAAAAATAGTATATATACAAACGCAGCATGGAGGGAAGGTGGGCGGGGGTAGGGGAGGTGTCTATTTCTTGGCCCTTCTCTTTCCGTGGTTGCGGGGGCGGGGGGTGACGACGTACTTGTTGACCTTCTTGGGTCGGCCTGTGAGGATTTGTTAGTAGTAGTATGAGAGAGGGTGGGGGATAGTAGAGGGAGGGCTCACGAGTCTTGTAGCCGGATTTCGTCTGGAGGGTTGGGTGGTTAGTAGCTGTAGAGAGGTGGTAATGATAGGATTGTAGAGAAAACTTACGGGAATACCCCAAGGCGAGACGGGATGTCTGTTACCCTTACTCTTTCCTCGTCCACCACCGTGAGGATGGTCCGCTGCCCGCCCACGCAGTCAGTAAATCACAGCTTCCACTACTACCACTATCTCCCCAATTGAAGACCCCATAGAAAGACCAGCACATACCCGCATTCATCGCCACACCACGCACCGTCGGCCTGATATTCAACCACCTGCTCCTCCCCGCCTTCCCCAGCTGCCTATGCTGCCACGTCGGATTACTCACGATGCCAATCGTGGCCGGCGCCCACTTACTCACCCTCCTCACCTCGCCGCTCTGCAACTTCAAAATCACCGTCTTCGTCCTCTCGTCCTTACTCACAATACTCGCATACGTCCCCGCGGAGCGGCAAAACACGGCGGGACCCCGCGCCTTCGACCCCACCGCATGCACGATGCTCCCCACCGGCACCATATGCAGCGGCAGACAGTTCCCCTTCCAGCACGTCTTCGCCGCCAAGATACCCGGATCAATCTTGCCGCCCATCTCCTCCATCAGCTCCGGCGGCACGCCGTCCATGTAGCTCTGCACGGTGTCGCCGGCGCGCACGCCGTCGGCGGCCAGGATGTACGTCTTCTTGCCTGAGGCGACGTTGGTGACGAGGGCGATGTGGCCGGAGCGGCCGGGGTCCTTCTCGATGCGGTCGACGAGCTGCGGGCCGGGGTCGAGGCGGTGGAAGTCGACGGTGCGGATGCGGCGGCGGTGCCCACCACCGCGGTGGCGCACCGTCACGCGCCCGCTGTTGTTGCGCCCGCCCTTTGCGTGCCCGATCTTGGCGAAGGTGAGGGGCCGGTAAGGGCCGTATTTCCAGATGTGGTCTTCGACGGGGCGCTTGAGGTGGCGGAGACCGGGGGTGCGGGGCTTGTAGGTGCGCCTGTGTGTGCCCCCATTGTTAGCACAACCCCCATAAATACATAGCATAGCACTATGTCTCTATCATAAAGAGAGAGAAAAACTGTAGTGTAGAACATACATGCGGAAACCCTTCCCCGTGCTACTGCGATCAACGGCCGCAACCATCTGCGAGCGCCACCCCACCTCCTGCGGCGCCTCCTCCTCGACAAGGTCCTCGACGACCTCGAGGGCGGGCGTGGGCGGCTTGCGCGTGCGCACACGGGTGGATGCGAAGCGGAGAGCGGTGCTTGCGAGACCGGGGAGGGCGAGGGGCAGGCGCTGCGTGAGAAGACTGCTGCTCCCTAATGGCTGCTGCCGCAGCAGCAGCCGCGAGAGCGACATTGGCTGGATCATTTTGCGTGGCCTGCGTGTCTCTGACGGTTAGTTTCTACTCAATTGTAAGGCTAGTAGGTGGGGTGGTGTGGTGGGGGGAGTAGTGGGGGGAGGAGAGGCTCAATTGCAGTAGACACTCCTAACAAAACTCTCTCTGCAATCACTCACCAACAGGACCGGTGTGTAGCTCTGTGGCTAGCTGGAGTTCTCTCTCGAGTTGGGATTGCTTTTGAATCCCCAGACGTTTTGCAGTTCGATATCTTCCAATCCTCGAATGTTTCGGCGTGTGTTGCAGCGGTTACCCGGATCGGGCTGTGCGCAGTGAGGCTCTCTGCTCTGCGCGGTGCCGGGATTGGATTGGCTCGCGCGGACGTCGAGCCCTCTTTCTTGTCAAGCGAATCATTCACGGCCAAAGAGAACCGGTCCTGCGTTTTCATGCTGTTTTAATCATTCACCCTCTGTCCATCCATTACTTGCGTCCGATACTCGCAACACTCACTGCGTGCAATCAATGCCCACAATACAATACAGTACATCCAATACATCCACAACATCCAACACAACACCCACCTAGCAGTATACCACAATGCCAAACTTCCACAAAATCAGCGCCCACAGATCCGCCTGTAACCTCCATCCCCTCTCTCCCACCCTCTACGTATGCTCCCACATACCACACCGCTAACACAATCCCGCCCACCCCTCAGGCCTCGCGCTCTACAAAGCCCTCCTAACGCACACCAAGCACCTCCCCTTCTCCAAAGCCATCAAGAAGGACGCGCACACCGCCATCACCAAAGGCTTCCGCAAAGGCCGAACCATCCAAGGCCTCACCAACATCCGCGCCGCCCTCAAGTCCGCCTACGAGGTATCTTCCTTCCTTCCCCCTCCCTCCCTTCCCTCCTTCCCTCCCCCACCACCACCCCACTAATCCCCCACCTAGACCGAAACGCTCTTCCGCCACGCCGCCACCGGCCACCCCACCCACACCCCACACCTCCTGCAGCAACTGCACTCCCACCGCGCCCTCAAGCGGTCCCAAAAAGCACTCTCCACCGCGCCCTCCCGCCCCCCACCCACCTTCCCGCCGCCCACGCCGCCCACCACACGCCTAAAGCGCCTCAAGCGCCTCGCGGCGCAGACCGACCCCGTCGCACGGGAGCGGTGGCAGCGCGGCGCCGCGATCCACCGCCGAGGCATACCAACCATAGGACACTCGTCTACGTTCCCTGTACTACGACGGCCCGGGAGGGAGCAGAGCGTGCGCATGGATATGACGATCAAGCGCAAGATCATCAAGCGGCAGCAGCGGCTGGACTTGGGTGAGGTGCTGGAGGGGCATGTAGTTGTTGCGCGGGACGAGGATGCGTTTGATCGGCTGCTGGGGCTGGAGGATGACGGGGCACGGTTCGGAGGCGAGGCGGACGCGGCGTGGAGGGAGGTGAAGGGGCGGATGAGGGCTGCTGAGGAGCGGGCGGTGGCGCTGACGAGGAGGTTTGAGGAGATTAGTGGGGGGGAGAGGAGGAGGAAGGAGGAGGCCGTGAGGGAGTATAAGAGGGCGAAGAGGCAGAGGTTGAGGCGCGAGAAGAGGGAGAGGGAGGCGAAGGCGGGGGGAAGGTCATAGGTAAGTCATGAATGATAATGGTCAGAGCGGTGTGTGTGCACAGTCACTATTGATCGAGCGATTTAACAAGTCTTTTTTTATTCCATTCTTAGAATGACGAATCCCACCCAACTCCATTTAACCCCTATAGATAGAAAAAGATACCAAACAGGCTCCCACCAGCAATAGCTGCGAGAGCCACCTACATGACAGAGATAAAACCGGAAGAGGAAGAGACAAGAGAAAGAAAGAAGAAAAAGCGGATTTTGCAATGCGACACAACAGATATGAGTCCTAGAGGGGTCGCAAAATAGGTATCGTTGAGAAGAGAGATAGAGAGTTAAGAAAAAAAAGCGAGAAAAAAAAAGAGACGATATAAAGAAATAAAGAAAAACCCCCCAAGAATCAAAAAAAAGAGAAAAATATAAATGTATACCGTGAAAATAAACAGGGTGTCCATTCACAAGGTCATTGCCGCCGGTAACTGCGTGCCTTGCGTGAAATTTGGTACAAGTCGTCGTCCCCTTCATCCTCGTAGCGTTCGTTTCCAACAAGCAGAACTTTTACCGTGTTCCCGAAGCCGACGGCCACTGACCTCTGCCCAATACGACACACGGGACCGGCTGTGCTCACAAGTAACGAATCGTCATTGTTGCCGCCATTCTTGTAGGATAGTGGATATGCTGTGACAACGCCGTCTGCATGCATGGTCCACGCTTCCCACTCGTCCTCGTCCTCGGTACTGGATCTTCTCTGCATCTGCTTGCGTCTGCGTAGACTGTACGCTTGTGATGAGGAAGAGCAGGTATCGTGGTCGTCAGATGATTGGTCCTCCTGGGGAGCCTCTCGCCGCCGGATTCCGGTAACCATGTTCAAGTTTGTTGGTTCCCAGCCTTCAACGTTTTCGAGCCAATGCGTTGTCTCCATGACACTCTCGAAACCGAAGCACTTGCGTTCTCTTCGATCACGCTCAGCTCGTAGACAAACATCCCGCATTTTTCCCCGTGACGAGAAGAAAGTGTGCATAATGAACATGCCTGATTCCTTTTCCGTATAGGCGATGGAGAACGAGAGCACAGCAGGACATCCGCAGTATAGGCACGTTCGTCGTTTAGCATGGAAGGCCCTTAATGAGCTGGACTTGAATTGACCTGTCTGGAATGTTCGAACAACGCTTCCTGCAATCAATATTAGAAAAACTATCCGCATAAACCCGCACTTCTCCGCATTAGCACTACATACCTGACACAAGATCCACAAGATCCACGCTACAGGACCTAGAAACGACAATCATCCCCAGTGCTGACAATGGCAAAACCGTGGTGGCATCGACTCCCGCCTCCAACGACGGATGTGACCAAGGCTGCTCCAATAGATTGAGCTGCCTCGAGTTCCACTCTCCTCCAGACTTTGATGTCACAAAGATTCTCGCTTTTTGGCAGGCTGTGACGATCCTCAACGGGGTTCTTGGCGTGAAAACCCCATGCGACGACGAAACCACCACACCAGTACATATCCGATGTTGGATGCATTGCCCAGTTTTGATGCAGATTTCTGAAAGCCACCCGTTCTGCCTCAGAATAATCAATGATGGTCCCCGGTATACTGCATCTCCATGTTTTGACGACTCGAAGAAAAATGCCGCTGGCTGTTGCCCTGCCAAATCAATCGCTACTGAGCCCTTGAAGGTCGATTCTCCAACATGCCATATCGATATCATCCCTACCCTTGGTGCGATCGCAAGCCACTCTCCTTTTTCGTCCAATGCGATGGCCATTACGGGCCATAGGGAATGCTCGGCGCAGGTCGGGCGAATGATGTCTTTTGACGGAACCTGCCACCTTGTCTTCAACTTCCAGACCACAATCCTCCTATCAAGTCCAACCGATACCACCACCCCTCTTGTTGAAGCCGCGAGCATCACCACATCCAATGAGTGCCCTTCGTACAACGTGTGACAGGTTAATAAAGGTCCTTCGTTCTCTGTTCCACAGTCGCTCATGTCATCTGCGATGTACTTCATGAGAAGATAGTTCATCAAAATCGTCACGCCAGCCACCACTAAAACTATAGTCAAGAGAAATCCCTGGAAGTGTTTGGCGACTGTTTCCAGATCAATCATGCTCGCAAGATTTGGTAACACGCCGGGTATCTTTGATCGATTCGAGCCGCTAATAACGCAAAACATCGGGTTATAAACTTTAGCAACCATCCTATACGCCCCAGGCTTAACAACTCGTATTAATTCTTTGCCGGTAAGTTTATCCTGTAACTTCAGCCAAGATGTGGGTGTTCTAGCCACATTGATTGGCATGGCGGCCACCTGATTTCTGGTCACGTTTTCCGGGCTCCCACTCAGGCTACTCGTGACCATCTCGACCAATGATCTAAATGTGCGTAGGGGGGACTGGTTCTCCAAGAAGTGCATGTTGAGTATCACAAGGAAGCAAATCATCTACAAAGAAATGTTAGCCTTAGATAAAAAAGAGAAAGAAGAAAACAGTTGCAAGAGACGGAAAGTATTACAATCGCCGAGCCAGCAATTCTTGTGCTCACAGGCAGTACACCTTTCAGGATAAGCCCGAGAAATGAATCATTCTCATTAGGTGGATCTTCCCAGGGGTCTTTGTTGTCATGGTCATCATTAAAGCTCATATGATCGAGCGAATCTTGTAATTCAAGACGCCGTACATCAACACTCAAAACAGCTAGAAAGTAGGTCAAGTGCAAGACAAAATCCATAATCAGGGCCACCCCTGCAAATGTGCAAAATTCCCGGACGGCCGGCACAGAAAAATGACCAATGATTAACAACAGGCCAAGATCTGTTCCTACAGCTACCATTGAGAGAAATCCGACCTCGCCGAGAGCAGTAGCTATGCGGTTTGTTGTAGGCTGTTCTGCCGGTGTTTCTAGCACTGCGTTGATGAGACGAAACATGTTCTCTAGCCCAATGACAATAACGACGAACGGAAAGAACTCTCTAAGCAACCGGTTAATACGGGTAAATTAAACAATTTTGTTGAATGTTTAGAACTGAACACGAATCATACCTCGGCACGTGAGACACAGGTACATTGAAGAAGGCCAATATCGTAAAACTGGATATGATAGAAAAGCCTATCTGAAAGCCGTGTTAGCGCTTTTGCTGCCTCCAACTCCGACCTCAAAGAGTAGTTACCTGTGTTAACACAGTGGCAATGAGGCCTAACCTCGATTTCACGGCCCTTAAGCCCCTCAAGGACATGGCGAGATATGCCAAAGTGAAAAAATAGCATCCAGCCAGCATAATATTGTCCAACTTGCTCATTGGTTGAAACCGGAACTACGTGATTCCCCATTGTCAATATCAACATTGCCCTTCCTCCTTGGTTTGAGATAATCGACAAACCTCGTATAAAGTGTTTTTCCTTTCTTTCCCGTCGCTCGGATACACCTGATACCTCTGATGTGTTTCCGCGCCTTTTGCCAAAAGCTCCGCTTGTCGGTCCCATATCTCCCCTGCTGGCGAATCTAGCTGATAAAACAAACTGATAACCAAAGCGTCTGCCCCAACCAACTCCTGGTGATGGAACATCTTCCCGGCAAACACAGATCCCCATCGCAACGTCACATTGGCTGATGAACGGCGACTGAGACCCTGATTTACGGTGCGTAGCAGATTAGGGTCATTCTGAATGGCTTCCAGCGAGCAATTCCAGTATAGCAGAGGCGAGTGTATAAACATGCCATCCTGCATTCTTTCAGAACTCTTATTCCTCTCCCCATCCAATGCCGAGATGCTGGTCGGTTTCGAAATCATCTCATTAAAACATCGCTCCCCCGAGAACGAATTACAAGAAGTTCCCGGCCCCAACAACAGCTGCTGAATCCTCAACGCTTCCTCCAGAACGTCTTTGTTGAGCGCATCCATGTACGACCCCTGCACCCACACCTGCTTGATCCCAATGTCGGGCACCGTGTACGAACTCGAGAAGGGCCTCGCGGAGGTCCAGACATGATGAGGCACGGAAGGCAGTCCGGGAGCTGTTGTTGAGTAGAGAATCGGGAAAGGGTAACATAGCACGACAGCGAACACCACGGAGGTGACAATGGAAACGATCGGGTGCCTGGCTACCGTTTCGCCATGGCGCTGGAAGAATGACCGTAGCGGAGAGGATGTAGAGAGTCGCGGCGGCTCCGCTGTGTGTCTAAATGGCGATATCAGAGCCCAAAACTAAGAGGAGTCAGAGAAGAGAGCTTTTTTTTGCAACACTAACAACGCCAAATAAAAACCAAAAAAACACCCCCGTGTAACGAAGGGAGAGGGGGAAACGAAAAAAGGGAAAGCTGTGAATATATTACCATAAGTAACTTAACGCAGGACAAAAAGAGGCATGAGAATTAGGACACTGTCCGTATTAACGGAGGTGCGCTCTATCAGCGCCGGGTAACAGCTAGCTAGCTTCAGTTGAATTTTTGTTTGTGGGCAGTAAAATAATTGATGGGAGGAAGTTAATGCGGTTGTGACTGGGACAGTTTTAAAGAGACCTTTGCGAAGTAAGGCTGTGGTCAATTCTGCAGATTAAGGTGGTGGTGGGGGGGTGTGTGGTTGTTGAAGGTGACGGTGAAGAAGGCAACGACAACGGTGGGATTTCTATTTTATTCTAGGCTTCTTTTTTCGCCTCTTTTTTTTTTTTTTTTCTTCTTCCCTTTGAATTCTCTTTTTTGAGGGGGGTGTTGGGTTGTTCAGCCCGAGGAAACAAGGTAGTGGTGGTAATAGGGAGAGAGAAGGGGGGGGGTACGTATTGGAGGAGGAACGCCAAAGGTTTAGAAAGTGTAGAGCAAGAAGAGAGTGTGGAGAAAAAGAATAAACCCGAGATGTCTCTCTCTGTATGGATGGATGGAGAAGTAGGTAGGTCCGTAATGTATCATGTAATGTATGTACCCAACAGACTGTAAATAATAATATAATAAGGACAACTATTAAATAGTAGGACCCCAGAAGAAGGCTTCGTTCGGTAGAGAGAACAGAATGGGCTAGGGATGCAATAGGAAGTGCTGGCGCAAAAAAAGGAAAGATGTTGGTTGTATGTGGGCTTTTTTCCTTCCTCAGTCTGTGCGGTACGACCATACGTGATGTGGGTGTATGTAGGGTGTGTATTGGGCTGAACACTGCGTGGTTCTAGAGATACAACAGTACAGTCAGTACCTACAGTATGTGCGGTATGCTCAACTAAAAACCTCGCAGGAAGCAGACAGAACACAGAATTTTGAGGAACGTCTGTCTGTATGTCTGTCTCTGTCTAATGTTTCTCTCTATCTACCCCACCCCACCACCACCATCACCTCCCTCACCTCCATTCTCCCTCTTTCTCTTGAGATCTCTAGACCTCTCTACAACTTCTCTCCAAAAACACCCGGCAATAGACAGAACAAATTTCTCTCTGTCAACCAAGTGCCTACTCACCCGGCGGTCCGAATGAGGCAGTAGAAGCCGCACGGATGCTCAGGCCGACATCGATTTGATCGAACTGAGAAGCAAATCCCCCCCTCCCTCCCACCACCCCCCAACACTTTTTGTTACATACCGGTACTGCAATTACGGTGGTATCGCACATCTATCCTATCTCACCACACAAACAAACAAAATAAATAAACAGTACGACGAGCACCAGTAGCAGCAGCACCAAGAGCAGCAAGACAAGATGATTACAATAGGATCCTCCGCAATCACGAGGAGCACCTCGATGTAGCTACATACATAAAATAAAATGCATACCGACACACCCTACCTACAGCCTACAGACAGACAGACATATAAAACAGCTTTCTTAAGGCCCACGAAATTGCCGAGTGATTGAGAAGAAGGCCGAAGAGATACGTTCAACGACTGCCGTTCCCTGCGAGACTACTACCGGGAGGTAGATACATGTAGGTAGCATGTATGTATGCAGCTTGCCATTTGTACCATTCCGTGCTGCTAGCGCCAACAATTGGAAGCTGCGCCGCGCACCATTAGAGCTTTCAGATGCTGCCGAAAGAAAGAGGTTTCTTGGGAGGCAATCAAGGGGGGGGGGTGAGGGAAACTTGAGTATGTACCTACATGTACCGTAGGGTTGATGAGATACCGATACCTACATGGCCATGATCCTTGTGGTGAGCTGGGTATCCTCCGTACCGAACCAAACCAAGGCACCAGCGGCAGTTTCCGTGACATTCAGGCGCGGCCCGAAGATGTAGGGGCTTGGGGCTCAGGGTAAGGGCTAGTTATCTTGTCTACTGAACCCGTTTATTGCCTTTCTACATGTAGCTAGCCCTTAGATACATGTACTTGTACTTGTATGATGTAGCTTTTCAAACCCCTTCCTCGTACTATCTACATACATACCCGACAGAAGCACATTCATGGTCCCTGTTTCAGGCATGAATCTTGTAATAATGTGGAGACCAGATAGAGATAGCTTATTGTAGTTAACTACAAGCGTCCAATTATTACAAAGAATTTATGCTTGAACCACCAATCCGACATGTCTTGACGTTTCCGCTCATCCGACCTTCAGAAAGCAAAAAAGGCTATGGCTGGCAACTCCAATGTCTCAAGGAAGATTCATCTACCCATAAGTTGTGGTACATAAGCTTCTATGCGGATATAGTAGCATCACGTTCTGATTTTTTCCTTCACCTCATCGGGTTCAGTTGGTTTCTGTTGTTGTGTTTTAGCAGGTTGTAGTGTAGGTAGGAGGTGCCTGTGGGTTTAGGGATAAAACATCAGGCCACTATCAACTCAACCTTCCACGGTTCAAACAATCACTCACCCGCGCCACCCTTACGTACGAAGACTTCCGCACGAGGCAAGAAAAAAAAAACACCTCTCATAACGTACCTACCTACCGCAATTATACCGCGGGGGCGAGCGAGGGAGGGGCATTGAGACAGCGCACGGGGGTACTCTACGGAAACTCTTAATTGGAGACCCTTAAGCTCTCCAACTAAGGGTCCGACGGTCAAAAGTAACAACTTGTATATTTCGAAACTGCAGTACGCCCAGAGATCTCACATGGGGGCATAAGATTTGTTGAAATCTTTCCATCCGTCATCTCAATGTTCATTGGAGGATCTAGCTTGTAATGGAAAATATCGGCGATCTTATCATTTCACTCCGACGACGGTTTGCAGATCCCCGTATGCTCGCTCATAGTCAAGACCGGTGCCCTCCTTTGAGAGTTTTTTCTCTCCTTCTTTTTCTTTTTGAGAACCACGTATCACAAGCAAATCGGTATTTTTGCTTGTTGTTAATAATACAAAAGTTAATAGGTAAATATAAGGAGGGCAAATAAACCACCTCTAAATTAGTAAAAGCTTAGTACATGTCGTCAACAGTTGCTCGAATACGAAAGTTACGAAAGTTTCCATTGAACCGATTGGAGGCCTCTAACAGAGAGAAGCACGCATGCACATGCAATCACTCGGGTACCGCAGACCAAGAGAAGACTGGGGGCGGAAGGGGGAAGACTTACATGAACAAGAAGATATATCCTTGACCACCTGCCAATTTTGTCGTTTTCCTCAGTAAGGACATGTAGTTTTTGTTGATTAGTATGGGGCTACTTGTATCAAAAGGATCATTTCCCTCCATGACAGCGGTTGGGTGGTCCATGCCTGACCATAGCTTGATGTAGCTACATGCTACTCTAGCTTGCTCGCAACCGAGCGCGAACGTCAAACATACTGTACCCCCCACCAACAACCACCGACAGGAGTAAAAAAAAAAAAAGGTCTTGAGCCTCACACCACCCCTCCATCCGGCCCTTCTATCACCTCGGCTTTGAAATAAACGTTCAGTCAATTGATACAAATACCTCACGACATGCCCTCCGCTAATATCTGGATCGCTGCCAGCGATGGTGACATCGTCTCTGTTGGCAGGTTCCTTGCGCAAGACCCCACTGCTGTCAATGCTCATGATGAGAACGGTTGTAAGTCTCTCACTCTCCCCCACCAAATGACTACCACCCCACCACCAATAATAGAATATATATAAAAAAATATTTTCCAATAAGGAAGGAAGAGAAAAAACAATTCATTTATTTACGTTTCAAGGCGATTTTCTAAAATGACCAAAAAGACACCCCGATCCACGCCGCTGTATCATACGGCCACATCTCACTGCTGAAGTCCCTCATCCGCACCCACGGCGGAAACGTCAACGTCGAAGACCACGACGGAGACACCCCTCTATTCGCTGCAGAGACTGTAGAGGTCGCAAAGGTCCTCGTGGAGGAGCTCGGCGCAAATGTGGATCACACGAATAGCTCAGGAATGACTGTATGGGCCACTACTTGAAATTACTCATAAGTGAGGCGACTTTTCTGACTTTTTAGGCTGCGGATTCAATCGAGGAGGACGGATCATTTCCATTAGTGGCTGCCTATCTGCGCGATCGCGAACCCTCCGATCCGGCGATCCCGAAGCCTCCGCCGGGTGTCTCGGTCAACTTGAGTGCAGAGGAGGATGTGAGCGAGTCTCTTCCACCTGTCGATGAGGCGCTGAGACAGCGGATACAAGAGATGGCGTCGCGGCAGAACTTTGAGAGCGAGGAGACGCAAAGGGAGCTCAGAGAGTTGATCACTCAAGCTGTGCAGGAGCATGTCATTGAGCCAGATGCGGCCAGGAACATCAGACAGCGGCAGGATGGAGCTTCTTCGTGAACAATTAAGTTTACGGAGTAGTATATATACAAAAAGAAATAGTGGGAATCATCTTTACGACCAGATGAACAGCAAAAGAAAGAAGTGTGCTTTTTCTCTAACGTGGAAAGAAACCGTGGATCCACCACTCTAAACTTTATTTTACCCATCCGCCAAAATGAAGAGTAAGAAACTGAAAAAATAGAAAAATAAACCACCGCCAGCATCCACGCTCCTCTTATTTTTTCTTCTCCCTTTTTTAGATGGTCAGGGCAGCCTTTGCATCTCTCGACGCTCTGTAGAAGTCTAGAACGGCAGTGTAAACAACCAACAGGATACCTAGAGGGCGTTAGAAAACTACTAGGAGTAAATATTTGCTGGGGTCCACATACCTCCTCCGGGTCCAAGACGGAGCACCTTAGGAATGAAACCCTTGTAAAGGGCTCCAAAACCCTCTTCCCGAGCAACCAATGCTATTGAAGGAAGGGTCCAGTTGTACTTGGGGACAACGCCCTTAACACGAACAGTGTTTTGAATTCGAGACTTGATCACATCCGCACTACACCCAAGTCAGGAACAGCAACAGATAGTACCGCAGTCTAGGGAACATACGGAGTGTTCAACATGGTACCGAAAGTACCACCAATGGATCCAGCAATCAGATCGTTCAACATCTGACCCTTCTTAGTCTCTTGCTTGGGAAGCAAGGATTTGACCTGATGGATGACACCAAAGTAACCAGCGTTCCACACAACGTGTCTCCACAATGTGCTCTCAAGACCATTGTACATGGCCAAAACACCCTCGGCCTTAACGGTCTTCTGAATCACATCGATCATGCCAGTGTATTTGCCCGCAGATGCCTTGTCTTGAAGACGGATCTTGACAAGCTCGAAAGGTACTACAACGAAGGACTCTGTTGCACCAGCGCTAGCACCAGTGAGGACCGACAAAGGCTGGTTCATCTCAGTTACGCCAAAGAGCTTCTTATAAACTTTACCCCATTCATCGTTGGCGGCGAATTTGGTAGCCCTTGAGTCATGTTAAAGCCGATTGGAGGGAAATTCCAGCACTAGTTTGATTTGGAAGTTACCTCTTGGGAGCTTCCATCAAGATGGGAGCTGTGATACCACGGTACAGCCTCGAAAATCTGGTTTCTGATTAGCATATAGAGCTATATACTCATATCTGGAAAAATCATTACCCCTCGTTCTTGACAATCTTGCGGAAGCAGTCGACCATGCCATTGTACCTGTCAGCACCAACAGCGGTATTGTCTTGCAATTGTCTAACGAAGCTTAGCTAGAGAGTCGAGTGATATTTTATGGAAAGGTGTTTCATACACTCGCGTCTTGACAACATCGAGAGGGTACCTGAAGCAAGCAGAGAGTATTAGCAAGAGAAGTAGAAAAGGTTGCGCACAGTGGAAAGAACATACATAGTGAGAATCTAATTCATAGAGTAGATAACTGAGTTAGTTTGGCGATTTCTGCTGTTGCATATCTTCTCATAGCTGTACAGACCTCACTGATTCCCGCAATTGCACCTATTTTCTCGAGTCAGCTTTGCGCAAATTTTCTTGTACAAAAAAAAAGCAATATCAGAAAGAAAAATTGTGGAATTACTCACCGGCCGCGAAGGTCACGGAAAAAGGAATAGGCATATCTTTGGTTGACATTTTGATGATGAGTGGAGAGAGAAAGTTATGGTGTAAAAAGAGTAAGGAAGGAGCAAAAGTTTGGAAGATTGAGAAAGAGTTTTTATTATCGGGACACGAGGGGTTTTAAAGTCACGATTGAAACACCTGGACTGTGGGATTTTTGAGCGACAAGGTGGGGGTGGAGAAAGCCGGGTGACTTCAATAGGTAACTCGGCTATGGATATCTGGGTCTGTATGACAAGATGGAGGCTCAAGCTGCATGCTCCATAAAGGGTTCATGCGACAGCAGAGGGAACTCGGCATGCATCGCACTAGAAGGGACGAGAAGGCCCGTTTCATCTGGAATGGGCAGGAGCGAGAGTGAGAAACATTGGGAAATATAATAATGGACAAATAATAGAATGGGTTTATAAATTATGGTATATTTGGCTTCAAAACTCAAGTAAACATGGGTGAAGCACCAGGCCAGGCCAGAAAATCATCCCGGGAAATTTTCCGGACCCTGAGATTGTGAATCTAGGCTATCTTGTAAGTGGTTATTGCTTGATTGTGGGGTGTTGCTCGCGTCGCGTGCTAGGCAAAACGCGTCTTGATCATCAATTTAGCTCCCGAAAAGAACATCACCAATTTCACAACACCTCAACGTTCAACGTTTGACGTTCGTTTATTTTTCTTTCGCTGCAACTGGTTGCTTTTTTCTCTTTTTAAATTAAATATATCAGTTATTATCCTTACGGCCTTAATTGTTCACCATCTACCAGCTTCACACTCTTCTATACAATGTCTCGAAAGCCTACAACGAGCTTCTTCGATACGGACCATTCCGCGAAAGTACCTCTTCTATCACCCCCGTGCCATTGACATTCAAGCACTGGCCGTATGCATATTTTGTTACTAACTGTACTCAAAGCGTGCCCTACGTTGGAAAAGGAACCCAAACGCTCTACAACAGCGTGATCCTTCATCGCATGCATCTCGAACGAATTCGGCAGCCGGCTCTATTCCAGTTTCCACCGAGACTAAATCTAAGCTAGGAGCTTTCGCGTTCAACAAGCCATTGACGCCAATTAAAGCAGCAACAAAGCCCGGAAATGCACCTGGAGGTGGAGGTGGGAATGACAATGATGACGCAGATTTAGAGGTTTCAAAGAACAACTCAAAAACACCAATCCCGGGGTCTGATGCGATGAAAGAATGTCCCAAAACTCCAGCCCCAAGACTACAGTTATCGGATTTGATAGGAATTGGTGATGAGGGGACCCCCACCCAGGCTCTTCTACAAGCAAGAGATTCGCCCGAGGATCGAATCATGTGGCAAATGTCGCCTCGGGGGACACCAAATGGTGCTTCACAAACAACACCTGCGCCAAAGAAAGGCAGACGGGGCAAGAAGCGAACTGCATCGCCGAATGTTGTAACTCCTATTGGAAAGAAACGTGGAGAGACATTCAACCTTCAGCGGTTGGGCGTTCTTAAAACACCTTTGGCAGATCCAGCAATGCAATTGTGGAGCAAATATTCGACTACTGGTAACTCAAGCGGTTCAAACCCCGACGCCAATCCAGCCGCACGATTATTTGGGGCTGAAGGGACGAACCAATCTCCTCTGGGATTGAGAAGGGCGTATAGTTGCGGGCCGGACTGGCCGCAAACGCGGTTAAAGAGGAGGAGAATAGTCTCATCCGAAGATATCTCTGAGCTAGATGAGGTCCCTGAAGGGCCTACTGGGAGCGAAGGAGAGCCTGGAAATCGTGCACCCGGACCGTCGAGATTGTCGAGGGTTAGTCGATTGGTAGATAAGGTGAAGGAAACGCTAGAGAAACCCTCCTCAATGCCAAACATACTATCCTCTTCACCATTACACGAAAATTCTCTTGATGGTACTTCCTCTCCAATTCGTCGGGGAGGGGGTGGGAGGACATATACGATCAATCCTCAAGCCGAAGAGAGCGATGACGAGGGCGACGACGGCGACGGCGACGGTGATGGTGACGATAATAGTAATGATAAGGAAGAGGGGCATATCGCTAGCTCTGACTCCGAAGACTTTGGAGATTTTGATGACGATGATATTGATATGATGATGCTGGATAAGGCGGAAGAGCTCGCAGAAAACAGCACAGGCGCGCATCAGACCATGGCTTCCTTAGCAGGAGACCCTGTCGTAGAGCCGGAGCTACCTTCAGGAAAGAGACAGCAGATTCTGACTCCTGTTAAGAAAAGGATAGTAGAAGAAGAGGATGAGGATGAATTCGGCGATGACGACGATGACGAGTTTGCGGCTGGTGTCGAAAACCTCATCTCGAAATATGAAACCCAAACGACTGTAAATAATCCAAACACATCAAGCCCTGATCAACAACGCCAACTCTTTCAATCACGGGCCGAATATCACAAAACTGCAACTGAGATTGCAGCATCCCAGGTCCTGGAGGAGTTTGGTGATATTGATTTTGATGAGTGGAATGACGAAGAACTGGAACTATCTAATGGCCTGGTGCGTCATGTCTCCCCAATCGTGTTTCGTTGGGCGTCTAATGATTTCAAGAAAGATTTAAAACCAAAAAGCATAAGAAGGTATCTAGTTCTTGAGATTTCCCTGGGAAGCTGGATATGGAAAAATAATGCAGACCGGGAAGAGAAGGTTTCCCGCACTTTCCAAATCCTATATATTCAAGAGTCTAAATCATTTAGGTATTGAGAGTGAAAGCCGAAAAAGAGAAAGTTGAGTGCATCATCAAACTTCGCGAGAACTGGTATGATACGATCGTGGTTGAAGGTGATCATCTACATTTAATCGGGTCATTTGATTCATCCCGTACATGTATCGTCGACAACGCCCACAACATGATCATTTTGCATCCCGACTTTCTCGTTTCATGTACAGTGGTAGCAGACTCTTTCAGCTGTGTTCGGAAATCGGTCATGCAGGATCGTGTAAAAGCAGCAGGGGATGTCAGCAGGCCGCTAGTGTACGGAAATATTCTACACGCCTTATTTCAGGCGGCGTTAATGGCAAATGATTTTTCAACTGTTTATCTGAATGAGGTTATAGATAAACTCGTTGTTGAGCATGTTGAAAGCCTTTATGTTCTCCACGAGGAAATACCTGTTGCGACGAAATATGTGAGGTCGAAGTCCTGGTTAATACAGGATTGGGCAAAAACATTTGTGGCACTGAAGCCAAAGGTATAGAATTATTGACTCCCTTGATAACCAGAGCAAAACTAATAGTCCTATAGAATAATGCCACAGTAACAGATCACCGTGGTAAAAGTGCTCCTATTGTTGCCGTAAACAAGTTGCTTGATATTGAGGAACATATTTGGTCGCCCATGTATGGACTCAAGGGTAATATTGATGCGACAATTCAATCCACAATCATCGATAGTAACGGTGAAAAGACCTTGACAATCCCTCTAGAGCTAAAGAGTGGGAAAAATTCAAGCTCGACTATGCACAGGGCACAGACTATGCTCTATACCCTCCTGATGTCAGACCGTTACGGTTCGTATCAAGCATTTCTCCGTCTTTATTAGAAGCTTAGCTGATCTATTGATGACAGACATCGATGTGGCGTGCGGGATGTTGTATTACATTGAGAGAGCAGAGATGATTCGTGTCCCGGCAATTCGAGACGAGTTACGCGGGATGATCATTGGTCGTAATGAAATTGCTAGCTACAGCCGTAATCGTACAGCTCTTCCTGAAATGCTACGCAATAAAAATGCATGCGAAAGATGCTACGCCAAAACACCATGTTTCATTTATCACAAGGTAATTTTATATTCTAAGAACTTTTAATAACCACATGCTGATTTTAGTAGCTCTTGGAAGATGGAACCCCTGAAACCAGTGGTGCTGAAAAGGCCTTCACAGAAATGACCCATTACCTTGGCAATTCTGACGCAAAATTCTTCAAACATTGGGACACTCTATTATCTAAAGAAGAAAAGGATCTATTCCGTTTCCGTAGGGAGCTTTGGGGGATGATCAGCTCTGAAAGAGAAGCTGTAGGAAGATGTTTTGGAAACCTTGTGATCGAGCCTGGCTCGGTTTCGGTGAACGAATCCTCCGGAAAGATTACCAAGTACACGTACTCATTCAACAAGAAGACCAACGACCCCACACTTACCTTTCTGGATTCCCAGATCAGTCTTGGTGAGCCAATCGTGATTTCTGACGAGAAGAGTCACTATGCGTTGGCATTGGGATATGTCACCGATATCAGAAGCCATAAAATTACGGTGCAGGTTGATAGGAGACTTCATAATGCTAGGACGAGAGAGCCAGGATTTGACAGTAAAAAGAATCAGGTCTTTGCAGGGATTATGGAGGTTACGAAGGACGGAAAGAATGATCAGAAGCCGCTGGATGCTTGGTTATTACAGGCTCAAGACGAGGAAATGCTGTTTAGGCTAGACAAAGACGAATTTAGTAACGGCATGGCTACCGTGAGGAATAATCTTATACAGATGATGGTGACAACCCCAGTAGAAAAGTATCGGAGATTGATTATCGACCTTGAGACGCCAAAGTTCAAGGATTCTCCAACAGCATATACCTTAGAAAACGCTGAAAGCTTGAACGGGGACCAACGAAAAGCGATTGAGAAAGTTATGACCGGTATGTTTAAGTTTCCTGTTGCAATTAGATACTATTGCTGATTTAACAGCTCATGATTATGCGCTTGTGTTGGGAATGCCTGGAACGGGAAAGACGACAACTATTGCACACATCATAAGAGCCCTGGTAAACCAGGGAAAAAGTGTACTTTTGACTTCGTACACCCACACGGCTGTTGATAACATTCTCCTAAAGATTCGGAACGACAACATTGATATCTTGCGAATAGGCTCAGGGGCTAAGATCCATCCATTGGTAAAAGGATTTGCTCAGCTAGCAGAGACCCCGAGGAAAACATTTAAGGAAATCCATGATGCTTTCCACAAGCCAAAGGTCGTGGCAACAACGTGTTTGGGTATTAACCAGTAAGTTGATTTCTATCTTGTCCAATATCTCTAGGCACTAGCATCTAACATCATTTCAGCACTATCTTCAATGAAAGAAAATTCGACTATTGTATAGTGGACGAAGCCTCTCAGATCACCTTGCCCGTCTGCTTGGGACCTATCCGCATGGCTACTACTTTCATCCTTGTTGGTGATCACTATCAATTACCACCGCTCGTAAGGAATCCGGAGGCTCGAGAAGGAGGTTTAGATATCAGTCTATTCAAGCTCTTATGCGAAGCACATCCGCAGGCAGTTGTCAACCTAGAACACCAGTACAGGATGTGTAAAGAGATCATGACTCTGTCAAATGAACTCATTTATAACGGAATGCTTAAGTGCGGGAATGAGCAGGTTGCGAACAAGAAGCTTGAAATTCCGAGTATTAAAGGACTTGATAGACTCCACTCCCAGTCAAAAACATGTACTGGCAGTCCTTGCTGGATTCGTGATTTGTTGAGCGAGAAGTATGGCGTTTAATACCGAGTGATTGATTATGATTGCTAACCTTCCGTGTCTTCAAGTGTGAAAGCATGTTTCATCAATACTGATACCGTCCCCGCTCGTGAAGAGCGTCGAGGTGATCGAATCAATAATCCTGTTGAAGCTGAGCTTGCATTTCAGCTCGTCGAAGGGCTTATTACAACTGGAATCGATCCTTCCTCCATTGGTGTTATATCCGTCTATCGTTCTCAAATCAAAATCATCCAGAACCTCCTCCGCAGTCGGCCTACTGTCGAAATGCACACTGCAGACAAATTTCAAGGCCGCGACAAAGAAGTGGTTATCATCTCACTTGTTCGCTCAAACGATGACCAGAATGTTGGCGAGTTGCTACGAGATTGGAGGAGGATCAATGTCGCGTTTACGAGGGCCAAGACAAAGTTAATAATTTTGGGGAGTAAGACAACATTGAGCACCAATGAGCTATTGGCCAGCTTTGTGGGGTTGATGGAAAGGAATAAATGGGTGTACGATCTACCGGCAGAGGCGCAGGCAGGTCATATCATGCCCATACTCCAAACGCAGTCCCAATCTCAGAGACAGGAAAACCGCGGAGGTGCTTCTGGAAGTGCTTCTGAAGGGGGAGCGGCGAAGTTGGTGAAGGTTATTAATGGGAAAAAAAATATTACGTCGAGGGCAGACTTCTTGGGAAATAGGCCAATTTTGAGGGATGTCGTTAATGAGATGGTCTAATTTCATTTTTGAACTATTTTGTGTGCTGGTTTGTTTATATTCTTCTTCTTCTTCTTCTTCTTCTTTTCTTTTTGAAACCTGTAACATTGGATGTTCTTATGTGCGGCCGTGGTGTAATATTTATTGGAGGGGGTAATATTTATTAGAAGGTAATTTTGGGGGGGGGGGGGGCGTGCGGTTTTTGAACGATTATGGATTATGCGTTGTAGATCTGGGGTTCTGAAAACAAAACCTCAAGCCTGTATATTAGTATGTATTATTGGAGGACACGTAGAGTGTACTCGTGTACGATGATGAGTATGCAAATGATAAATTAGTTATTGGTCTCCGTTAATCATATACCACTTATCTTCTACATTACCTCTACGGTGTACAATGTGCATAACTCCTCACGGAATTCTTACTGATCTTGTGCGCTTTGTATATGCCCGAGACAAAACGACATCTATACACGATAGGGGGGTTATGCTAGGATAAGAGAGAGCACCGAAGCGGCAGTACGTTGTTTTTTTGATAAAAATATGACACTCCGGGTTGGAGCCCCCCCGTCCCCGCGTGTATCCATCCGCCTGGTTGGCCGGTCGACATCTTAGTGGGTATACCAAAATATACTTTTCCCCCTCTCTGCCCCGCGCCTACCACCTCTCCCACTAAAGGATCTCTACGTGACTAGTACTAACGGTCTACGGTTGTAGTTAATAACGACACCCGCTGACCGCAGAGAGGAAGTAGATAACGGGTATGCTTATCTCCCAAATTTATGCTGCAACTTTCCTGGATCATAGTAGGGCCATTCTCCATTTCTAGATATCCCACCAGAATATGAGCGGTTCTCCACGCCTCACTCCTCTAGCTAGAGCTGACATATATGCAAGATGATGGGTCTATGCCTGCCGAGGGTAGGCCATGTTAGGTACTTGGTACCACAGGCACATCAAGTCAAGGAGGGTAGTAGGTGTCTTGGGTTACATTGGACTATTTAGGTCTGTGCAGAGGCATATTGCCAGCTCAAGACAAGGCATAGAAATAGCGTAGGCTCCACACGCCCCGAAGACGCATGCCAGATCATTGAATCTTCATAAATTCAGGCTCCCATTGAGGCTGTGGTAACTCAAGGACCCCATTCATTACTTAATTATTCCCTGGAGGAGGACCGTACAACACATACACGTAATCCTTGAGAAAGAATAAAAGATGAGCCCCCATGAAATGTTGGATATTGCTCTTGAGTACGGTCAGGATTTTGGACTACAATGAGTAGAAGAACTACACATCGTTGGTCATTTGGGGAAAGCTTGCTAGAAATCCAAGCATGCACATTTACGCTAAGAAACATCCATCGCTATCAGAGGAGTTGAGCTTGGCCGTCTGATCACTGCCGAGCGCTAATGACGCACCAAAGAAAGTAGCCCTAAATAAGCTCAAGCCAGTTCTGCTCCTTCAGCAAAGTCCTACCCTAACGAGCCAAAGCCAGGACTGATATCTCAAAACCTGTGAGCCACATTGCACCTACCGGATGTCAATGATCACATTGCAGGTTTTATGTTGGGGTTCAGGGTGGTAATATATTCAATGGATATCCGGCCGTGTACAATGTAGTTACTTATTTCTGTGCCAACTTCCTTTCTACGATCTTCTCCACTAGTGATTCCAGCATAGAACCCCCGGCTCCGCCGAGGTACGCCTTCACTTGTTTCTACAGTAAAATAAGCACCATTCCTAACAATCAGGGATAGTAAACTCACCTCAATGTACTTGCCCGTCATATCGACTTCGATGTTGACTTCACCGCCCACGGGCTTTGCCGCGGTGACGATCTTCTCTTGTGTGTATGCCACAAGCATAACCTCAAACCAGTCATCGCTCACGGCGACAACAGTCAAGCTCGCACCATCAACAGTCACGTACCCCTTCTCCACGATGTACATCAGCACATCCTTGTCCCTCGGCTGGAAGCGGAACGTCACAGCGTTTCCATCTGGCGTCTTTGACAATATCGTTGCAATGGTGTCGACATGGCCCTGTACAAAGTGACCGCCGAAACGGACGTGTCCGGCGACGGCGCGTTCAAGGTTTACGGGGGAGCCAACAGCGAGAGAGCCGAGGTTAGTGCGGCGGAGGGTTTCGGGGGCAACGCCGACTTTGAAGCTGTCGTTGTCGAAGGCAGTGACGGTGAGACAGGTCCCTGGGGGTTTGTTAGCTCGGTTTCGGTGAGAGATGAGTGGGGATAAGAACCATTGACGGAGATCGAGTCGCCGAGGTGGACATCAGTGAGGATTGGAGTGGCATTGGAGATGGTCAAGGAGGTTCCGCCACCGCCTGTGGTGGTATCGTCTTGTGGGATGAGGGAGGAGACAGCTAGGTAGGTTAGTTTTTGGAATGCTGTAAGCAATTGGGGAGATAGGGGACTTACTCCCAATCGTTTCTACAATTCCGGTGAACATGGTGGGTATACAATGGCTGATATGGGGAGATTGAGGACCAAGATGGTGAGCTGGAGGGGAAGGGCGTCATTATTAATGGTGATGTGGTTACTAGTACTAGTTGCCGGGTAATTCCGTTGAGACACTTAACCTGGAAAATCTATTCTGGGATCATTGGTACTACTACTAGTAGTAGTAGTCTACTGATGATGATCGGGTGTAGTGATAAGGTGAACGTAACTCGGAGCCATTGGGCGTCACAATTGCTAGGCACGATGAGATGCGAGCGGATACAAGTATAATAGCTCATAGGAATATTACTTTACTAGTAGCCCCGGTCTTTACCAGACGAACTCGAAGCTTTCTGCACACATCACCGAGTATTTATCTCGAGTGAGAGCTCATGATCACACGATCCAGATCCCAGTAAACATCTGATTATCAGATTCTATTCCGAAACCCTCAAAAGAAAAAGCAGAAACAATCTTCCCATATCGTGATCACATTGTTTATCATCATAGACAGAAAAAAAAGAAGCTTTGAAATTCAACACCCCGGGAGAAATGATTCTTTTGTGCTACAAAAAAAAAAAAGAGAGCCCACTTTTACAGTTAGATCTCCCTCTCTTTCATTCCTCCGTTCCCATTCTCACACCCAACTTTTTTTTATTTAGGAGATATAAGGAAACAATTAGGCGGCGGTGGCGGTCTTGGCAGACTGGTTAGGGTTAACCTTCTTGCCGTCCTTGTTGTACCTGATCCTTGGGGGAGGAGCACGGTTGCGACGACCTTCTCGGGAACGGACACTGTGAAAGCTATTAGTTGAGGAAGCTGGAGTTTGAGATTCAAGTATGTACGGACCGGACGATCTTTCCGTGGATGGCGCAAGAAACGCAGTATTGAAGCTTCAAGTACATCTTGGGGATGGTGTACTCCTGGAAGACGGAGGCATCGCTGATATCACCTGTGTCGCCGCAGAACCGTCAGCATCCCATCTTGCCAATCAATCTGAACAGCATTCCACTCCCAAATCCCCCCCCCCCCGGTTTCCCCTTGTTTTCCCTCCATATATTCCTCCTCTTATTCCCCACAACAAACTCCTCTCCTCCTAATCCTCCATTGGATATCCAAGCTGGAAAATCAAAGTGTAGGGTGAATGGGTGCACATACGGACAGCAGCTGACTCGACCATGTTACGGATGGTGAATCTCTTGATGGCCTTATCCTTAGGGGTGCATCTGGAGCAGTTGGAGCAACGGATCGGCTTAACGTGACCACGTCCCTTCTTGTTACGACCGCTATTTTTCCGGGTCAGCAGCCAATCCCATTATCTCATCTCCTACATGCGCCCCAATGTCCCGTCTATCTGCTGGGGGAAACCGTACTTGGAAGCTCTCTTCTTAACCATGATTGCGGTTTAGTTGTTGGTGTCTAGTTTTCCACCCAGTCAGCATTTCCTTCGCGAGCAGCAGGACGGCGATTTAGACGTACGAAAAGGGTTTGTCGGCGGGTTCGTCGGAGGGAATATCTCGTGGTTGGCGGGCGAGTGTCGTCGTAGAGTTGGTAGTGGCGTTTACAACTTTTGGCAGGGTAGCTGTGATTCGAGTGTGATTGTGTGGATTGGTGGTGGGTGTTGTGACGGTGTAGGCAAGGGTGCAGCCCTAGTCACCTGATATGGAAATTTCACGACTTCGGACCACGAACTCTTTGTTTTTTTTTATCGATTCTTTTGTATATCTAAAAATCATCGACCTTAATTACACGGAAAATCTAAAATAAACCCCCCATTCGTAGTGTAAACTCCCAGGGCCATGGTCTATAGAAACCAATTGTCTACTTCAAGTGACCTAAATTACCGGCCCGGCGCATTATCCATCCCGGTAGCCCCTCCATGAACTGAGCGTAACTTTTTTACTGCAGTCTTGGCGAGCCCACACTTCCCTCCCCCACTAAACAACGTCTATCAGAAAAAGAACCTCATCCATCGACATCTCGAAGCCATTTCGAAGTCACCCAAACCGCAAATATGGAGGTTCCCACGATAAACACCCTCATGGTCGAGGGGTCGTTCGACGGTAACTCCCGAGATATGTAGAAAATGCAGTATTGGAGGGCATTGGGCTAATGGACAGGGTAGACCAAATCCTCGAGATGGCCCAGTACATCGATACCCGCAAGGGATCGCAGGCTCTCGCTCCGGAGCTCGAGGCTCTTATTGAGGCTGGGGACAAGGAGACGGCGCTCAAGAAGATCGTTGACGCGAGTAGCGTGCTTTCTTCCGCGCCAGAGAAGGGTAGGTTAACTTCTATACATACTATAAATATATAAAGCAGATATTAACATTGGACAGAGTACATCCCCGCCTACAACCTCCTCATCCACCTGATCCGCAGCTCCGCCGAGCTGCCAAATCTCCTCCCCACAGTTCTCCAGAACCTTGCGACCCCCCCTCCTACATCACCACACAACGGACCTGCATTGTCGATCCATGCGCTCTCAACCATCTTCAATGTTCTCCCCGCCGACAGCAAGCTCCGATACCCGGTCTTGAAGACAACCTTGAAGCTCACCTCGGACTGTGGAATGTACGAGACGCTCCAGCCTCAGCTTAAGAACGTAGAGAAGTGGGTTGGCGAGTGGGGTTCCTCCCCCGAGGAGATCAGGGAGTTGTACCTCTCCATTGCCGACACTGCCGAGAAGTCTGGCGACAACGAGTATGATCACTTTATCTTGTTAAAAAATAATAAACTTATCTCTAACTCGCCCGGTATAGTGAATTTTACACCTTCCTTTTCAAGGCTCTCCAGACCATCCCCGCCGCCGATGCAGCCACTGAGCAGGCCCGAGCTCTTGCTCTCCGCCTCGTCAAGGCCGGTGTCAACATTCCTTCTCGCCTCGAGTTCGACGACCTGATCGCCCTTGACGCCGTACAAAAGCTTGCCAACACTGACCCTGAGGCGTTTGCTCTCCTCGAGGTTTTCATTGGTGGAGACCTTGAGGACTACGAGGAGTTCAACGATGAGCACGACGGCTGGGTTGATGACAACGGTTGGTCCTTCTAAAGTCTTCCCCCCCCCCTTTTTTTTACTTTTATTAACCTGGGTGTAGGTATCGACCACCCCATTGCTTTCCGCAAGATCCGTCTCCTCACCCTCGCCTCCCTTGCCTCGCAGGCACCTAACCGCGAACTCCCCTACAACATCATCGCCCGACGCCTCCACATTCCTAGTGAAGAAGTCGAGCTTTGGGTCATCGACGTGATCCGTGCCGGTCTTGTCGAGGGTAAGCTTTCGCAGCTCAACCAGACCTTCCTCATCCACCGATCCACATACCGCTCATTCGGCAAACACGAGTGGGAGGAGGTTGCTGGCAGACTAGATATCTGGAGGCAGAGCTTGAGAGGAATATTGGAGACTGTCCGGGGCGCTAGGGAAGCAGTTGTGGAGCAGCATGGAAAGGAGCAGCAGGCGTCTGCTAACGCTGTAGAGAGGGCTGGAAGGTCCTTGGAAATCGAGGCTTAGAAGGACGTTTAGGGGTTTGGTTTCATGGTTTGCGGTGTAACTAGGTAGTTAGTTGGCAGGCTTATCCTCTTTTTTCTTTTACTACTTACTTTCGGTCTTCTTTTGTTACTATCATATTCTTTTCTTCTTCTTTCTCTGTCAATTTCTTCTTGCTTTTTTCATGAGGCCATGAATTAAAATGGGGCGGGGCGGATGGGTCTAAAAATGGAGAGGTGAATTGATAGAGGGTTTTTGCTTGTTTTGCCAGTATATATATATTTCTTTTGCGAGGTTATAGTGTGCCATAATGCCTGGTTTATAAAAATATCAGTTGGTTCCTTTTTATTCCTTGCGGCGAAAACCCTGGTCCTGTACGAATCCGGTAAGGTCGGCTCCGGCCGCGGGTGATTTTCTATGATTCAAGCGTTGTGACTTACGTACTCTATGTAGACTTGCAATTGCTGTCTTCTTTCGGTCTTCCTGGATACATGAACTCGCCGGTACCTTATCAGTTACATGTATGTACATAGCCGCTTCACATTGCCTCTACACCTACGTGATGCGATGGTAGTCTCGTACCCACCTCCTACGAGTAAGTTGCACGATAAGAGGGCTGGGTACGAGCCTGATCCCTGGGGGACTTTGCATCGCTGTGTGCTGTGGAGTGTAGACAGAGATGCCCGGTGCCCTTTTTTTTTTTTTTTTTTTTTTGACAACCACATACATGCACACACCTAGTCTCGTACCCATCCCCTACTTAGCAGCAAGCTACAGCGAAAGCTTGCTATAACGGTACGCTCGGGACCGGAATTTTGTACCGTTATAGAGAGATTACCCTTATATAAGAGGTGATTGTGCTGAAATCCGGGCAAAAAGGACCGAGAAGTGCTACCGTTATAGAGAGATTACCCTTATAGAAGGTACCGTTATAGCAAGCTTTCGCTGTACTCACCAGTAGGGCACACATCCTAAGTACACGTAAAACGGGGCTTGAAGAGAAATATTTATCTATATAAACCCTTCCATCGTCCCTCTTCTTTTCTTCTCCATGTGGGGCAACTCACCCCCCACATTCTCCCTCCTTGCCCCTTGGAATCCTTGAGTAAAAGGTTTCCATTGGAATGGCCGGGATGGGAGGCCCTCTCCCTCCATGCCCCTTGTGGGTCCTTGATTAAAAGGGCTCCGATGGGGCATGGTCTCACCCCCCCCCCTCTCCTGGCCCCTGTGGCATAAAGGATGAAGGGAGTCCGGGGGGGGGTTATCTCTTTCCCCACTCCTCCTTCCTCCCTCTCCTCTGCTAGCCTGGGCCCGGGCTGGCGCTGAGAGGGCGCAACCTCCCTCTCCCTCCCCCTTGTGGGGAGGGAGGGGGCCGAGTTGCGTTAGGTCTCCTTGCCCAATCCCTCCCTCTACGGGGAGGGAGAGGGCTAATTTACGTTTGGTCCCCCTGCCCTCTTCCTTCCCCTCGTGCGGAGGAAGGGGGTATTTTACGTTAAGCCGTTTTTCCCTCTTGCGTCCTGGGTGATACCGAGGGCGCAAAAGGATAAAACGCTTGTGTCAATATTACGGGAATTTGGAGCATGAAGTTTCTCAGGTATTGTTCATTGGGGGCTTGCCTGACGGAGGGCGCGAGGGAAGAACCAAGGCAGAGTGCGAGAAAGATTGAGTCTAGATATTAACGCCCCAGTGAAGCGTAGACGAGTTCTCCAGCTGAGAAGTGTGGGATCGAACCCAGCTTCAATATCATGTTTTTAAGCCCTCGCAGCTCTCAATTCACGAATTAATATTGTGGGGTAAAACGTGAAATCGCGCTCCCACACTCCCACGCACCACTCCGGATTGCTTGACTACGAAGAACTAGCAAGTGCTAAGAAGTAAGTAAGGTCATATTTGCCCAAAACCGCACTGACCGAACCGAACGTTTGGGGTTTGCGGTTAACTGTGATTAGAACAAAGTCTATAGCTACATGTAGCTAGAGAAGTAGCTGTATTATACGATACGCAACATAGTACCAACAACACGGCTCCTAGATCTTCAGTCCGTCTTAATATCCTTGATCATAGCTCCTACTTCTTATAGTTTAATTCGAAACAACAGAGCCCGAGTGATAATCTATGATCCCAGTTACCCCTCCGTCTCTTCTATGATCCACCTCACTAAAAAGAAGAATTTGTCTAAGCTCTCCCTATGCGGCTGAAGCGGTAAGACGATATGAATCAAGAGTGTGGGCTAGCTATATGCGTGTAATCGTTCGGGGTCGAAAGTAGGAAAGAAACTCGTGGGAAGATCATCTATATAGAATCTAGAAACTAAGAAAGTCCCTTGCATGCATTGGCTCGAGTCCTGGTAAAAAAGATTGCTACTCTTCCTCCCTCTTCGTATGAAATACTCCCTAACTCAATGTCTGTATGTATGACTGGACGCCAACGGGGGGTCGTGCTTTAAAACATTTATACAAAAAAAGGGTACGTATAGTAAATGAACCCTCACCTTGTTCCTCCGAATCCATAGCCATTCTTTTTTTTTTTTTTTTTTTTTTTTTTGAACGAGACTTAGCATATATTAGACATGCACACTCAACACAACAGTGCAGAACCCTTGGGGGAAACTCTCATTCTAGCCGTACTTGCTCACGCCAAGGATGGTGCTCTACTTAAAAGGCAACTTCTCGTCACCCTTCTTCCCTCTTCTTTCCTTTCCTCTCATCCAGGAGTTTCATCACTCCGGGAGGGGTCACACCTCTCCCATGGATCCTGCCATTTACCAGGGGCCCATGGTAAATAGTAGAGGTTCCAATAAGTGGGATTCCGGCTCGCTCGGAGCCATTAGCCCTCCTAGAGAGGGGGGAATACTGGACTTATGATCGTTACAACGATCAAGAGACCGGCCCTGTTGGCTCCGGGGCTAATGCGAACCATTAACCACCTGTAGCTCTCCGCTGTGCAGAGTTCACTGTGCAGAGTTCACTGTGCAGAGTTCACTGTGCAGAGTTCACTGTGCAGAGTTGAGCTATAGGTGGAGGACTGCCGGGCTATCGATCAACTTCGGTTTCGAAGGCCTGGTCCTGTTGGGTTGTAGAAGCGGAGCTTGCTTCTCATTTCATCGTCTTCTGGCTTCATAGCGAGGAGAGGATGAAATGATTAGTGAGCTTTTTGTTTTTTCTTTTTGGCTCTTTTCCAGTTTCGTTCCTGGCCCCTTTGGCTCCCTTCTTGTTCCTTTTGGCTCTTGTTCCTGTTCCCTTTGGCTCCTGTTCCTCTTGGTTCTGTTCCTCTTTGGTCCCCGTTCCTGTTGGCTTCTAGTTCTTCTTCGGCTTCCGTCCCTCGTTGTCTTTCTTTTTGTTTTCCTCTGGCTTCTTAGCGAGGGGACAACGAAAAGATTGGGAACTTTTCCATCTCAGGTTTCTTTGGCTCTTATTTTCCCTTTGGCTCCCGACCCCATTCACTCTTGTCTCCTACTCCCCCTCCCCTCTCACCTTTAGTCTCTCGTGATCTCCGACTCTGACGGGAACGCAGCGCCAGCATAGTCCATGAGGTCAAGTACCTGTGCATAGGCCGGGCAAGGCTAATAACTACCAAGATCAAGGCAACCAGAAGCTACCGGCTGACTTTTCTCAGGGTATGTAAGGCCCTCGACAAGTAGTAACTTAAATTTAAATTCGAGTAAATACATGTAAGTATCGTGAACCGTCGTAGAAAAGCGAAACGATTATTTTGCCAGCAACGCCAATAATGGACACACGAACTCAGCATTCTACATGTACCTACGCTCCGACGGTACTGAAATGTAAGTATCTCTGTTCTTCTACTTTACTGTTAGCTATTACACGTATTACCATCCCAACGGCCTCGTAGACCACCCTGCGTCCTGCGCTTCCTTAAGGACTCGAAATCGAGTGATAATCAATGAACATTAGTACTAGGCTGTAACCAACCGCCTGAACACACCCAGCTTCGGGTAGAGCACTGATACACTTTCGAGGTCATCGAATCTCATATTCGAGACAACAATTAACCGGAAGAGCACGCACGGGGGAAATCAACATTGCCCCTCATGCTCACACCACCCAAAGGAATCCTAAAGCTGCCCCGCGTCATCTCTTCTCTACAATGTACTACCCTTAATTTTTTGCGCACCTAGGAGAGTTCTTATTGGTCGAGAGCGGAAACTCTGACCCTGTATAGCAATCAGCACACCCACCGAAGCCCCCCATTGATGGCCTGCTTGGGTTGGGGGCATCAAAATCTAAGGACTGAGCTGTACTAGTTATCTGTAGGTACAAACTAAATAGAGCTACTAGCTGCAGAAGCGGAGGCACCGAGTAGTACTCGGCCGGACCCGAGCCTGTCTATGACTCCGATCGTGAGTAATTAATGATAAGCGCTGATTACGTAGCAAGGATGTAACGGTCTGTAGTGAGGTTTGGGCTGGGTTTCGGGGGGTGGGCAGAGAATTTGGCAGCTAGGAACAGGGGAGGAGTTTACTTGGGGGACTCTGAAAGAGGGTTTAGGCTGCGCTGAGAGCTAGTGGTGGCGACGTAGAGCCATGGCTAACCAGAAGAAAGCTAGAGATGGGGAGCTGCGATCAAGCTCTAGACAGAGAGCCCAGGATATATCGCAACACCTACTTTGATACTTTCTAGAATCGCACAAGACGAACACATATCCACCAGTAGCCTGTAGGTCGAGCGAGTTTCTACCACTGTGGACTAATTCACGTGAATGATATCTCCCTACGCTCTAGCTAATCAGACAAACCACATTAATATGATATCATGGCCATTAGAATACCAGAGCTCAGAGATCGGGGCGGGTGATAGCATTGTTGAAAGGCGGCCACCAGGGCAAGCCTAAGTGAAAATTAAAGGTGTACGTGGAATGGTTCCGATGTGTGTACTGTATGTGTGTATGTGGCCGGATATTGATAGTCTACGTCTAAATCTACGTCTAGATCTGCCATGGCCAGCAGAGTTCACTCCGCGTTTCACATACATTTCACAGTTCTGTCCATACCACTGTGCCACGCACGCATGATGTCTTCACATCGAACTTTCCCGAAACGATTTATCTTACATACACTTAATTACAAGTATGGATTTGCCGTCACCCCGCGGTGGCCTCTGGCTGCTGTGGTCGAGCGGTGCCGGCTATCTACTTTCTGGACAGTATTTGAAAGCTTTTGGCCTTATTTTTGCGGGCTATGAGCGGTGGAGTAGGTAGCCAATGTAAGATTCTATATAGGTTAATTGAGAGTCATATTCCGTTTCGGCTGTCGGTACTTCTGTTTAAGGGACATGTTGTTGCTATTGGTTGTGAGTTTAGAGATATGTCGTTAATTGTTTATCAATAAGTCACTATAGCGGTCACTACTCGAGGTTAAGTATGCCGCTTCCCCGGTATAAGTTACTGCCTCTGATTTTTAAGTTAGTAGGAAGACCAGGGATACTCTACCATCTATATCTTTTCAACGATTTCCCCAATGCTTCTTCGACTCGAAGACCCATATGATCGGTCGAAACAATGACAATGGCCATGTTCCCCCAGCTGACGGACTCGGACGCTGTCTCGTTCTTTGTTAGCCCTTTGTTGGTTCGTCGGGCTGGTTCTTTGTCTGCCATTGCAATATATAGAGCGCTTGCACCGTCGCCTAGCTAGCTGTTGCCGCAGCCCCTCGCGAGTCCCCTGCACGAGTGACACCCCATGAAAGTCTCCTTGGCACGCGTGACTCAACCCTTGTGACTCTTATCCTTGCAGCTACACCTGCACGTGACCCATAGCTATCATATATCTTCTCCAATCTCGAAACACCACAACTTCTTCCTCCAGGTGCAGCTCCCCACTCACAATGCCCCCAGCACCCAGAAGGCCTTCCGACGAGCCCTCCTCCAGCTCAGAACGGAAGCTCATCCAGACAAAGCTCAATTTCCCACGAGCCTCTCCCCGACCCTCCCCCTCCGCCGCCGCCGCCGCCGCCGCCGCACCTTCGTCATCGTCTGCGTCTGCGTCCTCGTCGGGAACATCGTCGCCCCATTTTGCAACCGGGGTCGCTGCACCGCAGGGACAAATCAGAGGCGGTGACCGAGGCCCTGACGGGTTGTATAGAGATCTACAATGGGTCCGCCAGGATGCGCCACAGAAGCAAAGTACCAGGAATTATAGAGGCGGTGACAATAACGGCGCCGGCGACGACGGATACTCCCCAGGAGCAAGGAATGCTCCACGGACAAAGGACGGCAATCTGGCTGCTATTGCGGCGGAAACTCTGTAACTACGCCCGCCCCAGCTATATGATGGCCTCAGGATAGCTAGCTAACCAACCGTCCGCAGCACACTAATACCAGGCGTTCTAGCGCTCCACCCTGCCCCCCCTCCCTCGCGCCTCTTCACTGCCGCCGCGCCCCCACCACCCCTCGACCCCGCCGCCTGCCCCAGCTTCGTCCTCCCCTACTGCGACCCCGAAGGCCCCGGCTACCCCGGCACCCGTATCCGCGTCGTCGACGGCGACACCTTCAACGTCGCCCTCTCGCTCGGCCAAGTGATGAGCGACCCCCTCCCCGTGCTAGTCCTCAACCTTGCCAATGCCAGGACGGCCGGCGGCGGCTGGCTCACCGGCTCAATGGCGCAAGAAGAGGAACTCTGCTACCGCTCCACCCTCAGCGCAACCCTCACCCCCGCCTTCTATCCCCTCCCCCCCGTCTCCGCCATCTACTCCCCCGAGGTCATCGTCTTCCGCACCTCGGTGAGGTCCAACCACTCCATCATCCCGCGGCACGAGCACAAGCGCGTGTCCGTGCTCTCCATGGCAGCACAGTATGCGCCAGCGCTGACGCCGACGAACCCGCCAAAGTATGCGGTGCCCGCGGACCGCATCCTGATGCGCGATAAGATTCGGCTGCTGCTGAGGGTCGCGGCGCATATGGGCCACACGAGACTTGTGCTGGGCGCGCTGGGGTGCGGGGTGTTTATGAATCCGAGTGCAGAGGTGGCAGAGATCTTTCTGGAGGTGTTTTTAGAGGCGGAGTTTACGGGCGGGTGGTGGAGGGATGTGGTGTTTGCGGTGCTGGATACGGAGCATTTGTCGGGGAGGTGGGGCAAGTGGGGAGATGGGCCGTATGGGGCGTTTTGGAAGAATTTGAATGACTTTCCGGTGTAGTTGTGGGGTGGGCAGATGGGGTTTGGGGGGGGGGGGGGGGGGGCATGCTGGGGAGGGTGTTTTTCTGTTGACGGGACTTATTAGCGGGAGTATTATTCTCTTTTATTTCTTTCTTTTCTTCTATTCTTGCTATGAATATAGGGACGACCGGGATGGGTCTGTAGCTAGCTAGACTACCCAAAAATGCCCAAAATATATAGATACCCAAACAATACCAAACTTTTTTATTTTATTATTTTTTTTTTTTTGGCTGCGGGGGGATATAGATAAAGAATGAGAGCAAGAAGCGATATGTAGCTGGCGCAACAAAGGGTAATAAATATAGGACGGGGAAAGGGGGGGGGGGGGGGCAGTTACCCCTCTCTATCGATAATGCTGCCTACATGTATGTACCCCGAATTTGGTAGTGCCGAGAGACAGTACAGCCTTTGCCCACGGATCTCTTTATCTTTCTTATCCTTTCATTTTTCTTACTTTTTTTATTTTCCGAGAGCAATAATTTGGCACTTTATTCCTCTCTAGTAAGATGTAGCTTGTGCACATCTGGTTAGCCCAACAACAAATAGTAAGAGCCAATGATCAACACTGCAACTTTCCGTGCGCTTCAACCGCTTTGATCATTGCCGCTCCCGCCGGGGTGTGCTTGGTGGATTGTATACGTACTGTAACTGTGCATTACAGGCTAGATAGCTCGCACGTGCGCGGGGATGGGGCCTCGGCAACAACCGGCAACTTCGTCCTAGTAATCATTAGCTATCAGCATCATCTCAAGCTCTTAAGATCTTATAACTAGGTATTCTCCCAAGCTTCCCCCCCCCCCCCCCACACACACACACCATGGCCGCCCCCGCCCCCGAAAGCTGTCCCTTCTGCACAATCGCCGCCTCCTTCCCCCCGCACCCTCCTGCCACCCCGCACGCTGCACCGGCAGCTCCCCTCGACCCCCCAACCCACATAATCCTGTCCACGCCCTACGTACTGGCCTTCCTGGACATCCAGCCCCTCACCCGCGGCCACGTCCTCGTGTGTCCCCGCGCCCACGCAGAACGGCTCACAGACCTGACGCCGGCCCAGAGCGGCGGCATCGGCGCGTGGTTGCCGGTTGTTGCAAGGGCAGTGGTGAAGGTCGTGGGCGTGGCGGACTTTAATGTTGTGCAGAATAATGGTTGGCGTTTCCGCTCCCCCCCCCCCCCTTTTTTTTTGCCTGTTGGGAGAGGGCTGATGGGGAGAGTGGGGTGGATAGGCGTACATGCGGCGCAGGTGGTCCCGCATGTGCACTACCATATTATTCCAAGGCCGAGCAGTGAGGAGAGGGAGAAGGTGCTGGCGGGGGCGGAGGGGAGGTGGCTGCTGTCGAGGTATGGGGATGGGGTGAGGAGTGAGCTGGATGATGAGGAGGGGGCGGCGGTGGCGGCGAGGATTAGGGGGGAGGTTGCGAGGGAGGTGGCGGCCGGCGGGGCGGGTGGGATGGAGGGGGTGGTGGCGTTGCTATAAACTTCGAGGGAGGGGGAGTGCTAGGTTAATGTAGGTTCTGAGTGTGTGGGATTGGTTGATGCTGCTTGAAGAATTGTTGGTATATGATTACTTAGTACTAACCAATAGAAGTGATTTAGGGTGCTGTAAATCTTTCAATACTCATTGTGTAGGAGTGAACGTGTAGTAATAATACTGAATCGGTTGGACGTTAGAGAGATCAATCATGGTATATCACTCGAGAGACATGCATGGAAAGCCTGTCTAAAACTCCATATGCATATATATCCGTCTAAATTAGTGTGGTCCACGAGGACGAGCGTCCTTGTGTCCTTGCCTCGAGAACATGTCATCCATGACATACAATGACAATGCTCTAAAGGGACGAGGATTCTTGAGCTAGGACGCTACGTAACCTGTCCTTGTCTCGAGGATAATTCTTGGCATATTATACACTTAATCTGTCCGATTAAGATGAGGTCAAGGATAGAATATGCTTTTTAATTGAAATAAATACCGCTCTTTGCTCTTTCAAAATCGTCCTCCAGGACACTCTCAAAGCTCGCCTCCAGCGCCTCGTAGGCTACACTTATCTGCATTGGTACGAATTCAATTTGTGGTGGGAATGTGGCGGAGTCTTGTGCGTGATTTGTCTCGGGACCGGCCCGGGAGTTGTCGAGAGGATTCTCCTCATTTTCACTAGTCTTGCTAAGACAATATCTCGAGATGTTTCGATCGTGCCCACCACTAAAATACCCCCAGCATACATGTAAACGAATTATCTCATCCCCATATTCACTCCTCTTACAAAAGAAAATAGAGCAAGAAAATATAAAAGAAAAAACCCATAATTGACTTCCAATAAACACTCCTACGAAAATGAAATAATTTTTAAAAAAACTGATCCAACTTCGAGCTTGCGCTCCGCTGATAACTCTTCCCTCATATTGTCATCCTGCAAAGAAAATACATGCAGTCCTTTTTCAACATCACGATAATGAAGAAGCACCGTGGGTCGCTGCCCAGTTACTCATATCTACAGGAAACTTTCCATCTGCTGGAGGGTGCTTTCCAAGAGAACTCTAGAAACAAAATCAGTCTCCTTCATGATGATCTATCCGCAGCGCGCGCCTAGTTGGACACTTCAACATGGAATGACTTACCGATTGGGTTCCGTAGTAAATGGTTGGCCCGACATAATCTTTAGGAATATTCATAAACTCCTTGTAGACAGCAGTTCTAGTCCAGTCTCGATTCGATAGTACGTCTTCCTTGGGTTTAGATGATAGCATATTGGCAATATCATCATATCCATATACAAATGCTAAGTCTAACGCCGTGAGCTGATCATCGTTCGTTACTGTTGAGATATCTGCCCCTTTACGGAGTAGAAGTTGAACCACATCCTTTCGTCCATTTTTTGCTGCTAGGTGCAAAGGCGTCCATCCATTAGGCTTTGTAACTGCTGACGTGTTTGCCCCGTTATCGAGTAATAATCGGACTACACTTTCGTGCCCACGTTCTGCCGCTATGTGCAATGCTACCCATTTGCTAGGGTTGTCTCTGCAGAGAGATCAGCCCCGTTTTTGAGTAGTAATAAAGCTGTACTTCCACGCCCATTTTCTGCTGCCACATGCAATGCCGTTGACCCAGATGTACTCATTGTCGAGACGTCTGCTCCGTTTTCGAGTAAAAGTTGAACCACATCCTTGTGCCCACGTCGTACTGCTATATGCAAAGCTGTCAATCCGAAATAATTAGCTGCTGAGATGTCTGCTCCGTTTTCGAGCAATAGCTGCACCACGTCTTTGTGTCCATTCTCCGTCGCTATGTATAAGGCTGTCAATCCGAAAGAATTATCTGCTGAGATGTCCACTCCGTTATCAATCAATGATTTAACCATATCTTTATCCCCATCTTTCGCGGCAGAATGCAACGATGGTAGGTGATTGCGTGCCCGGTAGAGCCTATATTTAGGGCTAGGCGGTCTCTCGAGTAATATCTGGGTCGTATTTTGATTCTCAATCAAAGCTACAGAGCGCGGTATTTCGCGGCCGAAGGTGTAAGATTGGTTGTTGGGCATGTCACATGGGTATATTGGTAAACTCAAGACTGACACCTGTGATATATCGGAAATGCTCAACCCTGACATAAAGGACCATCCCATGCTCTGTGCTGCAATTGAGCTGGTCTTGGAGTCTGTTTGGAATACTGGATATCTGGAATGCGCCCGTTGATAAACCCCGGAAATCTTTAGAGTAGTATCGAAAGAAAAACTAAACTTGGAAATCATGTTCCCAACGGTTTCGCGGCTTATCGTATTTCGTAATGAATATAAAGACGTTGTATCTAGATCATCTCCTCCGGCTACTGGATCTGATCCTACTGCGTCCATTCCTATTTCCAATCTTTCGAGCCGCTTGAGGATGTCCTTCTGGGTGTTCAATATCTCATTGACGGATACGCAGAGCTTGCCCGAATTTTGTTCGGCTTGTGCATTGTTTTGACTATTATATGGGATTATTAGTAGCATACTTGCTGGAAAATAACAGCAAGCCAGCTGACCTTTGTAGTATATCTAAAATCAAAATCAATGAAGTCTTGTGGTTTTGCAAATGTGTAAATATTTGTGTGAAAGTACTCTTCTTACGTGCCCATTTCGCCCGTTCTAATATCTTCATATTGTAACTTGATTTCAGAGCGCTAGCCTCCTTCTCAAGTTCGACGAAGGTAAACACACATCCAGTCAAGACGACAGCTAAGTGCTCCACGAGGATCATGGATTCTTGCGAGCCAGTGGTACTCGTCTCACCCCAGAGATATCCCTGAAGAGTGGATATTGCGACCTTGATGGCGTAAACCTCACTCATAACATGCCGAGCCAAAATTGGTGCATCGATATCCTTAACGTTATCAATGAAGTCAAGCATAACTAATGAAACCTGCGTAGCTGTCGATATCAATCCAACTACTGAAGCACCGATAGAAAGCGGGTCGGCCATGAAAGCGAGCTAAATATTCTTAAGAGGTATGTTTGTGTCCGGAGACCTGGGATTCGAAAGCGTCGGAGATTAAAAGGTTCAGAGGTCAGCCTTTATGCGCTCTATCTACTCTTCTTACCTAAGATGCGGGGATTTCACGAATCAATTTGCTTCTTTACTCACGTTTTTGTTATTGGATCCCATACAAAAACGCGCCAAGTCCACAATTTTGTATGGTATGAGGATGGTCATAACAATAGATACATGTATGTATAAAGGAAAGGATTTAAGAGCTGGAGAGTGTTAGAAATATTTCCTGTGTATGCATCTTGATTACCGACTTTGTAATTTTTGCTGTGCGAATTAAGCACGGAAATTTTTATCACCCAATAATGTATCAACCATATTTTACGCGATTTCCTCAGAACCTAACATAAGGCCCAGGATATTAAGCTACTCTAGATTTTTACGGATTATATGAATCACTACGCATCACTCGATCGCGATATATATATATCGTCGGTGATCCCTACCAAAGTCTCAACAGGCGATCTAACCCGAAGACCTTTGTACAAATTTATATGTACCTGAATTATGAAATATTTTTGATAATTGAAGTGTGGGGATCATTACGAGAGAAAAACCAAATCCAGTACGATTGGTATAAGGTTATCAGCTGCAGTGAATCCGCGTTTCGCGTCTATCTACGGATTGTTTCCATATACTTAGCGGCGGTTTGGGATTTTTTATAAGCACATATTAAACCTTATTTAACCCTTATACAGACCATAGGTTTATAAGGACCTCTTTGGTATATAAGCTCTTTTTTAAGGCAGTTTTAAGGCTTACTTAATACTGAAAACACGCTTAAATCACACTTATTATAGTGAGTAAGGCTCTTATAATCCTATGGTGTACTAAGGTTTATATGAGGGCTTATAAAAATACCCGCTCGGGCGGTAAAGTACGCATGAAAAGCAATTTTACCACACACCCCACGCAGCAACAAATATCGAGCTTTACGTAAGTCTAGAGATACTTTTATGAGACAAGCTCATATTTAAAGTATTTGGAAGACGTGCATTCATATGTAGCTCCGACTTGCTTTTCACCGCTGTAACCCACACACCTATAAAACCAGGAGTAAAATCACCCAATATGATTCGAGTCTCATTGAACCCGTCTACTAAAAACTAGGTAGGTTTTCTCGTGATGTCATCGATACTAAAACTACAGCTGATTTATTCACTAGTGTCTCGCCACGCAGCGGGCATTTTATAGATGAATACCTATCCAGAAATGCAAGTTCACTTCACAGCATCTTTCTGGAATAACCGCTAGTAGGAACGTTTGGTAACAAAAGCAAATTCCTGAGAAACTACGATACTCCGAAGCCCCCGAACCCTACCAACTGAAACGAAGTAAAGTTAAAAAAAAAACACAAGCTAGGTTTACGTGCACAGGAAAGGATCAGTCTCGTTTACACATTTGTAAAATAGCCGTTCGGTTATGCTGTACCCAGCCAGATATCATGGCGTCTGCCTCTCCCCTCGAGTTTAGTAAGTGTTGCCCTCTGGGGGCTGGTGGAGCTTCCGGTGGTTAGGGTGGGCCATATGCCTACAATTGAGGATAGACGCGTTAGTGTAGTAAACGGAGGGGGGAGGGGGGTGAGTTAGGCATACTCTCGAAGAGCTACAAGGATCTTCTCCATGGTGAAGTTTCTAGCCCACTGACTCACACGTTGAAGCTTTGAAAGATCAACCTAAATGTTTCATGAGTATTAGAAACGGGGAAGAAGTTTATCGGGAGACTCTCAAGCATACTCTGCCATCATTCTGGTCAACGCCGGGGAGGTTTATTTTGGAGATGAAGTGGACGATAGGAGGCTGGTCCGGGTAGGAATCGCCGCAGTGGATCTTCAAGCTATAGATACGATTCTCGTGGGTACTCTGGACAACAGTAAGTGAATGATCTCGGTGATACGGGTGCTTTTTTGTGCTTCTAGAACGCGAAAGGAGGATCTCAAGCAGGAAAGACTCACATGGGGGGGGCCAAGAATCGTAGCGTTCCAGTTCGACATCATAACGTCGTCTCCCTCGGCAAGACCATAGGAGCAGCCGTCTATCGCGGGAAAGCAATCAACTTCACTAAAATTTTTGCGTATCTGTGTAGCGGATAATCGACTCACCAGCTCCTAGACCTTTCTCACCCTTCTCCAGCTCCTCGAGCAGGCGGAAGTTCCTGGGGACTTTGGCGGTCATGTTTTGTAGTTTGCGTTGTGAGGTCTGCTATAGGGAGGATGTCTGGGATATAAAAAAAGGCGATAGGTAGTATGATCAGAGCTGATCGTAGCAGGTGAAGTCGGAGGTGTGGATTATGTGAGGTGGGGTTGCTTTGCAACGGTTGGCTCCTTGTCGCGAGGGGAATCGCGGGGTGCTGTGATTTCGGCTGAGACCACACTTTACTGAAGGGGCTTCGTGTAATACAAAGGTGGTTAGCGTTTAGCTGAGCTCTGGTGACGTAATAATAATTTTCCGAAGTTTAAACGAGTGACTATTCATGATTCAACTGGGAATACATGTGCCGATCTAGTAAAACCGTCCGCGTAGGCAAGTACATGTACTTCTTATTCCACCGAACCACACAACTACAACCCTAAATATTTCTGGTCCTTTATTCCCTTAATTGAAGGCTGTAGCTCGAGTGTGATGAGGCTTTGTTGCTAGTATGTATCTACATGTACGTAGGTACACGTGCATGTATTGGCATATGTGTTCAGAGCTCTCAATCGACTAAATGCACTGGTTTACATGGAGTTTCATGGTCATTATTTGGGGCAGTAAACACAGCCGCTGCGTGATCATGTCGATGACTAGCCTCGTGACCGTACATGTAGCTATCTGATTCAGTAATCCCTAATGAGCTGTATCCTAGGTACAAAGCTTGCGACTTCGGCTCATATCGTGGCGCAAGATTTAAACTAGGCGTTCTAAAGTATGATGGAATAATATGTGGCACGTGATATGAAGATACGCTGGCTGCAGTGGCACAGTCACTCAGCCGCACCCCAATAAGCCAAGGGATAATAAACTACACGAGCTCCTGCTACAACATTCAACTACCGCTCAGAAAGAACGCGACGCAGAATGCAATTCTCCGCCCGATACTAGTAATACATAACAGACGCAACAAATAATTCATTCGCCCCTTCACGATGCCGGAAGTTTACACTGAACTGACCGCTCCCACGGCCGTCTCGCACTCACTCACTATCCACTTCACATCTGCGACGGCCGAAAACCTGATCGTCGCACGAACGTCGCTCCTCCAGATATTTTGCACGACAACACATGAGACTGAACTCCCATCTAGCAATGGAACATCTTCCTCTGACCCAGCTAACAAGGAGAAGGAGGGGGGAATTGATCGCCGTGCTCTTGACGCGGATGAGGAAGGGACTTTCGCGGCGGACATAGCCCTGCAGCGATCGCAGGTCCAAACGGTCACGAAGCTTGTTCTGGTCGCGGAATACAATCTATGCGGTTCGGTAACGGGAATGCAACGGATTAAGCTTCTCGCATCGAAATCGGGCGGAGAGGCACTATTACTGTCGTTTAAGGATGCGAAGCTCTCGCTGTTGGAGTGGGATCCATCGACAAACGCAGTAACGACAATCAGTTTACATTACTACGAAAGGGAGGAGTTCTGGCCATCTGTGGTTCCAGAAGGACTATCGACAACCCTTGTGGCAGATCCAGGGAGTCGCTGCGCGGCGCTCAATTTTGCGGGGGACATGATCGCAATCCTACCATTTCGGCAACGGGAAGACGAAGATTTATCGTTAGGAAATGTGGATGGAGCTGGTCATGATCTACACATGGCCGAAGGTGAAGACGATGATTGGGATCCTTCGGCCCCTGAGAAGAAACCCGAGGACGAGCTCGATAGCGAGATGGCCGGAACTACAGATAAAACAAAAGAGGACGCCATGGCAGCGAAGTTGGTCGCTGCGGATAAACCTTATCATCCATCTTTTGTACTCCCAGTATCTCGACTTGACGATGCGATTTCACATGTTATATCTCTCACGTTTTTGCACGAATACCGCGGGCCTACGTTCGGAATCCTTTACTCGCCTCGCCGGACATGGGCTGGTCTGCTGGCGGCAGAGGGGAGGAAAGATACCATTTCATATATTGTCATCACACTTGATTTAGAGCAGCGAGCCTCCACTCCAATTCTCAGTGTTTCGGGGCTCCCATATGATATCTTTAAGGTGGTTGCTTTGGCCCCACCAATCGGAGGGAGCTTGCTGATTGGAGGCAACGAAATTATCCACCTTGACCAAGCTGGTAAGACAACTGGGGTAGCAGTAAACCCATATACCAAGAGAAGTACCACTTTTGCCGGTCTTGCCGACCAAAGCGACCTATGCCTGGAGCTAGAAGGAAGCTCGGTGGTTGAACTTGAGGGTGAAAACGGCGACATTTTGCTTATTACGAAGAAGGGAGAGGCTGTTATCATTGAGTTCAAAACTGATGGCCGCAACGTCAGTGGCGTGAAAATCACTCGCCTTGCAAACCACCCTACCTCACTCGTTGGCGGCCGGGTTTCGACCCTCGTCGCACTTGGATCCCGCCGCCTCTTTGTGGGCTGCACAGAAGGTGATGCACGTCTTCTCAAGTGGAAGCGAAAAGGCGAGAAGAAGAAACCTGGTGAAAGTCTAAAGGAAGAAGTTGCTGAGAACGAAGATGAAGAAGATGTATACAAGATGTTGGAGGACATGGATGACGACCTTTACGGCGGTGGTGATTCTTCTTATAAAAAGACAGAGCGAAAGGGTGGTGGGGTAAAGCCGATGGGGGAATATATTTTCTCCACCCATGACCGTCTTCTTAACCTTGGCCCCTTCCGTGATATCGTCCTAGGACGTCCCACGTTTACCCCGGATTCTGTTTCGCGCCAGGTTGGTGTTACGCCTGAATTAGAACTCGTTACTACTGCTGGTCCTATCAATACACCCGAAGACGCCGGAGTTAGTGTGTTGCGCAAGTCAATCGCGCCGACTGTCGTAGGTAAACTCGACTTCCCAACCTGCCAGGCACTTTGGACCGTACGAGCTCGTTCGGGGAAGACGGCAGTCAATTCTGCGTTAGCAGGCTTAACAAGCGGCGAAGAAGACCAAGGAGGGGCGGAGGAAGAATTTGATGGGTTCTTGTTCGTGAGTAAGAGCGAGGAGAGTCAAGTATTCAGGGTCGGCGATACATTTGAAGAGGTCCGGGGCACTGACTTTGAGAGCGAGGGAGAGACTCTTGAGGTTGGTGTTGTTGGTGGAGGAATGAGAGTTGTTCAAGTTGTGAGTGAACAAGTTCGTGTTTATGACTGTGACTTGCAGTTGGCACAAATAATACCCATGTTCAATGAAGATACCGGAGAGGAGGGTCCAAACGTGGCGAGGGCGAGAGTTTATGATCCATATGTGCTCCTGGTTAGAATTGATGGCAGTATAGTGATCTACAGAGTTCATAAAGGAAATCTGGAACTTGTTGAAGAGGAGAGGGGCGATAGACTGAAATCGAGCAAGTACTCTTCGGGGTGTATTTATGCTGCTAAAAAAGGCGAGTTTCATCCAGTAGCTGCGGTATCAGAAGAGGAAATTGAGGAGAAAAAGAAAGCCCAGGAAGAGGAGGAAGAGGAGGAAACGGAGTACGTGTTATTCCTCATCACTTTTGAGGGATGCTTGCAGGTTAGATCCTCTTCCTGGACCGTGCACAAGTCGCTGTACTGACCATGATTAGGTTTATAGTCTTGCAAATTTGGCCGAACCTATATTCGTATCCGAAGGATTCAGTTCTCTTCCCCCGTTATTGAGAGCCGACGACACAATTGAACCAACAACATCTCATTCCCATCGGGAGAAAAATGTTAAAGAGAATATAGTTGAGATATTAGTTACCGACCTGGGAGACCAGGTCGCGAAGGAGCCATTCATGATTGTACCAGACACCAACCCTAGCCAAAATCCACGATATCTAATTAACAAATATTAGGTTCGAAGTGCGCGAGACGATCTTACATTCTACAAACCGTTTGTTTGTCCTGGCACTAGCGAGAGCAAACCCACTCTACGATTCTCAAAGTCTCCAAACCCGCACCTTACACTACCTATCAATCCCATGAAATCCTCATCATCAAAAACTATTTTTCGCCCCCTTGTCTCCATTCAAAACCTGGCAGGGTATACATGCGTGTTTCTCCCTGGCCCAGACCCATCTTTTGTGTTGAAGACAAGCAAGAGTATACCGCACGTGCACCGCCTGGCTGGAAATGCAGTCCGGAGTCTAGCAGCATTCCATTCCTCGGGTGCGGATAGAGGTTTTGTGTATGTTGACAACTCCGGAATCGTACGTGTTTCACTCATGCCAACTGAGTTTAACTTTGATGGGAACTGGGGTGCAAGAAAGGTTGCCGTGGGCGACGTCGTGCAAGCGCTGAGCTACTTCCCACCGATGGGCGTATATGTCGTGAGCACTACACAGCTGGTACCTTTTGACCTGGCCGAGGACGATGGGAGTATCGCGAAGGACGAAACAACTTTACAACCGGAGGTGGAAAGCGGGGCGATCAAAATCTTGTCACCATTAAACTGGAGTGTTGTTGACCAGTGAGTTCTCTGGGGCTCCAAATCCTTTCCCTCCAAAACGATCACTGACACAGCTTAGGTTTAAATTTGCACATAACGAAATTGCGTTGGTAGTGAAGACGATCGAGATGGAAATCTCGGAGCACACAAAGGAGCGAAAACAGCTTGTTGCTGTGGGCACGGGTATATTCAAGGGGGAAGACCATTCCGCAAGAGGTGGGATTTACGTCTTTGAGATAATTGAGGTTGTGCCAGAGCCCGGAAAGCCAGAGACGAACTGTAAGTTGAAGCTTGTGTGTCGTGAGGAAGTAAAGGGGACCGTATCTGCTATCTGTGGGGTCAATGGATACCTTCTCGCCGCGCAGGGTCAAAAGGTACTTGATTACAGTCTCCCCTCCCCCGTAGATGTGCGTTTCACGATTAACATCTATAGATAATGGTACGAGGTTTGAAAGAAGACCAGTCTCTTCTCCCAGTGGCGTTCATGGACATGAGTATGTATGTCACTGTTGCAAAGAACCTCGACGGCATGATACTATTTGGAGACTTCATGAAGAGCATCTGGTTCACCGGTTTCTCTGAAGAGCCGTATAAGATGACATTGTTCGGAAAGGATACGCAAACACTCGAAGTTGTTGCCGCCGACTTTTTGCCCGATGGCAACAAGCTATATTTCGTGGTTGCAGATGCGGACAGCAATATTCATGTTTTGCAATACGATCCCGAGCGTATGTTTTCTCTCCTATTTCCTCATTCGAACAAACGGTACTGACTGGATTAGATCCTAAATCTCTCGCAGGTCAGCGTTTAATCCGCCGCGCCGACTTCTTCGCCGGCCATGAAGTCAAGACCCTTACGATGCTCCCACGGTCTCGCCCAATCGCTTCAGACCCCGACCCAGATGTAATGGACACTGTCACAGACACCCCCGAAGAATTCCTTGTCCTAGCAGGGACCCTTACCGGCTCTCTCGCCATGATCACCACGCTCCCAGAAACCAGCTACCGTCGCCTCAACATCGTGCAAGGCCAAATTGTAAGTGGCGAAGAGCATACCGCAGGATTGAACCCCCGAGGATACAGGGCCGTTGTCAGTAGCGGAGCCGCGGGTGTCGGAGGCGACCTCCTGAGAGGAGTGTTGGATGGCGCCCTGGTTCGTAGATGGATCGGCTTTGGGGAGGGTAGAAAATCGGAGATTGCAAGTAAGGCTGGAAATGATATTCAGGGGATCAGGGAGGACCTGAAAGGGCTGGAGGGGGCGCTATTATATTTGTAGAGGAGCTCTGGGATCTATTTTCTCGGTGTTTGGATTTTATAGTTAGATATGGTATCAGTAGCACAAAGACGGGTATGAGTAATACTTCCTTCAGGAGTTCGACAGGAAATGCACGCCATGAGTTAAGAGGAAGTTATTGGTTGGTCTGTTCTAGAGCAATACTTTTTATAATGTGAAGCTTAGTTACAATACTTCCCCCTAGCTACTCCTCTAGCAAATAGGATATTTTAGATAGTGTCTACTTAGATCTTGGTGGCTATACAGCTGTACTCGTTGAATAGCGGACACGCTTGCGCTCGCCGGTGTCAAGTGATCCAAGTACGTATCTGTCACTGAAAAGCAGTGTGGTCCATGAGGACGCCCGAGGCGAGGTTTGAGAGTGTCTTCGTCCTCGTTGACCTCTGTCCTTGTCTGACCTCGATGCCCAACAACGTTGTCCTCGAAAACGATTCCGGGAGAGCAAAAATCGGTATTTATTTCAATTTAAAAGCATATCCTATCCTTGACCAATTGACCTCATCTTAATCGGGCAGATTATACAATCATATAAGTGTATAGTATACCAAGAATTGTCTTCGGGGGTCCTCGAGGCAAGGACATAAGAACGTTCGTCCTCGTGGACCACACTACTGAAAAGCAACTCTCATGTGTGCATGATACAAGGTGGTGAAGCCTGCATGGTGAATATAACTGTCTTGGTGTAGCTGATGTCGGAACTCGAAAGTTTGACAATGCGGATATATGTATCGTCTCGTGCTAGTATATACTTTGGATTTTGTCTCAAGCTTGGAGAATGAGGCATTGAAAGTGCAGTGCTAGCATGATACCGTTTGGTTCGGCACTTCGGTACATACTAGAGGGTAAACCGGGATTTACAAGGTGCACGGTGAATGAGCCGAGGAGGCCCTATATTTTTTTTTTTTTTTTAATTATATTTAATAAGGCTGCCCGGCAAAAGCTGCATGGGCTGTCTATAATTAGCGTTCCCTAATGACTAAACGAAACGAGTGATATCTCATGATATGGTAAACACCTTGTAAACCGCAGATATATGCACAAGGCTCCCAAAGTCCGCTTAAGCGATGCCAGAGCATCTTCTAGATAGAGTATGTCGGAGATAGAGCAGCAACTGTGGAGCAAATACCTACGTGTACTCTACCTTCCTCACCACACGCTATCACGTGAAGAGAAAGCACCGCACTTGATGCCCTAAACCAAGCTTTTCGGCAGCTCTAGCGCAGGCTTGGCATATTATCATATGCTTTGACAGCCATATGCGTGGGGATTTCAAGCCCTTTGTAAGGTTATTAATGGCCCACGGGGCTATCCAGTGAGGACATGATCCCCGCTTCGGCAAGCGAGATCCGGGAGGATCTTCGGTATGCCCCACTATGGGAGAGGGTATATAAAAGCACATTTTCTCCTCCTCTCGTTGGTATCCAACCTCTCTTTATTCAACAGCTAGACAGCTTCGATTACAATTGCATTGATATATTCTCCCCTCTAACGAAAATGAGCTTTAAACTGAACCCCCCGTTTCGTGCTGAGCATCTGGGCTCTCTGCTTAGGCCCGAAGAGCTGCTGAAGGCGCGGATGGCCTTCGAGAAGAAGGAGCTCTCGCCGGAGGAGCTTAAGACGGTTGAGGATAAAGCTATCGAGGAGGTTGTAAAGCTGCAGAAGGAGGTGGGGTTGAAGGGAATCTCGGACGGAGAGTATAGGTTAGTGGATGAACGTACTGTTTCGTTTATAGTAATTGAAAGTGCGGGCTGACGAGATATGATATGTAGACGTCATATGTTTTTCGACGGGTTCTTTGACCATTTGGAAGGGTTTACTTGTAGGTACTCTGTTCAACCAAGGAATTGATAAATATATTGATTGTGGTGTAGATGTTGCGGAACCACCGAGGGAGATCTTCAAGGTAGATATCTGCATAAATTCTCCAAATTATATTATATCTGGACTAACATCGATACCCACCATTAGATGTACGTCCCAGACGTTAGCGCTTTTCTCCTCAAAGGAATGAAACCCGCCTCTACAACTCTCTGTACTGGTAAAATAAAGTACGCAAATACTCCCCTAGTATCACCAATAAACCAACGCTGACTTATCCGTAATAGACATGTCAAATCTGGCTACCTTCCTCAATTCGAGGCCCTTAAAGCCCTAGTTGAGCCCTCAGAAGTAAAGAACATTAAGCTCGCCCTCGCGGCCCCAGAGTGGTACCACTTACGCCATGGTGTCTTTCCTTCCGCCCCCCCACTACTCTAAGTAGATTTACTAACGTCCCAAAGGCGAAAATGCCTACGACAAATCCATCTATGCCAACAACGAAGAGCACTTCAACGACATCGCAGTCGCATACCGCACAGAGCTAGAGATCCTCTACGAGGCGGGTTGCAGAAACATCCAGTTCGATGACCCGCTGTTGGCGTACTTTTGCGCGCAGCCAATGCTAGATGCAATGAAGGCTGAGGGCGAGGACCCCGAGGCACTGTTTGATGTAGGTTCCTCCTACGTGTCTTTTCTTTGAGGATAACTAGGGGAGATTGCTGATGGTTGTGGGTTGAGTAGAGCTATATCAGGCTGTATAACAACTGTCTCCGGGACCGTGCGACGAAGCTGCCGGATATGACGGTTGGCCTGCATCTGTGCCGAGGGAACTTTAGACATAGTGTGCATTTCTCGGAGGGCGGGTATGATGCGATTGCTACTAAGCTCTTCAATGAGATCAACGTGGATGTGTACTACCTTGAATACGACACTGAGGTATACTACAGACCCACCCCAATATCCACTCCCCATCTGCACCGCCATACTGACCTCTTAATAGCGCGCGGGAACATTTGAGCCCCTAAAGCATCTCCCCACAAACAAAACCATCGTACTGGGCCTGATTACGAGTAAGTTCCCGCAATTGGAGGATCTCGAGGAGATGAAGAAGAGGGTCTACTCGGCGGCGGAGACAATGGCAGCTGGAAAAGCCGAGAGCAAGGAGGAGGCGCTCCAGAGGATATGTGTGAGCCCGCAGTGCGGGTTTGCGAGTCATATGGAGGGGAACCTTGTCACAAAAGATGATATGAAGAAGAAGATGCAGCTGGTTGTGGAGCTGGCGAAGAGTATTTGGTCAGATGCGTAGATAGTGTAGGAGCGACTAGTTATGTGAATTTATGGTAAAAGATTGGTTGTACTTTTTGGAGACGTGGTCTCCTGTCTTGGGAGGTGTTGAGCTGCTCTTGTGAACACAATATAGGAATCAAAGAAGGAACTGAGGTCGGGGTGAGGTGTCGTAATGGATACACTTACCTTGTCAAAGTACTAGTCGATCCTGCCTATTGTATTATCCGATACCACAGATGTGCGATAAGATACCCTAACTACATGTAACCCTAACTAACCCGCACGCACCCCATTCTTTTCTTCTTGTCGATTACACACCAACGCAACCTCTATCATGTTACCTTGTACTAAGTAGCATGTGCTAGATTTTGATCTCTTGGTTTTAGAGACCAAACCATGAATACTTGTAGTTCCATCACGAAATATCACTCGACGCACCTCCTCCTAACGTAGGAAACCTCCGAATAGCAGCTAGTATTACTTACACAAAGCTCGTTACCCGAATATGAGTATGCCTGCGACTAATCGTCGGCGCAGCCTATCCGAAGAAATGGGCAGTGGTAAAGGACATGTCGATAGAGTGGAAAATTGAAGCAACGTGCGTACTTTACTTGATTACACGCGCGTAGCTATTCCATGGCCCGTCAATGCTGACCCCCCTATAATAGAGGAATTAAATTTGTGTGGGAGATCTATTATTTGATAAGAGAGATAACAAGATCTGTTAGTAGAGCCACACAAAACTTGCTTTTTTCTGGGGGGTCAGCATTTCACTGACGGACGATGGGATAGATAGTGATGTCTTTATATGTGAGGCCCGTACAATAAAACTATACAACGCCTCTACACTTCTATTTACGTCTGGGTGTTGAATTTCCTTGGGCTTTGGGCCGTTCAACGTTTGTTAGGTTTGGCTTACTATGTAGATCAGGACTGATAAAAGAGGATGTATGACTTTCTCCTGCGCCTATGCCAATAAAAGCTATTAAGTTACATGTACATGTAGTCATTGGTCCACACATAAAAATTCAAAAAGAACAAAAAGTAGTGTAATCATAATATGAATAGTATCGTACTCACACCTCAAGCTTGATTCCAGGGCTTTTGATGGTCGAAGATCAAATACATGGTGTCTAACTAACTAGATATGCAGTCTTGGTGTGCTTCAACTCACTCATTAGAAAGTTTTTCCGGTGTCCGAAAATACATAGATTATAGATGGTTCTTTAGGAACTAACGCCAAGAGATATTATACTGGAAACCTGTCAACCACCCACCGATACTTTAATTCAAAAGGATAATCTCACTGGTCTTACAAATTTTTCTCTAGTGCTCTTAATAAAAGCATTCTATCTCCCCTCTAAGTATTTATTTCATATTTATACTCAGTACACCCATAAGAAGGCCCATTACAAAGCCGCAGTATTGAACGAAAACCGATTGTGTTCTTCACTACTTGTGTACGCCTATATAGTTACCTGAATCACGCATGAGTACATATGTATTTATGTGTATAATCGAACCGAATACGTACTCGGAGTAGGCAAGAAGAACCTAGAAATAACTTTTTATAATAGCAACCTCTAATTCAAATAAAAAGCTACACCAAATTGAGTCCCTGCTTTCAGCCCGCATTTTCAGGTCCTTATTGCATTATCTGCCCTGCGTAGAGTACATACAAAGTACTTCATGATGTTCTAAGTACAGCGGTAGGTAATAAGTGATGGAACGGCCTGAGACACAGTGATACCTGTTTTAGGTAAAACGCCACCAACATACGGTGTTTGCAGGTATAACTGTACCTCAGGGCGTTCCATCACTTATTACCTACCGCTGTACATGTACTTGTTGCATGGAATAACGTTAATATAATATCGGCATTAGCATATGCTATCCCTAAAGTAAGTGCAGCAGAGCCTGGTGGCTACTCTTCAATGCTGGGAGCTAGCAATGACCTTCATAAGTCTCAATAATATATCGAGCACAGCATCCTATTTAAGTGCTTGTAGTTGAGGTTGATATCACCAATCTGGTAACAGGCCCGTTGATCCCTGCATGTACCGGGGGTTGAGGGTAAGTACTGAGAACCCCTTTTTGGGGAATTTTAAAAAGTGAGGGTTTGTAAAGGAATCTGATTGGGCTGATATAATTAAAATGACACTTGGCATCCAAGCAGGTATTTGGACAGTCTGCCCTGCAGCTTTTGCAACGCAGCCTCCTCAACCTCTTTTCTACTCCTGTTCTTTTCGAACTTCACCAAAACTTCTTTGATAACTTCGAATCAGTACTCAGGTGAACCTGTGAGCAAGGGCTATTCAGTGGTTATTTTTTTGTATTTTTAGGAAAATATTTGAATTTTTAAGTGAAGATAGATAAAACGTCTCGGTATTTTTTTCCACCATATAAATTTTGAGGCCAAGGCCAAAATTCATTGGCTGCTTTTGGTTACCATGGGCGGTTCCAATACAAAATCAACCAATCCTTCAAGGCTTCTCGGTATTTAACGTGCACACCCGGTACCTGTCCCACCCACAAACGGTTAGGACAGCGTGCAGATCACACCCACGCGGCTCGCACGATGACGACCTAAAGCTTCAAACTTGAAAGGCCACGCGCGACGAAACAATTAAATCACCTCAATCTCGTTAGGAGAGTCGAATTACCACGCAGAGCGATAGTTACCTAATCACAACCTAATAGAGCGTCCACCACGGGAGCTGTTTGAGCGACGGGTTTTCAGAATGACCGCTCAGTTTCTCACCAACGAGCTCACAAACCTAGTGCAAGAGGCGAAACGGAAGAATTCGGATCTGAGACATGTGCGATAATGCTACAGTACACTTCCGAGCTCGGGAATAGATGATACTGACAGGTGGTAGGCTGCGGAGAAATCGTTGTCGGATCTAAAGTCGCTGAGTCCCTTAGCTGAGGTAGCTGCCGGTATTTCAACGCAAGCCCGGAGGTGTCTCTTTGTTGGAGCTGATAGTGTGCTATAGAGCTATCTACGAAACCGGGATTTCTGTCGCCGTTCTTGATCGCCTGTGGCACTCGGAATGCGAAGTTCAGTACCATCGGGGTGGTGTGTCTACAGCGATTGATTCTTTCAAGAGCTCTTGCAAAGGTGCTGCCCACTTTTCCGGATTGTGAAAGTAGAGCCGTTAATGCTTACTTTTCCTGTAGTCGAGATTGCGAGAAGTTTTGGAAGCGTTCAGAGAAGCTGCGAATCTGGGTACGAAACAGTTGAAGGCTCACTAGTAGAGGATAGAGTTAACCGGGCTACAGGTGTCGAGATCCAGCTCAAGATTCTACAAGCGCTACCACCGCTATTGCAAAACTATGCGGAAGACCTGAATGGAAATCTCCTTGGAGAAGCACTGCTAATATGCTCGATTCTTCAAGGGAGTAAGATGGGCGTTGTTAATAATACTGCCGCCGCAAGTATGTTATCTCGCACAGTCTGAAGATGATATTGCTGACACCTCCCAGCACTATCCCAGATCGTAATTTCCATATTCGATAAAGTAGTCTCAGAAGATGAGCGTTTAACAGAAACCGATATTCACACTGTTGGCGAGGCACCTTGCGATGATGGCCTTATACCTCTCCGTCCTGCAGCATTTGATGCATATCGTGTCTTTTATGATCTTTGCCTCCTCACAGAAGGCCATCGTCCTCAATTTCTCCGTTTCAATGTTCTTCCACAGCCCTTCGGACTAGAACTTATAGAATCAGTTCTTACCAACCATCCGGACATTTTCCTAACGCACCCAGAACAGGCATATGTTCTGAAGACAAGAGTTTCACCACTCATCATTCGTTCTTTAGCCGATAGGCTCAACTTCCCAACAACAGTAAGAATCACTAGGGTACTTTATATTCTTCTAAGAAGACATCTTAGTATTCTCAGTCTTGAATGCGAGGACGCGTTGAACCTTCTCACGCAGATGCTAGACCCTGACGCTAGTGCACCTTGGAAACGTGCCCTCTGTATGGAAGTCTTCCGTGGAATCTGCTCAGAGCCTACCCTTGTCCGTAAAATATTCGCCACTTATGATGCTGTGGAGGGGCGCAAACCCATCATGAAAGAATTGATGGGCGCGCTCACGCGTCTTGCAACTGAACGGCCTAGCATCATAGGCCTGGGTTCACAATCCACAGTTCCAGTTGGTGCACAGGCACTCAAAGACCTTTCCTCCGAGCAAGCTGCATTAGAAGCGGGTGGAGTTGCTGGAATTATCGGTGGTGCAGTTGGGCTTGGGGAAGTCCAGGTTGCGGGATTGAGTACACAGTGGAGTTTAGTTAGGGTCCCGTGTATTGATCAACTTGATAAAAGTGAGCCACCCGCTATGCCAGAGAGTTATGTCTATTGTCTCGGTTTGACTTGTGTCAACCTATTCTGCGAGGGGCTTGCAAAGTTTATCCTTCCACTCACTATTCCCGGCGGCGAAAGTAAAAGCGGAGGTTCCAAACGGCGGGGTCGAGGCATGCTTCGGACTGGAACTGTGTCTCTCGTGGTAGCCCCCGGGAGCGATAGTGAAGCAGCCGAATCACCGAGGACTCCCAGCCCGACGGCGACAAAGGGTGCGGTTCTAAAACGCAAGCCAGCCCCAAGAGTGCACCGAATCCCCATTAACCCACTCACACTTGAGAACCATCCTTTGGCCGCGGAAATTACGATTTCTGCTGCGATAATGGAGGCTTGTTGGCCAGCAGTCCTGGCAGCGTGCTCTACCTTTTTGTATGCGACTTTAGATAATGAGTTTTACCATGGGCTCGTAAGGAGCTTTCAGAAATTTACGCATGTGGCTGGGTTACTGCGACTTACGACGCCGAGAGATGCATTCCTGACAACGCTGGGCAAGGCAGCAGTTCCGAGTAATGTTATTTCTGCCAACGTTGACGGTAGCGGTAGCAGTACTGCTGGATCCAAGGGTTTACTCAGTGTTGATGCTGAACGTGGAGCTCCTAGTCCTGGTCTAAGGGAAGAGACAGCAGTTGGACTTAATAGCCGGAACTTGCTATGTCTCCGTGCATTGCTAAACCTTGGTATTGCCCTCGGTCCAACCTTGGAAAAAAGCTGGAGTATCCTCCTTGAAACCCTCCAGGGTGCAGATTATGTTCTCTTTGCTTCTTCGAGGAAAAATGGGCGACAGATATCACTCTCGGCACCAGGAGGAGGGTTATCAAGAACCGACTCAATGAAGGCTGAGCACCAGGGAACCCTCATGACAAATGTCGGTCCTGAACTCGCTGCCGTTGAACTCGCAGCAGGGAAAATGTTCGAGTCAACTCGTGACTTTCCCGATGATGCGTTTATGGCCATTCTTGCTGCAATGTGTAAACTTAGTGACGGCGAGAGCGAATCAGGCGGTCGGGCAAGTGTGGAGAAGCCCCGCTCTCCGGCCTTTCCTGGCGGCCACAAAAGGATCGGGAGTGTGTCGTCCTTTTCGTCTCAGGCTGTGGTCACAGATAACGCCTTTGCGCTTGCAAAGCTCGGCGAGCTGGCAATGATAAATATGTCACGTCTCATTGGCCCCAATCCCGCAAGCACAGGTTGGGACCTTCTTGCGACCCATCTTGCTACTGTAGCTGGGAGCAGGGACCGCGGAAACCCAATTCGTATGAAGGCCGCAGAGGTACTGAACGAGGTTGTAGTCGCAGCGGCAAAGACGGTTGGGCTAGAGAGCACAGAGAACGTAGCAGAGGTACAGAGGAGGATTCTAACGGCGTTGAGAGAGGGTGTCCGAGGCGGTGAGGGTGTGGCACCAGACGGAGGAGTCAGAGCCACAGAGGCAGAGATTGTGCGGATGGGCTTGGAAGCGTTAAACGCGATACTTGAGCATTCGGGACAGAGTCTGATCGCTGGATGGGAGATTGTGTTTGAGATAATCACGGGCGTATTTGATTCTAGCATAGTATGGCGGCGGGATGCGGCCCTGCCAGTGGAAGATGCGCAGCAGGAAGGAGCCAAAAGCACAAAGAGTCCAAAGCTTATTCGGGGCTCTTTCAGCTCGCTGGAGCTCATCTGTAGCGACTTTCTGGCAAATCTGCCGACGAGCTGTGTGCTTGTGCTTATTGATGCGCTGTTTGCGTTTTGTAGCCAGAAGGATGATCTGAATATATCACTAACGACGATAACGTTTTTCTGGAACGTGAGTGATTATTTGCAGACGAAGGGCGGGGGTGCTGAAGGGGGCTCTGTGGGCAGGGCGGAGAAGGAAGAGGATTTACTGGAGATTGTGGAAAAGGGAGAGGGAGATAGCCATAGTGCGTTGTGGATGTTGCTGTTGCTGAGGCTGACGGGGGTGAGTGGTGACCGGAGAGCAGAAGTACGGAACGGTGAGTGATCGTTTTTTCCAGTTTTTGATTGAGAGCTAAACGCTGATGAGATGCGTAGGCTCAATACAAACGCTATTCAGAATATTCGATACCTACGGGCATCAACTTGGTCCGCAGGCGTGGAGCTCTTGCCTGAAGATTGTGGTCTTCAAGATGATGGGGATCAATCCAGCACCAGCACCCACTGGCTCTGACGTTGGCGTCAAAGCAAAAACGAGTGAATTCAAGCAATGGGACGATACAATCAATCTCGTCCTCAGCGGAATTGGAACATTGTACTCAAACTACTTTGATATCTTTGCGCAGCAATCCGAGTTCCGAAACACTTGGAGCGTTTTCATCCACTACCTCGAGAATCTCCTCTCCCGGCGGAGCTTTGAGGTCAACACAAATGTCTTTACAGTGCTCAAGCATGTCCTTGAGAAAGTCTCTCAGCCCGAGAAACTAGACCAAGCAAACCGCGAAGATGTCTGGCGCATGTGGAGCGGCCAGGGCATCAAGCTCGTTGAAGGAAACGTCGAGACCTCCCGCACAGGTATCCAAGAGACTCTGACAGCATATGTGGACTCCTTTAAGCCCCTTTACCGGCTTCTCGAGCCTACTCTCGACGCAGAGATGGCAGGCCGTACACTCGCTATAATGCGAGAGTGCATCATCTTCCCCGATGCGCCCTCATACTTCCAAGATATTGACATCCTCACGCCCCTGCAAGCCGTCATCCTCGAGGTCGTGCAACTACTACGAACCGACATTCCGGACGTGCCCAGCTTGGTTCTGAAGCAGATATCAGAGTTCAGTACAGTCGCATACGACACCAACCTACATGCAGGTATCGACAAGAAGGGCGTGCGCATCCCCACCTATATTGCGCTGGCGACCCAGAGTATGAAGATCATTGAGACGGTAACATTGCAGCACATTGAGAACCGAGAGATATATTCTAGCGGCGCCCTAAAGAGCGTTCTGGAGGCGCTAGGTGTGCCTATTAGCCTCAAATACAATTTCGCACCGCAAACAACGAGCTCAGTTAAGCGGCCTAGTCAGTGGATACCCGCGACTACAGTCGTGTTAAGGATCTTGACCCGCGCACTGGCGGCTATGGATTCGCTGGAGATTGCCGAGGAGAAGGTGTGGGAGCTAGTGATACAGATCATTGGCTCTGTTGTCTCGGCGGACACGACCAGCGGTGTCGGTGAGGTGACGCTACAAATGGATGAGGATTTCGATATTAGCTCCTTTAAGCAACTTAGAGAATTAGTTGTGCCGCGGCTAGGGAGGTCGGTGGTTCCAGATAAAGTGGTTAATGAGTATGTAAGAAGCGTCGTCAGGAGCTCACTTCTATATGGCATTGGCGACCTTGATATGGATGGAGGGGCGCTAGAGGGGCTGAAGAGACGGCGGCGCGGTATCACGAGCGAGTTGGTTCTAGAGAGAAGGGTCAGGATGAGCTACGTCTGTCTCGACGAGCTATTTGAGCTTTCCAAGATTGGAAGTGATGGTAAGGGTTCCTGCCGTTAGTTTGGTCAACGAGGTGCTAACTTGTGACGCTAGATTCGCCTGAGTTGCAACGACTTGCTGCCGCCGCCGCACCTTTCCTAGTGCTAAGAGCCGGGCTAGTATTGCAGCACTACATCTCTGTATGAACTTCCCTGACTATCAAATGACTTTTGGAACTAACAAAACTAGGACCAACCACTACGGGGGCGGATGCCGCAGCCCGTCGTCCAGCGCAAAGAGATGCTCTACGTCCTCAAGCGCCTAGTCAACCTTGAGTCCAGCTCGAAATCCATCTCAAAAGAATGTAAGTAGCACGTCCTCCCCACGACACACCACACCACACCGCCAGCTAAGCTAAGCTAACAAATACTCTAGCCCACCTGCCGCCGTCGACGAAGCAGCACCTGTTCACGCTGTTTCCGCTCATCTCGCAGTGCATTGCGGTCGCGCAGGGCGACCAGGAGCTCCTCACGTGGCTGTCGAGGGCGCTGAATGAGATGGGGATGGCGTTTGGTGTTTGTTAGCCGGTTTAGTTTAGTTGGTTTAGTTATAGGGGGGGGGAGGTTGGTTAGGGGGCTTGGTTTTTTTCTTTCGTTCTCGTTGGCTTGTTAGAGTTGTAGACAGACGTCTGGGCATCTGAGGAATCTATATCTGAAATCTGGACGGGAGCAGCTGTGAAGTAGTTCGGGGCAGAGAGGGGGGATGAGGGGAGTTGGGGGGGGGGGGGGGGGTGTTGTAGATGCCACGTTACGCTAGAATTGCAGAATCAAAATCAAAAGACAGTCATAAAAACACACACACATATCTAAATATATAAATATTACTGCTATTCTTGTTTTGTGCATAATCCTCTTTTCTCTCTCTAAACCCTCTTTCACGAAGGCCGGAAGCCCTCGAAATACTAGAATGGCATGGTGCGTTAGCATACATGCAGGAAAAACTGGTGAAAGCGATCATTACCTTCTTCCTAAAATTATTCAACTCATCAGCCGTCGCCTTCCTCGGCGCCCCCTCCGCAGCACCTTCCTCCCGAGTCTCCTTCACCGGCGCCACGCCCTCCAGACCCTCATTCCCGGGTTTCCGCGAATACGTTAATAGCCTCCGCGACCCTGTGCCCCCCCCCCCACACCTACTCAGCACCTCACACCACAAGAGCCAGAAAGAAAAAAAAAATGGGGAGGAACGGTGAGCGAGCATACACTTATTAAACACCTGCACACACACACACACGAGCTCCATCTGCGGATGCGTCGGGATGTCAATGCCCTCGACAAAGTCCTCGTTGGCCGTCGGCATCCAGAAGCACAGGCGCCCGCCGTCGACCAGGCGCGCGGCCGAGAAGGCGAGGATGTCGCCGAGCATGGCCGTGAAGCTGTATGGCCGCTTGGGGGGCACGTAGTCTGGCTGCCTGTTTGGTGTGGGCTCTGCGTTAGTTTAGAAAAGGAGTTTTTTTTGTGTTGTTGGGGGGGGGGGGGGGGGGGGAATATGTGCATACAGGTGCCTCAACACCCCATCCCGCACCACCGCCTCCCGCCCCTTCTCGCGATCCCGCGATCCCAGCACCTTCAGCCCCTCGCGCACGCCATACGGCGGATCACACACAACCGCATCCAGAAACCTCCTCGCCGCAACCGGGCTGTTGGTCAAGTCGCTCACAAACCCATCCACATAGCCGCCCACCAGCCCATACTGGACGAAATTATCCCTCACGCCCGGGCCGGCTGGCTTTCCGCGGATCTGGCGCCCGTCAATGTCGCTCCCCCACGTGGAGGCGCCGAAGGCGGCGGCGGCGACAATGAACGAGCCGGTGCCGGCGAAGGGGTCGTAGACGAGCTTGCCCGGCGCGGCGAGGGCGAGGTTGGCGGTGATGAGCGAGAGGGCGGCGTCCATGCTGGTTGTGCCGATGTAGGTGCGCTTCTTGAGGTCGTAGGTGTCGGGGAGGTTGCGGGCGCCGGCGGATAGGCGGACGCCGAAGTGGAGGGTGTGCGGTGTGGGGGCGCGGGGGGCGTAGGACTCGAGGAGGGTGAATGTTGTGGTGGGGTTGTGGAGGGAGATGGGGCCCGTGAGGGGGAGGTAGGAGAAGGTGTTGATGAGGGCGAGTTGGGCGGCGGCGGTGTGGGAGGCGTTGTAGGTTTCGATGGTGAATTTGAAGGGGTGCGCGGAGAGGGCGGGCCACAGGTGCGAAGTGCGCTGGCGGATGGTGTCGTGGAGGGAGGGCAGGGTGGGGGCGGTGGCCCAGAGCTCGTAGAGGGACTTTGTCAGGATGCTGCGGGAGACGAGGGTGCGCGCGGAGGCGCGCGAGGGGAGGAGGAGGGTTGCGTAGGGGCTCTGGGGTCATATATTAGCAAATTGCACTATAGAGAGAGCTTGTAGAGGAGGGAGAGAGAGAGAGGTATACACACATCGTCGCTATACCCCGTCCACACAACCTCAATGCCATGCAGCACCGCCAGCGCGTCAATCTCCGCCTTTCGAAATGTCTCGTGGATCTGCGCAAAGTGGATCAGGCACTCGATCGGCTCGTCGTCGCTCAGGGGGATTGGTATCGACATTCTGCGCTGCTGCTGCTTCTTTCTTTCTTTCTTTCTTTCTTTCTTCCTTCCTTTCTTCTGTGCTGCTTCTTCGGTGTGGTTTGGTTTGGTTAGTGGGGCTCCAATGGTGGGGTTGCCGTTGATAAGCTTTTTTTTTTTTTTTAAATCTCATATCGCGCCCTTAGTCAACAGAGCCGCAAACGTCAGGGGGTGCTCGTTACCATCATGGATTCTCACTCGGTACGTGTTGTGGGTTAGGGTTAATTGGTTTAGGCGGACAGCGGAAAATGGACGGATGCATCGCCATCTCGAACCCTAACTCTAAAGTTCCCATGTGGGGGGGGGGGGTGTTGTGACTGCGCTGTGGGATGATTCTTTCAAGCTGTCGAGAGAGAGAGCAGTTTGTTGGTCTGTGCTGTGACGTGCATGGACAGGCAGGAGGCAGGAAGCAAGAAGCAGGACAAGCAATCGTGCATGGGGCCAATGGATTGCGGGGGAATAATCCGGAAGAAATAATGGCTGCACGGAAAGCACATGACCAGCTAGCTGTTTTATTGTGTGCTGCTGCTCTGCAGCCCTAGCTGGGGAAGCTAAGCTAAGCTAAGCTACATAAGCTAATGAAAAAAATAAAAAAATAAAAAAATAAAATAAAAAAAGTGAGTTACTGTATGTATGTCGGATATATATGAAAAGCTACATGTGTCTATCCAATGGATCGCCCCTAGGGCCTAGGCTCTCCACCCCGCCCACCACTCCACTCCCCTCCCCTCCCCTCCCCTTCCCCCCCAAACCAAACCAAACTAGAGTACCTAGCCCAGCCAATCCTACCAGTCTGGAAAATCCAGCGCCATTTCCCCCGCAATCGCCTTAGTGTACCGCTGCAGCAGCTCCAACTGCTCGACGATGTCCGTGAGCGCGGACGAATAGGCGTACTCTACACACACCCAACCCCCCCCCAGTTAGCCCCCTTCTCCCCACTCACCCCTCTCCCTAGGCCCCCGCCGCGCCCCCCCCCCCCTCTCCCCGCCCCTAACACACTCAAAAAAGAATCATTACGGTACTCACGATACACATCCGCCCACCTCCGCGACCCCTCCGGCCGCGGCCGCACCTCCGCCAGCGCCTCATCCTCCTCCTCAATCTCCGCCATGCGCTCCAGCAGGCGCTTCCGCGCCGCCGCCGCCGACGGCAGGTACATGGGCACGGGCCGCTTCGCGCGCAGCGCGCCCGCAAGGATGTACAGGTTCATCAGGATGCTCGCCACGGCGTCGCGCCGCACCGACAGCATTTTGCGGGTGAACTCGTCGGTGCCTACCAGGGAGGGGGGAGAGTTAGGGGGGACGTGGTTCCACTGAGGATTGGGGGGGAAGGGAAGGAATGGGGGGGGGGGGGACAAACCGCCGTAGAGGAAGGGCTGGAAGAAGAGGGATGATTGGCGCACTTCGACGATGTGTTCGAGGAAGCGCTCGCAGCTGTCCATGGCGGCGCTGTAGGGCGCTGTGTTGAAGGGCCCGCGTAGGCGCTGCGAAGGGAAGGCGTAAGCTACGGTCAATCTGGTGCTAGCTGCAGGGCTCCTCCCCAGACAGACGTTGGGTGGGTGGGTGGGTGGATCAGAGATGTGATGGATGTGCACTTACTATCTCGTGTCTGGTCATTTCCAGCAGCTCGCGCATGCGGACGAATCCTGGGGAGACAAAAAAACGTGAATGGTTAGGTAGGGCCCCCCCCCGGATAGACAGACAAGACAGACAGCAAACAAGACTTGGTGCACCCCCGATTCGGCAAGACAGCCAATGGATGGCGCCCGCGATCGACGGGAGCTGCAGCAAGGAAAGAATTTGGTGGGGGAAAAAGCAAAGTTTATGTGCACATGTGTGTTATGTAGGGAAGGTGAAAGAAAGAGAAGAAAAAAAAGTGTTGCTTCAGCTCTCAGACAGGAGGGGGGGAAAGTGAAGTGAGGAATTGAGGTGAGGAAGGATGCGAGGAAGGCAATTCGAAGCAGGGCGGAACGAATCGAAAGGGCGGAAAGGATGGATGCGCATGCGTACCTTCCCTCAACCGCGCCTCCTGCATCTCCGAGCGCTCCAGATCCTCCTTGGTGGGCGCCGAGTCGGCGTCGTAGTAAATGTACCTGCAGTTCTCATTAGCCCTCTCCCATCCCCGCCCTCCCTCCCCGCCATCCCCGCACAAACACAAACCTCGCAACAACGCCGCGATACGAGATGCCCAGATTCAGCATCATAAACGACAGGCTCTTCCGCAGCTCATGCCGCGCCACAAACGGCCAGATGACCCAGTTGACCACGACGGCGCTCACAATGCCCACAATCAGCGCCGCCCCGCGCGTCCACGCAATGCGCGCCGACCCCGCCGCCGTGCCCGTGCCCGTGGCGTCCGCGGCCGCGTAAGCGCTCACCGAGACGACCGAGAAGGCCACGCACCCCATCAGCCCCGAGCGCGGGTGCGAGCTCGCCGTGAACCGGAAGACTGCGCAATCAGCCTCGACCCTCGCCCGCCACACACACACAAACACAAACACCGGAAGAGGGCAGCTTACTGCACGCCGCCATAAACACGGCCATAAACGCCCCCACCACCACGGGATTCCCCCCGCCCGCCCCCACCGCCACCCCACCACACACCGCGCCCACCGCCGCCGCCACGCTCCTCGCCACCAGATCCCGCGCGCTCCCGCCGACGCGCGGGTGCATCATGAACCACGCGGCCACCACGCTCCACCAGCTCTCGTTGGCCACATACCAGCCCCTACTCGCGGCCGCCCACGCCGGCACGCTCAGCAGCCCCGTCACCAGCACCACCTTCACCGCGAAGCGGCTCTCAAACTGCTGCAGCCGATGAACCACCCGCCACGCCTTGAAGCGCGTCGTCTCGTGCTCCGCCGTGGTGCCCGGGTGCGTCGTGGTCGTGGTCGTGGTCGTGGGGTCGGGGTCGGGGTCGGAGTCGGAGTCGGTGGTCTTCGAGAGGATATCCGGGCTCGGCGTAAACGGCAGCGAGTGGTACCGCGCCATGGCCTCGTCGATGCGCTGCTTACTCTTAAAGTAGTACCCCGCCGTCAGCCCCCCGCGGTCATGGCGCACCTGCGGCGACGCGCGGTAGAGCGCCTGCGCGAGCGGGTAGTCGGGGAGATAGACGCGCTTGCGGTTGCAGCCGCGCTCGAGGGCCAGCACCTTGGTGACAAGCGGGAGGATGGACTCGGCGGCCTGGCGCACGGGGTGGATGAACAGGAAGAGGCTCACGAGGTCCGGGTGCGCCGCGTAGGAGCTGGGCAGGTCCGGGTGCTCCATCAGGCGCGTGTCGGCGGCGTCGAATGCGCGCAGGGCGGCGGTGAAGGCTGTGTGCGTGGTTGTGAGGGTGTGGGTGGTGGTGGTGGTGGTGGGGTGGCGGAGGAGCTCGCGGTGGTGCAGGAGTGTCATGAGCGTGCTGTCGCAGCTTTTGAGGACGGAGGCGGAGGCGGCGAGGAGCGCTTGCGTGGGCGCTGCCATGATGCTGCGGACCAGCGTGAGGTGGGCGGCGGTCGAGGAGGCGAGCGAGTCGTTGTCGTTGTCGTTGTCGTTGTCGTTGTCGTTGTCGGCGGTGGCTGCAGCAGCTGCGCCGGCGGCGGTGGTAGGGGAAAGGTCAATGATCACCGCGTCGTCTTCCTGGTCTGGCGTCTTAGCGGGCGCGGGGGCGGGCGTGTCGAAGAGGCTGGCGTCGGGCTTGATGGCCATGATGTCGCGGATCACGGCCTGCAGCAGGTTCCGCAGCTGCAGGGCGTCGGCCGGCGCGAGCGGCGACAGGATGAGCTCGCTGCGCATGTCGCGCACGGCCTCCGAGAGGTTGACGAGCTGCAGCGACATGTGGCGGTGCGTGGCGGGCGAGTATGCGCGCTGCAGCACGAGCCCGTCCAGCGCCGAGAGCAGCGCTTTGTGCAGTGCGGTTCTAGCACGCAAAACATCACCATCATCAGCACAGGAAAGCAAAGTAGTAGATTGTAGATGTACATGGAGAGAAGATATAGAAAAACATACGCAACAGCCTTCCCGCCCGCCTCCGGCGCAACCACCACATTCACAACCGCACACAGCGCCAGCCCGACGGCCCACGGCACGCCCCACTCCCCCACCCTCCCGCGGTCCCACGCCCCGCGCGCCGCAACCGTGCGCACGTCCACCAGCACCAAGAAGAAGAACGCCAGCCCCGCGCTCATCATCGCCTGGTACACGCGCACCAGCGAGCACCGGATCCAGCTGGCGACGCCGATGAACACGGCGATGAACACGGTCAGCACGCCGCCGTACCCCGCCTCGCTCGACGCCGCGACCTCGAGCGCCAGTGCACCGACAGCGAGCCCGAGGGCGCCGCCGACGGCGCAGGACACGGTCCCCTCGATCTGTGCGCCGAGGGTACGCCCGGGGTGGTTGAAGAGTGCCGCGATGAGGATCCAGTAGCTGTAGGGCCCCAGCCAGGCCCGGGTCGTGGGCACGAGACATAAGACATACGCCGCAAAGTAGGCCAGGAAGCTCTTCCCCAGCGCCACGCCCTTGCGCGTCGTGAAGACTAGCTTCGCAGCGTCCTTTGCGTCTGCAATCTGGGACCGCACCCACTGGGCCGCTGTTGTGCGGTGGGCGGAGAGCGACGACGGGCATGGCGGGTCGTCGGCGTCCTGCTGCTGCTTGATGGGGCGGTAGAAGGAGGCGTCGAAGAAGCCGTCGCGCAGCTCCTCGACGCCGTAGGTGTTGTATTGGTCCATTTCGAGCTTCTCGAGCAGGTGCTGGAGCTGCAGGGTGGAGACGGAGGCGCGCGGGGAGTGCGTGGTGGGCGTGCGCGCTTGCGAGGAGTGCAGGCCGGAGTGCGTGGAGCGGTAGGAGCGCGGGGTGCGGTGGTAGACGGAGGTGGTGGCGCGGTAGGGGCGCTGTTCGCGCTCGAGGGTGAGGGCGTCGAGGTGGACGTGGAGGGGGGGCGTGGTGGTTGTCGGGGTGGACATGGCGAGTGAGGTGGGGTGGGATGTTGACTAGCTGTGTTAATAGGTTGTGTGGATAATGTTTTTGTAGAATTTCAGATATGTTGGCGGAGGGTTTGGTTGGAGGTTTAGTTGGAGATCTAAAGAGGTTAGAAATCTTGAGATGAAGTTGCGTTGCCTAGATCGGTGGGGGCGAGCTCGAGGTGATTATGGCAATTGAGAGGATATAGAGACGCATGCTGATGCGGTCATATGTAGTAGTAGATCCGTATCCAATATCCGCGTGAAGCCCAGAGTGCGAGCGCTCGTGAGGATTCCACTGTTGAAGTCAGTCTTGCAATGGAGTGCAACGTCCAGTCAGAAACGAAATTTCCATTTCGTGAAACCTCAGGCAGGTTGCTCTCCCATGCCATCCGTCCATCCATCCCCTTGGCGCCAAGTCTCTCAATACTCTAACTCCAGGTGTGCTGCGGAGTGCGGACCAATGGCGGCATGGCCGCATAAACACACTACAGACACAGATCAAGTGGTACAGGGAGGGAGGGTGGGTGGGGGCCCGATTTGCCAGTAACCTGGTTAAAGAGTGAGTGCTTCCAGATATTATTGACTGCTTGCTAGATCCAGCACACACGGACAGCGCTTTTGTTTGTTTGTTTATTAAGAATATGTACTGTACATACTCAGGCAGTTGTACGCTCTCTAACAATCTGTTTCTGTTTAGGGTAACATGTATGTATGTATGGAAAACGAACATGCCACGGACGCCTTGAGCTCGCGTTTTGACCCTTCTGAAATCTCCGAGTGATAAGAAAACGATAGAAAAGAAAGCCTGAGGCGTTATTACCCCGCCCCCTCATTGCATAAAAATAAAATTGAGTATGGCTATTTCCGACCTGATTTCCTATTTTGACGCGTTGGTTTCATCTTCTCTTTAGCTCTAGACATGAGCCCGGGCCTACGTTGCGGGGGAGCATGATGGATTCCTTATGCCTTTTTCCCCAGAGACGGTCATTCCTCATGGAAAAAAACCTAATTTCACTCGAGGAATTCCTTTCTATTTCTCCTAGCTGGAATGATTCCCACGATCCGGACTCCTCCCGATTTGTGCCAGCAGCCCAATTGCAAATGTTCCTCTCGATGGATTGGCCGGTCTAGAGTAATCTAGGGTTCGGGAGCTAGACCGGATTCCACCAAGCTTACTGTTAGGTAGGAAGTGTAGAGTGCTGAGCAATTTTATCTTTCCTTGAGGGCATGTATGCAGCGTTACCTGCCTGTTATGGAGCACGTAGGTGTGCTGTGACGTTGCCCATCGAGAAATATGAGGTCAGTCAGTCCAACAAGAATGGGTTTTGGGGAATCGATGGGAGAACAGCAGAGAAACAAAAAAAAAAAAAAAAAAGAGTCAGAGCGTTTGCGTGGGACAGGAAACAAAAAAAAAAAGAGGTGTTCCGGTACCGTGGGCGGAGATGTGCATTATATTAAGCTTCCCATGAGCTGTTGATGGAAACCGTTAATCCCCAATCGTATTAATACCTGGAGCTCTAAACACCCTCCCCCCAATGGCCCAATCAGTAATAGGTGGTTGGGAAGCTCGAACAACGAGTAATTGACCTGTGATCCCACCGGCCACTGTTTGTTTGGTTATATAGAACCAATGGATGGCCGGGGCATTTAAAAGACCGTCTCGACATTCGTTCACAGCTTATGAACAAATGCTGTTTCGATTCCGTGGTTTTTTCTGAGCATACATACATACACGTCCTGCTGCGGCTGAGCTTTCCAGGAAGGGTTCGATAGAGTCATGTCGATTGATGAGTCCTTCCAGTCAGTAGCATCTCGGAGGCTAGGTACCTCCAAGCTGCAACTGCACTGCAGGTAGAAAGGAAACCTCAAGAGAGGGGTGAAGGTGAGGGGAAATTCTGAATGTCCAACCTCCCTCCCCATCATGTATCAGGTTAGTTTGATACCTCTCAACCTTGAATGCGATCATCTATGTACTTTTTTTTTTTCTTTTTGCCTATTCACACTTGACAGAACCATCCAACCCTCGTTATGCCTGGGGGTTGTACTCTAGAGTGGAGGGTCAATGCTTGCTCGTTGTTTATTTGCGGGGACCCAAATCGGGAATCGGACGAGATGGGGGGGGGGGGGGGGGGACGCCAGCCAGAACGAGAGATGGGCACTGATGGCGAAACTTTCGCGACAGCACATTACCGATTGGATGGTAAGTGACGTCTTCTGCCGGGAGACATGTTTCTGTCTTTTGTTTTTGCCCCCAGAATCTACAGTCTACTGGGTGGGCTATCTGGAGGAGGGAGAGGGCGGCTGAGCCGGCCGGACATCAAGGCTGCCATAATAATATTTACCACCGGTGACCGTTCTTCTTCGCGGTCGTGTGTTGCTGTGGAAACCAACCCCACGCGCTTATCCTGTTTACAGGAAGAGCGGTGTCAGGTGTACGTGACATGAACGTGTTTAAGGACGTTATTTGAGCCATTGAGGGAGTGATGATTACTGTAGAGAACCGATAGTTTCTCGGGGGTTCAATTGTGCGGGTGTTTGAGAAGGCAAATAAATTTATTTCCGCTGCTACTGTTCCGCTCAATGTCTAGCTACTCAGGCGGAGGGGCTTGCGAGCTGCGGGCGGTCGGGGTGTTCCTTTAGTCCTTACTGTTTCAACAAAAAGGTTATCCCTTGGCAAGTTGGCACGCAAAAAAAACCAAAACCAGCATGCCTTAGGTGCTAAACCTCTTCCTACAGCCGACTCTCCCATCCCATCCCTCCTCTCCACCCCCCCGTTCTCACAACAACACACAAACACAACACATACACACCCTTCTTCTACCCATCCTCTTCCTCCTTCCTTTCCCTTCTTCTCTCCGACACCCAACCTTCTTCCATCTCTCCCCATCCATTCTTCACGCCTCTCCTTTCGTGATTGCTTTAGCACGTTTAATCACGTCTCGTTCCCTTTTGCTTAGCACGTTTCTCGTGTTTTCGTCCTGGGGTTTTTCTCATCCCGAGTCCACACAGTCTGCGTTATAACTCGAGGCTTGTCAAGACACGCCCTTCCAGCAACAATCATTCGACAGGTCGGTTAGTATTTCCCCCTGCTGCTGGCAGTCCAGTCTGCTTGTCCAATCGGTTGTCTGCACGTTTTTTTTACGGCGTCCCCAAACCTCTTGTCATCGATAACGCATCTGATGAATATTCACTGACGTATTTGGCATTAGGTACCCGCTAAATACCGTGCATTCGGAACTAAGCAGAAACATCGCCAAGTCGAAACTTTTTTTAACGATACCCCTTTTCATCGCCACCTTTTAAACCCGGTTCATATCGGGTTTTTTTTTATTCAACACCACCACCACCAACCAAACATAATATGGTGAGTAAACTTTATTCCCCCACAATTTTTTTCAATCCCATGAACGCGAGAAAACGCGAATTTTTTTTACTTTGCAATTTTTTATTTTTTTTTACTTTACCGTTTTTTTTTCAGCCGCGTTGCTAACTTTAATACTTGTTCTTTAGCGTCGAGCCGCCCGCGTTCGCTCAGCGAGCAACATCGAGGCCAATGATGAGAACAAGGCTACTACAACAACCCGTCTAACCCGGGCTAAGGCCGCCGCCCTTTCTACAGATGCTGCCTCCACCAAGTTGACTACCTCGAAGTTGTCCACAACCACCACAACTGCCGCCCAAAACAACCGAAAGCGTGCCGCCTTGGGAGATGTCAGTAACGTCGTGAAGGCTGATGGTGGAGCAGTTGAGGAGAGCAAGAAGGTTGGAGGAAAGAAAATTTCTGGCAAGATTGCCCTGACAACTAAGGCTGCGGCTACCAATGGGGTCACCAAAACTACACGTACCGCCAAAGCTGCACCAATCAAGAATACTGGGAAGGAGGAAGAGGTTAAGAGAACAAACAATGGATCTGGGGTTATGGCGAAGAGCAGGAAGAGGACCACCACCGCTGCTGCCGCTGCTGCTAAGGCCAAGAAGGAAGTCGTTGTTGAGGAAAAAGACGCGTCTTCGGTTACAACCACCACCACCGCTGCAGCTGCCACCACCGTCAAGGCCGTTGCCGCTGTTGAGCTTAAAGTTAAGGTTGATGCCAAGGAGGCCGAGCCAGTTGTTCATGCCTCTAAGAAGATCCGCACCAAGGAGCCTGCTCCTCGTCCTCCTCACAATGATCTCGACGATGAGGATGCTGATGATCCATTGATGGTTTCTGAGTATGTTAGTGAAATTTTTGACTATCTTCGTGAAATTGAGCCAGCCACTCAGCCAAACCCTGATTACATGGACCATCAAGATGAGCTTAAGTGGAAAATGCGTGGAATTCTTATTGATTGGCTCATTGAGGTTCATACTCGCTTCCGCCTTTTGCCTGAAACCTTGTTTCTTGCTGTCAACATTGTCGATCGTTTCTTGAGCAGCAAGGTTGTTAAGTTGGACAAGCTCCAGTTGGTTGGTGTCACCGCTATGTTCATTGCCGCTAAGTACGAGGAGGTTTTCTCCCCTCACGTTCAGTACTTCCGTCACGTTGCCGATGACGGATTCACTGAAGAGGAGATCTTGCGCGCTGAACGTTTTGTTCTTTCAACTCTTGATTACAACCTCTCTTATCCTAATCCTATGAATTTCCTGAGACGTATCTCCAAGGCAGACCAGTACGACTTCCAGACCAGGACTGTCGCCAAGTACCTTATGGAGATTAGCTTGTTGGACCATAGGTTCATGGAATTCTTGCCAAGTCACGTCGCAGCTGCTGCTATGTACTTGTCCAGGATGATGCTTGAGCGTGGACCTTGGGTATGTCTTCTTACTCTTACGCTCTTATTATTATAATCAATGCTAACATATGTTACCAATTAGGATGCCGATTTGATTCACTACTCTGATTACACTGAGGATCAGATCATGCCTGTCTTCCACCTTATGATTGATTATCTTGCTCGCCCCGTCAAGCATGAGGCGTTCTTCAAGAAGTATGCCAGTAAGAAATTCATGAAGGGTAAGTTACATCCATCACACTTCTTGATGTTCTCAAACTAACTTCTCTCTCCAGCTTCCATGCATGCTCGCCAGTGGGCCAAGAAGAATGCGAAGGCTCACGGTATTGATGTCTCTGCTCCGGAGCCTGTTGAGTCTGAGGAAGAGTCCCGGTGATCAATCAACATCTCCATTTTTTACAATCCCATTCCTACCATGCATCATAAATTCAATTCACTCTTTTACATATTTTAATCGGCTGGCGACGACCGACCTTCATTTTTTTTTTCCAGAACGGGCCTTGATATACCCCTTGCCAGAGGCGAACCTTGGAAATCATATACGTCGCATGGAAATGGGTGGGGGAGTAATAACGAATGATACGAGAAAAGGAAGCCGTTTATTTTGATTTGATGGTTAAGGATGGGCTGATGGCGGAATTGTTCAATACGTCATATTATCGTCGTGGGAAAAAAACTTACGGTTAAGGTGTTAAGTTAGCAGATGGGAAACAAATGTACCGTTGATAGGCTTTTTCTTCGGTGTTTCTGTTGCTCTGTTTGTGTACGTGTTGTCTCCTTTGTATTTCTTAGGTGTTGTATCATTCTGTGGTTTTTTTTTTACACTTTTTCTATTTTTTTCTTTCTTTCTTTCGATTCGGTGTGATCGTTCGCGCCAGGGTTTATTCAAGGTTGTTTTGGTCGTTTTTGTCTTTTTATTCCTTGTCCCTATTCAATTTCTCTGGTAGGCGCGTTGAACGAGTTGTATTTGTTTGGGAGGGTAAAAAGGGTATGATAGTCTCTGATTGTCGATTGGGCAATTGCGTCGAGCAAGACTGGTTTCGGGTGAGGCGCGGTTTTAAGTCTCACTGGTACTAATAGTCTGTTAGATTCTGGGTTTGGGGCTACTTTCCCGGGCAGTTTTTCATAGGCCTCATCTGCTTTTTTCTTTTTGTTTCATATCTATCTCCTCCACATTATTTATCAGGGCCACCGGTTCTAATACCTGATCGTGTGCGCCCATGTGTGATATATTACAAACTCCTCTGGCCGCCAAATTTGGCCGAAGTTTGCCCCTCCTCCTCCAACTGCATCATCGTCCGTTTTTATTTGCCTTTGATATTTTCATGTCGTCTGATGTTTGTGTACCACGAGCCGTATACCAAAAACCCAACCACGTTAATGATTCCATCCATCTTGTACGTACAACTGATGAGATAGCCCACTATACACTATACAGGAACCCCCCCCCCCATTTTACTAAGTAATATCTACGTTCATGGTTTTCGAGAATCCTGTCTATCGAGCTTCTTCCACTTCTCGCATGAGTAGAACTAACTGCAGATTGCTACATATGCACTCCCTCCCCCTTGACTTGCCTGAGCCCAGACTGGCAAGGAAGCGCAGGGAACAACCAATAATGCAGGCAACACGGAAGGGAGAGCGAGGCCGTACGCTGGGAGGCTGAATCCCCAAATAGGCACCCACATCTCACTGCACTCTGCAGAGATGTGATGTGGCGGCCGGCCGGTCGAGGTGGTTGGAAGTGAAAGCCAAGGGGGGGGGTTCATACATCTAGTTTGTCCCCAGCCCACGGCAACACTGCGCGCAAAGGTTGGGGCGGCGGGTGGCCTCTTGTACAGTCGCTCACCTAGTGACGGCGGATCCTGTCTGATGGTTGTGTTTGCAGTAATTTCCCCTTGGCGTCCCAAAGTTAACTCTGTTATTGGCCTCAAATCCCTGACCGCCATCAGACAGGATCCGCCTTCACCCCGTGAGTGACTGTAGGGCTCAAACACGCGCACGGACCCCGGTGCTTTTTTTTGGGGGTGCATGTTGGTGGCCGAGTGATATGCTGTGATTGCGCGGTAGGTATGACGTAGGGGATGGCGGGGTAGTGGAAGGCGAGGGAAAGAAAGGATGGTGGGGGAGAGGGGTGTCTCAGTTGGGACCGCTTTGTGGGGCGCTAGGGCGGATGCGGTGGGTGGTGGCCTGAGCTTTGGGGTGGGTTTGGGTTTGGGTTTGGGTTTGGGTTTGGGGTTAGTCTTGTTGGGTTTGGTATGTTAGGGTTGTTAGATTAGGCTGGCTTGCGTGGTAGGATTATGTTAAGGCGGGCTGGTGTTGCTTGCTTTGGGATTTGGGGTTGGGTTGTGAACTTTGTCATCAGAACAGCGTTTGTGGCCCTTGAATGATTAGTCCGTTCAATTCAGCGCATTTTAGACTACACAGGGACAGCTGGAGCTCTGAGAATAACTGGAGCACTTGGCTCAAGCTACATAGAGCTCAGTGGCAATCAATACGAGGGGTAAACGTGATCAATTTACAACCTAACAGCCAGCCAACACGGTAGAAAGCTAGCTGGTGAGAGGAAAAATAATTTCAAAAACCGTCTGCACATCCAGTCTTGGAAGCTTCAAGAGCTTATCGTCGTGTCAGAAAAAGCTTGGGCCAATTGACAAAGCCGTCAAACCCAAATCCTCGGGACGAACCCCTCCTTGGCTGGCAGACAGGTAACGCACAGACAGGATTGGCAGCCTGGGCGGACGGCTTGAGGGTCCGGGTCTGATGTCCTTCGGTTGGCATTGGTGTTGGGCGCGGCATAAGTACCCCACTACCCCACGTTGCCCGGGGAAAACTTTCCCGGTCAGGTTTTAATTGTGGAGGTAGCTTTGTTGGTCGTGGGGAAGAGGGAAGGAGGCCTTTTGTGCCCGATCATGGCGAGGGTGGTTGAAGCTGAATTGACTGCCGCAGTGCCTGCTGGCGAGAGAAGGGAGATGGTGAATTTGACTGCAGTAGTGATACTGGCGGTAGAGAGAGAGGTTGTAAATAGGTCGTTTGGTGCGCTTGCTGTGAGCAGTCGATCGGGCGGGTCGTCGAAAGAGGATCAACCAGTGAGGAGGGCCTTATTCTTGGTATGTAAGCCTAGGCTGAGCTCAATTTTCACGGTCCTGCGGAGAAAATAGGGCAACGACAGTTTGTGACCTTCTGAATTGCCCGAATATGTGCAGCGCTGGCAGATTGTTCTGTCGTGGGCACTGGGCAGGGGGGTAAGTAATAATACGTGTAGTTATGAAATGAGTGCAAACGCCAGAGTTGGGGTTGAGCCATGGCCATCCCGCGTTTGTTATCACTCAACTTGTGGCTGAGTCTCCCAATTGCAAGCTGAGGGTTAGAGATGTTTTGCTGCTTGTTTTGTTAGATTTGATAATAGGCATTAATATTTACCTCGCCCATTACCATAAGACCACAACTATCATCTCTTATTTTGCTAGTACTCTCATTCCCTACCCAGAGAGTTCACCACCTACAGAGCGCAGCGCCCAATTCTCACACAAATATATCTTTGCTGCAGCTCTAGATGCCACTTTTGAGGTGGGAAAGGGCCTCACACTCGATAGGCGGTGAACTCGCTTGCTGAAGAACGAGAGTAACTCGGAGAGAACCCCATGCTACTTCGAAAGCTCCTCCCCGTAAACAGTAAGATTAGTACCAACAGTCTACCCGTATAGCCAAGCACCATGGTACAAATCTTTCTATGTATCCCGGTCATTGCACTGGCCGTTTCTTGTAACTGAATCCGAGACCATATAATTATAAGGACTTGCAATTGTCGATATGGGTGATTTTTTTAGTTACCTATATATACACCCACCAGCAATTGAACTCTCAAAAGCTTCTACAAATATACCTTCCCATTACCTCCATTTTCAAGCCTACCTACTTCTTCTTCTACCCCAGTGTTAGCTATCTCTCCCAAATAACCCGCAACCAACCCAAACTGCAACCCAAACCTAAACCGCAACTCTAACCGCAACAACCCCAACCCCAACCCGTCCCAAATAACAAAAGTACTTACCGAAGCCGCAAGTACACAATCCTTCAGCGCCATAAACGCCTTTGCACACTTATCCCTATGCACATCATTATAGTCCTCGATCACACACTTCCCGTACGCCGCCGCCTTTTTGTCCCGCCACCGCACCGTCAGTCACAGAGCATTGTAGTTGTGTATAAGGTAGTATGTATACCTCGGTGGTGCATTTTCCGACTGCCGTGGCGAGCTTCTGAATTGGTCGTGTTCGGGGCTGCGACATTTGTGTTGTGTGTTATATTGTGGCAGAAGAGGTCTTGAGAAAGGTGTTTTAGATGACGTTGGGTAGGAGCTGCTAGGGTTGGGTTGGGTTGGATGGGTGCGTGATTAGTAAGCATGACTTCATGGGGTGTCACTCGGTGGAATATGGGGCGGGAATGGGCAAGTTTGGTGTGGTGGAGCTTTGGGGGAAAGGATGTCGGGAGTAGGGTTGGGAAGAGGTTGTGAGATTACGGTAATAATGTGGTTGAGTTTATATGGTGGGTCTTGGAGCATGGGATATCACTCGATGGTGTAGTACTCCTGGTTGAGCCTATGTCTTGTGCTTACTATTGAGGCCTCTACAGATTTCTTACTTTCATTGTATTGTTGATAATAAGATGTGTTGCGGCGCGGTAACAAGATATGCATGTATGGCACCTGTCGCCAGACTACCGCTGCACCCCGAGCCCACGAGGGTCAAAACCCTGACCTTTCCAAACACCCATCAGCCAGCTGTGTGCGCTCATGCAAAGCAAGACCTTAAGAGTCTGTTAGGCGTATCCCATCCATCGCGGTTGGAAGGCAAACTGTCTTGCGGTAATTGTTTATCAAATAGCATTTGCGAGCGCAACTCTATCAATGACACACAGAAGCTACAAGCGATACACCTGGCCGGGTATAAGAGACAAAATACAAACACTCTCATCCGACTTATTAAATTACTCATGGAGTAAGAACACTAGTTCTTATTCCTTCCGCTTCTTCTTCTGTTGTCGACAGCTGCGGCAGGCTCGGTGTCCTTGGCGACGGCTACAATCACCTTCTTGGCGACAGCTTTGGCGTCTTTCTTGACAACTGTTGCAGTTTCCTTCTTGACGGTTGTTGTAGTCTTCTTCTTGACAACCATTGAAGTTTCCTTTTTGACGACAGCTGCAGTGTCCTTGTCAGCAGCCGCGGTGTCTTTCTTGACAGCAAGTTCTGTGTCCTTATTGGCAGCAACTTCCGTGTCCTTCTTGACAGCAGCTTCAGCTTTTATGTCTTTCTTGACAGCAACCTCTCCATCCTTCTCACTCGTAGCTTCAGGGGTAGTTTCTTGCGTTGTGGGGTCCGCTGAATTTTCCGAGTCGTCTTCGTCCGCCTCCTCAAGCTCATCTTGCTCCCTATCCTCAGGTCTACCAGCTACACACCAGTCAACATACTGACAAATTCAACTTAGCAGTTCTATCCCCTGAACCGTCACACCGAATTTAAATATCAATTGCTAGCCCTACATGTGGAAGGTATGATAGTTTGAATACTACGAATGAATATTTTGGCATGACTCTCTCAGCGTCTGATAAGTATTAACAGCACTGAGAGAGAATGGCCGTTGACAGTGTTCAACAGAGCGCAACCTCTACATATGACTAGCAGTTGCCATTTCGATTGGTCGTGATAGTTTAAGGGATGATATAAAAACTCACCTTTATAGTCGACAGGCTCCTGGCCGTCAATTCTCATGAAGGCAAACCTCCAGACCTTGTAACCGCTCATTCCAACATCGCACCATGCCTTGACAACTTTATATAAGCCGTCGTACCTATAGCCTTCCGGTGGCCCCAAGGTAGCCTTGTACCCTCTGATGACCCTAACAGGAAGACCGCTCTCGCAAGAATTGCTCAATGCCAAATTACCACCAACAAGCTGCTGATCAGAGCTCTGTGGGGCCGTACGCAAGTTCTTAGGGTTCTTTGCAGTGCCAGATAGGTCACGACCACCAGAGCCAGTAAAGGTAAAGCGGAAGCCTTCATCAACATCATCTTCGTAACCCCCAGAGAGGGCGATAGAGTATGCTGACCCATTTCCAGAACCACTAATCCCGGAGACTGGGGGCTGGGAGGATATCAGTAGAGAACCACAGAGAGTGGGTAGGGATCTTACAGCATGGACACCATCAGCACTACATTGCATACGGGTTTCCCACCAGTGACCGACCTCGATTCCAGGGATTTGGCCATGCTGCTTTGGGTCAGGACGGAAGCGTTTTGGGTTGAGTCTGTGGGCGTTGCGCTCATTAACGTATGTGGGGATTAGAGCATCCGCGTCGGTGCTGGTAGAGTCCATTTTTTCAGTCTTTTTGGTCCTGGCACGCTTGCTACGACGGGTCTTAGCGCCTCCATCCTCGCTGTCGCTTTCTGGAAGTTCGACGTAGCCGTAATCTGGGGACTTTTTGTCCTCAGAAATACGTGCTGACTTGCGAGAGGGCTCGACAACGACAGAGGGCTTCTTGCGCTTTTTAACAGGAGCGGGAGCCTGAAAAAGTGGCTTTTCAATGCCCAAAGATGCCAGCAATGCTCGATTGGCTGCTTTATTACGCTCACTGATGATTGATAATGTAATGTTAGTTCAGACGTGGAAAATATTGGTGAGGGGAGGTTTGTTTACATGGCGAGCTCGTAATCGGAAACCATCCTTCGTCTGCACCCGCGGAATTTCACAACCTCCTAATGTGATTGCAAGAAAGCGATAAATAGCGCTCTAATTAAAGCAGGAAGTCGACGGTGCCCAATTGAAAGAAGTCGGGTTACAAAGGGGATAACGGTGATACGTTCAAAAGCCTAGAGGCCGGAGACGGGGACGGGGATGGGGACGGGGTGCGTATTTATTCCAACCCCCCTTACCTTCCAGCTCTCTACCGCGTAACGCAACCACGTATCCGTGCGTGCTTGCCAACAAACATGACATGAGCATGAGGTTGGACTAAGCTTTTTTTCTCTGGGCAGGGGGGTGCGGGCATAAGCGAGGTGTCCCTTGTCCCAGTTTAGGGCGAAAGATTACTCTAGAGAGCACTCGAGGGCAATTAATTCACATCCAGAGGGCCGGGTCGGCATTCCTCGGAGGTCATATGTGCTATTCGCTGGCTAGGTAAGGGTAGATTGAGTGGCGAAGTGAGGTTGAATACCTGCAATCCATTCGGGCACCAATTACCGCTTACTTAGAGCATTATGAAGGCGTCAGATAGACTATGAACTGACGTCCCAGACCTGTGTGGGATATATGTAATAGATGCCGACTATCAAGAGGTATATCTCGAAGGGAGCGGAGCTCTAAATTGTGTAGGAATATGGCAAGTTTGAATACAGGAGGAATTGTTTATCATGGCTGTTTAACGCGAAAGCGAAGCGACACATGCCGTCTTCTCGATTATGTGCTCAGCACAACGTGTGGAACCATTCCAATGAAAGGCGAGTGATCATCCATGCTCAAAACTAATTCATCCCATCTCCAGGTAAAATATTACTATTTGCACCAACCGCAGTAGAAATAATAATATATGAACCACACATGCAAGAACCACTCTAAAAGATTTATTCCCACCCTTTCTCCCAAACAGGTAGTCTACGAATCACTACAACCGATAAATAAAAAGAAAACCCAGGAATACCGCTAAACAATGTACTAAAGTCTAAAATGCATACAGAAAAGAGAAGGGAAAAGGGCCAACCAATGGTAGGAATGACCCATCATCGAGCCAGAGACGACGGAGACGGTAGAGAACACGGAATCACGAAATCGTATGATGCAATAGCCAGGCCATGTATTCATGCGGTCATTACCGCTTTCTCCTTCATTGGCTTGAACTTGGACTATGAGGCACATCTAGTTAGTATCATGGCACGTTTCACACAAGTCTTGGGAATCATACCGAGACCTCCTTCTTGACCGCACTGTAGACCTCCTCCACTCCCTGGGTGCAGTCCACCCTCACAACCTTGCCCTCCTTCTCATACATATCCACCACCGGCATGCTAGTGTTCACAAATGTTCTGAAACGCTTCTTGATGCTCTCAATGTTATCGTCCTCCCGTCCACTCGTCTCACCACGCTTCAGCAACCTCTTCAACATGACCTCCTCAGGGCAGTCGAAGAAGAGGGTAAATACGCTTGGGCACACTTCAGTCTCGAATTTAATGGCCTGGTCCATCTCTCTCGGGAAACCATCAATCAGAAACCTGGTCTGTCCATTTGCAATAGACTCCTTCATGGCATTCTCAAGCAGAGCAACAGTGACCTCCATGGGCACAATACGACCTTCACGGATGTATGTCTTGATGAGTTCGCCAAACTCGCTGCCAGCGCGGTTCTGTTCGGCGCGAAGAAGATCGCCGGCAGAGAGGTGCACGAAACCGTAGTCACGGACTAGGTTCTGGCATTGTGTACCCTTTCCGGCACCAGGGCCACCAAGGACAAAGATTACGGAGACATCCTTAGGGGAGAAAGTGGGCGTAGTCTTAGGCTTCTTAGGGCTGCGGGGAAGAGTCTTCTCGGTGGTGGGCATTGTTTCTGTTGACGGGAATGTCAGCTTTGGCCTACTCATCCAGTGCTTTTCATCCCAAAGCACCCCAAGCACCCCCGAGGACTACTAAGAAAGAAAAAAAGCATACCCTTTCGGCTGTTTACCAACAAATAAAACCCACCACTTCCGGCTGTAAAGATCAATACCAAGGGCACAACCGGGAACGGATTCTTGCTGCCTCCGGTCTCGCCGAGGTTCTTAGGGCCTGCGGCGTAGAGTCTGCACTGTCCTTGGCTGCTACCGAACTTGCTGTGCGTGAGCCCCTGGCGAAATGAGCCTGGGCTGATGCGCGAGGTCGGGAGTGTTGGTGAGCGGGGTGCGGCGGCCGAGGGGATTGTGTGGAGTCGAGAAACTCGGAGGGCAGGTAAGCTGTTGAGCTTGAAGGTGCGGGAAAGACCTGTGACGGAAGAGCGGATTGCTGACATCTTTATAACAATTGTTTGTGGGTGTGCTGGCTTATTTGTAAAGAAATCTGTCTAATTGGTGGAGGGTGAGTGAGTGAATTCGAACTGAAAAACAAGCTTGAGTAAGGAGCGTGTGTAGGTAGGTTTACGTGGGTGTGTGGTCTGATCGAAGGAGAGAATAGAAGATCGAGAGAAGGATCGGAGAAGGTCCTTGGTTCTTGTACTACGAGTCTGCTGTCGGCGGAGGTGTGTGTTGTTCGGAAACAGGTTTTCAGGGGGAGATACAGTGCAGTCGGGGGCGTAGCAACAGGGGTGAAACGTGGGGCGCCAATGTATGAGGGGGGAAAGGAAATGAAGTGTAATAAAACCGACGATGCAAACGGTCAACCGGATGCCTTCTTCTTTGTCTACTGGACACCTTTATTGTGATGTCCACGACGGTTTAAGTAGCCAAAAAAAAACCCCCCTCTTCTTTTAGAGCCTCAGATGACTTTAAACGAAAGGGGTCATGAGATGGGATTTCCATTCGAGCTGCACTCGCGAATCAACGATCTTCAACGACAACGTGACGCTGGATTTGGACCCTGCGTACCCTGCAGAGTCTTTGAGTAGAGTAGAGTGCTCACGACCCTCGGCCTTGCACCTCCGGATCGAATCAAACGCGTACTCTACCCTACTCCAGAGTCGATTCGAGAGTAGGTACCTACATGTACATAGAGTAGGCAATTAAATCCTGTCCTTCTACTCTTGATTAGGCATCTCCCCGAACCTCTATTCTACTCCACAGCAGCTGCCCGTGGAATGTTTGCTAACTCACTCTAGACCTATTATTAGTAACAGATTGATCAACATTGTGGGGTACAGTATCAGTGGCAGTGTGTTGCACAAGTCTCACCTCACGTGAGACATACATCCAGAGCTCCTCTACAAGCGCTATCAAGAGAAAAAAAGAAAATCTACACACAAGAGCGGCTACTCTGAGTCTCGCTTACGGACTTCACCTAGCAGTGATAGACTATGATCTGCGCTTCTAGGCGCACACAGAGAGAGGCTGACGAGTGTGTAGTGCCCGATGGTAGCCGGGGGGGAGGGCTGAAAACCCACAGTGGACGTATCAAACTGATTAGGTATGATGCACTCTAGTTCAAGATAGTACTCTACGTTACGGCTGAATCAAAGACAAGTTGATAGAGAATAATATCAGGAACCCAGCTTTGGGTCAACATGGAAGTTTGATCTCTTTGACTCAACCAACAAACCGATATGCCAAACCTATTTGATCGCAGGTGCATCTTGACAAGAAAAGCGAGGAGAATTTGCCCTGGTAGCGCGAGCTAGAGCCGCGTCTATCAGTCAGTACCACCATCATAATACATTTACGTTAATGGAGGAGGCGGTGTCAGCTACATATGTACATCTTGAAACCCACAAAATTAAAAATTCCTGTGTCAATACCGGCCTCTAATGCGAATATCCTCAACGGCCAGCCTCTCTGCCCAAATATCTTACCCGTATACTTTGATAGAGTCCTTCCGGTCTTCCGTCGGGAATTAATAGTCTCAAAGATTCCCAATCGAAGCAGAGGTAGCTATATATTTCAAGTGAAATAAAACATCAAGAAATGGTCCGTGGTAGCCACCAGCAGGTATATGTGTGTATGTACAGCGATGGGTAATAAGTGATGGAACGCCCTGAGATACAGTTATACCTGCAAACACCGTATGTTGGTGGCGTTTTACCCAAAACTGGTATCACTGTGTCTTAGCCCGTTCAATCACTTATTACCTACCGCTGTACTTGGAGCGTGGTAGTCTGTCCTTAGGGAACTACCGTAAACGTTAATTGTCTTGATGGGACGGACCCAAAGAACTGATTGTCATCCAAACTTTTGTATTCAGCAAACAACAAAACCGATAGTAATATGCAACGGCGGGACCGCGACGCTAGCAACATTGTGACAGAACAGTTGAGTAACTACATGTAGTTCAGATCCCGTCATAGCTTGTCACTCGACACAATATTTCCTTCTATTTTTCGATTTCTTTCCCCACACTCACCGGGCCAAGTTTAAGTCTAATTGAAGCGTAAGGACAGTTACTACAAGTGTAAGGAAATGCTTCTACTAGCTCTATTACCCAAGGGTATTCGTGATAGGCATTAACCTAAAGCAGTGAAATTAACTTTTGGGATCAGACGGCCAACGTTGCAAACCCAACTATTTTTCTATACATAATAGTAAAATCTAAAGTGCCAGGCGAAGCTACGTCGCCTGATCAAACCCTAGCTCGAGCCGAACAGTGAGCTACTCGTGGGGGGATGAGTACGGGACTAGTGCGAACCTGGCCTTAAATGCATGAAAGTGTACATGTACCGGGTGTTGAGGGTAAGTGATCAGAATCTGATAAGTGAATGTTGCGGTGAATACGTGTATTTGTCATCAGATTCTGATCACTTTTCGCTACACCCTAGTACATACATTAACGCCCGATCTGGTTTTTTTATAAGCCTTATTTCGAGCTCTAAGATGTAGAAAAGCCATATATTTAAAAAAATAAAATATAAGCGTCTTTTGGGCAAAAGCATGATATTTGCTTAATATTACCACCAAATAAGGCTCTTTTAAGACCTTTACTAGTATTAGGATGACCAAATAAATAAGCATTATGGAAATTCGTCAGGTTTAGCTGGGTTAGGGTTGGGCACTTAGCAAATATTAAAACGTGTTCTTCCATCTGTTCTTTAATACGTACCCTCGGCCCCTCTACCCCTCTATCACCTCCGTCCCCTCTATCACCTCCGTCCCCTCTATCACCTCCGTCCCCTCTATCACCTCCGTCCCCTCTACTCTCCTAGCACCCCCCACCCCCCCAAATCTCCTAATCATCAAAAACATAGGCTAATCAGCGAATCTAGCAGCAGCAGCACCGAACCAAGCACTGAATCCAGCACCAAATCGAGCACTAAATAGAGCATCAAATAGAGCACCAAATCGAGCACCAAATCGAGCACCAAATCGAGCACCCAATTGAGCACCCGGTTAGGCAAATTAGGTCGATAGGCAGGTAGGCGGGTAGGCAGGTAGGGAGGTGTGTAGGCGAGGAGTCTGAGATAAATAGATTGTCTTAAATCAATGTACATATTAAATTCAGTATTAATAAAAACTTCATTTCCGATATTCACTATGGCGAATAAGTGTAAAAGTATACCTATCAGGCTATCACGCTGATCTCACGAATAAACATTATTCAGCCTTATCTTTCAAAAATACCTTAAATAAGACTGATCAAGCTCGATAAGCCTGAAAAAAATTAAGGCTTAGCAAAACCATAGTCTAATAAGGACTTTAAAAAGCAATAAGAGAAAATTGTCAAAAAAGGCAAATATCATGCTTATTTAAGCCTAAAATAAGACTTAAAAAAAACCCAGTTCGGGCGTTAAAGTATCTTGCCTGTTCTTTTCATCCTTCCACCGATCCCAAGGAGAAGAGTCAGCCTACTCTCTCTGGCTATCTCTAAGCTTTCTAACCAACATAGTTCCCGAAATCCTTCAAAAGCCTCTGCAGACAGCAACGTAAGATGCACTAATAATTAAAGGCATAAATAAACACTGAGGTGCATGAGAAAATATATTTGCAGTCTGTATATACATAGATGTATCAATGTCCTCCGAGACTCAATATTTCTAATTCATCCCATATTACACTAAGGCCGAGAGAATGAGGATCTTTAAGATGCCACCGGGTAGTTGGCGAGGATTGTTGCTTTTCCTGGATGAAGGGAGTGTGCAGTTTCCGTGAGAAGCTACCCGTGGGGAAAGTGAGCTCTATCCACTCGAGCTTCTCCATTTTCTTTATTGGGTTAGATTTTAGGCCGATAACTATAAGCATACCGACAACCCAGTCGGATCCTGTGCGCATGGAAGAATCGGCCAATGTATGTTTGTTTTCCTTGAGATTCTGAACTATAATATCCAATGCCCTACTTTTGCAACCGCTTCTTGCAGGGACACCAGTGTATTTCGCGAGAAGTAAATGGATGGCTGTAGCTCCTCCTTCCTCGAACGGCGTTCCATATTCAAAATGTAGCATCTGGCTTCCCCCTCCAATGGAGTCAAGGAGTAATGGAATATCGAGATCTGCCCCATAAAACGATTCAAGTCTTTCCACGTACTTGCTTTCTAGCGCTTCGTATAGTATTAGCTCTGTTATGCTTGGGTTCTTCCATAGTATCTTGGCTCCTGCTTTGAAAAGGGAGGTGGCCATTTTTCCATTTTCATAGAGCATTGATAAAATCAGTACCCCCCACCCTCCCGTATTACCAGGTCGTTCTGCTTCGAAAACAGCACTGGCTTCGAGAAGCAACCCAAGTTTTTCTTCGGAGCCAAATGATACCGCAACGTTTAGAAAGATCGTAGCTATGTCTGCAACCTTCAAACAGGTTCTGGCTCCCGCTTTGAGGAGCAAATCGACTACTTCGAAGTCACAATCTCTTATTGCGTTAATTAATACCCCAAACCATCCACCGGCGAAGTCCTGTGGTGGGGGAACAACGCCTGATTTAAGAAGCAATCTGATCGTTTCTACGTTCCCATGTGCTACTGCTTCTTCCAGTATCGTTCTCGTTGTATATATATTTGAGCATGTCCCGGAAGTGTCGGCACCCGCTTTGAGCAGCAGGTCGACTATCTTCGCAATCCCATGCTGAACCGCGAGGTGTAGTGCCGTCGCCCCAAGTTTAGAGCGCGCCGAGACTTCAACACCTGCTCTGAGAAGTAAATCGGCTATTGCTATATTCTTTCTTTGTACCGCTAGGTGTAGTACCGTCAACCCGGACTTGGAACGTGCTGAAGTGTCGGCACCTGCTTCAAGGAGCAAAACAACCATTTCCTCGTCTCCATTCAACACAGCTTCGTGTAGGACTGTCAATCGATCAGGACCTCGGCTTCTTGTTGAAGTATTGGCACCTCCTGTGAGAAGCAAACTAACCATCGGCTTATTTCCGTCCTGTACTGCTATTTGCAAAGGTGTTCTCCCATCATTGCTCCTTAGATGAGGGTTGGCACCTTTCTCGAGAAGTAAATGAAGTATTTCCCTATTTCCTTTGAAAGTTGCCTTGTGTAAAGCTGTGTTTCGATGAGTATCGATACTCGATATGTCAGATTTCCGTTGGAGCAGTCGGGAGACCTGTTCGTCTTTCATGGATGCGTCCAGAGTGAATATTAACCCATTCTTTTCTGGTATCGAGATCGAATGTGTACCTTCTAGTAGCAATCTAACTGCTAGAGCATGTCCTAAGGCAGCGGTAACGTGCAAAGGAGGTTCCTTGAGTGTAGAATGATTGAATTGTCTCCAATATCTTACGGTAGGATCCATTATCAACATATAGGAATAAATGCTCTGTGGACGGGCTATAAATCTGAGGAAGGATTCTATCGACAACGTTTCATGACAGGTTTTGAGATGAAAAAACAGAAAGGCTGCCGCGTAATCCAAGGAAGGATACTTTTCGCGCCGGGTTTCGGGAGATTCATTAGATATGCAAGGACCTTGGGAAAATGTATCGAATGAAAGTAAGGTAGTACAGACTATCGCAATATTCTGATCTGCGTCTTCGGGAATTATCGATTTTCTTAGTAAATACTCTTGAACTGTATAGTGAGCCAGTCGAATTATATTGCTGGCTTCATCAATAACTACTAGGCTTGCACAGGACTCGAGAATAGTTTCTCGATCTGGAAGGTAAAGCTCATCGAGCTCGCACTGATTTGGCTCGATAGAAACTGCCCACTGGATTTCCTCTACTGTAAGAGGTCTTTGCGCTTTGACTATCCACGAGAGTACTTTGATTGCCAACCCGATATTTCAAGTTGACGATTTATGTTTTCCATGATCCTATCGTAGGTCGAATCCAAAGGCTTATCCCCTGTCGGGGAGCTTTTTAGTTTCCCTAAGACATTGATGATCTTTTTTGTTGTTATTTGCTGGCAGATATACTCGGTATGGAATTTTACAAGCAAAAACCTGTAATAAATCAGTAAATGTATGAATTCTTCAAGTTTCCGACATCATTTTGCGGCTTTATTATTTCCACGAGAAGAATTGGTGGGAACTTATTCTCGCAGCATGTGGTAGGATCTGGGGTACCACTTACATTCCCTTCGAACAAGCGGTAACTTCGGAAAGAATTTGTTCTTTACACTTTCCCTGCTGCACGAGCCGTTTCGTCCGTGGAGTCCCCTCAATTTTTTCACTGATGTAGGTCTTAATGTCTTCTTCGTCTGCCAAAAGCTCTATCTTCTCTATGTTGTGGAAATATTCTTGGATATCTTCGGGGTGTTGACGGCTGGTAAAGAAAACACTGGCACCATCTTCTCCCATACGATGAAACAAGGGAAGTAAAGGTTTTCTCTGCCTCTCAGGATGACATTCGTCCAAGGCGTCGAATCCGATCAAACAGACCGAAGAGTAGCGTTAGAACGGAGTATAGCTCTTTTAAGTTCAACCTCTTGTTGGCGTTCAATTTTCTTTGGTATATATCTTCGATTTCTTTTGGAAGCGGCAATACATGACTGGCTAACTGTTTAACAAGGCTGCTGAGAACGGCAGTAGGTCCCTGCTCTTCCTGTTGCTTATAATCGAAGTAGAAATAGGCGACTGCGTATTTCTCCGACGCCGTTGTTGCACGATCGTGTAGGTAATCGATTACAGAGGAGCTAAAGCGCATGAATTGCATATTGTCAGTTACTGGACGCCTTCCCGTAAGCAATAGCGGGCGTTCTATTGCCGGATAGATCAAATTTTGCTGTTCTATCGAATAGAACGGGGGATCTATGTGTTTCTTATAGACCCCCCCTAGGGAGGGGGGGGTCTATTCGATAGATATACTCTATCCATTTTCTATCCGTTGCAATAGAGAGAACACCTTGCTAGCGCGAAAAATAGTCCCAAAAGATGGCTTAACGATACCCAATTTGTATTAGGCACCGATTATAATCGATTAGATTTTTAGGAAATATATCAATCACCGTATGCTTACGGGAACCTTGTCTATTCGAAAACCATCCTCTATTGCAATAGAACACGTTTAATAACTTACGGGAAGGCGTCCACTATAGAAGAAGTTGCGATCGTGGGCTACTGTTTTGCTTTCAGAAGTACTACCTCTTCGGAGATAGTGTATTTAAGGGTTCATTGACCTATGAGGTGCGTCTTAGGATATCGAATATGCATGCCTTTACTTAGAGATTGACATATAATGACAATCCCCACGTAAGTTCTAAAACTATTCCATTATAGAAATAGCGGGCATATTCGATAACCATAACGGCGTATCCTATAGCTCAACTACACCTCAGCATGACAGCACCTCAGAAAAGGTAAGACCCAGCGACAATGCGTAGACATTTTAATCTCGACCCAACCATTCTAGTTTCGTGCACCGAAGACAAAACACAATGAATTAGGACAAGACTAAAATGCGTGCACGTACTATTCAAGGAAACCGTCTCCCAATAACTACACCAAATAGATAGGAAGTTATTCTTGATATATACCTCAGAAAGGTTTTTCCAACTCCCGCTATTAAATATTAGCATATATTTCTAGAACAGGGTATTTGGGGCGCTGACGAATCCCGTATCCCCATAGCAGCGAAGTACGTATGTTATCATGCACAAAATTCTGAAAACTCGGTGTTCGCATAAGCCAGCCCCTGTGTTTCTTTGCCTGGCTTCAGTGATTCTGAGGTGCATTTCACTGAAGTCACCTGAGTATACCCAACGGAAAAACTGATTGCGTGTATCGACTGTAGTGAGAGGTATGTTAGTCTCTATCTATAACAACTGAATTCTTCCAGATAAGGTTTAATAGTAGTAATACAGCTCATTCAGTAAGAAATTACTTGAGGTAAACATATGTCTACCTGCTGGCTTCGGAAGGGTTAATCAGATGGATTTTCTTACCCATGCCTTGGGTGTATTGTTTCTCCCTCCAGAATTCCTGTGCCATAAACTCCTCCATAGACTTGATTCTCAGATTGGAAAGCGCAATGCTCGTATCGTGAACACTATCGTTGGTTTTCCGAACTATGGAATTCGTGCGCCCAATTTCCATCTTTACTTCCTTTACCATATTATTCATAAAGCTAATATCCGCCTGGATAGTTTGCATCGCTGCATCGATATTCTCGGTGTAGAGTTCAATAACTTTAGAGAGAGATCTGTAGCTCGAGTTAGCTGAACGATCAAAGAAGTAACCTTACCAAGAAAAATGCTCACATTTGATCTGCCTGTAATGCAAACATGAATAAAGTTTTGTGTCTTTCAATCCGAGCTATATGTTGTGTAGTCTCCTTTTCTTCCAAGGGCCATTTCATATTACTGATAAAGCCTTTGAACCCATCCTTCGGCTCCATCCTTATCAGTAGTTTTTCAAGCGCTTGAGAACACACTTGCAATGGACTATTGTTTGCGCCATTGAGCTGATACAGTGCACTGTCTGCTGCATTCGAGCTTGAGTCTGCGTAAACCTGTAGGATAGAGAGGACTCTACTGAGTGCGAGTAGCTCGTTCATAAGGTCCATAAGGTCGTCTGGCGCCCGCTTCACCGCGCTCACGTATCCATAGCCCAAACAGGTGAGTTTTGCTGCTAGCTGAGTGATAGCTAGTATACTTGCAACGAAACTTAGAGGATCAGCCATGATGAAAAGAAACGTTCTTAGGGTGTTTAAAATTTTTTGGATACTGGGGGGAGGCCGTCAGATTGATATGGACTTCAATTGTTGCTTTGCGTGGCTTAGATAGCTTGGCGTAGTGAGTGCATGGTAGGAGCCTTCTCGAGTAGGACTGCATATCTACATCGAATCATGCATGATGACAGAAAAGAATGTGACGAGGGGAGTGATAGGGAACGGTTATAAGCGATTTTTGCACGGTGTAGTGGTTGCAGCGCAGTACTGCAGGTAAAGTTTTAAATTTTAGGAGAGGTTGTGCACGTGAACTATATACATGTAGTACCTACATGTATTTATATAGGGATCGGCCTGTTGTACTTACCACCGTCAAGAGCGAATCGACTGACGGCCTAGATATAAAGTCCTTAACCTTTTCAGACTGGGATTAAGTGGGTCATTGGCATACAAATTTGGTTGTAGTACTAGCTGGGTCAAATACATTACTGGTAACAATGTCGATGGACCCGTAATTAACTTTAGAAAATGACTTGATTATATTAGACTTATAAATAGATCATAGTCTACATTAATTCCCTTCATTTATAATTATAGTCTAGAGAGTGTGCTGAGAGTTTGTTTGTTGGACGCACGCTTAATTAATTAATCTATAAGATGTAGCTTTAAGCCTTCCTTCTTTCCTTTAATTCTGAGGGTTCACTACCTCCATTAATTCTTTCAGCAGGCTACCAGCCGCATCCCTTCAGCAAACTGGAAATGGGTATGAAACTACATATGGGTAAATTCAACGCGAGTTTTAGTGCCAAGCTCTACCAGCGAATGTCCTCTATCCGGATCCCCCTGGTCTTTATGAACCAGCGAAAACCTGGGAACACCAATCGGATGATAACCAGCATAGTTTAAGTTCCAGGAAACCTTTTCAAGAACGAACCATCAGATGGAGAAAGACAAGCTGAATATATACATAATCTGATCTAATCCTCCTATTGGTCCTGAGCAACTACATTTCTAGTCTCCGAAAAGTTTCAAGCTTTATATGGCACATAAATGCAGTTTCTCTCAAGGATGCTCTGTATTGGTTTTACCTGGGAATATCTTCTTGTTTTTGTTTACGGTGGTGTAGTTTTTAAATCCTTTTCTACATCAAGGGATCAGTATGAGTGACTGGAGGTGATTTGTTTATGACGTTAAGAGGGAAGCAAATTAAATAGCGATAACACAAGTCAGGTCACGCCGGCATGAAAGTAATACCAGCAGGTGTGGTTTCAAACAACACAGCAAGATCGAAGTTGTATAATTTCCCCGACAAACGGTCCAACTTGGGAATACAGAATCTTGTGTACTGTACCTAGATACAAAGAGAACGAAATTTCAACGAGTTATAAAGGCGCACATTAACCGGCGAGCTCTTACAAGCAATCAGGGCCTGGAGCCGGAGCCGTCACTCACGTCTTTTCAGGTCGAATAGTTATCCCTCTTCTAAGATTCAATAGCTCAAGTCAAGTCGTCCTAAGGCACGGAATATAGGCGCATGTCTCCCAGTGTCGGTAACTCAATAGATCCCCTTTACAGGCTGGAGATATCTACTAGGCCTCAGTAGAGTTTGAGCTTACTGCTATTACTAACCCTTTAGTACGAGCCTAGCCACTTCTATAGACGTACCACGCTGAATACCTACCAGCTACAAGGATGAAGTTATGGAGTTCTTTTTATTATCATAAAAGTACAACTTTAGCCCCAGGGAGTGGGGGGGGTTCTCCTGGTTGTGATGGTAACAGGTATACACAGTTCTCACAGTCAACTTGGTAACTCTGGGTCCTACCCACAATCTTGATATATACATCCCTCGTAGAGCAATGAAAGTGTGCTTAAAACGGATGCAGTAGTCGGTATGTCTCTGTCGCTGAGCTTCGGGTGCTTCTCCTCGGGTATGCAGCGCAAACAAAGTCAGATTTGTCGGCCAAAACCCTTGGTTTCTGTGACATGTTGGTGGCTCTGATGTCTTACTAACGAGCTCCAATATGTATAATGGGATATATAGATAACAAAGATCTGTTTCTTCCATGGGAGATCTCTTTGGGTTGAAAGTGTATCTAAGTGAGATATAATGAGAGGCGGGGTGTATCCATGAGCTCGAGTGTATGGCGTTGGAGATAGCCGTAGTTCTAGACGTAACTGTCTTAATGAATGAAGACAAAGTCAACACACACCATAGATGGGACGGGACGAGGGGAAGAAGGAGGGAAACCCCCAAAAGCAGAGGAAGCGCAGGAGCGGAGACAACGACACATGGTGGCAACCAAAGAAACTCCCAAGCTCAAGGTGGCTCAAAACTGCCCCCCCTCTCCCCGTTTAATTTACTGCAGAACCAGAAGATGAGGCCTAAGGGAAGACTATGCTATCCTCGACATAGTCCTCTGGAGTCTCTCTTATGCAGGTTGTCTTTGGTACACACTCCTCAACGGAGGCGTTTATGCCTCTATCTCTTTACGCACATCTCTTGGTCTCATTGGCACCAAATATGGTACCTTGCAGGCCAGACTTAAGCAACAACACTTCCTGGGTTAAATCACTTTCCCCACCCCCGGCCCTCGGTGCTCATACTGCCGTGAGATAACCGACACGGCCGGCAAATTCGCCCTTGCGTAGAGAAAAGTAGGCGTACCCAAAGGGTCCCAAGCCCTTAACTACTACCGTCAGCATTCGTACACCTCTACCAATAGATCTAGAAGACGAAGGAAAAGAGATAACGTAGCGTAGGTTCTAGGCCAGCCTGAGCCCATGATGCCCCACACCACACTAACACAGACGCTAGATCCGGCTCCAAATCTCGACCCGTCAAAATCGCACCCCCCCTAGCCAGAAGTACAGATTATTTCTTCGTGCTGTGGAAAAGGGCCGGGTTTGGGTGAGTGATTATCCATGATCGGCGGTCCATCACATGAGTCGGTGGCCCCGCAGTCACCAGCTTCCACTGGCCAGCCGAGATATCGCATGCAATCAATACGCCAGGTCAGAAAGTAGGGACTACACGGATTACACTCTCGGCCGCGCTTCGACATGGAAAGAGAGGTTGCATAAAAGTCTTGGCAGGTACCGCGCTAACCCCATCAGGAAACTTGAGGTTTAGAATCATGCACTTTGATCATTGACAACCCGGGTCTGGCAACTTTACTTGTGGGCGGCGAAGGCTAGGACTAATGCAAAGCATGCAACAACGAACGAAAAGAAACGCGATAATACATCACAGCACAATTATGAAATATGGGGAATGAGTGGGGGATATTTGGATATTCTGTATCAACGGTTACGGTCCTCGCGGTGCTGTTGTTAAAATAGTCGTTGGCTGCTCATATGCGGGTCCGCCTGTAAAGAGGATTTGTGGTCCTGCCTTGCTGTTCCCAGCCTTGTTGTCTTGTCTTGCTGTAGTTAAATTAGCTACGGCCTATCCTCCCTCTTTCTTTCTCTTACTTACAATACACTGAACACCATTCTCATTCATCACGACACGATAAAAGCTGCCGGGGGAAGGACTTGAGAGTTTTCACTTGATTTCTAGCTGGGTGTCGCAAAATGATTGGTTTTAACGACTTTTTATTAGGCCCCTACTGGATAGATGAGTTGCTGGGAAAACGATGTACAGCCCTAGGGATGTACACCATCAGAACGGGGCGCTTTGGGGGTAGTTGGCTGGATAGTTCGTGGTATTAGATTATAGATCAAGTCTAGTTTGTGAGTCCCGCATTCAAATATGGTTAATGTTCATTATTACCCCAAACTCCGGACTGCTACTAACTATATATACCACCCCAAGAGTCCTATCACAATTAACCCGCCCTACCACTTACCAATGCCTCGCCTTCACCCCTCAACATCAGCATCATTCCACTCACAAAACAAAAACCTCACAGCGGGGGATCAATACTCACATATATAATATAATCATCAAACACGCCCAACACCCTCCTCACATCCCTCCTACTAATGCCCTCCCTCACCGCAATCTTCTCAATCGCATGCTGCCCATTCAAATACTTCAACAACCGATCCCACAACGCCCTCACATCCGGCGGCTGCCCCTTCGTCATCATCTCCAGCCACGCGCTCTCCACCGCCGACGCCTGATGCGGCGCCAGCACTATACTCTCCTCAAACGCCGGATCCTCCGGGTGCGGCTCATACGCGAAGGCCGCAGACGCCACGATATCCGCGCGGCTGGGCTCCGGCGAGGGGGAACGTGAGCGCGAGATGGAGCGCGAGAGCGAGAGGGAGCGCGATAGAAGCGCCGTCTGCTGCTGCTGCTGCTCTCGGAACACGCGCAGCTTGATATCGCGCGTCACGCGGATCCACGCAAAGTTTCGCAGCTGTGTGACGAGGCCGTGGCGCAGCAGCCAGGCGAGGATGTCGCAGTAGGCGCTTCTGTGGTCGCGGGAGGGGATGAAGGCGGCGAACTGCTTTGGCTTCTGGGAGAGGAGGGAGAGGATCTTTGGAAGCGTGGGGAGGGTGGGGAAGAGTTTGGCGTAGACGGGGATGAGGGTGTGGAGGCGCTTCATGTCGGCGTTGGGCGAGACGATGTAGATGTCTCTGTGGTGGATTGGCGGGATTGCGCGGGCCTTGCGCCAGTGGATGAGGTGGCGCGCCATGAGTTGGATGTTGTGCAGCGGGATGCCGGAGCTGTTGCTGATCTGCAGGAAGCTCATGGATGGCTTGCAGGACTTTACAAAGTGCGCGAGCGAGTTGGTGGAGTCGCTGGACTCGGCGATGTCCTTGAGGATGCTGTCGACGTCGACGAGGAAAAGGAGCGTGAAGTGGCGCACGAGAAGGTTGTCGCCCTCGTTGTCGTCGTCACCGAAGGAATCGGCGGTGGTGAGCGGGAGTCCGGGAATCTGCGGGTCGGTGATGGATGGGAGAACGGAGGTCTCGGTGGTGATGGGGATCTGCAGGGACAGCCCCAGTGATTTGTTGAGGAAGATGTGCGCAATCTTGTTCTGCGAGATGTCGGTGAAGATGCGCGAGATGGCGTATGCGAGGCTGCTCTGCTCGAGGATCTGGCGCCAGAGCTCGGAGAATGGCATGCCTGCGGTGGGGGGGTTAGTGGGAGCTATCATTGACACCAGGGACTATCATTGACACCGAGGTGGGGAAATGATTGGTGGTACTCACAGTCCTGGACGGCCTTGTCGCGCAGACGGTTGATCTTGACGGCCTCCCGCCAGACATATCCGTCTTTGGCCTGCTCGTACTTGAGCGCTCTTGCAAACCGCTTGACGACCTCGTTAAAGATCTGCTTCGTCCTGAAATGGTACTCCATCTCGGGCGGATTGAGCACAAAGACGACATGGAACATACTCATCCCCCCGCCATGAATGCTGCTCCCCTCATCGTCTCCGTCCTTCTCCTCATCCGCCGCATCGCCCCCATTCGCCCCCGTCGCCGTCGCCGCCGCCTCTACTCCCTCCTCCTCCGCCTCCTCCTCTTTCCCCACCTCCTCCTTCTCCTCCTCCTCAGCATCGCTCCCCCGATCCGCAACCACTGCCTCCTCCATCCTCTCCTCCAACTCCTCCTCCTCTGTCCCCCTCCCCCTCCGTTTCTTCTTCTTCCGCCACAACCCATCCGGCCTCACATGCAGCGGGAAGCCCAAAAACACCACATCATCCACCGTCAGCTCAAACTTCCGCTTACACATCCCCGCCTTTGGCGCCAACAACCCCGCTAAAAAATCCGCCTTGAAACCCAGCACCGTCTCCCACGGCGGGCCCCCATCATCTTTCGTCGTCTCCTCCTCCTCCGCTGGCTCCTCCGGCACCACCGCCTTGCGGCTCCGCCGGCGGCCGATGCGGCTGCCGGACTCGCTGCGCTCGACGGCGGTTAGGTCGTGGAGTGTGGTGAGAGATCGGCGGTCGTCGTCTTCGTCGCCCGAGGAGGCGACGTCGGAAGCGGCGGAGGAGGAGGCGCTGGAGGCGGTGTAGGTGCTGGTCGGCGGCAGGGGCGTGTCGACGGTGGGTTTGGGCGGGTAGTGGAAGGTGAGCTTGTCGCCGGAGGAGTCGCGGGTGATGAGCAGGATCGCGATGAGGCAGGCGTTGGGCGCGGGCGTGCGCGGGGGGTTCATTGTGTGTGGGTTTTGTGGGTTTGTCGGAGGTGAGTGAGGTTGTGCGGGTTGTTCCGTGGTTGCGATTGCGATGCACAGACACGGATGATCACGATATTTGGGAACCGGGGCTTCAATTCGGATAATCTACAAGTGTGGACCCTATATATCTACACCACTGACTACCTGCACCGACACCTAACTCCTACTTTTCCCCTGCCGCCGCAGCAGCCTTCCTATCCTCCTCCCGATGCTGCCTCTTCAGCTCCTCATTCTCGCGCCGCAGCTCATCCAGGCGACTCCCTTTCCCGCCCACCGCCACCTTCGCCGCAACCGGCGCCGGCGCCTCCTCCTGGAAGCCGAGGTTCTTGAACTCGTCGACGGCCATCAATTGACTATCTCATATCAGCCACCGGATAAACTGAAGAGAGGTGTAGAAAACTAACTGGTCCATGCGGCACTTGAGGTAGTCCTTGGCGATCAGACGGCAGGCCATGTCGTTGGTGCCTTTGGCCTTCTTGAGGCACGCCAGGTAGGTGGTCATGACGGATCTACATTCGCCTGGAAGCGCCGCTACTGTTAGTGCTTAGGTCAGGTGGGGAGAGGTAGAGTGGTGTACCTTCATGGTCGAGAGGGAAGCTGCCGCGCTCGGGACTGGAGGGGTGCGGGCGGTTGGGTTAGTATGGGGTCGGCGACTATAGAGGAAGAGACCTACGGCGTCGGCGAGAAAATGACTTTCGAGGGTGGTCGTCCGAAGCCGCTCATTGTAGTTTCCGTTGTGTTGGTAGGTAAACACGAAGGTTTTAAAAAGTGTTTCGTGAATAGTGCCCGATAGTATGACATGGTATGGTCCAACCAGTGAGATAGACTCGAAACCCAAATATACACCAAACCCCACGCCTACAGCCCATATCACAGCCGTGTATGTTCTAAAGCCAATTTCTACTTGCACAGTAGTCATTGGCAGGGTGTGATGCATTTTGCTTGTTTTCGTGGTGAGGTAGGATCCCTGCGGCGATCTCCCGTGGGCCCTGCATGGTCATGGCGGCGCGGTGTGGGAGCGGCGGGGCGGATCTGTGTTAGTGCTTCCCATTCTTTATAAAATACATGTAGTAGATAGATAGGTATAGCTGACTAGTCAGTTTTAGCAAGTTAAAACAATTCTATGGGGCATTGAGCATTGAGCATTGAGCATGGAGCATGGAGCATGGAGCATTAACCATTGAGCTCAACATGGTACTATGTAATCTTCAATAGCATAGCATCTAGATCTAAACAATCAATCTGAAGTTAAAGGTCTTATCTAATCTACCCGCGCCCAGCTCCAGTGGTCCAGCGGTAAAAGCCGTCCCCGGACAATTCCAGAGTATGATCGCTAGTGCATGTTTGCTCTCAGCCAGGGTCCTTCCCGCTGCCTGCCGCACCTTTCCCTGCCAGCCATCCCACCCAATTTCCAATTTTCCACACGACATTGATCTTCTAGTTCATCCCAACACTAACTCAAAGTCACACACAACCATCAACTATCACGACATATACCAGCATAGCATCTGGTATAGCATTTCCTGGTCTTTTAACGTTTCGCTCTCACCATGAAGCAAGATGCGCGGAACATGGACGACCGTCAGGAGAGGTATGAGCTGTTTACGCTGATGGAGGGCGAAGAGAAGTATGTTATCACTTGATCAATTGAGGGGAGCACAGAAGAGAAGAGAAAAGAGAAAAGAATGCTAACTGTGGGTGTGTGTGGACAGGGTTACGATGGAGTGGGATTTGCGTAAGTTCTTTTTGTTTGTTTGTTTGTTTGATGGCTTTTTGACGCTTTTTTTTTTTTTTTTTTTTTTGGCTATGGCTATGGATCTGCGGCTTGGGTGTGCGGTTTTGTGTTTTGTGTTTTGGGCTTTGGATAGCGGGAGCTCAATACTGCTCCTTTGCTGGAATGAGTTGCTCTTGGTCTGCTCTTTGTAATTGCGCTGCTGCTTTTGCTATTGCCATGATATATCATGCTCAACTGTCCTACCTTCTATCCCTCCCAAATCCCAACTTCCTACCCTAAATCTCAATTGTGTCTTCAATATCATTCTACTCAATATCACTCTACCCAATACCACTCCCCCAAACATCACTCTCCTCGATATCACCCCACTAACATCCCCTTCCCAGGCCTCCCTAATACCGCTATCTTCACCTTCTCCCGCGAAGACCACACCCTCGGCAACCTCCTCACCTCCGCTCTCCTTGACACGGACCACGTTCTCTTCGCCGCCTATAAAGTCCCGCACCCCCTCTTCCCCACCTTCACTCTCCGTATCTCCACCGATGCCACTATAGGCCCCAAGGAAGCGCTCACCACCGCCTGCAAGCGCGTCATCGAGGACCTCAGCTCCCTTTCCAAAAAGCTCACCCGCGAATGGGAGCTCACAAAGCTCGCCGCCGCCAAAGATGGCCGCCCCGACCTCACTGAAGAAAGAGAGCAGTGGACGGAGCGCGAAAGATTCATGCGGGAGCAGCGCGCTAAGCATGCGCAGTGGGACCGTGAGCGAAAGAGGGAGCAGATGAGGGAGATGGAGGAGGAGCAGAGACGCATCCATGACATTGAGAGAGAGCACGAGAAAGAAATCGAACTGCTGAGAACGGCCAACCAGTTACGTGCGAGAGGTAACAGGGGGGATGCGTCGCCGCCGGCAAGACACGACGCAGACCCGATCTGGGAACGCCGCGGCGGATCTCCAGAAAGAGTGAATGGTGGTGCAGCAAGATCGGCGTCGCCGCCGCCGGCACGGTGGAGTACGTCTCCCCCGGCTTCTTCTCCTGCCCCTGCTCGATCAGCTGTCTCGCCGCCCCTCGCACCGTGGGGCCAAGATGAGCCGAACATTGCATCATGGAGTACTGCTGCCCCATCTTCTTCTGTTGCCCCTACTCGTTCGGCCGCTTCACTGTCTCCTGCGCCGTGGGGTATGGAATCGCCAAACATTGCACCATGGACCACTTCTGTCCCATCTTCTTCTGTTGCTCCTACTCGTTCGGCCGCTTCGCCTTCTCCTGCACCATGGGGTGCGGAGTCGTCAAACATTGCACCGTGGAGTACGACTACCCCGTCTGCCCCGTCTTCTGCCCCTACTCATCCAGCTGCTTCTCCGTCTCCTGTGCCATGGGGTGCCGAGTCACCAAACATTGCACCGTGGAGCCGTCCTACTATTGCCAGCGTCGCAGAGGACCCCGCCTACCATTCCGCAGAAGAATAGAGTGAATACGATGCTCACCCCGCGGGATCTGCTGAAGGTGGTGCGGCCAGGAGGGGGTGGGATCGGCGTCCGTCGCCGGAGTATCAGCAGTAGGGAGCAAAATTGAGGATGAGGTTCTACTGTGTTCTAAAGTGAAGAATAGCTGGCGGTAATTTTTAGTAAAGCTAGGAATAATAGTTCTTTTTTCTTTAGTCTGGTGTGATAAGAATAAGATTGGCTACATGTTTCCTATAGTTATCAAATCTAATAGAACCCGTTCGAGTCGTGAATAGAGCTGTGCTGTGTCGAGGGTAGATAGCAGCCAGTATCTTATCTCAGGGATAATTACAATACATAGCTGTTAAAAAAGTAGGACGATATAGTTAAGTGACTTGGTTCTTGTCTCGATAACGAGCCCAACAGCCACACAGTCACGCATTGGACAGGTGGCGACATAGTAATGGCAATTGTCGATCTAACAGATTTGGACAGCTCACCTATACTAGTTCGAAAAGCCAAATATCCAACATTGGCGCTAACAAATCCTGCGAGTGATATCCCATGATCCTTGAGCGTCTGCAGTTTGTCTTAATTAGAGAAGCCAATACTCATGCAACAGCGGCCTGGTCCTCCCCGGAGCAGTGTAACTATCTCAACAGAGACATATAGACATCACTGCTTTAGTCTCACTAAGTACATTATTCAGTACTTGCAGATGATGGTTAGTCATGAAGTATCACTCGCTTTTCCAGTACGGAGCGTACACAACCCAGCGTCAGGTACAGTTACAGAACGAATTATGCCGCTAGTAGTATCAAACTAGCCAGATAGTTATACTCAGCCGGCTATGCCCACTCCCGAAAAGGAAGAATTTATCTATACGTATACAAAAACGCTTCTGGGTACTTTTGGGTTCGTATCTGGGGTGTTCAATCACATGGTAGGTTCTATTTAGTAGATATTAGGCGTTTATTTATACGTATATATGTTATAATAGAAATCAGACATACCTAATTAATCTAGCATTTAATGTCTGTAGTTGGCATATTGAGAACCACGAGTGATAATTTATGAAGCACTTTACGGCGGGGGAGTCAACGACATAAGTACGCGGCGATGTCATTACAACAGTTAACCTACTTCCCTTATAACCAATAAGGTAGTTAAAAGTTCTTATTAATCAACATATCACAACCTTTTTTTCTCTCGGGGACAGCCTCCGTTTTGCGGCTTATGAGTTCGAAGATTGTAACTTAGGAGGCAAGAAGAATATCTTAGCAGCACAGCGTACTGTGTTGTAGAACGTGGATCAAATGTGCAAGGCGATTGTTAAAGTCAATATATCCAGAGATTGGACATTAAGATAGTAATACAACGTGGGAAGTGGGAAGAACCCATATGTAATTCAGTGAGTACAGCTCAATTTTTTCTTGGTGATGATATCATCTAGTTAAGCCAGCTAAGCTTAAATGCACACACGCCTTTAGGATTCATTAACTATCCTTAAACCGCCAGGCCGAATTGCAATGAGGCACTCAGACCCTTTATGATAATCGTGATACAAGTACCGCACAGAATTGAAATCTGCTACAAGATATTACGCATGCCAACGACTACAGATCCTACCCTCTGGCATCGATTTCATCACGATTACCATAAAGGGGTTGAGTGCCTCTGATTTCGATTCGGCCTGAAGGTTCAGGGGTTACTATCGCTACTGAGTATCAGTGAGGTACGGGTCGGACGGGTGTGGCATGGTTGTGTGACGGTCAAAAGTATCATTTCCCACCATGCACTAAACATTGCCAAGCCATCCTAGAAACCCAAGTTTGGTCAAATTGCAAAGGTACCGGGGAAAAAAAAGACTCTGTAAGTGTATGAGGGGTTGAGCCTACGCATTATTTTTTAACTAAAATACTCCTGGTGGCTTTGGACTGCTCTGGCCTATTGGGAGGGGAGGGGACACGTTAGGTCACTACTATACTATCACTAGATAACGTTTTCAGTGGCTGTAATAGACATAGTACTCTATTTTTCTTCTTTTTTGCATGTTATTTTATGAATTCATACCACCCTAGGCTTTCCGATTCGCTGAGTAGTGAATAGATAGGAACATTAAGCCTCCTGACCACAAAGAGCATGATTTTTACTATTCCGACAAGGCATTTCCTACAACCTACGTATACAGACCAAGTAGGTTCGGGGAGTTAGCTAGGGGCACCAACCTTCTTTGCTCGTATTGGGTGGTTTACTATATAAGGGGGTGATTTTGATTTATCTTAGAGATTCTGCTGTTGCGTTTCGGGCCGGGCGTGTTTATAATTTGAGATAACTATAAGGCTGAGCATGAGTGATTATTCATGATTAAATACATTGAGTTCACTTGTGGTCCGCCTTGTATCTTGCGATGATATAATACAGTGAACAATTGGAATTATGCTATTGAGAACACAGACGTTGATTGATAGCTTCCCAATGTGCGCAATCCAAAGTCTGAAACTGATCGCACTTGCGATATATGTGGGTAGGAATAATTATAGGGTTAGGGTTTAGTTACATATAAGGACGATCCTTGTAGCTTTGAAACAAGACATGCCAGTCACATGACGCCAAATAAAACATGCCATGGGACGTCCGTTTCAAGGATCGGACCTGTCTGAGGCTCCTGCTCTCCTGGTAAACAGAAACATCTTCCTCCGCCACCACCTGACTGGTTGACATCTACAAGGGTTGACATCCACCCCTCTCGTGGAACTGTAGCACATGGTCGATTTGGTATCACATTACTAGAACAGGTTTTTTGTGTATTTTGTAGATTTGTAAGCAAGGTGGCCCAATTATTTGGGCGTCTGAAGATATTAATGTAAGCTCGGCGTGTACTCTCAGTTACTTTTTAGGTAGCTGTATTTTGCGTGGTATTACTCAACCCCGCTCTCAAATTGCATGATAGTAATGACTTCTGGAGTGTTCGATATTACAGCCTTATGGGGCTTTTGCTTACTCCTGGTCGAGTCGACTCACGACTGTACCTACATATGATTTTGCATGTTATACAGGCCCTGTTTTCTCGATGTCTCGCTATGGTGAATGATAGGACGCCTAACCTCGTGTCACTAGATTACTATTATTACCCACACTAAATGAATGTGGTTAGTAGCAAATTTCGTAATAACTAAAAGACGGCAACTAAGGAACCCTGAACTACTTCGAGACAACCATTTACATTAACCCTGCTATTTCAGTCTCGAGACCTTATCTTGATTTCTGTCCAGGTAGTACTGGTATGTGAGGCTTTATAATAAAAAAAATAAAAAATCTGGGGATTCTGTATCACCTTTTTCCTTTTTTTTTTTTCCTTTTTCGATCTTCAGATCTCTGGGCCTGATCACCGACCAGCTTTCAGGCCTCGGGATCACTATTCCGAGTATTCCTTTTGGACCAGAGGTTCCTTATAGGACGTCAGCAAAATAGAAACCGAGTACGTACACCTCCACCCCAATATGGTCACCATGAACTTCCGGCGTCCGAAACAACCCCCCTCCAAACCTCCCCACCCAAGCTATCACCGGCACAGGTATCCATACTTTCAGGCTCACTATCTCCTGCGTCATCGATATTGTAACATAGCCTTCTCCATCAAATCAGAACATGCAATATTTAGTCTTGGAAAAAATCCCCAGAATAGCTGCCTACGTACATATTATTGACAAAGAGAAAGAGTGCTCACAAAAAAAGAAACCCCCACACACCCACACCCCCCGGTTCATCCCGAGGTAGAGTAGGAGCACTCAGCCGCACGAGACCCCACTCTGGGCTCTCTCATGAATCATGTTCTATGACGCAGCACCACGAGTGATATTCGGTGCCGTGATTTTTCGATTCTTTCTGAGGCTCCCCAGCCACGTGAACCAGTCATGCCTCGCTCAGTGGCTGGGTTTGGCTCAGGGGGGTACTGCATTCAAGCTACTGTTGCTCTGATCGCCGGTGGAACCTGAAGGAACGGGTTTGTGCGAAAAAGAACATTGGCTTGATGCACATAGTTTACCTGCCAAATGTATGCCATGCTGCCGCGCCGTAAGCCTGAGTGCAAGAAGAGAAGAGTAAAAGAGAGTTGATCCAATAGCAGCCTGCATGCAATATGGCAGTTAACCTAGCTACTTAGCGATTGTTACGACTGGTACGGTGTCTGTTATGTGCCTTGCCGTTTGGTGAACACCGGTAACTATGATTTCCGCGTAGATCCTCTCATGTATATACGTATCTCTCTTTTTCTTCCCTCCCTAGCTTCCCAGGCAGATTCCCGTACGCGTCTGCTTACTTGAGGGAGAAAAAAGAAAAGAAAAAAATCACTACCGGTACCTCAGCCTACTAATTTACGGAACAGGAATGATATGCAACTTGCCAGCTAAGACATACTTCCGGTGCTACTTTTTTTTCTTTTTTTTTTTTTTTTGTAGAGCAGATACCTGAAAGAATAGCCGGGTGGTTTTCTATTCATTAACTGTGCTTTCTGAGTGCACTATGAGGTCGATCACTAGCTGATCAAAGAACATGTTTTTTTTTCTCTTCCCCGATCGAATAGGGCGCGCGAGACTAGGCTGCCGCATTTCTCTAAAGCTTAAGGTATTGAAAATAGCCGCCTTGAATCTTAATCCCACCAATACCTCTTGTGCAAAACAGTTGACTTTTGCTGTACTACAACCATTCATGATTCATGATATACTTTCACCGTGACACCGTCCTGATAATCGGCTCCAGATAGAGCAAGGGGGAATTGGAGTAAAGAACAAGTTCTGACACGGCAGAAATGAAGAACTGCCCATCCTCCATTCTCTTCCTCTTCAAACTTGTGTGCGTAGATGGACATGTAGTTACTTCCTATCGGACGATAATTCAACGACCTATAGGTAGACATAAACATGCATGCAAGCTTAAGGAATACAATGTGTTCGCATGAATGCTATACCTATAGCTATCTCTGAGGAAGCATATATCGGGAAGAAAGTAAAAAAAATATAAAAAAAAGAGTTTGTGATCAGTAAGAATCACGGACCGTCACTCGACATTTTAAACCCCCTCTTCCCACGCGGTGCGGGTACCAGCATCAAACCCTCTGTTGTCAAACGCAGGCCAAGCCTTTGGCCAGTAATAGAGCGAAGAAATTTCTTCACCCCTCAACTCTACATGAAGAGTCGGTGTATGTACTTATGCCCCGTCGCTCCACAAACCTGGGTTGTATGGCCCTAAATTGCTGATATCGGCTTAACCTCCCCCAATACTCCACTCCACCGCATCCCACCCCGCCCGCTCCCAGCGTCAATATATATCAGCCCATTACCTGGCCAGACATCTCTGCCCCCCGGGCCCCGCCCCCTCTGGTACTACGATACATTGCTTTGCCCAAAACCGACTGCATACCTAATTAGCTAATGGAAGGGTTATCTTGGGCCGCATGTAGCAACAATCGTCATCTCGCTCAGTTCATTAAGGATGTATGAACACGTACTTGGTGCAAATGAAGGTAGATCTAGATCTAGATGGTCGTGAGCATAATACAAATATATATATATGTCCACGTATATGATACTGTGCTCCCGGCAAGGTGGGGTGGGATAAATGTAAGGTTTCAGAGGCAGGCAAGTTAAGGTTAATGTGATTGACATACGAGCGGGCTATCTGTCACTCATAGCCTCAGCCAGCCGGCCAGCTGGAATGGATGGCTGGGCTAATCTTATGCACCGTACCGGTACCTACATACTACATGTCCGTATACGTCGCATATATCTGTATGTACCTCCAGCATTATTGATTGCTACTTGTTAAGTACATGTACTTTAGAAGCCGAGTTGTTTTATATTGCAAGCCCTGCCCATTTATGCATAACCAGCTTAACTGTGTTTATGTATATTACTACTTGGGAATTTTGATTCGGTCCAGTTACAGGTGGTAGATATATGAACATTGTATCTATATATTATCCTATCTATGAGGGCCCGGTTTCCCTTTTTTTCCACGCAGATAGCAGCTATAGATGGATCGATATTTTTGCAAGAGAGGTTACATTCGTATTCAAATAACTACCAGATACCGTCATAGAAAAATAAATTTCAAAATAAAGCCCCGGTTACTAAGCACAATGAAATGGGAAGATCCCAATCATAGAAATCCACCCCACTCCAAGGGCTCTAGCACTTAATTAAGGGAAAGAAGGAGATATGAAAATGGGCAATATGGGGAAGGGAACGGAAACAAAGTAACGACTTGAAACGCCGCCAAGTAGAGTTAGTAAAGAAACCAAGAAATCATAAAAGCAGCAATATGAAACCCCTCAATACACCAGCAAATGCGAACATGAATAGAAGAGAAGAAATATCTTGATGCATAAACAAACAACGGAATAGATAACAAACAGGATTTAGCACGAACAATTGTAAGTCCACAACGGAAAGAAATTAAAAAGAAAAAAAGAATCAAGACCATAATCCTACCCTATTTATACACGAGAAGAGCTAAACAAACGTGGAGAGAGTAGGACAACAGGAATAAAAACAGAATATAAAATAGGGCCATGCATGTCCTTCAATCATGCGAAACATAAACGCCAAACATCCTTCGTTCTTCATAATACACATCCAGAGAAACGTCCAAACAACTTCATAAACCCAAGCAATTCCCCTGCGTCCAATCTGCATCAAATCGACCATGGTTTGATCGCATAAACTCTGAAGCTATCACTGCCGTCGGATAACTTGAGCCACGACTAGCATCGTCTCGAAAATGTGTAACGAGCAGGGAGGCGGATCATCCGCAACTTTACGAGATGTCCATTGTGTATTCATCCTCCTCCTTGAATGGCATGTCATCGCCATTTTGGTTCCAGAATTGTGGCTGCTGTTGCTGCTGGGGTGTAGCTCGAGCTGAGCCGCCATTCTGGCCAGACTTCCCTGCGGAACCAGACGGGCTCACACGCGGAGACATGACATTATTACCGCTACCTAGTGGATTTCCAGCATAATCGGTGTACCCTGGCACCCTTAGGCTCGTTCCAGGTGTCCTCGAATAACTAAAGCTCTGTACACCATTCTTATCGATCGCGGTGTATAGCTCAGATGACATCCTCTTGTCATCTTCGCTTGGCTCGAATGGGAAAGTACCGCCAAGGCTGGTAATAAGGTCTCTGAGCTTCTTTTCTTGTTCCAATTTCTCATGAAGAGACCACATCAAATCTCTTGTCCAGCCAACTGCTCCATTCAAAATGTCTCCCTTATTCGGACCCTTGTCCTTCTCCTCGCCAGCGATGCCAGCAGCCGTCACACCACTAGCTCGGCGACCAACACCCCCGGCAAGCATGGATGTCGCACGAGGCGGACTACCGCTAGGTCCTCCCATGGTTGGTGACAAGGAGCCGTTATTTACCAGATGCTTGCGTACCTTTTCGTCCTCGAGACGATGTTGGGGTACAAGGTGAGACAACTCTTGAATGCGCTCATTGATATTATCTCTTCGCCGACGCTCAACCATATTGTGACTTTCCCGCCTCCGGCGCCTTTTGGCCTCCTGTGTATTTTGAAGGGTGTGTCCGCCGGGACCTGGCTCGACTTTAGCAGGTAGCGAAGCGTGTTTTCCTGATTTGAAAACATCGGCAATTTGTGAATGAACCGTGGAATGTCCTGGCGAGGAGAGAGGGGAATCGAGGTAGGAACCCGAATTTCCATCCCACTGGTTCGATAGCGATTTGTGATGGCGATGAGCATTCATGTGAGTCGGCGGAATGGGCTGTGATGGAACACTTGATGACTCCAGCGACAAGGCACCAATTCCGGGAGTCTTGGGTGTATGGGGTGATCTTGAATGTGGACTTTTGCGCGAGCTAGTTCTTTCCAATACAGCTGGTCGAGCTTTCCTCTTACCAGTAGCCATGTACTGATCGAAATTCGTACCTTGAGTCGAATCAGATCCAATAACAGGTGATGCGTTGTATGAAGATGGAGTCTCAGCCGTCGCTCCATTGTAAGAATTGTTCATCTGACGGAAGTGCAGTGAATGAAAGCCACGAATGAATGGTGATTGTGGCGCATTATCAGGAGTGTGAGAAAACATCTCGATATTGGTAGGCCCAACTGATGCACCGTTCTCACCTCCGCCTCCATTTGTGTTCCGATCCATTCCCGGGAACAGATTATGGAGTGAACCATGGGTGCTGTTATCGTAGTCGTTCTGATTGGCATCGAACTGGCCGTTGTTTATATGACTATCATCCAATGGACCTCCTAATGTAGCCACAAGATCCTCATCGGGCATGTGGCTACCCATGTACCCCATATTATTGGAAGTTGAAAAGTTGGGGTAGAATCCACCGTTCTGTTGGATTGGCATCGACGGAGACATGGTAAGTTCTGATGGATCGATGCTCCCATCGCCACCAGCAGAATAACTCTGGTCTCCAAATCCGCCTTGCTGATAGGAATGGCTCGACATGCTATATGCGTCGTGATATGGTGTCTGATGAAGAAACCTTGACTCGTCTTGAGGCTCATTCTTGATGAAAGGAGCTGGCGAGTTGGGAACATTCCCACTGCTGGAATTGCTGTTGTAGGCGTGCATACCGTTGTTATGGTGAGGTATGTCGACTCTTAGGTCTGCGGAGCTCTTTTTAAATGTATTGGAGCTAAATGTAGGCACTAGGGAGGGACGCCGTTAGCTTCTTATTTTTTTTACTTGGTTGATTCACTACATCTAAGTGTAGGTAGGCAACCGATTCAAAAAAAAAAAAAAGATAACCGTGCAACCGCACGTAGTAAAGTAAAAGCTTAACTCACTAGTCATCGGCATAATAAAAAGACTTTGTGGTGTCCAATACTGGATACCGGAAAAACTGGAAACTTCAACTCTGGGTGTTGCTCACACCTTCTCACCTTTAACTGCCAGGAACCGCGCAACAACCTTGCTGTGCGCACTTGGCCTTAGTTGCGTCGAGCTGCGTGTATGCGTGTTGAAGTGATGGGTACCGATCTCAGAACGTCGGTGCAACAGAGAAATTGAGCACAAAAAGAGTAGTAAGAGCCAAGAAACAGTGACAGCTTGGTATGGAGGAACGTTTCGTTTCGTTTCGTGTGTTGGCAATAAAAAAAGTGTAGCGGAATTGGTTCTGGTTTTAATGACTGAAGAGGTGACTACCGACAAGACTCTTTGGCAAAAATAAATTATAGCTTAGAGAATATCGAGACGGCCGGATTCTACGGAGCGATGGAGATGAGAAATAGCTTTTCTACAAAGACCGAATGGAAGCCGTGGGTAGTGTGTTATGTAGTTGTAAGGGGGTGGGGTGAGTGGAAGTAGAGTAGATGTAGTAGTATGTAGTTAGGGTAGGGTAGGAGGTGGAGGTGAGTAGATGTGGGGCTGGACGCTGGTTGGCTATGTAGCTAAGTACGTTGGGTAGATCGCTGGTTGGTTGGTTGGAGGGGCAAAGGTAGACAAGCAGGGGAGGTAATGGATGCCAGGTAAGGAGGACAGTTCAGGGTTGCCAGAAAGCGAATTGATTGATTGACTGACTGTAAGATTGATTGACTAACGGGAAAGAAAATAAAAATTCCCGGCAACGAACCAGTTAGCGATATTGATGTGATCGCTTGGAATTGGTCGGTCGTTCTAGAAATGGAGTGCGCCGAGAGTGTTTGCACAGAAAGACCTGCAGGATTACGACTAGGGCGTGTGATGAACACAGATAGATAGAAGTAAAGCGGAGAGACGGGGTTTGCAGCTAGGCGGCTACTAACCAAAGTACTGCGAATCTGTAATGGGGGTAATTGTAGTAGATGTGACACAAAATGGCGAGCCTCTTGCGCGCGCAGCAGCAGAAGCAGCAGAGGCACAGGGGATGGTGGAAGAGGGGGGGGGGGGGATGAGTGATGGAGGGGGTGGTAGGATGGGGGTGTGGTAGTGCTGCTGGGTGAGCCTGGGGAGCAGGCTGAAGTCTCAAGTCTGACTGGCCCGGAGAAATATGCAGGTCGCTGCTACTCGATCTCCCTTCTGAGGAGCTGTTTCCTTTGATGTTGGTACCGTTGTTACCGGCGCCGCTATTGTGCAGTCGGTTTCGCGGAACTCTTTGGAATCTGGAAGCTCACTCTACGTTACTTTGTGGCTATGTGTGGCTTTACGTATGAGATAAAGCAATGGTAGTGTGTCTGTTGTTGACTTGTGGCGAACTAATTGTTTCGCACGTATTATATAGACTTGGCTGACTGATTGATATTTGGGTATTTGAGTGGGATGCAGTAATGAAACGGCAGGTACTGATTTCTGTGGGGGGAAGGCGTGCAGCACTGGGGATATGGCGAGAAACTCGGAAGTATGTGGAAGAGGGGATTCGAAAGAACGGGGAATCGGACGGGGGAGAGGGGGGGTAGAAGTAGTAGATCTCAGTAGTAGTACGGGGGGAACGATCAACAGAGGGGCGGATGGACGAAGGATGGATTGGGACTGGGATTTGGTTTTGGTTGGGAGAGTGCAAGCGACAGAAAGGAAGGGGAATGAATGAAAGGGAGGGTGGAAGAGCAAGAGCGGAGGGGGGAAGCCACCGACCGGAGGAGTCGATGACTGCTAGTTTAAATTTCCACACTCACTCACTCAGTCTATGGCTGGCTGGCCTTTTCGGTACGGTCAGGGCAACCTCACGATGATTTCCACCCCCAACTTTTGCTCCGCTCCACAGGTGGAGAGGTTCTACCCCAACTCAACCCCTGCAAGAAAAAAACCCTACCTACCTACCAGACAACGCCGCTTGCTACGATAACTGACCTGCATGTTTCTACCTTTCTCGTCCTGGAAAACTGGCCTAAAAAGAATTGAAAGTTTCAAGCAAAACTTTGGACAGCATTTTTAAAAATTGGAAAAAAAAACCAAGACAAGCAAAAAGTGACTGATAATATATTAATTATTATTGGAAAGCGCCATAAGACACCTCTTTCAGGCAATGAGTGGGCGGCCGTCGGAACCTTGGCGGTACCGAACATGAGGCTTGCGCCCATGAGGGCTAGCGCCACCCTCGTCCTCCCCTCCACATCAACTCTACACGAACGCTTCTCCCCATATACACCAGAGATCTTGGGTCCACCTAACGCTCAAAAACACTGAACAGCAAAGGAAGAATAGCAGAGAGTTAGACAGGCACATACGAGAACGAGAAGAACCAGTACTATACTGTAACTACTGTAGTGCCCAGGTGACCACATCTATCTCCTGTTCCCGAGAGAGAGAGAACTCCATATATTCCTCTTGAGCATACATACTATTGATCTATCTCACCTTTTTGGGAAAAGGGAGGTGCGGATGCAGAGCACCTGAACCACCACCACCTCTTCCATCTCCACCTCCACCTCCACCTCCACCTCCACCTCCACCTCCACCTCCACCTCCATCACGGCCATCTCGAGCTCCACCCTCCGTTCAGTTCAGTAATCCTGTTTATATTCTCCGATAGCAAGCTCAGCAGCACACAGCTTCCCCCCGGTTCAAGTAGTCATCCACGTTCCATTTTGGCTCGACTTTTCTTGTACCTTTCGTCATGGCTGCAGACTCGTTCAGATCACAAATGAACTCGCTAGGATGGTCCAGGAGAGATGAACCGGTCAATACTTCCGCGTCATCTCCTTTCTTAAACAAACTACAATCCTGGAATCCGTTTGGGAACGGAGGTTATGTCCGGCTTCCAACGAGCTCCGATCCTCCTCCACAACTTCCTGCTCAAACTCGCCAGGAAGAGGACGCAGGATGGTTAGCATGTGAGTCTTGTCTCTATTAGTCTTGCTTTCGATATTCCTACAGCTCCTGGGGTCAAGGTTGTAGGATTTGGCAGATAGAATGTAAATAGTGGTGAGAATGGTGAGAGTGGTGAAAGTGGTGATAGCGGTTGTGGGTTGTGGTGTTGAGATATACACATAAACGATCGCTGCCGCTGTCGTGCACGTTTAACCATGGCCATGCATGAAATTCACCGCCGCAAAAGAAAAACACTTTGCTGATCAGAGTCCTCATTTCTTCATACAGTAAGCCGATGGGATCGTCTCTTGGTGTTTGCATGCTGTAACTTGGGGGCTGCAGTTTGCTTCGTCCTCTGCTTTTCCCTCTTCCCTATACTGTCTCTACGACCCCGGAAATTCGCTGTTCTGTAAGTCCCGTAGATCCTTCTCATGCAAGCCACATGTTCCTCGCCAAAATAATTTCCGCTACTGACGGGAATTTCTCATATCAGCTGGACCGTGGGATCGATACTATTCCTTACATCTTGGGCAGTTCTTCAGGGCCCGCTCACATATGCCATGCACCTTCTATCTACCCCGCGGTTGCCGTTCACAGCTGCGTATTTTGGATCTATCGGCCTGACTCTTTTCTTTGCTCTGGGGGTATGTCAACTATTACTTCTTTGCTTTCTCCCCGCTTTCATTCTGAAATTCTATCCTCCCCTTACTTCTCTGAATATCCAAAACTTGTCACTGGGTCCATTTGACCCCGTGAACGTATTCTGGGAGGTAGCAATCACTTACGTGTGAGTCAGGTACAATCTGTGATTCTCACTCTCTTCTCCTGCATTGCCCAACTTATCGCACTAGTGTGGTATCTCGTATCGTATTTCCCAATGGGCTCAACAGGTATGGCGCCCGCTCCAATTCTTGCGATAGAAGTTCCTAATAGCTCCCCGCACTATAATACAGGCCTCAGATTCGCGAGTCAACTAGGGATGAGACGAGCTGCATCTTGGATGCAGGGCTAGATTTAGTAGGGTCCAATAGATAGAGGGGACCTATCATCTGGATCCTGCATGTGGTTCTTGGACTAGAACAGAACATAGCTTGTTCACATGCTTACTTGGGTTGTCAACTTAAGCACCGCCTTAACCAAGTAATAGCTAAGCCACAGACTACAGGGGTTGGGGTACGTAACTATTTTACTTTTCTTGTAGCAATGGAGCATCATATCTTTCCTGTTTTTATTTGTAAAAGGCTCTTTTTTTTTTTTTTTTTTTTTTGGTATTTTATTACTGGGCAAAACGAATGAATGAATGAAGGGATTCCGTAAAAGCGGGGGTAGAAAGGAGGAGGGGAAAAAAGCTGTACGCATGTCTACTTCGCAGTAGCAGTAGCACACAAGAGGGGTATCGCAGTGGTAGAGTTGTAGTATGTACCTACTGGCTCGAACAATAAGGGAAGGGGCTAGAACTACAGGATCTAACGATCGCATTCGTGCATAACGAATGCTGTGTATTATCTTTTGCACTCGGTTAATGCGCCCGAGTTGATATGCAGACCTACATCATCATGCCTCCAAACCTTCTTTCCCTGTCATATCTCACCTTTTTTTTTGTTCGCTGCCACAAAAGAAAACTCCAGATGATCTGCGCTAGCTGGTAGTCGGAGCGAGTTATGTAGGTACGTTAATAGAGCAGGATGACACCCCCCCCCCCCCCCCACCATTCCAAAGTTCGGACGAACGAAAAGGGGAAACTAGCTCCGGTAGGAGGAAGTAAATAATAACTGCTCATAAGGATCCTGGGTGAGTATCCTGCGGATCCTATTGGAACCCTTTTTGACGCGATAGGTACCAGAGGCTAGGAGACGAGGTGGAGAGAGTAGGCCACGGTTCCTTTGAAACTGCGAAAGAGACAAATTAAAGGATCCATACATCGGATGAATCATAGGCTAATCTGACAGGTCGCCCGCCCGCCACATTTGGAACATATGGTACATTCCTCGTTATTGCGGGGAGCCGCCCTCAGGTTCAAGTGCACAAATGTTAGTTCCATGGGAAGCTGCTCGAGATCATTTACGTCATTTGAATTTCTTTTTTCCCTCCGGATAACACGACTTTAAGAAAAAGGAGAAATATGTTTTTGTTTAGAACATGTTAACAGACTTGTTTGTCCAATACGAGCTCTCGAAGGAAGGGGAGAACTCATGATCTGGTCACATACCTAGGCCTAAACAGTACATACATCATCTCCCACATAATCCTAATCCAACCATTTCGTATTTTGTTTTTCCTTGCCCTAAGAATCTGATAGAGATAGAGAGAAAGAAAGCCTCGGCTGCCTAGTGGCCTGGTCTGGTACCTTGTTCCTGAAACTGGCGTTCCGAGCCCTCCGGGTTATGGGTCATCTTCAGCGTGGCTTATTGATCCCATCCTCTTTTCTTTTTTATTATTTTGTTATCCGCTCTATCTATTCTTATCAATAATAAATAAGGGAACATTCTCCATAGCCTGACTGGACTGAGGACAAGTGACTTGGTCTCACCAGTAAATGAAACATACGTCATTTATCTAGAATAATCGTACCCCGTGTGAGGTGAGGTGAGAGTGTAGTAGGGCTGTGTGCGTGTGTGTAGCCTTGTTTCTGATTATTTCATTTTCACGAGTGAGACTTGATGATTCGTTAGTCTGGGGTTGGAAAAAACAAAACATCCTTAAAGTTGACTTACATTAGTATCAGGTACGCATGCACGCACGTTTGAAACGCCTTTGATCATGAGATTCAAGTGCGCGCAGGTTTTACGTTCCTGAAAACTTCAAGAACCTGGAGATGTTAATAATTCGAAACCGGCCCTGTTCCTCCTCGTCTCGTGGCTGATGATGAAATTATACCGAAGCCTCCAGATATATGACAAAGAAAAAATGGGTGTCTAGTGAAGCTAAGAACGCGCAACGTCTCATGCCCCCTCTCTATACACGGTATATACGCATTGTCGTCGTCCGCCGGCTGTCGACTCCCGCAAAAGACCCCCGAACCGCCAATCCCCTGTTTATTCATGTATACGCGGAGGAGGGCGCTTACTCGGCAGATTTAAAGTAAAGGTGGGATCTGTCAACGGGATCTGTCGAACCTGCTTCTTTGCCTGCAGCATATCCACATCCACATCGATATCCATGTTGGTGGGAGGTATAGAATTTGGCAACGCGGAACGGTTACTCGGCCTGTTGCCTGCTTGCACCGTTTGGAAGCTACCAGTTTCGTTATTGATTTACGTTTAGTAATTTACTTTACAAACTTGATTTATCTACCCACCAGTATACTTGTACTCTATGTACATAGTAATATGCATATAGAGTAACCTGTATATGTGTTTATTTGGTAATTCTAGAGTACACAACTATCAACCTCCGAGTCTCTCTAGTGTAGAGTCAAGTACCTATAGAAATACATACGTATCGGTAGGATTTTAAATAGGGCAACCTTCTCCGGAACATGACATAGAATCCCTTGCAGTTCTGATTTTTTTTTTCTGGAGGTTCTAATCGCAACTAGCCGGTCCGGTAGAGTATATGAAACCACCCGATAAGATAATGAAGTTCTCCACCCGACTGCTATTGTTCCGATCCCGGATCTGGACCCCCGCTAGGAATCACCATGTAGTGGGTCATTTGCGGGGAAAGATAGTTCATATCATGGGACGTTAAATATGGAGGCTCGAGTTCCTGTGGGTTTTTCTTTTAGTCTAATCCCGGGCCGGGTGGGTTTCCGATTTGTTTAATATGGATTCATATTTTATTGATCACTTATTTTTATGACCTTTCTGCTGATTGTATTAGAGAGCAAGTATTGCATTCCAACCGGCAGCGTAACCAGAAGGTTATTTGACTTAACGTTGATTGGTTGGAGGTTGATTGGATGATTCCATGATTGGTTAAGATTATAGAAAAAAACAAGAGGATGTGATTGATTCTGAGGAAAGGTAAATTTGTAGAACATTATCCGCCACAATGCTTTTTCAAGTGTGGGTTGGTACTTCAGTTAGGTTTCGCAAATACTGGCTGCAGTACTCAACAAGGTTGCATGCAAGCAAGATGGAGAGACTTGGTTGTGGCTCCTGGACAACCAGTCAATCATAAATTTAAAACAAAAGAACCTTTCTGCGGTCCGATATGAAGAATGAGTACATGTAAGTCCAAGGGAATGGTTTAGAAGAGAGGGGGTGTAATTAGAATCGAAAGGGCTGCAAAGATCGAGTCTCTGGTACGTCGTACACGTTTCCCCGCTTCCGATGATCTTACAGGAAGTGTGAAGGCGGGGCAAAGTGATTGAATCGATCACTGCTGTTGTTACTGCTGTGGGGGTGCCCAAGGGCGCCAGAGAGATGGCTTTGTACCCCCATGCTGGGTGGACTCGGTGAATGCGGTTGGCATTCGATTTTTATTTCTGCAGGGAGCCTGTCGTGTATTCTTTTTACACTTGAGGGATGTGCTCTACAGACTCTACAGTAGAGTAGAGTCCACGAATTATCTGGGTTTGCGTTCTTGTAGCACAGAGAAGCAGTATGATCATTGAACTGCGAATAGTCTCCTCAAATGGTAAGAGTTGCATAGGATTTCCCCATCTCTTCTTGTAGGTCCACTTCGAGCTAGTCAGTTATGTTAAGAGAAACATGATTTCAGATTTCAATGCCAAGAACCACTTGGGTGTTCCGGAAATGCCGTTTTTAATCTAACCATATTTGGATTGATATTATAGACGTCAATTGCTTGCCTAGCATCCCGGCTTTTTGCTGCTGTTCCTTTGTCTGGTAGATATGATATAATTGAACTTTCTTTTGGGCGCTTCCTTACTTCGGCGGTAGACGATTGTTGTTCAAGAAACCCAATTAAGAGATTCGATCTTTAATCTCCGTGTTAACTGCCCCAGTGCACGTGAGGAGTCCCAGCGAACCGTGTAATTATAATTATATAAACGTATATAATATAGACAGCAACCATTGAGTTCCATATCTAAAAGCACTCTACAGAGTACAGGCTGTATACGACTGTATAGGCTTTAGGTAGGCTCGCACTGTGCTTTAGGTACTAATCTTCTGAGTACCCAAGGGATGCGTCAAGGTGCAAGTTTCACTAGTGGAAATAGGGATGCCCCATTCATTATTCATATCGATTGTTGTGTAAACTGAGGTTTTTCGCTGCTGGCGTTAGTTCTATGATAGAAGCTCTCCGAGCCAAGAAATCTGTCCATCATAGTACATACCCGCCATGCAGCCCATAATATCCAGTCGAAACTTCCATTGAGGGGAAACAAAACAGAGGAACATTCCTCGTACCTGCAATGTCTCGTTAACCGAGACTACGTTCCACAAGAGGGGGTAACTTACTTCCACTGCGTCATTGGTTTGCGTTATGATTCGTCAAAGCCATGACTGGCATCAAGCCCCAATCCAATCTAAGTAGCAACCTTCTTGATATATTGAGAGCTGACTTATCAAGCAAAGAGAACAAAAGCTTGTCTGAAGGTACTGGAACAAGTCATTGGATGAATTACATTTGTGGGCTTTCTATTGGAGGATTGTGTGAGGCCAGGAGCGGTAACATTGAAGCGTTGAATGCTTATGTATATGTATACTCTACATCACGGAAGCGAGGCGACGCATTTCAATATCCACATTACAGTTTCTTACTCAAGTACACGAAAGCTTAAGGAAACATAGACTCGGCAGTACATGTAACATACATGTATGTAGTCACTAGACTACATGTAATTAAGACCGAGAACAGACATCCCAATTAACTGCAACTCGGAAACAGGTTGAATAAAACAATGTAATTCAACTTGTAAACCACAATTGACATTAGAGGTATGTAGGACCGGCGTGTTTGGGGAATAAACTTTGTAGCCCGGGCTGGCTGTCCCAGCACTTCCTATCTGGACTGAGACACATTCTTGCTGATTGTGAGGGCCATCATGTGAAAGCTGAATTGGAAATGCTTGGCAATCGCCTGACTCGAGCTACAGGGTAAAATAAATTTCCGGGAATAGGATGTCTAGATCATAGACCCGAAAGCGGTTTTATACGGTCATATACATGTAAGCACCGTACCGTCCAATCCTTTGTAGATTGCACGTACACGTACATTAGATGTATACATACAAGCTTGCTCTGGGAATTGGAGGTTCTTATTAAGTACATGTACATATAGGCAGGAGAAGAATAGGTTGAATGAAGGTATCAACAGCGGAAGAACAAGAGGAACAGCAAAGGAGGAAGAGGGAAGTGTTAGGTCGTTGGGGGGATCCGAGACAGATGCTTGACGGTAGGATGTGGCTGGACAAGACATGAGGGACAGGGACAAGACAGGCGTGGGTATGCATGGAAAACTACTAGGCCTTTACGGGTGGCGGGGTAAATAAAAATTCTCAGAAGGGAACTAGGTTTCTCGATGCGATGCAGACGATGCGGACGCGTTTGGTGGGTTTAGAGTAACGGGAGAGATGAGGATAAACCGAGGGAGTGTCGGAGAAACATAAATCGCAGGAGGAGTCCGAGAGTCATATTATTGAACATCAGATTCCTTCCTTCCTCCCTTTTCTCCAGAATTTCATGATTCACTCTACATACCCTGTGGATCGGAGAATCACCCCTTAACAAACACAACTGTGTATAGACGACGCTACGCAAATTGCGTAGGCATACATAAACATAATTCATTGCCAGTATCAACTACGAATTCATGGGGATGTTTGTAGGTTTCCCTCTCACTTTTGTGCGGATATGAAGTCAATTACATGTATGTATACATTGCATTTATTAGAGGGAAAAAATGTGGAACAAGAATCAGAGTTTGTCCCCGCGTAACCCCTCCTTTGCCAATGTAGTGTGGGAGCCTCGAATTTCAATTACTGGCCTCTAAATTTCCACTCCGCTTCGCCCTCACTTCTTTTTTGCCATATCTTTTCTTTTTGCCTGTTCATCCATCTCATCGCCATCGACTCCCAAGGGTTGTCGTTTCCACACTCGCCCTTCTTTTGTCTGAGTCCTTCCCCCGCCCTGACATCCTCCACTCCCCAAATTCGCCCCACCAACGGTGACGAACGTAAGAAGGAAGCAGTATCATAATAGCCAAAGTACACCCTACTTGCCTACTCTGATAGTGTCGTCTTTGCCCGTACGCAAACAACCAGCTCTTAGCTATCATTCACCCCCACCCCCCTCAAAATCTACTACCCGCATCACCCGTTTCCCTCCTCCGTCTCTTTTTTTTTTTGGTGTGATCTACTTGAGGTTTGCGACCCTCATTTACCGCTTTGCCCTGCCTAGCGATCCTTCCACCTCCCACTACTACCAAAGCAGTCACGATCACTGAACGCCTCATAGATCTCTGCACTGTAAGTCTAAGAAAAGAACAAACAGAATTTTAAAAATTCGTTTCAAACACCAAAAGACTTTTTTTCATAAGTCTGACCTTAAAGTGTGATTAGGAACGGTAAACCCCCATTTCCATCCCAATTGTGTTTTTCTTTCACCTGTGGCTTGTGCCTGACAAACTTTCGGCGGTGTCGTGTGTAATTCCTCCGCCTTCCGGTTACTTTTTTTCCGCGTGGTTTTAAAGTGTCGTCGCTGACCATCGTCATCACTGTTTCTCTTTATCAATCAAACAGATTCTAGGAAAGTACTACGACGTTTACAACGGTCTTTTGAGTCCCTCGACTCAGAAATCTTTGTGTACGATACATCGTATTCCTTCTCAAGGAATCTAGCAGTTCCTTTTTTCCTACCGCTTGAGCGGATCTCAGGGAGATTGTACCCGGTTACCTCTCGGCTCCTCGCGGCTTGCCTGACTTTGTCCTTTCCTTCCGCCTTCCACCTTACAGCCGTCCACCTTCCTCCAATTCCTCACGGCCACTCGGTGACTCTTTGATCAAGATTTACTCTTCGTCATCCCGTACGTCTTTCTACCGAATAGCGTCACAGTTTGCCCACTCCAACTTGGACCTTTTTTCCACCCGATCAAATACACCCCACAGTTGCACTCACCTACAAGGCTGACACATCCAACCATCGACGAACTCTTGGTCATTCTTCCAGAACTTCTAGAAAACCCCCGTCGACCCATCCCCATCTCCTCTTCTACATACAAGTTGCGGTGAAAGGCAGCGTGTCTCCACCTGTGTGTGTGTGTGCGCGTTACAACTGAAGCTCTTTGTGAGTGTGTGAAGAGCGGGCGAGCACCGGCTTCTCCCGCCATTTGTGAAAGCAGAAATCGTCCAGGTTTCCCTACGACCTTGTTGACGGCTCAATCTCTTCACAGGACGCACTGGAACAACCCCCCGCCTTTCAAAGGATACCCCGCTAGGAATAAAAATTTCATTCCACATTATTCTTCCCTCACCACGGGTATAGGATCGAATTCTTTTCCTTTCAGAGAATAAGATATCATGACTACTACGTCTGCTAGCAGACCCATAAATTCGTCAGAGGCTACTTTCTCTTACGCTGCCGCTGCGTCAGGAAAAAATTCTGCTAGCTCAACTCCCACAAACAAGTCACAGACTGGTGGATTGTCTAAACCTACAGTCCCCTCATCAAACGTTGCTGGAACTTCAGTGTCTTCGACTTCATCGACAGCACAAAACATGAACGGCAGTACACCAACCACTGGGACCTCCACCCCGCAGTCGACATCTATTGCCGATTCACATGTCAAAACGAATGGCGATGCGATCGCTCAGTCTTCGTCTGCTGTGTCATCTCCAAATCTGGGAGTAGGGTCGGCCCCTACGTTACCAAGGGAGGACGAATCAGCCTCATCCATGTCGGAGGACAAAGGAAGTTCCTGGGAGAAGCAATCCCAAACGTCAAGCCATACAGAGAATAAGCCCTCCAGTGCTGGTAGTAGAACACCCGATATTTCCAAAGCCACTGACTTGGTTCCTGCTGCTCTTCCAGCAGTGAATATTTGGAAGGTAAGATCTGAAAACTTAACTGCCAAGAAGCCCAGTCCCACTGCAGCCGCAGCCGCAGCCGCAACTGCACCATCTGCCAAGACTCCTGCAAGCCCAAGCAACGCCATCGTTGCTAAGGACAATGTAGATAAGTCGGCGGAACAGAGGCAGGATAAGAGGAAAAAGCCGTTCGGCGAGGGCTCAGATGTTGCAGAGAAAGAAAGATCTAAGGAGGGGTCTAGTGGGGTTAAAGATGTTCCGGCCAGGGAGTTTAGAGACCGGAAGAAGAGCACTGATGCCGGAAGGGCCAATGGCTTTGCGAGCAAGGAGGATGGTATTTATATTCTTTCTTTCTTTACTTTTTTTAAATAATATTCCTACGACCGCCACAACGGACTAATTCATTTTCGGGAACAGGACCAACTATTCGAAAAACACCAAGGAAGTACCCGCCGGCAGAAAAAGAAGCGACTGCTCCAGTTCTTCCACCGCCTGTCACGGATACCGAGTCTTGGCCAACACCAGAGATTGCACAAGATGAGGTCGAGAAGGCTAAAAGGGACAAAGATGAGAAGGATAAACCCGCATCGTCCGTACTCCGGCCCGGTAGGGGTAGTACGTGGCTTCCTGTTGCAATAACCATACCGCATGTTCCACCATTCGCCAATAAGCCAGGGCGGGGAGGAAGGGGCACCCGTGGTGGTCGTGATGGTAGCAGCAGGGGGGGTTTAAGCACAGTGCCATCATCGTCCTCGCCCAACGGCGATAAGCACAATGGTGGCACATTTGGGGCTGGGATAGCAGTGGAGGGCGATCGCGGCCGTCAAGGTTCTAGTTCTGGTGCATCTCGAGGGGCTTACCAGGGAAAGCCAAGTAAGCGTGCTACCAGTGCTGGCGGCACTACACAGCGTCGTGAGTCAAAGGGCTCTTTGCCCATCCCATCTTCCGAGAAGAGGAAGGACTCGGCGGTGTCTCCAGAGGTCGGTGAACCGACTGCCGAATCGACCCAATCCTCAAAGACAGCATCTGCCGGCACCCAAACTCACGACAGAGCGCGCCAAGGTTCGAGGTCGGACGATCCCAACTTTGTCCCACAAGGGGATGGTCGTCATTTCTCCGAGGGCCAAGACAGGACTCATCACAATGCCAATGGACATTACCATCCTAGGGAACGTGTGTACAATAACCAGGGCTTCAATAGCAACCGCCCTGAGCACCACGGGGGCGACAATGTTTCGTCACATGGCCCAAGAGAACGTGGTTTTGAAGGAGGCCGTGGCCGCGGCCCTAGAGGGCGGGGGAATTACCATAACCAACAATATATAAACGGACACAATGGTGCGCATCATCAGAACCCTGGACCCCATTTTACTTCCACTCCTCCCCATTTCAATGCTCACCAAACCAATGGTCAATATCCAGCTCAAAATTCGCAGTCTTCACAGCGCCCATTTAGAGGTGGATCAAGGTCGCACCCGGGTCCCAACAACGGGAACTACAATAATAGATATCCAAACCCGAATATGCAACCACCCCCGCAAATCTATATGCCGTCCTATCCTCTCCCATACGATTTTAGCATGATATCCCCAACCGGCATCCCACCACAAATTGAATACACCGGAATCAGTGAGATCATTGCTCAGATGTAAGTTTTTAAGAACATTCTTCATGCCTGTGGCTTTTAGAGCTATTGTTGACTTTCGCACAGCGAGTATTATTTTTCAGTTGACAATCTTTGCAAGGATATGTTCCTGCGAAAACATATGGACAGTGATGGCTTTGTCAAGCTTTCCCTCGTTGCGGGGTTCGCTCGCATGAAAAATTTGACCACAGACATGAACATCTTAAGAGAGGCCTGTTTGAGATCCCACGAGATACAGATTGCCCATGGTGTTGATGAGTTTCACGTAAGAAAAGCAGTTGGGTGGGAAACATGGATCCTGAGCGAAAAAGAGCGTGATCCTTCGGCTCAATGTGACCAGACCAGCTGGCAGATTGATCCAAGACAACGCAGCCAGCAAAATAGTAATTCCGGCTCACCCCTCGAGATGTCTGGCTCCGCTGCACCTTTCATGCCCGGTCCTATCAGAGGTCAGGGCCAGAACGCCATTGCACCTGGTGCTCCACCTTTCGTTCCTTCAGGCATATTCCCTCCAGTCTTTGCCACCACTCCCCTGTCGGCCAACGTTCCCGAGTTCTCGCCCAACGGCGCTGTATATTTAAACGGAACGGCAGAAAACTCTCGGTCTGTTCCCGACGAGTTCTTTATTGAAGATTCACAGAGGTTAGTTGTCGTTACAAGGCGCCCTGGACATACATCCCCCTTGGGATCTCCTATATCTGGGATCAATGGTGTGAGTACCAACGGCTCAACGTAAGTCAATTACACCTCGTATAGACCGCACTCCTTTCCTTTTCTTACACATGTATATAGGTCTTCTATCGTGAATAGGCCATCATTTGGATTAGACTCTGAAGTTGGGTGGCTCTTGAAAGAGGACAACCAAAGCTTAGAATCCGATAGTTACATTCACAGGTTGTATCCACATGCTTTGTTGCAGGCTCAGCAACAGCGCGAATCTTCCGGAGCCACCAAGAACTCGGAAATGATCACTCTCTACAAATTCTGGTCTCATTTCCTCTGTGCCAAATTCAACAACTTGATGTATGAGGACTTCCGGCGATACGCATTCGCGGATGCAGACTCCTCTCAACGGTTTGGGTTAGAGTGTATTTACAAGTTCTACGAGAACGGACTTGTGACTCGCGAGTACTTCCATGATAAATTGATCCAGGATCTTGTCGCTTTGGTCAAGAAGGACGCAAAAAACGGTCAGGACCTAGGTCTTGAGAAGCTTAAATCATTCTTGTCAAGCCCTCAGCTGAGTGTTGAGCGGAAACAGAAGATTGAAAGCTTTGTGGATTCGGAGCTTCAGTTCGTGCTTCAGAATGGTGTGGAGTCAAAGGATGGATTGGTGGAATCCTATGCTGCTGTACGCAACGCATATACCCTTTAGTGATATCATGACTGACAGTGTTTATAGTGAAAATCTGTCGCGGTATGAGTCGGCTACTTCAAGCTTATCTTCAGGGGTAGTGGGATTCCGTACGCAAGATATTGCATCCTTTTCTCTTGAAATCTCTGTGATATTACAGTTTATCGTCACCGAAAATGTTCGTTTTTTTTTCCCCACTTTTCCGCAAACTAGAATTCTTTCTCCTCATTTTCAAAGATCACTGTTTACTCACTTAAAATCCGCTTTTCTTCTGTTCTAATACGGCGCCCAATTGGTTTTGTTTCTTTATTCTCATTCAAATTTCTAGGTGGCTGCACCTTCTCTTTTAAACTTATTTGCCCCAAACTCATTTCCTATTTATTCCTTCACTCCTATCATTGTTTGGGACTATCTAGTATTTGGAGCTAGCTAGGGAGTTTTCTGCAGCTAGAAGTGGGCAGAAGGCATTCAAAAGGGGAAGTATCCGATGCTTACAAAGATTTGGAGGGGCATTCATCAGTATTATCCTCTACCCTCCCAGTTTATAAAACCGTCATGGGCAGCAGTTTAAAACTTGATGTTAACTTCACGTACATAGTTACTCTTTTCACAGCTTTTCCTATCCCCCTTCATTGTTTTTTTTTTTTTTTTTTTTTTCTTTTTTTACTTTTTTTCTTGATTTGGGTGTGCTGTGCGCTCTGCCTAAAAAAGGATAGTATGAGTGAGGGTGGGGATGGTTTGGATCGACATTCTTTTTGCGAAAGATGGATGCCCTATGGAAATATCGATACTTTTCGGGCGAGTCTTTCCAGGAAACTTCTGTTATTGATGGCTAGGCTCCTAAAACATCATGTTGGGTCATTAAAGGAAAAGGATGGGAAAAAGAAAATTGTCGGAAAATCTACTAAAAAATAACGGAGAGCCTCTGTTTTTCCCTTGTGTATTCGTGTTTGGGGCGGTTGGGAGTTGTTCTTTGTTTGTCATTTCTTCTTCGACGTCAATTCTTGTGTATCTTTATCTCTTCCCAGCCTTCGTCCTCTTCCTTAGGGTTATAACAATGGTGTTTTGTGTTTCTGTCTCCTGTTTTGTTTACGTATTCTTTGGGCTGTTAGCTCTGCATTGCGTGTTGTGGGCTACCTATGTGCTATGTCTTATGGACTTGGAGTGGGGTTCGAAATTGTGAATTGGGTAAAAGAAAAGAGTTGATATGCGTATAGGATTGATTGACTTTTTACTGTGTGACCAAAGGCCTCAGCCTCCGTCGCAGCTGTTGCGGACTCGCTCGCTCTTTTTCTCTTTGTGTGTAGCGTAAAGCGTTCATGCTAATACCCCAGAGAAAATAAAACAGTTTGTTGCTAGAATTGTTGTTCAATGATTTTGGATGAAATCGATTCATTACGTAGCAGGGTTATGTTTATTTAATCGAGTGAGCGCAGAGCTGCATGATGCAGGTGTACGTACGAAAATACCCGGATGGACATTCAAACGTCAATGATGACTCACTCCTCTCGGGTGCGAGTGAGATGTTATGACGCAACTGCAATACCATTTGCCTATCGGGCGAGTCGTAAGATGTTTACTCATGAATCATTCGATCGACTGAAGAATTCTGGGGCTGGTATCATTAGTCGCCTGCTGCCCACTTTCAATAGTGGGGATAATACTATATTCCGATAGCTCCAGTTGTCGTCCAACGGGAATCTAACATTGTCGAATAGACAACTTCAAAAATTATGAGCTCTTGGTATTTGTTGCTGCAACCAATGTCCATTAAAAGCCAAGAGTTTAATGGAAGATGTTACACCATAAAGATGGCTGTGCACCGGATAACCAGGTATGCCTGTCACGTGAGCCCGGGTCTGCGCGTCCAAACCCCCAGTGGACACCACATCAAGGCAGCAGTTGCTATTTATATCCCTGCTTGCCCTAAGCCCGAAGCTTTGTATGAGGCTGCTGTTAATATAAACTCCTCTTTCTGAATTTAATCTCCGAACCACGATAACTCAAAGTTGCTTTGACCCAATGTTTCCATTCAAGAAAGTCTACAACGCACTCCAAATTAACTCTTCATCATCAAAACAAAGCACAAAGAGGCCCGACTCAATATCCATTCCGCTTCGCCAGCTATCAATACGTACGGTCTCGGAGGACGACAACGAAGATGTCGATCGTCACGTGGTACAACAACAACGCAAAGCTCCAACCTTGCCAGCAGATGTATGGTTTTTGATACTGCCGCAAGTCGACTACACTGAGAATTGTACTCTGTGTAAACATAAGCAGCTGTATACCCTATCATTGGTATGTCGGGTCTTCAACGAGTTCGCTACAAAAGCGCTCTATCAAACACTCGATTTACGACTTGAGGATGCTTGCCTTGAGGTGCACGGGGATTCGTTGGATTCCTATAATAACGAGCCATCCTTCCTTAGAGAAAATATTTTAAGGAAGAAGCTCGATAGATTAGAAAGCACGCTGCGGTCACCAGAGGGGCCAGCGGTGCTTATTCGACATTTGAAATTCCCAGTGATTGAGCTTCGCTGGAAGATGACTTATGGTCCAAATGATATCAATCCGGCACTATACACTGGCCTATCAAGGGGGGTGTACAATTACGGCAGAGATGAACCATCGGCCCATTACAGGCCGAAGGTAAGCACACATGACGAGTCGCAGTTGTATGTGCGTCCGGTAATGCGCAGAACGGATCTTGCCCTATGGAAGAACAACATCTCGGTTGGTATCTTGCCGAAGTGGATCACCATCTTTGAACTGGCATCAGCTCGGTTAGAGTCGGTTTTTGGTCTGGGAAGTCTGTGGACGTATATCCACGAATATGAGAGAGATGTGTTGCGGGAGAGGCTTTTTGATGCCATTGAGAAGAATCAAAATTGGGTTGAATGGGACTGGAGATGGAGCTCTTGGGGATACTCTCAACATTCTGCCGAGGCTATCTTGGAGGAGCCTAGACTGCTTGAGATTTTCAGCAAGATGAAAAACATTCGGAGCATTCAACTGGATAAAACAGAATGGGCAGACAAAATACTTGAGATCTTCCCAGGGACGCTTGAGTCTTTAACCATCGAATCGCTCAGGATAGGCGGTTGTGATTTCGATTTCATGTTCAAGAGGCTTCCAACAAAGGGACTGAAGTCGTTGAAGATCATAGTCAGCGAGTCCTACTTCAAACCGCTTGAAAAATGCGACCCGTTCAAACCACTCCTTGAGTACCTGAAGCTTTGCCACCAGCAATCCGCGGCGACCCTGACAAATCTAGACTTTCAGGTCAACTGGAATCTCTCAAGTGCCTCATACAAACTTTGTAACGACCTCGAAGGTACATATCTCGGAATGATGCCCGTCGAAGAGTTTCTCTCATCAATATTCATTTACGCCCCACTTCTTCGTACTTTCACCTTTGTCCTCGCAACCACTCACGAGGACGAAGTTCAATACCCTCCGACTGAGAAGCCAATGCCTTTTATAGCGCACAATCTCCGCTCAATGAGCATATCCCTCCCTGCACGAAACAACAAGTTATGGTTTGCGACCAAAATCAGTTCTGGGGCATTCCCGGCGCTACGAAAGTTCACCTTCCGATCTGCATTTTCGCGGAACAACGGGCCGAAACAGACCTGCACAAGATGTGTGCATTTAGAATGGCCTGAGATTAACAAGTGGTACGATTTTGCCAGTGAGCAAGATAACTTACTTGTCGAGGCATGCAGGAAGGCGGGAGTGAGACAGTGGGAGATGGAGGTTATGAACAGACCGTGGGTATGCTTTGGCTCTCAATATACCTAGATTAAAGGCTCTTATTAATGGTTGAACAGGCAGAATGCTCCTCATTCACGCTGGAGGAGTCCTGTGAAGACGACCCGAAAAACCTCTATTTTCGGCCCCCACAGAAGCACCTCACTGACTACGATGCTGGCCTGTTCTTCTCGGGACAGTCGGGTCCCGCCGTGCCTCGTAGAAACTCACCAAAGCGCAGAAACGCAAGGGATATTGTGACGTTTGTACCATAATCCACCGACTCTTTGCGTACCAACTAAACCCCATATCTAGGCCAGGTCAAACCCTGACTCGGGGAACGGTCTGCGATGTCTTCGCCCCCACCTTTGGGATTGGATACTACCAGCATCAGAACAACTCGATTCTACTTGCAATGATTTCCGCGCCAAGTGGTATGACAATAACCGTTCTGCACCATTTAGATAATGATTCTGATGAGGCTTGTGTTGAATTTAGCGCGGAGTCCAAGGGGTTCAAGAATAAACGAAAGGGTAAGCTGGGATAGCCATTTTGGCACCAGGGCGGCGACTCTATAGAGTGTTTTACCTTATTTTTTCCTTCTTTCTTTTTTTTTTCCCATTATTGGGTTCTGGTATTGATCATGGGATATCACTCGTTGCTCTATCAGTTTGTTAGCAATGAGTCACGATTAGTTATGAGGAAACGATTTGATGAATTACCTATAAAGTAAATATAGGAATAGCCAGCGACTGTTTGATTGTGTTGAAAGACTTAGGCGGAGATCTGGGGGAACGTCGTCGAGGGTTTAGCTGTTGCATGACACTCCTGGATATCGTCATTTGTTGTTAAAAGCTCTCGGAGAGAGCTCGGACCATGATCTGGCGCATTTGAGTATGAGTCGCCATTTACGTTTGTGCCTGTCTATCCCCTTGTCTTTTATACACCGTAAGATCTTATAGACACTTACGTGGTGCAGCGCATGAGCTGTTTTGAGTTGAATCGGAGGAAACGTGACTCATTGGGAACTCAGGCTCGTAGGTTTCGAGCCCCTGAGCTAGCATAGCTCACATTCTGTCTGAAAAGTATGTAAATCCATGCACGGGGAAGAATAAAAAGAGCCGCATGGTTGCAAGATCGAGCCTGAGCTCACGAAGACTGATGAAGGGGAACCGAGTCTATAAAGGTTCTTAAGCAGTGTGTTTCTATATTTAACTCAGGCCTCCAAACCTGACGATTATTACGGCTGATCGGTTCCTAATACCAAAATACAAAGTACAGCAAAACCTATCATAATTCCGCCCCCGTGGTGGCCGAATTTTGCTGGAATTATCGTAGGGATGGAATTTAGAGCGAGGTATTTGTTAGTAAACTGCTCCCTCCAAACGCTGGAAGTTTGGTAGGGATGGAATTTCGAGAGGGTGGAATTATGATAGGTTTCTCTGTATAGATGAAACGTACTAAGTCTTAGTGCCCAGGGGAGTTTCCCCCGCATGCTAAGGACTCGTTATTCTTAAGAAGCCGAAGGGGAAGACAGATGAGGAGGGAGAGGAGAGGAATGAGAGGAAGGAGGGGAAGGGGGGGGGGGGAATGGGAGATAAATAGGAGGAAAAGACAGTCACAACCAATGAATGTCGACATATGAACAGCATTGACGGAAAATTGTGTTGTTTACGTACGTATCTTGTCACAGTGTTTAGTCGAGATAGTTGGTTGCCCATATCGCCAAAAGCTGAAGTAGCTACCTTTAGTAATATGCCGTCCTTTACCCAGCCTTAGGTCAGCCACGTTTGGCACACTTACCTCAGCAGCCAAAGGCAGAAAAGTCTTTGCTGGCCCACTAGAACTAACAAATATACATGTACATAATTATGATGGGGCGCCTTGACTATGATTTCCCTCCCTTCCTTCCTTTCCCCATCAGCCCTCACACATGCCTAGACCCATCATCCTCTGAGTATAATTGGGAATTGCAACTCTTCGCATTGTTTTCAGATGAAGGCGCGTTCTGCTGTATTGTGCCCATCCCTCTATCCCTTTGACCGTCACTTCTTGGTCCGAAGGGCCGGCCTACTATCGGCTAGTATAGTTAGAAATGCGGAAGAAGTATGTATGCGCGATAAGCTATAACGGGTCAATTAGGTTAGCTTTGGGTGTAATATTATTGATTATTTTATCGGGCATGTTAGATCTGGGGAGGAATAAAGTCCATGGACTGCGCTGTTCGAGGTGCAATAACTACAAACTAGGTTTCTTGGCATGGCGCGCCTTATGCACTTTCGTCGTTCCCCTCGTTCATCTTCTGACGTTTGCGAGGTGAAGAACCAATCTGGGCCTAACCATCTTTTTCTTTTTCTTTTTCTTTCGTTTTTTGGTACGTCTAACGGCCAGCTCCATCCTCTCCAGGACCCAATTCATTTCAGATGGGTTACCGGTATTACAACGTTCCCTATTCCCACCCACCTTTTAATTCCAATATTTGCACTGTCACCAGCCTCTCGTGCACGTGACAAACTTAACTCACGTAACGCTATAGCTATTAAAACAAAGAGCCAATAATCTCACCGGCTAAGCCTGCAGTTGACGACTTTCTTTCAATAACCAGGGTACGCTATGAAGTGCGAGTGAGATTTTTCAAGTATTTTATTGGCCATTTGGGCGTTTTTGCTATCCATCTTTGGCCCATAATCCATCATAATAGGGCTGTCTTTGGATTGGATACACCAGGCCGAGATATTTGTGAACAGCACTCTCTCGCGCTAGAAGGATACGATCAGGACTTTTTATCCTTATAGGGAATAATCACCCTAGAGGGTTCAGGATTAAGTGTTAAAGGTTGACGAGACCGGGAGATCTTATCCTTATAGCTAGGCCTATAGGGCATATCTAATAAGTATATAGATATACCGATATGCAATGTGTTATTTAAAGGTTTTGATTGGCCAGGTTTGAGGGGTTTTCTTTTTCTCTATCAAATATGTTTGTCAGTAAGTAGATATTCTATCAAATATGTTGGAGTTAGTAGATATTCTATCAAATATGTTTGAGTCAGCCAGTAGATATTGGTTCTAACATACTTTGAGTTAACTAAATAGTATATCAGATATGTGCACAGGGCATCTTGGGGTTTCAGTGATCTTAAGCGTTGGTAAACTGATATTGTTTAAGCCATAACAGTTCCTACTCCGGCCAAAGGCCGGAAAATGCTTGTAGATAATATCTTTATAACTAGCGAGAGACTGCTGTACTAGGACTTCAATCAAGGCTTGTGGGTATCTATATGGGTTTTAATCTTGCGCATTGGCGTATTAACCTACCCCTCTCGTTGTCGTGCTCTGCTCCCTTCTGTGTGATGTGCGCTAATAACATGTGATTCCGATCATTCCCTCCATGCATCATGATCCCTGTCTGCGGCAGCAAGGATGGCACACAAAAATTAATTCCAGGAAAATACTCTCACGACTCCTTGGCGCAACGGTAGCGCGTTCGACTCCAGATCGAAAGGCTGCGTGTTCAAATCACGTAGGGGTCAATAACCTTTTATTTTGTAAACCCCAGATATCTGCTGTTACATATTCGTTGCGGTTTTGATGTGGTGGTGTGTGCGCGGTCTGCGAACAAACGAGGACTGGAAACGACACTGTAAATTCTGTGTTCTCCGCTGGAGGCCCGCACCTAGGCATGACCTTTGATACCAGTAACCAGGGCCTAAGTCTGCCTCAAAAAGCCTAGACTCAGTAAAAGGAGACCAAGCAAGCCCAAATCTTTTAAACATGACTTTGATGCCTAATACAACAACTTATTCCTCCGGCCGACAGCACGCTCCGCATCTCCTACTCCCTTAACTACTAATCGCCGGAGCAAGGTTCAAAGGTTTAGTGGCCACCTAACCCGGACCAGCATTTAATCATTAGAGCGGGAGAGAGAACGTGGAGGAGGCTTTTTGTGGGCTAGAGCTGCACATAGATGTTTTTTAAGGTCACGTATTCAGCGGTGGTGATGGCCGGGTTGTATTGTTCTAAACGTGTTTGTTTGGCTCGCATGGTTTGGTGCTACTAATGTTGGCGTGAAATACCGGGACTTGCGAGTTGGGACTGTCATCATGGAGGAATAAAACCGCCCCCCCCCCCGCCCCCCCCCCGCCCCCCAGGATGGCATGAGATACCCAAGTCAATTTTTTTGGAGAGAGAGAGAGAGAGAGAGAGAGGGAGAGAGAGGACTCTACGCTGCACTGTCATCTCCTGTTGTGTCAATAGTTTACGCACAGTTGAACTGTGGCCCTGAATGGAGCCTAAAGGCTGTTTTAACATCTGGTCCAAGTAATTGTTGGGGACTCAGATGCGGCGGCCTCCCCTTCAGGATGGGCCAGTATTAATGTCACTCGGGCCTATCGGGGGGGTACTGTGGAATATTGATACCTCTGGGGATGGATTGCTGTCTTGATGCTTTCAGCATGATAGCGGGATGTGGTCCGATGTTCGATCTCTAGATCTTGAATCTTCAATGATGATGATATTTACTTGGATATGAATGAGTCTAATCGGGGTTGAAGGTTCTAGGCATGGGTTTAGAGCGCAGGTTACAGGATTCACAACCATTAGACACTTTTCAGAACAGCACTTGTACTTTATTTTTTAGCCTTGGAATCAATTTATTAACTTTTACCTAAGAAAAAAAAAATGAGAAAGAAAAAAGTAGAGGAAAAGAAAGAAAGAAAGCAAGAAAAGCCACCTTTTACCCCAACCAGCCAGTCAAACCCGATTCTCGCCACGTTAGTCTAGTCACATTGCATCACACCCCATCACTCGCCCTCCCTACTTCATCTCCACATCCTCCTCCTCCTCACTCTCCCACTCCTCCTCCCCCTCCTCGCCCCCCTCCCCCTCCTCCCCCTCCCCCTCACTCTCCCCCACCTCCTCCCCAATCCGCCCCCTCAGCTCCTCCGCATGCTCCCAAATCCCCACATCCTCCCACCCAAGCGCCTCATAAACCAGCCCACAATTGCCCAACCACTCCCTCGCGCTCCCCCACAGCTCCCGCCGCTCCTCCGACCCCGCCTCCTCCTGCTCCCCATACAGAAACAGACACCACCCGCCCAGATACCACAGATCCGGCAACTGGTCGTCCTCCAGCTGCAGCCGCTCCAGCACCTCGAGCGCCGCGTCGTACTGCCGCGTCTCGATCAGCAGCTTGGCCAGGTTGATGCGCGCCGCATAGCTCGGCACGCCGGCCGCGTCCGCGGGCAGCTCCCGCCACAGCGCCAGCGACCGCTGCAGCGCCGTGACGGCGTCGGCGGGCCGCTGCTGCGAGATGCGGATGGAGGCGAGGGTCTGCAGGGCTTCGGCGGAGTGTGGGGAGACGAGCAGCGCCTCGGTGACGTAGGCCTCGCAGCGCGATTCGGCGTCGGGTTCGTCGCTGCGCACATCTTGTTAGCTCTCTTCCCTTCGGGGTGGAAGGGAGGGAGGGAGGGGGGTTGTACCATAGGTCGCTCATATAGATCTCGGCCATCGCACACAGCGCGCTACACAGCTTCCCCTGCAGACCACGGTCCCCGCCTTCCCCGCCGCGGCCCTCCTGCATCCACGCGCGCAGCACCGCCGTGCCGCGCTCGTACCAGCCCATCATAGCTTTCCCGCCCACGCCCAGCTGCGCCAGCCACAGGAACTTCTCGGGGCCGGACAGCGCGCCGTCGGGGTCCAGCGCGGCCGCCTTCTCGAAGTGTGTGCGCGCCGTGTCCTCGTCGCCGAGCTCGAGGTGGGCCTCGCCGGCCAGCTCGAGCGCTGCCAGGCTGGTGGGGTCGGACTGTAGGGCGAGGGTCGTGAGGCGGAGGGCGTCCGAAGGGCTGCCTTCGGTGTGGAGGGCGGTGGCGGCGGAGGCGAGGAGGGTGCTGGTGGAAGGGGGCGGGGGCGGGGGAGGGGGAGGGGGGCCGTGGGGGTTGGTGGAGAAGGTGCTGGAGGCGCTGTGGAGGATGGATTTGGGCGTGGAGGCGGATTTTGATTTCCGCTTGGGGGGGTTGGAGCGGGTTTTGGCCATTGCGTGTGGCGGATGGCGGTGGGGTGTGTGTTGAGTAGAGAGAGGTACAGCAGCTGAGGGGATTGTGCACAGCAGCGGAGGGAGGTTGTGCACAGCGGGCGGGTGTCGTCTAACGGTGAGTTGCGCGGGTTGCAATTTTCGTGGGCTAGGCCGGGCAGGGCAACGATCGTCGCGTCGCAACCCCGCCAACAAAACGGGCGTGACTAAACACGGAAACCCCTCCTCCCTCCATGCGGGTTGGTGAAACATCTCCCACCAGCTGCAATTACAATTCTCTCTCTACAATTCTCTCTCTACAATTCTCTCTCTACAATTCTCTCTCTACAATTCTCTCTCTACGCCGCGCCTTACTCTCGCAGTTTGAAGTGCAGACAGCTGGACCATGGCGACCGAAGAGCAGATCCAGGAGATCGAGGTCCTGCAGTCCATCTACCCCGATGAGTTCACACGTGCGTGTAGCCCTGCTGGTTTTATAACTACCTTTTTCAAGACACAGACAGACAGCTGACACTGCACACTGCACAGAGGTCACGCCCACGCAATTCACGATATGCCTAGTCCTCGACCCCCCCAGCATCCCCGGCCAATCCCACGAACCGCGTACCCCCCCCTCCCCTCCCTCCCTCCCCCACCTCCACCCACAGCTAACCACCCCCCCCCCCCCCCCCCACTAGCAATCCTCAACCTCCACGTCACCTACCCCCCCACCTACCCCGACGCCGCGCCCACCCTCGACCTCAGCATCGACGCCGCCTCCCCCGCCTCCTCGCTCTCCTTCCCCGCCGACAAAGACACGCTCCTCGCCACGCTCGCGGCCACAGTCGACGAGAACCTCGGCATGGCGATGGTGTTCACGCTCGCCACGACGCTCAAGGAGGCCGCGGAGGAGCTGCTGGCGTCGCGCGCGCAGGCGGTCGAGGCGCGCCGCGAGGAGCGTCTGCGCGCCGAGGAGGAGAAGGAGATGGAGAAGTTCCGCGGCACGCTGGTGACGCGGGAGCGCTTTGTGGCGTGGCTGGGGAGGTTCAAGGAGGAGGAGGAGGAGAAGAGGCGGGTGGCGGTGGAGAGGAGGGAGGAGGAGGAGAGGGGCAAGAGGGGGGCGGGGGTGAAGGAGAAGAGGCTGACGGGTATGTTCGTTCTGGGGGGGGGGGGGGGGGGGGCGGGAGTTGTGCGGTGAGACGGTGCTAACGCGGGTGTGCGACAGGGAGACAACTGTATGAGCGCGGCCTGGTCGGCGGGATGGACGATGCGGAGGATGTGGAGGAGGATGGCGTGGAGGTGGATCTGGCGAAGTTGAAGGTGGCGGCATAGGTTTACGCCCCCCCCCCCCTTACCTCTCCTTACATAAAAGTAGTAGTAATTCAAAAAAAAAAACGAGCTCTTATTGCAAATGACCTATGACCTATTTATCTAGCACTTCAAGAAATAACACCCCGGGCATTGAACTATAGTAGTAGCAGTAGCAGTAGCAGAAAGAAAAAAAAAACCCATAATGCAATCATTGCATTGTAGCTAGTAACAATAGTAAGAAAAGAAACCCCGATGCAATCATTATATTGCATTGCGGCCAGCTAGATAGCTAGCTAGCTAGCAATCTAAGTAGCAGCTCTTTGTACCCCCACCCCCAAACCATTCCCCCCTAGCCTCCTAGTCCGTCTTGAACATATCACTCTCATCATAATCATCCCCGACCCAACCTGCCCACCCAACACACACACCCATTAGCCCACGCCCACCAAAAACCCACAACCCCCCCAGTCCCCAGTCCCCTCCCCCAAAACCAAAAACCAAAAACAAAAGAGCATACATACGCAACGTAAACTTCCCATCCACCACCTTCTCCCTCGCCGTCTCCGCATCCTCCACCGCGCGCTTCGTCGCCCAGCTCGGCACCACCCCCACCCCCACCCCCACCCCCACGCCCATCTGCTGCTGCGAAGACTGTCCCTGTCCCTGCTGCTGGTACCCCTGCGGCCCCGGCCCCTGCCCCTGCCCCTGCGAGTCGGGCGGCGAGTGCAGCGAGAGGTGCTCGGCGGGGTTGACGAGGTTGTGGGTGTGCGGCTGCGAGAGCGGCGGCGTGGACGGCGTGGACGAGGGCGAGTCGTGCATTTGGGAGTCTTCGTCTGTGCGGGGTGGGGTGTTAGTGGGATGGATGGATTGGGGGGAAAAAGAAAGAAAAAGGAAGGGGGGGGGGGGGGGGTACCGGAGAGGTTGGCCATGTTTTTTTATGGTGGTGGTGGGGGTGGTGGGAGGTCGTGAGTGAGGTTTGAGGTGAGAGGTGGAGGAGATGGAGCTGTGGAGAGGTCGAGGTGGTAATCGTTATCTTATCTTATCAGATCTGTAGATGGGCGTGGTGGGTCTTGAGGTCTGGGCACGGTTTCTTGTCAAGGCAGTGTGATCTACGAGATGGGTGCACGCATAACGAGGTAAAAATGTTTTATTGGGGTTTCGAGGAGCCAAAGGGCAGATTGAAGTCACTCATATTTGGAATAACGCCGCTGATGGTAGAAGAACAATTTATTTTATAGGAAGATATCTACGAATGGGCTTGGGCTTCGGGAATGTGTTTATTTCACACTGTTTCATACTACGCTGGAAAAGAGAAAAAAATCGTTCAAATCACCATCACATCAAGAGGATGAACAAAAACAAGAATTTCATAAATGAAAAAATATTATATTGTATTTATTATATACGCTGTAAAAATTCCGTTAGTCCTCACCAGCAGCCCTCTACTCGTTGCTATATACTATTGCTATTCCTAAATCTGAAGCCAACAAATCAGTTCAATTCCAAAACCATTTGCCAGCAACAAAAACGTGGGGTATGATAAAAAGGGGGATGGGAAAGATGTCGAGTCAGGCTCATTAAATCAGATTTTTTATGGATGTGCTCATAACGGGCAGAAACCCAATCACACAGTGTGAATAATAAATGTTTCATCATTTCGACATTTCCCGCCCCTCAAAAAAGAAAAAAAAAAGAAAAAAAAAGGAGAGCAAAAAAAAAAAAAAAGTGAGGAGAAATAGCTTACCATTAGTTGATTAGCAGTCCGGAAGTGCACTTGTAGGTCCATGGCTATCTGAGAGCGCAAAAAGTCAGCGCCAACTCTTTCCCAGAGAGCAATTGGCAAGTCAAAGGCAGAAGATGTGGGAAAACATCAGCTGACGCTCGAAATCAACAAGCACCACCCCCCGGCTTCCCGGTTTTGTACAGTGGGTCGCGGCTACCACGAGTGGTGGGGGGCGGCGCGGTTCTGTCCGCCCGTACGTTCAAACTTCTTCATTTGGTTTTTGGGGCAAAATGTTCTTGAGGGGAGGGGGTTTGTATGTACCTGATTATTGGCGGCTATGTTAGCGATTGAATGATGGAGAGATGGTGAAAGTGGGGTTGGGATGGGGGAAGAGGAAGGGATAAAGGGGAGGGAGTCAATCGCGTGTCAGACAAGGCTGAAACTTAATTGTAGACTTTATATCAACACGAGTGTTAAGAAGGAGCATAGCAATTGTCGATGTATCATCATTCAAGCGATTGTTTTCCCCAATTGTTGCGTGGTTTTGAAGAAAAGAAGAGAAAAATTGAACTAACCTTTTGAATTGCACTTCCTGACCCTGAGCCGCTGGAGGGAGGAAAGAAGACAAAAAAGTGAAATTTTTTGCGTCTGGGGAGAAGATATTAGTAGATGATGAGATGGATGAGGATAGCGATGGGGGCAAGGCATGGAAGACGGGAGGAGGAAGATGGCATCAGAACTTGGATACAAAGTCCTCACTAAAAAGTAGGAGTTGGATTGTTCAAAAGTGTATTTTTTTCTCGTCATTTGAATCTTCCAGTGCCGCAATCGTGCCAGCACAGCGGGGCAGGGAAGTAGCGAAGACAAGAAAGAGATGGATAAAGACCTACCAATTGCCAATTCCAGCGGCATCTAGGCCACGAACGCTCATCGTTCACTCACTGCCCCAGCCAGCCGTTCATCATCGTCGTCGTCGTTGCTGTTGATGATGATGATGATGATTGGGGTGAAGGGATGGGGGCATAGTCGCGGGCAGCTTTTTTGAAGTGCACCAGGGCCAGTAGAATTTTTTCCCAGTCGCATTCTTGGTGTCTTGGATACTTGGGTGTGTCTTTGTTGAGGGCTGAAACCCTGTGGCGATGCATGCAAGCACAGCCGCTGCCCGAGATGGGGGCAGATCTACATATTGCGCCCTGCCACACGGATCTCCCGGATTCTTACGTAGTAATTTGTTAGTTAAGCAGGCGGTTAGGCAGCTGTCTTTAAAGCTCCCCTTTGCCCCCCGCATTTCCCTCGTCTCTGTCTTGAATTAAGCACAAGTGCTTGAACACAGAACACAGAACACAGGCAAAGCAAATCTCACAATCTTCAAAATGGCGGTCGGGGTCCACGTGCCCCTCCGTTTCTTACGGTAAGCTTACTTTCTTGCCCTTCCCCTCCCTCGCTACTGTTCTGTTCTGTTATTGCTGTGTTCCTGGCTGTTGTGGTTGCTGCTGTGGTTGCTGGTGTGGTGCTGCGATATCACATCACTTCACTAGCACCATGAGTCGCCACACACCCAAAACACACCCACCACACCACCACATCAGCTAACACTCCCCCCCCCACCCCCCAGAGCAGCGCTCAAGCGTGGAGTCGCAATCCTCAAAGAGCACCTCCCCGCGCAACCCCACACCACCTCAAAACTCGTCCTCGAACCCGCCCTCGCTCGCCTCCCGCACCCCCAACCCGCGCGCACAAAGATCAGCAAGCGCTACTACAGCACCTCTAAACCCTACAATGCATCCACCCGCCCGTCCCACCTCCGCACCCCCGTCCGCCGCGGCCTAGTCAATCACACCGCCACCACCCCCTTCGCCTCGACCCTGCGCCCCAAGCTCGTCGGCGGCGTCCTCCCCCGCTCAGCAAGCGGCTACTCCCTCGGCGGCTCCGCACGCTACTTCTCACACACCCCCGCGGCCCCCGCACAGGTCCTCCAACAGGTCTCCGCCGCCATGCGCGCCTTCGTCTACAACAGCGCCAACAAGCGCCCCAACAGCAACACCAATGGCAAAATCGGCGTCCGTGCCCGCCTCGCCAGCGCAGTCATGGAGAACGCGCCTGGCGCATACGTCGACTTCCACCTCGCGCCCACCTTCACCCGTCTCTCCCCGCTGAACAGCGCCGGGAACAGCCTCCAGGCCGCCGGGTTTGTCGACACTCTTGGTGCTGACTTTGGTGCCATGGTCGGTGGGATCACGGCCGTGTATGCGGATGTGCAGAGGCTTGCACAGCTCGGGGATTTGCCCGTGACTGTTGCGGGCCCCGCTGGAGACGTGTTGAGGGTGCATTTTAAGGGGTGTGATAGGGAGTTTGTGGAGCTGATATGCAACGACTTTGGCGTCTCGAGGGGCGTGGTGCATGAGGATGAGAGGTTTGCCTTTTCGCCCGTTGAGGCGTATCCGATTGGCAACAGCTGGAGGGATATGATGAGTGATGACCCGCCGGAGGAGTCGGCGTACTCGGAGGATGGGTATGATGATGATCATGATATCGGGTTGATATCGGGCAGTGAGAGCGGCGGGGGGAGCGAGTACTTCTATGAGCTGGAGAGAGGCGTCGTCGTGGGTACGCCCGATGCGTCGGCGTTTGAGGATGGGGGCAGCTCAGGGTACGATGAGTATGAAGCGGGAATCTTGCGATTCCTGGCGGAGCATGATGAATATAGGAGCGTGAGCTTGTAGTTTAGTTTGGTTCGTTCTTGGGCTTGGGATTGGTCTGGTTTATCATGGGTTCAATTTGTGTTTGGTTTGCAAAGGTCATTCGGCGAGGAATAGGGGGTGTCTGTCTGTTTGTTTTGCTTTTTTTTCGTTTTTTTTAAATTGCCGATTGCTATTAGTTTATCATACAAACACGGGACTCACATAACCGCGCATCACATCATGTATCTACAGTTCGTAGTACATAGCCCTGTCACCGTCGTTCTGCTATCAGCAATAACCAAGCTCTTATCTCCCCTCAGTTACTCATATATCTCCGTGCACAACCAATCTCCTCCCGCACCATCCATCCACCCAGGGTTAGGGCCCCCTCCTTCTCCTCAACCTACCGGGTAAATAAGGTTTCCGGGCCCGCTTACATAATCACCCGGCTCACTTGCCACGTTTTTTCGCTTTCCGCCCGAAAACAAACCCTTGCTCAGCTCCTCAGCCAAACAGAAAACAACCTCCCCCATCATCCCCACCCTGCGTACATAAGAGTTTACAACAGGAATAGCGTAGCCAAATCATATAAATAGAAAATAGACGGCGATTTGTAATTGTAGCGAAGAGGCGTCAGGTACCGTTTATGTCTGCAGAAGCTGTTGGCCGACCGACCCGAGGAGGGCAGTAGGGGGGGGTAGGTGGGAGTGGGTGGCCCGTAGTGGGCACAGGGTTGGAGTTTGGGTTTGGGTTTGGGGCGGGTTTGCTTTGCTTTTTTTCCTATTGAGTGAGCACTTTTTGGGGACTCTTTTCTTTTTTTTTCTTCTTCTGTTTTTTTTTGTTTCCCGTGGGTCGTGTGAGGACGGGCAGCCTGCTGACTGGTGAGATGTGAGGATGGGATGGGTAGGATGGGAGGAAACAAAGCTGTGTGGACTGTTGACCGCTATTGGGTACAGAAGCTGCACTTGTAGTTTTAGTTCTGGTTGCAGAATGCAAAAATGTTATATGCACCTCGAGAGTGATGCAGATGCGATTGCTTGCTTCTGCTTGCTGCTGATGCTGATGCTTCTTTAGTTCATAAATGTATGTCTCTGATGCGGAGCAGGTGGGGGAAGAGGGACCTAGGTAACTTTACTAGACCAAACCGCGGAGACAGAGACAGACCGTGATATGGGGGATTGTGCAAAAGGGTTTATTCCACTACTACCTACTACTGCTAGAAGAAGAAGAGGAGAGTACTACTACTACTGCTGCTTTGCCGCCTGAGCCTCCCCCTCTCACACTCCCTGTGTGTTTTTTCTCCCCTTCTGTGTGATCGCTTGCTTGCTGCCTTCTACATACATACAGACAGACACACATACAGACAGACAAACGGACCCCATCGGACTGTAGAGAAGACAAAGCTGCTTTTCGGTTTTCGGTAGAGTAATTTGCAGCTGCAGGGGTCAAGGGATTTGAGAGATTGATTGATTGACAGCTTTAATCACCCGCCTAGTACAGGGAAGAGGAAAGAGAAAGGCAAGCAGGCAGATACATATTTACCAGGCTATCGTGTTTAACCTCCCCAGTCCCCCTTGCCATATTTCTTCTCGGCAGCATCATCAACAGCATCATTGATCATTGTTTGTTCTGTGGCTGCCGGTGGGTTTTAGTTTGGGTTGGTTACCTCTCACTCGTTTCTCCTATCCCCTGATCGAGTAATCTCTTCTCGGTGTCTTCCTTTTTGTTGCCTCTCCACATCCACCCATCCACTTCTTCTTCTTCCCTTTCCCTTTCCCTCCTCGACACGCAATCTACTTTCTCAGCTGCTGCAGTAGCACGCATCCTCTCGTTTGAAATTACGTTCTATTCTCGGGTTTAGTGACTCTTTTTTTATCTTTTGTCTTCCATTCGTTTGTGGGATTTCACCCCCCAATTACATCACTGGCAATACCGAGCCATACTATTATACAATACCAGGGGCTCTAGCCAATCCGCCTACGTTCGTTTCAGACAGCCAACCAGACAGTCAATCCATACAGTACCAGAGAGTGCACTTCGATCTACACCAACTACACATTCACATTCACATTCGTTCATTTGTTCACCGCTTCCGTTCACTTGATTTCAGCAGCCCCCCTGGGGCACTAGGAGCCCACTGCCTACTACATTCACTCTCTCCCTAGGCCTCCCCTTCCTTTTATTTCCCCACACCCAACCCCAATGTCCTCCACATCAGATTACATGCGGTACACCGCCCCCCGCCAACGCTCTCTCACCACGCTCCGCACCACCCTCCCCGACATCTCCGAACACACCTTCCCCCCCACCTCCCGCACACCCACACCGCCTTTCCGCCGCCCCAGCAACCACCTCCGCAGCGTCTCTGTGGCCTCCTTCCACTCCGACGGCACAATCGAGATTGACGGCTTCGGCTTCGACAACATGTCCGAGATTGGAGACGACGCAAGCATCTTTGGCGGTGAGTCCGTGTATGCCGACAGCGTCTTTGACGGCCCCGACGACGCACCCAACCCGCGCCCACACACGCCAGGCGACCTCTCGTGGCGCGCGGAACGTATCCTGGCGAATGCGAAGAAGAAGCTGGATCTGTGTGGGCAGAACATCTCGAGGGCGAGGAGTTCCCTGATATTGTCGCCGTCGACGACGCCGACGAGCTTTCATGAGCAGTTGAATGGTGTGAGGGCGATGCCGGCGTTCCATTCGCAGAGATTTAGGATGAGGAATGAGGTGGTGGGTAGTGGTAACGGTGCTGGTAATGGTAGTGGATCTGCGCATGTGAGGGCTAGCAGCGAGAGTGCGGTGATGAAGTCGAGGCGGAGCGGCATGATTGGCGGTGAAGGTGGTTTCGTAGGGCTGGTAGGGCTGGGATTGGGAACAATTGCAGACGAGGACGAGCGATCCCATAGCACGGAGCAGGCCACTGGCAATTCCATCGGCCCTTCAAAAAGCACCCAGCAGATGCGGGCCTTACGAGACCAGATGAAGGACCTCCGGGGCAAGATCACCTCTCTGCAGGAGCAGGCCAAAACAGACTCTATGCGTCGCCGCTCAATCAGCTCTCTGCGCTCAACACCGACCCCGTACGACTCTCCCACGCTCGACGACCTGAAATACCACCCAGACTCCCCGCAGGAGACGTGGGAGTCCGCCGAAGAAAGCCCCGACGAATATGCGTCGACCGTGTCTTCAGGCACACCACGAGCCTACCGACGCTCTATATCTCCGTTCTCAGCTACCCGCCACGAGGACCGCGAAGACGCATTCTCATATGACGCCCTCTTCTACGGCAATGGCATCTACGCAAACGGCACAAACGGCCGCCCAATCTCATACGGCAGCGACGGGACCGAATCCACCACCACAGCTATCCTGGAGCCCACCCCGCACTTCAAGCGCCGCGACAGCTTCGACTCGATAAACTCGTTCGCCACGGCCGCCGAGGACCGCTCCTCCTCCACCGAATCGTTGCGCCGCAAGGCCGCTGGCCAGAACCACCACCCTACTCCGTCACCGGAATGGCTAGCCACCCCGACTCTCCGCGACGACGGTTATCACTCGGCCCCACATACACCGAAAAATCCAGGCTATAAGGACTATTCCCCGTCGGCGGGACATAAGCCGGCTGGGAAGCCATACCCCATACACCCGTCGCCAACACAGGATGCACCGACCTCCATCGATGCGGTTGTCACGGCTGCAACCCGCGGCAAGATCAACCGGAAATCAGTCATCAAACTCGGGTCCGCGGAATCACTGCTGCTGACCAGCGACGGCGAGATCCGCCTGCAGCTGTCAAACTCGGACCGCGAACTCATCGAGAACATGATTGAGGGCCTGGGCGAGATTTGCTGCAGCATGGAGATGGAGCAGGAACCAATCCGGCGGTCAGAGTACCGGAGACGCCTCGAGAGCGCGCTGAAGGTGCTGAGGGGCGAGGTGGTGATCGAGAGCCCGAGGCCAGAGCCGGCTCCAACAGCGCTCAAGAGGGAGAGGAGCGTTGGTGCGAACTGGGGCGGGAGGTATCGTGGTTCCTCGGGGTATAGAGCCGCAGAGGAATGGATGGGGGAGACGGATGATGAGTGCTTTTAAAAACCCGGTTTCTCTTCGCATCTTTCTTTGGCTTTTTTTTTTCTCTGTCCGTCTGTGACGATAATGAAGGTCTCATTGCCACACACATATATACGCGCGGATAAATTGTGGTTAGATCTGTTACGAAGCTTTTTTTATCATTTTTTTTTACTGTGGTAGGTTGTATATCTCCTTTGGTTGAGGATATCCGGTGTTATCTTTTTTCTTTTCTTGTTTTCGGGAGTTACTCTGAGGGTACCTTTTTTTCTGCTTTTTTCTGTTATCATTATACCATTTGGCTTATCTTTTATCTTGCTATCCTTATCTTTTCTTAGTTTAGTTCTTATTGTCTAGTGCTCTTTAGCTTTTTTTTTGGCTCTTTTTGCATTTTCGGAGGGGGAGTACGTCGGTGGGATGATGTGGATGGGGTGGGGTCAGGGACGGGGATGGGAGGATGGATGGGAGGGTGGTAAAAAAAGTATTCGCTCTTTTGAAAGTTTTATTTGTCTGTTTTTGTAGTAGTAGTAGTGCTTAGTTCTGCTATAGCGGGGTGAGGGGATGAGGTGTGGAGGGAGAAGAGAATATAAAATGGTTGTGTCCTGGAGTTCCGTTAGCAAGTGCATTCGTTCGTGGAGACTTGCTTGAAGTCCTTTAACCCAGTGGTGCAGTGAACGAGAGGCAGCGCAGGGTCGAGTGATAACCTGTGATTATACTTGGCGCGTTAGGTAGGGGGTGTCCAGGAGCTTATCTTATCCATATGCTGTCCCCGCATCGTTGATGCAGGTTAGAATATCGTTTCGAATCCTGTAGGTATTCCCCTACGCGCGCACACGCACACACACTGGCCCCTTACAGGAACGCAGGGTGGTTCACATGCAGAGGTGCCTCGTGCTTCGAAGCGGTGGTAACTCGGCGGTTATTTCGATCTTCATTATGGACTGCATTATAGAAGGGAGAGACAGTGTTTGTTTGGTTCGATGGGGGGCGGATTGATATCAACTGCATGGCTTGTGTTCTCGGGGGCGTACTGGGAGCGGGGGGAAGAGGTTTGTCTTTACTTACATACTAATGGATCGATGTCGCCACGATGTCCTCTTTCATGTGTCCTCGTCGCACTCCTCTCGAAATTTCGTTTAGTTGGGAGTTCCAAGTATGTGTAGTGGCTACATTAGCTGATTTCGGTGCGTGATCATGAAAGGCGGTCAGAGAATATCTCACATCTAGTACCTACCCCTGGGGGACGTTTACGAGCTGATTTTCGGGCTTCAAAGACAACCCCTCGCTTTTGGGCGGGTTTTGCTATGGTGGGATATTGAGAATCACGATGCCGTGATCTGGCATAATCAGGACTGTTTTCGGAAATCATCTTGAAGCAAATAGAGAACCGAGAGCATAAAGTGTATTATACGAACTTATAATTAGGAACAAGAAAGAGGGAGAGTAACCTCCCTCTTTATAGGTACTTTTTAGAGAACAAAATGGCTCTAAGGCAAAAGTACAGATAGTTTTGAACCACGTTTAAACAACATGATGAAACGTTAGCAACAATGTAACTGTTAACAACATCCGCAACGACTTGGCACGAATAACAAGAACCACTTCATGGGCGAACCAAAAGGCGGAGTATTTGGGATCGTTTTCAACTCACCTACAAAGCACGCAGGAGAGGAAGTGATCGTGTGTAGGCCCGATCATAACTCGTCACTCGCACCGCCAATAACCGCGAAAGCCGATTGGTTGAGCCAGACTCTCTTAGTAGGGAGTATCGATGCCTATGGATCTAAACAAAGTGAAGAGCTAAAAGGAAATTGCGCTGAGACACACGTCTAGGTTTGGAGAGGACTGGGAGAGGGGAGTGCGGGTGGAGAAAACTGGGAGCGATGCGAAAACCGATCAAGCTTGTGAACCGGTATCGTAGAAATGTACGAAAACCCAAGAGTCCGAAGACCATAAACCTCTAGAGCCTATATATCTCCAGAGCCCGTAGATACCCCAAGCTTTAGTCCAATATCTCCCCACCAGAAGCTAAAAGACGACGGATAGATGGCGGGGGCGTACAACCATAAACGTTCGTTCACAGGTTGTCATCCTGGAGTGGTGCGATCCATAATTATTGATAAAAACTATCACGTCTATCTTCAAAGGGAGAAAATATATGGTGGGGAAGTTTGATGGTGGGGAGGTTGCTCTTTCCTGCAGTAGCGGAAAAGTGTAGGACGGCGCTGTGGGTGAAAGGCAGTTATACCGTTGTTCTGCTGGCTAACTTTAACACCTCTACATAGAACTGAGCTTGACTAGAGATGGGCACGAGACTAGTGGTCTCGGGAGTGAGTCTCAGGACCTCTGGCAAAACAAGACGAGACCTGGTGGGCGGGCAAGAAAAGACGAGACAGGACCAGGTCTGGAGGTCTCGAGACCGCTTTCACATTTTCCCCCCATCAAATAAAATCGTCAGCTGGTTCCAGTTCACTCTTTAATTAGTTTGACATTTCAAAAACCGAAGCACAATAAAATCGGGGCAAAAAGTTGATTGAAGTAAGGCTCTACCCGGGATTCGAACCTGGCAACTCGCTGTCGTACTAAGTTTCTGTTCAAGTACATATACCACTATTCTGATAGAGCTTGCAGGAATATGGGCTGGGGGAGATCTTAAAGATAGATTTACATCAATTAGTATAATTGTAGAGCTTTCTCATGTGCCAAAAGGTTACCCGACGAATAGTCTCGAGACTTTGACGAACTTTCCCAAGTCTCGTCTCGTCTCCTCTCGTGACAATCACTAAGCTTGACCTTGTGTTCTCATATATAAGGCAGCTGCCTCAAATCAACAGCCATTGAACTTGGGTAAAGACGATACGGCGTGTTACTCCCCTAATCAGATTTACTTATCCGCGCCAGGAGGTAGTTAATAAACGGAAACGTCCTCCACCTGTTTCTATCACCGCCGTCCCACGGGAAGTGTTCATCCACAAACAACCTCACACTACCATCACAACATGGAATCGAATGAAGCCCGCCAACCCAGAAGCTGCAATGAGCAATAACCAACCCAGAAGACCGCTGCGTATCCGCCCTGAGACACGCCCCCCAAGGTAAGTCCCGCCCAAACCCTTCCCGTCGCCCAGCTATTTCGACAGTTTTAGCCCCCACTGGATATTAGTGGCCGCCTCCCCTAGGCGGGGCAGTACTACTGAGTGATATATCATGATGGAGAACGGAAAGTCAAGGAGGCTAGCTACGAATTTACCGCTTCGGCGCTCCGAGAGCTGGCTCTGGGATGCCATTTGGTCTGGCACGATTTAGGAGTTCTAAGCTATTCCGGATCTCTAACCTGGACTCTTAACTCTCAGCTTAAGAACTTTTACCGACACGTAATTGGGCATAAATTAGAGAGACCGGCTTGAAATCTTCTTATAAGATACCCTTTCTTTCCAGCAATTACAGGTCTAGGTTGATTATGTCCACGGCGGAGTGGGCGGTTACCACTTTCGCGGATCATGCGCCATCACTCGCACTGCGTCATCAAATCAAATACCAGATATTATTGGCCTTAAATGGCAGCAGGGCTAGAGGCCTTGTTCATTTGCTACTTAACGCTGTGTCATGCTCGCAATCTAGCACTATAATTCCTCTGAGTCTGCTGTTCCCTCAAGCTTCAATCTCTCTTTAGCAACACGAGTAAACGGGGGAGGTGCTCGGTCGGCTGAGTACATGGCGGCACTGTATTATACTGATCGCACTAACTAAAGCTCTAACCTACTACTATTAATTACCAACCGCACGACTAAATATGGCCCCACATTTCAAGGTCCTTCCCGTTCTGGGGTTCACCTGACACGTTTCGCCCTCTTCGCAGGCACCTCCGGGCTCTCAGAATCGCTTTCCTCCTCCTTTGGTTCTGGCTCTTCTTTGACCGCCTTTGCCGCGCCTCTGAGTGAGCGTCTAGCAGGTGGCGGTACGTCCCCGCCCACCTCTTCTTTCTTCACCGCCTTTGCTTTCGCACGTCTCTTCGGTGCCGGCTTAACCTCCGCCTCACTCCCCTCCCCCTCCTCCTGCTCTCCATCTCCCCCCTCCACCTCCTTCACCTTCCTCGCCCTCTTCTTCACCGCCTCCCCCACCAGCTTCTGCAAGCCCGGCACATACGCACTCGTCCTAGTCCCCACCTTCACAAAGTCGATCTTCTCCCCCGACGGCAGCTTATTCTCCTTCTTGCTCCCCTTCCCCCACCGATGCAGCATCAACCAGTCCTCCGGAAACTTGCTGCTATCCGCCTCCGCCTTCACCGCCAGCCCCGTCACATACCCGAGCGCGCCATGCAGCCTCTTCACCATCTCCTCGTCCAGCGTGTTCGTGACCTGCTCGGGGTGGATGCGCGCGTGGTACAGTATCTCGTCACCCACCCAGTTGCCAATGCCCGCCAGCACGCTCTGGTCCAGCAGCCACGCCTTCAGGGGCACGCGCCGCGCCGCGAGCTTCTCGGACAGCCAGGCGACGCTGACGGGGGACTGGACGGGGTCGGGCCCGTTTTCGAGGAGGGGGCTGACGCTGCGCAGGTCGCCGGTGGGGTGGTCGATGAGGCGGATGCGCCCGAGGCGGCGCGGGTCGGTGAAGGCGAGTTCGGAGGCGTCAGGGAGCTGGAGGAGGAACTTGGCGAAGCGGGGGGGCCACTCGGGGTTTTTCTCGGGGGTGGTGGCGCGGTAGTGCGCGGTGGAGTCGTGTTGGAAGCAGATCCAGCCGGTCATGCCTTTGGGGTGTTAGCTTGGGTGTCGACTGGCTGTGGGGTGAGGGAGGGAGTGAGAGAGGGGGTACCAAAGTGCATGAGAGGGTGAGGAGAGCTGTTCATGACGAGCCTGGAGGTGTGTGTATATATTAGCAAATGATATACACATAATATATCTATTAAACTACTTATTCGCACAGACAGATAGGGGCATCTAAATACCAAAAATACTTCCCCCACTGCCGCGCCTCAAGCACCTTCTTGCCCTCGAGGGCCTGCTTGAACGCCTTATGCGTGGTGTCTTTGTAGACGATTGCGTCCTCGAACGGCGTGACCTTTGTGATCATCTTGCCGACCAGATGTGTCCGCAGCCGGTTGACGATCCGGGCGACTTCTGCGATCTCGGGCATATTGCTGTGCGTGTGTAGATCGATTGATGGATGTTGAGATTTGTATTTGTATCGAGACCGCCGGCCGGTAGAGCACTGTCTGCAGCAGTGTTAATGACTGAGATGCTTAGACAGGGGCTTTGGCTGGGGATAGTACGCAACGTGCAGCGCAGATGCTTGGCGCCCGTCATTGGTTGCCGCCGCCGGGTGGGATTAGCCGGGATGACTGTGGATCATTGGTTTGCACGATCGAGATCATCCCACCGTTTGTTTGGAAACACTGCTCGGAACTGGTCCTCTGAAAGTCTTCAAACACTCTACATACAAACACTACTACTACAGAAACCAATCTGGCGATATCAAACCTCCTGTGGTCCTCCTCCTCCTCCTCCTCCTCGCCCCCCTCTACACCCCCCTCCCCCTCCGCACCCTCCCCAGCGACAGCAGAAATGGCCACCAGCACCAGCACCGCCGCCGGGCACCCGCACCTCAGCCCGCAATTCTGCTTCTCTACGGGCGCACTCAAAGGTCTGCCCTGTCCCTCCCTTCCCTCCCTCCCCAGAGCACACAGCATACTCACATCCCCCATAGAATTCCTCCGCCTCTCCCGCTCCACCGACGACACAATCTCGCAATCCCTCAACACACTCAGCACCCCCTCGCGCACGCCCTTCGACTCAACACTCAGCACGCGGTCCTCACCCCGTCGCCTTCCCGCCGGCACCTGTACGCAGTTCACGCAGCGGGTGCTGTTCCCGTCGTGGCAAGCACGGACCGAGGTGCTCGAGTACTGCGGCCGCGTCGCGGAGGCCGAGGACCCCGAGGACCCCGCGGAGGTGGTGGGCGAGCGGGTAGTGGATGAGAGGCTGGATCCGTACAGTGGGCGGTACTTCCCAAAGGAGAGACGGACGGAGGTGTTGGCTGTTGTGGTGAGGGGCGAGTGGGGGGTTGAGGAGATTGTGAGGGAGAGGAGTTGGAGGGTTGTTGGGGAGCGGTGTGAGGGGGTTGGGCAGAGGGGGGTGGAGGGGAGGGAGTGGAGGGTGGCGTTTGAGGAGTGGAGGGCGGGGAGGGGGTAGTGTGGTGGTGGTGGTTTGGGGGGGGGTTGCTTTGCTTGGGGTAGTTAGTGCGTAATCTCCGCTCTTAATATATATATATGTGCTTCGAGTGATAGGCGGTGATTTGGTTGTTGGGTTTTTTTTCTTTCTCTTGTTTCCTTTCGTTAGAGGGTGTTAGACGGGAGTCAAGTTCTGTGTATAAACATAAGAGGTCCATTAAGAAATATTGGCTGTAGATATATCTACAAGTACATACATGTGCTCCAGGCTCGATTGGGGTTCTGGCTTGTCGGCTTGTCCGCTTCACCATAGTTATGCATCGTTTTATGATATCAATCTTCAATTGTGATCGCCATAATATCGTCAAACCCATACAAATATCTGAGCTATTTCCCATGCCCTACCCGCTATATACGTCGGGTTTCAGGGAGATTCATGAACTCACCTCCCCGGTGCTTTGATCAACTCCCACGACCCAGCGGCCATGCACGCTCGCCCAGAAGCGGATAGGATAAAGTCAATCAGCCAGATATTCCAGATATCGCGGTGGATAGACAAGAGCCCTCGTTCCCTTAAAAGGGCCGGTATTAATTAATACAATGCAGTTAGAGCCATCTGCCTCTACGAGGCCCGCGGGTTGCTATAAATCCACGGCCAATAAGCGGCCGGAGGCAGAAAGGCGCAGATATGAAACCCCCGCCTGCTCAAGCTCCTAGTAAAGGCCGTCGGTGGTGAATATCTGCCTCACTTCACCTACCCCGCCCGGACCGCTACGGTTCTTATCTCGATAAAACCTTACCGATATCCCAAGCAGCTGCAGCCAGCCAGTGATCTCTTGATCCTTTGCAGGGACCGGGTTGTCTGAGAATGACTACCGGCGGTGTGCGGTGTGCGGTTTCCCGCATTGTATTATGTTGGATACCGTAGCTTTAGAGTATGTACTGTCCGCTCAGAGTAGCATACGGTGGTTGATCCCATGCTCAGCCTTCTCTGGGAGGGATGCGCGGGGTCAGCGGTGATGGTTTCAAACGCGGGAACTATAGGTTAGCTGTAGTCGGGGATAGTGCAGTAACTGCATACATGTATACGAGTGATAGGCTATGTCTACGCCGGGTATTCGCTTATCTAATCAATACAGACACAAATTTCATTATTGCCCCGAAGTGACTTATAAGTACAATACCACGAGTCAGTACGACCCTCGAGGAGTTTGTGGGTGCCGTCCAAAGTTTCAAAAAACGGAGCCAAAAAAAAAAAAAAGCAAAACAAAGAAATTCCGTGTTCCAAGGTCCAAAGCAGCAAAAAGGAGAGGCATCCCGCTCTGCTCCTTTACCCAGTCACACAGTGTATGTTTTCCCACCAAGTCTGGGAGGTTCGAACTATCGACCCTTAAAAATCTATGAGCGCTAGTGAGTCGGTAGCATACTTCCGTCCTCCACCGTGACCCTCGAATAGTACATAACATTTAAACTTGAGGTATTCCGTTGGGGGTGGCATTGGGTATATCTGGTGATAGGAAGCAGATGCAGGTATATGTGGTTCTTGCTGTATTTAGGGCGGTTGTGAGGATAGAGTGCAAAACTACCGACAGGCTGGTCAATACATGTAGCTAGCGACACTGTATAATTCATAGCTAGATGTACTAAGAGAGAACACTTAGCACTGTGGAATGAGGATATACCAGACCAGCCGGTAAATCTTCGCAGTTGGGAGACTCTTCCTCAACCATCAACCAAGTCATCTACAGCGGTACTTTATTTTGGCCAGAATGCGGCAACATACAGCAATGGTTCTGCCTATCCGCATTCCTGCTATTTGTCTGTAGCCTCAAGTTGCCTCTTAACAGAAAGCTAGTCTCGTGTGCTGATCTGATTTCAGGAACGACTGACACAATAAATTTCATTACAGCTGTTTGCATACATGTAATATTAGGCCCAGGCGAGCGTCGTAACGCATACATGTAGTGCGAATCTTCAGGCTATTACCTCTCTAGGTAATTCCCATAGCTTCATTAGGCAATCCTGCCGAAAGTTTAAGTTAAGATACCTCAACGGGTATCTCGAGTTGCGTAATGGAGTAGCCTTGCTTAGCTTTGCAAGAGTCGTTCTATGTGATATGTTATTCAGCTGGGCCTAATATTATGAAAACAGCTGTAAGCCCGGGAATAAGATCTCACTACCAGAACCCGCAATGCTCCAGCAGAGTATTAGCCGATGCTTACCACTTCCGTCCTAGCCCCACCGCATACCAACCGCACCCGCCAATCAACACACAGAAAGACCCTGCAGATCTCCCGATCTAATTAATCTTGGTATCAATTAATTGATTACCTGCTAATTAACCCAAGTAGTACATGTAGCTATGGCATATCTTATCGAGCTATTGCGCAATGTTGCGCAGCGACGACGACACAAGCTACATACATTTTAGCTGGCTAGCACGCAATTGGGTTTGCGAATTATGTGTGTGGTTGACGGAAATGGGAGGTAGAGATGAAGGGATGTGGCCGGATGGCATAATACTGCTGATAGATACAGGTTGACGCGCTGTTAAATACTGAAGAGATGCTTTCTTTCGATTTCTTACTCCTCGTTCTAGAGGGCCCTCTGGACACTGTATTTCTAACTTCTCTTCTATTTCCCCTACTGTTTCTACTACTTCACTTTAATCTGTCCTAAGCCCTCCATCCACTATGCTCCCCCTCCCCCTCCGCCCCCTCACCTTCACACTCCTCACCTTCCTTCTCCTCCTTCTCACTACCCACCTTACTTCCACTACCGCCTCTTCTAAACTCCAAACCTCTCCCTACTCTTCCGCTGATCACCTCCTCGACCTCAGCACCATAACGCGCCCACATGCCCTCCTCGCCCTCGCCCTCCAAGACATGGACCCCACCACCACCGCCTACGCACTAACCCCCTACAAAGCGGCCTTCAACTGGCCGCACGTCATGTCCAACCTCTCTGCCCGCGCCGCCGCAGAGGACTTCCACTTCCCGAAGACCAAGTTCTATATCATTGTGTTCAGATCCCAGATTGAGCCCGGCACGAACAGACAGGAGCTGGGGGCGATGGATATGGCGGCGCATAGGGAGGCGGTGGAGAGCGGGTGGTTGCTGAAGTACTGGTTTGGTGTGCCGGATGAGTTGGGGTATAATTTGGCGACGTAGGTTTCCATGTGTTGGTGGTGGTGGTAGGGTGTGAGCGTGCTAACGGTGGTGGGTATAGGTGTGTGTGGAGAGATATCAAAGACGCAAGGCGGGGCGGTAGGGGAAAGGTATGAATTCTACTCTAGCCAGATTAGTGGGATAAGCAAGCTTGGCTGGAAACGTTATTGACAGTGTGTATGTGCGCGTGAGCAGGGACATCAAGCTGCAATGAGGGCCGTGAAGGGCCTGTATAAGAAATGGGAGGTGGAGAGGTTGGCGCTGGTTGTGGGCGAGGGTGTAAAGGAGTGGGATATCGTGAAGTGGGAGGAGGCAATGAAGGAGGAGGTGGGTGGGGGCGGCGAGCTCTGATAGGGCCTTTGGGCGGTGTCGAAGCCTGTGATGTGGAAGTGCTTTTGAGCGGAAGGTTTGGACTCGTGCTGTGCACGGTTTTGGTTGGTTATGAGGATTGTAATATAGAAAGGTAGCTAAATACCTATAACGAGTGATGCATTGGCGCTGAGGGATATATGGTCGTGGATAGAGATATTAGTAATACCATGGCCTGGTAGAAACTTAAAATTCCGGGACTTCCTATTTCAGCGGGTGGCAAAGTCACTTCTCCACTCACTATTAACATTAATCCACACGCTACCAGTGTGGAGCAGTGACTTTGCCACTGGGAGGGCCTGCTGAAATAGGAAGTCCCGGAATTTTAAGTTTCTACCAGGCAATGGGATATGTTTTGTTGCTCTTATTGGCCATGAGTTCGATGAGCCGTTGAGAATTTGGAGTTAGTGCTGGCCGGTGATAAATATTACTAAAAACTGCGCTTATGGTATCGTCATGTGGTTGATGGGCCTAGTGGTAGCCCTCGAGTCGCAGATACAGCAGCTGTTCTGTATATATGTTTACTAGTCTTTCCTGACAGCTACATATTGAGTCTGGTGGTAATGCAGACTTATTAGTAAGCCTTCATATACCGTATCATCGAGCCGGTTCATCCACAGCTGAAGAACAGACATTCCGATAAAAAGTCGGCAGCATTAGAGGGTTTTGGTGAGTCCCTGAAATCCATTATTCGGCCATATTTCCTTCACGTAAAATGGTGGCTTCTGCAGCAGAAATGTGCTTGAAATATGGCCAAAATATGGGGACCAAAACTCTCTACCCCTTCGTCTGTATTCAAGACTTGTGGCAATCTGTGGCTCACCACAAAAAGTTCACAGACTAGCTGGCTGGAAGCGGCTGTCGGCGGTGTAAAGTTATCTCCACTCGTCACGCAAAATCGAGTAGATCACGACGCTGTTTCCACACTAATAAACCGTGGTTCGTGGGAACAGACGAAGGGACATGTCGACGGGCCTCAAGAGCAGCCTGTAAAGAATATCAAGGCCCGTTGGCGCTTGACCGGCCGTGATATGATCATGACATCAACTGCCAGTGCCCCACAGCCACTCTAGCGGGGTTGAAAGGTGTCTGTATGAGGGTTTGGTGAAATTTGTCGAAGTACAGCTGAGGTAGGGAACGCGGGGTGAAAACCGGAGGATATGGGTGGTCAAGCGGTGATGCGCACGTGCGCAGGAAGAGCTGCACAAGTATCATTGACCCTCAAGCGTTCCACATGAGGAAAGGCATGCCTCTGTTGCATACATGTATGCAGTTGGTCCACCCAGTGGCATCCGCCCCCCCGATGAGTGTAACATACAACCGTCAAGATATCAATCCGGGCCGAAAAATCTGTTCGTGACATCTCTTGGACTGTGTCTTAAGACCCCATCGTGGTGGTGCATCGGTGCATCGTGGTGCTTGTGCGATTGGCTCGGCGCTATATGAGGGGTCCTGTAAGCAAGATTCCTTATCCAAGAGGGGCGTGTAGACTCTTGCGGAGAAATCTCTGGAGATGGTGATATAAAGGGCCTGTGGGTTTCCGCGGGTGAGGAGAGTATATGTGATGAGTAGCGGTTTGTTCGTCGAGTTGGTTGATGTGGGGTTTGTTCACCGAGTCAATTGACGCGGGGTTTGTTCAACGTTTTGAAGTTCTGAATGGAATCCTCATCCGTATGTAATCACCATTTCTTGACTCACCATCCGCCATTCAGGCCCGAGCGTAATCATCTTCTCTTCAGATATCGATTACTCTACCTCACTGTCCATGCCAATACGGCAAGATCTACGGCCCGATGTTTAAGTGAATGTTTGTGGTAGGCCGGCGCTGGCCGTTCGGCACCCCACAGCCTGTCGACGCCGCACACGAACCGCTAAGCAACGCTAACGGGGACCCCTCGCCAAAAAAGTGTGTTGGACAACAAACCCCTCCTTTTTCTTTTTTCTGCTTATTTAAAGTAGTCTATCACGTCCCCCGTTGTTCTTTTTTCTCCTCAAACCTTTCATCATCACATCACCCTTACCTCAAATTTTCTGTAAGTCAATTGAATTGATTCCATCACACGCTGGTGGCTGTAGGCTAATCGTGGGATCAGAACAAATCAGACAAGATGAGCGCTCCCGCACAGCAATTCAAGGTCGCCGATATCGTGAGTGCTCCAATTGCAATTGCCTTAAACATCTTCAATGGATAGATGAATGGAATGAATGAATAAAGGAGGATATACTGATATGATGATTTCAATCTAGTCCTTCGCGGCGTTCGGTCGTCGTGAGATCGAGTTGGCTGAGAATGTAAGATTTATTCCGAATGAACCATGATGGATTGATAGATCAGATATGCTAACAATGATGATAGGAAATGCCTGTACGTGTATTCGAATCCTCAAACGGAACGAATTGAGTTTCTGACTTGGACGATGATAGGGTTTGATGCAAACGCGTGCCAAGTACGCTGCTGACCAGCCCCTCAAGGGTGCCCGTACGTACCCCACATCATGAAAATTCAATTGAGTGAAATTTGTGCTGATAAGTAATCATAGGTATTGCTGGATGTCTCCACATGAGTATGACTCACTCCCTGATAATGGTCGATTGATTGGGTGAATTTATCTAATTTTCCCATGTAGCCATCCAGACTGCCGTCCTCATCGAGACCCTCACTGCCCTCGGTGCTGAGGTTACCTGGTCATCTTGCAACATCTTCTCCACCCAGGACCACGCCGCCGCTGCCATTGCCGCTGCTGGTGTCCCTGTGTAAGTTTTTTCTGTTCCGGCTTTGCTTGATATGTCAATGGTTCTAACACCGTATTAGCTTCGCCTGGAAGGGTGAGACCGAGGAGGAGTACAACTGGTGTTTGGAGCAGCAGCTCCTTGCCTTCAAGGATGGCAAGAAGCTCAACTTGATCCTCGACGACGGTGGTGATCTTACTGCCCTTGTCCACAACAAGTACCCTGAGCTCCTTGAGGACTGCTACGGTGTCTCTGAGGAGACCACCACTGGTGTCCACCACTTGTACAAGATGCTCAAGGATGGAAAGTTGAAGGTCCCTGCCATCAACGTCAACGACGCCGTCACCAAGTCCAAGTTCGACAACCTTTACGGATGCCGTGAGTCCCTTCTTGACGGAATTAAGCGTGCCACCGATGTCATGGTTGCCGGAAAGACTGCCGTTGTTGCCGGTTACGGAGATGTCGGAAAGGGATGTGCTGATGCCCTCCGCTCATTCGGTGCCCGTGTCATCGTCACCGAGATTGACCCCATCAACGCCCTCCAGGCCGCCGTTTCTGGTTTCCAGGTTACCACCATGGCCGAGGCTGCTCCTCAGGGTCAGATCTTCGTTACCACAACCGGTTGCACTGACATCTTGACCGCTGAGCACTTCAAGGTCATGAAGGATGATGCCATTGTTTGCAGTATGTTCCACGCTTTTCACACTATTGAAATTGAGCCTTTTTGAATACTAACGGTTCCCAAGACATTGGTCACTTCGACTGTGAAATCGACGTTGCCTGGCTCAAGGCCAACGCCGAGAAGGTCGTCTCCATCAAGCCCCAGGTCGACCGCTACTACATGCCTTCCGGCCGCCGCATCATCCTTTTGGCTGAGGGTCGTCTCGTCAACTTGGGATGTGCCACCGGTCACTCCTCATTCGTCATGTCTTGCTCTTTCACCAACCAGACCCTTGCCCAGATCTTGTTGTTCAACTCCCAGAACCAGGCATTCACCGACAAGTACCCCGAGTTCCAGAAGGCCGCTGGCAAGCTCGAGGTCGGTGTCTACACTCTTCCCAAGATCCTTGACGAGGAGGTTGCCCGTCTCCACCTCGACCACTTGAACGTCAAGCTTGAGACTCTCTCTGCTAAGCAGTCCGAGTACTTGTCTCTCCCGGTTGAGGGACCTTTCAAGTCCGACATGTAAGCAAATCCCTCCAGTATTATTTTTTCTTGAACATTCACTAACACCCATTATAGCTACCGTTACTAGACGGCTTCATTTCGTATAAATAGAAAAAAAACTTAGGTTTAGGTAAAAGTAATTGTCTTCAACGGCATCTTTTAAGGAATGTGGTTTTACTGTTATAAAATCTTTCCATGGGTTTCAAATGGGTTTTTAAAAAAGGGAAGGTTGGGGCGTACTTGGTTTTCAACAGCCAGTGGGGGTTCAATGTTTTGTTTTTTCTACTTTTCATAGTTACTAGCCAGTCTTACTACACTGGATAAATAAAAAAAGAGGCGAAAACCTCATGTTTCGTGATCAAACTTGTGTTCAAGTATTAATAGACTTTCGTGATGAGGATTATTGTAGGCTTCGAAAGTTGTTTCTCGCTTAATACCGGCGTTTGTTTGAGGTGGTTTAAAGTTTTGTGATACGGCAGATAAAGTTAAATTTGCGCTCAGCTGCTTTTACGGCTGGATTTATTTAACCGAGATAAACCTTTTCGTTCCGGAAGAGATTTAAACTTTGGGGTCGCATGGACCAGAAGGTGCTTGTTCACCAATCAATTGTTGTTGTGTTTGCTTGGTGGTTTAAGTATTAGTTTTGGATTTTTGGTTTCTGACTGTAATGGTCGAAAGGTTAAGGAGGTCTCCACATCCCAGTTCTGATTTCCCTTTTCATTCCAACGGCAAACGGTGTCCGGTTCGAACCCCGTGGTGGGCGTCTCACCTGTGCGAGTAATCCACAGCGCTGAGCGCCTCTAAGGGCGAGAAATATACTTCAGGGAAGCAATTCTGCAGAGAGTTCTCCCCACGGGGTGGCGGCGCCGGACTGCACTGTGCGCCGGTATGGGAAGTTAGGATAGGGCGGTGATCAACTTTTTGATGTTTTTTTTACTTCCCTCCCACGTTGCTTTTATCGTCGCGTGTGTGTGCTTCATCTTGTTGGCGGGCTTTTGGGTGGTTGTGCAGTTCATTCATGGGTTACCAAGCATCATCCCAATCTATTCCTTCACTTATTAACCTTACTTTACCGTCTCGAATGCAGCTCTCATCGCACGAGAATCTTCTGCTTTCTCACCAGAATTAGGTGTGACGCCACAGTTCATTAACCCCTGCACAGACACCTCCACAGCTTCCCACCCTCGTATGTAGTTATTTTAAACCATACCCGTATCAGACGTGCCAGGATCTTTACCCCCTCCAAACGAGGGTTCACTCGCAGTACGCAAGATACACACACATACATAGCTCCTCGAAAAACAAGCGCATTCGTTAGACAGCTGCCTGCACCTTCGTTCAAAATATTCAAAACAACAACAACAACCCCCCCCTTCGAAAACCTCTCACTGAGTACAGAGTACATACAAAGAATCTTACAACTTCCGCGACGGCATCTCCATGAATGCCTTTACTCAACCCATACCTCCGTGCCTTCTTTCGCTCAACGCTTCCTGCCCAATGCACTCCGGTACAAGATTACGTACGGCCTACCTACCTACCTACCGATAGGCAGAGAATAATAAGAATAGAGAAAAGGGAACAGAGCTGATGATGGTTCACTAGATCCTCCTGGTACCCACAACCGAGATTCTCACAAACGCTCGCGATCGGGAGTCCGGGGCGCTTTACGCCGATCTTGCGGGCGTGGATGAGTTTCTGGGGAGCCATGTGTTACGGGTTCCGAGCGGAGGCAGCTCGAGTCCTATGGTCGGGAGCAGGGAAAATAGGGGGAAAGCAAGGCAGTTTACAACATTCAATGGGCGGACTGTGGTTGTGAAGGATAGTTGGGTTTATTCGAATAAGGGTGCGTCTTTCCTTCCTTCCGCGGAGGAGGAGGTTGGGAAAGTGGGGTTGCCAGTGGTGTCGTTGGAACGAGGGGGGAAGGGAAGATCTGCGGGGCAGCCGTGATTGTGGTGCTGGACAGGAAAAAAAGGGAATTTGGGAATTGAAGGCCAGATGAACTGATGGGGGGATACAGGTTTCAGGAGCTTGAATCAGGCACAGCTACTGAACGATACGCTGTTCTATCCCGACATCAGCGACCCTCAACAGTGGCTTATCTACTTTATTTCACGCCCGCTTATCGGTAGTCTTGAGGTCGTGTCAACGATTCCTCCACAGTTACGAGACCGCACGGCTGTAGAAACAACTGCCTCGAGAGCAACCGGGCAAGCATCATCGTCGTCGTCGGGGCCGTCAGCAAAAAAGAAAGATGTAAAATCGTTCAATGAGCTTTTAATGCTCTTTCCCATGATTGCTCGTCAAATGCAGCCCGGGCTCGAAAAGCTATTCCAAGACTTTGAGGTCTCATTCCAGAAGTTCAAACCGCTCCCCATGCCTCCGCCTTCGCCTAAAAGTGTGGCATCTGGGGTTTCAAGTAGTAGGGCTTCGACACACTCAAGCGTTAGTGGCGACGTTTACAAACAGGCTGCTGATGAGGCCGAGATTCGTCGGAGCCTGGAAAATGCAATCATGACTGCAGTAGACCTGTTCCAGCGAGTTGACCAGTCTCAACTCAATCTACTCGCTTCAACGACGGACTTGACAGGTCCGGCGTGCGATAGGTTGATTGAACGTTATGTAGCCGAGCAGCTCCACGATTCTATCTTATTCCCGAGGCTCTGCGCTACGAAGAACATTGAGGATGAGGAACTGGAAGGTAAGATCATGGATATGGCCAATGTGGACTTGACGCAAGTTGGGATTCCGTCCCTAGATCAACAGGAAAAGAAGAGCCTAGTGAATAGACTCGGAAGAGGTATCAAGAGTTTTGCAAAGATTGGAACTGCGAAGAGCCCTCATGCTATGACAGAATATCTTCTTGAAACAGCGCAGACACTAACTCGGCTTGACGATGATCCACCTGAGTCGGAGCCCAAGAACCCAGAGAAGAGCTCAGTTGTAACTATGAATGCAGATATGCTTGTCTCCTTGCTTCTTATTGTTGTTATTAGAGCTAAGGTGCCGAATCTGCATGCTTGCTTGAGTTACATGCGTAACTTTATCTTTGCGGAGGATGTCGAGCAGGGCGAAACAGGGTATATCCTTAGCACTCTCGAAGCAGTATTGTTCCATATCGCGCAAGATCATGCGTTGTCTGCGGCGAGTAGGAGCAATGAAAAACTGTGGAGGAGTGTAAAGGCGGGGGATTTGGAGGCTGTGAGAAGGTTACTGGAGGTCGGAGGTGATTCTAGGAGTAGGGCAAGCAGCCGCGTGAGATCTGATGATGGATTCGAATCCAAAAGCGAGAACGGGAGTGATGAGGAGAACACACTGGGACAGAACGGCGAGAACGGGAATAGTGAGGGGCACAACATTGGACAAAACGGCGTACCGACAGTCCAGATATACAGCCCAGTAGCGGAACATGGAGGGGGCTTTATGGAAGAGCTGCAAAAGGTATCGGAGACAAATGGGGATAACGATGAAGAGTCTGGATCAGAGGATGTCGAGGATGGAAATGTGACCAAGACGACTGAGGAAACGACCGAGGAAACGACTGAGGAAACGACTGAGGAAACGACTGAGGATGAAACCACGAATCATGAATCTGCGGCCAATAGCGCCGAATCAAAACATGAAGAGCCGAAAAGTACCATTGAGGATACTGTTGTTGAGGAGGCTGAATCTTCGCAGGACGCACTAAAGAACGGTGAACAAGAAATCGAAGAGGAGAAGGAGCTGCCAGCGGTCCCTACTGTGACAAAACTTTTAACAAACTCCGAAACAGTTGAAGAGGTCTTCATTGACCCCTTCGAAGCCGAACCGGTTGATGCCCCATCTGCCCCGGCCGGTAGTATCTCCACTCTGCGAATAGAGGATATAATTACCGATGGACAAGATGATAGTGCCTCTGTCTTGAGTGTTACCCTTGCCCCACCAGTACCAACAAAACCCTCGCGCGGCTCTCCAAACGGACGAGCAGGAACAGCCCGATTCGAGGTTGATGAACCGGTATCTTCAAACAAGTTCCCATCCCGTAGGGAAAGATGGAGTACAGCCAGCCTTGCGACAACTCTAAACGATACAAGTAGTATGACAAGACTAAGCAGAACATACACATCGCAGTCTCAAACGGCAGATAGTTTCTCTGTCGAGAAACTTAGCAAAACTCGGAATGCAAACGGGGAGAGTGTGCTCATGATGGCTGTACAGGAAAGGCAGACAGAGGTATTGAAGTATCTCCTTGAGACTAAGTTCTTCGACCTCGAGTTTTTGGTAGAAGACACCAATAATGAGGGGACTACACTTTTGTCTGCAGCCGTCCAAGCAGAGGGCCAGGACATTGTGGACCTGATATGTCCATACCTATTCGAGCTCGATGAAGCAGCACTAAGGAAGTACTTTGCCCGCCCTGATACGGCTGGAAGAACAGTCGCCCATTATCTTTTCAATACCCCCGATCTCATCAAGCGCCTGGGCCGCTGGCTGCCATGGAAAGTAAAAGATAAGAACGGCCAAACACCTTTATTTGCATTATGCCGTAGCTACGATCACGCAAAGTACAAGGAGATGGTATCATCGGCGATCAAGCAAGCGCAAGCAGCACAAGGAGATGGATGTAAGTTGCATCTTGACGAGCACGTGGATAATAAAGGAAACACTTTATTACACATTGCGGGAGACCCTTCAGTCTTGAGGACCATGTTAAGATGTGACTCGGAGGTGAATGCAGTCAATGATCGAGGCTTCACGGCGCTGATGGTTGCGAGTAAGTATGGGCGGGTGGAGATGGTGAGAACATTCTTTGCGGATGGCAGGGTAGATCTGTTGGCGAAGGAATTGAGGGGCTTGACGGCGGTAGAGCTGGCGAAGGATGATGATGTGAGAAATCGCATCGATGGTATGTTTGTCCTTACAGACCTAGCTTTAGAGGGATGCTTACTGGCGGTGTAGACTTGGTGCTATTCCAGAATCCCCATGGAGATGATGGAAGGGTTACTGCAGTTGTGAGAAGCTTCTTTGTAGAGGATGCAACGATTAGGGTGGTCGTGAAGAGTGGTGCCCCGGCGGGAGAGAGCACGTTCACCATCACAACATGTCGGCGCTCCTTGACGGATTTTCAATTCCTTCAAGAGTGGCTCCAATTTGAGAACCCCGAATCATGGTTACCAATTTTAAACGTGCCGCGGAGTCCGTACCAGATCCCATCAAAACCATCAAGATCGGTGCTAAGAGATATACAATTGCGGGTTGATTGTTTTCTCAGAACATTGCTCGCGCACTCCACATTCTCGACGCATGAACTTTTATGGGAATTTTTTCTTGTCCCTGATTTACAGCAGGAACTGATGATGGAAAGGAGTAAGAAAAAGGCAGAGATAAGGATGGAGAGAATTAGGGAAGAGTTTACGCCCATAGAAGACATTAGGGACGTAGAGAACTTCGTAAGCTATGCGAAGGATAGTGTAAGGAGCGTCAACTACGCTTGTAGGAGTGTTACAAGAAGAGCCACGGCTCTAAGGTACAACATGTGTGGTGAGTTTAGTCCATTTCCCTCTCCTGCGGCAGAGACTGATTCCATAAACATCAGATCTATCGGACTCGTACAAGTTCTGCTTAAAGCATCTCAGTGGATTCAAGTTCCTCCAAGACACAGAACACCTGTCCGCCTTCAACCGCTTCTCTGAAGCCTTAGTACCTAACGAATCAAACCCCTATACACTCTTCATCGAAGACTTCCGGAACCTGCAAGCCTCACTGAACGGGGTCATGGCCGCAATGGACCGACCCCGCCAGCTTATCAATCAGATGTCGGTCCTGCAAAAACAAGTAGACAAACATATACTCTCACTCCGCCGGTCTGACCGCTGGCCGCTCGGTCTTCTTGACGACACGCGTGCCAAGATCCACCAAGAGGCTGCGGAGAATGTGGCAAAGAGTAAAGAAGAGTACATGCAGCTTAGCAGTGAGCTAAGATGTACACAGACCGTGGCTGCTGCTGAGTTGAGTAGCTTCCACGATCTCCATGAGAAGATGGCAAAAAGGGCGATAAGAGATTTTGCCAAGAGATGTGTAGTGGGGGAGAGAGCAAAATTGGAGAGTATGAAGAGGGCGATAAGGGGTATATCGAAGATGGGGTTTGAAAAGCCTCCTAAGCCTATGACGGCACCGACTGAAAATTAGGCTGGTGGGGAAAGTGCCTTTGCGGGATTTTGATTGTGATATTAGGCTCGCTATGATAAACGTTGTGCGTATGTGGGTGCGTGTATGCGAGTATCTCATTGTATGGGGGCGGATTACTTTGGTTTTTTCCTTTTTTTCACTTTTAGTTTTACAAGGTTTTGGTGAAGCATGTTTTGGTTACTCTTACTCTTTCTCCTTTTAAACTGTTATTTGCTATTGCTTCCACTTCAACCTTCAATTGCAGGGAGGGTATTTTTTTTCCTTTTCTTCTACTATTTCTAGCTCAGGCCAGGGGATAAAAACTAGAGATTCTTTTCACACTTTCCGTTTCACTAACTACATAATTGTTCCACTCCTCTTTTCTTAGCTACATATTATAGAGGTCTTTCTTATCATTCGGGATACAGTTATTATATCTCGGACCAGTTTATCCAGGGGTGTTTGGGAGTTTGTTTAGCTAGCGGTTTTAAGAAGAGGGGCTGGTTAGGTATCTGGATATTTATTCCCATCTTCCGATCGTGACTCTTAACTCTTATTGTGCCGCTTGTATGCTCGTATAAAAAAACCCTTTGTGTAATGTATCGCGAGGTAGTACAACATGACCTCACCATATGTGTACCACAGAATAGGTAACTTCAAACACAAGGCGTGATATCTAGGCAAGAATGCCTGTCAACGCCTACGCACTGTGACAGGCCTTGGTACTCACATACAGTTTACAGGCTGGGAGTGGTCATGTCATTTCAGGTACTTTGCATTGTGATACTTTGAATAGCCCCTCTGAATTGAATTTCCTCGGAAGCACGCAGGTCCCATCTCCAATCCGTCCCATCATCCCATAAGCCCTATGCAATAATCCATCCAACTAGAGAGTAGTAAATAATAGATGATTTTTTTTTCTTTTTCCACTGCCGCAGTGACAGACCAGCAAAAAATGGCAATGAAAACCCCGCCAAATGAAACTCCCCAAGCATGAGCTTCGTATGAAGAAAAGCCAAAAGAAAAGTTAAAAAAAAAGAATATGAAGAAAAACCAAAGCTGATGCAAAAGCACTACAGAAAGAAGAGGGATATAGAAATCGGGTATTATCTAGTTATTTAACGTTTTCGTGAAGAGTATATTTATATTATTTTTTTCTTTTTATTTTTTTTTTCTTTTCATTGGATTCAGGGGCATATCCTTTTTCAGTACGCCATTGGATATCCATGATCCTGTTGCTGCCTTCGCAACGATGGCTCATCAACAGGACTGAACATCTCCTGCTCCTGTTGGTGGATCCTCCCGCCATCCACCGGCAAGAACAGTTCCTGATTCGCAGGGTGCTGGTGGTTTTCCTCCACAGGCATAAACATCTGGCGACTCGGGGTTCTTGGCGATGCAGGTGGAGAAGCTACTAGGGTGGATCCCCCCTGCTGCGAGAACGAAAATCCAGACGGGCCATTCTGCATCGGTGAAGGGGTGTTTTGCGGTGGGAACGATGTCTGGGTTGGTGAGAATGTAGTCTGAACTGGCAGCGGGGATGTTGCCTGTGTTGGTGCTAGCATCCCCCCCTGCTGCTGAAAGGACGACGACGGAGCTGGGGAAACAGCTCTTGGAGATCCAGTATTCCCGAATGCACTTCTAGCCGGAGAGTATGGCGGCAGGCTGCTAGACCTTGGGCTTCCCAAAATATCCGCAGGGAACGGTCCCCTCTGTGACCCAGTTGGCGTACGCGGTGAATCCTGTCCCTGGAAAGCTTGTGGTGGATAACGTGGACCCAATTCCTTTTCAATCGCAGATACAGCTACGCCATTTTTATAATCCGGGGGTGGAGTCGAGGTGTGTTGGGGGACGTTGAAAGAGGCGGATGTTGGTGTGCCTGGCTTTGAGGTGTTCCCAGAGACAACCGGAGCTGGCGGGGAAACGGCACTGGCAAAGGAAGCGGTAGACTTTTTGTTTTTGAGTGAAATTTCTTCGTAAGGCTGGCGGCCCGGGGCTTCATAGGCTGCAAGAAGAGCTCTTCCCTGTTGACGTTTTCGGTGGCAGGCCCAGGTTGCAAGAACAAGAAGTAAAAGCGCAATGCCTCCACCGGTAGCAACGGCGATGATCATGTTGGTGCTGAAGAACCCATCCTTTTTTGAAGATTGGCTAGCTGAGGATGTTGTTGTTGTTGGTGAAGCAGTTACTGCGGTACCGGTTGTTGAGGTTGCTGTCAGTGTGGATGTTACAGCCTCGCATCCTAAAACGGCAGTACAAGTCTTTATTGCTGTGAGCTTTCGCTTCTACATCTTTGGGTTGAGATCCTACTTACGTGACTTGGGGGACAACAGTATGTATTACATGATACGTAACTTTCTGGGCAGGTAAGTTCCCGTGGATCCAGGCTCAATGGAGATGCATGTGTAAAGACTGAAAAATTGAGTAATAAAACCAATGCCGAAAGAATGGCTGGCGATGAAAATCGAAAGAGCTGCATCGAGACTGATATACTAGTAGTGTTGCGGTAGAGGTAGTAGTAGTAGATACCAGGAATAGACAATTAATTAATTCTGGCCAGGAATGATTGTAGTAATATTAATAGTAGTAAAGAGTGGACTATTAATTATTGTATAAGGAATGACGAGGTCGACGATTTAGGCTTTATTCCAATGAATGAATGTAAAGTCTGACCAAATGAATGACTGACTGACTGGCGAGAAAGAAAAAGAGAGTTGTGTATACTTCCCGTCAATTACAGAAACTCCGGAAGAAGGCCGGAGTCGGGGGGGTTGGCTAGTATTTAAAAAACTTTTCAAGAATGATCAAGACATCTCGAAGATCTGGGCTGCAGCCCCCACTTATGAGACTAATCCTAATTGTTGCCTGCAACATGGGTCCTTTCCTCTCCCCAGGTTCGTCCACCCACTCCACAAATCGTTGCAATTGGCTGCTAGTTTCTCGTGACGATGACCATAACTGGAGCAGCGAAAGTAACACATCCTCTGTTGGGGTTCTGTGGTACGAGGCGGGTACAAAAGTGGATTAACCCGAAGATCATATCCTAGTTCCACGAAATCGAACGGGATAAAGGGGAATTGTTTTTTCTTTTGTTTTTGTTTTTCTCCCCTTTCTCTTCTCATTTCTCTGCAGGGGTAAAAGGAACACAACGAGGCGTAGAATCTCCATGCGAGTGATGCGACTCGTCCACGAGAAACCTCCTGTAACTGCTACTCCTTCGCTCGACAAATTCATGTTCAATTGATCGTTACCCACCCCACCACTAATCCTACCCAAGCCAGCCAAGCCGAGGTCGAACGGGGTTCAAGGGGGCCTGTAAGTTTTCTTCTTTCTTCTCTTTCTAGTGCCTCTGATCTACGCCCTGGATGGTAACAAGCGGAACGGATACTCGGATTTCCGACATGTGTTCCTGAATTGAATTCTTTTTTTGGAAATTCTTTGAAGGCAAAAAATGATTTGGTGACAAATCTCTTGGAAAAAGAGTTGCGCTCAGGGCACGGCTCGGGCCGTACTGGTTGAAGCCAAGACAAGAACGACAAGAATCGCCCCCGAACTGGTGCCTGATGAATAAGAATTCGGCAGTGAGAGTTGGACCCTGGCAGGAACTCAGGAACCAGTTACTTAAGAGGGCGGGTGATTCACCAGGTACAGAATAATACCGGCAAACATACAAGCATATGTGCAGGCTCGTATCCTAGAGGGAGAATAGCATACAGCTGCAACCTGTGACTCGATTCTCGCTAAGGCAAATGCATACTTTAGGTAAGTAGCACCTGGAGCTTCGCCTCGTTACTAAGATGCAGGTACGACGAAATGAGATGGTCTTTTAAAAGATTTGGGTTTTCTTGATCACCTCGGGTACCAGGTAGCTGGTAGTATATAGCATTGCAACCAGAAAACCTTGTAGCCGGCTTCCAGCATCCCTCACTCTTCCTGTCTTGTTGTTCGCTTTTGTTCATCCTCGCTTTTTTGAGCTTGTTACGGATGCTAGGGGTGTTGTGTCTTTTCGTTGACAACTTCTGACACCTCATGTTTCGTTCTGTTCGACATGGTCAGGTAGGGTTGTTATCACCCACGTTTCTGAGGCTAAGCAGCTGGCCTCTACGAACAAATATCGGGTTCATAAGGAATAAGTGTATAAAAAACTAGCTCACGATATATATGGATGATAACTATCGAGAACCGCGATATTACCCGTAAAGCCGTCTAGAGCCTACTCTCTCTAAAAGTAATCCCTGGCTGTCAACAGCCCAACATCTGTTGCTGTCCAGTGAACGACTGTTGTTTCGGCACGCTCTGTTCAAGGTGACCCCAGCATAAATCTACCACCTAGGAAGACCCTGACACAGATACTACCCGGAGCAGTATTGACGCAGAGATGCGCCATTTCGATGTGGTGAACATACCAATACCTACTTCAATCCAGTAGGCACTAATACATGCATGTACCCTATGTACCGACATACAATACATCTTGTACCTACAAGGCTAGCATAGCTTGTGGTGACTCGTGAGATCAATGTCCCACTTACGTCTAGGCACATCCCCTCTTTCCTCCAACACATCAGTCTACATAGTAGGCGAATCAACAAGTTCCTCACACTTAAGTACAGCAATTGGTACACAATGGTCCCTATTTACGCATCTTATAATCAACAATTAGCTATAATCCATGACTAGTCCGCCAAGGGGAAAATGATCCATAGGAATCTAAGGTGTGTAATCCGATGTATGTACTAGTACTACGATGTCACTCGACATCCCTTGCCATGTTCTGTCTTTAATTTAAAGGCGTTAGCGATAATGGCAGTTCCACGGCCACAAAGGTTCCCCGGCTCATTAGGTTCAAATTCAATCATGAAGATCGCTTTCCAGAAGGTTTCCTGACTGGACTGATTCACTATGGGGGCTACAGGTCCGAAGAATAGCCTGTGCCGTAATTGGACTACGTAAAACACTCCAAAGGTGTACTCTAGGTACATGATCGCCGCTCAGCAGTCCGACACAGCACACATGTAGCATAGCCTCCGATGGAGACCCCCATCAGACGGCGTGTGGCCATGGGCATTGGTTGTCAACGCTGTTTAAGCTCGCTCGTGAGATTGAACATCAACTCGTGGGTATTTCGAATACAACGGGCTTCTGGTTCGACCTGCAGATGAGCTGCATCTGGCAACGACAATGGTCGAGAGGACGTGGAACATGTGTTCTAATCAGCACAACTTTAATTGATATAATCCTATTATTCGCAGGTGAGCTAGACTACTCAATATACTTAGAATAAGAATCCTAATATATATGATTTATGAGGCAGCGCAAGCTTTGATTACAGATCTACAGGGGAATGCTGAGCTGCGGCGTTCACTTGAATTCTTGCGTATTTCCTTAGTCTAAAGAGTCATGAAAGCTCAGCTGCTGAGGTTTAGGGGGCTGTGGAAATCAAACGCGATAGCCTACCTATCAACGTTGAATAAGTTCGGCAAATGGGCTGCGCATACTTCGGCTCGTATCACCCCATCGGTCACCCCTACACAACAAAAGCGAGACTTGATCGTCATAGCCGTCACCGTGCGCAGACAGTTCCATACATATGGGTGTCGATCTAGTGAAACTGTCTAGTTACAACACGCCAGAATCTCGCCTATTTGCAACACACCGTACATACAGCTTCAATTGATTGAATTTTATGGAGATTTTGGGTTGGGTGTTTGTACAGTTCGACAGAATAAGCATTTAGCTGGCAGGCGGTTTAACTAGCTTCTATGTTTAATTTTGTACCCTCTAGGAATACGGATAAGGCTGAGATTGAATAGATGACCGGATACTAGGATATAATCGAGTATCTTTAGTGGAAACGGTAACTCGAAGGACGAAAACTCTATGAACGACGCAATTGATGAATTGGTGAATCTAGTCGGCTTGGAAGATGTCAAGGCATCAATATCAACCATCGGAATCCTTAAGTATTAGGATACCGATCTGAGGAAGGAACGGTTCGACATTGTTTTCCAAGGGGGTAAAGTGCAAAAGATGGAAGAAAGAGAATAGTCAGCGGCCGGAGAAGCTACATACATACATATGTAGAATAGTGTGTGTGGTACTGCGAGAGGTAAAACTACATAGTAGCATTGATCACAAACTAAAACTAAACATATAAAGGTATGACAGTAGACATTTATGAGTGGTAGATAATATATGCCCAGCACTATCGATCAGAATAAGAGAGAAGACATATTACAAATATTGGAGGTCTATCGACGTGATAGGTGTATAGCATTAGGGGAGAATACGGGTCTAGCTAGAGAGATGACAAGAACTGGTCTGAAATCGGAGGAAGAGGAAAAAGATTTTCGTTTGTTGTTAGTTAGGACTGAGGCAGGTGAGTACGATAACCGGATCTATAAGGTTGCACGAATAATCAATTAATCGATTCATTCTATAATATCATCTCATATATATCAACCCAGGTAAAAATAATCAAACAAAAACAGATGTCGAGTGATAAGGCATGACCACACATAAAGGCTTCAAACTAGAACTCGATTTCATCCTCGCATGACCTTAATTTCAATCTTCCATTCTAGGCCTTTGTGTGGAATTGAGAGTTCCAGGAGGTGTTTTTTATGTGCTCATGGCCAGCACACCCTGAAAAAAATACCAGCCCAAAAACTTAACCAACATACTTGTTCATTTTCAATTTTCACGCTCCGTATTTCCCCGCTTTAACTTTTGGAAAAAAAAAATGGTTTACCACATATCTGTAGCTATCGACTAGGGATGATATAAAATGACAGAATTAGAAGAACCTCAACTACACATGTAGTGTATTCCCCCGATTACCCTCTTCTACGCTTATTGACGCCTCTCTATCCCTTCTCTCTGAATTTAAGCCCGCTTTTATTATTAATACATCGTAATACTCTGTGGTACCGTTGCGTCATATAGTGCAACGTTAGAAACAACAGCTACTTCCACCCAAAAATAAGTCAAGAATACATGCAGAAATGCGGCTAGGATCTGGGCTCCAGAAAAATCTCCATCGCTCAAGAATGGCACGACATACACCCGCTCCAGACTTTGGGATGTACCCTGCTGCTGGAATTTCCAATGAAGGTCCCCGTGTTTGCATTTGATGGTAGATTCGAGTATATTCTGCACCTTAAATCCCAAGGACAACATAACTATGTCAGAGAAAAGCTTAGAGGAGGCTATCATTGCCCATATGAGTTCTAGACCCTCCCTGGAAGCGATAATCTGGCGAAGTGAAGAGGTCGCTAAGTAGGTAATCTTTATATCTTCAACTATGGATAACGCTTGGGTTCTCATCTTGATATGCTGGAGTTTGTTGCAGAGGGTCATGGCGTAGTATAGTTGTTCAATTTGTTGGTCTTTGGTGCCCCTCTGCCAATCTTGAAGCATCAGAGGGGGAAATATGTATCCGAGGAGGTTACGATCCGATTGAAGGTCGATATGCCTGAAAATTTGATAGATGTCGTAGAGAAGCCTTTCTGTTGGCGAAAAGAAAAAGCCGTCGGGCCGAAACTCCAGAACGGCTTGTTTCATAAGCTTCATAACTGATTCATCCATACGAAGCTTCCCGAGTGCAAATGGGTAGTGATGTGCATAATTATCGAACTCTTTCGGGTCCATGTATCTTCTATCAAATTCGATACAAGCGGTGAAATCAAGCCCTCGACTAACTGCTAATTCCCTCTCCACGATCAAGCGGAACAGACCAAGAGATAGGTCCCAAACTTGTAGTTTATTGGCTTTTCTTATAGCGTCGTTCGATATTTCTACGCCACGGAGAAATTCGGGTAGAAAGTCCGAGTTCGATATACCGGATGATCCATTCTCGTCAGCTGCGGTATAAACGGCATAGGGCCTATCTGCCTTCTTTGGCCATAAAATTCTCATAATATCTTCGTCCTCCTCATCTTCTGACAACACATGGTCAGATATGACTTTTGTGGGCTGGACGTCATCTCTCTGGACTTTGGGTATATCAGAACTGGTATCAGAGCCCCCTAAAAATAATGCACGGCCATCATGCAGGCTCAGGCAGCTTATAGAATGCCAAGCTCGTGGCTCAAGGCTGCAAGCTTCGAATTTTATGTCAAGGTTTCGATAGTACTCGTGTAGATGGTTGGGTATATGATTCGTGATTGCACTCCTCCTTCTGTATTCCACAACACAACCGTCAGAACCGGCTCTGAACTGCAGCCAGCCCAGAGGCCCAGACCATAGTGTTGGAAGAGTTAGGGGCATCTGGAAATTTGGGTTATTCTCAGGTGAATTAAAGCTGAGCATCGAACAAATTGCCACCAAGTCTATTCCCTTCCATCGCATCGGAACAATCCCATCCACAAGCTTGGGCTCGGGTTGCATCTCATAGAGTCTGGTGCACCTGGGGGTCACTCCTAATGCCTGAGTGAAGTTAACCCATCCAGCATCTGCTAAGGCATAATTGCCGGCCTCAAGATGGGAAACGGTATTTTTTGTATCGTGTTTAATATATATATCGGGAAGACCAATCGTGTTCGGTTGAAAGCCGTTCATGAGAAGCATGGGTACGGTGATCGTTGGTGTGGAGATTTGCGTTTGCATTTTGAGCAATGATGGCTTCATCACCGTATCTTTCCACCCACCAAGACTTTTCTCCGAAATCCCCAAGCGATAAAGTTGACGTCGTGAAAGTATCTGCAAGGCCGCCACGTACGCAGTGATGAGAGTGATCAAACTCACGGCGGTTGCTACCAGAGAGCAAGCGGCTGAGATCAAATCGGTTGCTGAACTCGAGCTTGAGCCATTGGAGGTCATCGTAGGAATTGCTCTTTCAGTGAGGCAACTAAAACAAACAGTACTGTATCTCTAGGGCCGGGCCTATAAATTAGTTCCATCATAAATACATCTCCTAGATCACGTGAAAGAATGCCAACCGTATTGATTCGAGAGCTCGAGCGCTGCAGACCTTCAAGATGTACGTACAATTATTGATCTGATTGATATATTTTGTTCCACTCAAACTGTATAGGGGACGTTATGATCTTCGAGGGTATATAATGTAATGTGCTGATAGTAAACTGGGGAAGTACGTATCCCCTTCAATCAATTTCCAGTGCCCAATATATACCCCCCAAATAATAGGCCCAAAGAGGCTAGCTTTTCTACTATACTAACCTCTTTTGGAATGTTACCACTTCACAACACACGCATAATGTTGTAGGACGGCAAAAGGGGCTAATATTAGTTATTATTTGGGAAGTAGTTATTTGATCATCTATTATCGAAAATTCCGGTTTCTACAATAAGCCTGCCTGGAATTCAGAGTATTCACCAGTCATATACACGTATATGCTTTTTTATAATACGGGCATGTAGAGAGAATATCCGTTTGATTAGAGCCTATTTACTAACCGTTAATTCTGACAATTGGCGCTTCGCCACTCTCCAAAGCGGCATCCACAAGTGTCATTTTGCGGCTTGCGCATTTCATATCCCTATGGAGGGGAAGTGTCAATTTTGCATTTTGCAACCGTCAATTTCGAAGTGTCAATTGTCAAAAATGACACTTAGTAAATACGCTCTATTGCAGACTATCCCTTAAGCCGTCAGGACCGATTTCAATCCTGTTACTCAAACCCAATACGGAAGTCGTGATATAACATCGCAGAGAAGTGATCATAGCTCCTCACACTATTTCTTATCGTTAAACCGTGATAGATCACCTCATCATGATCACTTCTCTGCGATGTTATATCACGACTTCCGTATTGGGTTTGAGTAACAGGATTGAAATCGGTCCTGACGGCTTAAGGGATAGTGCAATAGAGAGCTCTTATATAATGATATACCGGACAAAGCTCCCAGGCTCGGTGATGTATTTGACTTGCTGATAAACATGGATTTAGATATGTATAGAGCGAACCAATTGGCCAAACTTAGATAGGCAACTTTATACAATTTCACAGGCAACCCCTCTGTCTTCGACATTCGGGGCACTCTCGAGCTCCGTCATCTTATCCCTCGAAAAATATTGGCTAGGTGCTTACCCATGACCGATCGCGACAAACGGCGCAAAGGCAGCGTATATACACCACCTCTCCGCCATCTTACCCCTCGACCCAGACCTATCCATGGTGCAAACTAGGTGATGTATATATATACACCATCCTTCCGCCATACTACCCCTCTCCAAGCACTTACCTAGACCGATTCACGTAATTGTGCTAGGGCGCTATCAATCCCTATAGCTACATGTAACGATGGTAAAGTGAAGCTTATAATTAAGCTCGTTCACGAGAACCATCGACATTATATTATACACATACAGTTCTACGTAACCCAGACAGTGGACCGAAATAATGGACTTTTTCGGCTTCTTCAACTTACTATAGCTAATGTAAACTGAAAACCCCGTTTATATATCACAACAGTCCCACTGGACAGCTGCAAGCTGCCACTTGTCTCTTAGATGATCCTATGCGAAACCCTTGAAACGCATCCTATTGTAAGCGGAAACTCAAACTTCAGTGTAGTTATAGTTCTAGGGAGATGCAATACATACATAATCATGGTATATCACTCTGAGAATTTGGGAATTGCTTGCCAAGCTTTGTGTAAAGTGCGCCCTCTTCACAGCTCCCAGGGAGGCGGAACCTGCGCATGAAGACTTTATGGAGCAACATTCCTTGCCAAGAAATTCTGGATGTGTACCGCAGCCATAAATAGCCCTTTCGAAGTTTCTTGCTCATAAAAACCGATTCCGATCTTCTCCATTACTTCTGATATTTAGGAGCCAATGATCAGAAAACCACGCCCAGGATTATCCTTGACACCATCTCATTCTTACCCCGCCGCATTCTTACGTTCTATCCGATCTTACTCTTTCCGCCTCCAAGATACGACCTGTCAAGGCGATCAGGATCTGCGCTCACTGCGCATGCTCGATCTCCCTTTCTTTTTGTAGGTTTGTTTACGCGTGTTCGGTAGGCCATTAGAAATTAAGCCGAGGGCCACGGGCACTTCTAGGCGGGAGTTTGACGGCGGTGATACAAGGGTAGAGACAATTCTCATTAAGTTTCGGGATTTGTATGAAACACAGTACGAGTGGTACATCGTTGTTTGCAGGTGGGATGTTGTTTGCTCGTTTGATAGATAGGGTTGGCCGAATTCGCGAAGCTGATCATGAACGTGCGATACGTCTATACTATATTTTTTGATTAGATTTGAAATATAAAGTACCGTGTTACTCTCAATGACGTAGAATTGATTAGATCACATATAGAGAGTTGAATTGAATCCAACCACGCATCCACAGCTTGTACTTAGGCCGGCCTAGCTGTCCTTGCAAGACTTCAAAAACAAACAACCTGGCCCGCGCCGTAAGAGCTGATCTGATTAGGTGATTGTTCTAGCCACTTGTCAGCAATTAAACTAGCTGCGATATATATACATATATCCTTGCGATAAAATCACTTCCACAATCCATCTATTTCACAACATCCTCCATCTCTGCGCAGGAATTGGCTCTTCGAATCACCTCTCCCCACTGGATATCGTTGCGCCACAACCAGACCAAACCCCACGCCCCCCAACGCCACACCTTAAATCCCCTAGAAGCGGCCCCCAATTAAGTTTGCACCCATCTCCCCCCCCCCCCCCCCCGAAAGTGCAAAAAATCGCGTCTCCCTGCAAAAGCCAAAAATAAAGAAAAAGCCAATGGCCACGACCAACAGCACAAGAACCCACCAACAGCGTTCGGCGCGCAAGCCTACGCGCGAGCCGGTTGTGGAGATCCCCGACAGTGACGAGGAAGATGGCAGCGACGGAGAGGTGGAAGAGGAGAGCTCTCGAGGGGCCTCAACCACCGCGCTGGTGGGGGGAAACGCGGGGCAACAACAGCTGGCCCTATCCGAAGATGAACAGGAGGAGGAGCAGGAGCAGGAACAAGAGGAGGAGGACGACGATGACGAGGGCGATATGTGGGAAAACGAGTCCCTCCTCCGAGACGTTGTCGGGGACGGTAGTTCTCCGGTGATCTTTGAGCCCCGTGAGTGCTACCTTACCTTACCTACATAATCTACTTCCTACTGCATTGCTTGCGCTTACTTGCGCTTGCTTCGCGTTTCCCTCCTCCTCCTTCTCCTCCTCCGCCGCTGCCAGCTAGCAACCAGTGAGGGAACTAATTGCTCCCGCGACTACTATTAGATGAAGACGCGTTTTCAGCAGAGGAAGCAAAGGAGCTTCGACAGCTCCTACGGCGAGTCGGGGAACAGAAATTCTTGGAACAGACAGTAATGAGCAAGAGTGGAGCTATCACTGCGAAAAAGCTCATCACAGCTTTTGGGATCAGGCCGGTGCGGAATTTCCCGTCTCTCCACCGGTTCATGCGATTTTCTTCATAGGGTAGAGAGGCTAACACGATGTTTGTTTGATTTACAGCCAGAATTCCTAGAAGGCTCGCCCGACCATGTGTACTACAGGTTTCTACAGATCGGTATTGCGCGGGAGCTGGTGAAACGGACAAAGCTACCACAGTACAACACTCCCGAGGATGTCAAGAAGCTTCTTCTTGAGTCAAAGAACATAATAGTTCTCACTGGCGCAGGTGTAAGAGCTCCCCTCCCTCCCGTCAAAGCTCACATCACTGACGCATTTCAGATCTCAACATCTCTCGGCATCCCCGACTTTCGCTCCAAAGAAACCGGTCTCTACTCCCGTCTTGCCTCTCTTGGTCTCTCAGATCCACAAGAAGTATTTGACCTCGCTGTCTTCAATGATGACCCCACGTTAGTGCTCCTCTCTCCCTAGCTACTCTACCTCTAACCCCCCACATAGGATATTCTACTCCGTCGCCAAAGACATTCTCCCCACCACCGAGAAGTTCTCCCCTACACACGCCTTCATCGAGCTATTACAGCGCAAAAACAAGCTACTCACCCAATACACACAAAACATCGACAACCTCGAAACGCTCGCCGGCATCCACCCCTCCAAGCTGATCCAATGCCACGGCAGCTTTGCGACCGCCTCATGCATCAAATGCCGCACGCGCGTCCCCGGGACCACCATCTTCCCCGACCTCCGCGCTGGCAAGGTCGCGCGTTGCGAGGCCTGCCTCCTTGCCAACAAGACTGCTACAGCAGGCAGGAAACGCAAGCGCGGGCGGAGCGGCGATACCTGGAAGAAGAAGCGGTACAGCGAGGACTCGAGCGCCGAGGAGGAGGAGTTCGAGTTCCGCGAGGCCGGCGTCATGAAGCCGGATATAACCTTCTTTGGGGAGATGCTGCCCGACACGTTCTACAAGCGTCTCATGGAGCAGGACCGTGAAAAGTGTGATCTCCTGATCTGCATCGGCACCAGTCTTAAGGTCGCGCCCGTGAGTGAGATCATCGGGTTGTTGCCTGAGCATGTGCCGCAGATCTATATCTCAAAGACGGTAATACCCTTCCCCCTCCCCCTTTTTTTTTCTTTCCGCGAGCACAGAGCGCAGAGCACATTTACTAACAGAAATAGCCGGTAACCCACGTCGAGTTCGACATCGACTTTCTAGGCTCATGCGACGACGTAGTAGTCGAGCTCTGCCGCCTCGTCGGCTGGGAGCTGAAGCACGAGATGATACCCGAGGACCTGAAGGTCGACATGGTCCTCGAGGAGGGGTACCCGAGCCGGTACATCTGCACCCGGAATGAAGAGCAAGAGCAGGACGAGGTCTCCTAAACATGTATCGGCGTTGATTTTGCTTTGGCATTGGCTTTGGGTTCTTTTATTTTTTTTTTCTCTTCAATACAATTTCCACCCTCACCACACTACCCACCACCCACGTCTTTTTTTAATCCTCTTTTTTTTCCCTGCTTTTTTTTCTTTGTCATCTATTTTTTTTCTATCCATGCCCCTTATATGTGTATTTTTTTTGTTTATCCTTTTTTTCTTTCGTTTTGTTTAGCTTGGGGGTACGTAATTGCGGTGATGAAATAGAGTCATGTCACGTGTATACGGAGGGAAGTTAGGTTGGCGGCGGGGACGGGGGCGGGGGGCGGGGGGCGGGGGAGGTTGCAGCATATCATAGTACCGTTCGTGCCATTGGGGGGGGTTCAATTAGTTTCGTCACATGCGGGATTCGCCATGCAAGAAAGAGGGTTACGGTCGATTAGCCATACATATAAATAGGGAACGCATAAAAGATAAAAAGAGCGAATCATTGGCACCGCCTACAATCCTAATCCTACCCAGCCTACCATATCATCCCCTCCTCAAAAAACCATCCTCTCCACCACCCTCTTAACAACCCCATAACACCCGCCAAACACCCTCTGCACACACCCGCCCCCCTCACGCTCCAACACACCCCGCCACACCCCCGTCCCGCTAAACACAACCACCACCCGCCCCGCCCGCTGCAGATAAAACACCACGAGCTGGTCCTCCATGTAGATATTACTCAGACCCGCCTCCACCCCCGCCTCCTCGCCCCCCTCCCCCTCATCAATGGCAAAGCCGGTAAACTGAACCGCCGGCACGCCATTCACACCGCGAAACACGTCCAGCACAGCTGTATCAATTGACGGCGCGACCGACTCGAGATACGGGTGCAGGTAGCCCTGCTGGAAGTATTTCGTCGTGAGACCTATCGAACCGGCGAATGTCAATGATCAGAAACGCGCGAGTGATACACTGTGATGCAACATACCGTCCTGCGTCTGTTTTATAAGCTCGCGCCGGCGGCGCCAGGCTGCTTTGAAAGTGTTCTGCATCTGCTGCATCATCTCCTCCTCACCGCCACTTCCCTCGCCAACACCGCTTTCCCACGCAGCATGCACAAGGCGCGCGAAAGCGACGGATTCAGTCGTAACAGGCATCATCTCGTCGCACCGTCCATAACGGAAGTCGCGCAGCAGGACGGGCTGCCAGATGGGTGGTATGGTGCCTGTGGGGGAGATATTGATGAGGGTGGCCTGGAGGGCGAGGTTGAGGAGCGTGTCTGTCAGGCGCGGTGAGGGCGGGGGCGGGAGGATGAGTGCCTTTACGGTGCGGGGGATGGGCTCTACGACGGCTGGTGGGAGCTGGGGAAGGGTCGGGGGTGGGAGAATATGGATTCTGATGGGAGCGGGGGGAGTGAGTGGGGAGGTGGGCGTGCTGGTGGGCGTGGCGGCGATGTTCGCGAGGAGGGTTGCGAGCTCCATTGCGGGGCCGCAGTCGGAGGGGGCGTGGTCGAAGGAGAGGCTCGTTGTACCTATAAACCATATAAATTCAGCACGATCCCACAGCATAGACCCCAGGCTCATCTACCATCCGAATACGACACCACCGTCAGCGTCTGGTCCGCAAACCTATTCTCGCTCCCCCCACCCGTCCTCACACCATCCAGCCTCTCCGCCCACCCCTCTTCCGCAACCCCCTCCTCCAACGCAACACTCACAAGACTCCCATACAGCACCCCCAGCGCACCCTCGTTCCCCGCAACCGCAGCATACGCCGCCCTCTGCACGCACCACCCCGCCCGATCCAGCCGCCATGACACCGCCGCCAGCGACGGCCCCGCCCGCGCCTCAACAGGGCTCTCCAGCACCTCTTGAAGCTGCGCATCAATAGCATCCACCGAGAAGACAACCCCCTCACTATCCACGAGCTCGACCCGCCACGGGCATCCCCGGTGCCACACTACCGCGTGCCGCGCCAGCGCCGGGTCTACGTACTGCAGCGCACATGTCTCCGCGGTTATTGGGACGCGGAAGGCGGTGCAGAGGCCACGCAGCTGCCATTCGAGGCGTTGCTGGGCGGTGTTGTAGACGCCGCTGCCGCCGGGGAGGATGTATTCCTTTGTCCAGACGGCAACGGCGCGGAGGAGGGCGGCGACCTTGTGCGTGCGGGTTGTGAGGGGGGGTGGGAGGGTGAGGAGGAGGGTGAGGCGGGTGCTGGTTGGGACGGGCCAGCGGGTGGAGAGGAGGATCTCGAGGAACCAGTGGGTGGACCAGTTGGTGGTGGTGGATTGGAGGGTGTTGAGGAGGCTTTGGGTTTGTGTGGGGGTGAGGACGGGGTGCTGGAGGGAGGTGTGGTAAGATTTGAGGAGGTCGGCGGGGAGGAGGGCGCCCGCGGTGGCGCCGAGGCGGGTGAGGAGGAGGGGGATATTGGGGATGGGAAGTGGCGGGCGAGGGTCCGGTGGGGGGGTGACGGCGTAGTTGCTCATCTTAGCTGTGAGCTGAGTAGATATTTTTCTATAAGTCTATGAGAGATGAGATATTAGAGACCAGCGCCATACTAATCAATAAGTACAGGTTAACCAACGGATATTTAACAGCTATTTAGCTATTGAGCGCGAGAGGCCCCGCAGTAGCTATCCTCCCCTCGGAGCCCGCCGCCTCAATCCCGAGTGAGTCAAAAGCTGCACTTTTTTCCCTCTATTCCCTACTTTCCCCTCTCCGATGTAGATTTGGAAACATTCCCCGTTTGGAAGGAGCACCGTATCCAATCCCTGCGTAGATTCATCTAGGGAAGCTTGGCCCCGGGTTTATAAATAGTCCGTAAATTAAAGCTAGGTGCTGTATTATATGCGTATCATCATTTCACCATCAATTGTTCCGCATCCCACTTGATTGGGCAAATAAATATCCGATAGCTAACGAACATGATCTGCCGTATTAAAGGCGGATCATGGGTGATCACTCGGCCCAATCACATGCTGCTGGAGGCCGTTGCCAAGTCCCGTTCTACTATTGCTAAACATGCGGGTGAGCCAAGAAGAGCACTTGACTCGCTCTCTCACGGGCCACGTTCCGGCCAGCATATGGTGCCCGTCGTGCGTGGTGAGTATGAGGGTGAGTATATATAAGGATGCTGGGCAATTCGAGATGCGGAGAATCGATGGGACCCAATAGATACATCTTGCTTGGCGCCGTGGTGTTTCAAGTGAGGCCTCTCTTCCGGCTGTATATAGATCTACTCGTTAGTAATAGCAAGCAGTTGATGAAACATCTCCACGAAACAGAAGGGAGGGAATTTGGCCCAAAAGTCACAAGTGGAAAAGAGGAGATTTTGCCCACTGTACGGAAGGTAGGAAGTGACCATCGCGCCAAGACCAGGTATCAGCATGGCTAGACTAACAGAGATATGGCGTAGGTATATGGGCGGATAGCCGGGCGGGAAGTAAGACTTCCTTCCTCTCCCATGGCCATGCATTGGCGGTGCAGATGAGAGGTAGATCAAATGGCCAAAACTTGGAGTGATCCTCCAGAGGTGTGGCGCAGGCCGTACGGCGATAGTTGAGGTGGCCAGTGCCATATGGGTCAGCTTTATCGGATCCTTTATCGATAAAGATATAGGCGAATCCCCAGCTCCATAGATGTCGTATCTCGAAGAACTCGAGTAAGAAGATACATGTAGTACTGGCTATGGTCGCTCCCCAGCGACGGAAAGAACGAGAGACGACGTATACCCACGGAAAAATACTAAGTAGTTGAATGTTGTCCAGACAGAACTAGTAGCCAAGTAAATATACTAATATACCAAGTCAACGAGAGCACACGTTACTTTTCCAATGAACACAGTACTAGGTACATCACTGTACTACTCAAAACACCGCCCGGCCCCAGGCCTTGGAGTACGGAATATCACATCAACTCCTGAACAAAAGGCAGTCGCTCCCATAAGCAGAACCCGATACCAAACTTCCCACTAGCACGATGGACACCCAGGGGAGTATTACTATAACGAGCACTGGTACTGCCATCCAGAAGGTCTCATCCCCTCTTGCACGGTCTTGGCGTCGATTATCTCGCATTATCATCTACACTAGTATCATACAATTAATGAAATAATCAATCAATCAATCTGCATTAGTATCTTCCTTCGTACAATCTACATTTGTAGGAGTTCTTACTGCCAAATACGCCCCAACGAACTCTCTCCATTAGTAGATTTTCGTCACTACGAAACCCTGCTGCTTGCCAAGTACCCAGCCCCTGAAAGCTGCACGCAAACCCCGCCATCACATGACTCCGTGGCGCAACGGTAGCGCGTTCGACTCCAGATCGAAAGGCTGCGTGTTCAAATCACGTCGGGGTCAGTTGACGAATTTTACTAATGTGGTCCATCCATTTGGAGCATGTGAGTAGTGCTTCTTTGAATATCATTTTTGCTGGGCTTGGACACAGGGGGGATTCAAGTTTCTGTTTGTTTTATTTGATTGCTGTGCCTTTTGAGAAGGAGTCTATCTAGGCGGTCGTCACTATCTATGTCTATGGGATTATTGTGCTCTAAAAGTCTTCTTTAAAAGCTTTGGGCCCTTTCATAGCCTAAAACTACTACTACTCCATGAATCAGCCCGTCCAGGAGTGTGATCATGTCTCTAGAGATTCAATATACTTTCTGCCGCTACTTTAAAGTCAATGCTACTCGGACAGGTCCGACTCTTTTAGAAATTATGGACCCAAGTGCCGGACCAAACGGCTGGACTTTGTCCCGTACGCAGACAGGATAGCATACTAATTAAGCGTCTACATATGGCTGCCCATATTAGTAAAAAGCAGTCAGTTTAAACCAATAGGTCCATATCGCTGTTTCAACTCGAGTCCCCCCAAAGCAGCGATCAGCATTAGCTCTCAAGCCTAGCTGTGAGCCGTATCGTGCTCGCACCGGCCGGCCGGCTGGGCTGTCCAGAAGTGGCTGTATGTAGAATCTATAGCCAGAAGCGGGCTAATTCTTCAAATTGTTGGTTTCTAGGCTTGCAATTGGAGTGTAGATCGGCCCAGGTGTAGCGGTGATAGGTAGAAATGATCGGTTTACCATAAATTTATAGCAGCAGAGAGTACGTTTGTGAGTGCCTTGGCTCAAATGCGGTCTTAGATTGGTCGAATATACAGCTTCCGGTAGAATAATTGCGAAAGTGGGTTTTCCGTGACCCGATAGTCCTATTGGCCTTGAAAGGTTTTTGCTGCGAGCACATACCAACAAACCTACTCTTTTAGTTCTCGCTTTCGCAATGATTCTACCAGAAACTATATATAGCTTCGATCCTCAACCCGTTGAATTGGGCCGTTTTTGGTACCAAGATGTAGTCCGCATCCTTGATACGCATGTAGTGCACCATCCAGGTAAGGCATCTCATTAAGACCCTGATCATGCCACCAAGAACCAAAGCCAACAAAACAAAGCCCTAAATCACAACTCCAAGGGCCAGGCTGACCCAAAAAATAGTCACTGACGCAAGATAAAGTTCCGATCCCCAACCGTAGAACTGCACCCTCCTATCAACCCAGCGCAGCACCCATCTCCACCTCAGTGGTTCGATTCGATTAGCATATGTATCCCAGGGCCAATTCTGGGTTCACAATTTCCATAACAGTGGTCGTACCACCGGCATGAACAGGTACCACCGTATCCACCAGACCATATACCCTGCCGGAGAGTTACGGGTACCTTCATAAGGGGGTTATATTCGTCCTTCCTTCCTTTCTCGGTATCTTTCTCATCTAATAAGCCCTCCCGCAAATGTACCCCTTCGCAAACCTTATCTCTCCATAAGCTTGCCCGGGTCAGTTGATTTATCCCCACTGCCATGGTACACCCGAACATACCCGCCATTCCGTCCACCCACCCACGCCACACCACGCCCTTTTCACAGGTCCCGATAAAACGGCACAAAATGTGACCACAGGACCCGAGACTTACAACCGGGATTTGTGGAGATAAAACAAGTCAGATATCCAGTCCAACCCTAACCCTTGACAATCTTAGCCATTGTTCACAACCGTTTATTCCGCTCGTGAAGCGGATCTCGCATTGCAGCAAGATGAGGCGGGGATCCTTGCTTTGCGACGAGGTGGTGGTAATGGGCTGGAACTCTTCACCCGCAGCGCTGCAGCGCTGCTCCTAAAGACACCAGATATCAGACTTATCCACTATCTAGAAGGACCGCCAAATTGTCCGGTAATCGATTCAGATACCCACGACCAAGGAAGCCACAACCTATATCCTAGTCCCACTTCTTCGTCTCCTTACTAGGAGCTGGTACTCTACTGCATCTTGGGGCAGCTATCTGCGCAGCTGCTCTTCTGGTGCACCGGACGCTATTTAAGCTCTAGAGCGCCCCATACAATACTCGTACCGCAAAAATTCACTCAAAGCCACCTCTAGCAGCAATAGTACAATCGGACCTGAAAACCCACCTCGGAGCAATACCACTAGCATCTTGGCTCCACTCGGGGAATATCGCACCTCCCTCCGCCTGCCAAAAGCCGAGTGACCATCCATGATTCTAAACCCGACGGGGGCGCTTAGTCACCAACAAACGAAGTAGTGACAAGTCACATTTCCCAATCGTTCCAATAACAACTACCAACATTTAAACGTGGGATAATAGAGCGTTTTAGCTGTGCCAGTTGAACAGAAAGTCGGACAGGTTGGACAGAAATTCTAACTATTTTAGGCAAAGACTTGCAAGGATTCGGCCAATAAGAGGTAAAGGACTTTCTGTCCAAGTGCTCGACTTTCTGTTCAACTAATAGAGTCATTCAGCTGCGCGAGTTGAACAGAAAGTCGAGCACTTGGACAGAAATTCTAGCTGTTTTAGGAAGAGACTTGCAGTCGTTCAACCGATAAGATATGTAGGAATTTTTGTCGAAGTGCTCGACAACTCTTGCTCTGATACTCTTCAGGCACAATATAGTAGGTACTTGCTGTACCAAACGATCATGAACTCTCACGCGCCCCCGCCAGGGTCCATAAGCCTCAATGATCAGCCAATGCAAGCACCCTGCATACAAGAGTGCTCTAGCATGCGCAGCACAGCTACCTAGGCGCCATAACCATTCACTCTAACTAGGTCCAGCACAAGAAAGAAGCACAACGCCCAGGATCAATGTCGACTAAACAGTCACGATGGACGGATACCCCCCTCACACGCCACGGGCTTTTGCGTGCGTTACCGATATCCGGAGCACATTATACATGCTGTGCCCCGGTAACTCAGCTCGGGGCACCAAAACAGGCAGGGCAGGTATAATTCTACACGTAGGTGTGTAAGTGTACATACATGTAAGTACGTACTCTATCTACTTTACTTACACCTTATCCGTGCTGTTCACGAGCGACAATCCACATAACCCGAGAACAAGTGAAAGGGAATGAAAGGTCAGACGAGTTTGAAACATCCTTTTCGCCGCAGGTCTCAAGTCACACAGGCCAGACAGACCCTTAACCGAGAAGAAAGAAGGCTGGGGTGGAGATTGATGGACATAGTACACGTACCATTTCTAACAATTGCGGTGGGGGGGCAAGGTGCAACAAAAGTAGAGCACACATGTACACGTAGGGCAGGAAGGCATTTCACCCATCGCCTCCCAGTAGGGCAACTCTGGGTGGCGTTTCAGTCTTCGACATTCAACCTCAATCGCACCACAAATATGGTGAACCACTGGATAGAAGTAAATATTCTCTACCACCGCCGCCGCCGCTGCTGCTGCAGTGAAAGGCCCTGATCAATCCACAATGGCCAGCTCGAATAAAAAGAAAATCTCCAATTATGTATGCATGTAGCTCATTCACTCCGCCACTCTCGTGACATATCATCACTGCCTGTGTTGTCAGTAAGGCAGGCTCCCATTGCCCTAACCACCGGGATACTCTACCTAGAAGGCATGGCCAGGGCCTCGGAGCACTTCTTTATGTAGAAGTAGCCTGCAAGGGCGTTCTGCCCCATAAGCGAAGAAGAAAGTAAAAGAAGCAAAAAACTGGTCCGCGTACCCCCCGACGTATGTAAGATCAAAAGGCCTAAGAACCGATGATGGGTTTTTTTAACAAGTAATGTAGGTATGCGATCGAGATTTCAACTTTAAGACTTTGTTTTGGTGTGTTATTTTCTTTGCTGATTGACATGATAGGCGAGATTCGAGATCAATGGCTTCTTTTTTTTCCCTGCATACATATAGAGTACACATTCTAGACATCATGTGCTGAGTGAGAACTAGAGTGTGTTCAGTTATGGCCATGTAGAGTGGAGTATCTCCTTTTGCGGCGTAGATTAGCTGCTCAATAGCTTCCGAAACGAAGGGAGGATTGGTGCAATTCCATCAACGACATCTTCCGTTAATTCTCCTTCCGCATTGCTACTTGGAAATTATGAATCGAATGGGGTTGGGATTGATGGTTCCCCGTCGACTGTCGACGTGCCCGGGTACATACGGCGCAGTACTAGAGGCAACCCTAGAATACTCAATTAGCACTTCCACTCGCCCGCATCTCATCGAGGTACCTTCATCTCGCCTACAATCGTGATTCCTATAACCACGTCAGTTCTCTTGCTTGAAAAATTTGCTTGTTGCGATTTGCATCACTACATACCCCACGCTCGTCATCCAAGAAAGGGGAAAAAAGAACAGGAGAAAACAGGAAAATTGCGAACCGGCCTGGTGCGACCCCACATCCAAAAGTAATTGCCGATCGTTGGGATATTATTCATTCTGTTCACGAGTGACATCGAATAGAGTAACTCGTAATTCCTAGTCCTAGTCAGTGCCAACGTGTCTGCGATGTTCGTCCCCGCGGACGGGAGATGGGCGTGCGGTATGAGGTCCGATCGAGATCTCAGATCAGGGAGTACAAACCAACCTATCTCAGCCTGGTACCGGTAAGTGGCTCTCCGAGGCGAAGTCTTTTTTTTCTTGTGTTGACAGGCCCTGCATAAGATTGTCTGATTTATCTACCCGCACGAGCCCCCTCAATACTTTCCCCACGAACCAGTGGGGCATGCAGATTAAGATGACATGCCAAGATCTTTTCTTCCTTCTTCTTTTAAAATGCTGTCCGATATAGCGTCCCTCCACTTGAATATAATAATTGTTCAATTAACAAAAGCAAGCGACGAAGCCACCGGCTATTATTGCATTCTATTGTTTGGATAACGTCCGGCACGTACACGCATGTTCAACACCACGTGGATTAACTGCCGAGGCCCCGGTATTCTTCACCGCAACCCTCATAGGAAGAAATAAATCATTCATCGTATAGATGAGGCCTGATCATTTCGAGTTGTTCGCTTTGAAAATTTCCTCGGACTCTCGTCTCAATTCATATAGGGAGCTAGACATCTGCAGTCATCATTAATGGAATCCAGCACTCGAGGTAGGTCTGTCCGACATCACACATAACGAGTGACACTTATTTATGTGAAACCAAGCAGACAGACCTTTGATACCCTGTGTGACTTTTTTATTCCCACGCTCATAACTAACCAATCTGCCGCGTCGGGGATGAGGGCTTGATTTGACGTCCAGCTGTAGCTTTCGGCAGTCGTGGTTACCCGGAGCGAGTGATAGTATGTGAATAATCTCGCCTGAACGTAAATTTATAAACCTTGAACGAGTTGCAATTGCGTTATAAGACGTGTATACGTTCTCATTGGCTGGAAGAAAATTGCCACTTCCTTCATTCCGGGATTTGGAAAGGCTTCTCTAAAGTCAAGACCAGTTAATTTCCCGGGAAGAAGGTTTATCAAACCGAGATTATGCCCGCGTAATGAAACGTAGCGAGCGAGAATTTTATTCCTCATCCATGTTCCCGACCTTACGATGCAAACATCAGGCGATAAGTGGGCATGAAAAGCCAACCCAGTGCTTAGTGAACCGATAGTAATCCAGGATCATGGGATAGAGCGTATTTAATCTGGTGTACTGGACTAACAACCGGCGAGATCGCTGAGACACCACTCTCTGAGAAATCTATCGACAAGGATATTAACCTGAGTCTGCATTTCTGCACTTTTTCCTAGCTTTATGCTTGTTTCTGGCTGTTTGTTTGAAAGAGATAATATTTGGTTGGCGGTTTCGACCGGATCGGACGCAGGGAACCGGCGTGGTTATATGCAGGATGCAGGTTAGAGGAAGAAGAGACGGAATGGCTACGATACGTTATGTAAAGAAAGCCAAAAGCCGAAGGGTCGATTGTGGACTCAGCGGCTATGTCTCGCCTCAGGTAAATTCCCATGGCAACATCAAATTTGGCTATCCCCAAGCCCGTCGATGATTATTTGCGGGACAAACGCCACGGGTCGTCTACTCTAGTCGTAGGATTAAGGGCATATGTAATTGGCAAGGAGCGCACTAGCACTAGCCACTATCTTGGCCCCTACGCAGAGAGTCTCCATCTTTTTAACGGCCGGTTATGGGATGAAAGTTGCACTTAGACTTCAAGCCGCTGGATCCGCTCAGCCTCTCAATTGGATCAGCTAGAGACTTTGATCTACCGTTAATCATTAAAAGAACAGCCCAGGTTCAGTTCAGATACAGGCCAGACCCGTGCAGAAATGGGGCGTATCCTGTCAAGTGATCCTGCCTGATTGGTTGCGATAGTGACGTTCTCTGTGTATTGCCATTACCTATCGCACCAAATTTACTTAGTTTGGGAAGACTGGTTTGCGATGACTCCTTTGCCCTGTAATTTTGAATTAAAACCGGGCTCTTATTTCGAGATTTAACGATAATCAAACTGCCACAAAGTCTTATCAGCTCTCAGGAATATCAATAATATCATGTGTTCATGCGCAATTGCCTTACAATATGGGAGTGAAAAGTGCTAGGGCGGGAATAAAAAAGGTCCAGAAGACCACCGGAGCAGAAAAGCCAGGTCCAGAACATTTCTGGCTATGCTTTTTCTTTCTTCTAGCTGACCTGCAGGCCGGCCTCCGCAGTTGCGACAAAAGACACACAGTCGAGAACCGAGGATTGCCGAGTCAGAGCATATGTGCTATAGCCTATCCCTACGATAAGGATATAGCACTTTGGCCCTAGCCGGTATCTATAAGGAGAGTCATTTGTAACTGAAAAAGCCTGTATGGTGAATATTAGAGCCATCAGTCAGTAGGTACATGAACATACATACATGGCGATGATGATGAAGTTCAAGTGATTAAGGACGAGGATGAGGATGAGGACGAAGAAATTATATTTCAACTCAAGTAGCTAGCTGTATCGTGATGACGTTGCCGAAAGTCAATTTAAACGTTGTTCATGTAATTCTATGTACAACTTCCTACATAAAGTTTCTAAACAGTTTTTGCCCCCAAAAAGCGATATTTAAACCCAATAAAAAATTCCTTTAAATTTACCAATAACAGGAATTCCCCTGACACTCCAAGACTACGACTAGGACCAGGGCCCACGGGTGAGCAACACTCCATACTGCTCTAGTGTTGGTCGGACTAGTCTTAGGCTTAGTCTTATTCTTAGACAGGGATCCCGCTTGTCAGCCCTACACCCACCGCCAAGATGCCTAAGCCATTTCCAGCCACATCTCCAGCCACAGTCCTTCTCCGCACACAAAGCAGCGACCCGATCTCCTCGCAAACCCCCTGCCGCTTCATGGAAACGGCGTGAGCTTTTCACCTGTTCATTCTTTTCTTTCCCCCAGCCCAGACGCCGCCCTTAACTACCCTCGCTGCTCACTAACCCCCACTTGAACTTTCCCGACTATCAATCATTCACGCACGCGGGGTCTGTGGAATTCCCGTTTCCTTTGGGGGCGCTGGGAAAAGCGAAACTGAACGGCCTAGCTGTGGATTAACTACTTACTTACACTTACACTTGCACTTACTTACTTGCCTTGTAGTTATTATACCCACCACCACAAGGCGATATTGTTTTATCCTGTAGCTAGCTTACCCCATATAGATACAGTATATACCTACCTACAGTTATATCATATAAAGAGAAAGAGAGGGAGTTAGCTATATATATAATAGCTAGCTAGGAGGTATATATTCCCACGATGGACGCCGCGCCAGACAGCCTCGATGAGTGGCGAAATCGTCTGTTCCATGTAACGGAGATCATGACACTCTCCGAGGAAGAGTATATCTTAATTCCCACCTCTCCCTCAGACACCCGCTAACCTCTCTTACCACTAGATGGAGCACATACTGGCCCTACGTCGACAATATCTGGTACGCACCCCCTCCTCTCCCCCTCTTCCCATGCACCTTCCCTCCCCTACCCTGCCCCATTAACGCACACTCAGGTCTCACCGCTCTACCCAAAAATCAAAAAAGGGTCCATTCCAAACTCATTACTACGACTGTCGCCTGAAGGGACGTCCCCCAGGCACCCCACAGAACCAGGACCCTAACAAAAAGAAGCGCAAGCGTACAGCGCGCGAGCGCGACCTCTGCGATATGAAAATCAAGGTGATCGAGACGTTTGGTGGGCCAGCCGGGAGGACATTTACGATCGAAAGAGTGAGGAAGGAGGGATTGGCGGGGAGGGTGAGGGTTGGTGATCCTGGGGGTGATGATGTACTGGAAGGTATGGGTATGGGGGGTATGGGAGGCATGGTGCTGGATGGTAGTGGTGGTGCAGGCGACGATGGCGTGGCGGGATCGGAGGTGATAGGCGCTGGGTTAGACCAGTATGGACTTCCGGGAATGCTAGGGGAGGTACATAGGCACTCACTCGAGGAGAGCGATCGAATTAAGAAATGCACGGTGGAGAGGGAGGGGATTAAGAGACAGAAGGAGATGAAGAAGGTGCAGGTGAGTTGCTCTCCTTGTTTTAAGTTGTTTCGTTTGGTTGTTGCCGGGGGTAATGATCGTGGTGCCTGTTCTTCTTGGTCCTGCTTTTTGGGGGTCGGTGGTGATCTTCATACATGTAGAAGCATGGGTTGTACTTCTCAACGTGCTGTACGCCCATCGATCCCATGTGTGCTACTCCTGTCCTATTACGTCATCGGAGTTAGGTCCTTTCCGACTTCCTGTGTTGCTATTTTATTCTGCGGAACTTCCAGCCTGATTTTTCTTGTTGCGCGCGTCTCCTTTTATACATATGTACAGAAACTTAATGTCTTTTCGAATTTTACAATTGCGTATAAACCGCAATCACTTATTTTCTCCATCTCAATTGTCTCGTTCCCGATTTTCTCCGTTTCAAATCTCTTCCTTTCAGATCTTTCCATTTGCGTTTTCTATTACCACTATCATTACCACCTCTCCCGCTTCTATCATCACCCCAACTCGTTTCTTTTCCGCCTACCACAAGAATCTTGAGATGTCTGACCCATCCCCCCCACCTCTGCCCTCCCATGCGGGAAAGGCACCCGGGCAGAGACAGCAGAAGACATACCCCAAGAAAGCGTCCGGCCAGGCCCTGCAGACCGTCAAGCGTCACTCCAAGCCTAATGAGCTTAAGTTGTTTGGTAGCTGCTTCTGGTCAGTTAATAAAATTACCTCCCCCATACTTTCTTTTCGCTCCGAGTTAACCGGTTGGTTGTATAGCCCATTCGTGCAGCGCGTTTGGATCGCCCTTGAAGTCAAAGGCCTCAACTACCAATATATTGAGGTCGACCCATATAAGAAGCCGCAAAGCCTTCTTGATATTAACCCCCGCGGCCTAGTGCCGGCGCTCAAGCACGGCGAGTATGCATATTACTTTCCTCCTCCCATTATCCCTGTGTGGATTTTGCGCAATAGAGCCAGCTCTATTCCTTAGAGCCGTGTTCGATCACGAAGCAGATTGCACAGCTGTATATGTTATTAATAACCCAGAGCTGATATGAGATGTGTGCGAGCAGCTGGGGCTGCTATGAGAGCACCGTACTGCTCGATTATCTGGAGGACCTTGGTGTTGGAACCGCATTGTTGCCCGAGCATCCGCAGCTCAAGGCGACATCAAGACTGTGGGTCGATCATGTAAGGAACCATCCCCCATCAATTGAGGTATGAAAGCGTGGGCCTTACAGCGGATGTGTGAGTAGGTGAACCGCAATATCGTACCCGGCTTCTATCGGTACCTGCAGGCGCAGGAACAACAAAAGCAGGTTGAGCTCGCAGAGGAACTTCGGATCGAGGTGGGTATCAGGGTCCCCTTTCTCTCTTTATATTATCAATTCTACCCATTCCTAGCCCGTGATCGGCATATAAGATACCCCTCACATTACATCGTACGACACCACTCCCAAGAAACAGGAAACCGTGGTTCCAATGATTCAAGCCCTGTTTTCCATACCTTGCTTTCCATTATTACTACTCCTTTCCTTATGTAGAAGTCACCATCACCACTCTTTTCCTTATAGAGAATCCTGCTAACCACGCTTGTCCTCCCGCACCGCAGATCGCAAAGATCGTCGATGCCGCAGACGTAGTTGGGCCTTTCTTTCTCGTAAGTCCTTCGTCCCATCTCCTGGCAACCCCGGGCGCCTGTGATTAGCGGCCGAGGAACTGCTAAAAGTAAAACCAAACCTAACCCTCATCAGGGCCCGTTTATAACCTTTGTCGACGTCTCCATCGCGCCGTGGCTCCTGCGCCTGTCGCGTGTTCTTCACCCATATAAGGGATGGCCATTGGCTCAACCTGGGACGCGCTTGGCCACATGGATTAACGCGCTGGAGGGTAGCGAGGCAGTCGGGAATACCCTGAGTGATCCTGTGCTGTATTTGGAGAACTATGAGAGGTATGCTGGTGAGTCGCCTAATGGCTGAGGTTTGGTTCTGATATAGTTGGTTTGCCGGCGCTGATAAGTGGTGGTGGACAGAGAATCGACCGGATACGAGCCTGGTTGCGAGGGCTGTTAATGCAGGTAGAGGACTGCCGTAGTGGTTGGAGGGGGGTAATTGGGTTTTCTTAATATTCTTATTGGTTTTATTATTGTTGTTGTTTGTTTTGTGAATCTTTCCTTTTGTAATGATCGTTTGATGTCCAACTTGACCAGCTGCAGCAAGCCAACCAGTCGGCCAACCCCTAATGAAACCAAATATGTACCTAGCTATGATTAAAGTTTTTCTTTTTTTTTCTTTTTTTCCCTCCCAAATAATTTAGCAATAGTTAGTTTTCCGCGTATCAAGCGATAAACCTATCAAACGTTGAACCACAGCAGCAAACCCCGCCCGCTTCCCTGATCGTTTCCCGATTTTACCATCCCGCCATTTGCCCATTTCCCCATTTCCAGATCTCATAAGCGTGTGCCAGTGACGGTAAGCTGCATTCACACAATTCCCTTCGCCGGTCGTGATTACTCTGATCGATCTGATACACAACCCCCACCCTCCTGTCCTGTCAGATGTGTCTCTCGCGATCACTCAGTCGCTCTCCCGCTGGCGGGAAATGTTAAAGTAGCTGTCAAGGTAGCTCTGTTTCTCTCCCGGTAGATGGGCGCTTTTTTTTTTTAAGGTTTTTCGATCTGTGATCTGATCTGTACCGAAGATGCGCAACAGCCCGAAAGGTTGCTTGGACCCTCTCTCGACACAAATTGAGGAATGGGCGGATATGATATCGAATAAATCACGTTTTATATATATATATATATATGCTGTGGAATGGGCTTTGCTTGCCTTGCTCGCTGCCAGGGCGCGCTGTGCGTAATGCAAGATCTACCCAATTTAAGATTTATAGGGGCACGAGGCTCGCAGGTTGAAGCAGCAACGATGACGGGAGACATCGTGGCTTTTTCAATTGGGTCGTGGGACGTCCCCGTTACATAACAAATGGCGCGCCTATTAGCCAACGGGCCCATCATGAGTAACAAGAAACAAAGTGTATTTTACCCCACCGGTGTCATTCCTTCGCGCCGGTTCGGTGGGGCGTACTCTATTAGTAGAGTTCTGGTCCTGCCTGTCCCTGAGGAGGTGGCCGACCACTACGGGAGAGAAACAGGCTGTCAAGTAGGGCAGCTGTCCATCAAAAGCAGGGCAGGGCAGGGCAGGGTGAAGCAGGGTAGGGGGTGAAGAGGGCAGGGGGTGAAGCAGGGAAAGCAAGGCATGGCAGGGTCACAGAAAACCTACCTACATGTGCTTTACATACCATAGAACTTGGGTTGACGTTGACTATTTTCATATCATTGACCTCCGCACAGTACTTGCGCTATGTCCACGATGTGCCTGCCAATCCACCCTAAACTAGCCCACTCGCTTCCCTCTGCCCAACCCAACCCCAAATTACCCGCATGAACGAATAATGACGTCGAAACGCACTATCCCCTCCACGGTCGGGTTGCAGCGGCAGTGGCTCGTTCGGCTGCTGTCAACCGAGGCGCAACAACGGGACGTTTTCTTTCCTTCTTTCCCTTCGCCAGGGGTTGTGAAGTGGGTTGTGTTGGGTGGGCCGGATCAGTATTCCGTCCAATAAAGACCCTGCGGAGAATGGTGATCGCCCAGTTTTTCTTTTGGAGGGTGGTGGACGGGATCCCGTCGCTGGCTGGTCTGGTACCCTGCAGTTCACTCGGGGGATCGTGAATGAGAGTACCTGGAAGAAAGGACACGAGACGTGACTGATGGTGCACTCGATGCGAGAAACAGGCTTTTTCGTTGCCCTCTCATTTCTTCGTTCGCTCCTTGCAGGAGTTAGAGTAGTAAAAACTAGAGTTTATCCTTCACTTTTTAATTATTGAACCACTAATCTAAGGCCGCAATCCCAATTTCGCAGGGAATTGGGAGGCGAAAAAAGTGGAAGCTATATCCGCTCAAAGATAAAGGTGGAAGACAGTACGTCCGCTCCAAGATAAAAAAGGTGGAAGACACGTCCGCCGTGGATGTCCCTCCTGTAAAGGCTTCTGGAAATAGTGCTGTTTTCGTTGCTTTTGCTTTTGGCAAAAGCCGTGAACGGTCGACTCATGAAGGGTCACTCTTCTTTTTCCTCTCTGATACTCTTGGCTCAACTAGATCGTATCCACCTGTTGTAGGCAGGGCCTTGTCTTAGCCATGTACCCTAGAGTAGAGAACTCTGGAGATGGCCATTACTCTGTACCTGACCCGTGTATCCTTCTTGTAGAAACGGGGGCTGAATTGCCTAGGGTAACTTACAGTAACTTGTTTCTTTATTTCCGGCCTTGCAATGTCACGGAATATGCGAGTGCGTCGTTATTCACAATGTAAGTGACCCAGCCAGACGGTGTGGTTGTTTCGAAACGAAACTGGCCACCTTACTTTGCCTCACGATTTCATGAACCCTTCAATATGCAAGGAGGAGAGAAAGAAAAAACGGGTAACCGTCTGTCTTGGTGTGGATTCGGACACTAGAATAGACCCTTTGCTCCGCATACCAGAACACGGACCCGGACACAGGCCTGGACCAGGCACAGGTTTGACCACACTCCATGTGAGACTGCACACCACCTCACACGATGTTGGGACAGGGTCGAGTGATAGCTGTGACTGAGAAGCACATTGCATACAAAGTGGATAGAGAGTAACTAATAGTAGTAATTATTAATAGTAATAGTAATGCCACTACTAGACGCATTTGCTGGGGTATGATAATTCCCTCTCCCAGGAGATTTCCTCCACCTAGCTGGGGAACAGAAGGGAAAAGGTGTTTAAGGAAGTCATTTTCGTATCTCCAGTCCCTGCCAAGCCTACTGTTTCCGGCGAGGGACTAAGGTGCAGTGGGTGTGGCTAGCTATGTAGATGTAAAGCAGATAGTCCAGGGCCGCCAACCAGACATTAGAACACTAGGTCCATCATTATGACTATGACTGGCTTAATTTTCTGTGTGAGGAAGGGGCAAGAAGAGAAGTTGAAAAAGATGAAGACCCAAAAGAAGAGTGACGTAAGAATAGCGTCCTGTCTGGGCGATCGACAATTGCCGGACCTCGCCGATGAGCGGCAAAAACCTCGATCGTGAAGGGCTGTCGTGGTGCAGGGGAGCAGTTATTGTGCGACTTGGCTCGTTGATGGGCGAACGAACGTCTCTCTCTCTCTCTCTATCTAGGTAATCATTCTTTTACAGACCTACCTACTACTACAGACACATCATCTTTTTGCTCTAGAAGTTTAAGGTGGTAGTGGTGGTTATTGTATCTACCCCTCGGTTGATAAGGGTGTGGCCCCTAAGGTCTCTAACTTCCTGGTTGCAGACCCGCGGGTATGTTGCCAAGAAGGGGCGTTAGCGAGTGAGAGAGCAATGATCAAAATGTCGAGCGAGTGGACCGTAATAACAGCAGTTTAATCAGTAAGGGCAAAGAAGAAAGAAAAAAGTCGTTATGCGTCAAAACCTAATCATCAAAATGGCTATGAGCAGCTTTCGCCCCCCCTCTCTGTGGCTGGTTGACGTTATACAAAGGGCCGCATATGAGGACAGGGTGACCTGCAGCACACTGACCGCGATGGGAAAACATTGACCGCGATGGGAAAAGGTCAATTGTGAAATGGGGGTCTTCTGGCATGGGCAATTTTGTTTCCCCCTTCAACGAGCGGGGCAGGGGTTAGTGGTGGTGGTGGGGCCCGGGATGGCTCGTGTTGCAGGGATGATGATATGGAGAAGTCCCGTCCGCCTGTTGATCGCGTTTGGCATTTTCGCCTGGCCTTGCACAACTTACACCACCACCGCCGCCGCCCCAGGACACACTCACACGCACTCACTCACTCACTCACACTCACTCACATAGAAGACATGCTTGCATCTAGATACTCCAAGTACTTTACTTTATACATACACCATGCATCATCAAGTGCTGCTGCAAACCCACAAACGCCATTGGGAATTGGGGTACATGCCAAAGTGCACATACTTACGGAAGCTAGCCTACAACCACTTTCACTTTTACTACCTACCGCTCATGCAGCCATCGTTCAAAGGGTGCAGCGTATACTACGGTGAGAAAGATAGAGAAGGGAAGGGAAAAGCAAGAAATGAAAAGAAGCATTGCGTTGAGAATGGTAAATGATACTACTGGATGCGGGACTTGGTGCATGACAAGGTTTGATTGCGTAGAATACTACTCTACCAGAAAATATTTTCCTTTTAGACCATCGAGGGCAAGTTAGCAAAGCAAGTGGGATTTGGGGCATGTTACTGCTACCTTTACCATGTTCTCTTCTGTTGCCTGAATTGTGCTATGAGATATCTCACTTATACCTTGCCTGTTTGAGGAAAGGTACACACATTCTTGTTCCTTCCTTCCACCAGTTCACAGTAACGTCCCCCCCCCCCCCTCGCTCCTCCCCCTTCCAAAATAATCTCTAAATCCCCAATCCCATACTCCCTGTTCGGTCATTCCCACCACTCCCCCCTTCACGTCCCCCACTAGGAACTAGAGTAGTTAGGTTTAGTGGTTTCCATCTCTTCCGCTCTTCTCTAACACAAACCACCGGTGCACCTCCTCCACCTCCACCAGACCCAGTCCATCCGCTACTGCGTACCCTACATACCCACTACATATGCACACAACGTGCCCTACACACTCTTATTTGACTAGCACATCTCGTCTGTCTCTCTCCGCGGCGAGGAACATAAAGCGAAGGGCGCCACCCACACACACCTGGGAGAAGGCGTCACCAATTGGTTTGCATTTGTCAACTTACAGGGTGATCACCATCCTCCTCTTCCCTATATCTATTTCATACTCCCACCCGTTCTGTACCTCTATTGCGCCCTGCCTACCAGCTCTTCCCCCCATTACAGACACATCGATCTACTATTCCGTCTGATTGTAAGAAACGAAAGAAAGAAATAAGAAGCTGTTGTATCTTACATCATCCTTGTCACTCAATACCACCCCCCGCCACTACTACTGTCACAATCACATCACATAACGACCACCCGCCATCTTTTTCGACAACGTTGAAAGACATATTTTCTTATTCAACAATAACTTGCTTATCGTTTTCTCTGGTATAATAATTGCGCGTTCAATAAGATCTGTTACAATGACAACCCCAATCCAGACTGTCCCGGACCACCATTGGACCATCAGTACCTCGACAGGTCGACGGGTATCCCTTCTCTGTGACGAGGAGATCAAAAGCGTATACGAGTATGCCTCATCTTCAGCATCTTCAGCATCTTCACCAACGCCGCCATTATCCCCAGCATTTGGCAGGCCGTATGCTACCCGCCATGATTCCATTGAATCAAACTCCTCCACGACTTCTTTGAACTCTTTATTATATTCACCCCGTACACCTCCAAATATCGGTCTTCCACCCTTGAATAAGTTCAGGTCCGGTGAAGCTGGGCCAATGTTTCCTGGATCGTCCCCTATAAACTCGTCTCCAAATCTAGTTACCTCGATCCTAAGTCACCAAATTCTCGAGCCGGAGCAGCTATCGCCAAGGACCCTTACCCGCACCCCCGTCAGCTCCGTGCCCCCATCTCCAAAATCCGGCGCCCCAAATCCAGTCGTCAAGAGGAGTGCTCGGCGGTACACATGCCAGTGCGGAAAATCGTTTACAACTTCTGGTCATTTGGCGCGACACACCCGAATTCACACTGGGGAGAAGAACTATGTCTGCCCAGAGGACGGTTGTGGGGCCAGATTCAGCAGACAGGATAATTGTATGCAGCACTACAGAACCCACCAGAGCGGGTCAGCCACCAAGCGGGCGGCGAGGAAGAGGAGAATGTCGGCCGAAGATGTTGTGCTCCAAGAACAGCGAGCGGAGACCGCCGCTGTCAGACCTGAGTTGCACCCCCGGATGCACACATATCACTCGCAGACGCACCCGGTATCGTACACACACTATTCAGACTCGTTCGGCGGTGAGAGTGGCTTGAATGCGTTAGCGAGTGTGGCGAGCGCGACTAGTTCGGGTTACCATTAAAGAGTGAAATTCTATTCATCCCGGTTGTTTCGTTGGCCCGTTTTTTTTATCCACCGCTGCGCGCGAGAAAATATACGCTTTCGGTCGTTATCTTTCGGAGGAAAAAAAAAAAAGAAAAAAGAAAAAAGGAGAAAAAAGGAGAAAAAAGGAAAAAACAGCCCCGCGGGGAGCCAAAATTTCTCCCCCTCATTCCTTTTACTGCAGCTGGTGGACAAAAACAATATTCATTGTCACCTTTGTCTGAGATTCGATGGTAGTTTTAATCGGCGGTTGAAACGTTAGTTATACTACACTTTCACTTCTCTGTAATATTTTTGAGGTTTTGATTGATTGCATCATCGATTTTTGTTTTCTCTTTCCTTTTTTTTTTTACCCTTCACTTCTGGCACATGATTTATCAAAGTTTTTTTTTTTTTCCCCTCCGCGTTTATATAAGGGTCTTCCTTTGGGGGACGGTTCTGCTTCAGGGTCGTTTTGGTTAGGCTCTTTTTTATTTCGTTTTTCTGGGTGGGGTTGCAATTTTGGGGGGCTTCGTTTTTCCTTCTCTTTCCTTTCTTTTTCTCAACTTCTACTTTATTCTTTCCTTTGGGATATTCGGGTTTAATGGCGTTAAAACGGTATTTTATGTTTTTCAATTATTGGTATGGGGTGGTCTTTTCATTTACAACAATGGTTTCTTTTCCTGGGTGGGTTATCAAGGCTTCTCCTTCATTTATTCACTACTGGGATCACTACATACAGAAACGATTCTTTATTATCTGAAAACTACGGGAAAATATTTTTCAACTGTCCTGGGTCTTTCCTTTTTTTATTTTTCCTACTGGGGTCACGGTGGGGGGTTTACTGACAACAAAACAAAAAACGTGACTTCACAGTTCGGGTCATACGATCAGAAGACACTTATTCAATAATTCTTGTTTGCTATTTCTTTCTTTTTTTCCACTTCAACTTTCTGCACTGCTCGATCTCGTTACTTGCTTCTTGAAACGTGTGCATATGGGTTATGGGATGGGTCTTCTCTTTTTTTTTTTTTTTTTTTTTTTAAAGGTATCAAGGATTGGTTTGCTTTAACCTCAAAGGTTGGTGTTTGGTACCAGAGAGCAAATTAGGTCAAAATTATCAATCTATACACAGTGAGATTGCTGCTGAGACATTTATCCAATTGAGTGTTTCGTAGTGTGGTTTGATATCGATCCCTTAACAGAAGGCCATATATCAGGTTGTTGCTGTTGCTGTTGCTGGTGCTATCTAGCTAGCTGTTGATATTGATTGCGCATTATTACTGGTACACGCAGCATTGCCCCGTTCCTAGGGCCAGAGGCTTTCCTCGGTGTCTTATTTCCGCTCTGCCTTGAATATTATTATTACTATTTTTCCTCCTCCTTTTTAACTTTGACATTTGTAAGGTTCAGATGCTCCCAGGTTTAAATCACGTTTACATACATACATGGCTGATCAGCGTTGCGGGGAACCAGTGTCGTGTTCCACAAGCTGTAGCCTGGTGTAGGCCCTACTGCACAGGTGCATGCAGTGTGCGCACGGTCCGTGTCGGTGTGTTAGTAGACGGATATGGCCTCCGTCAGCCTCCACCTAAGGTTTTCGCAACGCAACGCAAGGTAACGGAGGTCAGCGAGCGAGAAGCAACTAGCAGCTGTTGTTGTTCGACATCACCCGAGTAGCAACAGCAGCAGAGCCAGAGGCAGCAGAGCCAGAGGCAGCAGAGCCAGAGGCAGCAGAGCCAGAGGCAGCAGAGCCAGAGGCAGAAGCAGAAGCAGAAGCAGCACCTTGGCCACCCCCCTGAAGGAATCCAGGCCACCTTGCTGCCTCAAAACTACCCTTTCTTGCCTCGTTCCATATCACAACGCTTCCTCTCTCCCTACGTATTCTCCATCCCCATCCCATCATCCCTCCTCCGGCAGCAAGACCCACTCCATGCGGCCAACGGTTTTTTCTTCTCTCAGATTCCATTCATTCATATCATCATCATCCATCATTAACCATCACTCAAGTATTTATTGATGAATTTCATGCCCCAAAGTACTTACCACCCCCCGGTATTTCCCTCTATGCTGGGGTCTGGAACAGGGTCTAGTCCTGAGATCAAGGGTCCCGATGACATCAGCAATTTATTTCTTTCTTCTCAAGATGTCTCTCCCTCTAGATCTCCCTCTCTCTACCGGATATGGCCGAAGGATAGACGAAAACGGTTTCACTATTCCCTGCGTTCACTGACGTTTCCATATCTATAGACTCATTTCAAGCGTCATTTTGGAATCTACAGATCTGACTGACCCCCCAAATGCTATTAAAAAACCCTTCAGCTTAAGCTCATCGCGGCGATCTACGGTGATCCTGAACCCTTAACCTTTTTCCACCCTCTACCGCTCCCTTTTCTCGCGAGCTTGCCCCTTTTTCCGTCGCTTGGGTGGTACCTGGTTGAGGCTCGCTGCGTATCAGTTTTCTCCACTGTTTATCAACGCCGAGACTAATGTTGATGTGACGTCTAACTAACGTCATGTCTCATATCTCCTTTCCCGCGCCCGCTAGGCGAAACCCTGGTTGATAAATTCTCCGATTGGCTGGTCACCCCGACCCCCTAGAATTGGAAAACCATTACATCGATCGATCGTGGGTTCCAGCGAGCGAGCGTTGTGGGACCCCAAACCAGGGCAAGTAGAGCCGTAAGCCATCGTTAGTAACCGACTTCAGTGTGGATCGTGCTGTTGCTAGGAAATCGGTTTACAACGAACCAGAACTCCTGTGGGGAAAAAACGAAAAAAAAAACTCTTTTTTTCAACGTCAAGTCAGTTGGTAATTTTTGTGTGAACCTAGAGTGTTATTTAGTGATATGGACGGGGGTCTCCCCAAGAAAGGGGAATTCCGTCGGCTGGCGCAACGCGTATGAACCGAAGGGGTTCTGTTCTCATGTCTTTTCTTCCCTTTTGGTGCGATTTGATCTCGATCTCTCCAACTGTGCCAACGCCATAGGTGGTTTGCCTGACTTCCCGCACATTTCTTTGCTTCTGCCACTCCGGGGAAAGGATTCGAACCCGGGAATCCATTTTCATCGCAAAAGGTTACCCCGGTCCGGGAATCGGGAACCCCGGAGACGAGAATTGTGACTGAAGGTCCAGATGGCAGAGGGAGGGACGTGTTCTAGAGTTCTTGCCTGCTTGCAGGCCTAAAAACGAGGATCGAAAGAAATTGTGGAGAAAGTTTTTTAATCGGGACTCCCCTGGGAGATGGTCCTACGATCTGAACAGCGGATTCCGATCTTTGTGGGGGTGAGACAATGCAGGGGCCAGCTTTCTTAACTGAACCGTGGATCTGGTCCGTGGTAAACGTCCGTTCCATCGTTTGACTCCCCCGGGTTATGTGTCCTATCATCTATGGGCGTTCTCTATGTAAAGAAGCTTAAGCTTATGGTGGGTGGTGTGTCAATCAGGTGATATCGTGAGTTTCTAAACAAATGTTGTTTAGAGATCACCCTTCCTGCCCTGTTTGCCAAGCATCGCAATAGTCGTTCATGTCTGCTAGATCTCGGCGTTTCTTACTAAACTTTTCCTGGCTGGTGGTGGATATAAGTGCAAGAGGCTAACCAAGACTTCACCACTAAGTAGGGCTTGGTAAATTCGCTTGCATCCGTAGTGCAGCATTGCTTTATCATCAGGATGACACATTAATGTGAAATATGGTCATTTCCACTTCTCCAGATGCATAGTCCGTAGTTCATTACCCTACGCAGAAAGATCTTCAAAAATCAAAATGATCTACAAATCTGGGCCCACCACAACAAATTATCTTTTTACCTATGTACGTATCTATGTACGTATCCAGGAAACCGATAGAGAGATCAGCTGAAGAGAAGCTTTGATGATTAAATATAGTACTCATGCAGGCCAAGATGAGCCCTTCAACCCAGTACCCCCCCAGGCCTCGGTCCCGCTGAGAAAGATACACCAATTGTGGGTCTCGACTTGGCACACACGTGCAGATAATGAAATCAAATGATAACGTCCACGATATCAAACATACATACCACCACTAAACTTTCGCAAATTACTTCTCGACCTTGGGAGAATGGAAACAAGGCTCCTTGGCTACTCCATAGGAAACGATGTCCATATCCAGTATGCCAAATGCTGCTTGGTAAGCATCTCAAATCTCAACCGTGCAGAGTTCAGATTAGGTGGGATCAAGTAGGCTAGGAATTAAACGGCTGGCCGGTCGGCCGGGAAAACCCGTGAGGAATATTTGATTTGCCACTTTGGGCTATGTTTCTGCAAGCCACAATTTCCTACCGAGTTGATAGAAAAGGAGGGCGTGTAGTTTGATTTGAGGGGTAGTAGATGAGGCTAGTGCACGAAATTTTCCATGGACTTTCCCACCTAACCCTACTATAATGATGCCACTAATACTCGAAGTGGTGTTAGGGTATTCCTCTTAGCGTTGGCAGTTGAAGTCGGAGTTACCGATTTGTCTTACAAATTCTCACGAAGATGTATGAGGGAAATAAGTTGATTTAGGGGATGTAGGATAAGAGGGGGTAGAGGGAATGGCGCTGGATGATCGTCAGCCATCAGCTGTCGAAAAAACCGTTTTAACGATCAAAGCTCCAAGTAATTCCGAGACGTTGCTGAACTTCGACGGTGTTAGGACCTCGAGGTGGGGGAAACGACAAGAAGATCTAGAAAACTGACGAGATAGAGTACTTACATATAGTTAAACCCGCGTGGAGATATGCCCTTCCTTTTCATGGATGAGGAGACGCACTGATCTGCTCATCCTTTTTACTTTTTTCTTACGTTTTGTGTTTCCCTTGGCCCAATTATTATTGAATGTGTTTCCTGCAGAGTTTTCTGATGCTTTTCGCTTATGTAGTGGGTTTCGAAACCGGCATGGAGTAGATAAACTGCTTTTGCATTTAATTTTACTCCAACAAGGTGTGTGTGCTGGCTTCTGCTCTGGTTGATGAAGATCAGCAAAGGCAGGGCAAGCCACATTCGGCCCTTCTTCTCGGACAGGGCAGCGTCGTCGTCCTCCTCCTCCTTTCTCAGATGAACTGTTGTTTTCTATGTAGGGTAATGATATGTACATATGTCTGGGTAGTTTGAATTGAAACTGGCCCGCATGAGTAAAGTAAAACATATGCAGTCAAGACATTTGGTACTCGTAACACGTCAAATCGGTGCAGTCCGTGCTACCACCAGATATGCATAGTACAGATATACTGTGCAGATATAGGGTAATGATCCACCAAAAGGATTATTTATTTGGCGATCATATCTCGTGACCCAGAAGATACATGAAGGTCACAGCGCGCAGCCAATGGTATGTAGCCATTAACTGATATCCAGGGGCTTGGGAGATTGAGGGCGTTAAACTTGATTGAAAGAGTCGTCGAACGCGAAATGTCTACCTACTTTATGCACCCCATGAAACGGGATCTGGCATGTGCTCAAGCCGGGGAAGTGGAAGATGAAACGGTGGGGATTTTCTACACTACATGCACACTCTGGTGTAGATCTTCTGTGAGTCCAGTGCAAGTTTTTAAGGTGCCCTGCTGAACAGGTAGTGGTTTCGTCATTTTCAATGTCATTGCGTTCACGAGACGCCGGTGGACATGTTTATAATTTCCCTCTTTCATTAGCATAAATCCACTGTAGTGGCAGTGTAATCTAATATTTTGGCTTGGTCTATCATAACTGCTCGATCACGTTCGTGGCTAGTGAGTGGTTGGTTGCATGCAAGATCTTGGTACCGAGTGAGGGCTCGTGATGGCCCCTTACTTGGTTTGGCGAGTAACAGATGATAATTATAACTAGACTGATAAACAGATCTTCAAACTCAAATCTCCACCACGTTTTTGATCACCTAATGGAAGTAGATCCCGGACCATGCCATTGTAAAGCCACGAGGATATGGTCCAATGAAGTCTCACAAGTGCCGCGCGCGATCGAAGATCGATTTGTTATGAATAAGTATAATACTATGTACTTTAGTAGTTATGAAAAGGGGAAGTTACATCGAATTCTGAAAATCGAGACCTTCCGCGGTGGCAAATTGTAAATCATCGCCATCGAGAGCATCGCTTCTGCATCGCCGGATGTATCTTCCTGCCTGTAGAATAGGACTTTAAGCAAATCAAGCATGCGATGCGAAAATCCGAGCCGAATTCTGGATGGCCATGGGAGACGTCGGTAGATAAATCGAAAAAAATGCCCAGAGTTACAAGTTTTTTTTATAGGCCTAGCTATGTCGAAAGCGTTTGACATCAAATAAATCAAATGTCTACCGATAGTTATCCCGTGAAATATTTTCATTAGTGAGGTCTACTCAAAACTCACCTTAATACCATTGGCTATGCCATAAGGGCTGGAGTTTCATTGTACTTCTGTTGGTATGTAAACCAATTCTTTTGACCAACTATATAGCTGGGGTGTAGAGGTGGGTGTAGAGTAAGTTTAGCACTGAGACGGCAATTTTGACCCCTTTTCTCCGGCAGATTCCTAGGGATTATAAATTGTAGTCGAAACCCCGGGGCATTGAATTGGACGTAACATCTTTGGGTGGCCCGATAGGTTAAGCAAAATGTTTTTGACCGAGGTCCCCCTATTCCGAGGAGCGGAAGCACGTCTATCGGTGTGGATGTAATCATCATTGATACTGATGAGTTAGCAATATATTATATAACTTTACCCACTGCATATGTACAATCATGCAAGCAAGATCTGGAAGGCCATACGGAGATTGGTTTTATGGCTTATTTAAAAGCTGACTGCTTTGAATCGCCGGTTACATGTATATGTGATGTATATGTTTAATACCATTGTTTGAGGTATTTAGCCAACCAGTTCTCACGGCCCACGGGTAACGCCTCTATCAAATGCATGGAATAACTTCGTGTGTTACAGAAAAAAGCTTAGGTATGAGATTGAAGTCATATCGTGTCACGCAGCTTGTGAAACCTATAGAGAAGCACATCACAACTTATCACTCGGGTCGAGGACTCACCGAAACAGCAAGGGACCCGCATTAGATATACCCTGGCAACCTTCCACCAATTGCTATCACAGTGCCCGAGGAACATCTCCAAGAACACAACATTAGCTATCTCAACAAGGCTGCAGGAGGGATACAGACCTGCAGGAAACATGAATCTGTGTGGCACAGAAGTAAATAAATTCTTGAATGCCAGTCAACGTCAAATTCCAATCGGCGAAAAGAGATCAGAATAAAGTCAAAGCGAAAAGTAGCACGTCAGCCACCAAATAAGAGTTGTGTATATAAGTGAATAATGTCGCACTTGTATTTTTCTTCCGAAATCACATGTTTCATTCCCACCAGCCTGAACTTCTCACTCGAAAGATGTGCCTAAGATAGTGGAGTAAGTACGCGTTCCCGAAAGGACTGTTGCACTGTTGGAAGAATACCCAGGGCGCATGTTTCTGTTGCTGATTCCACCCCAAACTACCGAGTGCGAGATATCCGTGCCCCTTAATCATCTGCAACCCACTGTTCCAGCAGGCGGGAAAATCGGATTTACCTAACCGGATCCCGGCCGAGCGCACACGCAATTCAGGCGATTTAATCCTGGACATAATCAATAACCGAGACACACCTTTTCGAAAATTTACTTCACGAACGTATCATTGCCTTTCAATGTAACACGTTCTGCTCAAACAGCAAAATTCACTATACAGAGACATAATGTTGTTACATGTACCCAGGGCGGAAAACAGAGTATGTATGTACTAACCGCTTGATTGATACCCTGGTTGCCAATCCGCATGGCCAGCCCAACCGTGGATGATCAGTTGAATCAGATTCATGTTCCAGCATAACCTGGAAGAACTACTAGTGTGTGCCTTTTGCCGGTTGCTATATATGTTAGTAGCGATTCGCCAGCAGCAAGGGGTGCAGAAGTACCATCCGGCGAATTGAAAACTAAGCCGATATCGGTCGGAACCGCTATCGGTATTCAGTGGCCAATCCACTAGTTGGATGGATCATACCGAAATGCGGAACTTTAAGAGATGGATAGCAACGGCATCGGTCTAGATGGATAAATCCCCACCACCCCAGCATTTATATTTAAGGCCTGGTTGAAATCCAATTTATATAACCGGTTTATTCTTTTCCAGAGGACCAGGATAATTTAAAACTCCTTTCTATACTTTCTGGAGAAAACTGGGTATGCTTACTTGTTCGTCAGCCCTGACCAATGTACTATACCCCCCTCAAAAGATCGCCACATTAATATCATATAGGACAAAAGCAGACTCATTCTTATCTGAAGCAAGCGGTCTTACTGGTGGCCTCATATTCTCCCGTGAACCGTAGATTATAGAGTTGACGACTATGGATGGTAGATTTGCTGCTGTACCATGTGAAAGTGCATTTTCAAAGGGCTCGATATCTGCTGACGGGGTGATCAACTAGACTGGTCTGCTGTCTGATGGTGAATACGAGGAAAGCGTGCTGTCCCACACCGACCTGGCGACCTAGCTTGTGAGTTCCTACTATTGATATCATTATTAAATCAGAATAAAGGCTTGGCCTAAAGTATCGTGGGTGTTTCATACTTCGTCGTTCGTTTATCCTTAGACCAGAGTATATATGATAGGAGAAGCCTCATTATGTGACTTATCGTCTATTATGAACGTGTCAGTTTTGAAGATTGTGGCTGTATATCTGCCTATATGCCTATCGGGGTCTATTTGTATGAGAAATCACGAGTGATACCGCATGCTTGACATCATAGCTTCTATTCCTGTCTCCCGGGAGTGTGTGGATGTTATCGAGTGTGTTACTAGAGGCTACTTTGGTTAAACAAGTGTAGAATGAAGGATTTTAAGTTTTCGTACTTGATATATGCATATATGGCGGTATCCTAAACTGCGCGCGCTCTATACGCCGAGCCAATAAGGGCTTAAGATTACCCGAGCACTAAAGCCAACCCCATTTGCGGGGTTACGTACTCGCGCGGCCGGTTTGAAGCCGCTCAAAGAACTGTGGCGAGTGATCTGGCAGCCAATAAGAGCTCACGTTTTTGCATTATTCAGATCAATTACCTTTTCTGTCTGAGCGGTTTCAATCCGGCAGCGCGAGTATATACACCCGGATCATGGGATCTAGGTTCCGATTGATAAGGCAAGCCCATTCAGATGAGCTAGGATCGGGATGATATGATAGTTGGCATTGTATCAGCTCATTTGAGATGAGATGAGTGACTGCAGTAGCCTGAGTAAGCCCTGATATCGATAAGCCTGTCCGGTTCATTCGGTAGTTGCGGGGGTAGTGGGGGAGTGGGGGGAGTGTGGGGGTTTATCGACGCACTCGAACGGTCTCTTAAGACTATAAGACTTACAAGTCTTTATCTAGCCCTAGGGTCGGGTTGATGTCCCGAAATGATTCATTATTTCCACGCAGCCCTCTACGATAATGTTGGTCTCGAGGGCAGCAAGGCCCCGAAGCCGGGCCCCGATCCGGGAAAACACAGAAAGTAAGGGGATATCTGACTAATAGTATTTATTGTTAGTGAGGCCTATATTGATGACCACGAAGGTGGTGAACGAAGGGGGGAACGATGAGTGAGCTTGAGAGGAGGCGAATACACAGATAAATAAATGAAGAATATGGATAGGCGAATAGAGCGTATTTGCCAACCGTCAATTTCAAGAATTTACAAATTGTGGGGCTCCGAAATGGCAACCGGGGCTGTTAATTTTGAATTTCGGTGGGGCGGCGTGCTGTGAGATATACCAGGAGGATCACAAGTACCCAGTTTTGTTACTACCGAAGCTAGTATCATGGGTATGAATTTTCAGTTCCAATAGCGTACTTCACAGGTAGCGTGATGGGTTGTCTGGTTTTCGGGGTTTATTCTGTCATACCGTTAGCCAGATCGATTTTGGCCACTGCGGGGAACTGTCAATTTTGCCTCCCGAAACTGTCAAGTTTGAAGTGTCAATAGTTGAAATTGACGGTTGGCAAATACGCTCTAATGTGTATGTATTTTACACAATACCTATTGCATATTTCGGGGGATAATTACTGATCATTCAATCCATTAGACAGCGCTTGGTTGAAAACCAAAGACCCGAGCTCGAGGAACGGACGCATGGGGTCGGACTGCCTGCTAGTAGTATGTCATGAAGGCTCTGAAGACCGATGAAACAACAATGTTTTCGTAAAAAAACAGAAGCTATCGATCTTCCACATGGAATTCTGGCTGTATGTAACGCTTCCATCGGCCGATAACCATACATGAGTCGCTAAACCGAGTGATAGTTGGTGCGTAAATATCGTTTTTTTCAAATTTTTATATGATAGATGCGCGATTAGAGTTATACTACAGTACAATCTCGTTATAAGGATATTTTCTATAAGGATATTCGGCCTATAAGGATATACGTATGATTCAACTTTGGTCCCGACAGGGATTGTGTGGGTGAGCTGGGCACTTCTTATAAGGATAAATCGCCTATAAGGATATTTTGGGATGCAAAATTGTCACATTTCCATATCCTTATAGCGAGATTGTACTGTAGTAGTGTGCTCAAATGAAACTGTGTCAACAGCTTCAGACACAGTCAGTGTGTGGTAGGGCCTATGGTTCGCCTTCAGAACTACTAGCGGGTGCGGTCACAAACCGTCACCCGCACACACCTACAAGTCCTACTACTGCCCGCCTGCTACCTGTACTGCCCGCCTATGTATAGACCAGTCTGCCCATCAGCGAGCGTTCACCCAAAATTTGGTGGGTAGCAACCGTTGCATCCTCAGGGGAGCGGGCAGAATAAGGGGCAACGCTCGCGCTCGCTGATGGGCAGACTGGTCTATAAGGGTTCTATTTTTGTATTTAGATAAATCTACGCGAACACCACAAGTGAAGGTACGGATAACACACGTGATAGTATTTACCATGTACATATCACCGCGGTTGTATGTACCTGGACACGAAGTTACCCTACATACTGGTCAAACCGCAGACATCAGCACCTAGCTGTACATGTGCACTCGATAGCTACCAGTAATAATGAGAAACTTTTTGATTCTAGCGATTGGCTTATTCCTCTCATACTGTGTGTATTCCAAGTATAGCCATCAGATGATTGATTTTCAATGTTTCAGTTCACGTGTACAAACCGGTATGTAATGCGGCTCACGATGACGTACACGTCAACAGCTCTACTTAACCCCACTAACCACAGCTCAAGCCCAAACTCAACCAAACTACAAAGCTCAACTAAACAACTTCAAAATGTCAGACGAACAACAACGCGAATTCAACAACCTCAGAGACGAGCAGGCCGCTCAGAACAGTGGCAGCATGAAGGAACACTGGGAGGCGAAGCTCTTGGGCAAGAAGGTCGTTGATGGGGCCGCCTCTGAAGCCGTAAGTTTACGCCTCTCTGCTGTGTAGTGTACGTGATGAGCTGAGATTAAGTGGAGTCTACATTCTCAAAGAATGATCTGCCGAGTGGGCATAGGGTACTTGGGAAGGGTAGCATGATGACGCTGGATTACAGGCCCGAGAGGTAGGGTGATATTTCTTGCGTATTGCTTAGGAAGGGCTGTTGCTGACGGTGTGTTAGATTAAATGTTCATGTCGATGAGGATGGGACTTGTAATAGGATTTCTATGGGCTAAACGCCATATCTCCTAGTTCTTCGGCACCTCGCACAATGAAAATGCGGCGCCATATTTCTTTCTTGTGTTGATCATGAATGAAAGATCTAGATAAATAATGATATCTATTTGATTGCCGATATTTGGTCCATGTACTATGAGTGTTATCCACAATGGTAGCTCTTCTCAAACGAGCTCTCTCGTCAGATGATAAATAAGTTACTGGTTTTCGCGTTTTACAAGCACTGGATGCCCCTGCCAACTATAGCTTACCGGATTTGGATGTGTGTGTATATGTGTATGTGTATGTGTTTAACCATCTGTTTTGTTTTGGAGCTAATAATATGAGTCAAGAATATCTAGGATCATAAGTCCCGAAACCAAATCACTGTTAATTTCACAGGCCGAGGGTGTGTTGAAATGTATCTGCTGTCGGAAACGGTAAATCTTTGACTAGTCCCCCGTTGTACGGTATTTAATTTTCAATGTAGTGTAGTAGTTGAGGACTATATAAGGTTGAAAAGATCCAAATTTCATTAGTCTATCGAGATATCTTCAGTGATGCGGTACGAGTGATAGTGTGTGATTACATGAAGTAACAATAATATAACCGTTCCAAAAAAGTTAGAATACATGTACCTAAGAGAGTCCTAGGCTCAAGGACAGCAGTTTGATCACAGTATTCATGGTTGCATTTTCATTTGATATGCCTAGGGGTTACAGGTAGGCTGTTTAATAATTAAAGGGCTTGTCAGGTAGTGGCCTTAGGCTCTCATCTGGGAACAAGCTATGATTTTGACCATAACACTAAGCTGTTTAATTTATTTTTATCATTTCAGCGTCTTAGAGAGCAAGCAGGGAACTGACCTCAGCGGTTTCTTTCCATCTTCTGTCATTTTTTATCCCGTGTTTTACATCCTTTTTCTCTTAATTAATGAATTAAACTGAAAGAAAAAAAAAAAAAAAGGAAAAAAAATCCCTCCCCCCTGGCTTCTTCTTTGGTGCGTGATTTATATCAAGGTATTAATTGAGTGGCTGTTGATTGATTGGTAATTCATTTATTGTTCGCAGCTATAGCAAGTGGCTGTTAACTTCATGGATGTATTCGTTAAGCACTCGATAGGTTTTAGCTTTGTAGTAGGACTATAACAAAGTGTGCTCACGTATCTGTTCGAATGTTTTCGAAGTCTGCTTTTTTGCCATATATAGATGAGAGATGCTCTGGTTCATCTGACTGTCTGCAATTCGTTTACCTGTCTGAAATTTGTTTACCTGTCCACTATTAACCTATTTCTCCACTCATAACAAGATTTCGGCTCTCTTATCACTCACAGCATCCCAAAGCTCGGTTCATCAACCTCTAAAAGCCATACTTTAATTTCCATCATAAACTCTTTTGAATTCTCAGCACCTCTATATCACCAATCCTCACCCTGCTCTGGTTCCGTTCTCAGTTCAAACTCCACACACTTAATTTCAGCATCAATATCCAACATCTCCGACACTAACTTGACCTGTTCCAAAAGTAGCCTCATCCATGCTGCATCTTTCTGGGAGGAGCCCTCAAGCTCAGCGGAAGCGAGGTTTTTAAGTTCAGATGCAACCTCGTCGTAGCTAGTTTGTAGGTACTCCCTTTGTGCTTTTAGCATAATCATCTGGGCGCGCAGTGCTGTCATTGTTACTTGTGTTATACAGATATGGTCTTCCTTTTGATGTGGGATTGCTTCTGACGGAGGTTGCACATTATATAAGAATCGGCACGGCATTCAAGATGGAGGTATGTACCAAGATATGTATGCCGTTGTGGATTTTTCAAGAAAGCATTATGCAGGGGCTGAAAGAATATAGCAGTAGATAGTTCTAGCAGTCGATGGATCCGGATCCTTGGAGATATCCGTTTGCTGTTTATAATAGGCAAATGGAAGATAGTCATTTATGGTCAACACCAGTCGATTTTATTGTGGGCTACTCGTGGATCTGTTGATATCTCTATTGTGGGAAACTCTTTCAGAGCGTCTATTTGGACGCGAATAATTGGGCCTAAATTCGGAGAGGAGCATGGCCTACCGGAGAGTTTAAGGTGCATGGCTCTGGAGTACAATGCTAGAGGAGGCGAGCTTTATGAGGGTGTCTCTTCGGTTTTCTTATAGTGCTCTTTGATTTGAAAGCATTGACAAATCAAATTTCGTTAGAGAGTTGCCGGAACAGTAGATCGATAGAAACACTCCATGGTAACCTATACATGAAGACTGTGGCAATTTAATTGCCTGCTTAGCCTTTCGGAAAATGCAGGGAAACCTTGCACATTTAACAAAGTGTTTGAATGCGTGGTTCAAGAGTTGAGGATGACCTAAAACTCTTAGAGCGACCGAAAGCCCAAGAATCCCCGTATGGACACTAGTTCTGGGCTGACAAACTGAGGGCTAAACTTCTGAAAAAGGGACAGCAGACTTGGTATTATTTCAGTTATCGTTCACCAGGGCACGAATCACAAAATTAATGAATTATCAATCAATCAATCATACCGGGACTTTAAGGCATCAAACGGTTCACTCGACAGGACTTCTACTGAAGAGGGGGTAATGCACGTACGAACTTGCTACCCCCTTTCCGACGCCAAATACTTGAGGTATTCATTGATGCGCTTGCAAGCTAAATAGTAGATATGGTTAACTGGTAGCTATTAATTATATATCAGACTATAGCTAGACCCTAGTTACCATATTTTTCACAAGGAGCTCTGTAATTGCCGAGAAATGAAAGATGTTAGTTGAGACTAATACTCATACTAGGTGATCTACTGACTTGGGCTCTCTTCTACTTGAACTGGAGCTTTGTGAGGGAAGCAACAACTCCAGTTAGTATATCCCAAGCCTCCAGCACGAAGCGAGGAGAGGGCAAAAACATATAAAATTAATCAGTTAAAAGTTGTGGAGGTAGGTTGGGTCCGGCAGAAAATATTGCAGCAGGATTGGCGTGTCCCGACGATCCCCCCTTCGAATCGAATTCCAATCTGCCTGCTAGGGTATTCAAACCCAGGCTGATGACCGCAGCAAAACCAAGGAACAGGGCTGCCATAGAATTCCCAGTTTTAAGGCGGAATCCGACGTACTGTTGGGTGTGCAAACATAAGCTCAACACTAGATGCCAAAACCCCAATCTAATTTTGGTCTATAGGTTTTCATACACCAGGCCACTCCATGAGCAAACTATGTTCTAGTGAAAAAGAATCAATTTGTGGGATCAGATTTAAACTTTACACGCACAATGACTAGGAACACTAAGTCAAAATGGGGGGTATAAATTGAGATGTGCCTATATCTGGCCGAAAATAAATTGGAGAAGACGGCCCCAACCAGGTACTTACCCCAAAACAATTCCAAGCATCAGGTACGATTGCCACTCTAATTTAAATGCTGAGGAAAACATTGTTTGACTACACGCCGGCCATTGCTCATGTGTTTGTTTGTTGACAGCGCTTGGGCTTGCCGAGGTAGTTAGTTTCCCGAGTGATCATCTGTGATCTTTAAAACCAGAAGGTTTTGGCGAGAGCCGACTGGGATCCAGCTTCGCAGCATACCTGCTCGCAAGTAAAGGAGAGCAGAGGTTTATCTGCAACACCATAGCTTCGAGTAAACTACCAGTTCTCGAATAGTTAGTTACGTGTTAAAACTCACCTACCTACCAAGTGGTCGATCCATACAAGTTATAAAACAGCTTCCACCTCTCCGTAGTTATGTCCCACGAATCGGTTTCCACCCCTCGTCCTGCCCGACCCTCTGGGTCTGTCTCCCCCCAAACAAAAACAAAACAAAACGGCGCGCACTGACACCTCTCGGCTCATGAGGCCGAAGTGAAGGTAGAAGTCGAAGGAGAGGAGGGGGATATATATCAGACAGACACTAACTAACCCACAAGTACGCGTGGCTGTCTGATGCGAGTCCGGTTGCTGGGCAAGAGGGGGGAGGGGGCGGGCGTGTCGCACCATCGTAGCGCGGCTTCAAGGGTGCCCGTTGAAGAAACTTTATAACGGCAGATTGGAACGGGTTGTTGGTGCAATGAGGGTTATGGATGGAGAGAGGGCGTCTAAGGCGTTTAGATGACGAGTGGAGGGAATGGCCCATGAAGGTCTAGAAAGTGTAAGATTTCGATCATGTTTCCCCTATTAGATGGTCGGGCTAGTTAGGTGGAGGTTATAGTAGTTATGAATAAGGGTAATGCCTAGGGTCGCGCGGATGGCAGGTATGATATTTTACAGGGCTGAGAAAGGGTTCGGGAATGGATTGCGAAAGGATGTGCATGGGATCGATGGGGGGAGGTAACGTTAGAAAAGAGCGACAAGACAGGACTGGTCCGATTCTATCTTTATAATAGCCGGGGAGGACATTTAGCTGCCGTTTTGTTGTTTTTCACCTACTGGCTTTATATCTTGGTTGGTTCGCTAGTGCTGGAGGAAGGAAGGGCAGAAGGGCGAAAGGGCGAAAAACCACGCTACTGATCGAACGGTGCTGCAGGTACAGAAGCGAGATCCCGAACTGCGCCGCAAATAGAACAATATGCAAGCAATAGAGAGCAAGAGAAAGAGAGAGAAAAAAAGGTAAAAAGAAACGAAGGTGTTATCTGAAGCTTGCAACGCTAGGCGGCGATACAATTAACACGAATACGGCGTCAACAAGACGCTCTGGTTCGCTGGCGGTGGGGAATTGTTGTTTGTATTGCTTCCTCCAAGGACCCTTTGAACGAGTGCAGTGTTTGGCCAGACGCTCACAGATGCAGGAACAAGCGATGATGGTTGTATCGGACCCCATCCGTTGAATACAAGTATTGGCCAGGAAGGGTAGCTGCCGCATCCTTGGATTGATTCCCGATGGGGAAGGAGACTGGGATTTACCATGTCTCAGATTTCCCTGTTGACAGGGGAAAGCGTCAGGTACCAGCGAAACTATGCCCCTCTGCGCCGTGATGTGATATAGCGGTGGCCAGTGGGAGAGAGTGGTAGACAAGTACTTTAGAGTAGTTACTCTAGGGTATGGTAAATCAATTCGCTCTCCTTTACTTTGGCTGGATGCTGGTAATTGCTGCTTGCTGGGTTATTGCTGCTGCTGCTGCTGCTACTGCTGGAAGGGTCTCGTGAACCCTTCGACTCTTCTTTTCCAACCTTTCTTTCTGTTTCTGACGTTTCTGTACACCCGTCTGCGCACACTGACATTCTTTCCGCGAGAAGGAAGTATTATCACTCTATATTTCCGTTCTCTTATCTTTTTACTTGTCTGTCCTTCTCGTTCTCGCCTCTATCTCCGTGCTGGTGTCACTTGTCACTCTTTTTATTTTATTTTATTCATTTCGGACGTAACTCAAGAAACAAACTGTAAGGATTTCAGCCTTCTTTTCCTTCGGCCTTATTGTCTTTACTGATCCACCGCGATATCTCGCAATCAGTCCACCAGCTCTCTTCAGTCATTTATCGGTTTTATACTGGTTAGTAGTTTCCACTGCACTGCCTATTAAGATCTACCCTTCCCTTACTTCCTTACTTCCTTACTTTACTTACTACCTTCCTTCTCCTTCTGCCTCGTCCCTTTGTCGTACTGTACATTAGTACTCGCTCCTCGCCGTAGGCGGGAGCGAGTATATGTATGTTGTAGCTCACTGCGAGTCGACTGCCGTGCCCCCCGAAAACATCCCCGTCCATAATGTTTTTACCCTTCGCTATACACCCCTTCTTCCCTCCCTCGTTTGTAGGATCGCAGTTCCCCCCTCCTCTTTCATCGATCGATTGAGCGAGTAGTCCTACTACTGCTTGGCCATTCTCCTACTACAAACTCCTTTCTCCCCCCCACACCCCCCCTCCTCCTACTCACCCGCCTTTCCTGAACGGTTTTTTTTCTGACTCCAGTAGGATCTTGATCTTGATCGTGGGATTGTTTTGATTTTTTCACGTCTACCTTGTAGCCGGTTTATCTTGGTTGGGTTGACTTAGGTAAGTGTCTCAGTTTATTAGGCTTTTCTCCAACGCGGCTAGGCTACTACTACTCGACATCGACATTAGACTTACTTTTATTTTCTTTTTCTTTCGTTCTTATGCAGGTCAATGAGGCAAGCGTGAAACATAGCTTCCAATTACACACCTGCTGTCCAGGCCTATTGCAACCAAGCTGTGCCAGAGACAGAGACAGACAGAGACAGAGACGGGTTTAGAAGAGAGAGAGAGAGAGAGAGAGCGTGGGTGAGCGAGTGAGCGAGGGTGCAACTCCTTTATGCCCCATTGCGAGGCGGGCACTCTATTCTAGCTTGCACTCACTGCTACTGATAGCTACTACCACAACCACAATTGCTACTCCTACCGTCAATACCATCCAACCGTCTATATACCAGCCAATAACAACCAAGAAGTACAAAACAATATACGCAGTCAAGGGCCAAAGGACCCCCTCCCATCTGTGGCCCTGAGCGCTGCTGTCGCTCTAATATCTGCTTGCTTACCTCAAGACAAACCAGTCTATAACGACCGGCCATGTCGCTCCCCAAGCCCGAAACCCAACTCGGCACCCACTGTTCGACAATCTTCAACGACACCCTCTACGCCTACTCCTCCACCGCCTTCCAATCCATCTCCCTCACCAGCGGCGCCGAATGGCAGACACTCCCCACAAACATCAACACAGTCGGCTCCGAGTGCGTCCACGCACACAAAAACACCGCGCAAGAAGCACTCTACATTGTCGGCGGCACAACCTCCAATGCCTCCGCGATCCCTGCAAACGGCTTCATGGGCTTGCAGCGCTACCTCTTCAACGACAAGAAGTGGGAGACAATAGGGCTCCCTGTGGCTGTCACGTATAATTTGACAAATCATGGCGCTACGTTCCTGGAAACAAGCCAGCAGATCATCGTCTTCTCGGGCACCACATGGCCAGACACACAGACGCCCTCCGCAAACACATACCTCATCGCAACCGCCGCACCACACGAAATCACATCTATCCCCGCCGCCGATCCGCTGCTTGCCCCGCTGGTACTACCATGGGGCGATGGCGCCGCGCTTATTGTCGGCGGTGACGAGAATAATAGGGGGCTGCGGACGTTCACGCCGGGGAGCGGGTGGGCGGCGCTGGAAATGAGCTTGGCGTCGGGCCTGCCGGCGAAGGGGAAGGCGGGCGTGAGTCTGATGAATGGCGATGATGGGAGTAGGATGCTGTATACGTTTGACCTGACGACGGGGCCGACGGGGGTCACGCAGTTGCTGGTGAAGGAGGCGGATGCGGCGACGAGGGTGCGGGGGAGGCAGGAGACGTCGGCCGCCGCGTCCGCGCTGACGGCGTCGAATTGGCCGAGCTATAATGATACGCTGGCGCCGACGCTGACGATGGATGGCGTGTCGGTGGCGTATGAGGGGGACATGGTGGTGATCAGCCCGGCCGACGACTCGTACCCGCTCGCCGTCTTTGACGCCCGCACAAACTCGTGGAAGAACACGACGGAGCTCTTTGGCGTCACCAGCGACGAGAACGAGAAGTCCATCTCGACTTTCTCGGCCAACCCGAGTACCTCCTCTACAAGCACCTCCCCGCTGCCCACCGGCACGTCCACCACCGAATCCTCGACCACAACAATTGCAGCGAGCTCAGACTCCACCGGGCTGTCAACAGTCCAGATCCTATTCATCGTCCTCGGCGTCATCCTCGGCATCATCGCCGCCCTCGGCATCGCACTGGTCCTCATAAAACGCCGCCGCAAGCAGAAAAACGCCAAACTCGGCGGCGCCCGCCGCATGAGCTTCCAAGACCGCGGGACCTCTTACATGCAAGAAGATCCCGACACCGCCCCGCTCCCACCGCGCTTCCCCCGCCCCGCAATCGACAGCTGGGCCTCCAAAGACATCGAAAAACCGCCCTTCTCCCGCGACGGGCCCATCGTGACCGCCATCGGCGGCCAGGGCGTTATCTCATCAAACCACGCATCCGCCCTCCCCTCCGGCGACCCAAACATGCCCGCCCGCAGCTCTGGCTGGAGCAAGTACTTCTCGGGCAACGAGCTCGCCATGCCGCAGCGCTCGTACGCGCACTCGGCACACTCGTCAACATACACTGACCTCTCCATCTCCTTCCCGACACTCAAGAGCGCCGCCCCCGTCCGCGAGGGCCAGATCCACCCGAACCCGTTCCTGCGCAGCCCGGGCGTTGGCGTGGCCGCAAGCGGCCTGGCCACCCCTTCCTCGGGCGTCATGTCGTACCACGAAGCCAGCGGATCTAGCAGCCTCCAGAGATCGGGGTCGAAAGGATTGATGCTGCAGGATCCGGGCGTGGGCGTCAGTTCGCCATCCGGCCAGCGCAGGAGCAGTGGCGCGTCGGTGTCGTCGATGGGCGCGAGTGAGTATTCGAGCGGCGTGCCGGAGAGTCTGGTCGACCATGAGTGCAATGGGCCCGGCGGATGGAGCCCGGTCGGCGGGAAGGGGTGCGAAGCGCGGGGACAGGTTACCAGTAGCTTGTATCCGGATAGTCCCGGGCTGTATCCGCCTGGCAGAGCGATGGTGGCGAGTAGTGTGTATCCGGATAGCCCAGGGCTGTATCCACCGGCGCCGGCGGGGAGGGGGCCGGTCGCGAGCAGTGTGTATCCGGATAGTCCAAGGTTGCAGGTTAGGGCTTTGGCGGTGAACAAGGCGGGGGATCCGCAGCCAGGGCAGGATGTGGATAATCTTAGCTGGTTGAATCTGAGGCAGTAGGGAAAGCATTTGGGGTGGAAAATGGGGTGGGTTTAGTTCTTTTTCTTACTTGCGGGATATCGATATGGTATGAATAGCTTCGGGGCGTCTTTCTTGTATGTAAGTATAGTTATGTAGTTGTTTGATAGAAGCCGCTTACCTTTATGTACCTACACGGGAGGACATGTATAGGCTGATACCCCCTCCCCATCTCTTCTTTCGTTGTATTCTTCACTTCTGCTGTTGATAAGCCTCTTTCTTTTTCACTTCTCTTATATTCTTTTCATATCTTCATCGTATTGACCATCTGACAGCGAGCTAGCGGGCTTTGTGGCTTTTTTCTGACTCTTTTCTTTATGTCTATTCTTCTTTTTCTTTTCTTTATTCGTGATTACACTTACACTCATTCTGTTTACTTCGATTCTTGACACTCTTTTATTATTATTATTCTTTTTCTTCTATCTTTTGCCTCGTTGGGCTGTAGCTGGTTTTCTTCTTTTTCTTTTTCTTTTTCTTTTATATAGGGAGGATAGGGGTGCTGGGATCGAGCGGGGGATTAGTGGGCTTGGGATGGCGGGGAGGGGTGGGGAAAAGGGGGGAGGGCGGGATGGGGAGTGGGGATAGGTAGTTAATTTACGAGTGGATTTTGGAATTATGAAGTGCGGGAGGTGCGAAGAGTGAAGAGTGATATATACCCAGAGGTCCCTCACTCCTTTACGTGATGCAACGACCATACAATCCACATTTCTCAACACCGAAACTAGCCACCAAGATGCCAAGTGTATTTATGCTAATCTACAAGGTGGAGATCACAGTATTGGCAAGAGTCACCATGGATAGCTGTTGCTTGTTCTTTAATCACCATTGTTTGTCGGAAAGTCTCAAAAAGCGAATACTCTATCGCAGAGACTGCGTATATCATGCGTATATATCTTATCCAGACGTTGTATTATGTGAAATTTGGGTGCTGCTGAGTGTTTCTGAGTCAGGGACCCCTGGGGCACAGTAGAGGCTGCGTCCCCCAGCCTTCTCGTGGTTGGCTGTAACTTTCCGGGAAGGTTAGCGGAATAGGAGCTAACACATGTTACAACGGCTACGTGGTTGTAATTGGTGCAGCATATATGTTAGTTTTGAGACCCTATAAAGTTTAATCCAATACGCAATCATCACCACTCTCATCTTCCTACATCCTCCAGGCGCCAGATAGCAAGACCTCGATCACCAACAGCTAGCCTGAGACATTGTAGCAAATGAAAGGCACGAACCTTACTTACGGATGAGGCTGGGCACGAGACAGCAGGAGAAGTATAAATTCGTCCTACGGTTGCGGAAAGAACCTTAAATAGACGCCGAACCTGTGGTGGGTGCCAGTGTTGGTCCCCCATTTTCCTGACCACAGCTTCAGGTATAGTGGTCTTCTAGTATAGGGGATGCTACATGTGGTGATAGTATTTCATGGTGTCAGGTCGGTATGCGGCGGGGAGGGCGGCGGAGGCGGTCATGAGTTATCACTCGGTCATGTGAGCAGAGGCGGAATCAAACAGTGGTGGTGACTGATTGATTGATTACTTTATTAATTGTAAAATAGTGGTAGTGGGGTATGTGCGGTGATGTTTGTGCTCTGTAGGCGAGTATTTGGAGCGGGTAGAATGGGGTTGGGTGGAATACATGTTGTGACTGACTGTGCTCTCTAGATGTTCTGTACCTTCGTCCAATCTATCAATCATCTATCTCCTTATAGCTACGCATTCCTTTATCAACTACAGCGGTTCAACGTCTAATAGCTGGTGGCTGTTGCTAGCGGTGGTGCGGAGAACCTACATGTACGTGTGGTTGGTGGTGGGGGGTTGTGTCTCTGCTCGCGGGAGGTTTTGTGTTGTGCATGGTTGGGGATTCGGCCACAGAGCGGAAGACTTGGGATGGGGAGGTATTGGGGATGAGTGCCTTGGAGTAAAGACATTGGAGAGATGGAGGGAAAGTGTTGGTGGTGGATATCTTGATGGAGAGGTATCATGAAAGGTATCGAGTGATGTATTTCCAGCAGAGCTCTGGGGGCCTGCGAGCAGAATCACTCGTTGCCTCTTCCATCCGTGTCAATCCACGAAAGTACATATATGTAACGCATGCATTTATGTATCTCCCGCTCTCCTCCTAACGCAGCCCACCTACACGTACGCGTACGCCTACCTCCACACCCTAAGCCCTCTCCCTCTCCCACATTCAATCCTTGGCACTTCATCTTGCCATCGGTCAAAAAAAATATCCTAATCTTATATAAGGCCCGTCTCCCCCTCACCTCCCTTCCTTTCTCTTTAGAGCCCATCCCCTGCCTAGCCTTGCTAGTTGGGATCCTTCATCCTTTCCTCCTCCTCCAGGGAGGGATTGGTGGGGGGTTTCAATTAGTCGGTGCTCAAAATGGTATTGAAATAGGTATATGGGCTCTTGAAAACAAAGGGTCCCCTGGGTGGCCCTTTTTTTCAGGGGTGCTTCGGCAGCTTCGTTTTTTCATTGTCTTCCTGGCTGCTGCGAGGGGGTGATGAAAAAATTGGTTCCTTTTGGCTTTCTTTTTTGGGGTTTTGGCTTCTTTTTTGGGTTTGGCTTTTTTTTTGGGTTCTTTGGCTTTTTGGGATCTTGGGCGTTTTGGTTTTTTCTCTCTTTCGGTTTTTTGGTTTGTGGGGTTTCCTTTTGGCTTTTTTCTTTCGGCTTCGGGGTTCTTTTGGGTTTTTTTGGCTCTCGCTGGGTTTCGTTTGCTCTTTGGGTTTGGCTCTTTGGTTCGTGTTGGTTCTTTGGCTTTGGCTCCCTCTTGTTTCTTTTTGGCTCTTTTTTTGGTTCTCGCTGGCTCTCTCCCTCGTTCCTTTGGCTCTCTTCTGCCCCCTTCGGCTTTTCATCTCCTTCTGGCTGCTGCGAGGGGGCGGTGAAAGAAATTTGGTTCCTATCTTCGGCTTCTTCGTCCCCTCCGGCTCCCCGTCCTCCGTTTTACGCCCTATCAGTGATGGGAACGAGCCTGGCCAAGAACTCGAGCTGGAGGTAAAGGCTCGAGTTGTTTGAGCCTAGGCTGGAGCTTTTAGGTGTGTGCTCGTGGGTAAGAGAGCTCGAGCCTGCTCGGCTCGTGCCCATCACTACATGGAGTCCTTCCCCCCGTGCCTGTTGTTCTCGTTGTCCCCCCTCCCCCTCCCTTTGGCTTCCTCCTGGCCCCTTCACTAGGGGCCGTTTTTTTCGTCGTCTTCTGGCTGCTGCGAGGAGGGGATGAAAAGAATGGCTCTTTTTGGCTTACCGTGACCGCCTATAGCTCTTTGGCGGCGCTCCTGTGAGCTATATCCCCAGCCTCTCTGCATCCGATTGAGAAGTTGGCTGCAGGTAAGTAAGGCCGAGTGTAAGCTCTAGAAGCTTGAGCTGGCTCATGGGCTATGTTATCGGCTTAGTGTTGGGCACGAGCCTTGAGTTCGAACTTTCGGCTCGAACACCCCGAACACCCCCCAACCCCCACGAGCTGCCCAAGCCAGCTCGAGCCTTATAAATTATTAGGAATGGGTTGCAATTGATAATGGCGAGATAGGATAAGACAACCAAGATTGATCCCCAAAATCCCTCTTTAAAAATGAAATCCGTTGTCCCCCAGGTATAATAATGGAAGCTTGAGGACCGAGCCTATATAGCTCCTGAGCTCCATAATCCGGGCCAGATCGAGCTTCAGGCCAGGATTGTGCTCAATACTATACCGGACAAGTAGTAGTGTAGTAGATCTAGATACGACTGGACTTTAGTGCAGCAGTCGTTGGGCAGATACATACATAGCAATAATAGTAGAAGATACATGTAGCTAGATATCTCATGCTCCACGGAAAGCTTAAAGAGTACTGTGTACGCCCGAGTGTAATAAACCTAAATCCAACACCTTACATTCTATTTCCTACGTCCCGTTTTCCACGTTCCGTCAGTCGTCAGACCCATGATACACTCGCTCGTGGTGTAACGACCGGGAGTATTTGCGAATTTGCATGAGTAAAGTGAGCGATGCGGTGAGCGAGTGAGGAGTGTGCAGGCTTCCATCCCATCTCTAAAGCCATCCATAGATCGTAATAACAAGCAACACGACCCCATTTCTGCAACGTCTGGTAATCTGGCACTTCCCGGTCGTCCAATACCACACCCAAGCCATGAGTAGCCAAGACCGAGTGATGTCTCATGATCCACTCTACGTAGATCCCGTAGATTCCAAGTTTGCCCAGTGTGATGTAGGGAGAGAATCGTGGTTTGCATTTTATTTTTTCGTTAATATCGTCGTGCAATCGAAACAAACTCACCAATACTATATTTTCACCGCTCAATCCAGCAGTAGGAAATAAACGTAATAAGCAATTGCAGTATTTATTTCCATGCTTATCGCCGCCTAATACACAATTATAGTCCACACTAGTAAAAATCCACCACCACATCTAGATCTACCTATCTAACTGTCAGACGCACCATATAAAGAGAACAACAATCTTTCCCAAAGAGGGTAAAAGGGAAAAACAGGAAGCTAAAAGATAGTAAAGGATATTCAAACCCCGCCGCATATCCGCATCATACACAGACCATACATAAACTGTGCTAAATGGCGCTGTGTATACACTACAAGCAAGGTAGGCAGTTGACAAGATATAACAAAAAGTGTATCCCCGCAAATGAAAAGAAAAAAGAAAAAAGAAAAAAGCTCGGCATAAAGAAACGATACTTCCCCACCACCGCGATCGACATTAGTTTGATTAGTGTTCATGTAATAACACGAACTTAGAACTTATATATAAAGCCCCATTCACCAGGAATAGGCACTCCCGCCATCCACAACTACGACACCGTTCAAGCAGTAGCAGGAGCAGAAGCAGAAAGCTCCTCCTCCAACTCCTCAATGCTCTCCATCAACAAGTCGACGTCCTTCTGGGCAAGGGTCAACTCAGTCTTCGCCTCCCTCAAATGGGACTTCTTCCTCCCCAAGAGCTCCTCCTTCAAGCTCCTGATGACAGCGGGATTCTTTGACGGCGCGATGTCAGTTGGTGTCGCGGCCTTCTTCCTTTTCTCAGCCTCGGCCTCCTTGATGCGGGCTTCACGCTCCCTCGCGGCTAAGGCACGCTTCTCAGCAGCCGACATCGCAGCGGGTGCATCAGGGGGTGCCGCAGGCATGATCCTGAAAAGCCGTATAAAATTGAACTTCTTGGTTTTGGGCTTGTTCCTAGTGCTGCTGCTGCTGAACCCAGTCTCACCGGGGGCAGGGCCGATACCGCGTGGGAAGGCGGGCATTGTCCCAATTGCCGCAGATGCATCGGGGGCTGGGACAACGGGCTCTTGAGCTGCGGCAACCGGGGTAGATGCGGATGCGGATGCGGATGCAGATACAGATGCAGATGCAGATGCAGATGCCGATGCCGATGCCGATGCCGATGCCGATGCCGACGCGGATGCGGATGCGGGTCTGTAGGCCGCGGTAGAGGAACTTGGACCAAAGATGGAGGCGGAGGTGCTCTTCTTTGGAATCTTCGCAGTGGGTGGAGTGACTGATACTGCGGAGGCGACCTCCGAGAGACCATCAGTGGCATCATCGGTGACAACTACCTCTTGCTGCGGCTCGGGCTCGTGCTCACCCTCGTCTTCGGAGAGGTCTAGAATACCCGGGCGCAGGGCGAATGGGGTATCGGGGGCCGCGGAGCTTCCGGCAACTGACCGAGAGCTGTGCCCGTCATCAGAGCTCTGGGCAAGGGCTGCACTGCCGAGCTTGCGGACAAGGGAATGGACGCGGAGCGGCTGGCTCTGGTGCAGGTCTGTCCCGGCGTTCCGCTCAAGAAAATCGGTAGAGAAGCTAGGAGAGCGGGGGTTGGGCCTGACGTGGTCGTCATCAACGGGAGAGAGGGAGGTAGGGGAGGAGATTGGAACGGAGGTGGTGATGGTGGTGATGGTTGGATCACGGGGGACGAGGGTCTCCATGGTTTCAAGTGGGTACGTGCACGGGAGAGTGGAGAGCTTTTCTGAGACCTTTTTGGGGTGATGGGACATTCGCAAGAGTGAATGTCAGTGTGTGAGGAAAAAAGACCGAAGCTAACTGTGAAGGAGAGTAGTCGAGTTTTGTAGGCTTTATGGTTGACGGCTTTTCTCTTTCAGTCAGCGAGGTCTACTGGTTGGGGGTTTTTGGAGAGCTGTGGGAAGAGAAAAACGGGTGTATTCGTACAAGGAAAGTCCAGGATTTATAGACATGTGGGGATGAAGGGGCAACTGACGTGGAATTGGATAGATTCGATGATTAAGTAGACATTACGTGGTTGGACTACGGGGCGTGTCTGCGTCCCTCCTCGATTTGGGCGGGAATAAAAAGCGAGGAGAAATCATCGTGACCGAATAGTCCATAGAGGGAGTTCTAGTTCTAACTGACTCAAGTGGAAGCAAGTGAAGCTAGCCAAACTGTACTTCGTAGATAGCATGCTGCCGTCTTTGATGTTCTTGGCCCCTGGAGCGATCGAACGAGGCATTAAATATTCGTACTGTAAATTCCATGATAGATGCCACGGCGTGATTATTTTCATGATCTCTCGCCTCCGCACCGGAGACAATGTCATCGACAAAGAAAAAGAAGAAGGCGAGAGTTATGGGGAGATGAGTATCTGATGCAGCAGAAGACGTTAGCATGTTGTCGTTGCTTAGAACAGTCAGCAGCGGAGTTGGTATTTTGGTTTTTTGGGTTTGGTAATGTGTGCACTATGCCAGGTGCGGATATTTATTTACTCGTTGGCGTCCGTTTGGCTCATGACGCCTCACTCGGGCTCGCTTGCAACCCGGGGGTGTTTTGTTCATGTAGGTACGTCACCTCCGGGTATTGCAATCAGCTAGCGAGTTAAACCTAATTTATCCAGCACAGTTCTCGCCTTGGAGGGCCAAATGGGCCAAATTCAAGGGCGCGGTATCGCCCACCATGTGGCCTATGGGTTTGGGAAAATAGTGTGAGTGATCAGGCTCTAGAAGCCGTCGTGAGAACAACCCAATATGTACCGGCCCCACTTCTCACTCACTGCTAGACTTATGTATGAACACTACCCAGTAAGAGGAGGGGACGCATGAATAGAATTATGGAGTGGAAAAGTGCTCGTCACAGGACCCGGAAGTTCTAAATCCAGGAGTATTGCTCACCACTGGTACGACAAGCCACCCCACCCCTCCACCCCTCTTTCTGAAAGAAAAAAGGGATGGAGGATGGGATGCGAGTGAAACAGTGGGGAATATCGATACATGTAGTTTGACCAGAACCAAATACCCTGAGCGCGAGGTAAGACGATGCCATTTTGAATTGGGCTCGGCTCCGTGGGGCGGCCGTAAGTCAAAGTTTCTGAGATGGTAAGCTTATTAGAGTGTTTTAGCTACACCCGATCTCCGAAATCTTTGGCCAAAACACTCTATTAATAGTAGGTAGAGTAGAAATACTACGTGCAACCTGTTTAGGCATGATTGGCGTCATGCACTATCACTCGGAAAGGAAGATATGTCGAAATATCGCCTCGTAAAAAGTCGGTTTTGTTGTAATTTCTAAGAATAGGTTCAAATTATCGAGGCTCCGAAACAATTGTCTAGAAGGAGAGATCTTGCTGCCTCGACCTCGTCTACTCGACCTCGTCTACTCGACCTCGTCTACTCGACTGAGGTTAATAAGTACTCCAGTCCCTGAACGGCCTGGAACAACATTTCTTACAATCAGAGTCTGTGATCTCTTTTCGCACCCACTCATGCTGTAGTTTGTTCGTACTCTCCACAATTTTGTGAGATCATAGTGGGAGGGCCTGTTATGGGTCTCGAGACCCGGAGACTTTGCGTCTTTGGTACTACATAGTCGGTTGCCTTCATATTTTTGCCCCTCTTCCCTTACAACCGACTACCTACGCAACTTTATGCAGTGATTCCCACCACAGCGTCAATGCTCAACACCAAGCGGAAATCATCGTCATTTGACTTGTCCTCTGGATCTTTCTTGTTGATATCTCTTCGTTCAGCGGGGGCAACTACATATCGGCCCGGCTGGAATCTTTATAAATTAATCAACCTACACCTATTCCGTCAGTTTTATCTTATCTTGCTAGCGTTTATACAACTGACTCACGAAGGAACATTTTCGACCACAGTTACACCTCTCGCAACCGGCGTTCGTCATAAGTACTCGTAGCTTGTGCGCGGAGTCTTCCGGCTCGCTCTCCTTCGCTTAAATTTGGAGACTTCTTTCATGGCTTAGTAACATATATTGAAATACCCTATTGGGAATAGTTGATGGTCGTATCATATGTTATCACTCGAAAGACCCGAGGCTTGGCAACCCCCAATTAACCTCGTAGCGACTGGGTGTAGAATTCGAGGGAGTTCTTGTATCCACGATAGAATTCCTCTCTATCCCTTGGATGTATGGGACAGTGGGAAAATCTCTCTCATGCATTAGCGTGGCTTATCCAGGAAATGATTGACTGAAGTAAGGCAGCGAACTGCGAACTTTATGGCACCGTTAAGTATTCCCAAGACCGACAAAGGCAGAAAGCTGCTTACCCGGACGTTTTCTCACCCAAATTCAAGGTCACATGACGTTCATGCATGAGAGAGATTTTCCCACTGTCTCATACATCCAAGGGATAGCAGCCTGTTTGTATCTGTTTAAAAAGAATTTTAGATATCTCAGGGTCTCGTTCGCTAGTGTGACAAAAACTTCAGGGTGTGCTGTGGAGTACCGTGAGCCTTGGCGGATATATACTCCTAGCCTTTCAAGCCATCAGGCGTGTACGCCCATTCATGCCTTAAAACACCCGCTTGAAGTATAACTCGAGATAGCGAACTCGCACAGCCGGAATTCTGTTGGCTCAAGAACTCCAAAACCATAGTCCCAGGAGGTGTTGATGGCCCGGAGATCTAGTGCTCCTTTAAAAGACCTTGCGTTAATCTGGACCTGCCTGTTCTTTTAAGCTTGCTAGATTGTGTAGCAGCCATATGGAAGGGACAGTAGTCTTCTCCGGGGTGTTCCCCGCGCAGTTAAAGTAGCAAGCGAAGCCATGTTCCGTCCTGTCCTAATAATATGACCCTCCTGATATGCAGTTTTCGAAGTGACTACCTGCACGATGCGTTGCCATCTGAAACCGACCAACGTGATAGGAGCGCTTTTCGTGCTGCAGGAATCTTATGCAGCCAGCCACAGGGAGAGCTCACAAGAAGGAGAACATTGCTGAGAGCTGATGATTGTTAGTTTAAGCGTCCTTGATGGAGCTGATTTTTTGTAGTTGAGATAGCAATAACGCGCGAGAAGTTGGTGGGTTTTGGATGATCAGTGGGGGACGCGACGAAAGCTTAACCCGCAGGGTTTCTTCCCCTAACCCTGACAACTAGTAGGAGCCGCAAGTTGATGGTGTTCGACCCCCCACTACCACCACAATTAGCTGAAGCAACATCTCGGTTCAATCGTCCGTTTTTCATTTTTTATCTCTGAGGGACATTTTCTACAACAGCTACATGGACGCCCGTTGCTGCTATCCGACCTATAAACTGTAGCAGTAAAATGGGCTTGCTCAAGGTATCTCCAGTCTAGTTTAACTAGACGTGTCATCATTCTATGTACAACCGCAGGAAAAAAGTGAGGAAACAATGAGTAGCGTGACAACGAGTGCGTCTAACTTGACATCCCCACACCCGCAATACAGTCTCACGAGTATTCCCTAGCCATGCCTTTTGACAAGTCCGGAAAGTGAAGAGAGGCTACTCTTAATGAAAACATAAAAGTTATTGAAGCCCAAGCTAGGGAAGAGTGGGAAAGGCTAGATTGGGAAAATGTATATAAAATCATTGACAGCATACCAAAGAGAATTGCAGCAGTAGTAAAGAACAAGGGAAGTCATAAAAAGTGGTAAATATAGTTCAGAGGCCGTAGTATCTATTCTGTATCTCATTGTGTAGTCATATTACTTCTATTCGTTTCCATTTTCACTTTTTCATTAGGGTTCTGATTGGTTGCACTCGTTGTTTCCTCACTTTTTTCCTGCGGGTGTACAAAGGCCGTTATTACCACTGGGACTCTGACAATGAAGCATCACTACCGCAGGCCAGAGCCTGCACCCTCTATAGTACAGCACTACTATCATCACTCTTGAAATAGTACGCTCGGCACATTTCATAGTATTGGAGGATTCTCATTTGTCATCATGAGTCACGGGTTCTGACTCTTTCTCTCTCTGGTATTTATTAGTCATGTTTTTCTATTACTCATACGTCTATGATTCACTATGTTTTGTGTTACCTTTCTTTAGTATAAATACGGGGCATTCCTTCCTCTAGTTAGTTGGAATAACACGCTCAATTACTACACTTCTCTACATTTATTTTCTCTAATCACTACATGTATTATGGCGGTAGATTATATGGGATCTCCTCCACTGCAACCGCCAGCAGCCGGAAGCACACCAGTCCACGGACCTGAATTCCTGGGCGTATAACCCGTGAAGTGCAGGTCGGGGAATTTGAAGACGGGTGCTTGCTTTCTGGAGCACTGCATGTGCTCTTTTGTATCATCTATGACGATAAATATACCGATTATAGGCTCCGTACCACACACAACATAGTTAGAAATCTTAAAGACACGATAACACCCACCAGCCAACCGGCTGATGAAGGCTGCGGGGTATTTATGCCTTGGCCAATTGGATCAACGTCACATATCCCATAAACCGTCGAGACAATGCTGACGCCTTTTTCACAAGGCCAAGACGTGGCTAGAGCCAATAGTTTCTGATAGTTTTGCTGATCTCTTACTCGATTTTGCTGTGACCTTTTGTTTCACAAGAGGGGTGTCAGCGTTGACGGTTTACGGGATAGCTAAATAATTCAAACTGTACTCAAATTCTTCCAGACTTCAAAAGTATCGGAGAGTGGAGGGTAACTTAGGAATAATTGCTTCCGAGCCTGGTGTACCCATACTAGTGATCATCTGAGGCGCGGGTGTGCCCAAACAACGGATTGAAAATGTTTAAATCGATGCTCACTTCTAAAGCAAGGGAGAATACCTGCCTGCAGTGTTAGTAAACCACTGACATTCTCAAACGGGCCGAGGCTGCATATGTACCGTTCTCATTGCATGACACGCGGACGGGTGAATCGATCTTTTCTGCAGCATGGTTACCGACTGGCCTGGAAACGGTAACGGGCCTCTTTATATAAGGTTCTTGTCCAGATAGGATTTTCATGATATCCCATGGTCGGGAACCGAAACTCTTCTTATCTTGGGGCAACGAGCTAGATAGGCTGGACAATTGGTTCTTGAGTACTGCAGCTGTCTATTATCCATAACCGTTATATTTACCGTCAGTTATGGTGTCAAAGGATGGCAACCTCTTCGGGATTGCACAAGTTGATAGCTGGTAGGCATGAAGCCGCTCATCAAGCCAGGAATTGAATTATTGGAGGATTCTCGGCATATACATGCGACCTGTCCACGCAGTCTAGAGTAGACTCACCGCACCGTTATACATATTTAGATTTAGTTGCAAATCGAAGTCTTTGTCAATCAAACCTAAATGACATCACCACCCCACCCACCCCACTTACCCCCCACGTGGCGGGCTTGACCTTGGCAAGGGTTCCAGATGTCTAATCAATATCATTCCTGCGACCCAATGCGGCTTCTGCCGATAACATATAGCTAATGACCTATATGCATAAAACTCTACTCTGCGTGACAACAATTCATAACTATCATAAAAACCCAACCACTCCCAGTACAAAACCTTTCGCCAACCACAACAAGAAAAGCACCAAAAAGCCCACAAGAATAAAGAGAGGCACCCTAAAATCATCATAGCAATGTCCTCCGTCCGCACCAACGTCCCATATGGCCCCCACCCCCTCCAAACCCTGGATGTCTGCCACCAGAACTCCTCCCCCGCTGCACCCTGGCTAATGTTGCTCCTCTCATCCCCTCTCTCCACAAATCTCATACTAATACTTCGCTAGCTACATCCACGGAGGCGCCTGGCGCGACCCCCTGATTACAAAATCTACAGCACACCCGCTCCTGCACCACATCCTCCTCACGCACCCTACCCTCAACGCCGCAACACTAAACTACCGCCTCTCACCGCACCCCGACCAACCTCAAGCCGCCGCCCGCCACCCCGACCACCTCAACGACGTCCTCTCTGGAATCCTCTACCTGCGCGACAACTACGGGGTGGCCCCTAACCGTGTAGTTCTCGTGGGCCACAGCGCCGGCGCAACACTAGTCTTCCAAGTTCTGCCGCAGCTGGGGGCCGCGGGGCTATGGCCAGCGGCTGTTGTGGGTGTCGAGGGTATCTATGACCTTGTGGGACTAGTCGACGAGTACCCAGGGTACGCTGGGTTTGTTGAGGGCGCGTTTGGAGAGCGGGAGAAATGGAGTGCGGCGTCGCCAGGGTGGGAAGGATGTACGGGATACAGAGGAAGGACAGTGCTGGTACACTCGGATGACGATGAGTTGCTGTCGTGGCGGCAGTCGCTGGCATGGAGGGCACGAATCGAGGGAACGAGGGGGAGGGGGGGGAAGGGGCAGAGGGTAAGGCTTGTGAGGGCACGAGGCCTTCATGACGAGGTCCCGGAAGGGAGGGAGCTTGCGGGAGTGGTGAGTGAGTTGGTGGGCGAGATGACAATCAAGGAGACGGAGGTTAGGCATATGTTATAGACAGGAGACCGGTACGATAGGGAAGTCAACACTGTAACAATTATTTAGATTTCTAGGTACTGCTAATAATGACTTCTCATGAGCTCTCTTTGTCAAGCTTCCTCGAGTGATACCACGTGACTCATCCATTTCGCTCTTCTCGAACAGAAAAAGAGATTTCTCCATCCCTCACCCCCTCTTCTGCCAATGTTTGTTATCGTTTTCGTTCCTTTTTCTTGTCTCCCTCTTCGGGCACAAACGGATGGTCCGTGCGAGTGAGGGGTTGTGGGCCGCTCATATCCGAGATAACCGGCGAACGAGTGATTGTGTGTGCTCCCGCACCGAAAACATGGGTAAAGCATTGCACTACACACCTTCCACTCGCTATCGGAGAGCAATAAAAAAAAATCAGGAATGCGGTCGTTGTTTCCCCACACAGGCTTTGTATCTTACTTTGGTATGTAGAGGATTAGTTAGTTATGTACAGTGACATCAGCACATATTTTCATTTATTCACTCGTGGATTATATTAATTGCCCTGCATGGAGCGGTAACGTATGGCATGTATGGTATGGGAGGGTGCACAAGATAAGATTTCCCTTGGCCATCTAGATCTCCCACGTGTAGTGCGTGGTGTGCGATGTGAGCCCCGCCCCCGCCGGCTAATGTTTGAATTTGTCCGAGTAGTGTCGGCGATGAGCTTTGCCGTGCCGTCGGGATGCATTTTTTGCCGGTTTAGGCGCGTAGACGCCCATTAAACGAGGTGGTGTGTTCTTTTAGAGTACAGCGGAGCGGTGTGAGGATATTGTACGGATAAAACGTGGAAGGTCGACAGGTGGGAGCTATATTTATCACCACTGAGATTTGATTCTGCACGTAGGTTCACATATAAATGCAGTGCCTGTTAAGTGCAATTGTTGACTATATATCGAAGCTTTCAATTAGGCAGCTTCGATATAGAGTACCCTATGATACTGCATAGAGGCACATAGTAGGTATCCACAGTAGAGTACCTTGGTAGATAAGTACATATATATATGTATCTTCTGTCATATGTGCATACAATCACACCATAAGCCCGCTGCACTATCAGTACGGGGTTCCGTTGCACGTTGACAGGTAGAAGTTTAAATTACTGATCGACAGAACGGGACAGGGTTGCCGCGGCCGCTGAAGCTTGTACGGGGAACCTTGAAAAACTTACATGTAGTCTTCTCTCCCCCGATCATCCTGGTACTTCGTCAAGCAGGGGCAGCTCTAAGGCATGTACGTATCGCCTGTTTACTGCATACCCTGAATATCATTTCTTCAAATCGCAGCCCTCGGAGATAGACTCCACCTGCCGATATCTGGACTATGGGCATCTATCCTTCAAACGATTGATGAGTGCTAGATTCTAGAACTAGACTCCAATATCTGGACCGTGAACATCAATTCTTTCTGTATCTCCCAGAGTTGCACCACCTCTGAGAACTGCAGAGAAAGTAAGGTACCCCCGACCTCCTGAGCTGGAATATAAGATGAATACTAACGGAAACTTAGTGGCAGAGCTCCAGAGAACGAGTACTATTATTCAGACATCTCTGGACTGCCATAGCTACATGTATGTAGTTCCATCATATTTGGGACTCAGGCATTCCTTGGAGAGTATGGGAAGTGATCCAGGGAGATGGATATACAAACACGTTAGTACCACTTTCTCTCCGAATCAAACTACTCCAGAACTAACCATCGGGCGAGTGAATAGACAGAGCCGCAAAAGCCCTTGGGACAACTCTCTTTATTACTGTGTCTGGACCTTCCGCTTCACTGGGCCAGCAGCGATCCTGGTAGGATGAGCTCCATCTGAATATAGAGGATTGAAGAAAAGCACCTGCACCTCACATCGAGCAGCGGTATTGGTGCCGGGGGTGCAATTCGAAACATATGTATGAACCCAAACACACCCTCCTCTCCCGTTAAGAAGAATACTTGTACCGACCATCTCGTATAGCCCAGAATGAACAGCCATCCCATCGATCCCTCACATGCACATCGCTGGAGGAATTCGGGTTGGATACGCTTGGAGCAAACCTGGCCGGAAGGATAGGCTTATGTCTCCGGTTATTACCGTACCTGCTTCCTCTCTTCTGTTTTGTCCTATACTGACGGCTGGCTACACTGTCGTAGTGATATATACCGATGTGGGCACAGGTCAAGTTGCATATTCATAACCCTATTCAATAGGTAGGTGGGTTGCCGGTTGGAGGGTTGGAATAGTATGATGTTGGCTGTCGTCCTCCAGCTACACCTACACAAATAAGATAAGAAGCAAGCATATTGGAGGGGCTCGAGGAGGAAGATATGGATGTAAATAAAACGTAGTAGCTCAAGAAATGAGAAAAAAACACGTGGAGTTTTGAGTTAGTCCCGTGATTCAGAGATACTGTATTCAAAGAGTTTTCTCCGCCGAGTAGTGAGTGCTATTAATTGTGTGTATTATATTGCGACCCTTTTCTTGATAGTGATATGATGCATAACATGTAGATCAGATACTACATGGAAGTTGAGGAAACAGTACCGCCTGGCTGAATTTTATATAACTTGAGAAACGAGGCACATACATATATATTTTCGCAGAACTAAATGTATAAAGAACAAAGTACTAGTGAAATATAAAGGAAATATTAAAGAGAGTAATAACAAAAGAATCTATGGTCACGACTGAGATTTTACACCCACAAATATACCAAAGTCATAGCCGGGCCTCCTAGATGAGTGGTTAAACACAAAGTATGAGAAAAGATATATCGGAGGCGGAAAAACAATTCCTTCGTGGATCTTTTCATCGCCACATCCTCTAGTATTCCCCATATGAAGCCCTGAATTAGGAAAGGAGGTATTATAGAGAACTCGTTCTCATATAATTGCATCCCCCCCAATTCCCTCCCTCTCCGAGCGCCTGAAACAAAACGCCTCTCATTAACATTTTATCTACCTGTTCTACTCGCAAAAATCGGTCCTTGAAAATACTTAACCCCTCGAACCACGCTTCTTCTGAATCTTTCTAGCCTTTTTAGCGTTATCTTGCACCTTTTTTTCTTGCTCTCTAGCTCGGCGTTCGTTCTCTCTTTCTTCTCGCTCTCGCTCTCGACGTACTCTCTCCCTTGCTTCTAGATCTCTAACTAGACGTACGTTCTCTCTTTCTTCCTGCTCTCGCTCTCGACGTGCTCTTTCCCTTGCTTCTAGCTCTTTAACTAGGCGTACGTTCTCTCTTGCTTCCTGCTCTCGCTCTTGACGTGCTCTCTCTCTTGCTTCTAACTCTCTAACTAGACGTACGTTCTCTCTTGCTTCCTGCTCTCGCTCATGACGTTCTTTCTCTCTTGCTTGTCGCTCTCGCTCCTGGCGTTCTCTCTCCATTGCTACTCGTTCTCGCATTTGTGCTGCTCGATCTCGTAATTGTTGTTCTACCTCCCTTGCTTTTCGCTCTCGCTCTTGACGTTCCTTTTCCTTTTTTTCTCGCTCTTGACGTTCTTTTTCCTTCGCATCTCGCTCTCGTGCTTGACGTTCGTTTTGCCTTGCTAGTCGATCTCGCTCTTGTTGTTCTCTCTCCCTTATTTTTCGATCTCGCTCTTGACGTTCTTTTTCTTTTTCTTTTTGCTCTCGCTCTTGACGTTCTTTTTCCTTTGCTTCTCGCTCTCGCGCTTGACGCTCTTTCTCCCTTGCTTTTTGCTCTCGCTCTTGTTGTTCTTTCTCTCTTGTTTCTCGCTCTCGTCTTTGACGATCTCCCTCCTTTGATTCTCGAGCTTTCTCCCGTAGGAACGACTTTAGGTGACTGCTAGCATCGGTGGGGTCTGCACCGTCTGGTAGCTCTGCATTTTTCAGTTTCTTTGTTATTTTCCGGTGAAGGTGCTCTCTATGCTTCCTGAGGTTTTCATCGGCGCGATTTTTGGCCTCTTCGCATTCAATCATCTGGTTGTATACGATGTCGGTGGTTACGGTGGTTTCGTCATCTTCACGCACACGATCAGCGTTGATGTTGACATGGGAGAAGGAAAATATTGGGGAGTCGGGTATTTCGATGCCCGAATCATGAGTTGTTTCTGTTTCAAGGTCCGAATCATCGAATGCGTCAAACTCCGAATTATTATAGTATTCTTGAACACCAGGCCTGAAGGTCCTATATCCTTGTGGTTGGGGGGTAATTCTCACAGGGGTGATATCCGGGAGGCCAGTATTATAAGGGGTAGTGTTTGGGGAGCTGATATTTGAGGGAGCGATATTTGAGGATGCGATCTTGAGGAGAGGATATTCGAGAAGATATTCATGTGCTGAATAGTGTATTAAACGAACGTGCTTTCTAGTAGTATCATCAATGAATACCAGGTTGGCACAGACGTCAAGGAGTGTTCTTTCATCTAGTACTCCTATCCTCCTGAGTCTGGGATCCGCAAAAACCTCGTTTTGAAGCTCAATAACTGTCAACGGCCGCCTGGCCGTAACAATCAACGTGAGAACTTTGAGTGCTACATCTGTACGGGTCTGTTCTAATCGTTGAATTCTTTTCATAAATCCCTCATAGGCAGCGTTTAGAGGCCTACTTTTAGACCATGAACCTCTCACCCAGTCCACCGCGTCCAGAATGTTTTCTACGCTAGTCTGTTGACAGATGTATTCGACATTAAATCGCGCAAGTAGGAATCTATCGAGTTCGGTCAGAATAAGAGACTGCAGTTTGCAATATGTTATGTAATAATACTTGCATTCCTCGAGAGCATTTAACTAGATCGGATATAACATTATTTTTTACCCTCGAGACAAAGCGTATTGATGTTAGATTCTCATTAATTTTTTGTTTCACATAGCTTTCGATGTCTTCCTTCTCGGCTTCGAGCTTTATCTTGGCCACGTACTTGAACGAATCCTGGATGTTTGGTGTGTGCGGTCGACTAGTCACAAATAACTTCATTCCGTCCCCTGCCATGCGATGGCATAAGAAAAGTATCTCCTCTCTTTGATCTTCTTGGACACACTCATCTAGGGCATCAAAAATAAGATACACCCTGGAAAACGCATTTTTGGTTGCAAGGAGCATCCCGTATAAGTCGTCAAAGCTTGGAGTCCTGCCCATTGGCTCAAGCCTATGGTATACATCTTCAACTTCGGCAGGGAGAGATTGGATTTGACTGGCGAGCTGCTTCACCAGGCTTGCAAGAACAAGTATGGGTGTTTGTTGATCTTGCTCTTTAAAGTCAAAGTAGATATAGGCTAGCCCATAACGACTCGCCTTCAGTTGTGGATGTTCCTCAATGTGGTCAATTACGACAGAGCTAAATAAAAATTGTCAGGACCCTCCAAATTGCAAAGTTTATGAATCGAGTGATTTCATACCTCAAAAATGTCTTTCCCACTCCGGCTATCCCAATAATTATTAGTTATTAATGGTTTACTGCGAGGAATAATGTTCATACTTACGAATACCGTGGCCCCAAAGTATTTGGAAATCTGTATCCGAGAACCATTTCATAAACTCTATATCTCTCAATATCCACAGACCTGTATGAGGATGCCGGCGACCTTTGATCTTGCGGTGCTTCTTATAAAAATGCCTAGCGTATATCCAACCCAACACAACCCGACGTTGTTCCACTGAAGTTGGTATAGATTTAATATCCCGTCAAATTAACTTGGGGGCAATTTATGTACTTACTTCTCCCAGAGTTATGTATACCTTTGGTGTTTCGCTCAATTCGTCGTGCGATGGAGCTACACATACAGTTAGAAAAACATAACCAGCATAAACTCTTGGTAAAGTAGGAATACATATGATCGGCGTTGAGTGCTAAAGCAAAAGTGTTTTTGAGCCTGTCAAGCCCTTTAATTGTTTGCTGAGTATCTGCTTCATCCAAAGGCCATTTAAGTCGCCTGAAGAACCACCTCCATCTGGACTGGGGCTTCTCCAGCTTTTTGATAAGTAACTGTACATCCTCTTCACATCTTGTGAGCCGAGGACCAAGCCTCCGGAGTGTTTGCAACGAATCTGGATCTTGCTCAATATGATTTTGTAGAGAAATGAGTACTAGCTTCAGAGAATCGAGCTCGTCTACAAGCCTCTTAATCTGTTCTGAAGCTCCCTTGACCTTTTCACGGTAGCCATGGCCCATAAAGGCTGCTTTTCCGATGACATTGATGAGTGCGACGATAGCGGCAGCCGGCCCCACGATTTCAGCCATATTGAAGAACGTTCTCCCCGAGGTATCTGGAGTAAGTCTGATGGTTAGATGTATGGGGAAGTATTAGAGAGTTGCGACCCCTCTCCCCAAATAGCTGAGAGGCTTTAAGCCTCGTCTTGGCCAAAGTCTGCTCTCGCGAGATAATTGAGCGATAAGTATCTCCGATGTCGATTTCAATGTCCCGTCCCTAATATGCGGGTGAGCGACCTATCAGCAAATTGGCCAGGATATCAACACCATTTACATACTCAGCATGTCTTGATTATTGGACCTCATGTACTCCAACTTCATCCGCCTACATACACACTAGTCTGTATACGACAGACTTTATATATACGTTGGTCAAATTCTCAGCTTTCGGTCAGTCACGTGCATAACCTTGGCGAATATGTAGTAGTACATACATGCACCCCCACGATAGAGCGGTCAGCCTTCCACGGATTTAGTACAACAGTGCAGTGCTATGGTGTTCAGTCGGCCACAAAACTTCAATTTCAGTTTGCTTGGGGGATAAAATACCACGCAGCCGATCGCGAGAATACCTATCATGATATCAAGAACCGCGTTAAACCGGCCGAACAGGCCCTTAAACATTGTCGTCATTAATTGGGCTTTTGGGCATTCATCGGGCCGATGTATTAGCAAATTAGAAAGTCGCGCGATGTCCTCTCTCTACAATGCTCTCTCTCTCCAACCAAGGCTGCAGGGCGAACGTACAAGTACAGTGCATCAGCGCAGGGCGCACAAGGCTGAACGAACTAGGTACCTACATACCTCTCCTTATTAACCCTCGAAGCGAAACTTAAACTTTCAAAGACTGGATTCTTACTGCCTTACGATGACGCCGCTGGAGACTTGGGAGGATTGAGGCTGTAATATACTCTACCAAGTCCCCTTATTGAATGTTACCTGTCAATCATGGATTATCATTCGGGTTTAACTACATACATGTACTTACCTACATACAGCCTCCGGTAGAATTATTGTCGAAAACAGGGACAACGATCACGCCGAGAGCAGAGCGATTCTCCAACGCCACATTTCCGCAATAATTCTACCGGAGGCTGTACAGTCGCACCTCGTTATGTCGTAAGCGTATTCTGGGAGCCCAACCCTTACGAGATAGCAAATAAACGAGGAGGAGTACCTGTCCCGCCAATCCGTACGAGACAGCAAGAGATCCGAGATATCGATTACGAGATAGCGAAGTGCGACTGTACCTACATCTTCCTCTCAAACCGGGTCAGCGAGATAAAATAAGAAAATTTTCAAGGCGGAGTCGGTTCTATGACGCGCACAGTCTTAAAGGTGACATGTCAGTTTTTTTGAAAACCTTCACCATGCTCGCTTTGTGGCACGGTAGAGTACAATGCCATGGCCAGCTACCTACTCTAGAGACTTTACAGCTGTTAGCCTTGCTGCAAGTTAGTCGCGCCTGCTTCAGTGGAACTCACCCCGATAGAGTAATTGCAATTACATTGTCTCTCTTTTGGTGGCGCAGAGTAAGCTGTGATCAGACCTTTTAACCATCACAATCGGAAGCTTCCAGCTACCTACTCTACATATGTAGCAAAGAAACTGTCTCAGACATCGAGATGAACTCTAGTTGTATGTACAGTCGCTTCTGGAGCAACGACGAATTTGGCTGGAAACGATGGGTGGTTTTACTCGGTGCAATCCTTGGCACTTTCCAGTATATACCAAATAGGTAGAACATTTGAAACTTCTAACTTGATAGCCGCAACATATATGATCGTTTGAAGCGATATAGAACATCTTCATCATCATATATTCGAATATATACATATCATAACACCTTATCCCTTCGTCTGTCAATGCTGCCACCCTATATAATAGAGGGATTAAATTTGTATGGGAGATCTATTATTTGATGAGAGAGATAACGAGATCTATTAGTAAAGCCACACCAGATTTTCTTTTTCTTGGGGTGGCAGCAACTAGCTGACAGACGAAGGTGTAAAGTCATGCATAACTTTATGATTGACTTTTCTCACTCGCAGATTAGGTGTAAAACTAGCGCTAGCACCTTTTCAACAAAATAATTCACACACGAGATGTACCGGTATTCATTGGATCAGAGGAAAGCTTCCATATTACGAGGTCAATTGGCATGATTACCACAGGATTTGTACCGTGATTGATTTTTTGATGTCACACTGTGTGGTCGTAGCTACATGTACCTTGCGCGTACACCCAAATATGCCACGCCATGGTGACGTTCAGCAGGGCTACATGTATGTAGGTACGCTGGCCTTCTTGCAAAGATCTTACATAAGGCACGGGTAGAGAAATTCGACAAATTCTGCTCTCGGACTGCTGGATACTTCATGTGTAAAGATGTCTAAGACGACTGTGCTCCATGGCTAGCTAGTAATTAAACCAACTTTTTATATAAGTTGATTTGTGCAGCGCTAGCATAATGCTGGTTAGAAATGGATGGCGAGATTTATAAATGTTCAGAGCTACTCTACATGTACTTGAGTAACCATTATCTTTTTATTTATAGGGTACATGTATTTAATTCATCCATCTTGGATACATGTAAGTCGAGCGCTATAATTCCTAGAAATCTGAAATGCTCAGAAGAAATCGTTGCCTTTCTAGGTGACAAAAATAAGTAATACTAAAATAAATTGAGTAGGGCTAAATATGTGCTAATAATATATAGTTTTTGAGTAATACAAGTGGCAGATAGGTGTTGCGAATAAAGCAAACAGCTATCCCATAATCCGGTACTTAGATGCTGCCTATTTTGAGACAGAATAATTACTAAAAGAGGAAGGGTGGCAGCCGAATTGGTGTGTGATCCAGACACAAGCCACGGCTGAAAATACGCCACCCGAATCAATAGGCAGCTTTAACGGACTATGGGATACGGTGAATGTTGATATATAACATAAGTGCCAGTAAGTATATATATTATACCAGGCTACGACCAGGAATCTTCCTCTCATTTTCTCTTTTCTTTCTGACTTCCATCTCCACCTGCACCACTATCCCTTCTCCGTCTCCACCTCCATCCCAATACCTCCTATATCCCTTCCTCCACCTCTCTCTCTCCTCCCTCCTCCTCTTCATATCTTCTATTTCCATGCTTTCGTCAAATTTCCTCACTATCCTATTCCTCCATCCCACCCACACATATGTGCTCCCGCCCAGCACCAACAGCACCGCCACCACCGTCACTACGGTCAACAACCCCACCGCAACTCTTTCTTCTGCCCCCAGGCGGCTAGCGATATTTGCCCTCGTGGCATTATACACCTGCACGCCCGGGCTATATACGTCCATTGGCCTACACTCTCGCTCCGGAACGTGGTCACACATATGTGTGAACCACTCGTCGACCAGCTGTCTACTAGCAGCGGCCTCACTGATGCAGGTGAGAAACGTGCAGTTGCGTGCTGCTGATAGGAGAGCCGATGATCGGCAGAGACGTGGAACGAAGGGTTCCGTGGAGTGGTCGAGAACACAGAGATATGCGCAGGACGGCAGAACAGATGTCCGGTTTCCCGGGGACTGTTCGATGGCTAGGAGTAGCGGGGGAAGTAGCAGGAGGATGATGGGGAGTTGGAGGACGTGACTACGGTGATGCTGCTGCTGCATTCTGAGGTGCATGGACGTAGTGATGTCGAGGGACCAGAGAGACGAGTGAGATCTGGTGGGGTGGTAGTCCGCTGGGTGACGCTTTGCAGCTCTATCTGCATGCGATTGAGTGATGTCTAGTGATAGAGTAAGTCAAATGTTGGAGTAACTGGGATGGAGTTTTATCTGCTCTTACAGAGGCAAATATTTAAAGAGGCCAGCCGTATTGGATATTGGAAGAATCTCCAGAAACCGCTATACCGTTGAGTGGTATAATTGAAGGCTCTCCATCAAAGAGAGATGAGAAAAGGGGGCTGTTAATTTTGCTGGATAGAATTGGTGATAGAAAGGTGGCTATAAGGTGATGCTATCAATGATAATGGTATAGATGATAGTATAGATGATGGTATAGATGATGGAGGGGACTGGTCATCCTGATAAAGATCGTAAGTCATCTTACCCAAAAACATATTATTTCTTTTGAAGATGAATGGTTTTGAGACAGAGGGCAGTTGGGGGCGGGGGAAACAATTAGGCTTTATAGGGCTTAAATATGCTCCTATTACATCATCCTTTTTTCACATGTCTTTTTTCTCCTACGGTATTTTGGCTCGTTGGCCAGAATTCGGATGGCCCAAGAGTTCTTCGAATATTGCGGCTTGAGTCGGGGACACGTCATGGATTTTGGACTGGTGCACACAAACATAAGTCCCGGGAATAACTCAAACAGTCAGCGTGGGGCTCTGCTCGTCAAGACCAAGCTCTCTCAATAATATTAAGCTTTTGAATTTGGAAGGACCAATTTGAAACAAATCCTAGGTTCATATCTCCTCTGTTTTATCTTCTGTTCCGACACGGAGGTAATGCCGCCATGTTGGTTGGGGGTGATTAGAAGGTTATAATAGGGATACTTGCATATTACTACTAGTTGAAAGTTGATCAATTTTTCCAGTACGTACGAGGTTGACCTGTGTGCTCGACTGTCTACATATATATATACTCACGCCCGGTGTCATCTACAATATGTAGGCAGGGACCTTCCGTACACCCGGTCCTACCCAATAAAGAAGGAATCGACTTCAAGCGTTACTCTCGATCCCTAGTGTTCTCAACTTTTCCCCATCAACTCTGTTTGTCAATTCTGTTCTAAAGCCCGAAAAATTGCGGCAAGAGGGCCGAGTGATCTCTCATGATTGCTGGCGCCAGGCTCAGTCAAGACATATCACTCGTTCAGCCAGGAAGTTTGACTAAACGTTGCCGCCTGTCAAACCAATCGATTATGATGCGGTCATCCGAGCTGGACATCTTTGTCTAGCCTATTGTTGTTATGTATCAATAAAACCTTCCTCATTTCTTCTCGGATGTACATGTAGATGTCCTATAGCCAGCTCATGGATTACTTTCCATTGAGCGAGATTGCTGCTTGTCCGGGCCTTCAGGTATTTTCAGCGCAGGTTCAAGACACACTATCTTGGGACTGGCCTGAGGAGGAGGATTGGGGGATTTATTTCAAGTACTTAGATTTATAATCTCAGTATCACTGCTGTGACTATCCTGAATCGACCTGAATCGACTAAACAGTAACTACACACTAGCACCACATTAGTATCCCAAATTTTTAAAACGATGACAGTCTCTTTGATTCGATAGGGTATCAGAAATAGAAAAACAAACTCTCAAAAGACAGACAGATCTAAGCCCAACGATACCCGACATTTAACTCTACTAGTAGTAGTATTCCACTATACCTCACTCGGCATATCACTGTCACACCTGGGTCTGGCCCTCTCCTTTTGTCCAACTCAACATCCGCTCTCAACGCCTCGCCCCACGTAATACCACCGGTAATAAACTTGATCCAGATATGCCGTGCTTCTAAATGACATTGCTCTTGCCGCTGATGGATGGCCATACCCCCACTCTCCGCACAACCGGATGCAGTGCTAGCCTTCAGAGTCTAGTCTGTAGGGATACGTGAGCACTCGTTGACTCCGCCGGAAACCTCAATTCCGAGTAGGCAGCGGCGGTAGGATGCGGGAGAGGTAAGAGGGTCGGGAGGATGAGAAGGAGGCGGAGCGGGGGTGCGCATTTCGATGGGGGTTGAGTGGTTGTCGGAAGAGGGTGAGATAGGCGATTGATGTATCCGTACTGGGATTCGAGAGCCGTGTGTTGTTTTCTGTACTCATATAATAAAGTTCATATTAGTAGTGCAGGTTTCTAGTCTGAGATCCAATTGTATAGCCTATGATACTCTATCGCTTAGTATTCAGTGGTTTCATATCGCTCGAGTGTAATTGATATAGGGTGCCACATACATGGTAAATGCCGACTGAATGATTTCTGAATCCACTTTGCGGCTCCAATATCTTTTCCATGGTTCATGATGTCGTACCAGATCCGAACAGGGTTGTCGGTACAATCCCGGACTATGAAAATAAAGGTCCCAGTGTAAATATAGTACCGCTACCAACCCACAATTAAGTCATCCCGCCCCGCATCACATTCACATTACCACACCTTCCCTTCTCCTCATATTCCACATCCATCCATCGATACTTCATCCACTTCAACCATCTTAAAGACGTGCCCAAGAATCAACTTCCACGGGGCTCTGCATGTGGGCTATCACCAAGCAGACCATGGTACTTATTTCCCCCTTGATTGAGCGTTACGATAGCGGGATTGAAAGAGTGCGGTGAAGTTTTTTGTCTTGTCTACTTATTTTGAGGGATGCTAATATGGTGATGCTAACAGTGACGGATAGGTAGATAGATGATAGCGAAGTTAGAGAAACTCCAACTACTGATTTACTATGATAGAAGTACAGACGCACTACCTGCTGGAGAGCGGTATACCATAATAGGGGATCATCACACTACAAAAGCTTGATCGTGCAGTTTTGGTACCGCTTCATGGTGCCTGGCCGACTGTCACACTATGGGCATTCGAATACACGGCCTGGGCATGGAATCGCACTCGGTGCAAAACAAGGTTTCACCAATCCAGGGTAGCTTGGCAGATGAAATGGTTGGTTGGTTGCCACGCTACTCCCGATTAAGAAACCTACTAATCAATCATTACCCATTAATACCATTTATTAATCAACTCGAATCACAAAGCACTCAAGAACGCCCAACACTCAAAACTCGGAACTCAGAACTCAAAATTAGTATTTTCTGGATCCAGGAACGTTGAAATTCGCTGGTCCTTAATGACCGAATATTAATTACAAAACAATCGAAGACCCAAGAGGCACTCCTAAGAGAGTGTAAAAAAGAAAGAAATGGTGTCGATGCCATGTTGGAGGTGCACCAGGCAGATGCAGTAGCTCAAATAACGGGAATTATAAGGCTCACTGTCGAAACAGACGAAGAGAAAAATGATAAGAAATAATATTAAAGAAAAAGAAAAATACAAAGATACAAAAAAGGAAAGAAAAATAAGAATAAAAATAAGAAAATAAAGTTAAAAAAGGAAAAGGAAACCACCCAACACACAATCGCAGAGAGAGAAATCCGTAGCCACCGCCAATAATAAGTTGCGTTGAATTTCCCACGGTTCCTGGACAGGGGAAACAGGCACAGGACACGCCCGCCGCATGCTGCTTCATTGACACTTTGCAGTTTAGGTAAACTGGTGAAGTTGCAGCTAAGAGCTGGCGGAGAGGCGAAGAGGAGGAACCCACCCAAGGTGAAACAGTCGAGAAGGACCTGATCCTCCCCACATGGAGATGGAGCGAGAGAGACGAAGAGACCCACATACCCCTCCCTTAAGTGTATTAAGGAGGGAAAAGGTATGCCCATATGGGGCTGGGTATCTCTCTCGTCTGCTCATCTAAACGAATGAAAACAGTTAGAAAAGTTACGAACAACTAAGCCAAAGAAGATAAAGCTAATAAGATTCAAGTAGGAAACAGGGAGATATCTACATGTACTTACCTCAGATATCCGGTTTCCTTCTTCTTTTGATCCTCATCCTCCCATGATTTGATCGTGTGGTTTTGGCCAGCTTCGGGCCGATAGGCCATCACGCAAAGCCATGGTCCGCCCAAATGGGTGGATATTGCGCTGCTGATTGGTTGAGGAGGGACTTCACTCAAGACATTGAAAAGATCCATATGTATATCTCCCCTTCGCTAGTTCCGCTCTAGAAAATTGAGGGACGTATTGGAAGGACCTCATGGGAATGCGACACCCCCTGTAAATCCCACCCATACGCCCTTCCATTTTCTGCAGCAGAGCCGGAGAAAGAGACAATATACATGTGTTCGTCTTTTCCAGGGAGCTCCTGTCTGTTTGGATAACTCAACACTGTTAGAAACTAATATAATAACAACTCAAGTAGAGCTGGAATTACTGACAAAAGAAAAAATAGGAAAACGGGTATATAGACTTACAAGAGCCCACCAGGAGGAAGCCACATACTAACTCATCTTTGTTAGAAATATTCCTTCTAGATAAGTAGAAGAAAGGAGTAAAATGAAATACTTACGCGCTAGACGCTCCTCGTTATCCACACCCAATATTGCTCCAGTCCTATCAGCGACTGGAACTGATTCAATTGTGGGATAATGGGTTGGGTTGCAAGCAAGACCCTTGTCTTGGTCGTCCATCATTTTGGTGAGAATATGACGGATAAGGTGCAGAAGCCTCCCTCCTCATCTTCTTTCCCTCCTCATCTTCTTTCCCTCCTTTTCTCCTTTCCCCACCCCTCATGTTCAGGTGGCGGTGAAGCAAGAGAGACGGAGGGGAAGATTTTCACAGTATCTTCCCCATCCTCCTCCCCAGGTGGATGCCCCACTTTATGTTTGTTAGAAACGAAAATCTCATCTAAAAATACCACAAGAAAGAAAATCAGGTAAGTGAGAGAAGGATGTTACTTACGATTCTTTGCTAGCCACCCACAACCCAGCCACATCTTCAAAACATTCACCGGATGGCGAAGGATCAGATATCCCATAACCGACCCGAATGGGACATTTGGTGACGATCTTCTTCTGGTTTGATTCTTTGAGAAAGCGAGGGGGGTATCATTCTTGCCCCTTTAGTTCTCCCTATTAATAAAATCTACCTGTCAGAAAAGAATCCTAATACGGAAAGACCGCAAAGCAACCAGGGGAGAAAATGAAAGGAAGAAATGGAAAGAAAAAAGGATGTTAACATACTGAGATTTCACCCCGAATCCCCACTACCAAACCCCCCACCCATATTCAGCCTTGTTATTGATGCTGACACCGGCCCTCGCGCACGGGAGGGCCAGCCAAGTTCGTGTTCTCGATTTCCCTCCCTCGCCCCGTGAAATGTAGGAGAGAGAAAAAGGCAGGCCCAGGCAGACATATCATCCAGGTAAGCTTTTGTGGCCCTACTAATCATTCCAATCACCATTAGCAACCAAAGAACCACCACAAAGCAGCGAGAAAAAAAACACAAATAAGAAAAGAAGAGAAAAGGAAAAGAATCTTACTTACTCCCCAGGGGTCGTCTTTTTCGTCCAACCTCGTGAATGTCGAGTTTAACGAGTCGGAATCGGTACTCGGAGTGGACGGGGGCGCGGAAAGCAGGCCGGAGCCAATGCTCCATTTCTATCTCGACCTTTTCGAAGGATGAGATCGAGAGGACAGGCAGAGCCGGAGACAATGCTCCATTTCTATCTCGTTCTTCGAATGAAGAAAGAAGAAAGGCAGGGAGGTAATGCTTCATTTCTTTCTCGATCTTTGCATTTGTCAAAGGTGGAGGAGGAGGAGGAGGAGGAGGAAGCCAATGCTCCACTTCTTTCTCGATCTTCGAGGAAAGAAGGAGGGAGCATGGTTAAGGGAAAAAATGATGCAGTTTGATAAAGATAGGGAAGGGAGAGAAAGAGGGAGGGAGAGATGGAGAGAGTGTTGCGAGGGCGCACCAGAGGAAGAGAGGGAGAGAAGAGAGGGAGAGGATGTATCCTCAAGAAGCAAGGAACACCACCTCAATGAGGGAAGAGTGATGTTGACCCCGATGCTGCACCATCGTATTGGTTGGTAGAGGTTCCTCCAGGGTTTATTTACTTCTTAGAGGGTGGAAGAATTGCTGTTCACGGTCCCGAGATTTGGTGATGGAGAGGAAGAAGAAGGCAGAGGGATAAAAAAAAAGAGACGGAGGAGGATGAAGATGACGAAGAAACTGAAGAGGATGAAGAGGAGGATAGCTGATGGCAGAAAGAAGAGGCGAAGAGGAGAGGAGAGAAGAAGGCAGGAGTTCAGGTCTCTATGAACAAACGGCTTTATGTCTTCGCCAACGTATGTTCTCGGATGGCAGGAAGAAGAGAGAGGGAAGGGGGGGGGGGGGGAGAAGAGGAGGGAAGAAACTCTGGTCTTTCTCTACGAACAAACGCTTCCGCACCTCGCCCTGCAACACAAGTCCTCGTGCGTACCTGCATTACATCTATTTACATAGATGTATCGCCCTGGTTACACCTTATCCCCGCGAAGAGGACGGTTATGCCTTACCACGAACTTCAATAGCTTGATATGTACTATTCAAGCTCCAAATGGCTTAGGATATCTTTTCTTGGAGCAGAGACACCATGCCTATCTGGAATCGAGTGATACGAGATGACGCTCTGCAGGGGCGTGACTCTCAGCGACGAGGTTGTCTTTGTGGGTAACTGCAGGTTCGAGTAATTGGCAGTAATTGTGGCGGGAATTGGGGTTCTTTCATCGATTGACTTGGTTTATCCTGTCTAAATTGATAAAGACTGATAGGATAAATTATTATAGTCATAGCAACGAGTGGCTAACTATGAAGCAGTTCAAAAATTGAAGCTCTCTACGTATTGGGGCCACCTCTACCAAACGAGACCTTATCAATTAATCAAGACGGTAAACAAATAGCTACATGTAAGTACCTATACCGCATACGCGGCAACCATCCACACGGAAAACAGTACTCCGCTCCCGGCTGAGCTCAATGGCACACGTACGCATCATCCACCATAACCCGTCTATTCTACCTGCCTCAAGGCGTAGAGTGGAAATAAGCATATACAAGTGTTGTAGTAAATTAAGAAAGTGGTAGTATCTACTGCGTCCGCCATCGTTGCGGATCCTGGGAATGGCGCTGAGGGGACGAGTGGATCATGGTGAATCACTCGGTACCTCCCGGGCTCGGTATTGGTGGGAACAGGTATGCAGAAAGATAGCTGCGAGCGTATTGGATGTAAATTTCCTGCAGAACATCATGTTCTCCAACGTGTGGTTGGGTTTGTGGGCTAGGTGTTTGGTCTGTTTGAGCACGTGACGTGTCACCGATCTGCGTGCACAAACTTGCCCTGAGTTCAATTACTGTATACAAGAAAATGCACTTGGATAATTTTAATAGTAGAAACCGTGGTACAAACGTGCGCACCCATTAATGACATTTTGAACCCGAGCTTGACCCTGACCCTGACCATGACCTCTGACCCTAACCTCTAACCCTAACCCGAACCTGAACTTGAACCCGAATCCGAATCCGAATCCTCAGCCCAAAAGCGAGCACACCCCCATAAATGTAGCTACAGCAGGGTCTTTTTTCTGCAGGAATGTTATGAAAGACACACACGAAAAAAACAGACACGAAAAAAACACACGAAAAAAAACACTCGAAAAAAACACTCGAAAAAAAACGAAAAAAACACAAAAAAGAAAGAATCTTCTATTTCAACCCGCCGCTATAGCTAACTACGCCGCCCGGCTCATGTAAAACCAACACAAACTCATGCTCCTCCGTCCCAGGTAGTCCTGTAGGGGGGGTACATCATAGGTGGCCCTGTACCTGGTGCGGTATACAATAGACGCCTGTAGTCCTGTACCTGCTGCGGTGTATCATCATGATAGGTACCGCCGGCGGGGTAATCAACATGATCGGGGTCCCAGCCGCCGGCGGGGTAATCAACATCATGATCGGTGTCCCAGGCGCTGGTGGGGTAATCATCATGGCCGGTATCCCAGTCGCTGGCGGGGTGATCGTCATGGCCGGTATCCCAGTCGCTGGCGGGGTGATCGTCATGGCCGGTATCCCAGTCGATGGCGGGGAAATCTTCAAGACCAGGGAACATGGTGCGCATGTACTCGAACGCCGCCTCGAACTGTTCGTAGAGGCCTTTGTCGAGGGGGACGTTGGGCCACTTGGTTTGCTTCTTGGTGGCGGCTGTGTTGTGTGTTAGCTGCTGGGAGCCGGTTTGGTGTTTGGTAATTGGGGTGTGGAGGGGAACTTACTCTGGGGAGACTTTTCGGGCTCTTCCATGGCGGGCTCGTCGACATTCTCGGTGGGCTCGTCGACATGTTCGATGGGCTCTTCGACATTCTCGGTGTGCTCGTCTACATGCTCGGTGGGTTCGTCGACATGCTCGATGGGCTCGACATGCTCGGTGGGCCCGACATGCTCGATGGGCCCGATATGCTCGGATGCGAATACCGCGGTGCCCGTAGGAGATTCCTTTTGCGTCGGAGACATGGTGGGAGCTGCAGCGGCGACAACAGGGGTGTCGAGTGGCTGCACAGCGACGACGACTGTGACGGGTTCGTCAGGGAGCGGGTTGGTGGTGGAGGCGGACATGGTGGGTGGGTTTATGGATTGATGTTATTGTTGTCAGAAGGGAGTTGAAATTGGTATTTATGTTATTTTTATTGAGGTGGGGTCTTTCTATGGGCTACGGATCTATGTATGTTTTGTTTTCGGGGCCAGGGTTTAAGTGGGTTTCTACACGACTGATCTACAAGTGATTCTGGTCTGCGGTATGGAAACAAATACAGTAGACTCTCGCTATAAGGATACCAGTGCCCGGTCTGCAACCGCCGTTTTGCTAGCGTTCCCCACTTTCTATAAGGATGATTCGCTATTAATTCGCTATAAGAATACATATTCTTGGTCGTCCCGACCGTATCCTTATAGCGAGAGTCTACTGTACATGTATTTAGGGAAGAAACAGCAATGTTTCGCTGTTTTTGCAATTGCTACAGCGAACAAATTCAAGGGCTAGTGCCGTCTTGAAGCACCTGCCGCCGCCGCCACAGTCACTATGAGTATCTTGAAGCACCTGCCCGTGGTCATATCTACTATAATATAAAATAATCTACTACAATACAAAAGAACATGTCAGGTAAAACTTTCGGGAAACCCTAACCCTACATCTGGCGCCCTCACCATTGAGTGGAATACAGCAGGTATCAATCTCATGGCTAAAAAAAGGATAAGATGAGGTAGTCCCGGAGCTGGCGGGAATGTCTGCTGGCGTAGAGTAAGGGCCCGGGTACCTGTACTCGGGCTATATATAAGAGATCAATCACGGGTGCTAGAAGGAATTTAAATTCTAGAATACACACACACGGCCTTTGGAGCGGGACAAACAGTGACCCGGGAGGGAACACCCTAGTTTTACGATATTACAATATTACGGATATTACGGTATGTTTGCATGGTGGCAATGGTGGCAGTCGGAAGAATAGCTTCACCAGGGTCTTTTTTTTCTACCAGAATTTTATGTTTTACGAACAAACGACACACGAAAAAAAAAAAGATTTCTTCTATTTCAACCCGCCGCTATAGCTAACTACGCCGCCCGGCTGTAAGCCAACACAAACTCATTCTCCGTCCTTGTTAGCCCTGTTGCGGGTGCGGTATATGATAGGTCGCCCTGTAGCTGGGGTGTATGGTAGGTACATGTGGCCCTGTAGCTGGTACGGGACATCACCATGATAGGTAGGCCAGTAGCTGGTGCCGTATATGATAGGTAGCCCTGTAGCTGGTGCGGCATATGGTAGGTACATGTGGCCCTGTAGCTGGTACGGGACATAACCATGATAGGTAGGCCAGTAGCTGTTGCGGTACATGTTGCGCATGTAGTGGATCCGGGACGCCTCCTCGGACTGGTCGTGGGGGACGGTGTGCGGCTTGGTTTCTTTCGTGGCGGCTGTGTTGTTCGTTAGCTAATTGTAGTTTGTTGGGTGCAGAGGGGACTTACGCTGGGGAGACTTTTCGGCTGCTTTCTCGGCGGGCTCGTCATGCTCGGTGGGTTCAACAGATGCGGATGCTGCGGCGCTCGTAGGAGATTCCTCTTGCTTCGGAGATATGGCGAGAGCTGCAGCGGCGATAACAAGGGCGGCGACTGGCTGCACAGTGGCAGCGACGGGGCCGTCAGAGCGCGGGTTGTTGGTGGAGACGGACATGATGGGTGAGTTTATGGATTGATGTTATTCATGTTGTACGTTCATGGAAGGGAGGTGAGATTGGGATTTATGTTATCTTTATGGAGGTGAGGTCTTTCTATGGACTACGGATCTGTGTTTTGTTTTCAGGTCAGGTTTAAGCGGTATTTTGAGTGGTTCTGGTCTGCGGTATGGGAGGTCCGGGGCGGGAGTAGGGGATGTCGTTTCCTCTAATCATTTTTTTGTTCTTTTTCTGGACTGGTTGAAAACAAACATGTCAAAGGGACGATTAAGAAACAGCAATATTTCTCTGTTTTTGCAATTGCTGCATGCAACGAACAAATTCAAGGACTATACCTGCTGCCGTAGTTAGCATGAGGATCTTGAAGCACCCCGCCGCCACAGTCACTATGAGGATTTTGAAGAACCTACCCGTAACTAGACCAGTTTCCATATATACAATGTCATGTATATACACCTACATACATGTACCTACACCAAACAAACCCACCGCATCAATAAGCCCAAACACCAGCTAGAACAACCAACCACCATGCCCAACTCCTACAACTTCAAGTACAATCCCCAACCCCTCCCCGTCCTCCGCACCGCCGCAATCACCACTCTCGCCTCCAAATCAACGAGCGCGGAACACCATTCAACGCCCCCGACATCATGCAGGCGGCCATCCACATACTGAATTCAAGTTTGAATCACTCTGAAAATACAGAAACGAGGCTCACTCTACCACGGCTACAGTACGCAAAAAAAAAAAAAACGGGGCGGAAATATCACTACCATATAGGACTGCGGAAAGAGTGTGCCAGAAGGACAGTTATTCCCCTTTTGGGAAGAATATTCAAGATTGCAATTGGTCTATATGTGAGAAGTTCAAATTTTATACACTCAGGCTATATAGCGATAAAAAGCAAGGGCAATCATGTTGAACATGTGGGTAACTGGGCACAAAGAACTACCTGTCATCAGTAGCGATGGTATTTGGGTCAATTATCATGGAAATCAATGGTACATGAGTCCGTTGAAAAAGAGTAATGGCATCCGACTAATATCTGTGGTATATAAAACCTTTGCCTTTAAATTAAAACATACAACACAAACCCTAATAGCCGCCCATCAAAGCACCCCTTAATAACCCATAGCTCACTATATAATATACGCTCCAGCTAAGCTAGTGCTTCATGCATGGATACATCAAAGTCAGATTAATATAACTACCAAAAGCGTTTCCTCATCTGAACCGATAATATTCAAGGCATGGCCTCACTACCTCAGAGCCCTACTCTACGCCACAGGTCTTGGGACTCCTCGATTATGACCATCCAGGGTCTTTTTTGAACCTGCTGTTCTCGCCAGAATCGTAACTGAGTTACAAGAGGCTGCGTTGTGTCTGGCTTACTTGTCATGGTTGCCTTGTAGAGATCATTCACCTATATACATGTAGTTAGCGGTTTATTAGTGATTCTCGCGGACGGAGGCAGCATACCAGGGTTTGAGAACCAGCCATGCCGATTTCTTGAAAGAAGAGGATAACCTCCATAAGCTCCCCCGTTGGAATATTGACGGGTCTATATTTGCGATTGGGAACCTTTACGTCAGGGGACGGAGAGAGATCAAGATGGAATATCATAGTTCTCTACAATCAATATTTATTACATGCCGGTGTCAGTCCAGTCACCGTGTAGGGAGATAGCCAGAGACATACCAATACTCTTGTCTCCGTCCATGGACGCAATTGCTTCATAGCTATTTTTATGTCCGAGGCGTCTAACGGGGTGCCACGGGCATTGATTTTCTTCGCGTGGCCGACGATATACGTGATGCGCTCTGGTAAGTCAGACATGGTAGTTTTGTTGTTTGGGGTTGAGGAGTTGAGAGGAGCTGATTCGATCAGGAGTTTTGTGTAGGTACATGTATATATATATCGACTAGATTGAGATCAAAATGTATGGTGTGAGGGGTAGGTGCTTCAAGATCCTCATGTTTGTGTGTGGATTGAGCGGAGCACGCGGTACGTCGTACTATTGAGAATGAAGATACATGTATTATCCAACGTGGAGTTAAAATATCGATTACAACTATCACAAGTTGCAAACCTTGGCATACACTAACCCAATCAGGCAGTTCAAGTAATCTAATGGACGCCAAGCCTAGCAGAAGCCTAGCTTACAAAACTACTCATGATATCTACTCACATGTTGCGCAATTACAGTCACATACCATAATCACACTAGCTGCGGTGGGAACAGTAACTCACAGTTCACAATCGACAATTGACAAATCACAGCTCACAGCTCACAGATTACAGATCACAGATCACAATTCACAATACCAAACAAACAAGTACGAGTTGCAAAGCTTTTTATATTACTTCTAATGATTTTTTCTTGATGGTAAAGTGCCACCCCCCGCGAACACCCAAGCAGACTATAGCTAAAGAAACTAAATGAAAAAGAAAGAAATATGACCCCTCCATCCCGGCCCCGACACAACCTCCACCACCACACCAAATGCGTTTTTCCCGACCACCAGGCCACCAGAAATATCCTATTACTTCATTCCATGTTGGCCAATGACCCTCCTCCAAGACCAACCACCCAGCCCAGCCCACATCAGATATGGAGCTGGACAGGTTTCCACCGATGAAGAGGTTGCAAGAGGCAGACCCCTTGACGGCAGCGGCAGCAACGGAGGGATGAAATTTTCCGGGCCAGCCCGAAGCCACTCTTGTCTGGGACGACGAGGCCCCCACTCCATGTATGTTGCACGGGACCGGCCCGGTAAATACAATGGAGTGTTGTGGCGCGGCCCCCCTATATTATAGGAAGAGTTAAGAGATCTCGGCGTCTGGAAGGGAGCCAAGTGTGGGGCCGCGCCAGGTGCCAGGAGAGGAGGCAGGCAGCCAGCAGATATGCTGCCGCTCGGGAAGACGCCACCCCATGTCACTTTAAGGTGGGCCCCCCAGCCGGCAGATATGCTGCTGTTCGGTGAGACACCGCAGCACCGATATATTGGCTGCGGTTGCGGGAGACCGTCCACAGTTGAGATGACGGAGGAGAGGGGGGAGAAGGCAGGCGCAATGGGTTGTGGTGGTGGTTGTCTGTCCTCCAATGATCGTGAGGACAGTGGGGCCCGGAAAGATTGCCTGAGGGAGGGAGGGAGGGAGCCCAGATAAAGGCCAGGCAGTGAAGTTGAGTTCTTCTTCCTCTCGAGAACGCCTCGAGATAAAGGCTCGATGTCTGGGGTGCTGGCGGTTGAATTGACGGTGGGGGAAGAGGAGCCCCCGACGAATGAATGCCCGGTGGCACCCGAGTTCCCTGGCAATGAGAGGCAAGAGAGGGGGAGAGGCGAGAGAGAGGCAGAGAGAGGTGAGGGAGAGAGAATTAAGGGTCCTCGGTGCCTGAAGGGCCGCCGAGAAGAGCCAAAGAGCGGCCGAGAAAACCACACCAGAAGAAGCAAGGGGTGTGATCGACTCGTTACCACCCCAAGCGCCAGAGCCAGGACCACGAATGTCATCTACCAGGCCGAAGAACCGGAAGAATCATCTACCCGTTTCCGTAATCTTCGCACGCCTCCACCGGCAATGCATTGGGCTGGCGGGGGCAAGGCAGAAGAATATTTGTCAACGAATAATCTGGCCCCCCCACACACCAACGATAGAATTATTGATGTGTGGATAAACCGAGCCGGAGGGATAAGAATAGGTGTTCACGGTCCCGCCGGAGCCGTGAACACCGGCAAAGAAAGAGCAGCACGGTGCTGTTATTCCCGGAAACTTGTTGGAGGGGCACCCGCAGCCCCGCAGGATAACGTGGGAGATGGCGGGTCCCCGCAAGGATCCCGCCCATCTGAGGGTGAAGGCTGTGGTGGTGGAAGCAGCGAGGCCGGAGAGGAAGAAGAAGGCAGAGGCGGAGGCGCTATGTAATCGAGGAATCCACGATCGGCGAGGAAGGAGGAGGCGGAGGCGGAGGCGGAGGAAAAGAGGGAGCCACGAGTGAGGAAGAGGTAAACCTAGGAGCAGGAAGAGTGGGAAGCCGGCAGGCGGGGGGTGAAAAAGCAGTCCCGGACCGAGAAACCAGAAAGGAGAGGCGGGGAGAGGAAGAAGAAGGCAGAGGCAGAGGCAGAGAAAGCGAGGGAGAGGCCAGAGAGGAAGAGCAGGTGGAGCCGGAGAGGAAGCAGCAGGCAGAGGCACCCGGATCGCAGAAGGCGAACGGGATTCCGGAGCCGTCAAACGGCGAGAAGAGACAGCCGGATTGATTTTCCCCGGCCATTATGGAATCTTTAGATTCGGGAGGGGGAGACGCAGACGCAGATGTATCACGGGCGATCTTCTGGCCCCGCTAGGCCGTGGGAGAGAACCACCTCTATTATAACGATTTTAGTAACGATTTAGATGTGAATAGGAAGGGAGGGAGAGGAGGTCAAACCTAAGTTGCGGGTGTTGTACCTGCCCCGGATGTGGCATAAGTCCCCTTTTGGCCCCCGGTAGGCCGTGGGAGAGAACCATCTATTATAATGATGTTAGTAACGGAATTTAGAGAGAGAGGTAGAGGGAGAGGGAGAGGAATTCAAACCTCTGTGCCAGGTTTTGTACCTGGCCCGGATGCAGCAGGGGTTTTCTTTTGGCCCCGGTAGGCCGTGGGAGAGAACCTCCTCTATTATAACGATGTTAGCAACGATCTAGATCCGCAGAGTGGGAGGGAGTGGAAGAGAGGATGACAAACCTCTATGCCAGGTATTATACCCACCCCGGATGTGGCATAAGGTCCCTTTTGGCCCCCGGTAGGCCGTGGGAGAGAACCGCCTATTATAACGATGTTAGAAATGATCCGTATCTGCAGAGGAAGAGGAGAGGACAAACCTAAGTGCCAGGTGTTGTACCTACTCCGGATGTAGTAATAATTCTCTTTTGTCCCCGGTAGGCCGTGGGAGAGAACCCCCTATTACCAATACGATGTTAGTAACGATCCAGATCTGCAGAGGGGGAAAAGAGAGGAGGCCAAACCCAGGCACCAGATAATGTTGGCCCCTGCCTCGATGAGACGGCAGGTAAGATGGTGGAGAGATATTGCTCCGGAGCCTATCAAACAGTTAGCAAAAGAAATCAGAAGAATGGAGATAGAGATTAACTGACCCGGCAGGAAAATGCTCACAATATCTAGGCTTCTTTTTTGAGCCTTCCCTCCCACAAGTGGGAGAGATGCTGTTCCGGAGCCTATCGAACGGTTAGCAAAAGAAGTCAGAAGAAAGATTGGAGATAGAGATTAACTGACCCAGCAGGCAAATGCTAACGATATCTAAACTTCTCTCCCACAAGTAGGAGAGATACTGCTCCGGAGCCTATCAAAACATTAGCAATAAAATCAAGAAGAGAGATAGAGATGGAGATTAACTGACCCAGCAGGCAAATGCTCGCGATGACTATGCTTCGCTGTTGAGCCTTCTCTCCCACAAGTAAGAGTACATCAGCCTTTTAGAGATAAAATCTCTCTCAATCAACTCCTGGACTGATGGATCAAACTTGGGTAACCACCATTGCCGTGAAGTGTTGGGGTACCGTGATGCTTGTGTGCGAGTATGACACTTTTTTTCTAGGATGAACGGGATTGGAATAGGAAAAAGATTGTGGGAGCTCACGGTGGGCTTAGGGTTTGTGGGTTCGGGGCTTTTTAGGGCTTCGGCACGATACGGGGGAGTTGTGACTGTGGGATGGGATGAGCTCTACGGCGTGAGGAGTACATATCTGAGAACTGAGAGAGCTACGAGCTGGGGGATTGGTACATGTGCACCGACCCCTCTTAGTTTGTGGGGAGTTCCGCGGTATTGCGACAGGGTATATATTTTATGAGTGAGGTATTGTACTCATGGATGAGTGAGACCTGATACTACCCGGTTACGGGTTGGGTGGGAGCTGTTGTAGTACAAGTGAGTATATGCATGGGGCCGTTGAAGGGGGATTGATCATTGACATCGGATCCCTGTTCGCTGCCAAATTAAACACGACCAGAGAGCACCTAGACAGCCCCCGCGGGGGGGGGGGGGGGGTATCCATCTCATCCAACGCTAGATCTATCCATCTTTAATCGTAGTCTCTATGAAGCACACATACAAATGTGATTGATAGACGTCTAGATACAGATGACGTCTAACAAATGATCCAGATACGGTATAGCCGTCTAGTGTGCTACTATTTAGCAGCCACCCGTAATAATAACCCCGAGTGAGAAGTTATGATTCCAATCGATGCTTAAAGTGTTATCGTGTCCAATGGTGGAAAAGATTACTTAGTTTGTTTCAATCGCTTGGCCATGTGTCCTCACTCAAGCAAAAAGGATTGTCGGCGGACAGGGATGGCAGGTATGGCGAGGGAAGGCGTGTTGATTTCTGTGCTACCAATAACCCGCTGCCCCCATAGCCTAAGGAGACTTCCCGGCTTGGGTATGACGTTAGCGGAATAGGTGTCAAGACACGTTACAACGGCTACGTAGCTGTAACTGGCTATATGTAAGCATATGTGTTAGTTTTGAGAGGCTATAAAGTTAAGCTACGGCACCGACTTGATCCAATCATCATCACTCTCGACTTCCTTTCGTTCGAGCACTAAGCTCGATAGAGAATTCCAGACCTCAGATAGCGATCAGACCTCGATTATTAACAGCCTGAAAACGTATACTTAGAGCCACACAAAATGTTGACTCGCCGATCATTGACCTGACGTTGGGTTGCCGCGTAAGTAACCCTGCGCCCTAACGATCTTATCGTTATCCGATCAGCCCCGCCAACAAACCCTTACATGTGAACGCCACCCCGGGCACATTCCCCGAGTCTTTGCGGTGTTGAAGGGGCGTTCACAGCGGTGTTCTCGAGAACTATTCTATACCATCTCCATCTAATACCCGCAATCAGTTGAAAACCATTCTACCTCACGACACATCTCTGCTGAATAACACACGCCACTCACGTGCACGCCTGCGACCAGAAGCTTCCACGGTGGTGGGGTCTCGGGCCAAGCCAACGCACGTCGATTTACCTTTACTCCTCTTTATCTCTATCCTCCCCCTTCCATCCCCCAAACACCATCACAGCTCTCACAGCTTCCCTCACAACCTCTCTCCAGCTCCCCCTCATCTCCCCATAACTCCATCACAATGGTAATCCCCCAATCACTACCCCTCACCATGCTGAATCTGCCAAAGAGAACAAAGGCTAACTACCTCCCCAGGCCACCGAATCCAAAAAACGCCTCGCCCTGGCGATCATAGACTTCCTTACAAACTGCACCAAGGACGGCACCGTCTCCCCCGATGACCACGAGTCCCTCGAAGTCGCCTCCCAGTGCATCCAGGACGCCTTCAAAGTCGATCCCACCGACCCCGCTGCCCTCGCCGACGCCCTCGGCGGCCAATCCCTCACAACAATCTACGGCGTCTTCGAGAAGATGAAAGCCAAAGCCGCGCCCTCCGCAGCTGCCTCCTCCAGCACCCCCTCTGCAGCCACTCCTAGACCAGCCGGGCCAAGCGACGCCGACAAGGCCGCTGCAGAGGCCCTAAAAACTCAAGGCAACGCAGCAATGAGCAAAAAGGACTACAAGGCCGCCATCGACCTCTACACTCAAGCCCTGGCCCTCAACCCGCTGAACCCAATCTACCTCAGCAACCGCGCAGCCGCATACTCCAGCTCCGGCAACTACGACGCCGCAATCGAGGACGCGCAGGTGGCCGTCGACACAGACCCAAAGTACACCAAGGCCTGGTCGCGCCTCGGCCTCGCCCGTTTCGCAAAGGGCGATGCCCGCGGCAGCATGGAGGCCTACAAGGCCGGCATCGACGCCGAGGGCAACGGCGGCTCAGACATCATGCGCCGCGGGTACGAGACTGCGAAGCGCCGGGTCGAGGAGGAGGAGGGCGGCTCTGACGACGAGAGTGCGCCTGCTACCAGAGGTGCGGGCGGCGGTGGAATGCCGGATTTGGGAGGCTTGGCCAGTTTGCTGGGGGGTGCGGGAGGCGGGGCGGGTGGTGGAGGCATGCCCGATTTGAGCTCGATTATGAGTAACCCGATGTTCTCACAGATGGCCCAGAACCTGATGAGCAACCCGCAGCTGATGCAGGGGCTCATGAATAACCCGAGATTGAGGGATATGATGGAGTCTGTTGGCGGCGGTGGTGGTGGTGGTGCGGGTGGTGCGGGCGGCGCGGGGGGAATGCCGGATTTGGGGTCGTTGATGAGTGATCCTAGTATTGCCGAGATGTAAGCCTGACTCCCTCTATATCTACTCCCTCTTCTTCTCTTTGATACGGACAATGTGCTAACAACAAGAAACAGGGCAAGAAGCTTCATGGGCGGTGGTGCCGGCGGCGCTGGACGTGGCGCGGGTGCGGGCTCTACTCCCCCTTAGGTTTCAGATGTTAAAAGGGTGGGTGTTGGTCTATTGTAATTTCCCCTTACGATTAGCTATATCTCCTAGTGCTTCACATTTTTCTTTTATTCTTTTCTTTTCTTTTTTTCTCTCTGATCTAAACTGATTCCTGTGCTTTTTTCTGTGGTAATGAAAGATATGAGATTCGTGTGATGTGAAGTTGCGAAGTGGTGGTGATTGGGGGGTGTGTTTTGTTGTTGTGATTTGGGGTGTATTTTGTGACGGTGGGATGTGCGTGCGATTGTGATGGTGAGGTGGGATGATGAGATGGTGGGTGTAGGTTGCTGATAAACTTACCCCAGGAGCGCTCTTTGTTCTAGACATCTCCTTGCTCCTAGACATCTCCTTTCTCCGGTGGTGTAGTCTGGAGACACGATAAAAGTACCTACATAGAAACTCCCCCGTAAAATCGTGAAAGAGTAACGTCCCAACAGCTATAATTCTTCATTCGCGGGAAGATTACATACATATATCCACACACAACCACCCCCCCCCCCCCCTTCTGCCGCTACAAACACTTAGTAGCATTCCCCCTCCATGGTCACACACCTCCCAAACGAGTGATTCCCTGTGTCGCTGCGAACGAGTGCGAGTGAGCGACTGTGCATATGTATGTTTCTAGACGCCCCCACCCCACAATGAATGGGGGTTACTATGTATTGTAGTACGAGCAGTGGGTAATGGAGGATTATGATAGTTGTTACCACTACGAGCTCTTATACATGGCATAATTGATCGTCATGCTCAATCTGTCAATCCTGCGACGGCCCCCTATAATAGAAGTTTGTATGATCATATCTATTAATTAACAAGAGAGATAACGGACCCGGGATCCGTTAGTAAAGCCACACTAAATTGGCTTTTGGGTTTGGGTGGGGGTCAGAATTTCGTTGTCAGTCTATATATGGGATAGATAGACTATTTCGAGCTCTTATATACATGGGACAATAAACACTGGTGCGCATGCTAAGAATCTGGCTGATCCTGTTATCTTTCTTATCGAATTATAGATCTCCCATATATACGGATATATATGAGACTCTCAAATTTGCAGCCTTCCTCGGGTTTGATCAAGACAACAATGGCCTTGTTGATCGACAACCACCTGCACCCGAAAGTACATGAGTAGTTACTCTACTTACGTTGGGGGTAGTGTGGTCCATGAGCCGACCTGGCTCGAGGTTTTGGCTCGAGCCCAGCGAGCCTTACCCTCCAGCGAGCCTGAGCCGGCTTGAGCCGTTTTCTCTAAGGCTCGAGCTCAATCAATTTGCTTCCACTAGGCTCTAGAAGCCATATGCATAAGAGAAGCAAAAAGGAGATTTATACCGACTTGAATGCTTATTTAAAACAATTAATTCCTTCTCACGGTATATTACTACACGAAATGAAGTCTATATGCAACCTACGCCTGCTCTTTTACTACACTTGGTGCAAGGATAACCTGTTTTTTGTATCATTGACCACCGGCTCGAGCCAGTTTATGAGCCTGTCACCAAAGCTCGAGCCTTGTGAGCCTCTGTCTCCCACGAGCGGAGCCAGCTCGAGCTTATACGTCGGCTCGAGCCGGCTCATGGACCATACTAGTTTTGGGGGGGGGGGGGGGGGGGGAGAGAGAGAGAAAAAAAAATACCGAGAACTCCAGCCCTGTATATTTTTCATTTATGGTTCAGGAGATCGAGGATGGTGTTTCGATTGGGTGTTTTGGGGGGGGGGTGTGGGGCAACAAGACCGGTCGCTTCATCTGGATAGCGTTTTTGGGGCTCTCAGTCTAGATCGCGGTTGAAGGTTGTTGTTTGCAACTGATCCAAATTGAGGTGATGGATCCGGAGGTTGCGTTGCAAAAGCTGTGGACAGGTGACGTACCCAAACGCTTGCTTGGCTGCCATGCATGCAAGTGTCACTACATATATTTCTTGAACAGATGTAGGTACATATGCTTATATATATATCAGGCCAACCAGAGCTCCTCCGAGTTCTCAGTACGTACCCTCAGCCCCCGGTACGTTAGGTGTAGCCGGGGTAAGTGAGAAGACAGTTCAAGACACCCTTCGATCGTGGAAGGGTGTCGATCCCCCCCACTTACCCCTGCACCCAACGTACATCAGGACGTACATGTAGTTCATGATTGGCTCTAGAATCTATAATTCTGTGGCCATTATATATCATCTGGCCGCAAAAGCAAAAAAAAGTTACATGACTAGTAGAGTTCATACGTAAGCTTAAGTAGGTGCACGGACCAAGAGTTTGATCCGTCTATCCGGATCCAATATGGGGTATCAACTGACTTCCTATTATCCCCCTATGATATACTAGAGGAATGAAATTTGTAGCATATGGGATATCTGTACAGGAGGGATAACAAGATCTGTTAGTAAAGCCACACTAGACCTTTTTTTTTCTTTCTAGCAGTTTACCAGCAGCTTATATAAGGGATAGGATGGCAGCAATATTGACAGGCCAAGGGATACGGCCGTTCAGAGTCAGTTGATAAATACTCCCTGTTGACGAACAGGGGTACTTGAGTCAATAAAAACCAATAATAACCGACGATTTTGCATCTTGGTCATATATACATACCTAGCTTCCACCTCTAGCTCTGTTTGTCAACAGACGTTATCTTATGGATTCGTAAACGCCTGTACCGCATGCAGTACCTATCTGAGAAAATTCGTTGCGAGATAGTGGGGGTATAATAAGCCAACCACAGGCAGTCTTTGGACGTCCATATGCAATCCTTAGTGTAGAATATCCTTGCAATTGCTGCAGCAACTAGCCTACTCAGATTTTGCGATACCCATATACGATTTTTCTGACGTTTGTAAACTGGCCTGGGCCGCGTTTGCATACCATACCAAATCATCGACCTTTGCGCGCTGTATGGTATACATACATGTATATATATGCAATTATAGCACAAACGTCAGAAAATACGAGCACCGCCAAAACTCGAAAGAAAAAAAAAATGGCTATCTCTCTCTAGTGATTGGTTAAATGGAATCAAAGTATTTTATCGAAGTAATTTGATCTGACAGGAGCTAGCTAAGTTTTCGAGTTTTTGCGGGAGAGCACATACATTTAGAGACCGTATTTATATATGTACATTGCCGCTGATCCCAGGTGTGCATCCTCCCTCATGATGACTTAATTGAACGTTAGTAGAGTATTCGGTGATACGTTTCACTGCATGTCTCGGCAGCGGTTTCCCGGGACCCCATCTTATTTGTCAGAACTTATGTCAGGGTACCGTGACAGTAGGGGCATATAAGTCAACCAGAGGCAGTCTTTGGACGTTAATGTGCAAGTCTACTATGTGCTGGTTTAAATTTTGGTGTACTACATACAGCGCAAGCGGTATAAATTAATGATGTGCCTCGATGATCTTCGATTACTACATATCTCGAGTTTTATAACCTCCAACTGTAGCTCACTTGTAGTATTTTCGATGTATTGATACGGGCCTTATATATATGACTTTCATGACCGGCGCGCGGTAAGGCTTAGTCAGCAATTTTATAGGTGGTATGCTCAGTATCATGATCATGCACGTCAGATATGCGTCCATAGGGGATATTCTAGAAATCGTAATATTCTTTTTCTTTGAATTGAGGGTCATTGGTATAATCGTAATTTTGCAATACCCGCGTAGACTCTATAAATGTCAATGATTAAAGATATCACCAGTAATATCTATGGTTCGAAAGTCATCAAACAACATCTGCGTAGTCGGGGAAATGGGCTGATTCTTCTATATTATTAGACCACCAGGGATTTCAAGAATCTGAATTTATGGGCGGCCCCGGCCACTTATTACTCATTCATTTGATGCCTAAGGCCTCGAGATTCGCCTTAATTGGCCGTGAAGTTAACAGCTGCTGGGCTGTACTATTTACTCATTCCAGAAGTATTTCGGAAACTCGGATCAGGTGGTATGTACGTACATGTATGTATGCCTCTGCCAATGCTGCCCCGGCCAACAATAGAAGGAAGTCGAAATTTTATGATACATCTATTAATTTTGAGAAATATAGTGGGATCTATGTTGAAAACCCGCACTCTCAGCTGCACCAATGCCGTGGGAACAGTAATTTTTCATAATTCACTGTTTAAGGGACTACGTAAGATCGACCTAGTGTCACGTGAATCACGAACAATCACTCGCTAATTACCTGAATGGTTATGACGGCCTAAAATTAAAAGAGCGCTTTCTTTTTCCTTTTTTCTGCTCGTGGGGATTTTAATGAGACATATATGCTCGTATTCGTACATACTCGTACACCCATGGCAGCACTTGTCACTTCCAATTCCCGATGGTACGGTACTCCACATATCCCTTTCTGTTCAGACCGGCGGTCTTTTGCATGTGCGTACGAAAGCTACCACGTAATGTTCGACAACGCAAAAGATCCGGCACAAAACAATATATCGTTTGACACATAAATCACCAGATAACCACCATGTGCCACCGTTCTCCAAATTTACCACATTGATGTCTCCAAACAAAAGAGATTCCCGGAATGTCACGATATTATAACAGTAATATATGGTGACTGGATGAGTTAGTAAGGACCCCAAAAAAGAACCGTCACTCACTACCAGGGCCAATACTGGTACTGGCGCATACAGACATGCTTATAGCTTAGTAGGTTCCCAATCTAAACGCATGACCTTAGGAGTAAAGGGAACAACCCGCCTTCAAATTGCCCATCTCGAGTAATTCTATTAATTATAAGAGCCGCAGGACACCCCATGATTGACCAATTAGAGTAATGAGAGTTTAATTGCTGGTATATGGCGGATATTCCAGAACGATGAAACCCATTAAATCCATGAAGGCCAGCAAATCTAGACCAGCCTCTCTAGTCTGATTTTCGAGTTGTAGCTTCAAGTCGTTGTATATGTTAAATACTGCCATAGGGAATATAATAAGTGTATGTTGTAATCTCTATATTGTCGCCGACTATCGGGATAACCTATAGATTACCAGAACCACAGCTGGGTTCTCAAAGTGCACTGCAAGATGTAAGAATCAGCACCTTTCCTTATCAATATATACATCTCAACTCCCGAAACGTATACCTGTTACCACCAAAACAGTTCTTCTCTCTCAGCTTGAACGACGTATGAGTAGAATTTCGATAAATTCGTACTCCTCTACGTCACTCACTACTACCGGGAGAAATGCATCAATTTACACATCTCCCACACACAAAGATTTATAAAAGTCATTTGATACCCCTCCCATCGAGGGTTTTCGAAATGTATCAGGTGATCATTTTTCTATATAGCGCTTGGTGCATTTACTGATTGTTATATTTTCATGTCGGTAGAGAATTCTCTGTGGTGCTAGATTTTTGTGGTGTTTCTCACTGTGCATGTGTGATTCGGGCCTTCCTTAATTGGCCGTGAATTCATACTCTTTCGGTGACCGGTTTTTTTTTTTTTTTTTTTTAATTTCGGCGACCGGTCCGCATTGCATGGTGTAGCGGATCGGAACGGAATTCTTTCCGCAATCTTGAGCAAGATGACAAACAGAATAGATCCTACTAGTCAATGCTATGTTTCCATCATGATCATTATCTGTGGAACGTAGGACCTCTCTTTGAAATAGTTACAACGTCGACACCGCTTCGATCAGTAAATGTGCCATCAGGCCTCGAGGCCTCATATCATGTATCGTCTAAGTCTATTCATCAATAATATCTCACAACAATGTCAGCACGTATATCGGTCATCGCGGAATCCTCTGGTAAGTCCAGTTCGTCTCGGTCATATTACCTATTTCAGTTATTCTGGCGATAAGATCTGTAAATCCTTGCTGCTCTCTTCCGCTGAAGTCGAATTATATATGTAGACAATCTCACTTGAAGGCCGTATATACTTTTTCATAATTACCATTTTCCGAAAAATAAATCACGGAGAGACTGTGATAACTTCTGCTATCAGCTCGAGAAATTTGGCGTTTAGCTTTGGAGTAATTATACTTGGTCTACGTGCCTTAGAGATGAAATAATAAATTCCCAATTGCCAAACAATTTGATCACCCTACATACCATATGCATTCTAACCACACTTTCAACCCAGGTCCCTTCAGCAGCCATCCACCAGTACCCCTAAGCATTCTAATTGGAGTCTCGATATATTCGTATTCAGGATAATGAGAAGTTTCTCAGCCCAGAATATTTCCTTAGTTCGCTACTATTAACTTCTAGATCAATGAATCTCAAACCCATGGCTGTATGAAAGATTTCTGACCTTTGTATGTCCTACCTCCCTGTGTTCGTAGATCTCTGTCTTGTATGCATGTTTATCCCGGGTCCGCTGTCAAAATCAGAAGTGTTTTCTGTAGGCCTAGGTGTTTCTCCTCTTCTCGCCGACGCTGACCTTATAATATACTTAGTCTGTCAACGTCAAGGTAATATAAAAGTCCAAATCCACACCCACATCCGATCCACCGCTAAAGCTAGCAAAAACAAGCTCTTATGTCTCTCAAGTCTCCTCCTAATCACATCTATCTCGCCCTCCCTAAACGGCCATTTAAATCTCTCGATAAGTCCCCTAAAACCTGTCTTCAGCTCCAATGTCTCCATCAAAGCATTTAAATCCTGGTTACATCCCTGAACAGGACCATTCTCGCCGCCAAGTGTTTGTACAGCAGTGGCCAACGAGTCTGAATGTTCGCGGAAGTGGTCGCGGAGTATTTTTAGAACTTCGTGGAGTGAAGTGAGTTCGTCGGTTAGCGCTGTGATCTCTTTCCTAGAGCGCTTTACCTTTCCAATATATTCAGAGCTTAGAATTATAACTTTGCCGGATAATTGGATAACGGTAACAATGCTCGCTGCGAGGGCTAGTTCTGCCATTGTTCATGTTCTTGAGGACTTGCGTTATAAATAGGATTTGTGTCAGATCGATAATGATTGGGGGTTAAAGAAAATCGAAATATCAACTCAGAGAAAACATCTTCATATATACATGTACTCATGGTAAAGATAAGTTTCCGCTAAATTTGTGTGGTTGCAGAATAGAAGTGATGACGAAAACTTATTCGTGCCGCATGTATACATTGTTATCCAATATAAATCCTTGGAGGGGTCGTATAATAGAGGCTTTTTCCTGCAACTTGCAATGTCCTGCATATATGTAGGTGATTCAGTACTCGATAGGCTAGATCGAGGAGTGTTCTGGTGAAATGACTGAGTACCTACCCGCACTGTGATCAAATATGTCGTGATCTCTAATTAGTAGAAAAACACCCTGTTTGCCATGAATCCATGAGAGGGTTGACCCACATAGCAGTAGCGTAGCTACGTCGCGTGTCAACCGAACCCTTACTGGCCAAAATTGCCGATATCATTCTTTAGTGCTTGATATAGCCACTCAAATTGACACGCCCGAATATTAACATGTTTGTCTTCAGGATAGAATCTTAGGCCCAAGATTAAGTGCGGCCGTGTAAGTCCAGAGCTAGAGAACAGCATGTAGAGTAGGTATAAGCTTGTGCGAATGCGCATGCGCAGCATCCAGCGATTTTCATAAAGATATTCTCGCCGCGTAAATCAATATCTTTGCGCCTCTGTGCTTCATAATTTGGAGGGATAATAGAACGCCTGACCATATGTTTCATTTGAGAGAGGCCATTGGAGGTTTTGATACGTATACGTACGTACGTGTAGTCACAAAGCTTTCTATTTCCACTAGTCGATTCATAGATACCTTTCAAGTGACGTGTTCCCAAACTCATAGGAAACAATAGTGCAGATTAGGACGTACATTTTCGGGTACTTGTTACCTGCCGCGATCGCGAGTACAGATGTGTACCACACAATATGATAGACCCTACATAAATCTAGAAACAAAATTCCCGGTTACATCCCTTTAGATGATCTGGATCAAATACTCGTGAGTCAAATTACGCAGATTGGCAGACCTACGATATATATTCGCTAAGGCACTTTACCAAAGATAAAGGCACAGGCGATGAGGATCTTGGTTGATCGGTTTGTTATAAATGCTATGCAGCAAGATTTCATTCTCGTTAAATATATACAAGGGTTTCAAAAAAGACATGTCCTCTAAACCCCCCAATCATTCCCCGCAGACCACCTTAACAAAAAGGCGCACGGTGAACGACTCCAAAGGCGAAGGGGAGGTTCCAAAGAGACTAACATTCTTCCTCTGCTGTCCACACCCTCATTAAACGTCCTGGAAAAACTGGCGACGAAGGGCTCTAGCAATATCAGAGTTAAAAAATTCTACTGAGGGGAACAAGAGGGGTGGGGGGTGGGGTCGACTTAAATAGTCGCTCATTCTTCCAAGCCGCCACACCCTTCCAAGCATTCCATGCCAGAATAGGTAGAGTGCGGCTTTTTGACTGCTTAAGGCCTTCTTGGCATTTAAAATGACTATTTATCGCGAAATGTGGCAGGACTTCGTCCTCTTTTTCTTTTCTCCTCACTCATTTTAAGAGCAATTTTTATTGTAGGCACCTTCGGCATGGTTTTAATTAACTATCTACCGGAGGTCTCCTCTACTAGTTGCCCGAGAACAAGCACACGGCTCCGCAGCTGGAGCACTCTAGGGCTCGCCCTGTGATGATGTCTTCCTTACCAGCGATGCTACATACTGATTCAATACATTAGACTTCTGGGAGTTTAAAAATGTAGATAGATACATCTATCGAGATAAATAATAAAAACATCAATTGAATTCCAATCCATTTACTCCAATTGACTTCATAACTATGATCGATTGAAACTTTTAAACCCACAGAAAAGAAAGAAAAAAACTATCGTACACCTAACTACACCCATCCCATTAAAAACCTAATCACTATCGCTGTCCTCTACAACGACCTTCTTTCCCCCCTTCTTCTTCCCACTCTTCTCCTCCCTCATCCCCAATATCTACCCCACAGCAACCGTTAGCAACCACTCCACAGCATCAGCCGACTCCCAAAGGTAAAAACCTACCCTCATCCTGACCTCCCTCTCCTTCTCGCTGACCTTCCCAGCGCCTTTCAACACCGTTACGTTCTTCGCCACGATCTTGCTCTTCTCCACCTCGGGGACTTCTTTCTTCGCCTTGGGCTTTCGCACCTTGCGGATGCCTGCTGAGGGCTTGACCTTGACGCCGCGGCGACGGGCGAGAAGTGCTGCGAGGGCGGTGGAAGCGGCGGCTTGGGTTTCGCTCATGCTGCTGCTGGTGGCGGTAGAGGTGGTGGGAGTACGTGCCATTGATGTGAGGGGTATTGGGAGCTGAATAGGTATTTGCGAATTCGGCGACCTAACTAATCGAGGGGAGGAAAAAATACTGGACCAGGGTATAGTACAGTATGCAGCAAGAGCCGCATAGCTACATGCTAACTAATCTGGGCTAATGATGACTAAGCTCGGAAAGATCGATAAACCAGTACCACTCATCTGATTCAAATAGTTGACTACATGTATCTTTGCAAATTTGACTGACCGTTTCAAAGAGAACTTTCCGCACTGGTAGTACGTATACCTTCGGAATTGGATGTCTATCCTGATTATTGTAGCAAAGTCCAATTGCTGCTTAATGGAATTTCCGTCACCAATGCCTCAATCTCAGCGTCCCAGTACCACCAATATTTGAAACAGTACTCCTACCACTAGCTCAGATGATTCTTCTAAACTATATTCAGCCGCCCGGAACAAAAACACCTCGCATCAGGCAGCCACGCAATTATACTTTGCACTAAATGGCAGTGCTTCTGCCTGATTACTCGAAGCCCAAATGACTACATAATGTTTTGCGGCTCCGTCATTCGAAATATTCATGGGTTACCCATGGACCCACTATAATATTACAAGGCAATTGCTCTCCGCGGTATTATATTGGACAATGATAACAGAGTCTAATCTTTGAAATAGTTTCTGGTTGTCCGGCCACTCCCGCCCTGTCATAAACTATTCAAGGTTGCGGTATAAAACACCGCATAGATAGTCATCATGCCTTATTATCAAGCATGACGACATGCGCACTGACTGAATGATTCAATATACAGCCATCATGGAACCCCCAGGTGTAGGACACCAACGCATCGACTTCAAGGCCTGAAAATAAGCCAAAGATACTAGATTTCGACGAGTACTTCGTTCGTCTTGGAGCCTAAGACGAGCATGTGCGATGTCCAAAACATGGGTGCAATAACTCCACGTATCTTGAGCTATTTCTATCTGAAAATTTCACCGAGGGTTCCCCTCAATGACGATCTAGCTAAATCCAATCACAGATTCTCTATCAAAGGTGTGCTACAACACCCATAGGGGAGGAGAACCTGAAAGCAAAGTAAACCGGATCCCAGAGCACTCTAGAATGTGTATAGTGGGGGCTAACTAGATCAGATAAACCTAACCCCACAGCTGCCAGGGCGCTGGACTAGTCGTATTATCCCAAAGAACGGTTGTGGATAGGGCCATCCTATCCACGAATAGGGTACGAATTCAGTGCCACATTTACGAACGCACTGCTATACCGGAGAGGAATTTTAAGCCTTGCTTATGGATAGTCTTTTACAGCTATGGGGCCATGAACCTCTGCTACTAGTGTGGTCCATGAGCCAGCTCGAGACGGCCCGGCCCTTTAAGGAATAAGGCTCATAGAGTTTGAGCTTTTGATGGAGGCTGGTAAAATAGCTCGAGCCAGTAGTCAATGATCAGAAATACACGATTCCCTTCCGCCAAGTGACACGTATGGGCATTGCCATTGGGAAAGCAGCTAGACCGATAAGGTAGATCGTTGAAATGGGCGTTTCAAAGGGCAAAAGGACTTTGGTAGCCCAGATATCTTCTCCTCATTGCAGCCCCCTGGGTTCAGCGAAAAGTACATAGTTTGAGCTCGAGCGTAAGCTCGAGCCTTGAGGGAAAAGGCTCAAGCCGGCTCGAGCTCGCTGAATGATGAGGTTCGCTCTCAATGATCCGAAAGCTCGAGCTATGGACCACACTATCTACTACACAGCAATACTCAGAACAGCTCTCGGGCTAACTAGCACCGAGGATTGGGGGGCTATTCCCATCGGTTTTAAGGGTCGTTTGGAGATTATCCCCCTTGGAAGATATTTAGCTCAAGATACAGGGCACGTACCGGTCAGTGACGAGAACTTGAAAAGTCTTCTCTTACAGGCTATCATATAATAAATTTACGTTCATCCACCAGCGAGATTCAGTCACTGAGCTATTTGAGAGCCAAAAGGCTCCCCCAATCGTCAACGCTCCGCTGCCGCATTGCGTTCTTGAATGGGGCGTGTTAGTCGCTGGGATAGTAACCATGAATTCTTTAGTCATGATATATCACTCGGTCCATTCTATCCATCGAATTGCCCTCAGCTTTCGTCTGTGACGACTTTGACTCGAGTAGCATTGTACACTCTCATCTGAATATATCGGTCGTGCTTGTGGATATCCCGTGCAAGCGTTGACTTATGTACACAAGCTCTTGATATGGGGATAGCTCCCGGTGAGGACCATATTGACCGGTGAAGGGACCATGTCCACATATAAACAACCATCTACCAGTCACGCAACTAGAAATTGTCTTATTTCCTCTATCTACACCAACCATTACAGCCACCTCTAAAAAGACCACAACCAGGCCATCACCGATCTACATCTTGCAATGAATGACTTAAAAAAAAAAGATCTACATCTCCCAACCTCAACCCTAACCCACCGCACCGCACCGCACCGCACCCCTTACCCTCACTACCACCACCAGAGTAACACCAAAACTAAACCCCTAACCCACTCCCTACATACCTTCCTTCCCTTCCCTTCCCTTCCCTTCTCTCCCACTCCCCCGTACATACTCCCAAGACCCAGCCACCCATACTAGCGCATGGCCCGTGCGCTGCTAACGCAGGCACGGGGACACTCGGACGTTTTCTTGGGATGCTTATATCTTAGCTGCGCGCCCGCTATAGGGATGCGGAGGTACATATGCATGGGATAGGAGGTTGATCTGATGATCCTTTTTTTTTTTTGCACGGACGGACCCGCGGGCCCATGGGGAGAGGTACTGGGCGCTGGGTACTGGGAACTGGGAACTGGGGATTGTGGATAGTGGGAGAGAGAAAGTGGAAGGGGGGGAAGTGGGAGAGAGAAAGTGTGAATAAAGTGGAATTCCCTGTCTACATGTGCGCCTGCTAAAAAGGAAGGAAAATAGAGTTATGAGAGGGGCTAGCTAGCTAGCTAGCTGCCAGACAGCTGGGTGGGTGGGTGGGTGAGTGGGTGGACGAAGAGGAGCTGGCTGGCTGGCTGGCTGGCTGGCTAGAATAGTAGGAGGTAATAAAGAGAGAAGGAGAGGAAAGGAAAGAAACCTAAACAAACAAAAGCCCAAAGAAGATCCCACGAACCCAATTAAGAAAACAAGAAAAAGAAGAACAACACAAAAAAGCGAAGAAAAGCCTACTATCAAAACACTACAGAAGCCCACACCCTAACGCACAGTCCTATCCACCCTCGCCCTCTCCGCCGCAGGCAACTGCCGCCCGCCTGTATCCCTCACAACACCTTTGCGCCTCTCCTCCTCGCCCTCCTCGTCGCTGCTCTCGTCACCCCAGGCGTTCTCATCGCCAATGCTATGCCTCCTGTTGCCCCCGGCGTTGCTCGTGAGCCGCGCCTGCTCGTCCTCGTCGTCGAGATCGCACTCCGGCGGCTCCACCCAGCCCGCCGGCACCACGCACGGCAGCGCAACACCAATCGACGCCGCGCGGTTCAGGTATGCGGGGGCGGGCTGGCCGGTCAGCGCCATGCACAGGTGCGACGTGAAGTGGTTGCAGTTGCGCGTGAGGAGGTTGTAGCTCGGTCCCAGGAACTCGTTTGACGCCTATTCACACACACGCACATCATGTTAGCACACCCAGTCCACCCTTTCTCCCTCTCTCCCCCGTGTACAGAGCTTGCAAACGAACCTCGCGGATGATCTCGGCGATCTCGTCCTCGTTCGCATACGTAAACCCGTGGAGGATCTCTGTGCGGAAGGTGCCACCGGGCGGGACGGTGCGCGGCTTTGTCCAGTAGACGCCGGTCAGGCCGCGGCGGTCGTGGCCGCCGAAGGCGTATTCGCGGTCGTTGATGACGACGCCGGAGTGGAGGAGGCCAACGCCGAGGGTCCAGACGATGGTGGAGAGGCGGCCGGGCGGGAGGAGGTCGTAGGCGTTGATGAGGATCTTGGTCTTTGTGAGCGTTGAGCGGGTTGTGGATTGGGAGGCGCGGGAGGGCGGCATCGTGGATGGAGGCGTGTGCATGGCGTGCTGCTGTGTGGTGGTGGTGGTGGTGGTGGTGGTGGTGAGTGGTTGGTTGGGGGGATTGGAGATTGAGATGGGATGGGGCTGTTGGTGGCCTTTATTAATTGGCGTTGGTTGTAGGTGTCGTATCTGGTGGTTTGTGATACTGCGGGTTGACGCAATGGTGGTGATGGTTGTTGTAAGCTGGTGGTTATGCAGATCGAGGAATCCACTGAAACGGAGAAAGAAGAAAGCTAGAAGCAGACAGACAGGTAGATGTACTCGAGTCAATTGTTATACGGGATAACTATCTACTCTGGATAAAGGCGATGATGGGATAGTTGTAGAGACAGCTGCAATGGTAGGGACAGGTGATTCTTCTCTCAGCTGAGGATGATTGATGATCGGTCTATGGAGCAGCGGGAGCTGACGAAAAGAAAGAAAAGAGGCAGACAGCACAAATCAACCGCTGCTGCAGGAACCGCCGCCCACGCCCACAGAAAAACCAAAAATAAGATTTCGCCCAACAGCACGGACACCGCACGACGAACTCGGTCAGTCAGTCGAATCAGTCAAGCCAGTCAGGAGGAAGTGGAAGCCAGGAAGTCTCCAACCAGACCGAACACGCGGACAATAGGCCCCCTAACCCGTTCTATCTCTTTTCTCTCCTTCTCGGAGCAGCACAGAGCCTCAGTCCCTCGCTCCTCCTCCTCCCATGCATCCCACATCTCTCACACCTCCCACACAGCTCTCTCACACCCCGTGAAGCTTGCCTCTGAGACAAGAACAGGCCAAGTCTGGGGAATGCCATCCCACACCAACCGAACCGAACCAACCGCACGGATGGGATGGTGTGGCTGTGGCGGTGCGTTGCGTTGCGTTGCGGATCGTCGTGTGAGCGCCACATCCCCAACGCCTCACAACGCGGGGTTAGGAAAAATGAAAAGAGCAGCCTCCTCGCATCCCACCTGGTTTTTTTTGTTGCTGCTTTCTGTGTGTGTGATACGGTAGAAATAACCAGCAACCAATCCCTCCTCCCCCAGAGTTGAAAAGTGAGAAGGTCCATCTTTCTCACGTTACCCCTCATCCGCAACAACGTCGCTGCTGCTCCTTCCCAGGCGCTGCACAAAACATCTCTTCAACCCCACTACTACCACCTCCTCTGCCCCGCAATTTGCACAGTCCGTCTTTGGGCAGCAGTCGAACCAGAAGTTTCTACTCGTCTTCACACGCTCGTACGCGAAACGCAAAATGCCGCCAAAGAAGGCCGTTAAGGAGGAGAAGATTATGCTCGGGAGGCCCGGGAACAACTTGAAGAGTGGAATTGTAAGTCTATCTCGAGTTGTGGACTATTTTTATTTTTTCATTTTAAATATTATTTTATTTTTCGTTTTCTGGTTGTCTGGGTGATGCAATTTTTCGCCTCCTTCCACATCCCGCCCTTTTTTTTTTTCTTTGTGGGCCGGGTGGGACTGGTTTATTAGCCCCCCCCCCCACCGTCTTCATCGTCACATATAAATTGACACGCGGCTGACCCAACCCTCTCTGCTCCTTTACCATCAAAACAGGTCGGTCTCGCCAACGTCGGAAAGTCAACTCTTTTCCAGGCCATCACAAAATGCTCTCTCGGCAACCCGGCTGTACGTCCCAAGCAGATCTTCCACCATCTTGAAAGATGACCTTTCTTTAACACCCACTTTCCCCCCCTCTTTAGAACTTCCCCTTCGCGACCATCGACCCCGAAGAGGCACGCGTCATTGTTCCCGATGAACGCTACGACTGGCTCTGCGACCACTACAAGGTACATTCCTCCCCTCCCTTTTCTCCTCCGCATCACGCACAATTGAACCCCGCTGAGCTCACCCAAGCCCCGCTCACAAGTGCCCGCCAACCTTACGGTCTATGACATTGCCGGTCTGACCCGTGGTGCCTCGACCGGTGCCGGTCTCGGAAACGCGTTCTTGTCCCACATCCGTGCCGTCGATGCCATCTTCCAGGTGGTGCGCTGCTTCGACGACGCCGAGATCATCCACGTCGAGGGTGATGTCGACCCGGTGCGTGATCTTCAGATCATCAACGATGAGCTGAGGATCAAGGACATTGAGTTCGTGGAGAAGAACTTGGAGGCCCTGAAGAAGCAGACGGGCCGCGGTGGGCAGAGTCTCGAGATGAAGAAGCTCAAGGAGGAGCAGGCCATCGTGGAGAGCGTGCTCAGCTGGTTGGTGGATGAGAAGAAGGACGTGAGGAAGAAGAGCTGGGGGAACAAGGAGGTGAGAATTCTTTAGTCCTTTTTTTTTTTTTTTTTTTTTTGTGCAATTGCACTTTCCCAATGGTTTTTTATGCCATGTTGCCCCAACTACAATGATGATAAAGGGTATTATACCCGAACACAAACCCAGCTCGTTGAAAGGCTTCACATAAACGCAGAAGCCCTCATGAGATACCATTTTGTGTCTGACACTTCCCCCCACATCCCCACTTTTCTCCCACAAAAAAACCGAAAGAAAACCCCCCACTAACACCCCCACCCCCAGGTCGAAATAATCAACCAACTCCAACTCCTCACCGCCAAGCCCGTCATCTTCCTCATCAACCTCTCGGAGAAGGACTACATCCGCCAAAAGAACAAGAACCTCCCCAAGATCAAGGCCTGGATCGACGAGCACTGCCCCGGCGACGTCATCATCCCCCTCTCCGTCTCATTCGAGGAGCGCCTCACCCGCATGACCGACGACGAGGCCGCCGAGGAGTGCAAGCGCCTGGGCGTCAAGTCCGCCATCGGCAAGATCGTCGTCACCATGAGGGCCGCCCTGAGACTGGCGTCCTTCTTCACGACGGGTCCCGACGAGGTCAGGCAGTGGAGTATCAGGAAGGGAACGAAAGCGCCGCAGGCGGCGGGTGTCATTCACACTGGTGAGTTTTTGCCTATAAGGAACATATGCTACGAGAAAAGTGTATATACTAACGGTGAAAATAGACTTCGAGAAGACGTTCATCCAGGCGGTCATCTTCAAGTACGACGACCTGAAGGAGCTCGGCGACGAGGCGGCCGTAAAGGCCGCTGGAAAGCTCCAGACAAAGGGCAAGGAGTACGTCATGGAGGACGGCGACATCGTGCTCTTCAAGGCTGGTGCTGCAAAGTCTTAGATCACGGACAATTTCTTCGCTCTTTTTTTTTTTCCCCGCTCCCGCTTCTTTAGTGAAGTGGGGCCGCATAGTGTAACAAATATAAAAAATTTGCACTGAAACTTTTTTTTTGCTTGCTTTCTCTGTGAGATGTGACTTTTATGACCTTTTGTGATGCGATGCTCGGCGCTTTACCACGTTATTCTATCGATGCACCTGTGCGCGCGGAATGTTCTACACTTGAACCTTTGACAGTATGAGACTTTTGACCAGACAGACACACACCATCACTCGGTCCCAACCACCCGGTCTAGACTTTCCGAGCCTCGTATCCCCCACTTTCCCCCTTTCTTCCCACGGGGTAAACGGCCGGTACCGGCCCTCGGCTCCGTGAAACAGGGTGAGACACCGGGGCGGGGGGTCTCAGGTACCTGGGAACCTGGGATCTGGGGTTGGGATCTGGGGTTTGGGTTTGGAACGTGGTGGGTGGTGGGTGGAGTGTCGTACGGTGGGACCGTGATAGTGGACTCGTGGATATGGTTGTAGTGGTGATGGGCCGTGTGGGTAGTTGGTATTGGATTGGTAGCACGTGTACGGAGAAGATGGACAGGTTAAAATAGTTCACGGCGGACAGTGGTCGTGGAGGGGTGGGGCGAGTGAGAGGTCATGACTACTTGTTTATCTCGACCATACGGTCGTCGGAAAAGCTAGAACAAATAGCAGTAGGAAGAGTGCCACCTAGACGGCGCCGCCAGACTCAATAGTTTTAATTCTTGGGCTTGAGCGTGCTGCGGCTTCTGGATATGTACCACCTGAGATTCGGCATCTAGAGCTTGGCATCCAGAATCCAGCATGGACTAAGTATCCGGCGTTCAGGAGTTTAAGTCTCAGAGGTAAGGGCATAAACCCGCTTCCAGGCCTATTGAACGGTTTGTTCACTCCCCGCCAGTAACTGGTCTTCCCATTGGCTTATAGTTTTTTTGTTCCCCACTCGAACATGAGAATTGTTGATAGGAGACGAAGACCAGGGTGGTGATATAGGAAGAAGGACGAGGTAAACGTCAGCCCACACAGTAAGGTGTAACGGCATCCATTCGGGTTATGGACTGTGTCTGGTGGGCGAGAAAATACAACCAGTTCAGTATCTACCAATACGGGGAGAGCAAGAGATTATGAATTGAGCTTTGCCTAGGGCAGGCAAGGTCAATCCGAGCAACATTCTTGGCAGCTCACAACCCATCACTCGCGCCCAGCCAACTGGCCCCCAGTCCAAGAAAGAGGACCTAGCCAAAAATGAATATAATAGCTACCCCCCGTCCGCTACACAAGACTCCGTGGCGCAACGGTAGCGCGTTCGACTCCAGATCGAAAGGCTGCGTGTTCAAATCACGTCGGGGTCATTAGCGCTTTCGGAAGCTGCTCCTGGTTCGGGTGCTCCTTTCTAATGAACTTTTTTTTGTCTTGCTACGCTCTTTTTCCTGGCTGTTGCGCTGCCAGTGTATGTGGCTTTGTTTTTTTTTGTTTTTTTTTGGATACGTATATGGAGGAGTCTTGGCTTTAGGTGGTCTGGTATTGCAAAAAAGAATTGGCGCGGTGAGAAAAAGAGGGGGGGGGGGGGGGGCGGGTCTTCTGTGGGACCTTCTGTGGGACCATCGGTTCATGGTCCGTCACTCGGGGTGTGCACAGATCGGACCCTGCATATCGTCCATCTCGAAGGGATGGCCGGTCACACGACGTCAATGTTTGGTACTAAGCTTTTAGAGTTGTGTAATGTACTCCGAAGGACCAAACCCCTTATCCAATTGCTACTGCACGGCACCATACTCTATCGCTTGTATGGTCGTTGAACGTCTTAAGCTTGTAATACATCGTGTTTATAAGTTCTTGGGATACCAATAGAACCAACTATCCCCCCCCCCCCCCTCGTGCCGTGCCGCTTACTATGCCTATGGGTCTAGGGTTAAGCACAGAGAAAAGATAGATTTGCGCATATCGGCAGGTGGTATTTGGGACCGTGGTTGGCACATCGAGAGATTTCGCAGAAAATACCTAGGGTTCTATGTATCGCGGCCAGTTTGGTGGGCAGAGACGATTACCAAAATGTAAGTGCAATTGAACTTTTGGGCCTCTCTAAAACTCAGGAAACGGGCTCCAAGTCTCAATTAACGGGCTTTGAGGGCATTCTGGCCTGATTGAACCCCCAAACTCGTTGCGAAACCTCTTGAGACTGGTGGTTCTCAGAATTGTATTACATAACGCCAGCGCCGAGCCTTGTAGGGCCCTGTAAATGTGATAACCAACAGACACGCGATCTGACATAAGGAGCAAAAAATAAGTTAGAAATGGTACAAGTACCAATTCCTCCTCGTTTACTGACCCCGACGTGATTTGAACACGCAGCCTTTCGATCTGGAGTCGAACGCGCTACCGTTGCGCCACGGAGTCATACAATTAGCCTTTTCTCTTGGTTTTATCGGACCGTGGGCCCTGCCCATGTCGTTTAGTTGAATTCTCGTCGTTTTAGGGTTGTTGTGGAGTTACAGGGGTGCAAAAAGGACAAGATCTCGGGTCTGGCGCACTTTGTGGCATTCTAGGGTCCACGCCGTTACGCAACGGCTGCCTGCATGTTTCTGTTGAAGGAACCCGAGTGATCGGGGATTCATGTACATATCAACCACTCTCAACCTACACCTACTTATTGCATGCAGTAATGCCACTCTTTAACATAAGCAGAGTTACTGAGCTCATTTATACCCAAGTGCACGATATTGGTCTAAAGAATAAAAATCATTAAAACTAAAATATCATCCCTCATGTAATTCTTTTCGCTTTCGTACTCATTATCACCCGTCACATGTGCACATCTACTAGCCAATGAACTTAGAAAACGCAGCCCCATTCGAAAGCCATCGTAAGTGCACGGTATATGTCAATATTACCGTGCGTTTTCCCGGTACAGTCTTGTGGCCTAGTATAAAAGATCCAACAGATGAAGTTCCAAAAAAGAAGAAAAAAACATAAACAAAACTTCCTAGATATAAAACTTCTGATTGCTACCTCTAGCAGCTACCAAAATAATATAAGTGCTTCAAAAATAGAAAACGACTATCATAGACCGCCGTGCTTTGTAAGATGTTCACTGTGGACATATAGTTAGTAAAATGAGGGAAAACATGAAGCAAAAAGATATTTTCATACAATCTTTTGTAGGTATATCCAATGAATGGCAAACCAGTCTCCTCCCCGATTGCCATCGGCTGACCTCCAGCTTGTTGCTCGGCCATAACAGCCGCAACGGCGGGTGCAGTTGGAACACCTTCAAGTTCCTCTGTCGGGAAGTAACTATTGTTCCAGTTAGCCTCAGTGATACATATACTGATAGGTTAGGCACATACGAAGTATCAGTAATACTCGACAAATTCGGCTTGAAGGGCGCCTCAATTTTCCTCAAACTGTCCCAATCGACACCATCAAAGAATGGGTGCGCTTTAATCTCATCCGCGCCATGGCGCCCCAATCTCTTGTCTGCGCTTGTAATCAAACACCTAATCAAGTCCTCTGCTTCGGGACTCAATTGGATTTCCTCGGGGAAGTACAGCTGTGTCTGCCAGTTGACAATCTTCCTGTATGTTTCATGCGCATCCTCCGCGCAGAATGGTGGCCATCCCACAAGACACTCAAACATAATCGTTCCCAAACTCCACCAATCACATTCCTGTCCGTAACCATTGTGCAAGAAGATTTCCGGCGCGATGTAATCGGGTGTTCCGACGGTTGAGTACGCCATGAGGCGTCGAGACTTACGCCATGTGTTGATTTGGTTTCTATTTGAGACAGTGAGGTGGATTGCGTCAACCATGACCGAGTTCCTGGCTCGAGTGTTGTTTTGCTGTTCGCTGGGGGTATTAGAACCTCCCTCGAGTAGACGTTGGTAGTAATTCTGGTCGTGAGTCTTATGGAAACCTGTTGAAAGACCGAAATCGGAAAGTTTTATGTGCCCATCTTTGTCTATAAGGATGTTGTCCGGCTTGATATCTCTGCAAAGAATAAGCGCCCAAAATTGGGATGAAATTGTTTAGGGGTTGCTCACCGATGGATGAAACCTAGCCTGTGCACAGCTTCAATGGCGCACACGCACTGTGCCATGTAGAACCTCGTAACGTCTTCTGTGAAGATTTCGTACTTAATGAGCATTGTCATCAAATCTCCTCCTGGTAAGAACTCCATGATGAGATATAGATAGACCGCATCCTGGAATGAGTAAAAGAGGTTCACGACCCACGGCGAGTCTGAGTCCGCAAGAACATCTCGCTCAGCCTTGACGTGCGCCAACTGGTCCTTCTTAAACATCTCAGATTTAAGAAGTGTTTTCATAGCGTAGATCTTTCCTGTGTCTCTCTTCTGTACAAGGCGAACTTCACCGAACGCGCCCTTTCCAATGACCTTGACCGTCAGGAAGTCATCGGCATGTAGCCTCATTCTTCGTAAACGAAGAAATTGAGACTCCTGTTTACCCAGCTGCTGTCGACGACGTTTCTTGCGCTCATCCGACATCTTTCCCGCATCGAGTTCTTGCTCAAGCTCCACGCGTCTACCACATCACGTCATCATCAGCCTCATTCACGTTCCCGGGGAAACCAGGGGTAAAAATCAAAGGTTATTCTAACGAACCGTTGGTTTCTCTCCACAGCATATCCGACACTCTGGTTGTAATGAAGCTCCACCTTTACCTTTAAAGCCTTTGCCCTTTCCCTGGTCGAGGATGTGAAGGTACTATCATCTCTCTGGAAAACAACGTAATCATCTTTTACAGCACCACCAGCCTGTAAACTTCCACTAGTACGGGGTCGTTGTGGCGAGCCTGGACTGGCATTGCCCTGCCTGGGGTTGAGGTGTTGATTCTGAAGCTGCTGCGCGAGGCCGTTGGCGTCGTAACCCGCGGAATTGGGCTGCTGGTACTGCTGAGCTTGGAACTGTTGCTGCTGGGTGTATTGCTGCTGCTGGGAATTGGGATACGGGTACTGTTGTTGACCATTACCTCCTTGCTGTGGGAAATACCCCTGTTGCTGTTGGTTGCCGTATGTCTGCTGATAGGCAGCACCGGTGTTGGTGGGGTAGTTGCTACCGTCTTTGCCTGGAGCGCTCATAGCTGAGATAGGGGGGGTTATTATGGGAGAGGAAGCTCTTCTGGTACAATGGTTGGAAACAGAGTCAGAGGATGTAACGAGGTGAGGTTGTGTTTAGTGGAGGATGGTAAGTGAGGAAGAGACTTCGAGAGGGAAAGGGAACGAGGAAAAGAAAAGAAAATGCAGGCTGGGACGGGGGCAAAATGACAGCGGGGTTTCAAGGGTTGGGGGGGAGACTTGGGGGGATGGATGAATAAGAACGGTGAGGATGGTGAGGATGGCGAAAAATAAATAAATCCTGGGAGGGTAGAGGGAACGGGCACGGAACCTACATGTACTCTACTCTAGAGTAGGTATTGTAAGTAGAGTACGTGTGAGGAGTGAGCCGCAGATGCTGCAATGAAATATGTATGTACCTACCTGCGGAAGTATTAAGGAACTATCGATTACAGCTCTGTTACACAATAAGTGCCGTTGAGGCAAGCAGCTGTTGGAGGCGTAAGAAAGGCGTTGAAGGACAGAGGAAGGAGGTCGAGACGAGGAGAGATGCAGACCTCAATTTAGGACAGTACGTATGTACCTTACACAACCATGAAGTGAGAAGGAGCACAAGGACGATGAACCGGGGATGGAAGGGGAAGGGGACGAGGGGGTCCTTTCTGGGTTCAGGGAGGGGTGGGATGGATGGGATCTGATGGGTAGAAAGGGACGATCGGGATTGATATGGCAGGGTGGTGGTGACCGGATATTTGCCCTGCAGTTACAAGCTCAAACTCTTCGTTCTCCCGCAATTCCATCGTGAGAGCCGGAATAATGTTTATTTGTTCGTATCACTTTTTGGCTTTCTTTGCTTCTTATTGCCCTTCTCCGGGATTCGTACGGGAGCACGAGAACACCTGAGGCTGCAGAAAGCCAAATGGATATGTACCTTGGAAAGGGGCAAATCTAGGGGAGTCGATGTATTTTCTACAGGTACCTTGTACTTCATGTATGTACTGTATCTACAGTAGCTATATCTCATGTAACAACCGTATTCTGATATTGATAACTGTGAATCATAGAGCTGGAGTAGAATACATACATTTGTACTACATCGCACTCTAGTAGGCAATTACCTACATCATATATCTACTATTTCCATGACATTAACCTCTACTTTAGTGAAGTCTGTCCTTTCTCTCCTCACTGGTGGAAGTGCAGCCGCCCAGGATTGTGCAGGCGGAGGCACCTGGGCTGACACTCAGAACCCCATTCGTCCCATATTACGCCCATCGCCGCCTTTGCACTTTCGAAGAGAAGGGGCGGCTAGACAGATCACGGGAGGTGGGCGAAAATTCGTGGTAAGTATGGATCCCTGCCTCAAAACACAATACCTACATTCGTAACGTTCTTTGGAACAGCCGTATTGTAAAGGATATCAGGGTCCGTGTACCACTCTCACTTCGCATGTTCGGATCCAACAAACACATAATCGAGTGTCTTCTCATGAATTATTTGATTTAATCTTGGTTCCCAACAGATCGAGAGCTATGGGTAAGTTGGGCAAGCTTGATCGCTCAAAGATCAAAAATAGGCCTGTTAGAACACATGTCCCCAATCAGTGAAGTTGGTTGGGGTCCTATGTCTCGTGCCATTTGGACACCATATTTCTTCTAGCTAGGTCTGCACATGCAAGAAGCAAAGCGGTGATTCTTCAGCGCTTTAAATTCGTATCGAAATTTGAAATATCGGGTTCTGATCCGTAATTTATTGGTAGCTGCCGAGCGGCCCGTTACTCGGTATATGACGCTTCCCGTGTCGATGTTGTTGCTCGGGATCGATTTTGCTCTCGGGGCTCGGTAGAGGCTCTGAAACCTTGAAGTGGTGAATTGTGAACCCCTGAAGTCTTTGGAACCGTTAAGCATAAATCTGCGATCGCCGTGAAGCTCCCCTGGAGTTATCAAGCTTTTCTAGAGTTGATATCACCATGGTTAATCCCCAATAGATTGACCGCTCAACCTCTTGAGCTCTTTTGCCATCTAACAAGGTTCGATTGTAGAGAATAGCTAAAGTTGCATGTATCCCCTTGTGAGCTTGTCCTACCCAATAGATGAATGCCCCCAGAGCCGCAGCTGCGAATGTCAGGGCACCAACCCTAATCCAATGTCTTGGCATGATGCCAGTGTGGGAAAAGTGAAACCGCCTATCCCACTTCCCAAAAAAAATCACCGCCAACGACATCTCACGAACCCCACCTTAACGACCCTTTGATCTCCCCCCAGATCTACACCCCCCATCATCCACAATCATGGCTGCGTAAGTTCTTGTCCAGCTACTTGCACTTTCTGAGGGAGAAATGTCTAATTTCTTTGCGTCTCATAGCCCTGCAACTACTCCCTTCAAGTCCGTCCGTGTGGACGCTCTTGTCGTTCTCAAGATTGCCAAACATTCCTCCTCAGCGCACCCCCAAGTCATTACTGGCCAGCTTCTTGGTGAATTCTCTAGTGAAAACTAAAATATACTCCGACGGGGACTAACTATAAATAGGAATGGACGTGGACGGCGAGCTCCAAGTGACAAATTCCTTCCCATTCCCATCTGCCGATCCCGCTGCTTCTAGCGGCGATTTCAATGACAACAACAGCTCCGCCAACGCTGCTGCGGCTGCCCCAAGGGCAAAGGCAAATGCTTTCTACCAAGCAGAGATGATGAGGTGTCTTAGGGAGATGAATGTGGATGCGAACAGCGTTGGATGGTACCAAAGCGCCAACCTGGGAAATTTCGTATGTCCCCAGCCATTATATCGGAATAAAGAGAAAGAGTTATCAAGAGAGGATGATAAGTTTGCGGAATTATTGGAGCTGATATATTGGGCGATAGTTGAATGCCAATTTCGTCGAGAACCAATTTTTCTACCAGTCAACCCTCAACGAGCGCACCATCGCCCTTGTTCACGACACTGCTCGCAGCGCACAGGGGACACTTTCCCTCCGTGCATTCCGCTTAACGCCCGCATTCATGGCTGCTCAGAAAGAAGGAAAATTCACCTCAGAATCTCTTGCTAAGCACAACCTCACCTATCGCGACATCCTCGTTGAGCTCCCTGTCACAATTCGCAACAGCCACCTCCTTACAACTCTTCTTCACCAACTTGACTCACCGCCTCTTCCGGCTAACCCAACCCCGTTCTCCCTCTCTACACTCACCCCGACCCCGTTGTTCCCCAACTACGATAGCCTAGACCTGAGCATCGACCCTTTCCTTGAGAAGAACTGCGATCTTCTTCTCGACTCGATTGAGACCCACTATACTGAGCTCAACAATGCGCAATTCTATACCCGCCAACTTGCGCGTGAGCAGGCAAAGATCACTGCATGGCAAACCAAGCGGAAGAGCGAGAACGTGCTTCGTGCAGCGGCAAAACAGGAATTGTTGCCAGAGGATGAGTGGACTAGAATTTACAAGCTCCCCCAGGAGCCCAGCAGGCTTGAGAGTTTGTTGAACAGCAGACAGATTGAACAGTACGCAAAACAGGTGGATGGATTCACAGCTGGTGCGACAGCTAAGATGTTTGCGGTAAACGCGGGTTTGAATAAGACAGAGTAAAAGAGGTACTATAAAATGAGAGATGATGTTGGGGGTATCGTTCTTCTAGTATATTTTTTCCCTTCTTTTCTTCGAGTTCTATTTCATTTTTTTCTTTCTTTCCATTTCCTTTCTAGTTTGCGGCGCTGGCTTTCTGTGGCTTGGGTGTCGGTTTTTTTCTTGTAGGTGGGAGCAACAAAAAGTTATTGGTTGGCTGGTAGGATGCTTTATAAAATAGATCCGTCATCTTGCTAGATTTTTTGTTCATACCTTTTAACTTGAGTAGTACGAGTGTCGGGATATACTGCATGTTTAGTGAATGGTGCATGAATCTAAAGAAGGACACTTGACTTAAAATTGCACCAGTTATTAAATCTTTCGAAGGTTTTTGGTACTCATTATTATAAGTTCCCAGGGGGTGTGGATTCATCTATGGTCACTCTGACTTGCAATTGTAAGACTAGTCTTGTTGTGACGCGGTACTTTATGTTACTCAAACGCAAAACAGAAGTCATGATATAAAAAACGATGGATGCGTAGCTCCTCACGATTTACAGTACTAGTTCTTATCGTCAAAACCGTGATAGATCGCCTCATCATGGACGCTCCTCTTCACAACTTCTGTAGTGGGTTTGAGTAACACGATTAGGATCCGATGTGAAAACTTAACTTTGGCTATTATAATTATAATTCAAGCTTGTACAAGACTCCGTGGCGCAACGGTAGCGCGTTCGACTCCAGATCGAAAGGCTGCGTGTTCAAATCACGTCGGGGTCATTTTATTGATATCTCTGCCCCACTCTTCTCTGTCTGAAAGTCTGAACTTCGTGGCTCTAGTTCCAGGGTGCGAACACACTCTCATATTGATGTGCAGCTTTTGCTTTTAACAACCCCGAGAGCAGTTATTTATAAGCCTAGCATGAATCTTGCCAAGTTCCCGATAAGTGTGATTAAGCATATTTTAAGGAAGTCCTGTCTACTCTACGTTATACCAAGTGACTACATGTACTTGCTATAATTAAGGGGTGTCTACCTCGTGACTGCGAGTTGAATCCTGGATATCAAACCCCCAACCCCCCGCTACCTCAACTAGACCATTCGATTCAATTGAACGGAAAACTCTCAGAATGCCATACAAAAAAGGCTGCAGGAATCTATAATGCTATAGAAGTTTTCTGCCGTACCAACCATGTTAATTAACCTATATATAAGTACTTGTATTCAAGGAACTTTGTTAGTTCGTATTGAAGAAAAAGCGTATTGACTGCTATCCCTTAGGCGGTCAGTCCAGATCGTGACCGAACCAGATATGGTTGGGTGTGCTCAGTTGAACGAAATTACTGTTCATTCTCTCCTTGTCTCTAGTGAAACAGGTGGAGCTTTCTAGCGTGTGAGAAGAAACTCGAGGACAGAATAAACAGGAACTGCGTTTATCAGTGCATATGTAGCTATGGCTACTATATATGGTTCGGTCACGATTTTAGTTTAGACTGACCGCCTAAGGGATAGACTCGGAGGATGTATGATGGATAGGTTTCCCCAGGTACTGAGCTCTCAAGTGACCACCCTTTACTATCATTACTAGAATAAATGATGACGATGTTGTGCAATTTGGGGCAGTCGCTGGTACATACGATATTTGAATCAGGACGAAAAGTTACGGTATTTTTCCCAACTTGCGTAGCTAAAACTCTAGATCTCTATGTAGTTCTCTTGATTACCACCAGGAAGAGCTTTTAATTAACACACACGATATCTGTAATCTTAATCTTAAATTAAAAAGTCGTGCGGCATAAGACTTACATAGTTGATGGCACTGTAGATCGATCTGTAGTCTTTTTGTGTGGCATTCTGGAAGTTTTCCGATATATGTAATCTAGAGTAAGTAGGGTTACATTGATATTATCACTCTAAATGTTACTAAGGTTGGTGACACATTAAGAGGTGAATAACCAATTGCAAGCGGAAATCTCGGCGTTAAGTATGTATATACGTATGTAGCTCGGCGTTGGACAGGCTATAGACGGCTACTCCACCACTCACCCGGACAGTTGCCATAACCACTAGATGATCTACCTTATAACCGCCTTGTCAACGTCCAATCACCATCAACTTTCCGGGTGTCCGGGTGAGTGGTGGAAGTGCACGTGTCTATAGATGGAGCCTATATATAAACAATGGGTGGGATGACTGTCAGAGTCAACTAAATGTCGTGCTGATATAGGAAAAGAGAACTAGAAGACCAGAGGGGCCGTTAGAATTAATTCTCTATTCCACAACGTGCACAAAGTTAGTGGTGCAGTTTGAAATTGGACCGAGAGATCTCAGAAATACAGACACCCGCAGGAAAGGGAAGTAGACGTATTGATCATTAAGCAGGAAGAGAAAAGCCGAAAGAAAAAGAAACAACATATAAAATCAACCTCGCCGCCTAACGTTGACAAAAACCACTACACCGAAATCAAACGTGAGATCCTTTAATCCCTTCGTCTATGTTGACGATATATAGAAGACTTTACCTATTCAAGTGGTTTTTACTTGATTCTCGCGATAGGCTTCTAGATAAGATTTGGATACTCTGGGGTTTTCGAAGATACAAGTAGTAAAGCAGTATCATGTCACCTAAACTGATATATAACCAATGAGCAGAGGTCTACAATGCCCCAGCCATTCTAAAAAAAATAACACGGTAGTTTACAATGGCCTATGAAAGTATAAGTAATTAAAGGTCTATAATTACCCAGTTTTTGAAGTGTCGTTCTATCATGACCCGGTACTTTACATGAACGACCCATTAATGACAACCAATAAGTACTGATCTATTTCCCTACTCAGCGAGATCCCTACTGAGCGAGACTTCAAAGGTGTTCCTCGGCCGATGTTTACGTGGTAGAGGGTCCCAGTCTCGGTCAGTAGGGATCTCTCTGAGTAGGGAAACAGAGTACTCTTATTGGTTGCCTTACTTGGGTCATGATCATTGTACTTTAAAGTACCGGGTCACTAGCAGAGACACCTCGCGGCCGCGAGGTCCCCACCTAGGTGTAGTATTACGCACGTACATAATATGTAGGTACATACCTCCCACCTCCAGTGCACGTAGTTGCCCACCTCCAGCACTTGGCCACCTCCAGTAATTACCTAAACTCCAGTAACTACCCAAACTCCAGCAATTACCCAAACTCCAGTAACTACCCATATCCCGGAGTTACACATCTCCTCCTATAGTAGCTTATTGGTATTTTCCTTAGTGACTGAAACTCCAGCCCTCCCAGACCCGGAATTGCTCTCCCTAAGTCCCCCGCGTGCAAAACAGCCCTTTCCCCCGCACAATTTATAGGATTCGATGTTATTAATACATTGTTTACACTGTTCACATTTAAAAGTTTATACCGGCATGCCAGTGCGCTTCCCGCTCCCAACTGCCCGTCCAATTTTTGGTTGCTAGACCCTGCAGCTGTCGATCCTAGCCAACCAGCGCTCAACCTAGAATTCTCTAGTTGATCCAAAAAGCGACATCAATAAAAATATGTGCCTGGAGATTGTCAACAAACCCTTGGGAATCGATTCTCGAGCCATATTTCCGATGCTGCATCGGCAAAGAATTAATTCCTCTGGTTGTAATTGGCGCGCGTCCTCTTCTGTCGCCAGATGTATCCTAGCTTGGATTTTGCCAAGCAATCTTTCGTGTCCCACCTGGTGAGCAGCTTGCTAACTCGGGTGGTCGCGGGTCCCATATAACTGGTTGCTACAACAGGTCTGTGCTCGCGGAGCTCCTGTATAGAATAATTACTTAATAGGTATGCTCCGAGTGACATTTCGTGTTTAAGTACATGTACAACCGGCGTATCAGACGCAAGAATAGAGATTCAAGAAAAAAAGCTGAAAAACTGAAAACCGAATAGGAAAAGTACAAGAATCACAAAACCTACTCGTGAAAGCGCGTGTAGAAAACTACCCACCCATGCTTACACTCCATAAGCTGCATTAAAACATACCAATTCTTGCCTTCACCGTCATTTTCAAGGAACAGCCGTTTTTACCGTACTGGGAGCTAATTAATGCTTCTAAATCTAAATTTTAGCTATTGAAATCCCCACTTAAGCTTGCCAGAAAGCTTTTCGACCAGAAAGATGCATCCCAGGTCCCCTAACCGCCTTCTCCCGGTATTACCGGCCAGTAGAAAACTTGGGACAGGTTGGGGCAGACTTTGCGTTGGAGACATCTCGATGATCGTCGATGCATGGAGTTTTCTTGAAACAGAGGCTATTTGGGTTCAAATCAGGATTTGGATGCGCAAAACCATCATGCGGGCATAAGATTCTAACCCAGTGGACAGTAGCGACCACCCAAGTTCGTACTGCTATTTTTCTTGTCAGCAGAAAATAATTCGTAGAGTACTGCCTGACAAGTCCCTAAGTTACAGTGGGTTGACCGAGATAATATAGAGTTCGTAAACTAACTCTGGCTCTACCAGAGTGGCTGGAATCGATACAAAATGTGCCGTGTAATTAGCGGGGAGCAAATTTACAAACTTGATACAGAGTTTTCTTGACATCCACGAATTTTGGACCTGTTTTCTGTTCCTGGCGCATGTTTATATTAAGTTACTGGAGCTGACACCTGCTGTACGAACTTGGGTGGTCGCTACAGTACTCGTAAGATCTTAAGATGTAGTGATCAATTATGATCAAGTAATTCCCGGAGCCCGTTTGGCTGAAGAGGAAAGCTGGCAATCTGCGTAGTCTCCTCATTGTGGCTCGAGATGGGAATAGGCTGAGGTGCATGCGGGCAACAACCAAACTCAATAACACGGAAATGTGATTAGCGGCACTGAAATATCAGTATAGAACAGAAGGAAGCAGAGAAAATGACATTATCACAGAAGCTGGGAGTTTACATGATCATTCAATATCGTTACCATAGGGTCCTAGACAAGGTCCGTCCCGAATTTTTTCCCTTTGGATACATCTGGGTGTGTGGCCTAAGATACAACGAATTGAAGAGTGCCACCGCATGTCGAGTTTTTGAGAGTGTGCCGTGCTGCATGGCGCTGTGTACGTGTCGGCCTGAGTTGCTGCGTTCATGATTCACCTAAGTCCCTTATAAAACCCAGACTCTTCATTCCTAATTCTCAAAACTTCGAACTTCACTTATCAACAGAGACCCATAAATTCGATTTCCGTTTCTCTATCAACCTACAACATGCCAAATATTGTATCGGGGGGTTCTCGTAAGCTCGTCGCATCACTTAAGCTTCTTTGGAAAGGCTCTGTTCCTCCACCAGTTTGGCAGACTACCATGACAGCTGCTATTTCTGCACGAACCGCCTCTGCTCTTACTCCCCAAGCAACTCAACCCCCAGAAAACCTTCGCCGGATTGATTTCGCCACGGAGGTTTCTATCCGTAGCCCGATTCTCACTCTGGGCACTAACTTCGGCTGGAGAATGAGTTTTTCAAAAACCCTTGTATCAGCTGTGGCGCATCCGGAGGCGACAGTAGATGAAGGCAAGTAAAATACCTTTGTTTTGAACTCAAATCGTAAGTCATGGCTTCATATCTTGTCCCCATTCCATTTGAGGGGAACAGGCTTCTAGCTAGTACCGAAAGCTGATGTTGCATACACAGATTGCGACCTATGCCCAATGGCAATGGCACTGCCATCGCGGGAAGAAGATTGGGGGAAGATTAGTGGGAAAGATATTTGTTTATATTATTGACACAAATGCACTCTACTCAATTTTAGACAGAAGCTCTTCCGGGCCCTGTGACGAGCACCTCTACACTCCTACAGCAAATCCCCGATCCCTTCATTTATGCCAGGTTTTCATAATAGTGATAGGCAAAAATCTAGCTACGAAGAGGAGCTGATGCTGCCTTCATGCAAAGGGAAGGACGGAGTCACAAGCTGTGGCTTACCTGTAAAAATGGTTCACGGAGTGCATGAAGGTTAAGTACTGCTATCGCGATATTTCTAATTCTGGGGTTGGATATGAGGAGTGCCGTGTGAATTCAAGGTTGAGCGCCAAGGAATACCAAACCGTATGCACTTTAGTCCATCGATCCTGTATGTAATGTACAGTCGTGTTAAGAACTATTAAAATCCTTCCCACTCAACGTAAACCATCGATTAAAATAAGAATAGTTATGCCTTATAGACTTCCAGGGTACAAACTTCTTCTGTCTCTGAATTATTGCTCTATTTCTGCTTTTGTGATACAGTAACTAGCGAATATTGCGATTTGAATACTCCTAAGAGAATAACTACATATGAACTAGCCAGATAATTTCCACAATTACCCCAAGGGTATCCAGGGTCATAGATTCAAGATAGAAACTTAGCCTTTGAAGAAAGCTCTTGTCGTTGTTGAGATTTTGTGGGTAGTGCATGTGGGCCTAAATCACAATTTACAGCTGAAACTTCTTATTGAAGCTACACATTGAATATTCATTCCAAATTCTCAGGATTTTAGAATATAATGAATAGTATCCTAAATTTTCTGTAGTCTTAATTTCAAGCCCTTTGGAGCCATGGTTGTTGAGGGGGACTGTGTTATATATATATTTGCCGCTATCTCGTTGTCATCTACTGCCAGGACTTGTTTAACACGGCTGTACGTAAAACTAGTAGTGGCCCACCTCGCGACCGCGAGAATCTCTCCCACCTACATGTAGTCCTTCCACCTCCAATGAACATAGTGAGTATTTGGCCATCTCCAGTACTAGTATAGTAGTTGCCCATGGCCAGCTCCCGGAGTTGGCCACACTCGGTAGGCCCTTTCTTTCGTGCCCGAGCTTCACAGTAATTAACCGAGAACCGGCGTTGTGGTACTCAATAACGTAACTACAGTACCGGAAAGGGGTAGAAATTCAATACCGTATTCTTGTCAATACGCTAGTGATGCTGTAAGAATACGGTATTGATACGGTATCGATATGGTATTCTGCTTACGATGCTGGTTTAAACCAGTATTCTTGACTCGATACCGTAGCCCCACGGTAGCGATTTTACCCTCATTTCCGAGACTGTACAATAGGGATCGAGTGGATATTCCAGGAGAAGAAATATATGTTGAAAAAGCGGTCACAAACTGTGACTTCGAGCCTAAAGAGGCTCGAGGAGTGTGGGTCCCAATAGCGTTTACATGTCAAAACGAACGAAAGGATTGACCCTTAAAAGAATTTTGCAGTGAGCACAGACCAAGAAACCCACTCTTATAGCGCTGACTTTCGCAATAATTTTACCAGAATCTGTATCCCTTCGTTCTTTCCCGCAACAACAGAGACATATTAAGCCCACGACGGCGTGGTGATATACAAAAATATAGCTACCTGCAGAGTGTGGAGACACAAGGATAGGCACATCATGGGTCACAGCTAGAAGGTGACTTCACAGCAAAAGAGGCTGGGGGAGTGAGGTTTAGGTTTCCTACTAAGTAAAAGTCACTAACACGAGATTATATGGGCCGAGTGATATCGTATGATCACATATTAATTGACGCCTCCGGAAATATATTTTATGATTAGTGGGCTCTGAAGACAAATAGCCTACGCCTATGGAAGCATTACATAGATTATACTTTATACAGCTCGATGTATTTATAGGAACATCTCAAGAAGTATTTCCTTTATCCTACTCTAAGACTTCAACTGACCACATCGATATTATGATCACCAAACCCCATCAACAACCCCCAGCATGTAAACCCACTCCAACTCTCCGTCCCACATACGCACACATTATAAAGCCTACAACCATAACTGAAACCCTAAAACCCACTCCTCACTAAACACACCCCACCCTACGACTCCATTGTGACCACCACCTCTCCAACCAGCTTCGTGTGAGTTACTCTTCCATTACACCCGATCCTCCTCCTCCTCCTCCTCCTCCTCCTCCTCCTCCCCCCCCTCCTGCTTTGTTCTTCCCCCTGTCTTACATGTCATGGAGGGCCGATGGCCCGTACCATGGGGGCGTACCACTACTCGTACACCACGCTGTATTGTTACCAGCGGCGAGCAGTTCATGCAATATGTGCACGCCAGTCACCACGAACCCACGAAGGCAGAAAAAGCCAGTTAAAGAAAACGAAATATCAAAGACAGAAACACTGTCCAACCAGGCGTTGACAGCACCGCTAGCACCAGAGGTCGAGTCTGTGGTGATCATGAGTACAAACCTCTGAAAGGATTACTGCTGTTCCCGCCAACCCAGCTCGGTGACGAATGGCGCTTTTCCCGTGTCTTTGTTTGATCGATTAAATAAACTAGAAATTCCACATTCAGACTTGTAATTACTTAGAAGTCTATTTTCAGATATGATCATGAGAGCTCGTGCCGGCTCGTGCCCATCACTAGGCCGCCGCCGCCGCCGCGGCCGTTGCCATATATTGAGCAAGAGGAAAATCACCCACTCTGCGCTCTTTATACAGCGAGTTTAAGGAACGATAGACCTGAATTAATGAATTATCAATCAATTGAATCAATCAACGATAGACCTGAAAGTCCCGCCGTGTATATATATATATATACCCCACAAGTCGAGGTCATGTTTGGAGAAAGCGCTGGTTCAATTGCCGCTATCCACTTGGTCTTTGTCTTTTTCTTTGTATTTACCGACCATGGACAGCACCCCGATCCAAGTACCAGTTTGTAACCGCGGCCTCCGAATGGCACTACACAACCATCAAGGAGCAGCGTTGAAACTGGGTATGGTAATGATCGTTTTACCCACTTTCCAACCCATCCACTTACCACACATCCACTTCCACTTTACAACCCCACGAACATCAACTAACCACATACCATAGCGAGCACGCACTATGGGGTTAGGACATCAGGACTCAGGAGAGGCATGTTTGTCGACACATCCTACAATGCCAGGCCAGCGCGAATATAATAGCGCCCTATAATTCCAGCGGCCAATGATCAAGGTTTCTTCTTCCTTAGGAGTCGACCGTGAAGTTTAATGGGTTTCTACCGCGACGTCAAATCCCGGACCTATGCTAGCTAAGGGCACTTTTCTCTGTCCTGTCCGACACCTCACTCTTCACTGTCTTCAAATGTCAGCGTCGGCACCAGTATGGGCCTATCCCATTTTTTTTTCTTTTTTTTTTTTCGGGTGGAAGCAGGCAGGCTTGTACCAATAAGAGCACCTAACCACACACTAACGGCACACTCCTGGCTCTACAAAAGGCGTTAAACAAAAGGACTAAGGACTAGGGGGTGGAAGAAGCGCAAAGATCTATTTATCCCGATCCTATATATCTATACCCCCTCCATCTCTCCCCTCCATCCCTCCTAGCCACCCTCCTTCTACCCTCCAATTATGCGTATGCCCAGCCGGATTCACAGAAAGAAAGAGAGAAACAGAAAAAAAAAAAAAAAAAAAAAACGAAGAAAGATCCTCGATCATTATACCGTTAATTTCAAGCTCAAGCCAAGAGGAAGACAGCAATTGGCACAACATATAGAACGAAAAAAAAGCCCTAACAAAAAAAGCGAGAAAAGAAAAAAGAAAAGACCCCACCACTACTCCTCCCCCAGCACCCCCAAGTCCAAACTCAACTCCTTCGCCTCCTCCGCCCCAATCTCACACTCAATGACCCTATCCAGTAGCACCTCCTTCCTTACCCACCCCCTCCTCCGTCGCTTCTCCAAGCCTTCCAGCGTTCCCTTCAGCTCCTCGCGGCTCTGCTCTGCCCACGCCAACTTCCGTTTTAATAGGCGCATCAGCTCGCGCGGCGGCCGCGTGTCCTCATCGTGGTCGAACCCGTCCTCGGGCTGGTACCAGGGATTCTTCTTCTCGCCGCTAGCGGACCCGTCTTCGCTCGCGCTGGGGCTTGTTGACGGCGCGCGCGCGGCGTCCCGTCGGTGGTTGTGAGGGTGGTTGGGGTGGGACTTGGGGATGGGGTCGCTGGGGCGGAGTGCTTCGGTCTCGTGGACGGTGCGCATGTGCTTTGCGAGGGCGTCGGAGCGCGTGAAGCTGCGGTCACATTCTGCTTGTTCTGTTAGTACCCGGCCACCGTCAGATAGCAACCGAAGGGGGGAGAGGCTTACCGGGAAGGGTGCAGTAGAACGGCTTCTCCTTCGTGTGGCTCCGCATGTGTGCTCTCAGCGCATACCCGCTCGCGTGCGCCATGCCCTTTCGAGTACAGTCGTCCCACTCGCAGGCATACTTTGCGCGGCGGCTGCCAATGTGCGAGTCGTGGATGTGCTTGACGAGGGCGTCCATGTCGCCGAGGTCGCAGTCGCAGCCGTCCCATCTACACACGGTGACCTGCTCGGCGTGGTCAAAGTCGTCGTCGCTGGGCGAGCCGGGTACGGAGCCGGAGGTGTCGGACGAGATGTCGGAGAGGTGCGTGAGGTGCGAGGGCGAGTGGTGGTGCGCGAGAAGGGGGGAGTGGTCCGAGAATCCAGTGGAGGGATGGCGTTTGTTCGGGGTGTGCGGAGGGTGGGAGGCGGCGGGGGGGGAGTCCATGGGCGAGGAGAGGGCGGAGAAGGAGCTGGAGGAGACGGGGGAGGACATTGTGGGTACTGTGCTGGGACGCGTTGGGGAGGGTGTGTCGCGGTGTGTGTGTGGAGAGGGGGTGATGCCAATTGAGGTGAGTGTTCTGTGTTCTGTGTTCTGTGCGTGGTTCGTGGTGATGTCGTGATGGTGAGATGTGTTCTGAGTGTGGTGTTGTGTTATATCTCTCTCTGGCTGTCCCTGGCTGTCCCCGGCTGCTGTGGTTGTCGTCGTCCTTTGTGTGAAGCGAATCCGAATCCGTGCTTGAGGTCACAACCCAACCGCCAAACCATCCCTACAAATAATCGAAAAACTCTGCAAAGCTCCCCAGCAGCTCTCCAGGCCCATATAGATCCGCAATCCAAGCTTCTCCACCCCCAAATTCCCAGTCACGTACATGCACCCTCTGACCCCCTGATCGCCACTTGCCGTACAAGCTTTTAAGCGAGGGCTTGGCTGCAGATGCCGGGAAACCTCAAATTTAACGTCGTCGAGACCCTCGTGGCCAACCAGATGGTCAGTCAGGTCCGTTTTGCTGGATTTTCAACTTGACTACAGCCGGAAATTAGCATGATCCGGTGGTTAATATTTAGAGATCCGAACTCGAACCCAGTGGGTTGGTTGCAACCGATATCATATCCTAGGTGCCGAGGATTTCGATTACGGCTGGCTACTGACGTCGCCATACCATTCTTGCCTGTGGGTTTATCGGCTCTGAAGTTTTGGTTATGAGCAAGATAGTACTCAGACTCAAACGTTTTAGCTACGGATAAGTGAAATCCAAGTTACACGAAAAAGAAGTCGCTGTGACATATATTCACAGGTTATCACTCGACCACTCAAACTGTTCTGCCTAGGCCTATAGGCCCAGCGTGTTATAGCAGCCAACCAACCGTACCAGAGGGGAAAAAATCGCAAGTTTTCTTTATCGCCAATCCCCGCCATTGTACTTCATAGTTAAGTCTCCTAACCAGCCCAGTCCTAGAACCCCATAAGGGCATACACTAAATTATAAAGTAAGGTCACCTTCGATCTCGCCTCAAGGTTAATTTGGCGTGCACACAACCACGAGCATATATATATATACCATGAACATCGCCCGAGAAGCATCGTCCAAGAAGCATCGTGGATTACACCTCCATCAGCGGCCTCGGGTTCTTTCGGCAGCGTATTGGAAACTCGCGTAGGATTAAGGAACGTAGGCCTTTGCCATAAGCAATCATTGCTACAGGCAGCTCACTCTCTCTACGACGTCGGCTCAAAGATCGTACTCGCACATTACTTTACAGACCTGCAGACAACAAGAGGCACCGAAGGTTACCTTGTTTCTCTATGTAAAGGCAGTATATAACGCCCAGGGCGGACGGGTGAGTGTTGTGACAAATGGTATAGAGCCGTGATGCGGGCATGAAGCCGGAGGGGGAAAAGGGGGGGGGGGGGGGGGGGTCGAAAGGGGATGATAAGGGGGTTTACTGACTCGAGCACTCTTGTCTTGCTTGTCGTGCAATTTTCTGGGTGGTGGGGTAGTGGGGCAGATGCCCCCTCTTTCTTTCTTGCTCGTTGAAAAGTGGGGGGGGTTCCCCGCCCGCTGCAATGGCGGGGCTGGAACTAGTAGGTCTTTCGATATACCTCAAACCCCAAAACACCTCCAAGACCACCACCAGCTCAGCGAAAATTTGACAGTTACCTATCCCCTACCTCTACATAGCTCCGTCACTTAATCCAATCCCTACATGTACAGTGTCCGCCAATACGTCTGCACGCCTGCACGCCTCTAAATGGCCCGCCAAGCTTAACCCTCGATGTAGCTTCTGCGGCTTCTGCGTCTTGGTGTTGGGTTGCGGTCCTCCAGCTAGCGCAACAATGACCCATGACTCTGGAAACAGATTCTGCAATATCTGCGAACTCTGCAACCTCTGCAATCTCTGCAACCTCTGCAATTTCTTTAATCTGCAATCTCTGCAATCTGCAATCGGTCATTAGGCGTACGTCATCATCTGTCCCTTGTTTTTTTCTTCGGTAGTGGGGTGTTGAGCTGGTTTTAGAGTGCATTTTGGGCGGCGGAAAGTTTAGACCACAACGCAGTCTAACACGCTGTCTTGGTCACTGGCGAATCATATGCTGAAGTCCTAAAGTAAAGATATAAGGAGAATGCTCGTCCTCTAGCTAAGATAGAGCACAGTTATAAACGTTTACTCACATGATCATAGAAACAGCTCTGCTATTCCACTTGTTTAGTTTGTTTAAAGGCCACGATATCGGGTTTTCTCTCTATTGTGGCCGTTTCGGGCCTTGGTGAGGGGGTAATGGTGTCTAGATGTGTAGTGTGTAGATACCGGTTGAAAGGGCTTGAGAGACATTCGAAGTAAGCTCGTTCCAAACCCTCATATCGAGAGCAACGTACCTCATGCAGAAAAGCTCAACACAGGCCTGGGCACGAGACTAATTGCGATCATGACTTGAAGTGGGTTCGACACGTATCTTTAGATAGTATCAGAGTACACAGTCCTATTTGAGGCGGATAGTACGGCTTGCATTATCCGGATCCTTCATTCCTTTCGAATTTCGTAGACGTAAGTTCGTGTGTGAGTTAAGTCATAAAACATCACTCGATTGTATGCACGCTAAGGTGTAAAATACTATGGTCCTCTCCCACAAAGATGATGATTGGGAGTTTGAAGTAGCCTGTTTTGGCCTAAATCTCTTTGAGCTCTGTTTGATCTGTGCTTTTGGAATGTCCTTAAGCTGCCTTACCACCAACAACAATAATTGTCATAGCCTCCGGGCTGCAAACGATCAGTGAGTTATCAATCATCAACCAACAACAAGACACTACGAGGTGGAACTCATCCAGCGTTTTAACTCTTCCAAATGGCTATGCCGTTAGATCGCAATGGCTTGGTGCTACACAACTTGCGTTGGACCAACTTGGAGGGTGGAGCCATGCTCGTGACACTCGTATGTGGACTGTAGGCTGATCGTTGGGCAGTGAAATCTCTGTAGACCTAGGCCCAGAGCGTGAGATACATGTACCCTAGATCATGATTTTCACATCCTTCCTACTTATCAAATCATCTGAAAGCTACTTATGTTATGGTCAACATTGGTCTCTTGTGGCTGTTCAGTAGGATTTGCCCATGGCTCTGCTCGAAAACTTCTGGGTGTTTAGTACATTCAATGCTGCTGCCATTTCCCCAAATGAGGTTGATAACTTTGTGTGCAAGGTGGGGGAAGGGAGGAATGTAAGGCAGATGCGTAGGGGTAAATGGGCAACGCGGAAGAAAACAGCTCAATGAGGAGGGAGATATTTTTCTGAGAGGTAAACGTAATAAGACAGACCTCGACCGTTCCTTCCCTGTTTTTCTTCCCCAGATATTGTGATATCGTATGAACCCTCCAAGGTGTATTGCCCATGAGGTCATTCTATTTTTGCTAGCGTGGTGCAAGAAACATCTAAAGTCCACTTACGTTCTGGTAGAAATGTCAGTGGATGAAACGATAAATGACAGTATAGATACCTAGGCTCGAGCTGTCAATGTTTTCCAAGCAAGCTCTGCTCCCTATATTGTGATGCTCGAAAAGAATTGCTAGATAAACATATTTGCCTTCTCGTGACTCTGTGTGGTTGATTGAGCCAGCGAATTCCAATGTAGTTGTTGATTTGGAGACATCAAGAGCCCCCGAGAAATCTCCTACTAAATTGTGAGCCATCGTTCCCATCCATTTATCAGCCCTTAGCCATCACCTTGCAATCCCATGCTCACTTACCCTTAGCCAACCTCCATCCCTCCTCCATCCCTTCCTTCTTCCCTCTTCTCTTCCTCTCTTCTCTTTTTTCACCACCAATGATTACAGGTCTATTGACCTCACGCTGACACCGCTCCAACGCATTCGTTACAGTATTTGACCCCCCATCGGGGAAATACTTTCGTTTAAGCAAACAATTTGCTTTTTTTTTCAGACAAAAAAAAAAAATCCTATTCCGTGATACCTTGCTCTCAGCTTCACACGTAGGTGTAGTTTCCATCACATTGATCATGGGATTCTTTGAAATTGATGATCCTGTTGCTGACATCATTGCTCCGTATAGCGAATGGAGAGTCCCTCATCAAGCCGGGCCAGATGGTCTGGAAATTCTGACAATAATGACGGCCGACCATGGTCCTGTAAGTCATCTGCGTTCCCCACTGTTATACTGTCAACTAACAACTCTGATCTGAAGTCGGAAAAGCGATTACCTGTGACTCTGTTGCTGGCTTTTCTGGGGGAGGCATGCCGGGGACTTATCCAGTCTCACCTGACACCAGTGGCAGCCTCCGCAACTTTGATCCTGACGATCCAGGAGAAGGAACATGGCATGACCGCAGTGCCAGAAATAGTCTTCGGGGTACTGCGGTAAGTCGTGGCTCAGCGTCCGCTGCCTCTGAATTTGTTGTCGACATCGAAAATCTTAGAATCGGTGCTGGCAACAATGAGGCGGACGCTGGGACAGCTTTCCATACAGCGAGAACAGCCTGTAGGTTTACTGATTTTTCTCGGCATCTCAACTTTTTAAAGAAAAATGACTAACCTATTTCTGACATTTGATAGTTGTTCAACAGCCCTTGCCGGTGTACCATTATGGTATCACCAACATTTATTCCCCTTCTCCTACACGCCCATACCACTATTCAAATACGTGGTCGATGTCTGACTTCGGTCGGGCATCTGAAGGTAATAACAACACCTAGCCTCTCATTCCTACTAAAATGAAGTGTTCTGAGCTAATATATAACTCCAGAGATTCCTCGGCACACTGGGAACTTCTCGCATTCGAGAAGCAATGCCTTATCTGGAGGTGAGAGAAATTCGCCCTGTTCGAATTTTAGTTTATAAAGCTAATCTTAGCAAAAATAGTCTTTACTCTTGATATTCCTCAGCAAGCCCTGACAAGAGTCAATTCCACAATTTCCCATCATAGGGTCGCTACACCTGATATCGGTATCCAACTCGCTGCTTATGCAATTGCAGACAGTAAGTGAACTGTCTTACATAATAGGGAATTTTTACCAACAACTAGTAGAGAATCCAGGGATTCTAGGTTACATTTTCGGAGCAGTCAAAGGATTCGTCTTTTCTTGCGTTGGCTCTAGACACAAAGATCCTAGACCCGAAGATACACATGATGACCAGACTCATGGCATACCCGTAGATGAATTTGTCATTACTATTAATGAAGAGAGTGTCCGGGAGGGAACAATATCATCCGAAACTGAACTTGACTATGCAACTGAAATGGAGCGGATCAGGAATGTTCAGATGGGACTTGCTGATGAAGAGTAAGTTACCTATCCCCTGCGCACTTTATCATTGGTCTAGAATTGTTAATAAGGCTTTCTAGGGAGCGTCCACAATCAATTCTCCTTCCACCATGCCCCATATATGTTGCGGAGCAATTCACACGTCCCAGATCGAAATCATTTGCCCTTCCACCATGCCTCCTATATGCTGCAGAGGATCTCGCACGTCCTAGATCGAGGCCACTCAGTTATCCAGGTGCCCCAGAAGGCGGAGGTGTGGACGTTGCAAGACAAGACGTTGCGACAGAGATGCCCGGAGACCCTACGGATACTATCAATGATTTCCACGCTGGCGAGGATTATGCTTCCAGTGGCATCGATGATTACCATAAAGTGCTCAGGAATGGCATTGGGACTGAGGTGGGAGATTACCACGAAACCCTCAGAGACATTGAAGCATCCCAAATCAGGCCGGGCGATTATGAAGTATATACTCCGACCCCTAAGAAACTAAAGAAAAAAGGCAAGGAGCGCCTGAACGATTTCTTTTCCCCAATTGTGGATGCAGCTTCATCGGTATGTATAACCCCAAGCCTTAACAGAATGAATGCAAATTTTTACTGATACTGGAAACTCTTTGACCACATAGGTCAAGACATTTCTGTCTTCAACAAGATCTGTCGGGCATGAAGAGGACGACAGTGGCTTTACTTCCCCCGAGAATGCATCCCCTTCGACACCTACACTCATCAGAGCAGCTATCGGTACCAGCATTACCAATGCGCGCAGACTCGCCGGTCTTCCCCGAAATGGGGACGATATCACTGCGGATGTAGATACTCCCGAGCAGATTGACAATCCTAAGCTCTTAGAACTCTTTGGGGGAAAGCCCCCCGAAGAGTATCTCCGCCCTCGAACCCCAGATGCCAAGTCCAGATACGATTACTCGACGAAAGAGATTCGTTATCGGAGGAGAAAACTCGACTTGAAGGAAGAAACCGAGGAGAGCCTTTATCTCTTCAACCATAACATGTGGGGAGACGACGAGACCTTGGAATACGAGGACAAAACCACAGGAGAAATCGTTGAAGAGGACAGTCCCCACGATGATTCCGAAGAGGAACAGCCTGAAGAAGAAGAAATCCCGGAAGAGGAGGTTTATGAAGAGCAGTCTATTCGTGACAGTTCTGAAATAGAGGATTCTGACAGCGTCATCGTAGAAGATAGTATGGCCAAAGAAGATTCTGACAGCGTCGTCGAAGGAGGTAATGTGCGCAAAGCGGATGTAGACGAATACGTCAAAATGCATCACTTTGAGCAAGCTTTCACTACGATGTTTGAAGACAAAATGGTTTTCGACGCAGCTCATCCCGACAGTGACACTCCAGACGGCTCCGAGAGTGATCCATCTGACGGCAGCAACGATTTCGATGGCTGTAAGGTATTAGGATCACCTACATCTGGTACCGAGGGCAACTTCGATCTTTCTCCGGTCAAAACCTCAGTGGTCGAACATCGGATCAGTACCATTAGTACTATTAGCACCACTAGTGTTGTCTCGAAGACAGAGGCCGTCAAAGTTCTGCGCCAAGAATTGCATAACCTTGGTATCGGAAGCTCAGGAGATCCCCTTATAGACAAGTTGACATGGACTTCTCGTCACACAAGCATTGTGAGCGTCGTCGAAAGGCCAGATTCGTTCCAGAACCTCGTCAACCTCTTTGGAGATGAGGAAGAGTCTGAAGACGACTCAAAGAAAATCAAACTCACTTTTGGTGGAAAAAATTCTTTGTTTCGTAGGGATCAAATAGCAAATGCAACAAATGGCCATGTACCGTCTGAAATGGAACATATTTCTCGCTATTTCCGGACCGCCGAGGTTAAGCAGGGCATCGTCAACGAGGCTAGCGCCACCTTTCGCAAAGAGCATGCTGGGAGAATGTCATACACTCACCTGTACGATCCAGAAGACCGAGTTGCTTCTGACGAAGAGGAGCAAGAACATGAGAAGGAGTATAAACGATACTACGAGGAGCAACGGAAGCTCCAGTGCGGTTAGCAGCTTCGAAGTCCGTCAAACTCAGGAGTAGGCGCTTAATCTCTAGTATCTGTATACCAGACGATTATGCCCTTCACTCCCTTTTCTTTTTGTTTGTTTCTGGGGCGGATTGGATCAGTGGGGTGACTTATGGGTGCCAACCTTCAGGGCAGAACGAGTCAATGGGATATGGTAATGGTTGTGGCGTTTTGGAGGAAGTAATGATGCTGGTTTTTCTCTGGAATCCCCTTAGGGCCCTGGTCGTCGAGGTTATAGTTAGTGAAATACTTGAAGCTTTTCCTAGTTTGCCGGTTTTTGTGTTTTCATTTTATACTGCGTGATTGTTCTATACTCGAGTCTATAGTAGCTCTGTGCTTCGAGATGCCTGTACTCCATAACTATAGTCTTTCCTTTCCTTTGGGTGGTCGTCACTATCCGCTCTGGAGGAGTCTGGGAAATTTAGGTTTCGACTATTTCATGTTTAACGAGAGTATAACGAGGGTATAATAATGGGAAATGTAAACATCTCGCCCGTTACTTATGTTAATGCACATAAGCTAGTGACATACGTAATTTAAATAATTGTTATAAATGGCACAGTAACTATTACCAAGAAGACACGATTATTTTAGGCGTATAAAAGCAAAGGGAGTGAAGCTTCATCCAGCAGGCTTCGCAATCAGGAAGTTATTGGTCTCGAATTCTTTGCATACTCTTATTTTTGAAGTGAACCTTTTTCCCGCTGGCTTTATAAATGTTATTTAATGCAGATATCCAATGATCTTTCTTCATCTCATTCTCTTGTCCCCATGGTTATATACTCTCGAAACGCATCTTACGAATAAATTGATAAAGTCAGCTGTTGCTGTACTAAGAAGCACAATAAATAAATCAATATGAGTAGAAATGAATCATAATTAATGAATTAAACAAAAAAAAAAAAAAAAAGAAAGAAATGAATCATGTAAAATCACTCGCATTTGGTTGCTAAGTGAATGACACTTCGTGATCGACATCACTTTATTACGGGCTTTTGGAAGTCTTGGTGATCAATAACCCTTTTGTGATTGTTGAACCCGGTTTTCCGTAGTACAGCATAGTTTCCTAGGGTAAGTCCCATAAGACTGATACCCATAGCTCACAAAATAGCCAAAGATCACCAGGAACAGCCCCCTCGGACTACATGATGCGAGACACCGGCGTGGCTACAGACAAACCCTGAAGAATTATAACCCCTCTATCTCCATTATACTTCCATCTCCGATGGCAGTTATCGATCGCACCCCCCTCATTTGTGTATATCGAGTCTCGTATTTTTTCTCTTTTTTTCTCGCCTTATCCCCGTGTAATTAAAAGCTAAACGTTTCGGATATAGTTTTGTTTCACACGCCCTTCTTTTTTCTATGTATTGCCCAGATCTCTCAAGAACAGGATGTAACTGATATGTATCTGTGTGGGGATGTATGCCTCTCGCTAGCAAATAATCCGGCAACAATCCCATATCCGATATGTAGCCGGGGGGCGGGCGGGGCAGACAGCTGTTATATCAATGTTGAATTGCTCGCTCTGCAAACCACACGACCCTTTCCCTTCACTTTTATTGTTGTTGTTGTTGGGATCCTCCCGGTTAAAAAAAAAAAAAAAGGTGTTCCCTCTGTGATTGCCCCCTTGACAATAGTTCGAACCAACCCCACCAACAAGAAAAACACAACCCCCCCCACCCTCCCTCCCCACCACCGCGCCCCGTTTTGTTTACCCCGCCCCAAAAGCGGACCGACGGATAATCATGGGCCCCTCGCCGGAAAAGACGATCAAGAAGGTCCTCCTCATTGGAGAAATCGACCAGTAAGCCTCGCTCGCTCACTCACTTACCCTGCCCCTGTGCAGATTGTCTTGGCTGATGGAAACTGTTTTTGTGGCAGCGCTCACGACGCATGGAAGTCGCTCGAGGAGGATGAGGTCGTGGAAACAATCCACGTCAAGGCGACCAACAGGGCCGACTTCCTCCAGGAGGCTCGCACCGGCGCGTTCGAGGGCATCTACGCAGTCTACCGAAACCTCCCCTCCGTCTCAATCACTGGCCGGATCGACGCTGAGCTTCTCGAAGCTCTCCCGCGATCTCTCAAGTTTATTTGCCATGTTGGTAAGACACCCACCCACCCTAGTGCCCACCCACCCACCCACCACCCCTCCATCCATCCCACCCACAAGCCAATGATCGGGCCCTTGATTATGTTTCTCTTCTAATCATCCCCCTCCAATCCACCCAGGTGCTGGGTACGACCAGATCGACGTACACGCCTGCAGCGCGCGCTCCATCCGCGTGTCCAACGTGCCAACGGCGCCCGATGACGCCACGGCCGACGTAAACATGTTCCTGATTATCGGGGCACTGCGCGGCTTCAACTGCGGGATGGCCGGGCTTCGGCGGGGCGAGTGGAAGGGCGGGGCGCCGCTCGGACACGATCCTCAGGGGAAGATACTCGGCATCTTGGGCATGGGCGGCATCGGGCGCACCCTGAAGCGGAGGACGGATGCGTTCGGTATGAAGGTGATTTATCACAATCGCACGAGGCTGCCGGAGGAGCTGGAGGCGGGGGCAGCGTATGTGGGCTTTGACGAGCTGCTGGCGAGGTCGGATGTCATTAGCTTGAATTTGCCGTTGAATGTGAGTTGTTTTTTTTGCCCTTGAGGAGCTTTTCGGGATTGGCTTGTGATATTGGTTGTGGATTAGATTTGGGATTATGCAGCGGCAGTAAAGAAAAAAAAAAAAAAAAAAAAAACAGGCTGCATATTATGAGATACGAGCGAGGTCTCATTTTTTTCCTTTGTTTTTCTCTTCTCTTACTTTTTTTTTTTCAGCTTCTATGCAGCTTCTAGCTTCCATGCATGATGCGCCATAAGAAAAAAAAAACATTCCAAGTAGCTGACGAAGCACAGAAACACACCCACCACATCATCTCCACTGCCGAGTTTGCAAAGATGAAAGATGGTGTAGTGATAGTCAACACTGCCCGGGGCGCCGTCCTTGACGAGGACGCGCTCGTCAAGGCCCTCGACTCTGGTAAGGTCCGCAGTGTCGGGCTCGATGTCTTTGAGAACGAGCCAGAGGTTCATCCGGGTCTCATGGCGAATGATCACGTCATGCTTGTCCCGCATATGGGAACGCATACATACGAGGTATTAAGATGTTCTTTCCTGTTTTTTTCTTTCTCTCTCTTTGCTTTCCTTCTTGAGGGATGGTCCCTGACGGGCGAATGGCAAACAGACTCAGACAGCCATGGAATGCTGGTGTATCGACAATCTTCGTATGGCTTGCACCACAGGCGAGCTCAAGTCGCCGGTGCCTGAGCAGGCAGGACTTTCTTTTACCTGAGGTCTGGCTGGCCACTGCCTAGCTAGCTACATGGCTTAGTAGAGAGCTAGCTAGCGAACACAGACAGCTCTTCCCTGGCACACATGAAACCCCCGAGCCTTACCGCCGTAGAAGTTTAACTGTCTCCTTCTTCTTCATTGCCCAGATACAGTAACTACATGTATGTACTTCAGATACCCGCTTAGATAATCCATAGAAGTAGAGAATGAACGGGCCAATACATATGCATGGATGTAGCCAAAGTACCAACAGAAGAATGCTAGACCATACATCCATCTCCTGCCCCCGATAATAGCAGTGAATATACATGTATGTTGCACTCAAAGGCACCTACATTCTGATTCAGTGCACTGCCCTTCCTCGGTGCCCGTCCGTGTACCTACATACATATAGGTACATCCTCCCTCTACCGAAAGGAAGGAAGAAGCAAAAAGGACGGACAGAATTATTACCCGAGACATAGATGGCCAGATGGTTGGTTGGCCAGGGCACGAACAACCCCCACCGAATGGTTCCGACTACAGTGCATGGCATCGATATCCCTACGACTCGAAAGTACCACATACCTACATGTACATCCACATGCTCTGCTCTACACACCTGCCTGCTCTAGAGTACCGACAAATAGCCCACCGACGAGCCGAGGACAACATCGACTTCCCTGTCAGTATGTATGTATGTATGTAGTACTGCTGCTCCGAGCGGGAGCGGGATTCTCGGCTGCCGAAGGAAAGACAGAAAGTCCGGCGGTCAGTGGTGGGGTGTCATGTATGTAGTGGAGCAGTCAAGTCAAGTCAATTCAAGTGGAGCGCAGTGGAGTGGAGTGGAGCGAAGTGGAGTCGAGTCTCTCCACCGCACCTGGCTGCGAGGAAACGGTAAAGCCAAAAGAAGAGTGCGAAGAAGCCGCCGAACAAGATGACCCTAGTCTAGTTACGCTCCACTGGAGTAGAGTGGAATACACTATCAGGTCGAGTAACTTTGTACCCTGGATGCGATGCGAAATAGAATCCTCCTTATTTTCGCACCTTATTATTGTCTGTCATGTCAGCCATCCACCACAGTTACCCACAAGTAAATACAGTATTCTACTATATCCACATCCCAACTGTGCCTTATCCCTCCGGACCCTCACCCCCCCATAGCCTCAATTATCCTGCTAAGCGAGATGTCACCCCTTCCACTTCCATTCCTTACTCATCAACGTCCCCCCCCCCTCAAAAAAAAAAAAAAAAGACCCTGAACAAAAAAATCTTTTTAGCCCCCCCTCCCTCTTTCTACATCTCGTCTCCACCGCCCTCCCCTACCCTCCCCACCCCTCGCCAAAAAAGAACTCAGTCCTCTAGTGTACCGGAATGGCGAACGTCCCGGCGTGCCGTAATTTGCATTTGCTTTTTTGTGGGCAAAAACTGGAGTGCTAGTGTGTGAGATAGAGTACCTCACCCACCTGCCCACCTAGGTACACTACTTGCTTGCTTGCTTGGGGTAAACGAAAGTGAGGCAGGGACAGACATGGGTGTGTGCTCTGATCGATCGGAGACGAGTTTTCTCTTGTCTTGCTTGTCTTGCTTGTCTTGAGTTGGACCGTGCTGGGAGGGGGGGTGATGGATGGGTTTGATATCAGCCGAGCACCACCACCTAGCTGTGGTAATGATGGGCGTTCGAGAATCACATCACAGGACCCTCCCGGGTTCCTGGGAAGAGGATGGGGAGGAGCTCGCCTATTTGTGCTGGGTGCCCGGACAGGGTGCTTCTAGACTGACGGACCGGTAAAGAAGAGGGTGGGAGGGACAGAGGGGGATATGTGCGACAATAGGTTGTATGGGATGGAGGTTGTTGATCTGGTTACTTGTTATTAAGGCCTACCTACAATACTTACAGTGATAGCTTGCTAGAGCTATGTGGGCAGAGAGAGAGAGAGAGATCTCGAGAGAAGATAGAGGAGCTCCCGCTCGTCTCCATAGCTAGCTACATGATGAATAGCTGGGCACTGCTATGCACTCTATCGCCGGTTGCTTGATTTCTGGAGCGAGAGGTTGGGCAGAGTACAGTATGTATGTGGGCAGGAGGATATTAGAGTAGATACTAGAACGCAGGGGTGCTGAGAGGTCGTAAAAATAAACACGCCCACCACATACCACACGCAAGCACACGCACACATACACACCGTGCATACTGCTACTCGTACAAAAACAACAGCAGCAGCAGCATCACATATGAGAAGTCGAGCTGGGCTGCTGCTCCTAGCTAGGGGCCATGGTCCATGGGAGGACACGAAACGGTGAGTAAGTAGGCAGAATCATTGACGATGATGTAATTAGAATTCCTTTTCCCTATCCCCCCGCCATAAGGGGGGAAAAACCCCGCATTCTCCACGAGTAGCAAAAAAGCAAAGGACTTGAGAGGGAGGTAGAGCGAGAAACACGGTCACCGTACACATAGTAGCTGCGAGATACAGAGCCAAGAAAATGGTTTCCCTAAAAAATAGGTACATATGGGTTTTTTCTTTCTTTTCCCCGCCTTCGTTTGACGCCGCTCCCTCCTCCCCTCCCCCGTCTCTCTCCACCCTTGGTAACTTTTGGTAGATGGTGCGACTCGACAATTCGTGGGTCTTCCCAAATGATATATAGAATAGAGCATGATGTAAGAAAAGTGAAAAGCGAGTGAAATGAAAAATCCATATAAAATCCAAAAAGAAAAATGATGTTCCCCGTCTATAGATAAAACCATCCCACCAAACAAAAAAAAAAGAGATCAACAAAAATAGGAATAAACACAGTAAGCTATGATGCATGCAATAAACAAGACGGAACCCATAGAGGGCAGGGCAAATGCCCCAAAATAAAAACAAGAAAGATACTCCTCTGCTCACAAGACTAAAATAGAGTACTTAAAGGATTTTTTGTAAAAAAAAAACCAAAACCACAAAAACCGACACGCCGGAAAAACCGTCTTAACAAAAATCAAGGGAGGAAAAAAGGAAAGAAAAACCGAGTCCCACTCCCAAAAGTTTGACTAAAAAAAAAAAAACTTTAAGCGAATGAACCCCAAATTGCACAACTACTGATGATATACAATTGTATACCAAAGCAGAGCACGATGGTAATAATAACAATGAAACGAAAGTAAGTAAGAAATAGTATAAAGGAATCAAAACGCAGACCACCCAACTCATATATGCCCCTTACCCAGAAAGAAAAAGAAAGCATACAATGCTGGCAGAATTCATCCGCCGGGGTCTTTTTTATAAAATTTTGTTGCGTCGCATTCGTGAAATGGTCGTATCGTAATATGATGCAATGAATTTGGACCTTTTGTTGAACCCATCCGTCTAATCGACCCCATAAGGAAAATGTCGTATATCAAAAAAAGCAAATTCGTTTGCGTCAAACTCGTACTTGGTCTTTAACAATAAAGAGGTGTCTCCCTCATAGCATCCATCCACAAAAGCTCGGCACGAGCTGCAATCCGGCGATTGAGGGAAGCCTCTGTCTGGGTGTTGATGACATTCTCAATGTACATCTTCAGCTTATTCGAAAAGATCCTCGAATCCTCAGATACAGATGAGGGCTCGGTTGGATCATAACGACGGCTTTTGACGTGCCTATATTCAGCAATCTTATAGAGAAGCTTTCTGCTCTCTTTGTTGTCGACATATCGACCACAGTCCTCGAGGATGGCATCAATCTCCTTAATACTCTCTGCATCATGTCCTTTCGCGGCAGCAATTCTCCCTAATAACTTCCAAAACATTGCCGCACTTGATTCACTATCATCGGAAGGTATAGACGCTTTCTCAAGATGTTGACCAGTCAAAAGAGCTTCCACAGTATGGATCCTTCGCAAAGTCTCCGCGCCTTCGTCGTCCCTAGAACTATTATCCTCCTCATCCTCATCCTGGGTGTTGTCGGAAGCCGGAATACTAGTTCCATAACACATCTTCACGGCTGCCCACAGAAGACTAGAATGTTTCCCTTTCCTTCTAATAGCCGGATCCTCCTCTTCGACAAACAAACCACCTCGAGCCTTCAAGCGTTCGAAAATCTCGGCCATAACCTCCAACAGTGGAACATCTCCCAATATCCTGGATAAGCCGCTATTCCCAAACCATGCAGTCTCCAGAAAATTATCCAGTCCAGGTGCAAAGCGTGTCCTATAAAGTTGCTTCATACCCTCAACAGATGTCGATGGTGAAGCATAGGATGCAACTTCACTTGAAGGCGGTGTGAGAGGCTGTGACGATGAAGAGACTGATAATAAGTCATCGATCTTAATCCTTTTTGCTGCACTTCCACCTTGGTTATCTTGCAACTTGGACAGCCCAGGTGTTGCCGATCTTGGAATAGGCGTAACTCTAGTTGTGTCAGACGCTGAAGAAAACGGGCTTCCCCTATCTAGCCTCCTCTTCAATTCTGGCCTGTATGTTTGAGGTTCCAATATAGTTGCAGCAATGGGAATCTGAGGGTTAACAGACGCGTCAAGGCTCGGGTCGATTGATTGGTAATCATATGTCTCGCAGGAAGATGCCGGTGAACTTCCTGTGGAAATGGTCTGAGAGTAACTTTGACCACCTACTGATGAATCCGCAAGGTAAGACATTGAATACGCTGAAGCGATCAAACGGGGGTGTGAACCTGTGCTGGGAGCAGGCTGAATAGCTGCAGGTCCCGGTTGTGCTTTAAAGATGGGATCATATCCCAAGCAGTCTCTCTTGCTCTTTGCACAATTCTTGCACGATGGGTGTGCTTCGTCACACTGTGGAGCGATATAAAAAAGTTCACGTAAGTAAATGTTTCATTTAGAGCTCTTTGGTAGTTATGGATAGGGTAACTGCTTGTTCCGGAGTTTACCCGAGCAAATATTGAATAATATAATGATATGCGAAAATTGATTTGTGCGTACCTTTATTCTCCGCTTCCTGCAAGTCAAACAACCTGTTTTCGTCCTCCTTTTAATTTCCTTCTTATGCCTCCCACCAGACATGATACGCTCGTTATTTCCTACGGCTGGTAGCGGATACCTAAGAGTTTGATTTATAGGAGAAGAGGTGATATGGCTAGGATGAGTCAAAGCTGGAGGAGGAAGTCCTCCATGTTGAGGTAGTTGAGCATAGTACGAAATGGGTTGAGGAGACGGCTGTGGTAGCGGCGAACCCATCAAAGGGGAGCCAAGTGACGCCTGGGATGGGGGCGGTGGAAGAGGCTGAGAAGTAGCTGGTGGGTTCAGACGTATTGGTGGAAGGTTGAACGAAGGCAATTGTTGAGGTTGAGAGTAAGGAGATCCCCTTGGTCCTGGTTGTGGGGGGTATTGGTATGCGGACATTGAAGGCGAAGGGTAAGAGGAAGGCGATGGATACGATGTAGGTGTTGATCGAGCGGGAGCGGGAGCCTGCTGCTGTTGCTGCTGTTGCTGCATAGGGAGGGGAGCATACCGATACGGAGGTGAAGGTGTCGAGTGCGCTGAGGGGTGTTCTAGATGTTGGAGTAGTGGAGAACCACGAACGCTGCTCTGAGAATGAGAGTATGAGTGAGAGTGGTGGTGGGTGGGTCTATGGGCGTTGTGGGAATCGTATTCCACCATGATCATCTCGAATATCTTAAGAACCGATTCGTGTATCCTTTTGTTAATGGATGATGTTATTTGGACCAAGATCAAGCTGCAGCTCCGAGTATACAAACAAAAGACGGGTAGTGTGTAGACGACAAGAAAGAAGATGAATGGGGAGTGTGATGAAGTATATGTAAATGCCAGGGCTGAATGGCAGATCTAACGACAGGGGTGTGTGGGGGGGGAGGCGAGACTTTTTATGATGGCGAGATGGTGTGGGTGTGGTGGATGGTGGGTGGGTTTGGGTTAAAAGAAGGCTAGATGGATGGATGCAGAGAGGGCAGTGTGGGGAGACTATCTGTAGTGTCAACCCAGTTGTTAGCGAACGGCAATCCGGCGGGCCAAGCGGTTGGTGGCGGTCACGTTACGTTACGATGGGTTTTCTAAGAAGTTTCTAAGAAGGAGTGGTGGTTGTGCACACAGAAGAAAAGTTCGGATGGAGTAAAAGGAAGAAAAGAAGAAGATGGCGAAGATGAAGAGGGAGGAGAGAGGAAGAAGAGGGGGGGGGGGGGAGAGAGATAGGTGTTTGGATGATTGGCTAGTTTGCCGGTGGAAGTGGTCGTGGTGTACCTAGGGACGTTTGGGTAGGTAGGTTGAAGTTGTATGATGAGTGAGAGAGCAGTGACAGCCACAAGAGGAACTATCCGATACAGCACCCTAACAACGCGAGTGGAGCCTCGCGAGAAAAAAAAGAGGCTAAGGGAAAACGGCTGGGGTATATATGGAGACAGACGCGCCAACTGGGAAGCGGACAGGTCAGGGCGAACTCAAACTTACCAGGAAATGAACCGCACTCGGCTCAACGGCGGGTCAAGGGCCTTTGGTACCGAATTGGTTGTTGTCTAGAAACCTTCGAGAACTTTGAGGCACAAAAAAAAAATATCTAAAAGCAAAAAACGACCAATAAATAAAATAAAACAAAGTAGGCAGCTAAGGCACAGAGAAAAATACAAAAAATAGAGCGAGATAATGTAAGAGGGGGTGGGGAAGGGAAAAAAAAAAGGTAAAAGAACGGAAAAATTGATTTATGTGGGATAACAGTACTGTGCTGCGTTCAAGCGTGTACGTGCGTGAGTACGTGCTGAATGGTGGATGTGCGCGCGTGTGTTATGTGTGTGTGTGTGTGTGTGTGGAGAAATGGAAGGATGAATCGAAGGAAAAAAGAAGAATGTGAAATAGGCAAGGCAGGCAGCAATAGGCCGACCGGGTTAGATGGGAAGGTGGCACCGGGGGAGGTTTGTAGTAAGAGGTAAGTAAAGGAAGGGATCAGAGTAGGTTGTATTAATTCTACTAAATGCATTCTCAGCAGCACCACCAGCAAGTACTATTAAGTTACCGAGGAGGCGGCCAGAGGAGCGAGTTTCAACGCTGTACTTCCACTGGGATAAAAAGTAAAGTACATAATAACAGTTTCGATATGTATGTATTCCAGAAGAAGCAGAGCGGCAAGTAAAACCTCAACAAGTAAAGTACATGTATGTACCTACACGGGGTTACTACATGTATTTGTATACGTACAAAATAATTCAATTATTGACAGTCCCAGCGAAAGAAAATAAATTCATGAGAATACACACAAGTACTAGAGCTCGAGCTAGATGACGGACTCGAAGAGGCTCTGGGAAGATCGAGGGGCAGGATGAGTAGAGTATAGTAGCTCTTACTGGCACAAAAGATCTAGCTTGTGATTGAGTACATGTACAGTGACAGTGCCTCATTTTGTACAATAGGAACACAGCGGCAGATCCGAATGAACTGGGGCCGTGATGGCTCTTTCATAACTTTCTATATCTACCTCTAAAGTTTTGATGTAGTACTACTGTGTATATATTACGTCCGCACTTTCGTACACTTGTTTCTATATACCACTTTGCTGTACCTACATGGTATGTTTCTCTTAAAAGATCACAGGACGAGGCGGAAAAAAAAAAACCGTTGAACCGGAAGTACCTACATAACCTTGAAGCCCTAGACGGGAGGGCACAGACAGCAAGCGAGACGTAGGCCGTGAGTAAGTGGTTGAGCATGAGGGCCTCGTGGTCAGTAAGTATTCCTCCTGTATACTGGGCTGACTTTGATCCTATGAGAGCGGCTGTGGATAGAACATGAACCCGAAAATCAGATCAAAATAATGAATAATTGAGTGTATATACATACTGGAACTCGACACTCGTTTCTTTTCTCGTTCGTTCGGTAAGTCAACTTTGTAGTTGGCTCCCGTTCAGAGTGTTGCCTGCCCTACTGCACTGGTCGATGTGCGTGCGTGCGTTGTGTGCATGCCAGGAGTCTTTAATTCGTTGAAACCTACACGCGTGGTATCGATGAAATGATGGGCATTTGCCTTGAAGAAACTTAGAGCAAGGTACACAAAGTAAATGACAAGACAGGCCAGGATAACTGGCTGGAATGTGTTTGCCGTCTTCACGGTCTGCTGCGTGAACGTTCAAGCAAGTGGCAGTGATCGGTATGAAGGGTGAGGGTGGGGGTAGTGCTTTTGTGGTTCCACTCAGAATTCGAATTCCCCAGTCCCATTAAGCCAAATGAGGCGACACGGAGATTTGGGGTTGATAAATCAATTAATCTTTCGAGATTTCCTGTCTGTAGTGATCGATGATCAATCTGCAGCCGTGGAACTATAAACTTTCGAATACTGAAAGCAGAGTTTTTGTCCTAAAGCGCGCATTCTCTCATGCTGTATCCATACATACGTCCAGAGGTACATAAACAGTACGTGTCTGTCGAGTAGGAACAAGAATATTGAGTTTGCATAAGGTTGTGAATAATGTGGGGGCATGAACCCTTTTTCTCTACGTTGGGACAAGACTATGGGTAGGGGAGGGGAAATGCGGATGCTTGAGGATGTACAGATGGCCCATGGGATGCGTTAGGTAAAGGATCACTCAGTACAGATTGGCGAGAGGGGAGTGCAGAAGTAAGAGCGACACGGCTATGCATTTCGATACTGAACGGTCAGCGCCACCGTCGGTAAACCTTCCTGTGCCAAGTGCCCACACGAACACAAGTAGACATCGCCGAGAAACAAGTGTATTTATCCACTGCTCGCCGATGATTTAGGGGTGACCTTTAGAGATGAGCGCGTGTTTAGAGTAATTTCCAAACCTTCGAGATGCACGCCAGGAAATTAACTCTTCCATTTCTGGGGTGATGGATGATGACCTTAAAGACCTATAGGAGGCTGGCTAGCGGTGGTCATCAGTGCCCTTCATCAACATCACCGGTATATCATACATACTTGCATCTCAGGATTGCAAACACCTTCCTCTCTCTCCAACAACGATATTCCGCTCGCTGGTAGCGCTTGGGCGGTCTAGGCGGCTACATAAGATGCATCAGATATCAGGGCACCAGTTGCACTGAGTGAAAGAGCCTTGGGGGGGGGGGGGGGGGGGGTAGAAGCGTTCTAACGGCGGAGATGATACATCACCACACATCATATCAAAACAAACAAATAGATAATCGATTTTCCCTTTTTTATTTTATTTATTTGCGAGGCAGGTTGGCTCCCTTCATTATCGTGGCTGTATGCCCCAATGCACGTCGTCATCACCCTGCGTCAACTGAGATGTATCAGACTAAATTTGGCTCAAAGTCGCGAAGCGAAGCCACGGGTTCGCATCCTTCCATCCCACACGTCGGAGCCTTTCCATCCCTGACCATCGTCAGAGTCTGGTTCGATCAAGTGAGCCCCTCCTCCTCCTTCTCTTCCTCCTTCACCTTCCTTCTTTCTCCTCCTTGACCTTGACTGCCAGCTGGCATAAGCACTCGGTTTGTGATGTCCGGGAAGGAAGGAAGGAAAGAAGGGTGAACCATGGGAAAATTGTGCTTTTCAGTAAGTGTGTGGTAAGGTACCTAGTCTTTCAGTCAGTTAATTGCAAGCATCTTGGTGAAAAGAAGCCTCCTCTCCTTCTTGAGGGGAGGGGGTCGTCTGTCTACATCTGCCTACGTCTGTCTACGTCTGTCTACTGTGCTGCTGTTGACTATTCTGCATATATCGGCATCAGCACCTTTTCTTCTCGCCAAACGAATGGGAGCTTTCCCGGAATGCCCCCTGCTGGCAATTTGCCGAGGGAGCCTTCCGGAAAGTGTTGCCTTACTTGGTCTTCAGCCACCTGTTTGACACGGACCAGTGCATGACACATCTGCGGTATTCCCTGAACAGGAAACATTCTAGAAGAATGCCCCCAGATTTCTCTTGAAGGTCGGCTTTATTTGCTACTGGACAGACAACCGATGACTGCTTCTACTTTACAGCACTCATCCTGTCTGCCTACAAAATATCTTTTAATTCGTGGGCAAGAACATCTCCGGTCTTACGAAAATGCTGGCCAGTAGAATTAGTTCTGAAACATTCCCAATATCGACTCAACTTGGTTAGCACTATGCCAAGACCCACTAGTTTTTTGGCATAGACCATGTTCCTCACAGATTAATACGGTAGTTTTCCGAGCTACCGGTTACAGTGTCCTTCTCGAACGTTCGGGAGAAAGTATTAAGAGACAATTGGCCCTGCTTCGATTCGCAAACCTTAGAAATTCCCGGAGGCCCATACCCTAGTTCCCACCCCCCCAGCATCAAAATCACTTTGATGTAAGGAGGCTGTTTTGGCGAGATCTTCTTCAGATAAATTAATTGGCTCCTCGATACGTACCGCTCTTCCGCAGATTCTCGCGTGTATTTTTATCATGTCAAAGAATTATTTTATTTTTCCTCGGCCGGATATTTTTATTTAACCGAAGCGAATGCGCATGCCTAGATTGTGTTTTATCTGTTCAATTCCCATTGAACTCATCAACACCCTGGACCAGGATCCCTCTCTCTTATTTCTCTAATCACGATGGTTTCTGGCAGAGAGCATTCAGATGAGACTTTCCGCTCAAGCTTATCATCTATTGAAGAACCCCCGGTTGTGTGGTCCTGTATGTATAACTCGGGTCTCCACTATAAGTACAACAGGGTCCTCCCTATATCACGCCGGAGACTCTTGCCTGAGGTAGCTTTTGGTTGCTCTGAAACATGAAAACGGACACATATGCTATGGCGAAAAAGTATGGTTTCTAGTGGAGCAAGAAACGTTAACGTGGTCGGCGGGAGAGTTGGCGGCCTGACCGAAAAGCGAGTCTCTAGTCCCGATTCGAAAGTCTTGGGGGGAAATGATCAAGATTGCTTCTTTGTTTCTTAGTTGGATAATCAGGTTTTATAATTGCGTTGCCGTCCACTTTACCGTGCCTGTCATGTACCACAAAAACGTCCATAAGCGAAAGTTTTGTTAATCGGCGGGAGGGTCTCACTGCGTATCCTAGAAAGAATAGGAGGGAAAAAAATAATCCCGAAAGCGGAGGCGAACACTTTGCTTTTTGCCAGTCCGAATTGTGGGGGACAAGACATGATCTTTTTTACCGACCATCTTTCTGCTGTCTTTGCCGCCCCTTGCTCCGATCTGCCTGTCTGTCTCGTCGAAAAAAACTCATCGGCCGGGCGCACGAACCACAGGATCTCCTGCCAAGTTCAGTGGAAACAGGTACAAAAGCCCCCACTCGTCATTTTGGCGAGCCAGACGAGGAGTGCCAGCTCACACGAGAGCGCCGGATTTACGTCATCGTTTTCCGGCCTTGTGCAGCCCATGAAATCTCCTCACATTTACAACTGACTGACTAGATGAAAGGAAATAGGAGGGGAGAGGAAAAAAGTGGTTTTCATGAGTCCCATGGTTGCGGAATGTGGGCGAGTGACTGGATTTATGCCAGCCTCATCAACATCGACCTTCGGTGAATGGTTACTGTAGATTAACCTCACCCGATGAAAGCCGTTTGGAAATTGAACGAGAGAATAGAATCTCGATGTCGATAGATCATCGACATTTGCTCAACAGAAACAATAACAAAAAAAAATCAAAAAAGACAGCAGATTTCTCTCAGCCGAGTGGTTTGTTTTGCGAAGGCCCACTCGAAACAATTCAGCTCTCGTTTGATAAAAGCTGGGCCAGACTGTTAATGGCTGGCTGGCTAGTCTCCATTGTCGCCTGAAAAACTTTCCTTAGCGGTCATCTGAAATAAAATGGCCCTACACCACACCAAAAGGAAAGTCCACTCGGCAAGGAGGTGACCAGTCGATTAAGCAGAGACTGTGGAAGGGACCCCTGCGTGTTCAACGGAATGTCGTGCAGATTTACATTTCTTTGGGTCCGTTTCGTGTCACGCAAAAGAGGGTTCTGACCTATCAGATTATTTTCAGAAGGCGGCGAGCCTATGGAGCTGAAACACAGGCGAGCCCCGACAGGTGTAAGCGAAATTACGCGGGGGCTCTTATTTCTTTGCTGTCCCTTTATTTTTTGTTGCCTTTGCCCTTTCTTTTCCCTTTCATGACGCATGGGGAGTAAGTGAGCATGAGGTTAGTGGAAGAGGGGTTCAATGATCATGAGTTTATGGCCACCAGATGAGAGGGTGCGAAGAAATCCCAGGCAAAAGAGTCAGTCAGTCAAAGGAAGTAAAGTACCTAACTCACATGTATGTATGCAAGCCTGTTCATTTGATCGCGTGACAGACATACAAATCGCCACAGACGCATAGCCACTTTCCACACTTTGGTAGGAGGCACTCTGGGCGCAATGAACCTTGGTGGACAGATTTCATTTTACTCTTTTTTCTTCTGTCGAACAGATTCACAGTCTTGAAAAGTCACAGAGCTCGGGCAGGAACCCGAATAGATGTTCGAGCACTACATAACTTGTGCGGCGGCCGGAGAACCTTCGCAACGACCACCGCAACCTGCCATGTCGTGTGTCCTGTGCTCGGGGTCTAGCCCGTAGTTCCCCTACCGACTACATAGCCGACGGCCAAAAGGCGGCTAATCATCGAGCACGATTAGGTAATTTCGTTAAAGCAGCTTGCAAAAAAATTCACGCGAGCCGTCGAGCCGCTGCCCTACCGAACGGGACCAAAGCGCATTTTCGCTTTCTCGGGGATGCCTAGACTGGGGTTTGGCCGTTTTTTGTCTACATGTATGTACAGGCAGGTACTCTATGTAGAAATCATCGGGTGCAGTACCTATGATCTTCCTATCTATGGGTTCACTCTGGGCTAATAATCACATAATATGTGTAGTTTTATATAGGGATAATACTTCAGAGAGGGGCAAACAGTCTCGGTAACTACCACAGCTATACCTGCCGGGGGGTCTGGAACATGCATTCTTATAACTATGGGCGAATACTGGAATCAAAAGCATCAGTACCCCCGGTATATAGGATGAGGTTTTACTACTATCATTGCTGTCCAAAACGACATCTATTGGGAGAGAATGCGGTTCCATACAAATACCTGTTTATAGTCAGGATTAGTCTTCATAAAGGAAAGAAAGCACTTATCGACCCTTGCACAACCAATAAGTTGTCAACCATGCTCAAATTTCTCGCCCCGAGAGGCATGATCAATTGGCGTTTGAAGTACTAACGAATGAAGCCATGCCACTTGCAGCTAGAGGTATGGCGGGGAAACCTCAGTCAGCCTTCTAGGCCGGCGAAGAGCCAGGACGGCTAACGGGGGAACGTCAGAAACTTGGCTCGAAAACCTTAGGTGGAAAAAGGGCCCTTGCAAAGTCCCGTCAAGTCTAGGTATGCCACTAGACTCTTCTGTACTCGTAAGCTGCATCGGGGCTTCCACGGAATTTAATCCGCGTTCCGTGGAAGTTCCGTGCAGCCAAGGTTAATTCTCGTGAATCTGGTCTTGATCTTGAACTCGGGAGATGCTGGAGATCAACATGGAATGGTCAATGCAGTGGGGATTAAAATCTGCATCTGGTCTGGTCAGGGTTCCACGTTTCCCCCCTTCTCTTGCAAGACCCTGAGAGGAGGCGGAAATGATTTTTGAGCAAAAAAAGGGTCTGCTGACGATGGCGAATTGATATCGCCGAATAACTAAATGCTAAACACGCATCTCCAAGGGAGTTTCCCGTCAATCAAATTCTGGAGCACGACCGGTATCTCTCGCCGAATCTTCTTCCCTTAGGAGGGATTGCTTTCCGGACAGACCTGCAAAAATCCATTGCTGCATGCATACAATATGAACCACCCCCTAGCTCACGATACTGTACATTAATAGGTCGAAACCAACTTAAAACCACTTTTTATAAGCTTGCTAATATATTCAGGGTAAGGGAGGAAAGAAAAAAATATGGTTTCTTACTGGACAACAATACCTAATCCTCGTATCATGTTTTAGAAAAAAAACTGCATGATATAGTATGAAGTAAGCAGGCTAGACTGTCAAACACCTAAAAGGACACCGGTGGCACGGACAGCCACGGGTCGAAAAGAAGACAGGCATATGTATGTACATGTATGTACTCTAAATGAATACTTCAACATGATCTGACGATCCATAGAGTGTATGTACACACATCTACATACATGTATTCGGAAAGTATAAAACAAACTTATATGCGCACGCATTTACTCGGTAAAGCAAGGCCATAAATTACTCATTACTCGGCCGCGGACATATATGAGTAGAGTAGATGGATGATTTATGGATCTACGGCCATTGCTGATCTGAGAGGCCTCAAATCAAGCCGCCGGTCTATAATGGTTGATATTTATGCAGTGCTGCTGCTGCACAGATAGACTAGCCCTCATATTACAGTCCATGGATCCCTATGGATGGATGGTCATTGGTGCAAACTCTACTGCCACCACTACAACTACCACATACACAAGGCAACAGTACCGGAATATTATATTACATTGTCCCTCTACGGCGTACCTACTGCGAACGGGCCTTCCCATGGCACGACGTCGCTGTCCTGGCCTGATGTTTGATGTTTTTTTATTTTTAATTTTAATTTTTATTTATTTTTATTTTTTTATTTTTTTATTTTTATTAATTTTTATTTATTTTTCATGACACTCAGGAACTAGACGATAATGCAATGTAGCTGGCAAATTTAATTGTCAAAGTAAACCCCACCATCGATCTTGTTTATTATGTGCGCACATGCACGCACACATATGTAGTCTAGAGTAGACTGAAGGACGTACAAGGCACATGGCGCACATATCCGGCTCCTTTTTTTTCATTTTATGTTTTCTTATTTTTCTTTCCAAACAGGAACTGTGGATCTTCATGCTAACCATACCTAGGCCAACTTTGGTACCGGGATGTCTCTCTTTGAAAATAGAGTGTAATAGGTATTCCGCATATGTACCTGCTGTTTCCATATCAATGCGCGCTTAGATACATGATCGATAAGCCTCTAGGAGGAGTGTAACCGCCGTCACTACATATGTATTACCACCACCACTACCACCGCCAACCGACTGACTAGGTAAAGTAGCTACCTAGTCATCTTTGTATGTCCTTCCCCTGCCTGGCCGGAGGGGTAAGGAAAACCCGGGGAAATGCAAACGAGAAAAACGTGCGACCCCCGTCGATTGTCATCCGAGCCTCGTTTCTGGAAGAGTGTGATAAGATGGCGGTGGAGGACGTGGTGATGCGGAACGATTACGTACGTCGAGATATGGACTGGTGGTATACAACCTATCGCTAGCCATATGATGTACCTTGATAGCTGAGATTAGATAGATAGGTAACTACCATGAGTGATATATGTAGAGTAAAGACCCCTCCCATGTGATTTCGGTGCTGGGTTTTTTATTTCCCGACTAGGGATTCCACAGGGTTTCCAGAAATGTTGTCTGCTGCACTGAAGTCGAAACACCCCTCCCTAATTCATGGGTTCGCATCCATTGCAAATTTCGATACCGAGTGAGTAATGCCTATGGCGATCTATGATGTTATCTAGATGTGAATCAAAGGCGGGTACTTAAATCTGAAACAAGTCGCTAAGGTTTCAAGTTATGTGCAATATATGCCAATTGATAGAAATCACTTTTTTCTTTTCTTTGCATAGATACATACTTTTTGACTGAGCTCGTGATGGTGATCTAAGATATGTACCAGCCCCAAGATCTTTGGGATAGCCAACTCATCGGCGTCGGTGAGAAGGCGCGCATTGAGTTCGGTAACTGAGAGACCAGCAGGCTGTGATACACAGAAGTAAGTAGTCCATCCCGACAAATTTATGGCTCCCAACATAGGTAGGTTTGTGGTAACGTCGGTAATCAAAGTAGTCCTCATGATGATTGTTGATATCTCGTTTCTTGTGAAACGGCGCCTTTGTAACAAGAGGTGATTCCCCGAAGAAGCATATTGATGACAACTGGCACCCGAGTTTCATATTCTAGCAGCCAAAAATAAAATACAAAACAGCATCGTATTCTCCCCAGGATTCCGTCGCCTAGAAGTTGCGCGCAATTAAGTCCGAGTGACGGCCATGATTCCATATAAATCGGTGAGACACTCGGGTTTTCCGCAATCCATGAGTGACAATATGGTTATTGAATTGCGCATTGGCACGTCATCGCAGCCATATACAACGCTATATTGCAAGGTATCGTAAGTCAAGTGTTCCTTAAACCACCTGATTCCTCCTCCGTGTTGCTCCTGAAGTGTTTTCGATCTTTAGATGAACAAAAAGAAAAATCCCGCTGTCGTGCTAGCCCGGGCTGATACACGCATAGTTTCTCTGCACGGGAAATTTATTGTTGTTGAGGTGGCGCCTCTCATGATGTGCACCTGGAGACCCATGACTTTTCGATCAATCATTTAGGTACTCCATCGTATCTTGAAACTCGCCTTGTCACCCTCGTCGATGTGTCTGTCGTCAGCAAAGTGGCCGATCCAGGGCGATTGGACAAAGAGTGCGGTATGAGCCATGCCGGTCCCATTGGTAATCGGAATCCTGGGATTTGATACGCTTCCGCCAGGTGATGTCCGATGCCAAAGCAGGAGAATGCTGGTAAAACATATCCAGTGCCAGTTATTTGGATATATTGATGCCTTGTGTATACTGGCATCGATCGAACCTCATCAAGTCCCGACAGCTAATGTCAGTCATGCCGTTAATCAATTTCTCAAATCCACTATTATGATTGACCTCGATATCCACGTCAGGTTATTAACTTGACCTGGTTAACCTGGTATATGTTTCCACCACGCCGTCGGGGCCGGGTATCTAAGCTATCGAAAACTGACGCTGCCACTGGCATTACCGATATTTCTTGCTTTTTTGAGTTGAATGGTCACCATACCATCTTACCCCACAAGATGGAGGCAGTGTGCACCTTAAATAGACCCAATCACAACCGATATGCACTGATATCAGAAAATGGATAAGGATATGCAAGCATTAGACCATACAATCCATCAAAGAAAAACGAGCCAATCTGACGCAACCGATGGCCGGTGCCGTGGTGTAGGTATACATGATTTGATACCAATGCAGAACTCTTTTCTAGAAGACATACTAAGAGCTGATCAATAAAAAGCAATAAAAGCCTATGAGAATATCTTCAGTCTTCACGATGGCCCGGTCGCCGTAAAACTTCTGGAAAGACCTCTAGCTCATCATCTGACATCAGCGCCAGGTAGGCGTTACTTTGTAGATTGGTAATATTTAAAACTGTCTGTTTGCCTGTTCTGCTGCGATGAACTGGTCGCTTTCGAGTTGCCCTGCATGCAAGTATTTTGACATAGCCCCGGAAGCCGATGTTAGCGTTCGGACTTATATATCTGAAAACAAATACATGGCCTAGGTTTCCCTTCGCCTAAGACTGTTCCTGACAGGGCCAAGCATGTCAGAACCGTATTCATCCTATCCTGGGGGGCGGAATCGGTGGTTCCTACATAGGATTCTCCGGTCAACATGTCACTGCCCCGTCCAACCAAAGTTATGATCACTCGGCAACCAATCGAAGCTGTTTCGTACCTTTTTTATTACCTAAGCACCGGAGTAAAAACCGAGCCCCCTTAGGAACTTTATTTTGAGATCCTGGAGTTCCTTGACTAGAGAACTACGTTACTTGTAAAGTTTGCAGGCTATTCCGAATTACGCTCTGTTGATGCAAAGACCTTGTATAGCCACCGTAACCGTGAAGTCCAAAGGCATGCGGCTATCCTGAGACAGAAACTATCTGGGTACGTTTTCCTTAGCCACACACAGCTCTGCAAGGCGGAACCGTTTGATTTGAAGTGGCCACAATAGAACATGGCCTTATCCTCACGATAAATCATTCCTCTCGGTAATGGGCTATGTCATCATCGAGGAACGCCTGTGCCCAACATAGACCATGGAGGCAGCGGTTTCCAACTCAATTTAGTCTTGAATCTGTCGCTCTTTTCCTTCTGTAACATGGTGATGGTCGATTGGGTTAGAATTTGTTCGTGTGAGGAAGGAGGTGACGTTGATTTGTAGCTTACTTGCGGCTCAAGCCACCAGGCCTAAAGATCACGTTTACCCCTGAAGGCCAGTTCTTTCAGCGATCTGCATCGTGTTCGGTACGAAAATGGAGCTTCCCAATCTTAAGAATCTTCAAAGCAAGGATGGATTCATTTCTTTGTTGTTTTTGGGGTACATACGTGCAAGCTGGGAAATGGAGGTGGTGGTACTTGCCGCGGTTGCAGGAAGTGACGAAGGCCAGGAACATTGTCGTTATGACGTCATGCCGCTACTTCCAGCATATCATCCTTCCTCCTTAACTTCTTTATCTATGCCTGATCCCCTTTCCTGAACAAATCAATTACAGTTCGAACAAACTTTGCGCCTTGCGAAGAGACTCCTCATTTTGCGACTTGACAATCATCAAAAAGCACAGTCAGACAACAATCAGTTATCACATATTCGCAATGGATGTTTATTACTATTTCAACTACCGTATGTTTCAAACGTCACATGTTTATCGCAAGACTCTATTTTCTGTGCAACTTGATGCTGATGATACCAAAAACCACAGTCTCGGCGGGCTGGATGATGCTTGAGTCAATTCCCCTGATCGCATCACCCACAGTCATCATCACGATGCTTTCACCAGATGTTCGGGAAACCACACGTACGTTATTTTCCCCAGCCTTGCTTGCTACTGCTACCTTGACCGATCGGATGAGTCGCTAACACAATGACTGTTGCAAAAAAAAATAGAGCTCGAAGCATATCTCTCGCGTTCATTGGGTTTCACATTGATCGCATTCTCGATTTTAAACCTTCTCCTAACCGGAAGTGTACCACTAGTTGTAAGTACATCTTAGCTCCTGACGTGATCTTAAACGACCCACCAAAACCAAAATTGCTAATGACATGCGCGCACCCAGTCGAGCTTCTCTGAAACAGCCGTAGCGAAACCGGCAGGCACAGACATGGAGGATCCCACAGCACCGTACGCGGTGCCCTCGCTGTGTGTAACTCTAACGTATCATCTCACTGTGGCGTTCTATTGTTACACACAATGGGACAGTGGGTACTCTGCTGCTTACGCCGTTGCTATGGTTATGCACTCGCTGTTTAGTGCTCTTGGAGCATGGGTGTTGTTGTTTGGAAGCACTAGTGGACGCATCTCGAGGAAGACTGGCGCCGATAAGAGGACGAGCGGATTCCCGTTTAAGAATGTCGAGGCCGAGAAGAAGAAGTCCGGGAAGAAGTCGCTGTGACTCAGATCGGGGAAGAAGAACAGGCCTCATTCCAGTAGCTATAGAGATATCTAAACGAGCAGGAGGAGGAGGTGGATTTATTCATAGTGTCACGATTCCCTTTGTTGAGTTAGTTTCCTTTTTTGTGTTTTCGTTTTTGCTTCCTTTTATGTGGTTACGATGGGGTTCCTTTGGCATTGTTATGTGAGTTTTATGTCCATGAGGATTCAATTGCAGACTGCTTCTCCCTTTAAACTCCGTTGTCCAGAGTGAAAACAACTGCGCACAGACCAACTGCACCGCGGGTATGTAGATCACAAGGATGACCTCATAAACCGGGTTCGGGGATTATACCTTCCGAGTGAGAACCCATGAAGGAATATATTCGAGAAGTTCTAGAGGAAACGTCCAAATAAGCATACGAAGTCAGTATTTAGTAACAGGTATGCTAATTACAAATGACGCAAAGAATTGGGCCACTCTTCAACTCGTGGCTAAGTACCGCACCTCACTGCAGAAAGCTGTTATTGTCGATAGATGAAGACATTGTATAAAGACAACTAGCTCAGAGTAGTTAAGGAACACATATATAGCTAGACCTGTACCTATAAATAAATAGAGAGAGAGGACCGAGACCTGAATAGATTTCAGTAACTACATCACTATGCTGTGCCTATTTCACCATCAAGAACGCCCTTACTTCCCAACTATCTAATGGGATTTATTCATTGCAATTGCAATTGCATGTATGGTCCGCCATCTCATATTATCAACCATCATGGCCAGTTACCCAGACCCAATTATACCAACAAAGCTTCAAAATACACACTCAAACCCCATCTCAGGAACTAGATCTATATATTCGACAGGCACACCGCTCCACTCGATCTTAACCTGGAATTCCATCATCTGGACTTGAGCTTGTCGTAACCACACCACGCAGGTACATATGTACTAGTATTCAATTCAGAATCAAAAAGTCCTGATCTGATCTGCTCTAATTGCGTCCGTCGAACACTACAAGTACTTAGTATTTACAACAATCGCACCTGCCCACCAAGGTAAAAATACAAGAAAATAATAGAAAAGAAAAAAGAATAGCATGTAAAGGCTAACAGAGGAGAAGAGTTGGCGTAAAACATCATGCAGCGCAGCGAGTCCCCCCGGCCACCAGGAGGATTTTAGAGAAAACAAGGAGTCTAACAAATAACAGACCGGAAAGTATTTACACAGAAGGAAATAGAACCCCCTCACCACCCAGCATTCACCGCGGAGTATAAAAAACAAACAGATATGGACTTTTCGGCAACCCCTAAACAAAGAAGACCCTTTTTTGCGCGAGATGGAAGAAAATGCACACACAGCCATTAGATTAAATAAAGTCCCTCGCGCTCTTCTGCAGCTCAATCAGTCTCCACCCATTGGTCTCCGGGTTGGCCACCTCATCCGGTAGCCTCGTGATGCCAATTGCATAGGTAACCTGCTGCACCTTATCCTCCATGCCGGCCCTCAACTCGCTCGTCTTCAGGTCGCGGAAAACATGCACCTCCTGCGTCCTACACGACACAATAAACACTGGCACCTCTCCGGGGTCTAGGATACGCGCAGAGAGGATATCCACATTCCTGATATCCAGCACCTTCCCATCCAGCTTCAGCCCATTCACCGTGTACTGCTGGTTCAGCGCCGCATACACATTGAACTGCGCGGCGCTGAGCCAGGCTTTGAGGACCTCGCTCTCGCCCTTGAGGTAGGCGTCGAGCACCTCTGGGAGGATGTATTCGCGCAACTCGCGCAGGAAGGGCTCGAGCTGGAAGTTGGGGTCCATTTCGCGGAACTTGCGGATTACCTGGGCGGTCTCGTTTTCGGCAAAGAAGCCGGCGAAGCGGTCGGCGATGTTGCGGGTCACGGAGATGACGGGGTTCTCGGATTCCTCGTAGGTGCGCTTCACCGAGAAGAGGGATTGCATCAGTTTGTTGCTGTCGCGGAACTCGCGCCAGGATTCTTTCCAGGCGGCGTCTTTGTGGAGAGTGACGTTTGTGCCGGCTCTACGGGGGAGGAGAAGGAGAGTGGTTAATACCGTGCCTGCCCGGAGGATTTGGTGGTACTTACTCGGGGTCTTCTTCCATCTTCTCGGCCCTCTTGACACCGCCCTTCAGTTCCCGCAGCTCACGCTGCTTCTTCCGCTCCTCACGCTCCAGGTACCCACCGTACCGGGAACTGGCGCCATCATCAATGACCTCCTCCACATTCTGCTTGATATCCTTATATACCTTCGTGTCCCTCACCGGCTTCGTCACCGCCGCCACGCCCTCTCCCGTGGCGCGCGCCGCAGCCCTTCCCGCCTTCACCACCGGCGTCTCCCACGTCCACGCCGCACCCTTCCCAATTGCAACCGCCGTCTTTCCCAGCGTTTTTGCCGTCTTCTCACCAACCTTGCCCGCAACCTCCGCGGTGCTCCCGTATGCCTGGCGCGCCTTCTGGACCGCCGGAGACTCGCTGAACTGCTGCGCGGACTCTCCTAGCTGCTTGGTCGACTCTTGCCACTCTTGCGACTTTTTGAACTCGGTCTGCAGCGTCTCGTAGAAGACGGCGAAGGGCGATTTGTCGCCGTGTGGAGGCGGTGGTGGGGGGGCTTCCTCCTCCTTCTTCTTGTCGTCGGAGTCCTTATCCTCCTTGTCTTCCTTGTCCTCCTTGTCCTCCTTGGTGGATGATTCTTCGCCCTTGGACTCCTTCTCGGACTTTGTGTCGTCGTCGTCATCCTTCTTCTTCGGCTTGTCCTTGTCCGCCCACCGCCCGCCCAGCGTCGAGAACTCGCTCCGCAGCACAATCGGCCGGTGCACCACGGGGAGTGCTGAGACACGGTGTGTGCTTGCGTTTGCGTGGAGGCTGGTAGCTATTCGCTGGTTCCCGCCGATCCGGGAGCTGGCCGTCGCTGCCGTCCGAGCAGCATTGAGACGGATGATTCCCCGGCAGGCAGATTGCATTGTGGTGGTGGTGGTGGTGGTGGTGGTGAGTTGCGGTGGGTGAGTGTGTGTGTGTGGTGGGAGAGGTTGTGGTGGTGAGGAAGGGAAGACGAAGCTGGCTGGCTGGCTGGTGGCGGGGGGGGGGGAGGGACAGTTTTTTTTTCGGGCGGAAAATTGGTTGTAATTCTGGCTGGATCCGAGGGTTTGACGGGTCCGGTTACCCGGCGGAGAGAACAGAGCGAAGAAGAAGAAGAAGAAGAGGGGCCGGGCCGGGGTTGCGTTCGGGATTGGAGATCAAGGTGCGGGGGGGCTGGATAGATGCGTCGGCGGTGGGGCTGCGGGGGGGGGAGAGAGATGTGTTTGGGTAGCAATTATAATTATATACATGATAGTTTATGTATTTATTAATTGTAGATGCATCACGTTCACTTGTTATTCTTCCAGTTATACTCTATACAGATTGATATAGACATTAATGTGCACTTCATGAGCCATCGCTCCTCTCTGCCGATCTCCCATATTAATATTATTGTTCCCACTCCGACCCGGCTGCCCGGGTTCTGCCACTCTGCACGCACGCACGACAGGCGACATCTCTCACTTCACCTCCCAGCAGCCAGATGCCCCACTCTAGCTCTCGTTACCCGGCCTCGCCCAGCTAGCTACAACGCACACACACACAACATGTAGCTACATGCATGTATACTACATGTAGTCCAGCTATATCCCAACAGCCCCCAGGCTCTCAAAGTTACATATACTTACCCAACCACACACAACAAGAGATGGAGCCCGAATTCCACATAAACCAGCGCCTCTCCTTCACCCCGGGCCAGGCCTACACCGCCGCGCGCTGCACCGTCCGCTACTCCGGCCCCGTCGACGGCACAACCGGCACCTGGCTCGGCGTTGAGTGGGACGTCGAGGGCAAAGGAAAACACTCTGGCGTGCACGGCGGGAAGGAGTACTTCAAATGTCCGTTCCCTACCTCCCGAGTGCTAGCTAGCTCATGACTCACCAACCAACCAACCAACCAACCAACTGACTGACACGCAACAAACAGGCAAAGCACCCGGCAACGCATCCTTCATCCGCACCACCCGCCGCCCCGACGATACACTGAGCTTTCTCGAGGGCCTGCGGCGGAAATACACGACGGCCGACGACCCGCCGGATGCACATGCGGTGCTGTCGCTCACCGCCAACAAGGTGTTTGAGGAGGTGGGCTTCGAGAAGATACAGAAGAAGCTGGGGCAGCTGAAGGAGCTGAAGATTGTCATTCTGGATGGCCTGTGTTTGGCGAGGGCCGACGCGGCGGGGGAGATTGCCGAGACGTGTCCTAGTGAGTTTGACTTCTGGTCTTTTTTGTGGGGACAGAGGGAGTGGGGGGGGTGCTGATGCGGAGGGGAGACAGAGATTGAGGAGCTGGATTTGAGCAGGAATTTGTTTGAGGACTTGCAGACGGTTGCGAGTATCTGTGCAGCGCTGCCGCACTTGAGGTCCTTGAAGATTAGGTGTGTGTTGTTTGGTGGGTGTTTTAGTTATTGGTTTTTTTTTGTCGCTGACTGCAGCAGTGGAAACCGCTTCTCGTCACTAGAAGTCGAGAGAGTGCCCGGCCAGCCATCCCCGTTTGAAGGCGTGACATCGCTGGAAATCAGCAATACCTATCTCACCTGGGACGAGGTCAGTCACCCGCCTATTCAGTACATACTCGGGGGGGAAGAAAGTCACATGCTGATCATTACCACTCACAGACAACGCAAATCCTCACCCACTTCCCAAACATCCAGACGCTTGAGTCGTCACTAAACCGCATCTCCACCATCCCCGCTAACATCTCCCTCCCGCCCACAATCACAACCCTCAACCTCGAGCGCAACACCTTCACATCCCTCACCGCCGTGCTCCCACTCACATCCCTGCCGGCGCTGTCACGCCTAATCCTTGCCCACAACCTCATCACCGCCATCCTCGACCCCGCCTCAGAAACGACTCCCCCAACACAGGCGTTTAAAACACTAACCCACCTAGACCTAACCTACAACCACCTCCCCACCTTCCCGCACCTTGACGCACTTCCGCAGCTCTTCCCACAGCTGACGTCAATCCGCCTCTCCCACAACCCTTTCTACTCCCTTCTCCCCCGCGAGGAGGCACACATGCTCACCCTCGCGCGACTCCCCGAACATGTCTCGATGCTGAACCATACCCGCGTCTTACCGGCGGAAAGGCAGAACGCGGAGATGTACTACCTGGGCCGCATTGCGAAGGAGCTGGCGGCCGTGGGGGAGACTGAGGAGGAGGAGGTGCTCCGACGGCATGGCAGATGGGGGGTATTGTGTGAGCGTGAGTATTTTCCTGACGTTGCTGCTTTTTGGCGTGGGGGAGAGAGGGCTGATGGAGGAGGGTAGTGTATGGCGCACCGCGGATAGATCGCGCCACGGCACTGGAAAAGCGGTGTTTGGGCGCGCGGCTGGTAAAGGTTGAGTTTGTTAATGGAGAGAAGAAAGTGGTGAGGGGGGTGCCGAGGGGGATGGCGGTGTCGACAGTGAGGGCGTTGGTGGCGAGGTGGTTTGGGGTGGAGCCGTTGGGGGTGGGATTGTGGCTTTTGGTGGATGGGGAGGAGGGAGGGGAGGGGGCGAGGGTCGCGTTAGAGGATGGGGTGAGGGAGCTGGGGTATTATGTCGAGGGGAAGGAGGGGACGGTGTTAGTGGGGGCGTAGATACCTTCTCTTCCGAGTGTCTCTTCTCCGCGCTTTAGATCAGGTAGATTAGGCAGTTAGTCTCTCTGGGCGGCCACTGATAGTTGCTATGAGCATCCCGCCCATGTACTCCACACGTTCTCCCCATAGATATTCCAAGCACCATTATTCCCCACCCCCAACCCCTCGCCACCCACATCCAAACCATACCCAAGCCACAGTCAACCAAAGTATCCCGAAAAGGGCTAGCCAAGACCGAGTGATAATTCATGCACCAACACACTCGCTGCTCAATTGTAGGCCATAGACGGTGTATGCTCTTCATAGTAGTGAAATCGCGCCCGGTGTAGTAGGGGGCGGCTGTTGGCTGGAGGTTGTGGTGTTGTGATGGAACCTTTAGCTCTAGGCCGATAGATTTTAGCGATGTAGTAGATCAACACCTTCTTCATCTCTGCATAGCCTCCGTATCTCCCATGGAGATATTCGGGTGATTGTATGCCATAACCCACTACCATTCATAAAACAAGTCCCACTTCCACTTCCACTTCCACCACGCGCCATGTAAGTCGTAATTAACATCATGATCCATCACTCGACATGCCCGAGATCACCCGAGATCTCCTGACCCATATATGACCACCAACGAGGCAGACAGAAATAATGGAACCACAAGGACCAGCATTGAAGATTGAGGCGTGCCCGGGCGTGTCCGGGCGCTAATCTTCGGAGCGGGCCTACGCGGGCTGTGGTACGTGCTGGCCCCCCTTGCGTGATTACTTCGTATTCTCGGGTGGCTTCTTGAATCGGCTACCGCCGGTCTTTCGGTGGCGGGAGCGTCCGCTTGCAGGTTTGCTAGGTGGCCAAGGTACGTTCGAGTTTGGGTATCGTTTGGCACCCTTATAGCCAGTAAATAAAAAAACCAAATATCAGTAATCGAGAATTACTATCGGGGTAGAAGGAAGAATCTTACAGCAAGTCTTGCCGTATACAGTATACGCACCGTCCTCTAGCCGCAGGCCCATTACCAGCCCCTCGCTTCGATCTGCGCGCCGTTGGCGAGTTCGCGTCTGTTGATTGGCTTCCCGTTGTGTTCGGGCGCCCGATCATGCTTGTGTTGACAGAGCTAGGCGGATCGGTTCTGATTTATTGATTGATTACATGTAGTGTATGCAGCCCGCAGGCCATGACACTCGGTCGTATGGATGCGTCGGTAATAGGGAAGGTACTTGGGTGTGGTGCTTGTCTGCGCGGCATCTTTGAGCGCTGTGTAATAGGCTACTCCGCATCTTGACTGGTGAGTTGTACCCATAGAATATGAGTACATAGGAGATGAGTGGAAGGAGAAGAGTCTCGGAAGCCGAACCAATCCTCTCCTTTTATACTTGCTGCGTAATGGCACTCTGTCGCCATGATCTCGTCACAATTATATACCGCTTGTTGTCTCGACGCTGGAGACAGGTTGTCAATAGAGAGAATTTGCTGACTATCATTTTCGACAATTGACACATTGACAACTCCCTGATCATGATCAATAATGGCCAAATAAATCGGGTCTATATATCAGGATCGAAGTCATAGAAACTCTATGAATCAAATAGCCGCCTATCACGCTAGTACCTGTGAAGCTTAGCCCCACGAGTACGCCCTCAATTGTCGAAATTGACAGTTAGCAGGTGCCCTCTATTCAGTACCAGCTGCATATACGTACCCACTACCATAAATGCATACATACAACGCCTTACGCCCTGGAAGCTTTTGTTCTGCGCGGGTAACTGCATGTAGTAAACGAAAGAAAATGAAACCGTGACGTTACGTCACGTAACCTTAGAGCTAGAACCTCCATCATAGTATATCACTCGCTAATCCTCGCTGACTAATCTACAAACGCTCTTTTACAAGTTCGTGAAGCAAACAAACATCTTCAAACAACCATCGCTTTGATGTTTTGAAACCAAGTTTTGTGGAAGCTATAAGTTACAAACACCCTCTCTTTCTCTCTACTCTCTTTTCCCTCTCTAGTTACGTACAACAAACACACTTTACGCCACGAACAAAAAATCTTGAATACGGAACTCATGAGTGCGCGAGGTCGGAAGAAGGTACTGTTCGTGAGGACGAGATACAGGACAAGGGGGTTCAGCCCGCCGCCTTCGCCCCTGGGCCCGGCAGATGGTGAGACTAGCGCTGGCACTGATCATGGTACTGATACTGCTGACCCTACACTTCCATCGCCAGCTGTCGTTGAAGCTGGGGCCAGACCTGGGGTTAGCCCCGGGGCTGAAGAAGCGGTGTCCATTTCAAAATCTGCAGCCGCCGACGCAACAGCAGAGGGGGACATCGCCGCGGAAACGCTCGGGCCAATATCCACCAAGCGAGGAGGAGTCGAAGAGGAACCCAGCAGTTCGGGCGAACCCATTGCTTATATACATGTAGCTGGCACTGCATCACCTCGGGCCATATCCCCTGCCACTCCCGCACCTGCAGCACCAGGAGTATATAGAGCTGGAAGAACCCGCGCTGGTACCTGCATGTACTCACACTCATCTCCCATTCGCCCGCTCATGGACTCCGACTCTGGCCCCAGCACAGACCCCATATCGGCCGCGGACGCCGCGCTGATTGAGATCTCGAACCACAACTTTTTCACCCGTCACCGCATCCACGAAGCCGCTGTCGCGCACCAGGTCGCGTGCGAGATTGCTTTGGAGCGTGTGAAGCAGCATCAGAGGCTCGGCACACGCCCTGACGACTGGGATGAGGATCTGGCGCTGGAGGGACTGCCGCCGGTGCAGAGATGGAAGAAGAGGCCTGGGCCTGGGGATGGGCTCGAGGAGAAGGAGAATGAACGCTGATTGACCGCCAGACGTAGGCGAGTGACGGGTTGTGAAGGAGCCCCTGTTTCATCGCATTGTTTCATGATGCCCGTGGGGGAATGAAAAGTGTCAAAAAGTAGTGCAGTTTGAAATTCGACCAAGAGATCTGGGAACGCTAAGCCGCCTGCAGGAAAGGGTGAATTGATTGATCATTGATTGATCCTTTGAGTAGGAAAAGTTAGTTCGAGATCGGTTGGAGAGGAAAAAGAAAGACATATAAAAAAAGCATATAAGAAGACAACATCGTCGTCACGTAATCTTGACAAAAACCATTTACATTTCACAAGCCCGTAAATCTATAGAAGGAGGAGCTTCTCACGAACCACACACTCTTATAACTTTTATAGAAAACAGCTTAGATAGTAATTAGGATATTAAATATAGATTACATAATTTTAGGTAAGCCCCCACCAGCTCCCTCGGCCCCGCACGTATTATCCCTTGGACGGATGAAAGTTGTCAAATGCGCGACCACACTCTTTCAGCTATCACTAGCTTAATATGGCAATTGTTCGAAATTCTTGATTGGCTCTGTTGTTATTGCCAACCGTAAAAAGCAAGATAATTCCCTTACTAAGTGGTGCACGGTCCAGGTCGCGAATTTGACAACTTTCATCCGTCCAAGGGATAATATGTTGATATGGGAATTAATGCGTGCTATAAGCCTGACCTGACCTGAACCCGCGAGCGTCTCATTTAAAAGCATGTTCCTGACTTCCCACAGACTGAGTCATGTTTCAGTCAATAGCAGAAGGTCTGATATAAGGCGAAATTCCAAAAGGCATTGTATCGTAACCTATTCGCGATTACCGCCAACGATGATCGAAAATGCCAGCTCACGATGCATAACTGTATTTTTCCCCCAAGGCAAATACGTATCTCAAGCGTGGAAATTTTTTTCCCGTGGCGTGAATGGGGGGTACTCATTAGTTGATTTTATTATATATCCGTGCATATTGGCGCACATGTACATGCAGCCGATCTCCCCATGAATCGTAAACATATAGAAACACTTAGAAAAACTCTTTGATTGATAGAGGATTCCTTCTGAAATTACTGTGCTTGGTTCAAGCTCGATAATCATAGCTTGAGGTAAAATTATTGTAGAAGTATGGGGAAAGTCCTGGCCGATCGCGAGTCAACCACCTAAACCCTGTTTCTAGACCTCTGTAATTTCTATAACAATTCTACCTCTCGAGATCTCGCTGTACGAGATTTTTCATTTCCGGAACCGCCAATCACGAGAGATGATCAGTAAACACCTAACCACATGCTATTAAGGGGCCCGGGGTGCATCGATATCCGCAATACTGGCCAAAACCGGGAACATCGATATAGACAGTGCTTATGCGTGATATCATGATGGCTGGGTTAAGGTATGTGTGCGCTGCGATATCCAACAGACTAGTCTGCATGCTAGCACGGCCCAGCCTGGTGGCCAGGCCAGCCATGAGATTAATAGTCATACCATGCTTTAAAGAATGAGTGCACACACATCTGTGTACATGACCTTGTGGAGCGTCAGCTCACTAATACAGGGCATGACCTGCCCCGAGTTAACATCACCATAACCTTGTGAGGTGATCCTGGGTCAATCGCTTTTCAGATCAGCCACATTTGACCGGAATATAGGCGTGTATGGGAAGCGCGGGGTGTGTGCTGGCGCGCGTGTAGGCTATAGAGAGTGGATGTACAATATTATATCAGGTCTTGTTTCATTGGCTGTTGTTTCGACAGGGAGGATACGTATCTTAATTAACCCCAGCCACTACCTCACATATATGAAATATGATGTTTGTTTTACTGGATATTAACGTGGTTGTACCAAGTTATGAGATGGGATTCTCGGTGACTATGACGTGATAGTTTGTTAGGAGTTTAGAGATGTAGATATAGAGTCGACGGCAGCCCAGATGCGTCGTGTACTCTTGGGTTTAAACTCTTTGTCCTATTGGATCCACAACAACGTATATATATTTACTTAAATATATATATGTAGCTACATGTACTTAGCTACATATACCTTTCAATATGATCACAGGTTAATAAATTAAATCCTCTATCTTCTCCTTCATCGAAGCCTATAACTGCTCTCATCCCTCACACGACAGTCCCCGAGTGATTAGTTATGATTGTATCCTCAACGCACAAAAGAAGGCAAAGTGTATAGCTAATACTAAAATTATATCTAGAGATATAACACCTTTACTCACCACAAATATCGTTAATGACGTTGTCAGGGATAATATGTTAGCTCAACCCCCCCCCACCAGAACAGTCGCAGCCGGCCCAGAGATAGCCACGAACCATCGAGTCTCGTCAAATTACACGCACGAGTATTCTTATAGTCCTAAAGTTGGTGGGTTATGATATCGCAATATCGTTAAGGTGGTGTTCCAAGCTTGGAGTTGCGTGGAGATGACTGGCTGGCTGGTTGCAACAGTTAGTTATGGTAACCAACCACCGAGTAGAAAGGTCAATCACCTTTTTTGAGAGAGTTTCGTGATGAAAATAATTAATCGAGATTAAAGTATAGTGGCAAGCCGTGTATGAATTGAAAGGAAAATGTGGTAGGAAAAGTAATGTCAGTACGTATGGATAAGAAAAACAGAGCAGTCACAGTAAGCCCCTTCGATATATATACATGTATGTATTAGTTTCCTTCACACAGAACGCTGGCAACCACCATTACGACACACTTCCCCTATTTCTTCAAAAGATGAACTATGGGCACGGTTCTCACTATTCGGCGTCTCAAAACAAGTAGAACGGCGAACCCGGCATCTGTTCATGAATATGAATGCCGGCCTGCACTAGGATGATCTCTCTTCTGCCGAGGTTTTGATAGCTCTTAACTATAATTGACCTAGAGCTTGGATACTGGAGACTTAAAGCTCAGTTCTCTAGGAGTTTAACTACTCTTCCGGCTTGGGATTTATGTTATCTTTTTATGGCTAGGGGCGGAAAAGTAAATGCCTGCTTCATCGTTCACGCCGCCATTTTTACGATTAATAGGGGGACATTAGTACCACAAACAAAATATCGTGGATCCATTCCATTCAAGACACAAATAACATTTCATATTTGGATTGGGCCCAGAAGATTTAGATGCTACGTTATTAAAATCCCAAAATTTATCGAATAAAACAACTTGTGCAGCAGTGCCAGAATCTCGAATTATTTATATTTAGCATCGAATTTCAGCTATTTTAAGGGGAGTAAGTATCTACGACAATCATCAAAGCCAGCTAGTATATATACAGGACCACATACATCTACCTACTCTTTGGTCTCAATACCTTCCTCTCTCAGCCCATCCTCACTCTCCAACCTTGGCGGCCAAAAGAATTTCCTCATCCTCTCGGCCACCCTGGCGTCCAACTTGATATCCTCTTGCCACACTCCTTGCAGCGATTCATCCTTCCAGTACTTCTTCGGCCAGTCACCCTCCTCAACCTTCAGCTCCCCCTCAATCTCACCATACTCCTTGCCTGCCTCCAGCCCTGCTGCTACATCGGCTTCAGTGCTCATCGTCGCACTGGGATCGGGGCTATGGTAGAAAGGCCGCGAGTACGCGCCGAGGGCAATAGCGGCGGCTTCGCGCCCACACTGATCCGCTAGGTGTCGCCGTGTGACATACCGATATAGCCGGATAGGCGTGTTGAGGAAGCCGAGAATGTGCGGGTGCGGTATGACGCCGACGGGATCAAAGGTTGTGGGGATGCCAGGTGGGAGCTGCGCGGAGGAGTAGGCTTCAGGGAGAATATAGGATGGGGGTACAGAGGGCTTTGAGGGCTTCTTGTCCTCTTCCTTCTTCTTCTCGCCCTCTTCCGACTTCTGCTTCTCGGCGTCGGCGATGACATCTTCAATCTTGAGAACCTGCTCACTCTGCTCCGCAGGCGGCTTGTCATCGGCCCGCTGCGCATCATCCTTGGGCTCTTCCGGGGCCTCAAGCGGCCCCAGCCACCCCTCATGTAGGCCCCGAATGTACTCCTTCCAGGCATGGCGTCCCACCACGACCTCACCCTGAACCGCGCCAACCCGGGAGATCCCACCCTTCCGTCGAGTCTCTTCGATGATGTCTTCACCATCGACACCCAGTCTCTGCTTCCTTATGCCCTCCGCAACCTTGTGCCGGAGCTCACCCATCCGGCGGCCCTCCACAAAGTCAACGTCCAGCGCTGCAGCCGTAAAAATCGGCTTCACAAAGTCGCGGTAGTGTTCCTGTGAGGGTCTGATGTCTGTTCCACTTCCTGGGGGCGCACTCAAGTACACTGTGACCTTGCGGGGGAGCTCCAGCGGCCCGAGGGGCTCAAGGGCGAGGTGGGAGACACGAGAACACCACAGTGCTTGGATCCGTTTCTGCTCACGGCGGTCATGGTATACGATTGCGGCAAAGGTTCCCGTGATGCTGAAGAAGATGAGCCAGTTGCGCGAAGGCAGTTTGGCCTTGATGTTAGGGAGGCCTGTGGTGGGTCTATGTTAGCGGAGAGGTCTACAGTGGTAAAGAGAGAGTACAGTACCCATATACTTGAAGGCCGGATTGCCTTCAGCGGCTTTGGGAGGCGTGGGAGCGGCCATTGTGATGTGCAATTGCGCTTTCTGGGCGGCGGCGGCGTTGATAGTGCTGATATGCGGGTGCAGAGTAGGTTGCGGATTTTCTTGCGGCTCTGCGCAAAAAAACCTAGCCCTTAGTGTGTGTGGTGTGTTACAGAGTCTTGGCAACAACACCACGAGTGATATACGATGATGGAGTGTAGGGGACCTTTGGACGGTGGCATACTTTCGTGGGGCTTTGATGAAGCCTTTTTGACTCTTTTTAGGTCTTTTGGGAATTTTAGAGACAGAAGGGGTGCGAGTGATACTCTGTGAAGCCGTTAATGAAGCGCTTAAGTAGACGCTCGCGTCTATCTTTCAGTCCTAATACCTCGGCTAAGAGTATTTATTACTGCAGTCAACTACATGTAGTTGGTGGTTGATCAGTCAGCGTAGGAAGCTGAAAATATCCCGGCTTCTGTCAACATGCGCCAATAACCGCCGAATAAATACGCGACTATTACAACAATCTGCAATATGATTAGCCAGTGGGGGCGAAGTTGGTCTTGCGCCAGACTGTAAACGGTTATTAGTAGTGTTGGTGCATCGGCCGGCCGGGGGTAGAGAATTGATGGACAGAAGGCCGGCTGTATCCCGATTGGGGATTCAGGGGGAAGCCCGAACGCATCGCGACTAGGGCGGACCCGGATCCATGGCCGGTGGTCGGGGGGGACGGAGCGATACCCGGGTCCCATCAGGTTCTTGACCTTCAGCCTTCTTGGGTCATGATCACTCATATGTGGAAAGCTGATGTGGTGCATAAGAGTGCGGAATGGTATCGGAAAAATAGATCCACGGAGGCAGATCTAGGGGACTTGTGTCTGAAAGTTTAATCTCGGTCCGGGAATCGTGCATTTGCGTCCGATAGATCGATCCCCACAGCTTCTACCATTACGAGAAACAGAGGCGCTCCTAGATATAGATCTCGAGAACTACATTACCACCCTTTGTCTCTATCTTAGACAGATATACTGAAAAATTTCCGACAGCCAGAAAACCCGGGTAGTAGCTATGTAACTACTCAGCAAAAGTACCAGGAGGCTAGTCCATAACACATCAGGTCAGGACGAATGACCTCGACATGCAGGACATTAATACTGAAGACCTGAAGTTGAAATAAAGTCGTATAGGGCAGGAGCCTAACCTAATCCGGCTAGAGCACTAGGCTCACTGGGTATCACTCGGGCGAGGCTACTTAGCCGTTTTAGCCGGTTGTTTAGTAATTCGGGCGGGTGGAAATGATCGAAATCCCACTTTTGGGACCAAGTGGAAATGGGACGTGTCACATCGTGGGGGATGTGTATCACGTCATATGGTGAAAATGTATGTCACGTGAGTCTGACGTGGACGATGAGAGCGATTTTTTCTTGGAAAGCTGGTTAACAAGACAGTCATTATGTAATCGCGGCGATGATATTAGTTGATTATTGAGAAAGCCAAGTAGTTTTTATACAGCCACAGCATTCTCAGAGCCAAAGTCGGGCGTATCATACGTATTATCCCTTGGACGGATGAAACTGTCAAATTCGCAGCTTGCCTTTTTGAGCTAATACTAGCCTAAGCAGGTATCTAACACTTATTTTTGATTCGCTCTAGGTCTATTATCAACTATTAAGAGCAATGGATATACCCAACTCAGTGCGTGCACGGTCCAGGCTGCGAATTTGACGATTTCATCCGTCTAAGGGATACCGGTAGTTAATTAGCGTAACCATGTCACACAAACCATGTCCACAAACCATGTCGCAATCCTACAAAGTCATCGTCCTCCTTATCCTCCTCCCTAGGCTCGTCCCCAGCCCCCCTGCTTACATTCCACACTGGTGAGCAGCTTGCTGCTAGTAGGGAGACTACCTCCCCCCTATCCCTCCTCCGTATCCACCGCATCCGCCATATCCACCATATCAACCTCGAGATCCACATCTTCCCTTACATCCTCCCAATCCTCCTGCTCCTCCTCGACTTCACTTTCGCCTCCACTTTCGCTACCCGCGGCACTCTCAAAGAATCGGCAAAGCTCCACACTGACCCTCGCCGCCTCAAGCGCAAGCTCAAAATCGCGCTGGTCGCGGGCAGCGATTTGCGCATTGCGTTTGGCGCGGTTGAGGGCCTTTATGGCTGCCGCTTTGTTCTTGTGGTGTCGGGCTGTTTCACGTTTTGCGGGCTGAATGTGGGGTGATTTATTGGGGTGGGTGGGTGGTATGGTTGGAGGTGTTTGTTTGCTGTGTTGGTTAGTAGTGATGTGTGGTGAAGAAATGGTGTTGGTGGATGTGGATGGGAGGTAGAGTATGGGGGATGGGTAGGTGTGATTATATGAGAGTATAGATGGCTAACGGTAGATGTGGTAGGATGAGTTTGAAGCGATCTGGTAGTTCTAGCGCACGGATGGTACCGTCATATTTGTTTCGATTTTCTTGGCGAGCCTACAAACACAAGTACTGACGTTAGACAATCATCAGGATAGATAATAGCAACTTAGATCAACCATGCTTTATTCGATGACTGAGCCGCGTAGTTCTGCTAACTTAGAACGTATATATCTACGTTCTAAATGACCCAAACGATGATTCAGTGTCAAAAAGTTACAAAGAATTCCCAATGACACGAAATGATCCAGCCAATGCTGGACTTACTTCAAAACGTTACTACCAGAAAAATAAACACCCCATTCCCAGGAAGATGCCAATCCATCCAAACCACACCAACAAAAAGACGAAACTGATGTTACAAATCTTTCCGGATGATGCCAAACTATTCAGACAACGAACTATTTAAGAATACGGTCTTCAGCTTAGAGGGAAGAACTAGATGTGGGATGTTAAAAACAAAAACAAGAATGGAATGACGCCGTGAACCTACTAGAGGACATTTCTATAGGGGATGCGGACCTGTTACCGAATTCAAACCCTACGCATAGATCAACGGGGTAGAGGTAAATTAGGAAGGGTGGAACTATAGATGTTCCAAAGGGCATCATGATATGCGATATCCTCTGCGTTTCTTGCCGCCTTTACAACGAATAGTAATGGTATCAGCACGAAAGAAAGCGATTTATGCGGAAAATGGATTAACTTACAGCGTACTGATCTTCCGGCAGAGGATCTTCGGCCCTGATAATAATTTCTTCCTTCTCCTACAGAGACCCATCAGATCCGTACAACTAAACAGGCTGGAAGAGTAACAACTTACCACCTTATCTGCCTTGGCTTTATCAATTTTCTTCTGGCGTGCCTCCTTCTTTTTCTTAATTGTCAACTCGTCCGCAAACTTGACCATATTCTCTTCAATGGAGGAGCAGGCTCTGGACCATTCTTCAAACTCCCGATTCTTCTTTGCCAATTCCTCGGTGACCTTCAGTTCGTGCATGTATCTTGTCTCCTTAGCTGCTTCGTTTTTCCATCGGCGAATTGTTTCGCTTGGACCCTCCACCACCCTCCGTTCCATCTCCGAGAGAACTCTGTTACGAGGTTTCAGGTTAGGGCTACGTTTGGATACTTTGAGGATTTCCCAGTGGGAGCCCTGAAAGAGTGCATCAGGAAGAATATTACCGGAATCAGAGACTCCATCGGTACCAGGTGTAGTAGGAAGAGTCGGCTCCACTTTGGCATCCAGGGATGAAAGAGGCGCATTTTCCTTATGAGATTTACTGTGCCTCTTAGTCTTTGGAGAAGATCTATCTCTTTTAACGTCTGGTAAAACCACGTCGATAGCAAAATCTCTCTCTTTATGCTTATACTTGGATTTATCTAGCTTGATATTCCCATTGTTCAAGGGGGAACTAATAATAAAACGAAACTTGGAAATGTCTTTCTGGGACGTCTCTATGCGTGCGTGTTAGCAGTAGTCTGTAATGAAGGCCAATGGTAGCTTACGAGAGTCAATATTCTGTGTAAAATTGGTAGCAGCACGTTGAGCTGACACGATTTAACTATTAGCTACAGCCTTATGAAAGATGTAGGATAGGTTTTACCGAGTTTGTGGGAAATGCAGTAACTATTGGAGCGGCGATGAGGGGTAGAGGCAGGCAAAGAAATTTCGGGCTCTGGTGGCTTGTTAGTTTGTCTAATTCTGATAGTGCTCTCGAAGGGCGAATAATGAGGTATCTTACCCAGTTTTAACAGAGGTTTTTCAAAGGTTTCACCATGAAAAAAATTTGGAATCTCTGTAATTCGTTTACATCAGCATTCCTGCCATATGAGGAGGAAACTGGGTATAACTGATACACACCCAACAGAACGCCCCTAGTGATCTTAGTCGCAGGCCCCTTTGCGGCAGCAGCGGCGGCATTAATTCTTCTTCGCCTATGCAAAGTCTGAATAGCAGGAGAGAGTGTAAGCGGATCGTTCACTCCCTCGACCAGAGGAGCCAGGCATTCACGCCTTTTACTTGTCACGGGCATCGTCTCATCGGTCAGATTCTCAATCTCCGTTCCTGGTGCATTTCCTGGATGTTCCATAAGAAAGAAAAACATTCTCATGCATCGATTTGCGACTCTCTCGTCCCTTTCAGCCAAGCTGTGCCCATAGCTATGGCCCACATCGACGTGAGAATGCCTCCAAAGGTTCTCACACGGGCAATGCGGTGCATACAGTAGCTTTCGCTGGGTAGATGGTAGGGAAGTTGCGCGTGTACGCATGGTAGATGGTAGGGGGCGGAGAAAGATGATTGTGGCGATGATTTCGGTGGTGATGATGATGATGGTGATGGTGGGGATGGTGATGATGATAGGATGGTGGTGGTGGTGGTGGAAAAGAGAGAGAATACGAAGAACGTGCTGTTCGTTGAAGTTAACTCGTTTCTGGGTCCTAGGATTTAAAGAGTGCCGCATTGATCGAGTGATGGCTTATGATTGTTTACCAGAAGGTGGTCCATAAGCCTTCCGGTGATTTGCAGTGAATAGAGGACATTGTTGCCATGGGGATTGCCGAGCCCTATTGTCGTTGGAAGGCTATGACAGCGAAGAATGTATAACACTAGATCTTGTTGGTTCATTAGCATGATGGAAAGGAAAGCAGCTTTAGCATTAGATGAACTTGATGCGTATAGAAACATGATGGATGACATGCGGGGGGTCTCCTGTTATTTATATATGACGAGCGTCGAGGACATATATGATGAATGTATGATCGTTACTGGAAATGGCCCATAAAGAGGTTCAGACCACGTATTACTAGTGCAAAAACGTGTTCGTAACCCAATATTAAGTGTACATGTAGCTGACAGACGGATCAGCAGCTCGGTCTACGTCGCTATATCTACCCTCCGTACAAGACTCGTATGAAAGAATACATGTATCTTCATCAATACTGCAATCTTTCTGTGTTTGCAAGCGAAATGAAAATGAAAATGATGAACCTCACCCGCAATATAGATTTATCGTCAAACGCAGTGCTCTTTAGTGATGACTTGACCTTGATAAAGTCAGGTTTCGTCTACATATTAGAGTTTACCACATTTAGCTTAAAGGAGCTTTTTCAGTTTTCGCAGTGATGGCAACTTGAGTCATGCATCTGCAGAATACATGGTTTTATAACAAGATCCTCCTTTTCTGGCAACTTTGGCCTTCTCGATTTTGGTATAGAACTGATATTTGGGGCTAAGTTTGAGATACGAGAACTGAAAATAACGTGCTTGCTTACAATTGTACAATTGATTGAGCCCAGAAGGTTTTAAATACTAAATTATGCATGCGATGCATGTATGTTATTATTATATATTCCCCGAATCCAGGTATGTGACGCCGAAAACGTCATTTTCTTTGCAAAACGTTGTAGATGTATCCATAAAATGGATAAAATGAAAATCAAGAAGGCTCGACATTTCTGATTTTGATAGTATCTATATGTACTTCTTATAGCTTTTCATAAGTCTCACAAAATAATGTGAGAGACGCGTAAAGGTGCGGCGCTGGTGGGCGCCACTTATGCCGCAGTGAGTCGCACGCCAACATATGTTCTACCTCACTCAGGTCACAGAGCCAGCGCGCTCTCTGTCTAAGATATTTGGAATAACTCCAAGCATTGGGACTTTCTATTACTCCACGTATAGGTAATGCTGTACCGACATCAGACAGCCATGAAACAATCCACCTTCGCACCTAATTTTTGCGAACCACACTAAAAAAATTTAAAACTCGTCTCAGATGACGTGTCGCATATATGCAGTGATCAGTGCTAGTGTTCGTCCGATGTTCACTTCCACACCCAACATTTTGTTCTGTCATGAGCGTTAATTTACTCGCTCTGCGGCGTTGCACCTGGCATGTTGGGTGACACTAGGTGTTGCAGCTTTTATTCCCTACGCCGCGAGGGCACTAAACCTGCAGCAGAGGAATGGTGAACTCCGGAATGCTCAGCTCCCTCCTATCGCACTCAACTAAATATATACATCATAAGGTTGGCAACCATCGAACTCCACCATTGAAATTGATGGCTCTAATCGCAACGAAGCCTGAGTCTACGAATCAATGAAGCACCAAAAGTCAACATACGCAGCTGGTTCTGATCACCGTGGCTTCGGCCGCGGGAGTATATTTGCTGCCGCACCAAAAGCGAGAGTTTTGTTGCCCAATCAACAATAATGGAAAAGCTACTACTCGTAATTTTTTGACGTTTCCGGACTGAACTGGGTCTGCATATGGGCGAAAATCGTGCATAACAACCATATTTTGGTGGTATGCAGACCCAGTCCAGTCCGGAAACGCCAAAAAATTACGAGTACAAGCCTCGCAGATTGATTCCCATATGATCACGATCTCGTTATTGATCTATTAAACAAGGGGTTTTCGTGTGTGTCACGCAGGGAAGATAATGTTTCCTTTCGTCCGAGGTGTTACAGCAGGCTTCACAATAGTAACTGCCCAGGCAATTTTATCACTCACAGTAGATATCTGGGCGGTGGTCTTTTCCAATTTCCAAAGCGGGCTGTGGTTACGTACCGCTGTTACACTGAAAAAGAAATACCCTGCAGCTTAAAAATCTGTCTCTATTACAACAACTTGTTTCTCAGCCTGAATGTTATTAAAATCCCAGTTTTAAAGATAAAAGCTGAATTAATGGACTGGTATTCCGTCCAGCGTTGGCAGACATATTGGAAACCAGGCACTCTCCCCACGAGTAAAACGTTTTCAAGTGCGAACCAGATGACGTTTATAACTCAGTATATATACATATGTATGTATTTATATACATTAGTTGTAGTCGTAGGATTATTATTCCGATTATAGGATCCGGATCGGTTGGTAAGCCGATTGGGAGGTCTTCGAAGATTTAGTTTTGTGCTCTTTGGATGAAGCATATATGGCGCATCATCTCGAAGAGAGGATTCACCCGTCAACTTTGGATAAGATGACTTTTATTAAGACCAGTAGAAGATGTCCAAGGTCATAATCACAATATAGATCGTAGTAAGGCTCACAGAAAATTCGATAATGAACAATGACTAGTATAAAGAAAAGTTGATATGGTGTCAATTGACCCGAATAAATAAAAGATGAGTGTAAGAAAGACTGGGTCACGAAGGATGCCCTCATTTTACAAAAGAAATATCTCCAACTCATGGCACTCTGGCGCCCTTGGCATTTTGGCGCCCTACTCAGCCGTTTCCTGTTTCTGCTCCTCAGATTCGTTTGGAACCTCTGCCTCCTCCGACTCCATAACTCTTTCTTGTCCAGAATTGTGAAGATCATCCTTCCATATTCCTTCATATACACCTCGTCCCCATGAATAAGCCGTCTCAGGCCACAATGTTGACGTATCATGAGAATTCTTTCCTGCTGGCTCATTGAAGTTCCTGACTGGTCGTTTCCCTCGCCCTTCCTTCCACCATTCATTCACCACTAATGCAGCAATATTTGAGCCCATTAACGAACTCAATTCCATGGTACTACCAAGTGACTCAATAGCTGAGGTGTAATAGAAGTTGGGTGAAAGTTTGAGTGGTTGAAGAGGGGTGCTCTGGGTTTTGGGGTATACGTAGGGTATTGCCGCAGGCCACTACAATCTATGTTAATTATTAATGATAAAAATGTAGAAAGAAAGATATACCTCATGACGGTAAATCCAAGAGATAATCCCATCCTCATCTTCACCAGCGCCAAGCATTGCCTTGATAGTAGCGTCTTCAATCTTTGCTGGTGATACCAGTTTATAGAGCCACTCTGTAATGACAACGTCCATCTTGTCGACCCGATCACTCCGCTTCACACTCTTAATCTCGTAAAATCCCACTGAACCCACACCTTCCATGCCAGTCCTACTGTTCATGTCCTGGAACTCAAAATCACGTAGCGTAGTAAGTAAAGTCTCCGGAACTTCACCATTGTAGTTGAAGTATGCCCCCGACAACATCCTCGGCGATTTGAACAACGTGATATGTAGTCCCGCGTACTCCCTATCATCTGGTACATTCTCGAGAGGTTCTCCTTTGATATCTAGTCCTGAAAACTGCCATGGGGCCGTAAGAATGACTGAATCGAACTCGGTATAATCGCCATCCTCTGGGTCATTATCACCATGTGCTGGTTGACTGGCAACGACCCACCCGCCCCAATCCATCCTTCGCAGCCCAAAAACGGCAGTGTTGAGACGAAGGTCAACATTACTTCGATCAATCATGGTTTCAAATAAGTTCCAGTGGCCACCTTGTACAGTCATATCGCCACCGTCGTCGAACGCTGTCATGGCTGCAAGACCACTCATAGTTCCGAGGTTTTGGGTAAAGTCGCGACGCACCCAGGAGTTGACAAGTTCTCTCTGAAAATTGTCCTTGACGCCATGTGCGGTGAGTAGTTGAGAGCCAGTAGAGGTAATTACTTCTTGAAGTTCAAGGTCCTTAATAACCTCTAGGAGGGATGTGAACGGGAAGAAGCTGGTATAGATGCGGCTGAACTTGGAGAGTGTATCTTGTGCATTGTTTCTAGTATAGCGTGGAGAGTGCCCGTAGAAGTAGAATAGCTTGAAGCTCCACCACCAGCCAGTTAAGAAGTTTGTAGGATGAGCTTGGCGGAAGACTATCGAGCGACCATCGAAGCTACATCTCTGTCAGCGTCAGGGACAAACTAGTACGGGCGAGCTAAAACGTACACTCCCCACCGCTCCCCACTACGACCAGATAGATCAGTGTCCGCACGTCCATCGAGCCAAACGGTTTTCAGCCCCAATTCTGTAGCGATGTGGACGAGATTCTGGTTAGCTTCATGGAAGCCAGTGGCGGCAATCTGAACGGTATCACCGTCTTCATCGCTGAGACTAATTTGGCGCGTAGAACGACCACCAATATGGGAATCTTTCTCGAAGATTGTTATATCGACTAGGATCCCATGACTGCGGGCATATTTGCGGATATTGAAGGCTGCAGATGCACCTGCTGGCCCAGCGCCTGTTTACCCTCCCAAAGTGATTAACATCTCACCGAAGAAGATAAACAGGCTAATTACGTACCAATGATAGCAACTTTTCTCACGTACGGGGGATCTCCACGTAGGCGCAACCCCACCACCAAGCAGAGAGAAAGCACCCCACAGAATAGAAGAAAGTAGAAGAATGCGGCCAAACTACAGATTTGAATGATGGGGCCTGGGTACGTTGCCCAATCCCTAGTTTTGGTCTTCCTGGGTACGGTCCGGCTTCTTCTTGGGTGACGAGGCCCTGCCCATTCATTCAGGTTTGATAGGTCGGGATATAGTCCATCGTCAGAGAAAACAATTGATGATGGTGGTCTGTTGGCTTTATGCTCACTCTTGATGAGAGAGGATCTCTCGCTATAAGCCGGTGGTCTTTCCATCTCTCTTGTTGTGTGATAGTAGGCGGATTGGAAGCTGGAGGAGGAGGTAGCGCGATATTACAATGTAGACATGGAGAGTGAGGGCAACCTATTCAGGCATCCAACATTAAGGCCGCCTGCGCTCAATGAGGAAATGGATCGGCAGAGACTTTGTACTCGCGTTTCCGGACGCAACTGCTATTGCATACACAGAAAAGACCCGCCAAGGCTATCTTTTGTATGGCATGCAATAGTGGTCGCGTCCGGAAACGTCAAAAGACTACGAGTACTCTACCTACACTTCATCAACCCCCGGCCCGGTAAGATTATCTACATTTTCATAAGTGTGTAGCCTAGTGAAAGTTACGTAGAGGTAAGGGTCCTTCCTTCTTTCTGATTTTAGCATTGAATTTCGCAGTAAAATAACTACATGTACATGACGGTGAGTTGGAGCAAAGATCAAAATATGTACACGATAAATATAAATCTTTACCAGTTGAGACGTGATCGGCACGTGCACGTGGATATTCGGGCCAAGTGGTTTCTCGGAATGTTTTGGGAAATGGTGCTTACATAATTTCACAAATAATCACTCGTGGGCTGTGGCTTATGCCCTTTTGCTTGGCGGTCCAAATGTGGTTTGGTGTTGTTTCATACAAGCCAGCACGCACAAAACAAAGGTAAAGCTACATGAACCAATATACATGCAAAATAATTTTGCCTTTCTGGGTGTCTAATATCTGTAGTTATCTACGCATACATCTGAGGGGTAAACAAACCTGGGATTTAGAGTACTTAATTAACCAGCTCGATATGATCAGGTATTGATTGATCAATTGGTCAATTGGCGGAGCATCTTAATACAATTAATGATAAACAGTGGCCATGGTCCAATCATTCGGGTTTAGCTTCCTCGGGTTTAAATACTATCGGCAGTGAAATTATAATACCATATAATGAACCTCTGGGTAAATAGAAATAGTAGCTAGAGCAGTTAGCTCATCTAATTGCCTATCAAAGCGCCCTATTATGATCTAAACCAATCGATCTCGTACCTGATTTGGCTGTAGCTTTACTTGTGCCCACAAAAGCTAGGAACCTGTATGCTAATTTAATCATAAGGGATAAATGCGAGAAGAGAGGCATCATTATTAATGCCTTCAGGGCATGATGAGCTTAGTACTAGGTAGCCAGGCTATATATTAGGAATACCAACACCGAATCCGCACGCGGTAGTACACATGAACGGCGCATGTCTCTTAGATATCGATATGCTCCGGCTCTCGGCGGTATAAGCCTATAGCTATGTAGGTACAGGTACATGTACGTACACACACACATATATATAATATACTACATATACCTATTCATCTATAGACCAGAGTATAGTTTTCTTATATTAAGATATTTCTTTTATCTACCATTTAACACTTTTGAGCCTCCTCCACGCTCAAGCTGAGGTCGGATCCTGTCTTACATGAGTGGGCCGATTTACGCCGTCGATGGGTGGGGTCCATCCATAGCTAATTTGCTCAAAGCCTACGCGTGCGCATAGCTACGTGTTTGGAACAAGTATGTACATGTAAGCACGTACATGTACCGTAAGCTATAACCTCTGTGTACCAAACAAATAGGCTTATATAATGGAAAATAGAGAACCAAACAGATGTTCCACCCGATGTAACACCAACCTCAACGACATAATCATGTCGGGATCTCATCATGTAGTTCTCAGCTCAGCATCACTCATGCTCGTGATCGGCCGTCCAACAAGTTTCTCCCAAAAATCAAATTAACGTTCACACGTTTACGCAGTTAAGCTACATATGCATCTAATCGTAGTTTTGCACACATGGCCCACCCCACGTACGTCCTCCCTTCACCGAGTTTCATGCAGGAGACAAGGTAACAAAACTGAGATTTAAAGACATCCTTGGGGCAGAGAATTGAGTTTTAAACCGAGCATATGACGATATGATATGAAATTTTGGGACATGCGTTATGGGCCCTAGGTTTCGGTTCCACCGTCAATTCTGGTGTTTTTGAAATCATAATTTGTACGATTCCTTGCGTCGTGATCAGGGGTAGTGCAATTCAATGCAGAGAATTGAAGAAACCACCCCCTGAATCGAGTCGATCTCAGGACCGAAACTGCAGATCTATTATCCCAGAGTTCACGTACTATATACACGTATGATGTCCTTAAACACGTACCTAGAGCTAGCCCAGTTACTAACAAACATGCGCAACTACATATCTAATTTCTCGAATTGTTAGAGAGGATGTAGTTAAAGGGTTTCATGAGGTAGTGGTATGTATATATTCTCTAGATATTATAGATATATATAACTAACTAATATATAATTTAAAAAGTCCTCAGCTCCAATATACCCAAATCCTGCAGTATTACCCACTTTGAATTTCTATACCTTTAGCAGCAATCATGAAAATACCTGACGGGCCTTCATTTTTCACCGATATGTCTGATTTGGATTTGAAAGAAATAATTCATCATTTAAGGGAGGTAACATTGAATAATAAAGACCGAGATTTGGTTCGCATAAAGCTATGGGATTACCTTAAGTACTTGTAAGGATTAATATGTCTGCAAATTCTCTTACGGGATATTCAATCTGATCTTTTGGAATAGTGCTGAAGGCAAATCATACCCATTTGAGGCGCCCCTTAACGACCAGAACGAGTACAAACCCGAGATCGAGACCACAGAAATAGTCTTACACAACGTGGCCCTGGAAATACATTCTAGCTGGTGCGCACTAGCGGCAGTGGTCAATTTTATGATTCCACCTTACGACCCCAAAGAAGGAACTATTGCTGGATATGGATATTCAGTTGTTATCTTCCTAGCCAAATGGGCAGACACCATTGCGAGGAACTTCAACGATGTAGAAGTTGGTACAAATGACCAAGACGGTACTACACGCACGGGAAGAAGACCCGGACGCGTCCAGTTCAGTCCTCCTTTTTTCACCTTCACCTTTGCCAAAAGGAAGAGTCTCATCGATTCCAGCAACTGTAACGATTACATCACAATAGTCAGCACTGGTAAATGCGTCAACCTCCCGCTTGGTCCCCTGACCAGCGCTTTGAGTGAAAAGTTGATAGCTGCCAGATGGAACCAAGTGATTACAAGTTCAATCTTTTCAGGGATTTCCACTGAGGATTGTCCGTTCCCAAGAGACTCTTTTTTTAAGCCACCGCATGAGTTTAAGATGATCGAAAAGGATATCGAAAAAGCCCCGGATGGCTCGGTGAAGAAAAAGACATTGAAATTATTTAAACAGAAAGTTGAAGGTCTTCCAGCAGATCCACATTCGAAGGGACCAAGCCAGGTTGTCGCTAAAACAGTCAACTACATCGGAGGGTGTGCCGAGTTATGGGGATTCTTGGTTATGCAAAACCGCGTTAGACCTGGAGATCATTTCGATTCAATTACCATCGATGCCAAATGGGCCCATTGCACCAAGCTTATTGGGTACAACCAAACAACTGTCAAGTGCGAAAAATGCCCCGATGGATCTGGAAATTGGAGGTTTAGTAATAACGGCACGCACTGTAAAAAAGGTCGGAAACATGAAATATTAACACCAAAACCTGGCTGTCTCGGCTGTCTCTTCCTAGCCTCTGCCATCGAGGCCAAGCAAAACGTTATTTGGAAACAAGATAGCGGCATAACGCTTAGGCCCTACGAAGAATAGTCTACTCCCTCGAATCAACCGGTCTAGAGGTCGTTGAATACAGATGCATGCAGTTGAAAGTGAATTCGAGAGTTTGAGTCCGACTCAAAGGAGGAGCAACCAACCCAGAAAGCGGGAAACGAGATGAATCAATTCGACCTCCCATTTTTCCAGATATAACAATAATCGGTGGCTCTTCAGTTTTCGTACGAAGTTATGCCCATGAGCGATTTGGAATGGCCGGTATATATATATATGGAAGAAGCGTCAAAGGTGCAATTGATAGAGTCACGATATTTTAATTTTTTCTACATTTATTTCTAAGTTTAAGTTATTTATATATTTCTGATGTGTTTTCTTGAAGGGTTTGTGAGTAGTTTAGTACCTGAGGATCAATTTAATTGCAGTCAATATGTATTCGGATGGTTTTTTGTTCTCTTCTTTAACGGGGGAGGTTTCAGTTCATGTATGCACATGTGGTCATAGGTTGATTACATACAGTTATAAATGTACATAGCTAAAGTACCTTGCTGTTATGTATATTGGAGTTATTGACAATGTTGTTTTCCCGTGCATCATGATCATGCTCATAATGTTTGAAGTTTGCTTGCGTTGAGATTTTGGAGAACATACATGTATACGTATACTGATCACACCCCAGACAACCATACGAGCAATCAACACGCAACCCATGGCATATTGCAGTAGAGAAATTGGGGTGAAACCACTACGAACATGTAGTATGTACATGTAGATAAGAAGTACCTCAAGAACGATACATGTATTTATTTCCCGGGCCCATCACGCCCTTTTTCGTCGATAAAACGACTATATAAGCCCACTCTACTTTTAATGGTATATCTATAAAGCTCAGACTAAAGCCGTCCAGGCGAAAAAGGTAAAAAAGACGCACGCCTGTTGGTTACCGGCCACTCGCTATCATTCTTTGGGCGGCTTAAACCGGCCGCGTGAGTACGAGTCCAAGATAATATATATGTATACACGCGCTCCAAGGGTAATAACGCGATACTTTTGATCGGTTTATAATTTACCGCGCGCCGATATGCATTAGCATAACGTATTACATACGTGCGCGCGCGCATGGTGCGGCAAGCTCAATCGTTACCAGGTGGCGTTAGTCATTACATGTATGCATGGCAGGTCACGGGTCTCGGTCAGGCGGGTAAAAAGTGGGTTTTCCCGACGTGACCGACATTAATTCCCACTAAAAAGAACTTCTTGCCGTGACACACTCTTTTCTGATTTTCACGGATGCAGGCCAGGGGTAATCCGATTGTCTTCTCACTTACCCGTCGACGTCCTTAGTACGTCTTATAGTTGGCCAATATTATTCAGCCAGTGCCATGGCCCGGGCCGGATCACTCGTATATATATCTATATATTCTACAATGAGTACGCTCTCAAAGCAAGATATTCGCAACATCTATATATATATGGAGCCCAACTCAGCATGGCCAATAACTGCCCCTACAAAGATGTGCTTTCAAATCTAAAGCTCGACATTAGCTCACCGGATCAAATTGTTTTACTTTTGATCTTCGCGGTCCGTCTTATTCTCCAACTCCTCTTTGCGCTAGGCCGATTTCTTTCCTACAAACACTGTCCGACACATCTATGTCATCAACCCTCCCACACCTGCCCTGGTCATGAGCGAATTCGAAGTAATATTACTCCGCATGAAGCTAGATCAATGTCGGCAGATATACCCGTACCCACAACGCAACATAATATTGATATCCCTTCGACCGGATGTGGGGGTCCGGATCTTCCCAAGTGCACGGAAGATCAAGGTTCTTCAGCTGCTGAAACCAACAGCACGAATAGAATGTCCAGTAATGACGAGCGTTGGAACTACGTTTTGGCTACTGAAATATTACCTAAAGCCGATTACGAGGTACAGGAGGTCGACATCGATGAAGAGAACAACTCCGAAGATGACTTCTATTCCTCCCAAATGTGGGAAGGGTATAGGTTGAAGCACGAACCTCGGTCGCATTTTATCTGGCAGCATAGTACAGACACACTATTCGCACTTGCAATTGACGGATCAGTTTACGGTTTTTCCATAGATTTCGAGTGCGGTTATCTTATTTCGGATACGATTGAGGGTGCAATATCGTATCTTTCGGTTCCTGGTACAAGAGCGAAGGGGCCAGCAAGGCCGCCTTGGGGCCCATATGATATCAATGCCGAAGATATGTTTGGGGACAAGTTTGGCGATGAAAACTATGATTCTGGAATAGATGATTGCGATTCTGAATCCGAATGCGACTAGCTAGCGATATAGCGGCGCTAGCTGATGCTTTGATTCTGAGGATTAATTGTTTTTCGGCCTATTGATCATGATATGACCTTAACCCACTTTTCCTTGATCATCATAATCTCCATAATTACATACCACAGTCTTTTTCCTTTTAATTGTTCCTTTCGAATATCTTCCATTCAAATCTCTTAATATTTAGATACTTGTGCCGGTACACTACATGTAGTGTATATAAATGAAATTTGTACTCCCCTTATGTTCAACAGTTAATTAGACTACATGCAAGGCGTAAAATTTTATTATTCATGATTAGTGCGCACCCACGTGCACCAGCGCAAGCGACCAATTTTCGGTGAAATATTATATGTGCGTACAAGTACTTACATGTAGTACATGTATCTTGTCAAATTTAACCTCGTCAAACTTAACCTCTGAAACATGAATCACCAGATCATAATTCTCCCGCAGATAATGACTGTATAATGTGAATTTAATTTGTCCGCTAGTTCACAGTCATGACAGTTCTAGTTACTAAACCTCACACAAGGCTGTACGTACACAACAATTGTAACCCTCTGTTCTTGAGATCCCACGAGGCTAGAGACACTAAACACATGATATGACTCTCACCGTCAGATGTCTTGGCTCTGCTTGGCGCTTATTCTAATATAAAGGCTGTTCTCCTGTACCTACAGGTATACGTGGACGTCCACCTTGCTTGAATGCCTGGTTTTAGAAAAACCTTCATACCTCAAACTCTATGGTGAATACCTATATATATTGACCCGCGGACCCAACACCCCTTGGTGAATTGGAGTCAACAACGTTAACGGCTGGATTGATTCTATATATCCAATTAGCCAATTGTATAGGTATTGCGTGAATGGAACCGTGATCGTCGGGAGTCCCCAGTAGGGTACGTTCGAGTGCCCCTGATTTAAGCCAGTTTTAGCTTCGAATTCGGAGTGGCTTATTATTATAATTATTGATCATTTCATCGTTGTATTGATACACTAACAGAATTAGAGCACAGATCAGTGTCCGTCGCAGACGCAATATAACTTACCGCACCCGGGAAAGGTTCGCCTCGCCTGAGTAGGGGGCTAGGCTGGCCAGCCAGAGACACTGAACCAGCTAATTCTACGAGTTCGATCGCGATTTGGAATTCTAGCTGAAGACACACGTACCTGCTCAACTACAACCACGACTCTCCACCCGATATATCCAATGTTAGCTGTGGAGTACAGTTAGCTACCACTGCAGCTGTCTTGGTCTGAGAAATTTCTAACCCCATCGAACGAGGGTCTGGGGGGTTTAACTACGACAAGACTTCGTCCTTGTAGTCTTCCCAAGCCAAGTCTTATAATATCACTGATACGCTATAACGTCAGTAGACGATCGGGAGCAAAACAGCTGGTGAAGGGCCAACAACAGTGCCAGACGGATCTCTAGTGAACCCCAAGACTTCGAAACGCGGGCCATCCCCTGGACCGTACATAACAGTTTGGGATCCCGATCGGATGCTTTGTAACCACAGTTTCGTTCAGTGAGGCATGGGATCAACGTCGGCCTTGTTTGACAACCTCCACCTCCCCAGATTGCACAAGAAAGCCAAGGTTACAAGGGGAATCACAGCTCAAGACATCCTTTTGTATGGAGATGGAGGAAAGGCCCGATTGATATGATTTATGGGGCACATACGCACGAAACTACTCCGTTCCACACCCTTTCCAGCAAGTCTTCAATCACAGGAATCTCCTACATGGAGGCTCAGCGGCCAGTTTTGGCGTTGTGGAGGGCCTCAAGGCTTGGGACATCGCTGGATCCTGAAACGGAGTAGGTATGACTTGAGACTAGTTGATAGGGGTGGGTGTGTATGATGTGTGTCACTGAGATCCGCCATTCCTCCCGAAAGCTGGTATTATTACTGGTAAGGACCTAGTCGAATAAGAACTAATAGCAACACATCGCGGCGCAGGCCCTCCCCCTCCCCCTTTTCTTTTTTTTCTCAACATTAACTATTCGAGTGAGGGGCTTTCGAGTGGCCGCCCGAGAAGAGGTTAATCAACGCGTATTAAGAGCTAATTACTCTAGGGTACTCAAGAGAAGATGAAGGTACGTTAGAGTACTTATAGGCAGGTGAGTAATTTTGGTTCACAGCTCGATTATAATATCAATCTTAGGGTTACTGCTCGGCACTATTTGCTGATCGAAGAATAGGGGTGCTAGTACCTGCGATCATGAGCACGCGATCAAGTTTAACGTGTACCCCGATTGATTGGTTGGCGCAAGCGGTTCGCTATTATCCACTCTACAGACTTGTATGTACTCTATGTATGTACTGTGCGTGTAGGGGTAAATCTGTAGACAGTGGCCGTGGTTGCAACAACTCCCACTGTCTACAGACTTACGCCTACACGCGTAGTACCGGGTGTTGAGGGTAAGTGATCAGAATCTGATAAGTGAAGTTGCGGTGAATACGTGTATTTGTCTTATCGGATTCTGATCACAGCGAGAACCAGTACTCCTCCACCTTCACCCCATCGACTTTCAACAACGCGACACTTGCCTAGAAACAAAGTTCTTCTCTAATATTGGTTGTAGAGATTCCCACTAAAGGGAATTTAAAATAAATAAGAACTTGTTTCACTACGGCCTCTCGAAAATTTGGTTCAATTTGCCTGAAAAGAACATTGGTGTGAAATAATAACTTTCTGCCAAGATCAGGCCAAATTAGGTAAAGATTATTTCTCGATTAGGACTAGTGGCTAAATTTGAAAGAACATGAGGGTTAATTCTGACTGTCCGCCACTGTACAAGTAGACTGGATGTATGGTCGATCAATTCTTCACGTTACATGGTCTATCCTGGCTGATCTGGGCCTAAAAACAGGATTTGTATGGCCGATTAACACAATAAGGATCGCCTGGTAGGCGGAAACCTGCTCAGAATCTGGTGCTCTACAGGCTCGGCAACTTGGCGCCGAAAATTACTGTTTATGAGAATTTCTTGTTGACCTATATGGCAAGGCAGGCGCCGGGTTTGTACAACATGCAGAGCACCAGATTCTGAGCATGTTTCGGCCCACCAGACGATAATAACCTTACCACTCGCTGTACAGCCCAATCAACAGCGTAGAATGGGGCCCACTGTAGCTAACCGCTGCTAATTCTTGTACCTACTAAGAGCTTAGTTCGCGTTTTCATATGCAACAAAGAACTGCCTTTGATTATAATTCGGCCTCATAGGTTATAGATGGATATGTGGAGCGGCCCAATCGGAGATCCATCTCATTCAAATTAAAGGTTCTACAATTTTAAAGACAGGAGCCAACAGTATATTCCACGTTTTCTAACTTTGATCAGATAGATAAAATATACACCACTTAAGTTTCATAACCCCTGTGACAAGTGACGCTTCAGGAACAGATCAAGTTTCAAAGAGGCATTCGATGCAATATAGGTGTCCATGCAAAAGTATATATACATACACTTGTACGCATGAAATACACATATGACGTAAGTATATGTACATACTAGTGAGGAGCGGCCTCCGGCCGCATATAAAATGAAACATCAGTTCGAGGAACCGCCGACATGAAAAGAAAAGGCTGTAAAGGTCTAGAAAACTCACAGCTCTATTTAGTGTTTCGAATTGAACGTACAGCTCTATACAATGGTTCGAAATAAAGATCGATTCCTCGCACGCAGTCGGGGCCGCCTGCCACTGCGCGGCATGCTGGGCCCCTCCTTGCTCGCGTGAAGTGTTAGTTTCGGAAGAGCTCAAGAAGAACCATTGATGGAAAGTATAAAGGTTATAATATAACGTTGGTCAGAGGGGCTATTATATATCATGACAGAACTCGTGGTTTGATGACTTAGGAAAACATGCATGAAGACATGCATGTCGTCTCCCTTAATGCACCCAATTCTTTGTCTATCGACAGCTAGCTGTAGCCCACCGGACTATACTCTAGAGATGGGAGGTAACTAACCAGCCAATAGAAACCTTTCGTGGTGACAGAGATACCTGACTATTCTATTTAGAAGTATATTCAATGGTATAAGCTTCCCACCCTCCCACCCTTTATAATGATAGGCTTGAGAGACTGATAGCCTGGGTCCGACCAGCCTGTAGTCCCTGATCAAGCATAAATGCTAGGGAGATTTACACAAAGGGTTTACTTCTTTCTTTTGGCGACACATAATTATAAGAAAAGCCTATTCACCAAAAACGAAACCCCAACCAGACCCTATGATATGTATCGATACCTAGCTCGAGTTGGGACTATGCGATCTGTGTAGCCTAATCTGCTAAGTACCCAAGAGTTAGGATAAATTGCATTTTCTGGTTTATTTGCTACACGCGAGTATTGCTACCCCTTAAGCTTATGTTATCAATTGCTGACCATTTTCAGGGCCAAAAGCCAGTGAATTTAAATTCAAGTGAGAAATTGGTTAAGACCGAATGACAAGAAAATCAAAGAGTAAATTAGCAAAGCCCAACTGTTTGGTCCCACAAGAAGGGCCTGGTGATAGCTTTAGAGGTAAGCCCACTAATAGTCCATGCATATTGGAACAAAACGTTCTCAGCTATCCCTTCGTCTAGGGCGAAAATTTCTGCCCCCCCAAGAAAAGCAAATTTTGTGTGGCTTTGCCGACTGATCCTGTTACCTCTCTTATCAGATAATAGATCTTCTATACAAATCTAATTCCTATATTATAGGGTGGGCAGCATCGCCAGACTGAGGGATAACGTACGCGTGCAGCCGGCAATTAATGGCAGCACTGTCTTCCGAATAGACAGGTGGCTAGATATCCTTTAGATCTTCCAGTAAAGGGGGAAATCTTCACAATATAGGCTGATCGGCTGGTTTCGGCTTAATTGAGACATCTCATGCAATATCGGATCATATGTCCTGATTATGTCTACACATGAAGATACTCGGGGAAGGTTAGCAGAAAAAAATGGGATTGAGATAATTACAGTACTCGCAGCAGGTAACAAGTACCCGAAAATGCAAGCCCTAATCTGCAATTGGCATTGGAGTAGAAGTCAAAAATACACCAAAACCTTGCAGCTGCATTTTCGGGTAGTTCAGGCCTGTTGCGAGTACTACAGATATATGTACGTATATGTAGTCAGACCGCCGAGGCTTGCATGTAAGCTTCCAAGCCCGGTTTCCTGACATTTGGGTAAACCCTGAAACGTATGTAGATTTCATGACCCACATAATATCATTGATCTCCTATAGCTATACATCCGACCGTCCCCTCTACCGCATACGAATACTGCATGTGTCCGCGAGTCGAGCCGTAAAAAAGTGCAATTAATCTTAAACACGCGGCAGTCTGGCCTAGTGATAAAGAGCTGCTTCAAGGTACTGGTCCTTATATTATTGGAACATGCAGCAGCTAGTCATGTGCATGTAAGTGAAACATCTAATTGAGAAGTAGAGACCTGACATTAATTAGGTATTCCTTTGTATATCCTCAATGAAATTATATATGCGACGGTCTGTACATGTACATGTCAACGAAAGAATCATAGAGGCCGGGAAGAACAATTACAAGTTCTAGATATGATTAGAGCCTAGCCTAGCTTTGGAGTAAATTATGTATGTAGTTTGAAGCGCCAGTGTCTAGCTAGTTTGTCCTGTTTAATTGGTTCTGAGCCACAAGAGGAGAACCACTTAAGCAGTTGTATGGCAACCCATGTAGGTTGTTATCCATGTCCCGGTCCCTTAGACTCGTGGAAGAATGGATCACTTAGTCACAATGATGTAAACCGATTGGAAGCTCAAAAGTGTGTATATTGATGATGATAAGATGAGAAGGCATCACGGCTATAGTGTGATGCCAACACTACTAGTATTACATAAGAAAGAAAACGTGGCGTGACATAGGTACTCATCATTAACGTCTCTGCCATGCCTAAACACTTGTCCAGATCTGCGTAGAGGCTTAAAATCAAAGCTGAGGCCGAGGCTGAGCTGGCTCGAGCCTGGTCTAGAGCATGAGCCAGCTCGGGTATATTGAAATGCTTGTAATTGAGGTACATATTCGAGCCCTCTCTCGCTATAATACACGAATTCTGTGGTGCGCGCATATTGCCATGGCGTTTGCTTAGGAAGACGAGAAATATGAACAAGCGGTGATGGTGCGGAGTACCTAGTGAAAACGTAGCAGAAAGGCGGGCATAAGATAAGTGTCCAAAAAGGGGCGCAACCTCTAGATAGTCTCTTCAGTCTCATTCGTTCGCCGAGAAGGATCGAGACTTGGATATGTATGTACCAGGTGTTGAGGGTAAGTGATCAGAACCTGATAGTGAATGTTGCGGTGAATACGTGTATTTGTCTTATCTATACAATACATAATTACTAGTAGTGGCCCAGCTCGCGACCGCGAGTTGCACTTTAGGTCATGGGTATCAAGTGTTCAAGAATTGTGGAAGGCCTTCAATTGATCAATAGGGGCCTTCGGCCCCCTCTACCTCCCCTGCTACCTCCTACTCCTCTCTACAATTATGGGGGACCTCTGGTCCCGCTCAATCGTGGTGCTCAGTATTTTGATGTGTCGTGCTTACTAAACCCACCCCTGTCGCTGTCGACCAATCAAAATGCAAGGACTTTCAAAATCTTGAGTTTCAATACATATTATACCGACAACGGGGACTAGGGTAAGGGGTTTCCACTTCGGCTAGCTAGATGCCAATTATTGTATGGCGCGAGAAGCTATAGGGGGCGGGTGTGTCAACTTCGGAAGAAAAATAATGTTCGCCAAGTGGGCAAGGGTTAGCCGGGTGGGCAAGGGTTAGCCGGGTGGGCAAGGGTTAGCCGGGTGAGCAAGGGTTAGCTGGGTGGGCAAGGGTTAGGTCGGGCGTGGTATACGAGGTGGTTGCCATTTTATGCTGGTTCACAACCTTTATGTGTGGATTAGGTCGGGGTACACTATGTTGATGTGTGGATTAGGTCGCGGTTCACCTGCTGCTATAAAATCCACCATCAGCAACCATCTGTACCTGTCCACCAGCAATCCGCCCACCATCAACCCTCAATACCTCTTTACTAGTAATGCCAGACCAAGAAATACTTCTCAGTTTACTAGTGCCCCTTATGGCTATGCAGCTACAGGGAGGATTAGAAAGAAACCTTTAAAATCTTCAGTTCCTATAGTTCCTGAAAAAAACTGCTATGAAGCCGTTAGAAGCACCAGCAAAAAATTCATTAATTGCCCAGTGTGTTATAAGGATTTCAGTTACCAGTTTGATCCTGACAGGGCAGTTTAGAAACACCTTCTCCATTTTTCCTCTAAGGATCCTAAACACCAAGAGGCTCGGGATTCTCTTAAGGATATTAGGCAGCGGAAAAAACCTTCTGGTAAGTATAATTAATAATATTGATTTATATTATTGATTTAAACTAATTAGAGTAGATGAGGAAAAAAAAAAGCAGGATAGAATTAATTCGGCCAATTGGAGGACTAGAAATGTTAAGAAAGCAAAGCGAGCATCGGCTCAATATGCGGCAAAGGTTAAAATTGAGAGAAATTTGAGATGGGCAGGGGAGTTTTCAGAGTAGGGTTTGAAGAAATTATTGGAAGAAAAAATAGCTGAATGGGATTTGGAAAATTAAATTCTGTACTATTCGATACTGTACTAGCGATATATGTTGCTATTAAATAGGGTTTAAAAGACCCGCTATTTCTACCCGTCTGTGACTTTTATACTGTTTGTTAATATGAGAACCCCAACCAGTCCCGGCTCTATAAGCTTCCATAATATCTCGTGATTTTCTCCAATACCTCCATACAAATTTTTGTGCATGACAAAGACCTTCGGGTATTTGAGCTCTTAATGCAGAAAGTGTATATGTACAGTTTTTTCGTGTATACCATTTGGCGGCACCCCAAAAGTATTCAATCCAGTTCAGCTCGCAATGAACTTTGGGGTATAAAAGAGCTAGATGACCTTTATCGGTAACTAGTTGTTGAACCTTACTAGTTTACTCTTTAAAATCTGGTTGAATTGACATAATACGTTCTGCGCAACAGCCTTCAGGTGTACTAATATTACATACACCTTTACACTTCTGCTTTAATTTATCATACCATAACCCACGCTCCAGTAGTATAACTTTAAGCCCTTTTGGTCTACCTCTCCAGTTTTCCGGTACCGTCAAATCCTCAAGTGAAAAATTGAATGATTGTTGAATTCTGTTGCCGTTCAGACCAATATACCAACCGTCTCGCATATCAGGAGCTTTCGCGCCCGGTCTCAAGTTCATAGATGAAGCTTTGAGTGCGTCTTTTGCCCATGTATGATTTGAAGGTGCGTTATCAAAAAGGAATACCGCTTGAAACCCCGGAAAAGCTAGTTCAAAAATAGGTATTGCATAATTGTTGATTTGTTGCATCAACTTCTCATTATCCCACCAAACATTACCGCCACATTCAATCATCTCCATTGCGTCGCGGCGGAGACCTAACTGTTGGAGTTGAAGGTCTGAAATATATTCAGGAGCTTGCAGTGTTGACAGCGGAGTAAGAAAACCTGATAACATAATACCTTTTCCTAACTCTTTCTTCCGCTACGGTTGACTATCAGTTTTGACCCATTAGTGGGTAGGTCCTTCGTTTGAATGAAAGGTACACTCATCGTGTGTAACAAGTACAAATGGGGATTCTCCAGTAGCTGCTAATATTTCAGCTGGTGTACGTACATAATCGCCGTTTTTGTCCTATTCTAATAGTCGCGGCTTTAAAGCTTCAAGTTGCGGTAAGAAAGTGTTTTGCCGATAGTCGACTACATCCTCTCTTTCATGACTATCTTTGTATAAATCTTTCCAAACTTCCTTCTAATCAATGCAGCCATGTAACAGCTGAACGGCTAGATAAAGACCACTTAGTCTCATCTAAATCAATATCCTGTAGAGCTAGAATCGTCTCCTTCATAGAAATAATATCCTCTGAATAATCATTCTCAATTTCATTACTGGTTGATAATGAATCCTTCCAATATCGTACTACCGTATTGGCAAGACTTTGTGCAATGATTTGTTGTCCAGCACGGGCAATATATTCTCTAACTGCAATCAAAGTACCTTCATCAATTAACATTGATTGAGCTGATGCGGTTTTCCCCTGTAAACCTGATTGTATATATCTTCAATTGTTATCAGTAAATGTTTAAGGTTAATAAAATTCTAATAGTCAAGCTTACCGTCTTCTAATCCAACTTCTTTCTCTTTGTAATATAAAGCTTGCTAGCTTACTACCACTGTTGAAGGAGTATGCTACTTGTAGAGCTAGTTTTTCTCGAGTGTTGTTGGAAGAGAAAGTAACCGGTCGTTTCAATTCAAGATTCATAAAACACTGAACTTGTAAATGACGAGAATAATCCTGGCCCGTAGGACATTTAGATGACTTGAGAAGTTTTTTGATATCAAACAATGCTGAATTGATTAGCTGTTTGATTCACTTTAGTTTTAAAAATTTCGAATTACCTGATTCAAGTATCCTTCTTCGCATTTCCATATCGGTTTGAAGACTGTGTGCTAACGGCCAATTCTCTATAGCTTCTTTAACCGATGAAAAACTTGAGACTTCCATGCCCTGAGCTTCTTTCTGCATTGTAAGCTTCTTCCTTTTCCATATCGCCTGACGACTAATCGGTTTTCCTGTCCGACAACTATATTCAAGTTCTTTTGTTGACATCTTTGCTGTAGTAGTTTGAGGGGTACTGACTCGGATTCTACAGAAAGAAATCTTTACTCTCGTAATTCTCTATCTCTACTCTGTGTAACCAACTAATAATTCCGTTTGCCATATCCCTAGCCTTTAAATTTTTAAACCTTACCCTAGGTGAGACAGCTTAGCGACCCAATCAGAATTTTTTAAAGGAAAGTCTGTTGAAGTTTACACACCCACCCCTTATAACTTCTCGCGCCATACGCCTTGGGAACGTATATCTATACCTAAGCCTATTTGGGAGCAAATACAGGTAGTTAACATAACCAACTTTCACACACTGTAGTACCTCAAACCGATTACGTAGACAGGCAATCAACTTAAGGTTTCTTAGATCGCACTGTACTCTATACTTGTGAAATTAAGTTCGCCAGGCCAAGTTTTACGAAAAGAGCTGTAATATGTATATAGCGGTCATGAGTGCAACACTTGAGGATTCACATTTGTTTTTATCTGAAGGTTCTCAACATCCCTCTCCTCCCGGCCTCAGAAGCAAGGAATTTCAATTCGAGGACTTATGCTTAAGCGCCCGCAATAAGGCAACGTAAGGCAATTGCAAAATTGTTGGGAAGTTCCATCCAGCATTAATATTAATTTGTTGAATGAAATTGCCTGACCATGCGCGCATGATCATATTGCGGGACTTCCTTCACGACTTGTACTACTGCCGTTAAAAGGCATGCAGGGTGCATAATATCGCCTCGTTCTTGTCGGCGGATAGGATGGCTACCATATACCTACTCGCATAGGGTGAACAGGGCTAGGTATGTAAATACACATGTATATCCCTTTCTCTAGCCAGCGGAAGGCAGTCAACAGTAACGGCGTTCAGCACAGCACAGGTATGTATGTAGGCCTGCATAGCTAAGTACTAGTTCAAAGAACGAAATACCATCATATTCCACTGGAAGAGAACACTTGCTTCACGGCCGACGGAAGCCACAGTAACTACCGTTAGTTTGAGTGGCTCACGCCGTAGTTTTGTCTGCTTCCATCATAAGAGACCGGTCTCTTCCAGTGGAATAAAAGACGGTACATATGTACTTCCCTACATGTAGTTATCACGTAACTTATCCCTTGCGTTGATCAGACACGCACAGCTGGAAGTGGGCCCTGAAAATTGAGAAGGCACTCTGCAAAGACGTTAGCTAGCTGCTATTACGGCTTACGCACTTCGCATCCTGCTAGCATATATCATAAGCGCGGCGAGCGTCGTGCTAATTCTAGAACCGTTAACTTCCATATAATCATTCAGAGTTAGTACATGTAGTATAATCCAATCCCACCCAAGTCAATTGACTCACTATATATATAGATATTATATAACTTACTAGGACTGAAGAGCTAGGAGGTTGTTTCGAAGACTGTCATGTGAGCGTGCGCATGCTAAGGCCTAGTAATACACGCATAAGATCAAGAGTTCTATATATATTATCGATATTGATGATGATTACCATATATAAGTACACCGCGTACCGGTACACCACACTGATATATGAACCGGGGCCTATATATTGCTATCCATACCATGTACCACTAAAACAAATAGTTGAACTCAACTTAATTCTCTTGAGATCATGTGACAGTTTGATATCGTGTATCTTTATCTCTCAGAAGTGTCATATGCCCTTAACACAGATATAATATCTTAATGAGCTCGTGTATTTAAGTTCGCATGGTCAGCAAACTATGTGAACAGCGATGTGTATATAAGTTGAAGTTAACAAAGCAAAAACTTGCTATAAAGTCGATAGGCTCGATCAAGACCAGAATTTAGTACTTACGTGTAGTTTAAATTGATATCCATACCCTTTTTTAAAACTAGATACATGATTTCATGTAGGTTCGACTAGCTATAGCTTTCACACAGATCATATTACAGTATAACAGTGCGATACTCCACGCCTTAGAATGGTAACCTGCTTAGGGAAATCCAAGTTTAAGGCTCTCGATCTCAAGTGATTGTCCGAAATATGATAATTTCAATTGCCCAGATAGGCCAGCCACCTTTAGTTCGAGAATCATACTCTGAGCAAGAAAGTTGCAGTATTATGAAACCCGCTATAAAGTTAAATATATATATACACGCATGCCAGGTTTATAAGATTTCTCATAGCGCTGTCCGGGAAGAAAGACAAGTCTACAACTAAATTAACCCCGCGCCCTCCAACCGTTTTCAAGGCTAGTATTCATGAGTTCTTCTACAAAACCCGACCGGTATCTTATCAAGTAAAAACCTTCTTGTAATGCTCAACCACATATCTGTCTCCAAAAGAACCCGAGAGATGTGCAGTGGGGCCTGAAGGGCCATCAAGGCATTGCAACATTAATTAACGAAAGGGAAAGAAAACTGTCGCTGTCGATCGGATTATAATTAAGGCATGATGACCACGCACAGTGCACTGCCATGAATACGCTTGCAGCAGGACGTATTGGAGCACATAGAGGCTGGTGCGATTCTTATATACACTTACCTGCACATAACCAGCTGATACAGCTACTTATATGGAGCCATAGGGTCCCAGCCAGTACCGCCTTAGAGTTCGCTGCTTCAGGGGTAAAACTGCAAAGAGCTTTGCAGTTTTGTCTCGAGGTGATCGATTAAAGTACCACCACTTGTATGGAGCGGTAAATGTGTCAAAAGTAATTTTACCAACGGTAGTAAATTATTTACCACCGGTGGTATAAGCACTGAATTTCAGTCATTGTATCTGCACGCTATCCTACATTAGTACATTTCCACCGGTATAAACACTGAGTTTCGGTCTTTATGCTGCGCTATACTAAATAAGTAAATGTTCAATCATTAATGCCAAAACTTATGAAAATTTCCCACCGGTGGTACCGGTGGACAATTTTCATATATATTGGCATTATATGGCCCTTTTGGCCAAAAGGTCTGTACAACTGTGCTTTTATCATAAAAATTAGCATTATAGGGTATAAATACTGGTATTATTTTCACCACCGGTGGTAAAATAATTTACTACCGTTGGTAAAATTACTTTTGACACATTTACCGCCCCATATACACTTGTTGATCTGATATATATATAGCGCCCTCCAACTTCAAATCGAATCGATGTTTCTTACGAACAAGCATGGGAGGCCGTCGGCCAATTAATGAGAATGTATTCACCACCCACTTAATTGGGCGCCCCAATCACACGGACGGTTGAGAGTGCAGCACGAGAACCTACATCATCCCGTCTATCGCCTGGTAGGCCGAGACCTCAGAATCCGGTGCTCTACAGGCTCGGCAACTTGGCGCCGAGAATTACTGTTTATGAGAATTTCTTGTTGAAATCTCAATTATATCATTACCCTATATGGCAAGCTTAAAGGCAAGCGCCGGGTTTCGGCCCACCTGCAGGCGATAGCCTGTCAAGACTGACATTTTCCATCGGGGCCGCAAGCCTCAATAAATCTAGAAGAGAGATTGGACAAAGATAGTTCAGATCCAATAGTTTATGAAGTATTTTTGGTGCGTAGTAAAGGGCTTGCAGACAGATCATAGGATAATTATAATCGGGTTCTGTTAATTATACCTCTTTTCGATCATGGTCAACCTCCATCAACTAAGGGGGTGTCCGAGTCAGTGATAAAAGGGGCTAGCTTTTTAGAGTCTATGAAGTGTGATTGAGAAATCCGAAAGCCTTGAATTATTAGGTGGTGCAAGCCACTTCATGAATTCATGCAGATCGAGTACATGAGCTCATGCTCACAATTAAAGCGCTCCCTAGATACCGCGCCAGCGCGCCAGCGCGCCAGCCTCACCTTCTTATTTAACTGCGAAGGACGTTAATTATGTTTTGTCAGTGATCTCTAGTCCGCCTATCACAAAATTTAAAAACAACTGTTACATGGGATAAAATCCATATACAGGTTTTCCAGATCACCAAAAAACTCACACCATTACATATACATATCGATATCCTTGTAGATCATACATAGATGTACGTACGCCTACGTATACGTGGGTGAGCTGACATATAGGTGTCGATCGCACCACTTACAACATCAATTGAAGTCACAAGCTGCTTGCCAGGATATTTGCTCAGGAGTACTTGAAGCAATTATATTAACGCATGATCGAGTAGATTCATTGATTCATTGATTATAGAGTGCTTGTTGCGCAATTGCGAGGATTGGTTTTCGCCACCACTTTTCATTTACCAAGAAGTGGCGGGCCGGGAATTCATTCTCCCAGTAATTATACGAATCGCGATATAATCGATAACAATATATATAAATACTGTACTGTACGTACCTACAACAACCCTTAACATCAGGCTTGGCATATGCTTACGGATGGACTAAGCGAGGCAGCCGAGTGATATCTCTTGATCAAGCCCTAATATGATATTGAATCGCTTACAACACATATTAAGCTCCCCCGCCACCTACATTAATCTCTTTGAATGGCAATCTTAAGTGCTTATCCTATATAAATCGGAAAATTTCAATATTTTACCGACATAGATACCTTCACGTTCCTTTCGTTGCTTCGGGGGTGCGATCATTTTTTACCATGGTGGGAAATGGTGCTACTGTCTCAGGCTGCCGACGTTGCTATTCATCCATCTCTGAGTATTGTCTTTTTTGGACATACTTGATCTTTATGGTTCACTTCTTCTGAACGTTCTAGTTTCCTACTTGGGCCGATCGAGACTCGACCTAAAATGGTTAGCGTCTGAAAGGACCGAGTGATCACGTATGATCGGATACAAAACTTATCTCCTTCCAGTGCCAGTCCAAATCATAATAGTAGAACCATTTTGAACGCTGCCTTGTGTGGCGTATGCCATTGACGTTGTTTTATGGCTATATAAATAACCGGTACAAGTGGTCTTAGCTACATATGTGTGTAACTGTGTTTCCCCCGCTAAGGGCAGGCCGGAATAAGTGGTTCTTCGGAATAAGGATTTGGCTGTGCGGACGGTTTTGCTAGATCGACACCCATATAAATTCCAACTTCATATTCTTGTATGTTAGAAAATCAGCACCCTCATCACTTGAATTACATCGTTTAAAATTAGTAGTTCCACTATTATAGTCGATCTGTTCCGGGCCACCGGCCGGCGATCGCGAATACCTCGAATCCGCGAATGGACTTGACAAATTCGCGAGTGGACTTGAGGTATTCGCGAATGGACTACTAGCCTCATACATCTGTGGCTGGACCAGCCCATTCGCGAATAGACTGGGGAAAACGTAGTCTTAGTAGAATAAATATTGATCGCAAACAACTAATAATTGATTTAGATCAATGTCCAATAAACCCCGTAGCCTCAGGGGATCTCTACAACCTCCAGCGACCTCAAAGACCTCAAGGAGGGCAAAAAGCAAGCTCTAATCAGCAATTGGTATCTCTGTAACGCCTAGAAACAGCCAGCGATGTCCTTAAGGATTCGATCAGCATCCTTCCTATGATCGATCTCCATTAGGGCCCTGAAAACTCAAGTGGCCGCGTCCAAACTATTGGAGAATAGTTCTGAAAACCATATTTTACTACAATTTAAGCAGTCCATTCGTCAATCGACCGGTCCTGTCACAGATGTATGGAGCAAGCAGTCCATTCACGAATTCAAGGTATTTGCCAGTTGCCCGGAACAGATCGGCCGTATTGCGAGCTTTCAATTAGAATTTTTAATTTAAACGAATACCGTCCGGCCGATCTGGCACCATCAAACAGTTGAGATAATCTCTACTTAAAATAACATGTAGCTGCAGAAATTTAGGCTGTCCTCAAATCAGGTACACCTAACAAATTGTTCCCCATGAGCCTGTTAAACCTTATTCGAGTGATATCTGATGATGCTAACTACCGAACGTCTTCCCTTGTCCTTAGCTAGTGAGGCTTTAATATATATGGTTTGGTACAGCTAGATTGTATTAAAACCTGATTTTTTATCGTATGTACAATAAAATATCTGTGCAGTAGCTTTATAATTTACCGGCCTACAGAAGTTCTTGATCATGATATTGACATATCAAGTATTGACACAGCTGCAGTACTATGAGGTTACCATTTAATTTCGATTTCATTTGCATGGCGTGCTTCATGAAGTATAGGAACTGTAATTATATAGTAACCTCGAGCTAGCTGGTGGCCTCATTTGGTCATAATCAGAGTGGATTTATTCTCGTTCTTAAGATCTTCTGAGCCTGCTAAGTCAAAGGAATATTGTTGGTCGCTTTTTATTATATTGGAAATTAAGGTTTTTGGGAGCATTTACAAATACACCAGCGTGTCAACGATCCGAATATATCCTTAATCATTCTCAATTATGCTAATACCGTCCAATTTTTAATACCGGAAGCATTTATCGAAACTACGGGTCGAGTGATTTCCCATGATCGCTAGTCAGCTCTCGCTCCGCGTTTGGCTAGAGATAAATCTATCTTTATTAACCTTGAGCTGGCTCTGATCAAGTGTGAATGTAGGAGTTGACATGTTTCAACAGAAGACTCATATAGCGTGAATCGTTGTAATAACTCGTGCCATTATATTATATCTCAGCGTAGCCCACGAGGCCGAGGTGCATACGCATCTTTTGACTCGCCTCGAGGTAGCCCTAGGCATAACATACACCTCAACGAGAGCAGTACATCTCCATATCAAATTATAGAGTCTATTCGCTTCCAGTTAATCTGAGCTTTTTACTAAGTATATCATTCTCTCATAATCATATCCATTCTAAGTTAAGTGTATAGATATATATGTATATACTCATATACAGGCCTAGGGCTAATGATAGCTTAACCCAAGCTCTTCATGATGATAATCTTATAATAAAGTAGACTACTTGTAACCCAAAGACAAACGGCCGTAACTAACCTCACGTATGTAAAGTGCGAGAGAGGAGGGTTCGAAAGCCATGCAGCGGCTTGACAGACCTGATAAATACGGGTTGGGAATAATGCGCATGCAGCGTAGTTCTAAATGAACGGATAGCCTAAACTAAGCTGGATCCATGGACATGACGCTGAGATCATCGATCGCATGAATTTTCTTCACGGGTTATCACTCGTTATATATATATATAAGTTGCTGAAATGGCTGATGGGCTTGGCGTTGTTTTACGCGACGTGCGACCACATCGACAATATCTTGACAACAACGCACACGGCGCGCTCTGATCATACATATGAACAGCAAACACACAATGCATGTATGGAACCACCACACTACTACGTTTAGTTCAGCCTTGTCTTGCCAGTGTCAAAGGCAAATCCTAGAGCCCACATGCTTAGAGCCTCAACTAAGGAAGCCTAATCATGAGTGATGTGTGGTGATTTACGTACGTACGCCTAATCCATTGCTTAATCAAATTTTTATCGGCAGATCAAGAATCTCTGAGATCGCAGTATCCGTAGCGCTAATAACTTCAAGCAGGGCCATGTCATAGAACCATCATAAGACTCAAATCATATATGGGATGAAGGCTAAGATGTTGTGCGACAATTCCAAGAATACAACGTTGATACCATCACAGTACATTGCAACCGCACTCTACTGGACCTATATAGAGTAGCCCTGTACGTACTTTTTGAGGCTCTTAATTATCCCATTGTCCGTCAGTGCAATGCTGACCCTCCAGGAAAAAAGCAAGTCTTGTGTGGCTTTACTAATAGATCTTGTTATCTCTCATTAAATAATAAATCTCCCATACAAATTTAATTCCTCTATTATAGGGGGGTCAGCATTGACGGACCATGGGATAAGATCTTCAAATCGAAGATTTCCCCCACATTAACAACAGACCGATCTAGTTGAAGAGGTTGGTAATATAGGTGACGAGCTAGTGCTATGTACATATGCAGGACAATATGTGCATATATACTTGCTGCGAGAGCAAGTTTCCGCCACCACTTTTGTTGCAACCGCATTTTCATGCACAAATCTGGCGGAAACTTATTAGAGTCTTTTAGCTGCAAGAGTTGACAGAAAGTCGAGAACTTCGACAAAAGGTCCTGCACATCTTATTGGTTGAACGGCTGCAAGTCTCTTCCTAAAACAGCTAGACTTTCTGTCCAACCTGCTCGACTTTCTGTCCAACTCGCGCAGCTAAGACTCTATTCTCGCCGCAAGTACGTATGATGATGGATTAAACAGATATATATGATAGCAATTTATACAAGATTTTAATCGAGCTGGCCATGGGAAAAGTAATGCAAGCTGAAAAAACAAAGCCACATACGGTTTACCACAGAACCAATCGGCTTATTTCCTCAAACTCTCCGCGCGCTCATGTAACGATTTTGAATCTAAATAATAGAGATAGCTGTACAGCTGTTTGGTCTCCGTCTTAGCTACGTAATTACGATTAAACCCCCAATACCACATGTACTCACGTGCCGATCGAAGCATTATTAAGTTAACTAGCCATTTGTCTACTCGTTTTCAGTCTTTGAACGAGTAGTCATTTGTTATTAATGAGGTACTGTCCGATTGGGGGTATCAAATTTCTACTTTAGGAGACTGTCCGGCTATGATAGCGTGAGAACCGATAACAGTACAGATACATGTAGTATACAGCTCGCATCTATTGCAAAAGATTTACATATGCAAATAATCCGTATCGCGTTTCAACTTCATCGGGCACCACCGTACCAGTAGCCTGGGTTTAATTGTAATGTTGGTAAATTATAAAAAAAACTCCGAATATATAGGAAATGAAGCCAATTTACGCGATTCAATGCATGGGAGGAAGCAATTGGTGTATTAGAAGGTTTCAGAGAACCTTCTTCGAATCGAGATCGAAGCCTCCCTCGATTAAGGTCCTCAGACCTGCATAACTGTAACTAACGTGCGTAGCAAACATTCGTCAAAGTACACGTATGTGCAATGATTGCTGGCCATGGGAATTGCTATTCATCGTAGTATCAGGGGTTTCTATCAATGTACATGGCTGCCAATCATAATTGATAATGAAATGTATAATCGCTCAACAACCTTATAAAAAGGGTACGTAGAGTAAATATAAAGTCTCTGCTAGTATCTCAAATATAGTTTTGAAATATATCCAGCTGGATATATCTCAATTGCGCGCAAAAATTGGTACCAGCTATAACAACATCGATTCTTTCTTTTTTTTGAATATATTCTCTGTTGTAGCCAATGAAATCGTTTGATATCACCTATAATTATCAGAAGGAGTAACATGTCTGAGCTGGCGGTGAACTTTGGCCATATGCCGCTCGAAATCCACTTGGCAGCGAATTGGGAAATCAGTGATATAAAAAGCTGGTTATTCAATGTCACAAGGGATGAAAAGTATAGAATTTTCTGGGATGAATTCTTCGAAAATCACTTGTAAGTATTAATCATATTCTCCTAATAGCTAAACATGAAAAGAGCTATTTGATCTTAACATTAAGCAGCCAGGTCCTCAAACCCGATTCCGGGGCTAGTGGAAAACCAGATCAACCTGCAGGAAAATCACTACGACTCAAGCACGAGCCCGATGGAACACCCATGTTAGACCCGATTGAGTTCACCATATTGTATGGCCATGGGATGACTGTTAAGATGTATTCTTCCTGGGACGCCCTTGCCGTAATTTTGAACTGTGAACTCCCGCCTTACGACCCCACTGTTGGGCCCGCTAAAGGATACGCCTTTTCCATCCTTACCCTGCTCGCGAGATGGTCAATGTTAATGGGTGATTGTCTCACACCCAATAAACACTTTCCTCCGGTTTTCTGCGTCTCTTATACAGAAATCCAAAGCGACTCGACCCCAGACACCAGCCAAAAAAAAATGATCTTTCTACTCAGCACTGGAAAAGCACTAGATTTAGCATTTGGCGACGAGCGTACTCGTGTGACCAAGATGTTATTAGATGCGAGAAGGGATCAAGCGCTTCCCCGAAACCTCTTTGATGCAGAAGATAATCCGCTTGCAAGTCAAGTGCTGCTGAAAGGTCTACTACCACAAACTCTTGACGACCTCCGAGCCCAGGTCAAGAATTATTGTGCATGTTCACCAAAGTCACCAAAGCCGATAACTGGAAGAACGGTAGATGAATTCTGCAATAAATGGCCATCGGATCTTGGTTACAACAAGTGTAACAATCTTATAGGGTCCTGTGCAGAGACATGGGGATTTCAATTCATGTTGCAACTTCTTGGTTCCGGTGGTCGCTATTACTCTATTGCTTTGGGGCAGGACAAGAAGAAGCTGAACCGCATCAAACTCAGTCCAGGGTACAAATACTCAAGCGAACCCAAAATTACAACCAAAGGAATTTGCAACACCTGCTTCTATGTGGCATGCGCTATCAAAGCCAAGCGTAATATTACAATGGACGAAATTAAGGACATTACCGACATCTTCTTGGACGTCGCAGATTCGAACCCTGTCCCGACCACATTACAAGATGATGGATCGGCCAGGGACCAAGAGGTGTTACCAAACCTACCAAGGGAGCGAGAAAGCGATACCACCGAGCCTAAAACCTATGGAATATCAAGACGCCGGGGCGGTTTTTTAGGGCGCTATTTCTCATCGATCTAAAATCGTACGTGAGCCCAACCGATCGGGAATAAGTACATAACTAAAGTTATAGCTCTGGCAAGAGTTTCGAATTCCTACTCTGAAAAACCATGCCCCCCCGCGATATATGTCAGTGAACGAAGGATTTCGAGGTGTCGTTGATGACGACAGTGGAAATATTGGGGAATGGTATTTGGCTATGTGATTATAAGGACGGAGAGCTCGAGGTTAGGATCCGGAAGGTGGGGCTAGGGTTATTGTGATTTTTGTTGGGTGGTTTATTTCTTTGTATTTTGGAGAGTTTCTTATTTCTCATGCTGTCTTTTAAGCGGGTTAATTGTGGAGGTTTTTGTGCCATGCAGTGTAATTTCACCATTTTGATTTTATGCCATTATATTTATTTCTGATTGCGCAACTTAGCGGTGTTTAGTTATTTTTAAGTACGTGCCAGTCGGTGTATAGCATGTGCGTCTACTAACATGTCTTTGTGTATAATCTATCTTAGACTCCATATTGATTATATAATTATGCTAACAATTCTCTTTAACAATTGTAAACTTATAGCTTATGACGTACGCGTATGTATGTTCTCGAGTTAACGTCAACTACAAAACGTAACATGATCCTCTACTATCTCCGCTGAGTGATACTCAACCCCCATTACTCTAATTAGTGGGAATGATAATATAGGATTACCAAAATGAAGGTATTAATAACAGTATTACCACTGTTTAATTGTGCTTTAAATGAGTCGAAACCAGTACTAGAGACGTTACGACGTACTGAAAGTTCAAAGATATCTAGATCCCGTGAGTAATGATTGCACGGCTGGTATTGATGGACCTCTTTAAAAGCGTCAGGATGGGTATCAAAACTGTGGATATAATTCTCTAGCTGACCTCCTCACTCGAAAGTTGTTATCGATTGCTTTCATCTACCTAGCTGTATATCAAGACATTTGATTCGTCCTACTTGCAAAACAAGGTCAGAACTTTGTTTCGCCATCGTTGGTTTAATGCGTATGTTTAACTGACACACATATATATATATATATATTCCAACTGGGAAATTGTATAAATATGCATTATCATATTTATATATAAATACAAACGACCATATTAATAATATTAATATTGTGGATGTGGAGGAATAGTTTTATTGTATTGTCGTACACAGCGGATCGAATTCTTTGTATCAGTGCTTATAATAAGAGCGACTTTGGAATAGACTAGGTTTACGCTTGTGGGAATTCAACACTCAAGTCGATGGCAAATATATTGAGCGGGGATAAGTTTTGAGACAGAAAATCAAAAGCACGCTTCTCTTCAAACACCGACCCCCACGAAGCACAAACCACACCGACTATGAATATATAGGCATAAATGTGGATATTCTACGCACATACCCATACAAGTATCATTGAAATTAAATGAAACGCCTATATCACTATGTATACATGTAATAAGCATTAAGACGTTATAGTTGCATATATCAGCTAACACGTGCGAAACGAAATATCTTTCGCAGTTAAAGGCTCTAAAAGCACAACCCATGTGTCGGCTCACAGCTCTGGATTCGTATATGCATTTTCCCTGGATAACCTGTATGCCGGTCGACTCCCGCCGACGTTTACATCACAGATTAGTATCTACCAGGGGGCCACACATAAATCGGTGCCCTTTCGGATTTCCCATGTGCTGCATAATGTACATAATGCATATCGGACTTTGCCGGGGAAATATGAATATGTAAAGTAAGTATAGGAAATCTCGACAGACGAATTCGAAGCAACGGCCCTAAGACTTGGTGAAGTGAGGCAAAGGTCGTCGAGTGTCACCTTCATATTCGTGGATAATCATGATCATAAAACTACTGGATAAACAAAAGAATTCGGCAATTATGTAGTGTACTTTCGAAATTTCCCATCACGTGAACTCCCTCCTAGTGAGCTTCTAGAAATGGCTGCATGTATTTACACATGCAGACCTTTGCATGTGAGGAAAATATCGTTACCTGTATATTAGGGTTGGAGCTGCCAACTTGGTCAATTCTGTGGGTTGAGTGCGAAGCTTTCCCGTTTTCCTAATATACCATGTTTCATTCATGCGGCTCAGTAGAGTAGAGTACTCTACACTACATACTTCACATACATATACTCCTGCATGATTAGGCAGAGCTGGAGTGGTTCCGGATCCCGAATACTCTGGCCCATAAGATCCAGAGATGCATCGCTTTTTAATTATTTTCAGCCTTTCTGCATGCCTTTTCTTGGAGCCTGGTGGTCGACTACAACCAAATGAATATCCGAGAAGTGTATAGTACCCATATGTGATATATATATGTAGGTACTCTACCAGTAACCGCCAGTAACCGCAGCCGCTAATCAAAGAACTATAGGTAAATCATAAAGTATCACTCGCAGTTATGGGTCGATCCTACAACTACATGTGCGTGCATGTACGTATGCACATATTGTACATATACCAGTTCTCGAACGTAGTAGAGGATAAAATGAATACCTTGCAATTGGTAATCTATGTAAAGGGGCTATAAGACCATGCATACGTACAAATATGTAAGTACCCAAATATATGCCACGCTTAAGGAGTAATGACAGAATTGACAGGGTGCACGTGCACGTGAGCGCTTACTGGTTACCACACAGTAATTTCGGCGGCTTTCAATGATATCAGCCACACGAGTAGGAGTCAAAATCGCCAAGCCATAATTCTATAATCCAAGCTAAAGATACTATCTGAACAGGGTCTGCATGCGTCAAGCACTAGACAATTAAATATCGTGCGATTCCTCTTTCTCATAATAAAGCTATACCTAGCCTAGCACACGATAAAGAATATATAGCGTTTAAACGTTTGGTTGGTCAAGGTATATCCTGGGTGTCACCCCAGCTTACGCCTTGCGCATGTTACAGCGTCAGCTTTCTTGTCTAGTTTGCAAATCGCACCGACAACCCTACGGTCAGAATTTCGTTTCTGACCTTAAACAGATCATCATTATCGCCTGGTCGGCCGAGACCTGCTCAAAATCTGGTGCTCTGCATATACAAATCTGGTGCTTGGCTTTCCATATAAGGTATTGATCGAACTGAGGTTAAAACAAGAAATACCTACAAGCAGTAATTTTGGGGGCAAAGTTGCCAAGGCTGCAGAGCACCAGATTTTGAGCAGGTCTCGGCCGACCAGGCGATACGTTTTCAATCCATAGATCCATCGAAGCCTCGTGTATTCATGTAATAATTTTTCGATGGGCCGGCCGACGCGCCAGCTTGTCAGATCGGCGAGTGAATGGAGCTCTAGATCCCTTAAGCGAACGGATGTGAGTTCCCGCATGACTCGTTGTTCAAATAGCTATTATTTATATGTATGCCGCTCTCTCACTTGGGCATACTCCACATACTTACATATATCGCAACATTAGAGGCTTTCAGTTGATTTTTTTTTTCAAAGTGAAAGGAAAACTCATGCAGCTAAAGTTGCGTCTGCTTCTGCAGCTGACATGTCACTTTCTGATGAATACTTAATGCTAAATATTCCGTCCTCGAGTATTTCTCAGTCTACACCTGCAGGATGCTCTGTTTGTCGATAGTTCAATGCACTTCGGACAGACTCTTGGCTGCAGGAGTTTCCTTTTCGCTTTGAAAATGGAAAACAGGGATCAACTGAAAGCCTCTATTGACGGACGGCCAACAAATATCAAGTGAGATCTAAAGTCCTGCTCTCCGAGTAGAGTACTCGGGGCAGGTAAGAAGAACCTGAAAATGACTTTTGATGGTAACGACTTCTGATTCGCGGCTGGCGAAAAGCTACACCAAATTGAGCCCTGCTTGCAGCTTGCATTTTCAGGTTCTTATTGCCTGCCCCGAGTACTCGTAGTCTCCTGGCGTTTTTGGACTGGGCCACTATTGCATACACCCAAAATCAGGATCTTGGCGTATTTTTGTATGGTATGCAATATCAGTCGCGTTCAAAAACGTCAGGAAGTTACGAGTATGTACTTATGTGCATGCAAGCCTCCTTTTTCAGTCTCAGCCCAGCGTACCTAGTTACCGCAGAATCTCAATCAGACTGGGCTTGAATACCACTTACCCATTGGTCAAGACGACCAAAAGTTACGTCTTGGGTCTGTTGAATTGAGGCTCAACAAGGACTCGACCAACCTGAAGCCCAATATTGCTAGTCTAGCTCGATTCGTAATTCCTGAGATTTTACGGTACACCTGCGGGTCTTCTAGGGCTACGGAAAACATTCCTAGAGGCTCAGCACCATACCCTGACTCTGCAAGACAATGTGTTGTGTGGGGGTGGAGAAAGAGGGAGGTGCATGCATGTCGGGAACAAAGCTTGGTGCTTGCTATTGGATGGTACATACATTCTAAAAGTACTCTACTTGCTGCGGATACTGCGCTAGCTGCGCGAAGGGTCTTCTCACCTATCCCCAAGTACATACCTACAGCCACTCTGCAAAAGTGTTCGTGATTTAGTTTTAATGTCACTGCGCAGTGTTATTAATGTTGAGATTCAAAACAACGAAAAATATATAATATAGTTCGTGACTGTATATAAAAGAAAGTAGGTCATTGGACGCCTTCCCGTAAGCAATAGCGGGCGTTCTATTGCCGGATAGATCAAATTTTGCTGTTCTATCGAATAGAACGGGGGGTCTATGTGTTTCTTATAGACCCCCCTAGGGAGGGGGGGGTCTATTCGATAGATATACTCTATCCATTTTCTATCCGTTGCAATGGAGAGAACACCTTGCTAGCGCGAAAAATAGTCCCAAAAGATGGCTTAACGATACCCAATTTGTATTAGGTACCGATTATAATCGATTAGATTTTTAGGAAATATATCAATCACCGTATGCTTACGGGAACCTTGTCTTTTCGAAAACCATCCTCTATTGCAATAGAACACGTTTAATAACTTACGGGAAGGCGTCTATTAATCACCTTCAACATTGATTTCGGGCGCCTTTGGTTACTAGGAAAGTCTTTTATTGGAGGGTTTTGATGGTCCGCCACGGTTACATATGAAGAAATGTCTCACTCCGAAATCGGAATCACGAACACTTTTTCAGAGTACCGTCAGTACTTAATAAATTCGCTATCACTGTAATGCAAGCCGGTCCGTGGCTGACTCTCATGAGGGAATGAAACATGGCGATCACTGGGCACTGAGACATTGTGTTTGACGACATTGTATTCATTCCTCTCCGTGTGCTACAAATTCTATCTCTTCGCTATAATGATTTTCCTCTGTAATATCTGTAAATTGACCCCCTTGATCTGGTACTTCAGGTTCTCGCCTTCAATCCCCAATTTCAATTTCTTCAAAATCTTTTATCCTTAAAGCCCAATCCTCGCTGCTGTCCACAGGTAACGATAACCCTACATTTCTAAAAGAAGTTATAATAATATGTGTGCTCTCAACTGAAAATTGATACTATGCGTCTCCAACTGTCCATGTTATAAGAATCCGTCGCTGACTAACAGTCCACTTCTCAAAACCTGACTCTTCCCGTTCCTCAACCTCAATTATAGCTTCATCTGTAAGCTCCCGTATGCGTTCTTTAATAGGTTTATTAATAGAAATATCAATCGGCTGTATAAGACTTGTACAGCCTGCAGGAATAAGAGAAGGAAGAATATGATTCTGACGGAAAAAGTTCATGACTGCAGGAGTACAGTGTGATGTACATTTATCAAGAGCAAGTAATGTAGATCGACCATCAAGGGCGGGTAATAAATACAGCTCAATATATATTAGAAATAAAGCATTGTTCACATAAGCTGTATTATTGAATTCTACTATAATTCCCGAGTGATATTCAGGAGACTCTGATTAGAACATTGCCTTTCCCATGGCAAATAATCATAGGCGGGACACGATTTACCCCACCAGCAAAAACACAAAGTACTAGGCTTGCTTGCCGCTTGTCCTATCAACTTGTAGTTTCCTTTACCCATACTGTTTTATTCCCTATCATATCATACATCCTGCTGCTGAGGTATTCAAAGGGTAATGGTGTTTCGTCTAAATTGCATATATTGCTTAAAAGATATCTGTTCGTTGATCGATTCAAAACAACCTCCATCTAATTGCTAGAGGGAAGCTGTGAATTTCTACGGTTGAACCACAACCAATCAATTACTAATTTGTTGTAGTCTCCCGGGACCTTTTGTGCCTTTTTGGTAATGCAGCAGAGCGAAATACAGAATCCACCAAGGAATCCCTCAAACCACCCATTGGAAAATCTGAAAACCGAAGTACCATTTGTTGATAGAGCTGGGAAGAGTTCTCGGTATATGGCATTGACGTGTAACCTGAACCAACCTCTTCTAACAGATTGTCTCCTTTCTCGTCTCCCAAAAAATAACCGATATAGCTTGATTTCTAGCTCAGGCCACTTGCAAATCACTGCTACCCTTACACTCCTAACAGTACTATTAAACCCGAATTTTTCTATATCATTTTCCCTTTTTACCCATTCACTAATAGTTCTCTATGGTACACCAAAGATAATGCTCGCTTCTTGCTGAGTAGGTGGTCTCAACGTACTTTGATTTCTGACGGTTGGTGCAGTAGGGATCCGATGGTGATGCAGAAATACTAGGATCCGGATTTTCTGTTGCTGACTCCAAGATCTTTCTGGCCGTATAATTGGTCTGATATCTGGGTTTAGAACCCGGTCCTTAATAGCTTTTGGTTGAGGTCCGCAGCGTTTAGCAATACCAGAAGGCCCTGTAGTACTGCTTGACAGCCGCTGAAGAGATGCACCTGAAGACATATTGGATGACAGAGTTTACCCCTTCTTACAGGGTAGGACTTACATTATAAAACCCCAAATCTGTAGGCGCAACGGTAAGTCTATAAACAAGATCCTCAATTCAATAGTTACAAGGAGAATCAAGAAACAATTACCTCTTCCAGCGGATTCCAAAGGGAAACGGACCCAAATACTCCAAAGAAGAAATCCGCATAAAGGTACCAAGTGATATATGATGATACGCAAAGGGACCACTGCGCGAGCAAGTGATAATTAGTGATTTGGGAGCAGGTGAACGCGAACATGATCTACATATAAAAGTGATGAATGGGAACATGATTGCAAGTGAGTGAGCAACGGGCCTAATCCCTGCCTGATATCATCCAAGTTGTCTCACGGCCCCATTTGGCGACACCTCCAATCACGGTGATAGTGAATTTATCGAGTACCTACGGTAGCTGTATATATGTAGGTACATACTCTATACGCACTTAGGGCCCATACTTTTATGTTGTACAACTTAATATCTTGAGAAGGTGTTCCTACAATGTCAAAATCAAGCAGCCGGATGATATCCAAATATGTAATAGAGATTTGAAAATTCTACGTGATGTAGTAAATGCATCATGGTACGATTGTGCTTGCAGCCAGTTATAGAGGACGGTTGATTTAATGTCAATCTAATACCATCCAGGTAAGGGGATATGGATTGCATATTGGTTTTAAGTGCAATTGGAATATGTTGCATACAATTTCCATCTAGTAATCGACTCGAGTTCATCCCCCCTAAAAAAAAAGAAAAACATTTAATATAGCAGATGGCTTGGGGAAATATTCATCGAAATAAAGTGAGCTACAAATATAATCCATTTTCCATCAGCAAAAAATGGGTTTCCCCAAGACGAATTCCGGCACCCAGATGCCTAAATTCGTCTTTTGCCCCCAAAACCTCGTCTTTTGGCTCTGGGATCTCGTTGTGTATCCCCCTATTTTTGGCCGCTCATTATTCGACCACAAAACATTGTCTATTTAGAGCTCCAATTATGAAACCGGTCGTGCGACCTCATTAGCTCGTCTTTTGAATCAATCTATCCTACGCTCATCTTATGCCAAATGTCCCCATCTTCACTACCCGTCAAAAGACGAAGATGGCTCAATTGGGAAATCCTCGTCATTTGACTCGGATATAATTCTATCCAAAATCCAAGTCCAATAATCAGTTAGTCTAAAATACAAACTCTAATGACCCCCGGGCCCGTCTAATACCTTCCAACTAATATGTACAATACAATCTAGTGCGTCGAATATCCACTGTTTAACATGTCTAAGGACTCCCGTCTAATTCCCTTTTGTCTTCCCCGTTCGTCATAATCTCCTCTGCTCAAAACTTATCGTCAGAAGTCCACCTGTTTAAAGTCTCTTGTCTGGTGTTCATGTTGTCAGTATCATTATAAAAAACTCAGTCCAACGTCCCATCTTACTTCAGTAAATTGATCTGTATGTCAATAGATCGATCATACTATTGATAAACCATCTATTGTTCATAGATGACATTGTCTCAGGCACCAAATGAGCGGCGCTCAAAATGCTTTTTATGTTTACTACCCATATATCGTCAGGAGAGCTTGAGCAGCGTGATACCGTTATTAGCCTGTGGTCGACGTTGGGGTTTCCATTGAAATCCGGCTTCAATAGTTGTATCGCAGCCAGAGGTCTGGCCTTCCTTCATCTTGGGTCCTTGAGCTTAAAGACCGCATGCAGCCTTGCTGGGAATAAACTCTGCAAAGCTTCCAGGTCAGCCGGCTTTTGACTAAACCAGACACAGTCGTTGCACGCGTTTCCCTATCTGTAACCCGAAGTTCCCATCGTACGAAGTGTGTGAATTGTCCTCTCATCGCCCTCGCCGTGCAAAAGAACGGGTACGTTGAGCTGTTTGAATGTGTTTACCCGCCAGCTATCGATGTCTTCGGACATATCTTCGTATCCAAGACATAGTTCCTTCCTGAAATACCGCCGGATTTAATACACCAGTCTCTTTGCAGCACCTGCGATATCTACATTACCGACATTTGTTAATTTGACTGGGCATTTGACACACCTCTTCTCCACCCTGGTGTCGTTTGGTAAATAGACCAATGGCGCAATATCCTGCGCTTGAAACGCCGGGCCATCCTCAGGGTCTCTAAGATCCAGTCTTGTAGCTTGCATCCTCCTCCTCAGATTTGGCTTTAAGACGTCGAGATTGCTGATAAGCTCAGTGGTCGAAAAACCATCCCGGGCAATTTGTAGAAGATTTAATTCGCAAATGGAAAACGTATGATAACAGTTAAATGTTCGAAGTCTCTGGATTGCAGGATCGACGCGATTGCTCCGACGATACGGTACTTTGATCTGATCCCTTTGGTCTGACTCACAAGACTCTATCGAATAGTCTGTAATATTGCCGTATTGACGAATGTGCTCTGCGAAATGGCACATGAGGTGTATCTTGGGGAAGTTGAAGTGGAATTCTGCTCGCAAGATCTCGTCGGTTTCTGCCTGGAAATTTAGCCTTTAGTCTGCGATAACCCTTCATGTTTGGCCTAAAGAGTCATTTAGGCCTGCTAACTCGATGTCGTATTCCCTGCGCAATTCCCTCCGTCGTTCCGCCACAAGTCTGTCAGTCGCTCTAGTCGTGCGATATTTCCTGAAGATATCCTTCGTCCTATAGAAAACCTTTAGGTAACTATGCAACATGTCTATCATTAGCTCATTATGAGAACGATGCTGGGTGACTAGTGCCCAGTCGACCAATGTCCGGATGCATTGAAAGGTTTTCTTGAATGGCTCTGCCTGGGCAGATGACGGATTCCTGAGGGCAGACGCCAGGGCTGGTAAGATTATTTTCTGAAAATTACGCATCTCCTTCCCTTACCATTGACTGACCGCTTGATAAGGCATCGTCGGTGGGTAAATACAGGGTAAGGTGGCATGCGCGTCCATATGACGTTGAATTCATCCAAACGACCATGTTCCTTCAGGAAGTCTTCCAGCCTCTCCATAAAATGTTTCAGGATTCCCAAGTATATCACGTGCAGCATATCTGGCTTATGGAGGTCATAGGCTTGGATGAAGGGGAGATTCCAGAAAGAGTTGTACAGAGGTCGTAAACCACGAGAATAGAACCAATTGGTCAGCGTCTTCAGCTCCCGCCTTTCATCTCTCGTTGGATTCTCCAGTACCTTCATGGCCCTGTACTGACGCTACGTTCTCTTGTATTCATCTTGATCATGAGGGTAGGTCTTGAGCAGTTCAGCTTCGTATTCGCTCAGTCTATTCATGGGTATCTCACACTTAGGGCACAAGTTGAATTTGGTATTCAGAATATTGCAGCTCTCCATGTGGTCCGAAAGTCATGCCGTCAGAATCGGCCAACAACGTCTCTCGTACCCATATGAGCAGCCCATTAAGACACCAAGCCTTTGATCAAAGTGCAGCAGAGGCTCCAGTATAACTGACATGACTCTCCTCAGCATCTCCACCGCCCAGGACCGGGGTCTCCCCTTTGACATCGCGTGGCCAATTATCTTAGGAGGTATTGGCAATAGTGCGAGTAGCAAATGCGCTTTAGTCAACGGCTTGGATCGTACTTTTCCTGGTATATTCCCTATCGTTATATATATCGGACAGGTCTTCTTATTTCCGGAGAGGTTTGTCAGATGCGTGACGTCAGAGCTGTAGATAATCGGGACAATTGTGGCCCCGGTAGGAAGTCTTTTCTGCATATTCCACCACCCTTCCGCGGTATGCATCTCGGAATAGAGTTGATATCCGTCCGCGTCGTAAACCCTCTCCGGCTGATAAACCATGCTCAACTTGTAGCAACGTTGACTCAAGAGATACCTCGCGCATTAAACCAGATTCCTCTAATATAAGCCGGTCGTTCTTCCAAAGCCGTCCCCGACGGTCCCGTATTGAAAGTTAGGTGGGGAGCTCATCGTTTTATCTAGCTGGTTTTGGAAAGTATAAGCGGACTGAAAGGAACGTTCATTCTTTGTCGTCTTGTGCAACCCCTCATTGAAGTAGGCATCAATTGATGTAGAGGTCAGCTTGTGCTCGATAAAGAAACGAGCCAATCTCCATTCCGCCGAGTGTTTGAACGGTGCTCAGGGCTTCCAATTCTCTTCCATATAGTCCTGATAGCCCTGGACCCGCCCTAGTCTTTGTCCACTGCTGGGTAGGTATGCTGTGGCCCTTTGATTATTGTCAGCTTACTCTAAGATCGGGGGGGCGATCGCCGCAGGGCCATCGTCGTCGGAGTCAGGGTCAAAGTCAGATTCCGCTTCAGAGTCGGCTTCTGAGTCTGTAGAATCGTCCGAGCCATCAATTGTCAGAGTAAGCATACCAGGCCCGGCGTCTGGCAGAGTAAATGTACCAGGCCTGGCGTCTGGCTCCGTAGTTTCGTCTTCTAAACGTTCATCCTCAAGCGCATCGTCACCGCCATGATGCCGATAAATATATCTTCCAAAATATTCCGTGCGATGGTAATACCTTGGGCACAGGGGGCAAGGTGTGGATGAGATCTGCTTTCTTGATCAGTCGTGATGGTCTTTTGGCTTGTCGTCCGTGTCTTTTGCTTCATCGTATGCCTCATTCTCGCGTTCACTGGCACTTGTGTGGAGTGGGTTTATATTGCTGGAATTCTGACTGAGCAAAATGACGACTGTAGCATAGACCAACGATCATTTCCCCGGGGTCATCAGCTGTCAGCCAAGCTTTGCCAAGCACATGTGACCTGATATCACTCATCACAACATCGTATAACCTCACCATCAACAGTTGCAAACCTCCTTCAAAGCACTCGTTTTGGTTCATTTATTAACCTAATCTGGTAACGATGAGCCTTTGTTTGTCATCCCCTGCCTTGTGTATATGGTTAGGCGTTATGAGTTGCCGATTCTAGCATACCCTCACAATGGTTATTCGCACAGTCTTTGTTCTAAATAAGGGTCTAAATACCCCGTTGTTTTCCCAGAGTCTATCCTCCTGAAGACATCCACCAACGGTCAACCGTCTTTTGACCACCTTCCTAACGCAACTGACTACAATGGTGGAAACTCGGTCGTGTAAGAACAAGTCGGCATTAGTCCAAGCGGAAACGTCATCTCCGAAGAAAAAAATAGAATGGGCCGATAAGAAGGGCCCCTAGGTTTTGTCGATTAGCTGAGCAGCGTGCATAGCAGGGGTAAGATTTCTATCAAGTCCTATATCTCTCACCCTCTGACGCCCACCAGGAGTATGCGAAAAAGAGCAAATTTACTGGCGCCGAAGTCAAGTCCTTGCTCGGCATTACGCCGGCTCAATGGAGGAACATATTCAAAGCTGTGCACGACTACTTTGTCGAGAATGCGATTGCCAGCAGAACTATGGCAACAGATGAGCAATGGGACGAGGCCGTGAAATTCCTGCTCAGTTATCCGCCGTGGAATAAATTCAGATGCCTGCTTCAACAGCCGGAGTAAGATTGCATGTTACAAGGGGCCTTGATTAAAGTCTGTTTGAGCAGTATACTCTAAAATCTTGCCAAACATAAGTGTAATGAGAATAGAGAGAAGTTCTCTGAAGCACTTAAAGAGAAGGAGCGTGTGGCGAAGTCAGCGAAGGTGAAAGCAGCGAAGAAGAAGGAGACCAAGGGCAAGGCGACCGACACAAAAGGCAAGGGCAAGCAGCTCGAGGCGGCGCCAATTCGCAGTTCGACAAAGTGGGACAAGCAGGACCAGACACCTCTGCCCGATGACGAGGACGAGGTCCATCCTGATATTGATGAATTTGCTTCGTTGGAAGATGAAGCGGAGAAGCCGAGGGACAAGACTAACGTCGGAGATGAGACGGATGACAAAGAGATATCTGAGGAAGCCAACGAGGCCTTCTCGGTGAAGACTAGAAAGGTGGAAAGGGCATCATATCTTACTGATCGGCCTATCGGTATTTCGTATTGTTTCCCCTCCAAATACCGCTTTGAGCGACTCGGAGGAGCGAAGTTGAGGCCACTTCGGAAGCCTTGAAAAATGCCTAATTGGACTCCAAGAACCTTTGATGGGCATCCCTACCAGACGTTTAGTTCACTTCCCGGTCCGTATCTATCGGCGGTTATGAGGATGGTCAGGGGGGTACAACTAGACCCTGAAACCCGCAGCGGTCCTTCTGACTTACCACACCCGACGATACGCCGTTTGGTCGGGTCTCTTGTTCTCGACGAGGAGTTTTTCAAGACCACGTCGGGTCAATATCGTGTTTACCAGCCGTTACCGGAACAGGTCATCTTCCTACATTCGGACAAAGATGTCAGAGTATGGCTCAATGCTTGTAAAGTTACACCGCGACTGAGACTATTGGTGGTTTTTAATCAGCGCGATGAAAATGCCAGCCGACCCCACTGCGGCTGTCATTCCCCTACTTTTATGGTGACTGGGAGGTGCTGATGGACAATCAGTTGCGGATTGACCGGAGAGCATCGGGCATCAAGGGTGAGGAGACAGGAACTCGTTGGGGGAAACCGACGAAGAGGAAGAGAAGTGAGATTGTGGAGGTGAGTGACGATGCCGACGACAATGACAACGACGACGACGCTGACGACGACGCCGACTACGACAAGGAAGGCGATGGTGAAGGTGGAGGGTCGAGTTCCCGTAAAAAGCCCAGAGCAGAGAACGCCAGAGAGGGCAGCTCGAGCAAGGTGGGCCCGAAAGGTAACGTAGGGGGCAGCTCGATCAAAGCAGCCCAGAAAGATGACAATGATAGCGACAACGATGACAAAGTGCGCGAGGAGGACGATGACGTCGCCGACGAGGAAGAAGAAGAAGAAAAGGACGAGGAAGAAGAGGAGGAGAAGGCATCAAGGAGAAAGAAGACAAAGACACCCGGGCTCAGGATGCTGGCCAAGACACCGCCATCAAAAATACCTGAGCCCAAGACGCTGGCCAGGATGCCGCCATCAAAGACACCCGGCCCGAAGACCCTGGTCAAAACACCTGCTCAGACTACTGCTGCCCAGCGAGGAGGGAAAAGGTCGAGAGCGTAAGTTGGGCTAAATTCTGTACCAGTAGTATAGTTTCTCCTAATGTGGCTAATGCGGTCAATACGTTAGACTCCATCTGTTCGATGAGCCTGCTGAGAGCCCGCCCTATGGAAGTGAGCTGGAGGAAGAGCAAGGGGACTTAATAGCAGAGTTTCATGGATCGACTAGTGGATATACGGGGTTACGAAGAGTCGGATTAGTCAGAAAGGTTCTATTGGGTTCTACCGGGTTCTGTTGGTTGTTAATGTATGAGTCATGTTGGATTTGTCATCGCTAGGATTTCCTTGAGTATATTAAGGGGGGTTGTTTGTATTTCTCGTTCTTTTCTTCTTCTTCTTCTTCTTTCTTTACGCAACGTCTTCTGTATCTACGCTGTCTATTGTTATACAATATTATCGTCCTATTCTCTCTTTAAGAAGACCACCGCCTCGCTTTCTCCTTGTCCCGTTGAACCTTATCAACGCTAGAGTCCCGCAGGACCCCTATTGCGAGTTCCCACACCATCCCCTATTACACTCTTCGTACCCTGCGGAATACTCGCTACCTACCCCCTTGAGACAGAGTACAAAAGCCGGGCTACTGGTACAAAAGCTGACAGCACTCCGGAGTCTGAAAGAACTACGCAAAAAGAGATGTCTGCTGAAGAGCCTGCCGGGGAAGATAGTTACGTTGATGGTGGCCCTGATGGGGGTATTCCTCCCGGCGGGCGCGGGGACGAGTCAATCGATATGGAGGTGGATTACCTTACCGATGCATCGGCTAGTTCAATTGAAGTGGCTAAACTCCAAACAAATTCGCATCTTCTCCAGTTCGTACACCCCCAAACCTCCCCTGCTCCCACTAACATCAACCTCCCTGACCTCCCTGTGAAGGGCTGGACTTCCGGCTCTCATCCTGTGACTAGAAAGAAACTTCGCTTCGAGTATCACTGGTTGATAGTAGGTTGCACGCCCCAGTCCCCTGCTCGTGAGTTTTCTGACCCTAGTTGCAACCTTTAGCTTTTGACGGTTGTGCTTCTCGTCTTTTCCTCGGCCTATCTTTTATGGCGGTATTTTTTAGCCTCTTTAGTGGTTGTTGTGATATGTTTGGTCTATCTGTTTTAGGTGGTTTGACAGTTGTCCTGATCATCTTTTGGGGTTAGTCTTATCTTTATTGGGTCTTTTGGGGGTTAGCCTTATCTCTTTCGGGTTATTTGATGGGGATCCTTGTGATTTAGGGTTAGTGATATCTGTTAGGGTCTTTTGGCGCAGGACGTGAGGTGAGTTAGGGTTAGTTAGAGTTGGGTTAGTTTTGGATTCGTCTGATCATTAGTAGTATTCTGTTATTAGGAGCGTCACTCGACCGAATACAATACAGTGATGAGTATGTTGAGCAAAAAGACGTAGCCGACGCCAAGCAAGTGCTTAGTCATCTGACAATCCAAGTCACGTCCGACCTCATCTCTTCTCCTCTATCCAATCTGAAGGCGAGTAAACAATTTCTGTTGTTCGCTTTGCCTATGACGACTCTAGTAAATGGACTGGATCGACGGAACACAAATATCAGTAAAGGCCGGACAGGAAAGGTGCGGGATTGTAGCCTTTTTCGTCTCCTGCCATTACCCACTCTCCGGGAACTCGAACTTGCTGGGGACGCCAACTCGGACTTGAGAGGGTTTTGACTTGACCGCCCTCGACTACCCGCACACGATTTTGTGAAATGGTGTGAATCTGTATTATTGTAGAATTGAGGCTAACCCTTGGATTTTAGGTTTTCTACTAGCATGGCGATTGAATGTCCGTCATTTGTCTTCGCGTCATTGGCCTATATCTATCGGTCAGTGTAGGTTTCGAATCAGACTTCAGCAATTTGACCAGAAGGCGAGTAAATAATCTCTGTTGCTCGTTTAGCCTATATGACTCTAGTCGCGTGGACCGTTTGATTAGCTGTATAATACTCATGCCAAAAAGCAGTAAAGCTCAGACAGGAAGGGTGCGGGATCGAAGCCTTTTTCGTCTCCTGCCATTGCCCACCCTGCGGGAACGCGGGCTTGCTGGGGATGCCAGACTCAGACTTGAGACGGTTTTGACTTGACCGCCCTCGACTACTCGTACACGATTTAGTGGAAGGGCATGAATCTGTATTATGGTGGACTTATTTAGGCTAACCCTTGGATTTAAAGAGCTCGGAACAAATCGCGGGACATATCTCCTAGCGTTGTTTGCCTCTAGCTATTGGTCCGTATACGGATAAATGACATCACGGCAGAAGTCGCCTTCTAAGTCATCTCCCCACTCCCCCTTCCCAAAATTCTTTTATAAAGTTGGTACGTTGCACTGCCCATCCTACCGACAAAGACATCCTTGACAATGCCTCAACGAGAGAGTCAGTTTCGTTTGTCTAAATCCTCTCGTCCCTAGCAAAACACCTACAGAGAAACTTCCTCCCATCGGAACACCAGGTCGTTTAGCAGGGACAGATGACCGACCACCCAAAGACATGTATGAGCTTCACAGGAGATTCCAAGCACCTTTCCACATGACACAGCTAGACGATTGCCTACGAGATCGTCACAGGTGCGAGGATGAGAAACGGAGTCTGAAGACAATGTCTCCGAATACGGGGACCCATCACAAAGAGCTTCACTGATTGATTTACAGCTTCATGGCAAGATGTATTTGACAATAGACGGGAGAGTCCATGCCCAACAACCTACGAGCCCCCACTCTCAAGCCTACCACCCCAGGAGTCTCAATTTCAGCAATCTTCGTCGAGGGATACGTCACCATCGGTTACACGAAATAGAGAATCTGACGCGAACCAGCCGCATGACACTTTTTATGCCTCTCCCGGGTGTGGTAATAGGTCTCCTACCCGTTGAAACACCCTAACTAGTCAGATACATACTCACTCCGGTCATCAAGATTCTGAGTCTATTAGAACATCGTCGGGAGGGACCCACCCCGAAGCCCATCGTCAACTTTCTGAGCTTTCTAGACCGGCATCGACAAGAGCCCCTTCCGAAGTCATCAGGAGTACAGATTATGCTAGTGGCAGCGGCGGTGGATATTCTGGAGAGTCGTTGTCACAAAATCTACTAGCGCCGGTAGACCCTACCGATCCCAACAAAACCAGAACTCTCCGACATCGTAGCTTAGGGCAATTCGACATTGAGCTGAAGACTCTAATCGAAAAAGCTGGTTGGCATCTCACCAAAGAGACACTATTCAAAAACCCGATGCCCTCGGTATTAGAATTGGCGTCCATGGTCAGAAATTCATGGGATTTTGTCAGGGCGGGAACCGACTTTCCAGCAGAGTTGTCGACCGTTGTGTCCGGATAGGTGAGGTTTTATCATCAACGGACTCATTCACACATAATGGAGAAGGTAATGGTGGTAATCGCATTATATTACGGCCTAGCTGGCATGACTAACGAGCAAGCAAAAGCCCGTGTCGATTACCTCCTGATAGATGACCTTTTCAATTGTGATCCTACTTATTACGAGGTATATCCACTGTTTGTCCAGAGACACAGATTTGATACTAACATCTTTAACCCGCGCAATAGTACTTTGCCGCACCTCAAATACCGCGTTTTATCATCTACGCCTACTATAAGACCAATCGTGGGATTGCCGTCAATAATTCGAAATTTGAGAGTTGTATCAACCCGTCTTTTATTTGCCTGGTTTCTACTGTACTTTACTATTCGCTGAGAGTCCATGTAATTGGAGGCAGCAACTAGAAGTATAGTGTCTTCAATAAGGACTATTGCGGCGGTGAGCACCCCGTCTTTCATCTGGTCAGGTTATTGACAGGCATCATTATTGATGGTGGTGCTAGTAATTTTCAAGAGTGACATGCGTACATGGAAGAGATCCTTCCCCTATCATGAGACATCAAATCTAGTACTGAAGGGGATTTGACACGAGATATTGAAATGGATTAAGAGGACAAACTGCTGCAGGATTACTGCTATGGAGAGCAGGGAGGCAATTATTGACCCTGGAGTAGGCAGCTTTTTGGAGGGTCTCCGATGCAAGCCCAGTATGGAGACTGAGGACGACGATATGGGGTCCAACGAGGCAGGAAGTCCGCCATTTGATGATGACGATGGGGAGGAGGGCAATGTCACTCCATCTACAGTTGGAGACTATGTAGTCGATGCAGGAACCCAGATAGATGGGACTATTGGAACAATTACCGGGATCAATGTAAATATTGAAAACGATGTAGAGAGAGATGTCAGTATGATGCAGAGCGGAGAAGAGCGCTCAGGAGAAGTGGTCAGAAGATGGAGAGGGTGACCGCGCAGGAGTAAAGTACAAAGGGTCAGATAGCTCTCACCTAAATAGATGAACTAGCTAGAGCGAGGGGCGTTAAAAGACAATGAATCAATAAACAGTATCACCCAAAGAAAATTCAAACTTAGAATCAAGGGACGGAAAGACGAAGAGTTTAGACCAAAAGACGAGATATAGTTGCCGTAAGACGAGATGTACGAATGAAAAGATGAAGAGTTTGAACCAAAAGACGGGATAGTTGTTGGAAGGTGCAGATCAGTGAAAAAAGACGATATAAACTGTCAAAAGACAGAGAGTGCGAGCAGAAAGACGATATGTAGTGGTCGAGATAGGCAGGTTGAGGATATAAGTCGACCAATATGACATAGGTAATGAGACTAAAGGCGAGGTTACGAGGGCGTAGGACGACTTTCATAGACCAAGATGCGAGCATAATGGTAGAGGGGCTACCTCCTATATCCAAAATACGAGCTCGTCTTTAGACGTTGGGACGATGTCTTTGAGGGATGGGAGAAGGTTTTCGTCTTTAGCCTTCACGACGTCATCGGTTGACCAAGAGATGCAGAGCTCTCGTCGCGGGGCATCCAGGTTTCGGTATGCAGGTAAGAAATCGCTTTGTGTTATCTGGAGCGTCCGGGGTATCTGGGGCGCCCAGGCATCACAAGACGAGACGTCATTTTTTGTTAATGTCACCTGAATTGAGGATATTATGGTTGATATTTCGTTCCTAAATTAAGACTCAAAAGAAATCTTCTATCCAATAGAATACAGTATCTCTTCTTTTCCTCGTAACTGGTCTGGAACTACATTGTGTTTTTACCTTACCTGTAGTATATATAAAAAAGAAGGTAGGTTTTTTCTCTTGTGCATGCGGGCTTATACCTACATGTAGTGGTAAAGCTTGAAATTAAAACTGGCTAGGAATATTTACACAACATTTGCAACTACAGCCGTGTCTCCCTATAAGGGTATGATGGGACCGCAAGATGGTCCCCTTATAGGACAGGTACCCTTCTAGGTTTGTGGGGGTTAGAGTTTATGCCCAGGCTTAAGTCGGTTTTCGAGATTTTCGACAGTTCTGGGGGTAAATATTCTGCCTGTTGGGTAGGATGTAACCTATAAACTTAACGGATATGATATAATACAGTGTTTTGCGTACGGGAGTTGGAGCAAGCTTGCATTTTGCCCTCTGTAGCAGACCATTTTCACTAAAATAACCCCTTACCCTCATTTCTCTATAAGGGTACAGCACCAAAAACCATCTCAAAGTCATAAGGGTATTCTTATAGCAAGAATACAGCACTTTACCCTTAATTTACTATATAAAACAAATGGGCCCCTACACCGCACTCCTTATAGGGAGACCCGACTGTCCTCGTAGTTTTTTGGCGTTTCCGGACGCAACTGCTATTGCATGCCATACAAAAGATAGCTTTGGCGAATTTTTTTCTGTGTATGCAATAGCAGTTGCGTCCGGAAACGCCAAAAAAACTACGAGTACATGTCTCACCGTGCACCTCGCGCGCTCTCTTAGATTTACAAAAAAACAGTCGACATTACGAGTGGAAGAAAAGCAAGCCTATTCAGCCTAGGCTGGTCATGATATATCAATGCTTAACTGGTCCGAGACATCGACAGACAGATAATTATATAAGGGAAGCGAAGTTAATAATCGACTAGGCTACTGTATATATCTGGGGACGTATTTCCACAGCTATGCAAGGACTGCCTTGCTATTCGACTCTCAAGGCATATCGGTCAATGATCTAATTAATGCACTTCCTGACACACACACGTACATGGCCATTGCACGCAGAAACATTGGTGTGAGATTGTTTGCAGCTATGGTTAAAGAAAGCATTGCCGGTCTATAGCTAGAGTACACTGCGAGGCAGAGCTCAGCGAGTAGGTACAGACGTAGGAAAATAACTACATGTAGGTAGTACTTATTACCGACCCACCCCCTTTCCGTGTTTCTGATGGGTCCGGATGTGACAACTATTAATCAATCGAGAGCTAGTTGGTATACCTGCATGGTGTTGCAATTGATGAGGGCAACGTCACGGATAAAATCATGATATCATTATTGAATGGAAGCCAAGACTGCATAATGTAAGTTCCCGCACCGGTACTCTACCACGTTAACAATTAATCTCTGGATCTACTACTCTCTGCTAGAGTATTGTGCCGGATAAGTAAGCAATAGTAGATGTGTCAGATTACCATGCCCCTGCACATAATAATGATAATTCTATATACACGCACAATTAGCTACAGTTTATCCATTGAAATATAAGATGTCCTCTCTACACTTCAATACGTTTGATTTGCGAGTACATATCTTAAACTTGCCTAGACCTTATCTCAAGCCCTCTTTTGAATCGAACATCGATAATTCTGTGTTTTACGGTAATCATTCACGAAATCGTATGCAAGCCATCTGTATAGTTCGTCTATCAACCATCATTTATGCACGCCAAGAAGGTAGTGGTAGAGTATCATTTTTTCGTAATTAATCTGCACTAGGTGTCCCGTTTCAAACGATCGATATCGGTGTCAAGATCAAGTACGATCACCACCTAGTCCACAGTTATTTCATAACATTGATCATGGAATTCTATGGAAGCGATCTAGAATTAAGGTCCTCTTCTATACATGCGGCGCAGCATGCAGTAATGTATGTTGCATTTATTAGACTACTCTACTAACATGCATGCATGGTCTGTCTCTGAATATCATGAAGCTAGCTGACTTGTCATTTTATCCCCTTCGAATATACGGCTGGTCACGAGACGAAATTCCTGTATTTGGTTTATCTCCCCGGCCCTCATACTGCTTTGAAAAGGCAACTTAGACGTCTTGTATGACCGGACGACTACTCGAATTAATATTCAAGATCGTCGATAGATCTAGAGTACCTTCATTCCCACCTTTTGGTCGAGTTTTTTCGACTCTTTGAAAATGAATTGTGGGTGCACTGAAGACTCCATTGCATTAAAAAAAAAAAGAAAAAGAAAAGAGAGAAAAAAGAAAAGAAAATTAGGCATCGTTGCGATGAGTAGACGAGAAAATTTAAATCTAAACCAAGAAAATGTTGAAGTGCAAGCTAGATTTCATCAATATGGTGAACCGGCATAAGTGCTACAAGAAAAGAGATTTCTGGTGGCAGGTGATGGCTCGAGGGTTGTTACAAGCTCTCTGAGGAAAGGAACTGGTTCTTTCCTCTCTTTCCACGACTTCCTTCTCTCCTTTCCCATTACTCCTTCTTCCACCCTCGTCCAATACGTTTTAGACCCACATGATGGCTCCTGTATCCTCACTTGAGACTCGAAGCGTGGAGTTTTGTTAGATTTATGATACCGCCGATTAGGCAAGGGCGGCATTCGAAAGGAATCGGGTCTCAACTCCTAACTTTCAAAACTCATCATCTGAGCAGTCCTCGAACCCAGAATCGTAATATTTGTCTGTATTTGATAGGTCATCTCCGAATTTATTTCCGAAGATATCATCCGCGGTAACGTCGTAGAACCCTTGTGCTCTCCTTGTTGGACCTTGCTGCCGTGTGCCGTGGACGGTCATGTATTGTATAGCTCCTTCAACAGTATCTGATATTAAGAACCCACACTCAAAGTCGATTCCAAATCCGTACACCCCAGTGGTACACAGCACAGCAAGTGTATCTGTACTGTGCTGCCAGAGAATCGGCGTTTGAAGAACATGCTCTAGCCCAAAGGCATCCAGAATCTGCGATTTATAGTAGCTATCATCATCATCCTCTGCTTGCCAATCCTCACTAAGCAATCCGCCACCCACGAAATTACTCCAGGACTTTGTTTTGTCGAGTTCGGGTTGATTCTCCTGCGAGATAGAGAAAGAAGTTGAGCTCGAGGATACATTTTGTGTTGAAGAACTGGCCGGAATTTGGCTCTGGTGATCACGAAGCGCCTGGAAATCAGGTTGAGAACCTATGGTGGGGCGCTTAGGCATAATTGTGAATATGTATCGGTTTCGTAAAATCATTAAGATTGAGGTTGATAGAACCCCGCCGTCGACTGTTGATTTGGATTGATGGTTAGGGGACTCCTGTGTTGATTGATCGTCCAAGAATAGAACTTTGAGCGATATCGAAAAGCTGAGCATAACGATGCATGCTAATAGACTTAACATAGGGTACCTTTTGGGTTCCTCGAGAAATCTACCTATATCTAGAATCAATATTTGGGTATTTGAGAAGCGTAGGAGTGTTATACATGCGCATGCCCAAACATAGCCTGTTGTGTTTACTGGACTACCTGAAGTGTTTCTCCATGTAGTGTATGGAGTTGGTTTCAACATAGAGAGAATTATTCCTGTTGAAATCAACTTGATGCTAGAGAGACGAAGCTGTAGTATGAATTTGGGATACGTGGGCCTTTCCGGAGACGTCTACGTATTAGCTTATATATAACAATATATATATACTCGGTCCTTGAGAGCAGCGTAAAATTGTGGAACAAGCTGCTTGCGGTGGGCGTGTCTTGATCTAGCAAGAAATTAAACTTAATAATAGTATATATGTCATAAAGCCTTTAGTTCAGAGCTAGTGTGGAGGGGATATCTACTCGTAGTTTTTGACGTTTCCGGACGCGACCACTATTGCATGCCATACAAAAGATAGCCTTGGCGGGTTTTTTCTGTGTATGCAATAGCAGTTGCGTCCGGAAACGCTGTGAAATTGCGAGTACCAATGTACCGGGGTGCACGTTAAATACCAAGACACCTTGGAAATTTCCCATGGCAACCAGAAAGTAGCCAATGAAGTTTGGTCTTGGCCCTGAAATTTGTATGGGGGAAAAAGTCACAAGACGTTTTATTTATGTTCGCTTAAAAACCCAAATATTTTCCTAAAAATACAAAGAAATAACCAGTAAATAGCGCTTTCTCACATCTCCATCCGGGTATCACTTTGAAGCTATCGAAGATGTTTTGGTGAAGTTCGAAAAGAACAGGAGTGGAAGGGAGGTTGAGGAGGTTGCTTTGCGAAAGCTGCGGGGCACACCACCCAAATACCTGCTTGGCTGCCAAGTGTCAAAAATATTTACGTCAGCCCAATCAGAGCCCTCACTTTTGAAAATTACCCAAAACGGGGTTCTCAGTACTTACCCTTAACCCCCGGTACGTATATCATTTCATTCCCACAAGATCCATATGCAGACGTTCACGTATACGTAGAGTACATACATACAGCAAGTAGAGCGTGGAGGAAGCTCCGAGAGCTGAGGCGTGAACGTGGGTGTACGTAGGAGCATACATATAAGTGGAACCGGAGATTTAGATTTAGGTACGTACAGTAATCACCGTTACGCTATTCCGATCTCTCCCTCCATGCGTAAAGACTTTCAACCTTTCGATGGGAGTCTTCCGCAAGACGTGGTGATACGTGTCCCGAGTTAGAGCCGGACTGTAGATACATTTGCGATAGAATTAGCTGATCAGGGAACGGATCTCCTGAGAGCTCATTATACTAAACAAAGCGGAATATCCGGATGTTTTTCGAATTTCGGAAGGACGGGCAGGGAACTCTTGGGTTGATTGGGAAACATCGGAGGTATAGAGTCAAGTACATGTAGTCTGTACCGTTATTTTGGTTCATATCCCACGGAATCTAGATCTGTGAATTTAATCAATTGTGCTACTCTGATCATATCGACGGGAGGAGTCCTATTGGTCCAACCAGCGATACAAACCATGTTTTCGGAACATTGTTTCTACAAAGTGTTGAATGTCTGATTTTCCATAGACGTCTATTTCTGTATGCGACAATAATTTATTGCGTTATATATCCCTCTAAGTCTCATACCCGCTGCTAAATTATAAAGAGTAGATCATCCCAAAAAAGCCAGCTGATCAACGTCGACCCTAACCGCATATAATGATTAAAAGTATTCTACTCAACCAGCTTGGTTATATATGTACCATTATTCTTATTCGCTCTGTGATCATTTAAAGATCTGAAAACAGTATACACCACGGCCAAAATCATACGTGTCAATAGAGTCTTTTAGCTGTGCGAGTTGAACAGAAAGTCGAGCAGGTTGGACAGAAAGCTAGTCTAGCTGTTTTCGGAAGAGACTTGCAGTCGTTCAACCAACAAGATGTGCCAACTCTTGCAGCTAAAAGACTCTAATTCATGAAGATCGACAACTATCAATCGGAATCCCTACCATACGGGGCTGACTGAAACTAGGTTCATAAATGGGGCCGCGGGGGGGGGGGGGGCGTCTTTGTGCCTGAGTGGCCATGGGCTTGATCAATATGTTGAGCGACAATGTAGCTCTTGTACCTGGACCAAGTTTGACCACATATACACACTCGCGTAGAGTATACGTACGTGTAACCACATGCAGGTCGAAGACCAAACAGGTCGAACGTATGCCTTATCGTTCAAAGGAACATCTCGACTCAGTACATATTTGTATATACTACTGCTACACCAAACACATCTTCAGGATACATACTGGTCAATCAAAAGGTAAGAAGCAGTGCTTTCCAAATAGAATGAGTTCTAAGCATGCAGTACAGCAGTATTTTACGTACCTATATGTAGCTTCGCTCACCGCCCATGGCCAGCTACCCATCAAGCTAGTTAGTCCCGCAAGAAAGATAGCACGAAGGTAGTATCAATCGTTCGGGTTCTCACGACTCTGTACTCCCGCCCCGCAAAAAATGTAATCTATATATTTTTGTGTCTCTCTAATTGGTTTGTAGCACTATAGTTTAATTCCGCCTGGACCGGCCAATCGGGGTTGATTTTAGTTTTTGGGATACATGTACATACTAGAGTATATTTGCAAACATAGCTATAGGAGAGTAGAATAGAAATAGAATCTATGGTCTACTTTACATCTACTGACGTACAAGTGTTTTGAGGCCTGAATCAGGTGAACTCTGCTTTCTATGTCGTGAAATCGGAATCATCGAGTCATGTCAGGATGGCAGTCAGGAGATGTATAGAAGCCCTGTTTTCTTCGCGTCATAATATTCCAGTGAGGATATAATTATATATAGAACCACCGGCCTGATTGCACGATATTTCAAAACATAAAACACTCGTCGATACCTATTATAGAGAAGATTGAACAGGATCACAGAGATCAAGTTTATAACTTATAGCAATAAGCCTGGCCTGCAGCTGCGCGGCCGCGTGACCACTTGATTTATGAACTCAAACGCAAGGAGCTGACTACATCATGTATTGTAGGTAAGGTATCTACACCAAGTATTAGTGATATCTCGCCACAGTCATCTCTTCAACCCGAGTATATCTGTCATCTCTAGATCTCCTGAATGTGCATGTACATATATTGGATACTAACTCCGTCCCCTGATCAGTCCGTTGATGTCGGTGAAACCCTAGTTCCACCTAAAGGCTGCTGCCAAGAACACGGCTTTTCCAGAACGCGTTATTTTTTTATAAAGCAATAGATCTCTCATACGTATGTATTTCGAATTGGCAGACTAGTATGGGATATATGGCCAAAGATCTTCGAGATGACATTCTGATTATTTTGTATCACGTGTCTTTAATCTACAGTTCTTCAGCGCCATCGGTCCTTAAGTTTTACTTGGGCAATAACCATCAATTATCACTCGTATATTCCAACGTGATGCGTAGGTACTGCGTTACGCTTGAAATGATATAAAAAAAAAAAAAGGTACTGCGTTACGCAGATCGGCGGTCACAAATTAAGAAAACAATATCGAAACCCAAAACCGCCCCTTTTCATTTCTCAACGGGCGCCGGGCATTGTTCCTTGGGTGAGGCTAAAAAAAAGTATTCTGAGTTACGTTATACCTCTAGCTAGATCGAGCTAGATATCGATATATCAAGACGATTGAATTGGGGTGGTTATAATGAGAAGAACTAAAACGTGCCAACGCCTTAAATCGTCGAAAATGAGATCTCGAGAGCATGTGGTCCAAGTCATCCCTTCGTCTGTAGGCGATGCTACCCACCCTAGGAATATTGGTGTTAAGAGCTATATACATAGCTGAGTGTGGTGTTTGTTCACAGATTCTTGTCAATGAGATAATCTCCCACCGAAGTTCCACGCAGCCTATGATATGTAGTACTCATGCCTAATAACTAAATGTACCGTCCAACTACCGCAATCACACAAGCTGCTGTGCACCCCTTTTGAAACAGCAATATTGAAAAGGAAAACTTCCAACACTCATCGATCGTTGTTGCAACGCCTATTGCTCGTGCCTGCCATGACAAGTCATTTGTCAGCTCCTTGATGTCGCCTTACCGGCCTGCTGCAATGTAAACGTAGCCGACAGGTACAATACTAGGTGCTAAACATTTACATAACGATAACGGGGGATGTTTCCGCTCCGTTGGGCGTGCAGTTATATTATACATGCACTAGTGAGGAGCGGCCTCCGGCCGCATATAAAATCAAGCATCGGTTTGAGGAACCACCAATAACTGAAGGATATTTATAAAGGCCCAGAAAACTCTCAACTCTGTTTAATGGTTAAGTTGATCAAAATAAACACCGATTCCTCGCACGCACTCGGGGCCACCCCTCCTTGCTCGCGTACTGAGGCGGTAGTTTTGGAATAGAAGAACTCTTGATGGAGTATGAAGCCAATAATACCGTACCGGTCATAGAGGCTGTCATATATCATGATGCTGCTTATAGTTTGCTGATTTATAGTCGATCATCTACTCACATATCAAGTATGTTTTTGCGCAACCAGCAAAACATATAGAATCTCGAGAGCTTTCCCATCTCCCCTGAGATTATGCATCTTTTATCTAGACACCTGAAAGACTCTACAGGCCACTTTTAGGCCATATCCATAAAGAACGAGGCGAAGGATGTCTTAAAAGTCCTTTTATTTCTTTCCTCTCCACCTTTACCAGTATCTCAATTAGGCCAAGAATTTGAAGCATGAATCTCCATTATCGAAATTATACTATACTTGGTCGTTGTAGTTTTGGTATAACTATGGGACTTTTTATGAGTTGTTGAAAACCTCGATTTTTGGTGTGTTTTGCTGGTTGGGCAAATACATAGTTGACAAGCGAGTAAATGAATGTTTCAAAAACATGCCTACTGTCGTCTCCCTTAATGCACTCAATCCAGGATCCCGGTAGAATAAATCCTTTGTCTATCGACAGCTATAGTCCTCCAGATCACTACTGAGACATTGGGAGGTAGCTAGCCAGCCAATATAAACTTTTCATGATGACAGAGATACCTGACTATTATATTTATCTATATTTAGATCTAGCGGACCAGCACGTTCTAACAAGTTTGACAGCATGGCACGTGGAAGATTCCGAGGGAACCGCGACGCGACGCGGCGTAGCCTTGCCGCTTCACCTCTACAGCTGAAGGAAGACGCGCGGGCACGTACATCGGAACGGAACAGACGCCTTGTTGGATGTGTTCCTAGCTCCTGAGCTTTCATTAGCATAGAAATAGACGGCTGTGGGAGCTAATGAATATTTAGGTAACAACACCCAAGACGAAGTGCAACGGCAAGAAGTTTGAAAACTCAACTGAAACATGTAATCGTCGTGAGCTGGTTGAACAAATAGTTGTATTCTCTGTACACTTTTCTACTATATGTGCAGTTCCCCCCTCGATCGTAAAGCAACCGCATTAACCTATTTGACCATGGCTTGCATTATAATTACTGAGTGTTATGCGCTGAACACTATAGTACGTGGGCGGTATCTACAGGAGCTCAACTGTTCCGCAGCATCAGATTCCTCTTTAAAAGTGAAAACCTTCTTCTTTAAGACGCGCTGAACCGAATTCCAGCGATTGATTTAATAGATATTCTGTGCGCAGGTTTCTTTACGAGGTTTAGATGACCACCAGTAGATACTAGTAATCAACCGGCCGCCTAGTGAAAATACCCAAACATCTTTCTATTCACAAAAGCTCAGCTATTGCCTGCAGCTGGGTAAGGCGACGGTTTGCATATTGTGCACACAAAGTATCACCGTACAGATATATCAATATGGACCAACGTAATCTTTGCAAATTTATTATCTGCAAAGAAATTTCACAAGATTGGAATTATCAATGCCGAGGAATCTTCGCATATAACGCATTATATTTACGCTGTTAATATCATCGACGATCGGCTAAGCGTATATTGATATATGGCCTTCGGAGATGATCTGCAGCTATCACTTTTATCTCGCCGTAAAATCTAAACGGAAGTTAATTAAATTCTAGTTCAGTATTCGCCTACTTATTTTAATTTGCTCTGAATAGCTATTTCCACCAGATACATATAGAAAATAATTTCAAAAGGAAAAAGTAATATATCGGAATATCTCTTGCTCATCAGGACCTAGGCATGAAGATGTTAACTATATCTATAGAACTATAGCATGTAATATGAGCTAGATAACAGACCTTGATTATAACTCCGCGTCCTTTAAGCCATCGGTATCTGCAATGCCACCCACATGTGCATTTCTAGCCCTGCTAGCAACTACAAGAGAAGTTCTCCATGTGATTTTGATATTATCCAGAGTGTAAGGAATTCTTTCTTTGCTTTTGATATTGTCTCCTGGAATCACAAATATTTCAACTTTGTTGACGGCGTCTACTCCCTGAACTTGTGCATCCCATGGATATTGGAGCTGAGCGTCAATGGACCATTTGTACCATCTCACGAGTGGTGGACCACCATTTGCTGGGTAACCCCGAATTGAGAAGAGAATTGGTGACTTCGGAGTAGCGGTGTATGGAAGAATCGAGATTTGATGAAGATCGAATGACTGTGCCGGTGAGTTTAGTCGTGCTTGAAAGTATGGTTCCACCCCACCAGTATGAGATGAATCCTGCACGAAAAGGAGATTTGGAGGTGATGTGGCGCGATTTCGGGGAAAGAGCTTTTGCTCGGATTCGTTGAAGATGTAGTGATTCGGAGACCAGTCCACATTTCCATATCCTTCGGGCCAGAGAAAATTGCCGTCTGTTGTGACTTCGTCGAACTACGTAACAGTAGTTTAGTAAGGTATCACGCACCCCGCTCAATATCACTACCATATTAAGGAAACAGGAAAACTTGAAAAAGCTTTTGCTCTGCGTACCATCATTGTGACACTGAACTCTTCCGATACATTGATATCGTTGTCGGAGATAACAGGTTGTTCATACTTGGATATCACCTGTTCGATGATGTTTTCTTCGACGGACTTCGATCTTGTAACTGCAAGTGCAGGACTGGAGAAAAGAACGAGAGTACCACAAACAACCTTCAAGAGCGTATGCATATTGATGACAGCGTAGTTGGTGAAATTTTCTTCAAGAGCTTAATTCTGAGTTGAGGATTGTTGTTACAGTCTTGGTTAAAGGTGTGTTAATGACAAGACTAGTTAAATAATGAAACAGCTGCCAACACTCATAGTTTAATTCGGGCCATCCAATCAAGCAGGTGTGTGGCGCGTGTGGCTGACTACACAAAGTGCGGCCTTGGTTATTAACCCTTGCAACAGTATGTAGGTACCTAATATGTACCTACATGTACCTACTTCACATTAAAACACAAACTTTTGAGTTTTGAGAATAACACGTACCAAGGTGTCAGTATCCAAAGTATTTACCAGCGCTCTCATTTGACTGCGACCCAACTTGTGGTACTAATGAAGCAAGAAGCTTTCCTAACTAAAAGCGTATCTTCGGGGTGGGGCCGGGGTTTCTTTTGTAAAATTAGGGCCCGTTTGGCTGCAAGTCAGGACGGAGTTACAAGAGGAGGATCTTCAAAACTCCATTTTGGCAAAAAGGTTTGTGTTCGAGCAGCTAATTTTGAAAAGTAGAGGGTACCTACTTTTCAGCTCCGTTTCGCTCTTGCAGTCATTGCAACCAAAAAACCAACGTTATAACAATCAGGTGTTTGGCAACCCAAATAAATCCAAACTCCATTTTGAAAAAGCTCCGTTTATTCTCTCCTAACGGAGTAGCCATAAAACGGAGTTCCGACACCCCCATAATAGCCAAACGGGCCCTTAGGCTACAAATTACTTAGTCCTAGATCTAGTAGGATCATGATATTAGGACTCCTAGTTATATAAGCGTAGCCAGATTTTGTTTGCATTGTGTGGGATTGATTTATAAGAATGATGCTGACTCTAAATCTATTCAATACCTCAAAATTTTGCGACGACGAACAACCCTAACCCTATATCAAGTCCTACCGCAAAACTAGGTAGATGAGTCTAATAATCCTCTAAGTACTGCCTGGGGCCGTATCAAAACTGTAGTATACCATAATAAATTGTCTTGACAAACCCTTTTGCATGAGCTACTCCGCTCCATACCAGAAAAGCCCCCATGACCGGTTAGTCGACCGACAGACAACTAGCGGGTACTATAGGATATATAGACCAGGCCGACCCCCAGAAGCTCGGCCCCTAAGCTTGACCGTTATCCGCTATTATTACCGCTATTTAGAGGGCACGACGGCGGACGCTTGCTGAGTGGCCGTGCTCGCTGCGCTGGCCATGGGGGTCGATCTGGTCCATTCGATATCGTTTATCAACGTCCCTAGCTGTAGCCGGGCCCGGCCGAACAAACGAATATAGGAAAATTAAAATTCGATACAAGCGTATTGATATCCTTGATAGCAGCACACTAGACATGTTCTAGATTATATGCCATTATCGGGATTTAACTATACCCATAGCCCATATATAAGCCGGGTATACGTAGCTCGCGGCAGCGGCGGCGGCGGCGGCGGCGCCCCTTAGGCGCGGGTAGTGCATGGGTGATATGTGATGACCGCAAATCACCACGAAATCATTTTACTCCTGAGCTGAATGTATATAAGACGCCTAAATCCGCGCGCTAGCCATATGAAAGGAATATATTAGCTAGTGCTCAAACTCATATTTTATGCATATGTGGGACCGGTTTCCTTACTTGCGACTAGGGCTTTTCACTCGGTATGAATTCTGGCGGTTCTCCTCAGCTCAAGACCTTGGCTGATGTCGATAAATAGTTTTGAGTCTTACGGGTGTATGTTCGGCCGGTTGTCTAGGAAGAGGGAGATTTTATATCAGCTCTTTAAAGTCTGCGAATTTAGCCTGAATTTGTTGAAGCTGGCCCCGCCTTCGCCTCGGTCTATTACGACCCGCTCGGAATGGCACGCATGCATATTAGTTATCTCGGCATTCCGAGTTATAATTTCGTTGAGGAGTCTCATGTTTTCTCTTCATTATGAATTGGTGAGCTTGATCGTGTATATCTTCGGTGTATTTTTGGCGTTTCCATTTCTGAAGACAATCGTGTATCCACAACAAAACATGGCTCCCTCATTCACAGTTATTGCCACGGCTGGCAAGCCTATTCTCCACCGGGACGACTTTTGGCTCACTGAAGCCCCAGTGCACGACGAAGAGACTGGCCTCACATGGTTCACCGACATCCCTAGGGGTGCTATTTACAGCTTTGACATCAAAGTCGGGCAAGAAAGTTTGAAAAGAATTGAAGTTGGCGAGTATGTTGGATGTCTTGCTTTAATCGAAGGAGTAAGTCTGTCCTGTATTACATTGTGACTGGCCTCTTCTTAATTAAACGTTCCTGGTTGGTAGGACAAGGAGCACCTTGCAGTTGGCGCAAAGAGAGGATTTGGAAAATTGAACATAGAAACCGGGGGGCTGGAATACTACAACATATTGTATCCTGATGACCAGGCGAAGCAAGATTTAATGCGAATTAATGATGGGACTGTTGATGTCAAGGGACGTTACTGGGCAGCCGCTATGAGAAGGTTCGTAGACTTAGAATCAAAAATATCCCCATTGGCTAGCTAACCAAAAATAGTTTCGGGCTTGGAGTTCCTCAAAACGAAGGAGCAGTTTTCTGTTCTGATACAAAGAAGTCCCTACGCACTGTAAAGCATCCAGTTGCTGGACCAAACGGATTCGCATTTTCGCCCGACAACTCAATTATGTATTTTGTCGAAACCCGGCTCCAAACCATCTTTTCATACGATTATGACCCAGAAACTGGATCAGCCACCAACGAGACGGAATTCATCAAATTCGACCCTGAGGTCCATGGCCCAGGAGCACCAGATGGAATTGCTATATCTCAGGATGGTGATTTATGGGTCGCTGTCTTCAACGGTAACAAGGTGATCAGATTCGACTCGAAAACCAAGGATGTGAAGGGAATTATCGAGGTCCCTACAAGCAAACAGGTTGCTTGCCCAGCTTTTATAGGTGAAGGTTTGGTCATAACGACGGGGAAACTGGTACATATGGATCCGGAGGTTGGAAAGGGCCACAGCCCGGATGCAGGCGATGTTTTCTACGTCCCCCTTCCTGGTATTAAGGGAGCGGAGGTATATAAGGTCAGGTTCGACTAGAAGAATCATTATCAACGAGTAATTCAGGCTATCTAGAGCTGCAGGTACACGTCTCAATATGGATCTGGTTAACACACAATGCGAGGTGGTAGTTTTCAATGAGTGACAATGATAGTGACCCACGAGGTTGCTCAAGCAGAGTACCTGCGTTTTAAAAGACTATTTGATCAATTGAGCTACTAGATGAATAGATCTTATGATTAGCATGTCCTCGACAAAAGCTTGATGCAATGCGCTGATAATTATGGCAATGTATGCATATATTCAAGAACTCAAAACATTATGCTTATGTGCGAAGACCGCTAATAATGCCTCCATCTGATATATGTGTACGACGATTAAGTCGAGGTACGGTTCTGATTCAGTTTCAATGCGTCTGCATCATTCCTCTTTTAAAGAAGGCATTGTCCTTACTCAACTCCGATGATTATAGTTGGACATGTAAACTAGATCTAAGATTGAATTCAACGTCCCTGATATATATAGCTGGATGCCAGATTTAGAAACGAAAGGCTTTAGAAAGTCATGTACTGATCGTGGGTTCTTGACGACTAGTGATCCTAAGGTTTATGTTAGCCACTGATCTCAAAATTGATCTTGCACCGCACCAAGCACAGGTGACCTACCCCTTCCGTCGCTTCCATAAATCCAAGGCACGGCCGTTTTCGCCACAATGGGAAGTGGTACTACAGATTCAAGCCTGAAACCATTGCTACCTCCACCCTGGAGATCATTCAGATCACTATCACCCCTCTAGGTTTTGCCGTTAGGCTTCTTGGCTTGTCTTCATTTCTTCCGGAAGTCCATTCCTGCTTAGGCCGATCGGCAGTGGTAAAAGACTTCAAAAAAGCCGTGAGGATCCGGGATGAATTGGGGCTACGTGCATGTCAATAGACGTTTAGCAATGAGCTTTTTATAACCTTCATTTGCACAAACGTATGTAACCGAAATTGTGAACAGCCACATGATCTAATTGATATTATTGTGAAAGAAACGTCACGTACATATATAAGTCTATATTGGGGTAAAAACCATCAAATGTGTATAGACGAGCTGACTACCTTCAAGCTTGTGTCTCTGCTAAAACCTCATTTTCACTATCCTCATTCTTCTTAATCCACCCGTTCATGGCTACCACCAACCTCACCAGATCCCATTCACCTCTTTCGCCCACAAAGTCACATACTACAACACCACAAGTCCCACCCCCGCCATGATCTATCGCCAGATGGCGCTTCACCTCGACATTGACCTTTCTCGCCACATTCTCTGGCCAGCACCCCACCTTCCAAAAGTTACATCCTGACAAGAAGTTTAGAAACAGCTGATTCCCATCTGTCGGCACCGCGGCACGGTCAAGGTGCTCCCTAATATATCCAATCTTCTTCTCGATGGTCGGGGTATCCAAAACCTCACAGAAGTCCTGAACCCTGCATATCCCGCCCGGTGTTGAAGTATTGTAGGAATTGTATTCCCAGTCCTCTGCATTAATGCCTGCTTCCCAAGTGGCAGATAAGAACCGTCGGAACAGGATGCACTTCCCACGCGCTTCCCCCAGGGTCGGGACTCGAGTATGGTCCAACCACCACCGGTGCGCCTGGGGTTCGATATACCGCTCCCTGAGATGGCGCGCAAACACTTCATCAGTCGCACTACCCCACCCCTCGCGCTTGAGTGATATGATCACGGTCTCCCCCGGATGCTGATCCAGGAATTGATATGTCCTCTCCAGGAGCGTGCTTAACTTTTTTGCGGGTAGTGACAGCGATATAGGGAATGCAGCATGAACCAGAGTAAGCTCCCCAGAGCTTTCGACTTGACAGCGAATGTCGAAGAAGCGGATTCCATGCTCAAGCTGTGTGCGGATACTGACAGCCTGGCAGCGGACAGAGGGGAGTGCACGGTAGCAGGTGGGGGAATTATGGGTTCCGGGGATTGAAAGAGAGCAGAGAGAGACACTATCATGGAGTTGTGTCTGCCATTTATGCAGGGCAGCAGTGGAGAGGAGAGCTACATGCGCGTGGGAACCATGGAAAACACTGTGGAAGCGGTGGGAGGAGGAAGGGGTTAGACAGATCACAGATGGGCTCGAGCTGCTGTCTAGGTCTATTCTAAACTTTCCGCCATCAAGAACCTCGAAAACAAGCCTCACAACGTCTCCAGCTCCATGCGTAACTCTGATGTCAGTTTTGACAGTCGCAAACGGCAGAACAACAAGCTTCGCAGCACTCTCTGTGAATGCCTTTGCATTCTCTGCAATAACAATGCTTGTAGGACCTGGAGCAGGTGCAACACCACTTGTCCTCAAAGCACTTGAAAGATGGTGTGTCAAGTTCCCGATATTATGGAGATTCTTGATCGTTATTGGGGAGGGCCCTGTATGCTTGGATGCGAATGGGAAGGTCGCGAAAGACGTGACCGTTAGAGGTGTGGACGAGAGATTTCGGAGCGTGAGGAATTCTGCCCGGGGTGCCATGGAGAATTAGAGTAACTCGTACGTACCCGGAATATCATAGAGGGAGCAGCAGCTCAGAGCAGATGAGGGGATAAGCATTGACATGTCTATTGATATATGGTGTCGATCTTAATTGGCTTGTCTGGTGAATCCCTGAAATGAGGCTCTCACGCATGCTCCACAGTTAATACGACTTGGCAATGTTTAAGTAATCCTATCAACCCAATTTCTAGATTAGCGTAACTTTAAATTACCTTGACCAGTGAGAGCACGGCTTTCCTGTTTAGTTCAATTATTTAGGCCCGTTTGGTTGCAATCTATGGATCGTTGAAAAAATAATTTGAATTATTGCCATTCCATGCATGGCCAGGGTTAATGCAACCAAAACTAGCAGTGTTTTGTTAGGCCTATATCTACTTTTTCCCTCTATTTCACCTCCATCCTTTTGCTACAATTCCAGCTCGGTCAAATACTGCCATTCCTTTATCAATAGAAACGAGTTCGAGCACAAATAGGTCTTCAATGCGGCTATAGGTACATGATCGAAAAACTTGATAAATAGAAAATACAATTGTCAAGTACATAACTTATAGCACATGCAACTTCTGATGAGTGCATTTAATAAAAACTGCTGCCTAGGGTACCCGAACGGAATCCCTCAATACCTATACCCGCTGTGTTGATCATGTCGGCGTCGTTCATCGCCTGAGTCTTCATCCCTGTGCTTTTTGTCCTTCTTATCTTTTTTATCCCTGGAATCGCTAATGGGTTAGAAATGCACACTGTGTGACGAAGGGAGATGGCAAGGAGGAACGTAAAGAGATTAAGGGTATGATGACGATGCAAGGGGAGGTGAGAAGTACTTCTTATCTTTGTCCTTATGGTCCTTTTCTTTATACTTATCCTTATCCTTATCCTTGTCTTTCTTGTCCTTCTTATCCTTTTTCTCACCACTTTCTCACCCAGCGACGTCGTTAGCAATCAATATACCCCAAGCTTTTCCTAGACGGAAAATAAAAAGATAGAGTCACGTGTTTTCATACTGATCATCGTATTTATCCTTCTTCTTTTTCTCGTCTTTGTCCTTATCTTTTGATTTTCCATCCTTTGATTTCTTTTGATTTGCGTCGTTGTAACCCTGGTTTGCAGCATCCAAGAACCCCCCTAACGCCCCACCTATTGCCCCCGGCAGCTTTATGCCAGCAACACTTACACCACCACCAGAGGTACTAGAGACACCCGGAATCTTTGCGAAAGGGTCATTCTTCTTACCCTTTCCATCCTTCTTCGACTTCTTTGCTTTATCCCACTCCCCACCTTTAGTTTTTCCATGACCTCCTCCATGGCCACCACAAAATACTCCCCCTGTGTGGTTTCTGCCCTGTTTGACGCCTTCGGACGAAAGAACGTCGCTGAGGCTAGCGCCATGATCAGGGAGACGGTCAACCCATCTCTGTACAGCAGAGAACATAATTCCTTGGATTTCAAAATCCTGACCAACACGTCGAAGAGCAGGATGGTGAAAGATACTAAGAATTTGCGGAATAACGACCTCCAAGGGGGCATCGGGTCTCTCCCATGCGTATACAATACGTGGGACAGTATAACTAACAATTGCAGAAGCAATTTCACCGGCGGGAGCGTTGAGTATATTGGAGAAATGGTCCTTGGAAAGGAGCGAGTGAGTTGGATCTGTGCAATTTGCGTCGTCCCATGGCGCATATTGCTGTTGGGCAGAAGAATCAACGACCTGAGAAGAACCTGCCTTGAGTTCTAATGAGACCTGTGCAATGATAGGCTGAACGTATGGAGCAAGGAGGCCAAGAACAAAAAGTGCGAGGGTGTCCGAGATCTTCTCAACTAGAGCAGAGAGGCCAGGAATCTTTTCAATCGTGGATTCAATCGCACGCATGACCTTATCACGGAACTCAAGAATTGGGTAAATATCCCTAGCAGTCTTTACTGGATCAAATGAACCAGGGGCAGCTGGGCCAGGACCCCGAGTTCCCTGTGGTGAAATATGCATATTTGCCATTTCTTTTGCGTTGGAGTCGGCCTCAAGTCTATCCGCATCACTCGAAAATCCGCTCATGTTTGGGACTTGGGTGAGGAGCTCCTGGAGCATTGATTTTTGGCCTGACTTTTTTGATTTCTTCTGTTGCTCGTGGGCATCTCCAAGGATCGCGTTCAGTTCCGACAGTTCGTCGGGATCAACCTCGGTTTGGGAAAACTTATCTTGCGCCTCACCAAGTACCGAGTGCAGGAAGTCAACAGCACCAAAGGTACCAGTGACTAGGGGGAAGTGTACCGGCATCCCTCTAGTATCTGCTCCTGGTGGTGCACCGATAGCTATTGCGGTATGAACACCGGTGTGTGGAAATACCGCAAGAAAACCAAGTTCTCGCAATGCAAGCTCAACATAGTTGCTATGTGCAGAAAAATCCTCAAGACAATGCAAGGCCTGTCCAAGGCACCGGAGAGCTTCGCAAAGGTCGGCTTCGTTGCCCGCTACGCCATGCCCACCAGATGTATACAAGCGACCGAAGTGGATAGAGCGAGCTAAGGATTCCCGGACATAAGCCACCGAGGTGGCCCATCCACCGGATTCGTTGGCTATATAATTCTTCATACCGGTCCATGGGTCAATACCCAATTCGATAGGTAGCACTTGGGGACGAAGACGTGGATCGTAAACGCGGGCATCCATGCCATCGGCATAGCCTTTTGGGTTGTCTATACAAGTTAGCATCTCAGCTACTCAATGTCAATGGAAGAACTGCACCAACCAATGTGCTCCTCGGGTCTATAAACGCCCAATCTATCCTCCGTAACCTCGAACTCCCCCGTAGCATATCCAAAGCTCAAAAAGCTCAAAACCCAAACCAGAACCCTTATCGTATCTTTATTAACACTCTTCAGAGTGCCCACATCCAGCGCTTGCGAATAATCACGTAACCAGTTTCCGAAATACACACGTCTAATGTTCATAGTAGTCCATTTCCCTCCTTGAAGAGCTAATAATGTCTTCAACGTATCCTCAATATCTCCGTGACGCCAGTTATGTCCTTCGATTTTGGAAATGGATGCGATATTTCCCGCGCCGAACGCTGCTGCTGGAGAAGCAAATACCAAGAAGAGTAAGAGCGATAAGACCACAAGATTTATATTGTGAGTCGCCATGATTGCAATGAGTTATCTTGTTCGGATTAATCTCGTGTAGTTGTTCGAGATGAGTTGGGAGAAGTGGAGCCTTCGATTTTATTTGCCCCCGCCTTATGAAAACTCGCCTTTGGCGTTGGTTGCTATGCAGCGTTTCCCCTCCCGTGGTTACTTCCCCTCTTCATAAGAATCATACGCATTATTTACAAGGATTAATGCGCGGAGCTGGACCCCCTGTGTGTACTTCAAATACATCAAGCTGCTGAGACTACCTTTATCGGCTGCACTTAACTTCTCTTACGAAGCCAGCGCCTTATTGATAGGTGGGCCAAGACCTCATGCGCAAATAATCACTACATAGGGAAACTGGCCCATCTCAGCTCGCCCATCTTCACCGCTCGACTAATCGCAGCGGTGAACTGGGACCTCTAGAGTAAATTAATACCTAGACTTCTTTACGGGGGTGTGGTCAATTTCAAGATTTTGAATAGAAACCAAAAGAGGGATTCGATCGGCACCCTGCGTATCATATATCACTCCGGCGTATATTTGAGATTGACCATACCCCAGTGAAGGAGTCCACATGGCTGCTCCTGAAACCTGATTTTGGACTGTCTATCGATCTCCGCACTACCGCAAAAGTTGGAGTGTTGCACCCGGGTGTTAAATAAGATCCTGGTAAGTTTCTCTCACCAAAAACTGAAGGATTCGCCACAGTTCGAGCAAAAATTGGTACCATTTATATACCAGGACCTTTCTAACACCCGGGCTTTACGCTCCAAATCTTGCGGTGTGGACCTGGGTTGGGTTTCACATATGGCTGGCTTGAAGACTACTTTATATCAGAATATCCACCTCGAGAACCAAACATGAACTATGTTCATAAAAGACCCCGTTTCATGAGTCTGGTCTGGGACGGTGGTCGATCAACTGGGCATGAAGTGCTGGGCATTTCAGATCACGACTTTACCTACATTTATACATACACCTCTAGACGCATGTTAATCTCATAGGCACAGTTCCAACAAAAGGCAAGGAAAAATACATATGCCAAAGGTTTGAATGCCGCCCTCCGCCGGATGCAATCTGGTGAGGGAAGCGTCTTGGCGCCAAGGGAGATATCCCACAAACCAGATTGTTTTTGCCCTTACCGGGGCCTTAATATAATGGGTGTGTTGTCATGTCATGGGGGTGCATGAGGTACAAACCCAATGTCTTGGCGCATGTTTGGACTTACACTAAAATCAGCACAGCTCATGTTTTCTTAAGCCCCGTAATTATTGCATATAAGTTGTTGTTGGTTCGGAAGGTGCCTTCCTATCATTGACATCCAAGATCGGGTATTTCACTTCCGTATCAATGTTTCAAGCTCGAGTGATCAGTCATGATTGACTATTTTGTGACCATTTCATGGTGGTTTATCTAGATCTATAGATGTAGACTGTAAGGCTACGATAGATTAAGCCGCCAACGTTGCTAGTTGTATTCTGTGATTTGAATATATAAATAAGTTCATTGACTAAATTATCAAGTCTTGTTAATTAAGTTACGTCGGACATGAGCTTTTGTATTTCATACGTAGTACACATATTATATACATACTAGCAGTACAAATTAAATCGACTCGTGATCGAGCCTCGCGAATTTCCTCAGGCTCATAGGTCCCGCCAATCTCAACTTCACTTGGTGTGTACAAATATGGCTGTGTATTCGTCTAAATTGCTCTCGGTTGACCATGATTACCGGCATTCATCATTAACCTCATGTATATACCAAGACAGTTTTCACCCAATTATTCGCTCCGGATCCGTAAAAATTCTGCATGTAAGGTCGGACGATAACTCTAAACGGAGTGAAACTTGAGTATTTTGAACTTGCCACGTGTCCGAATTCGAACATGCACTTCACTCAAGTTTTGGCATATATATACTAGGTAAATCTCGTTATCTAAAGTTAACAGCTATCCCAACTAATTAATTAGCTATTCCTGGTGGAATCGATCGAATCTCCCCTTCGAAGTTAGCTACATGTATGGATGAGAATCACACAGTACACCTATTAAGTCTCTATCCAAAGACAGCCATGTTGAGGCGTCTGGGCTGTCGGTCGCTTATGCCAACGGGTACGTCTTGGGCTCAGTCAAAACCTATCTCAATATGCAGTGTCATGATCTACTCAGCCATGCTCGAGCACAGCATAATGTAATGTTACGTCTCAGTGATTAGTTGTTTTAAGGTTTCACATCACGGGTAAACACATCAAATGTATGTTATTACTTCTTCTTTGGCGTTGGGGATGTGTTCACGATTTACTCATGACTCAAGTCCTAATTGTATACCGTCATACAGGCAAATGTGTGTAGTCAAGTACTGATAGATAACTAAACTCCGGATCCTTTCCCCTAACATCTCATTAGGTAAATAAAACCTGATAAACCTTCAGGCTACGGGCGTTTTTCGCCTTACCTAAGTCTCAAGAAACTCAGCATTGATATGTATCTGAAATCAATTGCCTAGCCTGCCATAAATTACATGTATAAACCCCACAAACAAGATGGACCCCATGAAGTCTGAGGATGAGGCTACTTAATTCATATGATATATGTAATATGATACCATGCGCCATGATGGTGAATATACATGTACTTACGTATTTTGAGAAATTAAGTCGATATGAAATTAATTGTAGGCTACACTTATCCCATATGCTCCGCATTAGATCTGATCATATATGTAGCTTTTTATTTAGGTAGCCCCTGCATCTAATTCAACGTGAATACCTCTCATCGATTTCATTTCCGACCTTATATTGATCATTAATAACACTTAAGATTATACTTGTGCAACGAGCCGGAGAGAGCTAGAGGAGGTATTGTTATAATATAGGCATTTCGATTAACTCTTGTCATTTGTTAACCAATTCATGGACTAGATCTCGAGAGAAAGCTAGATGATCCAATTGAAGGGTAGCCGGTGGACGGTGAAAAGTGACTAGCCATTAATTGAGTTCGAGTGAGACGAGCTCAGTACTTGGATACACATATGCTACACGTATAGTCGTACGGTAGTATACAATTGTACAAGTATGTAGAACTCTAGGTCCTACAGGAAAGCTCGTGTAGAATCCCAAAGCGGTTCAATTGAAAAATGATTCCGGGATCTGAAACAGAATTGTCTTCAAATCTATGGCTATATATAGCTATAATAGATCTCCCATACAAATTTAATCCCTCTATTATAGGGGGTCAGCTTTAACGGACCATGGGATAGGACCAGCGCTGATCTTGATCCATGCAGGATGTCTCTTAAGAGATAACGATAGTGATACATGTACCTACATTACCGTCTATAATTACCAAATGCTTTGCCAAAACTACATGACTATGTGCGAACTCTAGAGTACGGATATATCTGGTCATTAGAAGGTATCCCTTGGGCGCGTGAGACATTTGCGAAATCTCTCTCATGCATTAGCGTGATCTATTCAGGAAGTGATTGAGTGGAATAAGGCGGCGACATGCGAAGTTTTTGGCATACGGGCGTACTACAAGTACTGGAAAACGCAGCAAATAGCTTACCCTGACGTTTCCTCACCCAAATTTCGAGGTCACATGATATTCATGTATGAGAGAGATTTCGCAAATGCCTCACAATGACCTAATTCAGGCACTTATAGGGGACGTTCGTAATCTTTATTACATGTAGTTTTCCCCTAAATACATGTATATATATGCGCACATGCGTACGCGCGTATAATTAATGCTAAACTTGTAATAGTAGCTACATGTATATGAGTACATATATGAAGGGAATGGACGATAAGCTTGAGGCAACAGATTACTTATAAAGTGCTTGCCTGCCACTGTTCCGGGAGCTCTCTTGGAACCTCTCAAACTGCCCAAACCTTCATCATATATCAATATCGGCATCCTTAAACTTTTCAGGCATGGCAGATATCCAGGCCTTTAATCACCCTAGTACTAGTGATAACATCGAGAAAGGAAATCCTAAAGGAACTGGAACTATCCACAACTCAGTAATCGATAGCAAAGAGACCAGTCATACCAACGCTGTGTTCGAGGATGTTGAAGCACATATCCGGTACAAAGATTTCAAAACAAAGCAGGTACGTGAGTGGTGTCGTAATTACCCAGGGCAAAACAAAGAGAACACACAGTTGCTTTTCACATACTAAAACCTAGGACAACAGGAGTTTAGTGGCGCTATTCTAGCATGGTAAGGGGACCTGATCAGATAAATAAGCTTTCGACGTTACTAAAATAGCGTTTAGGCTCACCTATCAATCAATCGGCGTTATCTATGGGGATATTGGCACCAGCCCACTTTACGTGTTTTCGTCAACATTTACATCGTCACCATCCAATGAAGATCTTATAGGTGCCTTGTCGCTTATCATATGGGCCCTTACTCTCGTCGTCACCCTGAAATATGTTACAATCGTCCTTTTCGCTGATGATGACGGCGAAGGAGGAACATTCGCGCTTTATTCTCTGCTCACCCGCTATGTATGCTAAACCATCGATTCTGCTTTAATTATGTACATGTACGTATTCGTATATGCACTAACCAACAATGTTTGACTTAGTGCGATATTATGCAACGTAGTCCCCGCGAGCCTTTGACAGTGAAACTAGAACGACAGCTCACCCAAGAGATGAAAGGACCAAACGCTCAATTTCGCTCGGTTTTAGAGAATAACTTTCTATTTCGGACTTTCATCAAATTCTTAGCAGTATTTGGTGTTTGTTTGGTTATTGCAGATGGGATCCTTACTCCCGCACAATCAGTTCTTGGAGCGATTCAGGGCCTCAAGGTCAAGGTACCTGATATCGAAACAAATACCATCGTTGGTATCTCATGCGCCATACTGATTGTACTTTTTCTCATCCAACCACTGGGTATTACAAAACTTGGAACAACATTTGCACCAATCGTTGTTATGTGGCTGCTTTTCAACATGGTCTTTGGGATTTATGTGAGTGGTGATTATAATTATACGTACACCTTTGTTAGATCAAGGGATTGAGAATAACCAACTGACAGCCGGGTGATTGTTATCGCAGAACCTCGTCAAATTCGATGCCTCAGTTTTGAGAGCTTTCAACCCTGCGAACTGTTTCTATTATTTTAACAAGAACGGAGAAGAAGGTTGGAAAAGTCTTGGTGCCATATTACTTTGCTTCACTGGTGTAGAAGCCCTCTTTGCAGATCTAGGTGCCTTTTCAGCAAGGTTTGGGCCCCCAGAAGATAATTTAAGCAACTGGGTTCCTTTTCTTTTTAAGCAGTTAAACTTACATTTTACAGAGCTATTCGGTTATCATGGCTCTTCTTCACATATCCATGCCTACTTCTTGCCTATACCGGTCAAGCTGCTTATATCAGCGTGAAGCCTGAAGCAGTTTCCAATCCATTCTTTAATACAATCCCTCCTGGGATGTATTATCCTAGTCTAATCCTCTCTATACTAGCAGCAATAGTGGCATCTCAAGCTATGATAACCGGCTCGTTTCAACTTATATCTCAATGCATGAGTTTATCGTATTTCCCAAAGATAAAGGTCTTGCATACCAGCACCAGATTTCATGGACAGATTTACGTACCGTTGGCGAACTGGCTAATGATGATTGGGACCGTCATTGTGACAGCTGTTTATAATAATGTAGGTTTCTAATCACCGCATATAGATATGATTATACGATCGTCTGTGGTTGCTGATAAATATACTAGACTACAAGCTTAGGGAATGCATATGGTGTCTGTGTGATTATGGTCACCTTTATCACCACCTGTATGGTATCCATAGTTGCTCTTGTTGTATGGCAGCTTCACTTCCTCTTCGTTTTAGCTGGCTTTATATTTTTCGGCGCTATAGACGGGGCGTTTCTGTCGGCTGCTCTCACAAAGGTACCACAAGGGGCGTGGTTTACTCTTCTGCTTGCCTTGCTTCTCTCATGTGTCCTGTTCCTATGGCGCTTTGGAAAGAAAGAACAATGGAAAACTGAAGTCGACGACAACATTGCGCCTTCTTCGCTTGTCGTCTGCGACGAGCGCGGGCGATTAATGTTACAACGATCAGATGGTCAAAAAGAGATGGGTAGGATTAAGGGGGTTGGTATTTTTTTCGACAAAATTGGTTACCATGCCCCGGCGGTATATACGCACTTTGTCCGGAAGTTTGAAGCCCAACATGAGGTTATTGTATTCTTCCATCTTCGCCAACTTATCCAACCAACGGTCAGTTAATTATAAATTGACCCCAGTTGTATTTATTCAAGTTAGACTAATCACTTGAATTTTAGGTTCGCGAAGAAGAGCGTTACATAGTTCAGCGCGTTGGCTCTTCAAATACCTTCCGTATCATTGTTCGTCATGGCTACAATGATCACGTCTTCACCGAGAACTTCGGTGTTATTCTCTACGACAAGTTGAAAGCTTTTCTCGATGCCGAAATTGAGAACAGTGGATCTGAGCTTTCCCTAAGTAACGCTCATGCGAGAGTCAATGCTAGAGCACTGCGGGAGCGGGACGCTTTGGATGCGGCGTATGAGAAGCAGGTCATTTATATTTTGGGAAAAGAGCAATTACGGCTAAGTCCAAAGTCTATTCTTCCGAGAAGATTTGCCTTGAGTACCTTTATTTGGATGAGGGAGAATACAAGAACAAAGCAACAGGAATTCAATGTCCCAATAGATCAGCTGGTTGAAGTTGGATATATCAAGGAAATTTAGAGTAACAAGCAGGGAACATATATCATGTAATTTGAATATGACCATTTCCATCAATGCAGATTTTGATATACGTATAGCTAGATAATGAAAAGGATTTGTTTGACCCGAGCATAGGCTTTCGTTCTTTTTTTAATATGTGGCCTCCGGAGTACAATCCAGGGAGATATGCGAATAATAATAATCAAGGATACATATGTAACTTATGTATTCTACTTTTTTAGGGTTTTAAGTGTGACCTCTACTCAGGCGTTCAGTAAAAGGTCGTGAAAAGTCGTCCCGTTGCAACGCTTATTTTCACGACCTTTTACTGAACACCTTAGTAGTTTTATGCAAAAGCACGCCTACGACAGCTTGTTTTCCATACGATTATAAGTTGAAGGCCGTTATGAAAGGGCTTTCAAAGTGACCCTATAGACATGCATATGAGTATTTACTAGATACATGTACAGCCACTCAGCAAAAGTGTTCGTGATTTAGTTTTAATGTCAGTGCGCAGTGTGGCGCACCCGTGACGTTGATGTTATTAATGGAGAGATTCAAGCTAAAGAAAAATATGTAATGTAGTTTGCGACTACATATAAAAGAAGATATGTTATTGATCTTATTCTTCATTGATTCCGGGCTCCATTGGTCACTGGGAAAGTTTTCTCTTGGGGGTTCTTGATGGTCCGCCACGGTTACATATAGAGAAATGTCTCACTCTGAAATCGGAATCACGAACACTTTTGCAGAGTGGCTGTACATAATATACTGTGTTGGTTACACATACTAAATCGGGAATGTCTTCATAATTAATTACATGTACGCAGGTCTATATCTTTGGGTATTCTATACTGCAATAGCCTCTCCTTTTCTCTGCTCTTGTTCTTCCCACCCTCTGCACTCCTTTTCTGGCCCTTCATCATTTCTTATACTGTTGCTTTCATCTTCACTTTCCTCCTCCTCACTCTTATCTTCTTCACTTTCTTCACTAGCCCCACATTGATCTTGCTCCTGATCACGCTTCTTCTGCCTCTCTCTCTCCCAATATCTTTCCTCGTTCTCTCTCATCCTCCTTACCCGGAGCTCCTCTTGTTTTCTCTCTACCTCCAGTTGCCATTGAAACTTAGGAAAAGGATGAGCATCACGCATTATAGCCATAAATCTGTGTGCCGCTTGATGATTTTTTGAAAGACCCTCGTCCAAAACTGCATCTTCGTATTCCAGGCGTAGGGATTCGTTGGCACCACTTTTGAGAAGCATTTGTATTATTGGCACCGCGGATTCCGAGTGATTCCGGCTGGCGCTGTGTAAAATCGACTGGGGGTGTCTTTCCTCCGGCACTCCAGGGGTCGTCGAAAAAATATCGGCACCTCTATCGAGGAGTAACTTAAAAACATCAGGTCGATTCCCCGATGCTGCACAATGGTGTAAAGAAGTGTAGCCCCACTGATCCTTCGCGTCAATCTGCGCCCCCTCGTCAAGCAGAAGTTCAATGACCTCATTTTTGCCTGCTCTTGCAGCATAGTGTAGTGGTGTTGCCCCTTGATGTGACCTAGCCTCGATATCGGCACCCCGAGACAGTAACAATTTGACTGTGGGTGCGTCCCCCGCGATAGATACTGCCCCGTGTAGTGGTGTTTCCCCATGGCTGGTCGATACTGGGTTGACATCGGCACCTAGATCGAGGAAAAGCTCTACAAGTCGCTTATTTCCCATTTTCGTAGCGAGATGTAATGGTGTTACTCCGCCATCGGCCTCCGCAGAGATGCTTGAACCATTTTCGAGAAGGAGGCGAATAAGCTCTTCGTTTCTAGTCGATGTTGCGATGTGGAGTGCTAAAAATCCGTCCTTGCCTCGCGCTGAGATATCGGCACCGTTCTCAAGTAGCAGTTTGACAACCTCTCTGTGTCCGTTTAAAACAGCAACATGCAAAGGATTTTCTCCGTTATACAGCGCTGCTTCAACATCTGCACCGTTCTCAAGAAGGAGTTTGACCACTTCCTTGTGGCCACCGGCAGCGGCAATGTATAGCGGCCTCTCCCACTTAAAGTCTTCAGCTTCAATATCTACCCCGTTATCTAGGATAGTCTGTACTACTATCTTATGTCCCATCCAACATGCTATATGTAGTGCTTTCTGTACAGGAAATGGTTTGTCAGATCCTAGACTGGCCCCTCCGTTATAATCATATGCCTGGATATAAGAGCTTATGTGACCTGGGTTTTCGAATAGTTTGAGAAGTAACTCCGCCGTCTGATCTTCTTGGCATAAGCTGATATGGAAGGGTAGGTATCTCCCAGCGTAAGCAAGGAAGGGATACCGACGAACTCGATCTGAGATGCCATATAACCCTTGCTCAGGTTCGGAAAAGACGTCGAATGACAAGTAAGTAGCGCAAGCCGTCGCTATATCGAGTTTCTCGCCGTCTCCGACCAGCGAAATCCCGATTAAGTATTCCTGGACCGTGTAGTGTACAAATCTTATTACGTTGCTTTTCTCGTCAATCGTAATAAGGCCCGCACAAACATCAAGCATAATTGCGTTATCTGTCCAATCCCACTCATCGAGCTCATAGCGATTGTTTTCCACGGCAATCGCTTCTCGCAGTTCATCAGCCGATAGCGTTCGGCGAGCCTCCACCAACCAAGACAGAATCTTCATTGCTATCGTGGTTGATCCTTTGGCTTGGTTTTTGATGATCGTCATGGCTCTATCATATGTGGGATTTAGAGGTCTTTCCTCGTTTGAAGAATCTCTAAGGCTTTGTAGTGCCCGAAGCATGAGTCGAACATTGGTCATCCCACAGATGAACTCGGTATGGAAATGGAGCAGCAAAAACCTATAAAATTTAGTCCTAGAACAGACCTATCTATTATGCACAAGATAGAATGGGATTATCACATTAATTAGAACAGACGGCCGGTCACACAAGACGTTGAAATTGCCATATTTGATGAATACGCTGCCTCTGTCAACACAAAAACAGCTTTGACGTCTTGCTTAACCCGCCATCTGTTCGAATTAATGTGTATTCGCATGAGAAATATCGGAGTTGTCATTACAGCTTACATTCCCTGCGCAGATTGAATAAGTTCATTTATGATCAAATCTTTACACTTCCCTTGCTTTACTAGGCGCCTCGCCCGAACATTCTCTTCGATCCTTTGCTCAATGAAGAGTCTCATATCCTCTATGCTTGGTGACAGCTCGATACTTGCTGATGCGCTCATAGAATCTCGTATGTCCTCCGGATGTTGTCGGCTAGTAACGAATATATGAGTTCCACTCTGTGCAAGCCGATGGAACAGCGGTAAAAGGGCTTTTCTCTGTCTTTTTTGATCGCATTCATCCAAGGCGTCGAAGATTAGAAATACTTGATCAAATTCCGTGAACGAGATCTTAAGAATAGAGTAAAGCTCATCTAAAGAAGGTCTCTTTCCATGAGGTTCCAAGCGTTTGTAGAGCTCGTCGACGGGCGGAGGTAGGGGAATTAGTTGGAACAAGAGTTGCTTCACTAAGCTCGCGAGAATTTGATATGGTCCCTGTTGCTCCTGCTCTCTATAATCGAAGTAGACATAGGCTAAACCGTAGTTTGCTGTTATTTTTCGTTCTTGGAAATGATCAATCACCACCGAGCTAGATAGAAGTGCCAAGTTAGCCCTATACGCAAGATACCTCTTCAGAAGTAACATACCATAAAAACGTTTTCCCAGCTCCAGCTGTTAATTTGACAAGCCAATCGTTAACCCAAGGCTCTTTAACTTACCCATCGGTCAGAAACGAGTAAAAGCTTGATACATACGTATACCGTAGCCCCATAGAATAGGCGAGTTGGGGTTCTTCTGAGCCCACTCTTGAAATTCGGGTCTTCTGAAAAACCACTCGCCAGTCCCCGGCTGCCTCATCGCAATGATATCGGCGTGCTTTATATCAAAACTCTCCTTGTAGAACCAGTTAATTATAGACTTCCGCCTCTCTGCTAGAACGCTCTCAAAAGATCAGATATCCATTAACACAATTGGTTATTGGTAAATGATCTTACATTCTGCATAGGTTATCTGGCTTTGCCTCCACAACCTTTGAGCAACGGCCTCTGACTGTAGACTTTGGATTACAACATTCGTTTCGCGAACTAGTTCGCCGGTATCTTTTGACTGCAATTTGAGACCGTAAATTGCCAAAGCTGTATCCCGGATATCAGATTTCATTTCCTCTATTGTGCTTCCCATTTCTTTTGTGTATGTCTCGATCTCTTTCGACAAAGTCCTATATTCTATTAGTATAGCTTAATTAGGGGGTATTTGACATGGTATACTTACATATGATCCGCCGACAAGGCTATATTGAAAATAGTTGTATGTCTGCCTATCATAATGATACATTTCTCCGTCTCTTTCTCCTTTAATGGCCATTTCATTCGATTGATCATTTTAGATCCATCCTTGGAATCTAACTTTATATACAACTCTTTGAGTACTCCATCGATTCTTTCGATAGGACCACTTGATTTATTGAGTTGGCGGAGCGCTTCCGATTGTGGATTCTCATCGGCAACCTTTTGTAGGGATTCCAGAACGGTTTTCAGACTGGATAACTCGTCCAGGAATTCGCGAATATCTCGTCGTGCGGTTTTAACTGAGCTTATATAATTATAAGAAACTTGAAAGGTTTTTCCTGCGAGTTGGGCAATGCCAATTATACTGGCGGTAAGGCCTATTGCTTCAGCCATAGCTCAGGGGATCTTGCTGTTAGTCAGAATATCAAATTGGTGAGTTTTCTAATAGCCGTAGGGAATAGTCCAGCGTTTTAGATCGGTGGAACGAAAAAGTAGGTAGGAAGCTACAATAGAAGCAACATTAGAGTATATAAACTCCCTGGATGCTTACAGCTCAGCCTACTTCAGGCGGACAACGATGGATTACAGGGACCTGGTTGACTCGTGTCTCCATGCATGCAGCCGGCCGAGTTGGAACAGCAATCAAGCTTTAAGTACCTAGGGACCTATGGCGCTGTATCAGGCCTAATCATAGTCTGAAAGGCCGGCTTTATGTGGAGAAAGAAAAATTGCTGATCATGAGCTTGAGCCATGAGTCACGGCTACCCTATGAAATCTGTCTTGGGCTTGTCAATCATGCACATGCATAGAGCAGGATGCATGGCAGCACGGGAGCCAACAGCGCGCTTTGCAGAGGCGCCCGGCAAAAGAAATGTAGAGGAGTTTATGCACACAATTACTAAGTAAGCGTATGTGGGGTTTCTGATTGACAATTAGCGCCGGATATAGCTATTGGCGGACGACTAGTAATAGAAAACTTACGAATGTTGTTATTGAAACCTGACGATGATCGAAACAGCAAAAGTATTATACAAGTAAGTTGCTACCATAACAGAGAGCGGAGTTTTTGCGCTAACTGTCGAAACCTAAGGAAAGAGGAAAGCTATGTGTAATGAAGGAGTCTTTTTACTACAGTGTAGATGTAACTCTAAATCTACCCGATCCACTACAGTACTGGCACAATTACTTTTCATAATCTCCGAATGAGACCGGGACCTTTGAGTGCTTCTTCTTCTCCTTCTTTTCAAACTTTGCCTCCTCTCTCTCTTGTCTGTCCTGATCTTCGGCAGCTTCTACTGCTAGTCCTCGTGCCTGTCTCGCTTGTGTCTCTGCTACCTTTCCGTAAATTCCCATTGCACCGGCAATCATTCCGCCGATATCACCAAGCTGAGCCGGGATAACGATAGTGTTGCTCTCTTTCGCAAGCTTTCCAAATGCTTCAACGTACTTATCCGCCACCGTCAGGCTGACCGCATTCTGTGCAGAATCTCCATTTGCACGGATTGTTTGAGCAACAGCCTCGAGACCTCTAGCAGTTGCCTCGGCCTTGACAAGGATGGCCTGCGCTTCTCCGGCAGCCCAGTTGATCTGCTCTGCCTTTTTCGCTTCAGAGGCTAAGATGACAGACTGCTTTTTACCCTCTGCAATATTGATCGCACTCTGCCTTTGACCTTCAGATTCGAGAATCTCCGCACGTTTCGAGCGCTCAGCGGAGACCTGGCGGTTCATTGCTTCTAAGACTTGATCGGGGGCGTGAATATCCCTAATTTCGTAACGGAGGCATTTTACACCCCAGTCAGCGGCAGGTTCATTGAGGGCCTGGGTAATGTTGATGTTCAGTGCCGCTCGTTCTTTAAGGACTTGGTCAAGCGTCAGTTGTCCGATTTCAGAACGCATAGTGGTTTGTGCCAATTGAGAGATTGCATATTCAGCATCCTCGACTCCATAACTAGCCTTGTAGGCATCAAACACCCGGATATAAAGGACGCCCTAGGCAAAGTTAGCCCTCTCGAAAATGAGCTGTAAAGAGACAGTGTGCTCACATCTAGATCTAAAGTAACATTATCGGCGGTAATTGCGCTCTGGCTGGGGATTTCAATAGCGACTTCCTTCAAGGACTTGACGTATTGGATTTTGTCGACGATAGGGAGCAAGATAGCTAGACCTGGTTCGAGAATCCTGTGAAATCTTCCCATTCTCTCGACAACCCATGCTGTTTGCTGGGGAACAAATCTAGAGGAATCGCAGGTTAAACAATGTCCTTACCCTACTCTTTAAGGGTAGAGCATTAGCAGGCAGATGTACAAACTTGATAATTGTATTGGCCGGTAATCTTTCCTTTCTGAAGTAGCTTGGAGATCCGCCTCTATCTGGCCCAGGGCTTCCAAACAGTGAGTTTCCCCCAGGACCAGGAATTGAATTGAAAGCTCTTCTTTGTGAAAGTTGGAATCGTTCATGTGATGGCTGTGATGACGACACAGATTTTGAGAGTAAGGTGAAGGACCTATATGCCACCATCCCCGCAGGACCTTGACGAGCATTACGGAGCGGCAGAGCGGAGAAACGCAGCATGTTGACGCTCATTCTGGGCATATAATTCAAACGTCGATGTAAGATGAGGACGTTTCCGTGCTTTCACTAAATTGGTACTGTTGAAGGTAGTAGATGTGAGTGGACTCATTGTGGGCAAATCAGTTGTCAAGGCTCTCTTGAGGCTCTTCGGTATCGGGCCTAGCGCGAAATAATGAAAATACATAAAGTCATACCCCGACATCTTGAAATATATCCTAAAGCTTTATATTTCTTATCGCAATCGCTTGGAAGCACATGCGGTCCCAGTATTAAAGTGTTGAGACTTGCAAGGCGGTCACGTGACACTTGATCTCAAGCATTAATGGTCCTTGAAATTCATCCAGCACTGTTTTTTTCATGAATTTGACAAGAGCTGAGTTCGATCAATTTCTGTTTTATAACTTACCTCTTATCTGCATATAGATTTCCAAAACCATAACTATCTTTAAATCATGAATTATTAGTATTAGAGCTAGACTCATGTACTATCACTCGCTGATTTAATATTTACTGGCCAACAACTTGGGGCAACAATTTTATGTGTAACAGACCGCCAAGACATTCCACAAACGACCTGGTAACCTGACCTTGTAGGCTCGACCAACAAACATCCTTCCTTCTATTCTTCAATATCCCATCCACATAAATTCACCAAAATGGCTTCCACAGTCGGAAAGAGCAGAACAGGCACAAATGCTACACCACTGGGCCAACGTCGTCTTCAAAGCCATGGTGAAAGAGATTTGGCAGTTGATGACCCCAAAAAGTCTGCTTGGAAAGAGCAACCGAAGGTGAACCTCATCAAACCGGAGAGAATTCTTAATGCAGAAATATTAGAAAGCGTAGGCGATGGAGTCAAACGAGGACGATCTGAAAGGCGTGGTATGTGTCGATTTTCCCCCGTCTCTTGTTCACCCCAACAAATACTCGCCAGTGGGTGCTGTACTAACCACCAATCAATGTACTAGAATTACCTGATGGCAGGAAACGCAAAAAGGCGAACCGCTGGGGAGCCGTCGACGAGAACAAGGTTGCTGGTCTGATGGGACTTCCTACTGTCATCCTTACCCCGATGACAAGTGAGCAGCTAGATGCCTACACTATCCATCTACGGGTTGAAGAGATCACCCAGAAGCTCAAGATCGGTGACATCGTCCCAGACGATGGTAACCGGTAAGTTCCAACTGCTATTTCGTCTTCTCCTAGTCCTGATCGTTAACCTCCGGGTATAGTTCGCTTTCTCCAGCGCCTACATATGATAACCAAGGACGTCGTATTAATACGCGTGAATATCGCTACCGGAAGCGCCTGGAAGATGAACGCCATAAATTAATTCAAAAAGCTAACACAGTATTTTCAAACTACCATGCGCCTTCTGATTATCGTCGCCCAGCCAAGACTATTGAGAAGATCTATGTGCCGGTCAACGATTATCCAGAAATCAACTTTAGTAAACTAACCCCCCCGCTTCCACTTGCTTAATACAGTGAACTCAAATTTCTGAATTTCTTCTAAGATCCACTAACATACATGTCTCTGTTTCCTCTACTTTTGGTACTAATAGTTGGGCTTCTTATCGGTCCTCGTGGAAACACTCTTAAGAGAATGGAATCAGAGTCTGGGGCAAAGATTGCTATCCGCGGGAAGGGCTCTGTCAAGGAAGGGAAAGGGGCCAGCGATAGAGCCACTGACTCTAATCTTGACGAAGATCTTCACTGCTTGATTATCGCCGACACCGAGGGCAAGATTGAGTTGGCGAAGAAAGCTATTCTTGAAGTTATTGAAACGGTAAATTAAAGTTGCTTCCTAGCCATTTATCCTTACTCACAACATATATCAGGCTGCTTCTATCCCCGAAGGACAAAATGCTCTTAAAAGAAATCAACTTCGTGAATTAGCTTCCTTGAACGGGACTCTTAGAGATGACGAAAATCAAGCATGTCAAAATTGTAAGATTGGTCCCTGTATTAATATTATTTCCAAACTAACTCATATAGGTGGTGGTCTCGGCCATCGTAAATACGAATGTCCCGAGAAACGCAATGTCACCTCCAACGTTATTTGCAGAATTTGCGGGAATGCGGGGCACATGGCAAGAGACTGTCGTGATCGCCAGAAGGGATCTGATTGGAGAAACACCGATTCATTTGCGCCTCAGGCAGATGCGGTGGAGCGTGAATATGATGTTTGTTTCCCCTCCAAGTGAGTCTAATTAAGCAATAATAACAAGTCTAATGGCTATTAGCAACTCATGCTTGAGCTTTCAGGCGATAATCCCCATCAAGGCGCAACTGGCCCTCCCGCTCGGCAGAATCTCATCGAGAATGGGCAAAATCAAGCTGTTGACGACAGGAGACCATGGGAACGAGGACCCACGGGTGGACCTGCACCGTGGCTCAATCCCAATAACAACTCTGGTGTACGCCCGCCAAGAACTGAGAATCACGATGGCTATAAGAACGATAGTAGAGATGCTTTTAGAACTCTGCCGACTGGGCCAAGCAGACCCGTTGGTGCTCCATGGCAGAAACAGCAGCAGCAGTACGGGCATGCTCAAAATGCGAGCGAAAATCCAGACAGTGGACTATCTCTTCAGTCCTACTCCGGCAATCCTACAAGACCAACCCCTTGGCAAAGAGGTCATGGAGGTCATTCGTACGAGAACACTCAGGGATTCTCCGCTCAGGGAGGGCAGTTTATGCATGATCGGAACCAGGAATACTATCATAGTCAGCCTAATCCACAGTACCAACAGCTATTTGAGTACAATACCAATGTATGCGTTCTCTCGTCTCAAATTTCTTCATTTACTTACTATTCTCAACTAGAAATATTCATCTGGGAGTCCATATGAATACATGAAACACCAACAAACACAGGGGGATATGTTACAAAACCAGCAACAATTTCATCAATCATATTACAGGCAAAACCACAGCACCAACTATCACCCCGATAGTGCCAATTCTCACAATCATGCTCGACCTTTGCTTCAGTCTGTTGGGGACTCTGTTCCGCCTCCGCCTCCGCCGTCGCCTCCACCTCCACCTCCACCTCCACCACCTCCGCCACCACCGCCACCACCTCCACCTCCTCCACCTCCATCCACCTTCCGTCGCTAAAACATGCCATACGAAATATGAGGGGTGTTGGATGGCGGTTGAAATCGATTTTGTCAGGCATACCATCGTGAACGGGAAATTGGCGGGAAACAACAAAAAAAAAAAAAAAAAAGGCTAGGCAACTAACAAGACTGGCAAAAAGGCAGGAGAATAAAAATTCTGGAGTGGAAGCTCACACACAGATCTTTAACGCTAGTTCTAGTTGTGGCGGGTCCCCCTTTTAACTACTACACAGATACCTTACTCATCTACATGTACTTAGTCGTTAACCAAGTACACAATAGCTACTGATGTCCTATAGTATTGACAATTGAACACACGCAGCATTAACACTTCCCGCAAGCCAAAAATATTAGCAACCAAAAGTGCGCCCATGATACACGCTGACAGTGTAGGGTGCCTTGGTACACATGACTAGTATATTTGATTTGTGGACTAAAATGATCGGCAAACCCAAATGGCCCATATCTTTTTTGGTCTACCCTGAACTGGTAGAAAAATCTTTTTTTCTTTTTTACCAATTGACCCAATCAAGACAGGCAGGCACCCGTCTGAGACCTGACAAGCATCGGTACAGCACAAACTAAAAACAACAAAAGATCGACGCTACTTGGTAGCTAGCTAGCCCTTGTAGATCTCAGCGCGCACCAGCCACAGCAATGTCCGAGTGATCGTTCATGATTGGAGATAAATGCATGTACGATAAGAACATAGCAAGACCGTGTGATTCAGTGGTTAAGATGGTTGGCTTGGGGTGCGTGTGTCGTATATACGGAGGAAGGCGGGTAGGTATTGAGAATTGGAATAGGAATCGAAGTTGGTAGGTACGAGTTGGTAGGTACGCTAGGAGACTGGGAGATTGGGAGAAGGTGAAACGGAGCGTCAATTATCATTCACAGAGTCTTTGCAGTTTGGACCTATATACCATCCACCGTACCGCATCGCCTCACAAGCAAGCAAGCAAAAGAAAAAAAATGGGCAATTTAAGAAAAATAAGAAGAAAAAGAAAAAAAAAAAGAGAACAGAAAACAGAAAACAAAAAAAATCAACACCACGGGCGCAGAACCACAACCAATTCCGGCCCCCCCCCCCCCCCTTTCTAGAACCTAAAACTACCTAACCCCCCCCCCCCCCTCTCTTTCTCCACGCACGCACTACCTCTCCTCCTCCTCCTCCTCCTCCTCCCCGCCCTCCACCCTCTTCACCTCGACCCCGGCCTCCAGCAACCTCCCATCCTGCCTCGCCCGCTCGCCCTCCTGCCACCGCACCAGCGCCGCCTGCGCATGCGTCTTGAAGCCGAAGCAGCGCGGCGTGTAGCGCTCGTTGCACTTTGGCGGGATCAGCCCCGGGTACACCTGGAAGAGGATGTGCGGGAACGACGCGCCAAAGTAGGCGCCGTCGATGGCCGCGTGGCGCGTCGACTTGGGCGAGTACACGTCCTCGCACTTTGCGCAGTACAGCTTGACCGACTTTTGCTGCGCGATGTCGGAGAGCCCCAGGGGGAGCAGCGGGTGCGAGCGGCAGAGCACGCGGGGGCAGCGCCCGAAGTCGCATTTTTTGTACTTTTCGAGCTAGGGTCGCCATGTCAGCGGCGGCACGACGCGGGGGGGGGAATGGGGGATAAATACCATCTTGGCGAGCCCGCGCGTGGTGATGATGTACCGAGCGTGCACGAGGCCGTACAGATGCCGGGCCGACTTCTCGATCTGCTCGCGCACCTCGTCCTCGCACTCGAAGTCGAAGACGTCGGTGACTAGGTCGAGCGCGTACTGGTAGTACTGCACCTCCTGCTGCAGGCCCGTGAGGTTGAAGCGGTCCGTGAGGTACTCCTCGTCGATCTCGCAGAAGTACTCGTGGCCGCGCGCGGAGATGAACTGGTCGAAGGACATGAGGGTGTTAGTGTCTTTGCCTTGCTTACTTGCGGGGGGGATGGGGGAGAAGGGGGTGGGGGATGGGAGGAGGGGGGGGATGGAGGAGAGGGAGTGATGGGGGGAGAAGGGGAGATACCCAGTCGCGCCAGTAGTTATTGTAGTCGCTGTCGGTCTCGGAGTTGTAGTCTTCCACTACGGGGAGGTTAGCCATTTGCTCTCCTCTCTGCCCACTCTATCTCCGCGTCCGCAGGGGGGGCCTTACTGGCTAGCTGTGTTGTTGGTGGTTGGTTAGCTGGTGGTAGAGGTTGTGCTGTGTGCTGTGGGTTTTTTTTGATAGAAGCTAGATAGACAGGTGTCTGTATATCCGGGCCGCCCTATCGCAGACAAGAGATTCCTGTGTATGTACCTACTGCTATCCCCAGTCAGTCACTCGCTCGCTCCTATACCGCGGCAGGCAATTCTATAGAGCAGGCTAGCGAACCTATCGGATCGGAGTCGACACGGGCAATTCTTTCGCTTTGAGCAAGGCCGGGTGACGATGGGTGTTGATGTTGTGCCTAGTTACACACGCACGCACGCACGCACGCACACACGCACACCTGTGACAGACGGGGTTTGGGCTGCGGGAGAGCTGTGGGAGTCCCCGCGTTGGCCGGTGCGGAGGAGGAGGAGGAGGGGGAGGGGGAGGGGGAGGGGGAGGGGAGGCGGGTTGGGTTGGGTTGGGTTGGGTTGGTGGGTTGGTGGGCTGGTGGGTTGGTGGGTGCGGGTTGCGTTGCGTGTATTAGTATGGCTGGCTGGCTGGCCCGGTCTAAGTCTGGGTCTGGTCTGTCTGCTCTGCTGGGGTGAAGAAGGAAAGAAAGAAAGAGTCAAGGGCGGCTGTGTGGTTGGCTGGCTGGTGGGCTGCTTGGCGGGTGCAGGGGAAACTTTATCCGCAGAGCCGCATTTGCCTTGCTGATAACGGCAGCCGAATCCTAATCCTCGCAACCTAAATCTGACAGTCTGTTTGTCGACTGCACTGCAACAAAGAAGGATACAACATCGCATGGAGAGGACCATCAATGTCTCTCCCAGCGATGCGTCAGAGACGAGCTGGGCTATGGCTATGTCTACATCTACACTCATCAACTAAGCAAGTACATACATAGCTCCCGGCCCCTGCTTTGAGTTCTGCTTGCTGTGCCGCAGAGAAGAGGGATGACTCGACTCACGCCTACAAACAACCACTGACAGCAGCACTGCATAGGCATTGACATACAGACATAGACACAGACACACGCAAAACATCTCCATCTACAGCTACAGCTACAGCTACATCCACCACTCGCCCAAAAAGCACTCCAACCTCCACCAAAAGCACACAATGGCCTCCACCCCCCACAGTCCCAGCCCCCACCACAATCCCCAAGATCTGCTTCGTATCCGGGCCCCTCATCGCCGACACCCCCTACCTCGACACGCACTACGCGCCCCACCTCCTCCGCGCCCTCTCCGCCAACCACCACTTCCTCCTCGGCCCCTCCCGCGGCATCGGCACCCTCGCGCTCCACTACCTGCTCTCGCAGTCCTGCGACCCCTCCCGCATCACCCTCTACCTCCCCCAAGGACGTTGAGCGCTACACTTGGTTCGTCGACCAGGGCGGCAGGATTGTGGTCTCGAGCGCAAACCACGACAGCCGCGATGAGGCAATGACGAGGGCGAGCCACTATGATGTGCTGCGCTGCCGAACGGTGGCGGAGTGTAGGGCGCTGTTTGGGGAGCGGTATAAGGAGAGGGTTAGTGGGACGCAGAAGAACCAGATTAGGAGGAAGAGGGGGATAGGATTGGTGTGGAGGGAGGTTGTTGAGGAGGTGGTGGAGACGGCGGGGGCTGTGGAGGCTGCAGGGGATAGGGAAATTTTGAAGAACGCGCAGAGGATGAGGGGACTGGAGAGTAAGGTGAAGGAGGCGAGGGCGTTGAGGGAGAGGTTACAGAAGGGGGAGGTGCTAGAGAAGAATCAAGTGGACAAGGCGGGGAAGTTGGAGGTTTGGGAAAGGGAGTTGGAGGGGTTGAAGTGATCATGTGGTAGTATAGATATGTAGAGTATGTAGAGTATGTAACATAGAGTATATAGCGTATATATGTTTTCGGATATGTAGCGTATATAGGGTCCATAGATCTAATGCACCTCCAGGACAGTTCCGCTTCCAGACTCATCAACTCTCAAACCCGGACTAGTAAAGACGGCCACCGACTACTATTAGCCAATATCCGCTAAAGCAGTTCTTCAAGTGCAATTGCTCACTATCGGAACATATACATAGACACCAAAATTGATGACCAGAAGATAGATACCGGATGGCTGTGTAGGAGTTAATTCGAAGAGAGAGAATTCTATCAGGAAGCTCAGAGGTAACCTCCATAAATACTCTACCAGCTTCCCTCAGCGTTATGTTGTTATCATATCTTCGCCACGATATCCTCAACCTTTATAATTTACTGTGGCCTACAAATTGTTGTCCTCCGGCTCAAGTCGTTCGCGACCTTCCGTGTGTGAGACATAGATTATCACTCGCCGCTGCCATCCGGACGCAGGGTTGTTACTTCTTTTAGTAGTAACCGATAGCCACCCGTACTTAGTAGCTACATGTACTTAGTAGATAGATGTAGCTATATATATACCAGTCCTCTGCGACGAATACCCAAGTTTTAAAAACCCCTGGTAATGATAATTGGTAGATTTCCTTCTTTGTCGTTCTCAGTTGAGCGCTATGTACTAAGTAGCTTGAGCTCTAAGTTCTGACAAGCTCAAGTTTAGTCTTGTAATTTTTTTGGTTTTAGTATCCATAGATCTCTCCGTTTCCTCGAGTCCTCAAAAGTTCTGCAGTTGCTAGATATCGACTCCACGCATATAAATCCTTTTCTCGCACCACAATTCCTTTCTCGGGTCCTAGATCTCGAAGTTCTGTACTTTGGTTGCCCCCACTATCCAATCCCCGTCACTTCCAAGCCTTCCAGCTTACTAACGCACCACCCATGTCTCGCCAACTAATAATTCTGGTCGAATAACTTAAATCCACACCTTCGAGCATCCCTTTGTGGTGTAGTTGGTATCACACCGGACTGTAATAGCTGCAATCATCCGTTGGTCACCAGTTCGACTCTGGTCGGAGGGATAACTTCTTTTTGTCATCTTGACCCACAACTTCCCCGGTCTGCTTTACGCCTGAGTCAAGATTCGTATGAGGAGTCCTTTTTCGCGAGCTCCCCACGGTTGGGGCGCTGGGTAAGCGAGTCACGACTCATCACTCGTGCCATATGTTCTGAAATCTGGAATAATGATTCTTTCTAAACAACACGAAGCTAAATACATATGCAAATTTATCAATGACCCGAACGCCGTGTTTTCTTTCTAGCTATAATACAAAAAGTCCCCATTGCATCGCTCTGGCGGGGTGTTACAATACCTTAGATCTTTTTCCTAATGTTCTTTACCTTCCTCTTCTTGAAGACGATACCATCGCTGACATTCTCCGGCTCCTCCTTCTTGACCTCCGCCGCGGGCGCTTCTTCAGTTTCGGCCTTGATATCCACACCCTCCACGTCCGTCTCCTCTTTTTTAATCCGCGGCGCTTCGTCCGCTTCCTCCTTGTCCTCCTTCTTCACCGCCGCCTCCGGCGCTTCACCCCCCCCCTCCTCCCTCTTCACCTCCCCCGCCGCCACCGCTTTCCCCTTCCCCTTAAACACCATCGGCTTAAACCCACCCACGCGCTCACCGGCCTTCGGCGGATACGTCTTCATCTGTATCCGAAACCCGCGCATCGCGCGCTCATCCTCATCCATCGCGTTCCACCTCCGCTCCTTCTCCTCCTCCTCAAACTTCCTCTTCAGTTCCCCCTGCAGCTTCTCCTTCTCACTCATCCCTCCTCCCCCGGCGCCCCCCCCCCCTTTCTCCGGCCGCGCCACCCCCACCCCCACCCCCACCTCCGCCGTCTCCCAATCCCCCACCATCGCCAGCTCGCGGCGCGCCTCGTCCGGCAGCGCGACGCCGAGCGACTCCAGCTCCTTGAGGTGGCGCTTCCGCTCCTCCTCTGTCGCGGCCCGTGTCGACACGGGCTTGTAGGTCGGTCCCGCCGCCGCGGCGGAGGAGGAGGAGGATGGGGAGGGGCCGGAGACGAGGGCGTTGAGGCGCGCGACTTCGCGCTTGGCGGAGGCGGCGGCGGAGGCTTCTTTTTCGGTTGTGCGGTGCAGGTCGCGCAGGAAGCGTTTTAGCGCGCCTTGGTGCTTGGGCGACGCGTCGTGGTTCTTCTTGCTGACGGGGGTGTCGACGACGAATGTTTTGCAGTGCTTGCAGTAGTATTTTGGCTGTGGGGGGGGTTGGGGGGTTGGGGTTAGTGGTGTGGGTTTGAAGGGGGGGGAGGGGAGGGGGGGAGCGTACGGTGGATTTCCAGTATTCGGACATTGTGGTGGTGAGGGGGTTCTGTGGTGGTGAGGTTCTGTGCGGGGGTGGGTTTGAGCTGTTGTGGTTGTCTGTGGCTGGCTGTGGTTGTCTGTGGTTGTGTTCGGGGGTGAAGCTGTCGATGGTTTCTGTGCAACGGGCACTTACCCGGCGTGCACCCAACCCGCCAATCCGCCCCTCCCCCGCAGTTGCACCACCAGAAGCCACAAGCCATCATCCTATCGATACCGTCCCTCGCAGCAGCACACAATCACATCTCCACACCCCACAACCAACAACCACCACCCCACCACCATCAAGATGTTCAAAAAAGGGTAATACCTCCCTCCCCTCCCCTCCCCTCCCCCTCTTTTCTCTCCCCAAAACTAACACCCACCCAGCTTCACCGGCACGCAAAAGACCAAACTCAAATCCTCCGTCCAACGCGCCCTCCGCACCAAGATCACCGACCAATTCCCCCTCCTCGCGCCCCACATCGACGAGCTCATCCCCAAAAAGTCGCAACTGGACCTCATCAAAGCGCCCGACCGCATCTCGCTCTACGCCCTCGGCGCCGACATCCTCTTCTTCCAGCACCACGACGACGCGCTGTTCCCGCACCTGCGCGTCGTGCACCGCTTCCCGCAGTGCTTCCCCACGCTCCAGATCGACCGCGGCGCGATCAGATTCGTGCTGAGCGGGGCGCAGCTCATGTGCCCGGGGCTGACGTCGCCGGGAGCGAGGCTGCCGGAGAAGGGGGAGGAGGAGGTGAGGGCGGGGACGGTGGTGGCGATTGGCGCGGAGGGGAAGGGGGAGGCGTGTATGGTGGGCCTGCTGAAGATGGATACGGAGGCGATCAAGAGCGTGAATAAGGGCGTGGGCGTGGAGACGGTGCATTATTTGGGGGATGGGCTGTGGAGGTTGGATGTTGACTAGCTGTGATGCTGGATTGTGGGGGGGGGGGGGGTTACTTTCTTTTCTTTTCTTTTAAATGGGCTGGTGATAGATTTTAGGGGCCCGCGTTTAATACCATGAGCTTTTTTAGTTCTTGTTCCTTCTGTGAATCGTGAATTGTGAACAAGTAGCCTGCAATCCCGTAATTCCGGCATCCCGATCATTACCACCCCAACTATCATTACCACCCAATCCAACTCACCCACTTCCACTTCCACCCAACCACCCACCCAACCAACCACAGCGCCCTCCTCACAACACAGCCACCGTACCCGGCTACCCCGTAGCACAAGACAAGGCAATGAAAACTACTTCAACCCATTGGCCAATAAACACCCAGAACTGGTCCATGCTCTATAACGTCTCCTCTATCACACCGGCTGCAGCCCCCAATTGGTATTGTACTGCCAACCCAAATCTTCCGACCCAGTCACCTTCCCGGCCCCAGTGCAGGGACACCCGCCGACGTCATTGCGGGTGCGGCTGCAGATGATACTGTGGCATTGGGTCTACCTACATGTATGTACTCCTCCCCTCCCCATCTCGTCCCGTTCCATCGTTTCATGACTACCCCTCCGCGCGCGCCGCAGTTGCATCCGTACCTCTAACCGCTCCGCACCCGGCTTGAAACAAGAAGAAAAAGAAGAAGAAGAAAACCATACGAAAATCTACACCCCTGCCAACTCTACATTTTCATACTGGACAACATGGACAACAGAAACACAGACAACAAAAAGACAGACAACGAAGCACCCCATACAAACACACACACAAACACTCTACACGAAACAGTAACAACACGAAATAGTAACAGCAACAGTAGCACCAACAGTAACAGTAGTAGTATAAGTAGCAGTAGTAGCACCAACAGTAACAGTAGTAGTATAAGTAGCAGTAGTAGTCTCAATAGTAGTATCAATAATAAAAACGCAGAAAAGAAGAAAAATAAGATCTCAAGAGCAGAAATATATAATAATTCCAAGTACAAACACTCCCATCCCATCCTATCCGTCCCATCCGTCCCAACCATCCTATCCAGCCCTACCCATTTCCAAGTCCCGTACCCCCATTAGACGCACGCAAAAGACTAAGACTAATTTTAAAAGAAGAAGAAACAGTAAAAAAGGCAGAGGAAAAAAAAAGCCGAACTATGATAAAACACAAAACTAGGCTGACTAGACGCAAAGTAACAGCACACAAAACAGAGGACCCGAAAGCAGAAGAACACAAAAAGCAGATCGCAGCCCGATACAAACAGATAAGAAAAGGCCGGAGAGGAAGAGAAGAACAGTTGAAAAATAAGGTCAATAACTAAAATACGGCCCAAGCAGCCAAAAAAAAAAAAAAAAGAAGAAAAGAAAAAAGGGACAGCACATCTACGTATACCTACTCTGCCCGTACCTATTCCGCGCAGGCCCCGCACCCCGTCCTTTAAACCCCCTACTCCCATCCAAGTCCGGACCCCGTGGTTCCCTCACAGCTTGCACAACACCAGCCTGCATTGACCCAGGCGCCCTAACGTTCTTCTCCTGCGCCGGTGCCGGAGGCGTCTGTGGCTTATCGTACACGAAGCGGCCCTCTCCCGCAGCTGCCCCGTAGATCCCCGGGTTCTGGGTCTGCCGTGGTTGGAACTGTGAAATGTAGTCGTAGCCACCATTGACATTTCCATTGCCATAGTTACCATTGCCGTTTCCATAGTTGCCATTGCCGTTTCCATAGTTGCCATTGCCGTAGTGGCCATTATTGCCGTTGTTGTAGTAGTCGTACTCGCCTGCACCCGCGCTGTACCCAGACCATTGTTGGCTCTGCTGCTGCACGGGTACCACCGTCTCCCTCGAGAAATCGTCCCAGTCGAGGCCGCCCTCGGTCAGATACACGCCGCCCTCCGGATCACGATCGACCACGATCTCCTGGCTATCCCTTGCCGTAAGCTGGCTCTCGAGCAGCTTTCCATCAACCTTCTGCAGATACCGTCTTCCACCTGCAGGCACCACCGGCGCAGCCGTAAACTCCCCGCCATTGAGCGAGAAAGACGTAATCGCACCGTTATTACGCGGCGGCGACGGCCGTCTACTCGGCGTACGACTCCGCGATACCGGCGTCGTACCTCGGCTGTTGTTTGTGCTGTGCTTCCCACTGCTGTTGGGCGTCTGTGAGGGGGATTTCGACTTTGGCGTTGTGTTTGTGTCGGGGGAACGTTTTCCCTGCTTCTGCTGCTGCTTAGGTGTGCTGTTGTTGTTGCCGTTGGTGCTGGCAGGCGTGGAGGGGGAAGAGGAGGAGGAGGCAGCCTCGCCCATAATGCGCTCCCGGGCTTCCCGGTACCGTCGCTCCTTCTCCTTGCGCTCTCGCTCGCGGCGTGACTTGTCTGTTTCCTCCGAGGTTACGGCCGGCGCGGGGGCCTCGGGGGTGTCGGGTGTGCGCTTGAGAATCTTTAGCTCGGGCCGGTATGTGGTTCGCGGCTGGCCGCTGATGGTATAAAGCTCAGAATCTGGGCGGAGGATGCGCGGTGAGAAGGCGGGTGCGGCTGGATTGGGCCGAGTGTTTGTGCTGGATTGCCGGGGCGCCCAGTCTTCTTCTTCCCATGAGGCGGGGACGCGGGTCGTCATGTCTGGTTGTGAATGTGTGTGTGGTGGTGGGTCCTAGAATGAAGAGATTGTTTGCTGTAGCAGATGACGGTGGTGGTGGTGGTGGTGGTTATATACTTTAGTAGTGGACCAGGTGGTGGTGGCTATAATATATTACCACCGATGATGACGGTGGTGGATCCGAGTGCTGCTGTGGGGTGGTGGTGCTGCTGGTGGTGGGGTAGCTGAGTATTTATCCCAGCCGTTAACTCGTCAATGGAGGCGGCGCCTTGTACGTCCACTCTGCTACCACAGCAGGAAACAGGAATGTATCCCAAACCAAGCACCCTCCTCGAGCCTGCCTGTCACTCAATCTCGATTAATCAATCAGAGGACCGGGCCTGAGTGCGTAAGGGGTGACGAGATGACGATTGGCGGAGATTAGAGAGGAAGCGGAGTGGAAGGGGATGGGGGATGGGAGGGGAGGGGGAGCAGAGCAGAGCAGAGAAGATGAGAGGAGAGGACTGGAGAAGGTGTCGTTACGGGTTGTGCGTGTTCGTTCTGTTTGGGAGTCAAGGTGTTGTTGTTGGTGCGAACTGGCTTAGTTAATAAAAAAAAAATAGGGCCGTTCGGTTGACACTGAATTGGTTGCAATCCATGGATTGAATAAAAAAAAACACCACCACCATCATATCATAACCACCACAGTTCAACAACAGAACAGCATCATCCCCCGAATGAGTGGACTGTGAGTAAAAAAAGGACCGACTCGCATGTACCTTTCCCCCGATAAAGTCCTGCTACCCGGGCTGCGGGGCGGTGGTTGGTTCGTGGCCAGCTGGGCGTTTTCAATTGGGTCGGTCTGGTAACCTACTCCCCACGCGAGTAGAGGAGTATCATGTAGGGACTCCGGCAGGGTAGAGTACCGAGTGAGTGGAAGAGTGGCTTTAGAAACCCAATCCCTCTGCGTGTTTCTCCAGTCCACAGAAGGAAGCCATAGGAACAATTATGATGTAGTCACTTTCCTCCACGTAGGTACATGCAGTTCAGTCATTACCAGCAAAAGTACCAGATGTTACTAGGAACACAATGTACCTCTCACCGGAACCCCTCCCTCTGCCGATCATGGTTCATCACTCTGACAGTGCGCACCATGACATGACAAGATGCCGAACAGCACCCATCCCCCATCATCATCATCCCTCCCTCCTTAGCAGAAAACCCCTCCTCCCTTCCCCCTCCCACCGCCGCCGGAAGACATACAGACAGCAGAAAAGAAAAGAAAAAACTCCTGCTCCCTCCGCCTCCTCTACGTGGTCCTGACGAGCGCCACCCCCTCCTCGCTTGCACTTTACGTAGGGCCGAAAAAAAAAAAAATACTACATACACAAGCCACAACAAATCATGAAACGCGAGGCTGAGGTTTTTTGCGGGCGTCCCCTTTGTGTAACCCTCATGCAGAACGTAGGTACCGAACGTGCGCAGTTTCTCAAGCAGGATCGCGGGCCGGGAGAAGGGAAAAAAAAATGCGTAGCTGTTTCCAGCAGCGTTGTTCGTTCGGACGACGTGGTGTGTGGTGAAGGGTAGCGGTGGGGTCATAGGGTGTCACTCGCGAGGTGGTGGTGCGCCTTGAAGATTGTGGGGGAGGCGAGGAGGGGAGGTAGCTAGGGGTAATGATAGGTAGTATGGCGCCTTGCGGCGAGGGTGAAGTTTCCTCATAGGGTAGTATGCTGTTGGGTTTTTATGCCTACTTATTTTGCTGTGTCGGTGGTGGGTTGCCTACATGTACCTACCTAACCTTCCTACCTTACAGTGGGTTCCTACAAGCACTACCATACTACTAGCTTTCCGCTCCAGATTCATACCTATTCACTCACGGTTCAAGGCGTATTAACGCAATAATAATCACCAGGCTCTACGAGTTCTCAATTGCCCATTGCAACATCCAGCTGAAAAACGCACCACGTGATGATGAATAACAGCGTTGGAATGTAGCATACCAGGTAAGTAAGTAGTTTACTCAGGACTCCAACCAATCACGAAATTACTTGCATAACGATCATTGCCGGCCGCGGCGGCCCCACTACTCACCACCTCCCTGCCTACCCCTCCATCCATCCATTCGTCCATCCATCGATCCCAATCTAAAACAAAAATGTCAGCACGCATAATTTCAATCTCGGCTCGCAGCACTTTGGCTCCGTACGTACATGCTGTATCATGAGAAGCTCCTCATTGCTCCCACCACTTCATCCATCTCATCCACCTCCTCCACCGCCTACTCCCCCGTCCTTCTAGCAAGGGCCACAAACGGCATATGACGTTCGATCCGAACCTGTATGCACCTTACCCCCGTACGTCTGCGCTGTTACACCGGTACTTCCTAACACCCAGTGCACCCAGTGCACCCACCGCTCACGACCCTAGCTTCCAGAACACCGCATATCATATTCATGCATACCCGTCATCGTGGTCCTGTATAGAACTTCTAAAATCCTTCAGCGACGTGTTCCATGCATACCCCCCCCCCCCCCCCTTCTTTACGCTGCTGGCACCACTATCACCGTTCTCGTTTCCTCATGACTGATCATTGAGCCTCCAGCTCACCAAGAATCTCGGAATGAGCCCACCATAGATCTCGATTCTCGACTCACATACCCCACGGCGAGATGAGCTCAACAGTCTCCGTCAACGCTGGCTACAGAGCTATGGTGCTTTGGGAGAGTGCTCCCGATCGATAATGGGGCGAACGGCCGCAAGATGAGCTCAACAGTCACTCTCCACACGCTACGGTTATGGGGCTCTGTAGTGGGGGAGCGCTCCCGGTGATGAGGCAGACGGAGGATACACCTGCCAAACATGCATACCGTATACCAACCCAACGTTCGTTCCAACGTATATACCCAAACGCTCCCGTACAGCCGACCGCACTCGCAGATGCGGTATTTTGGCCGATGCTCATATATGCTTATGTTCACTGAGATGCGCTGCGTTGGGTTGAGTTGAGCTGAAGATACCCTGGGTAGATCACTTTGGCCAAAGTAGGAAAAAGAAAAAACAATGATCGCCGCTGGGATGCTCAGCTAGGCCATGATACGACCCTGGGTGCTAGAACATCACGAGTACGAGTGTGGCTAGAGTGTGTTCATGAGGGAAGATGTTCTACAAGCACTGTGCTATGTGTGCTCGTTTTCAAGCTCGGGTCATGAATCGACCGAGCACTAAAGTTTGCTTTTCGGAAGAGATTACGGTTAGTATCTTGATACCACTCACTATTGTACATGTGCGAAGAAACAACGAGTTAATTAAACTATCATACCTACATGTACGTATACGTACGATTGATCTACCTACAAACCATGCTCCGGGTTTGAGAATGAGGCAGTGCTGATGATGGCCGTCCGCATACTGGAAACGGAAACAGTACTCGTTCTGTTGAGCGAGAATGGGGAGCTATGGTACAGTGAAGTATGTCACTTTCTGTGGATGGGTACGCTCAACATTGAGCTCAATTGGGAGAGCTTTGTTGGATGAGAGTTGGGTTGGGCAAGATGGACACAGTAGTAGTGCATTGTACGCAGATGGGAGTCACTTCACATTCTATAATGATGGCTTTGGAATTGGGAATGATGCTCACAGCGGTGTATCTACGGATATGGAAGTCACGTTCACGTTCTACAATTAATGGTGATCGATGGTTTCGGGATTGGTTTTTTTTTTCTTTTCTTTTCTTTTCTCTTTTTTTTTTTTTTTAGCTATATCCAAAATGGGGTTTCTATCTAGTATTCTTCGTGCTCGTCATCCGTATCTACACCCAGGAGAGGAGCCAAAGGAACAGGCAGGAGCGGAGGGAGACGGGACGGGAAAGAGACGAAGAGGGAGAGGGAGGAACAAAGAGAGACGAGGAGAGGAAACCAAAGAGCAGAACTGGAGAGCCAAAAAAGAGCCAGGGGGGAGAGCCAAAAAGCAAGCCGAAAGCCAAACCAAGAGCCTAAAAAAATCCCACAGAGGACGAGCCAAAAAAAAAAAATAAAAAAAAAAAAAAGAGCCAAAAGAAGCCAAAAAACCAAAAACCAAAAACCAAAAAAAAAAAAAATGCCAACCAAGGAGCCAAAAGAACCAACAAATGAGCCAAAATAACCCCCCAAAAAAAGCCAAAGAAACCCCAATTTTTTTTTCTTCATCCCCTCGCAACAGCCAGAAAGACAAAGCAAAAAAGAAAGTACAAAAGTACCCCTGAAAAAAAGGGCCACCCAGGGGACCCTTTGTTTTCAAGCAACCATATACCTATTTCAATACCATTATTAGCACCGACCAATTGGAACCCCCACCCATCCCTCCCTGGAGGAGGAGGAAAAGATGAAGGATCCCAACTAGCAAGGCTAGGCAGGGGATGGTGCTGTGCTGTGGAGAGAAACGAAGGGAGAGGGGAGAAGAGGCCTTACAAAGGATTCTGGTTGTTTTTCGGCCGCTGCCAAGCTCCATTGAATGGGACGGCTAAGCATTGCAAATCGGGAGACGGGATAAATTTAGCTAGCAAAGTGCGCGCTCAACTTCTGAGGCGGACGCAGACCGTCATTTGTCTGTCTGCTTTCCTCCTGCTTCTTACTCGCGGCGCACCGCAACGTTGGCCCCCTAGCTCCTGAAGCTGTATCCGTAGGAATAAACTTGCAGTTGTCAACACTTACGTACATGTACTTCCTATCCTATTGTCTGTTTACGTTCCCTCCTATCACATCTGCAGAGTATATGTAACTCGCTGATGATAGGAGGAGATACAGCATAGCCGCTCGCCCAACTTTTGTCAGTAGGTAGACATCCAAGAAACCTCAGTTAGGGCGAGTGATGGCTCATGAGTATCGTGATCAGCAATATGAAGTAATCATCCATCTTTTTATCATATTCGCCAACAGGGCGAATGAGAGAGAGGATGTGGAGAGCAATATCTACACATTGAGCTTAACTATTGGGTTGGGCTTACGTCTAAGCAAAACCGTGGGTGATTAGCTTCTCCCATTCGTGGAGCTCTAGAGCTGCTGTTCAGGCTCTGCAAACGCAACCAGACAGCATCATGCAACAATGTCTGGAAGCGAGAGCAGGGTTAGGGTTATTTATAGAAGATTGACTTGGTTTCCCTCCTGGCACTGGACGATGAGCGAGTGGGCACCTACGCTTGGGTGAGAAGACTCCCCTAACCCTGGAACAGGCCGTCATCTACTGGTCCGCTTGATCTGAACCACCCACCAGATGGTGGCAACATGTCAAATCGTAACCCCGGCTCAGTTACTGTCTCCTAGTTCGATAGACAAGGCTACATGTATTTCAATGCAGAACCGAAATCTGCACTACACATGTACACCTATCCGCCATTCACATTTATACCAGTTACTGTCTACATGTATGTACTTCAATTTGTGCCCTTTACCATTCATAGGCATCAACGCCCGTGCCCATCAAAACCTCTGGTGGGTAGATAATTCCTTGTTGGGAATATCAATTTTCAGTAGATTTCACTGGCAAAGTACATGTACATAGCGTTTACCTATCCCTCACGCTGTCGATCCTGACCCCCCTATAACAGAGGAATTAGATTTTTATGAGAGATATATTATATGATAAGAGAGATAACGGGATCTGTTAGTAAAGCCACACCAAATTTGCTTTTTTTTTTTTTTGGTGGGTCAGCATTTTCGCGACAGCTGAAGGGATATATACCGGAATATATCAAGGCCACTTCATATAAAAGATCTAGAGCCATATATGGCCCTAGCTACATGTAGCTGAAGATACTTAAGCGTTCTCCCGCATATTACACTTTATCCTAGTGCATGTACTTCCACATCCAACATCGTCATGATCAAGCATCTATTTCCAATGCTTCTATCAGCCCTAAACCGGAGCTTCTTTTGTTCTAAATATGTATGGAGTCCAGTACATAAGGTACATGTATATGTATGTACCACCGACACCTCCTGGGTAAGATTCAAGTTGATAGATAAAACAGGCTCTGCTTTACGGAGTCGGAGCGCTTACACGAAGTACCGTTCTGGTTTTCAAGAGAACTCTACCTCCGCGGCAAACAGTTGGCAATGCAGGCATAAAGGCGTGTGTTTAGACTACAATGAAGCCTTTTCAAGATGCACTATTATAATCGACTCGACAGTTGTTTCAGGCCCGATATCATGTCTCTTTTCTTTTGCTGCGGCTGGATCTTGAATGATAGATTATTTCGAATACTCTTGTATTTAAAGGAATCCGAAGGGGACTCGGAATGGTATGATTTCTTCACGTTTGTTATAGCATATTTTACTTTACTTTCTTAGCACACACTCGTTCTTTCCTCGATTCACTCGTTTTATTTCTTTCCTTTCGGGATTACACACGCTCATTATTTCCTGCTGCATATAATTCCCAATCCACTCCAATCGCTTTATATTTCCTCCCAACACCCACTTCACCTCTATCCCACCTTACAAACACCAATCTTAATTCCCCCACCAACCAACCCAACCACCACCACCACAATGGGCTGCATGACCTCCAAAGAATCCGCCCCCCGCGCCAGCCACGAAAAAATAACTTACCTCGTCTGCAAAAGCTGCCACGAGAGCCCCGTCCGCGACGTACGCCTCCTCTGCCAACGCTGCAAATACGCAAAGACCACCAACAAGCAGATCAAGCCCCGCTCCTTTTGTCCTTCCTGCGACTCTGAAACTGTCCAATACCCCGGCGAGATCTGTGGTGCCTGTATGTTCTTCTTCTTTTCCCCAGAAGTAAAATTGGAAGAGGTTGCTGATATGATCTGTGTAGGTTCTATAAGGGCTGGGTGGTCGGACCAAAGTGCGTCATCGAGATTGCCGCCTGGTCTTTTGGCTGTCACTGGGCAGGCAGGTAGTAGGGCTGCATCGTCGAGGAGGCCACATGGTCTCACGATCAAGACAGATCAGCGATCAGGCGGTACAGCACAAAGAATGCCACAAAGCCTTCCTGCTAAAACCGAGCGGTCAGGCGGAGCTGGGTCGACATCAAGAGTGCCGAAAAGTGCTCCGGCTAAGAGTACTGGACAGTCGGGTGGGTCTGCAGCATCGAGACTATCGCATAGGTTTCCGATAAAAACTGAACGAGCTGAAGGGAATGGGTCTTCTGAGGTGCTGCAAGGGTTTTCGAGAAAAACTGGACCGTCGAGTGGGTTTGAAGGGTCAAGACTATCACATAGGCTTCCGATTAGGATGCCGGAGGAGAGGGCGCATTTGAGGGTATTTTAGGTCGTGATGAAGGGTGTACTTAGGCAGCAATAGAAGTTAGTAGTTTAAGTCGCAGTTTCCGGGCTCTGGGTGAGCTTGCCAAGCATCTCAAAAGGGCGTTTGCTATATCAAGTAACAAAGAAAGAGTATGGCGCAGAGCAGAGTTGTTTCATGAGCACATGATTAAGGCTGGGATGTGAACCTAAAAAAGTCTACCGAAGCAACTGAATAAAGTCGAAGATTAAACATTATCATGATTGATTCGGTAGATGCTGCAATATAATAGGATGGCTAAGTGGTTGATCTACCCAATCTCTTCCTGAATATTAAGCCAAGGATCCCTCAGCAGCAATTGAGCGGTCCTGCGCTCGTTGGGATCCAATCTCATCATCGATCGAACCAAACGTGTAAACCCCACCACGTCCGTCTTAGAGAGACTAGGATTCCATCTACTGAGTGACTTTTCCAATGGGAAAGGGTGCATAGCTAGGTTTTTGACATGTATTAAGTCACCTGTAATGCGTTAGTTTATTCTCCGGTAAACTGCAAGATATATTGGGAGGTAAGAAGGACGTGGGGCGAGGATATACTAACCAAAGCAATCAAAGTACTTATATGAGTATTTCCCTTGACCGATTAGTTCGAGAGGAAATGTTCCGAAGCATTGAATCATTTGGCCCAAATGATCCTCTTCAGGTGTTATTCCTTTCTCTTTATTTTCTTTCCCCCAAAACATGACTCTACCTTGTAGAAGTTCGAAGATCTTTTAGGTATAAATTAGTTAGTGAATAGATAATCCTTGACGAGGCTCTTACAATACACCCGAAATTCCAGATATCAGCACTATGACCCCATGGAGCTCCGATAATAACTTCTGGAGCACGGAAGAATGGAGCTTGTATCATTTCAGGAAGTGTCTTGTCTACATACTGGGCTGGTAGGACTATTCTCAGCTAATGTTCAGGAAACCAGCACACATTAAATGGACAGGTAACAACTTACACATGCCTAAGCCAGCAAACTTGAACTTGAAAAGGTCTGGTCGAGGAAGGAGCGGTATTGGAAGCTTTTCTGAGGCAACTGCATATCCTGGTAGATCGCCGTATTCATCGCCATAATATCTTGGTGGGGTCTTTTCTAGAAATTTGCGAATAAAGCAATCAAAGTCTTCGACGCTGACTGAAACTAGAATGTTCCGGGCTTGGATATCTGCAATATTTATTAGGACTCTAAATCTTGTGCTTGATTCAGGCTTCACGTACCAGTGTGTGTGATGTCACAAGATCTATGCAGATAATCCAGTCCCGATAGCAGTTGTCTTGTCATCTCCTTGACTATGACCAAAGGAATTATCCTATTCTCGGTGCGTGCTGTGAATTCAAGGAGATTTTGATGCATTGGCTCCATCACCAGGCAACTATGTATCCCATGTGGTCCTGGAAGTGCAAAAATGGCAAATAAGTCGAGATTTCCACCACGCCCTGGGCTCTTAAAATCACCTTCTCTGATGTATTTAAGTGTTTCTAGCCTTCTTGATTCACCAATTCCGTCCGAGTTTGTAGCAGTAAATATTTTCAAGGCAACATGGCGATCGATCCTACATTTATTAGCAGTGGTTTTCAATCTAGAGATCTTTCGGGAAGCTGATATAAATCCTCACTTTTCATCTAGAGCAAGCCATACTGTTGAATTTGGACCGTACCCCAGCTTACGGACAACTTTGTATCTTTTCTGGAATAAGTCTCCAAGAATTGTTGGGTGGTATCCTCCTTTGCAATATCTTTGAATCTTTTCCTCTGGGAAGGGTATAGGAACTTGGACATCTAGGACCGGTGTCGGTTCAGGAGGGACCGTTGAGGCTCCCACGCTAGATCGTCTGCTTCGAATCGAAGAGGCCCTACTTTTAAACCAGTTTGTGATCTTCATCATTTCCATGAAATACCAGGGATCTATAGGGCAGCCTCTGTTTTTGGTCTTTTGTGAAGTTGCTGACCAATTGCTTGATGAAAGTGTCTTAGAGTCATGAAAATTTGGCGGAGGTCCCGCCTCGCACTGAGAGGAATGTGCAAACATAGGAGTGCCGACTAGTGGAGTTGTCCTCGCAATTAAGTAATGAATGGGCAATTGCGCAATGCGCACGGTATACGTATCAGAAAAAAAAATCAGAAATGCTTGCGCTATGTTGTAGTAAACGAGAAAAACCTGTGACCACTTTGGTGTTGTTTTATTAGCAGAGTCCAAAGCGCTTGTTCCAGTTACATAGAATGAATGCGATGATCACCTGCTATCACTCGATGCTCTTAACAGAGACCCGTGAGAGAGTTTTTTCCGCTCGCTGAAGATCTCGGTGATAGGATCCTAGTGAGTACCGAATATTGCACCACGAGTTTTCCAATAACGTTGGAGCGTTACTCCAACATCAAGAATCTTGTAGGATCATTGCACACGCACAGTTCATGTCAAATGAATCCTCATAGATTGATGTCGGCGGTATACGAGTTTATGAATAGCATGGGTATTTGTGAGCCCCGGGAAAAAGGAGAAATAAGCCGCGAATGGGTGAAACGTGAACATATTGTTTGGAGAAGACATTGCCCAATCACTCAGATTGCAGAGATCCAGTAAATAAATTTGGGGTTTAGCTTTGGCCAATCGGGTACCCGAGCCATCCCTGCAAGATTGGCCAGGGGTGTTCCAGAACAAGCCTAGGGGTACAAAACCTTGGACGTCACCACAGGCGTCCTATGGTGGGCGCGACCGCAGATGATAGCCTCACGTAATTATGGCTTCTCATGATCCAGATGATAGCTCGACCTTTCAGCTCTCGGACGAAGAAGGCGAACCATTACTCCCACTAGAACGAGAGACAAACAATTTCGCCGTACACGAAGACGAAGACTCATCCACGAACGATACCCAAGAAACAGAGAGTCATGAAAATGAAGTTGTCTTGACCAAAAGACAATCATGGAGTCTTTATCTATCTCACTTCTTATCTACTTGGAATGCAAGGGGATACGAGTTTGCTGCTGTAAAAATCCACCTTCCCACTCTCTAGTAATTTTAGCTAACATATAGAGTTCAGATTATCTTCACGGCATCTGCATATCCTGAGACACTCACGGCTTCTTCGATTAGGTTTTACTCTTCGTTTCACTTGGGGATAATTCCAAAGTCTGACACTCGGGGCTTAGAGGTATCATCACAACTATCGCAACCCTAGCATTGTCCGCCTCGGTGGGTCGATGGTGCGATACACATCCTTCTCGGCTACAAACTTTGCGCATAACCATATTCTTACAACGTATATGTGTCGTATTTGCATGTCTTGGATGGTTTTTTATTGTCGGGGAAGAATTTTTGGGTGGCGGGCTATTTTCGGTTATGCCCGTACCTGCATCCCGTAAAGGCGGCCAAGCTGGAATTCTCGATGGAAATTGGCTGGCAAAAGCCGCAATTATGGCTGTGGTGATGATCTTGGGAATTGGGGAACGGCTTAGTGCTGTAGGAAATATGATTGTGATGGAAAGGGATTGGGTATGTTTCTCCTTCAACGCCCACTCTTGTTGCTCGCTAACCATGGTGCTGGATCAGGTCCCGAGGTTGGCTACTGGTACCTCAAAGCCGTCACTTCCAGAATTGAATGCTGTAATGCGACGGATAGATCTTATCTGCAAACTTCTGTCGCCGATATTTATGTCCGCGATCGTGCTTTGGACATCTAGCATGCGGGTTACTATCCTAATAACTGCCGGTATAAACTTTTTGTCGATGGGCATAGAGTGGTTTGCTGCTAGGCGTGTATGGAGGGGGTGTGAAAGACTTCAAGCGCCAAAAGTTCTCAATGCCAGGCAAACGGGAGATGGAAGCGGTAATATGTTCAAACTGGAGAGATGGAGACAAAGCCTAAATCTATTCTTCAGGAGCGAGATATGGATTCGTGAGAACCTCCTCCTTTAACATCCCCCTGTTTACAGAAGAGAGGAGTTTTGACCGTTTTTTCTATAGCATCATTATCACTCGGCCTTCTTTACGTTTCTGTCCTATCGTTCTCAGCTTCGATGATCACCTACCTTCTCAATGCCGGTTTTACCTTATCAGTCATAACCGTAGCTAGAACTGGAAGTACCCTTCTTGAGGTCTCTTCAACCGTAGTGATGCCATGGAGTGTCAAATTCATGGAGAAAGCTGCCGCATGGAGATCAAGGAGGGGGAATGGAACAACACAGCCGGCAGCCAGTGAAGCAGCAGCAGTGGAGAGAACAGGGCTTTGGGGATTGTGGTGGATGGTTATAAATTTGGTATTATGGTCCTTTCCCGAAGCGTCGTCTCAAAAGCTCTACTAACCACTGGATCTTTCATCAGATTCCGGTAACAGTAGTTCTTTTTTACATCCCGGTGGATTCAGATGACCGTCCAAGCTCCCTTCTCATGAGCTCGCTCTTCGTATTTCTTGCATTTTCCCGCCTTGGACTATGGACTTATGACCTTGTTTCACAAACACTCGTCCAAACACGCATACCCGCGACAAATATAGGGGAGTTTTCGGGCGTAGAGATGGCTTTTATTAATACTTTTGAGTTGATCCAATGGGTCCTTACTGCCATATGGAGCTCACCAGAACAATTTAAGTACGTGGCAGCTGCGGGAAACGCATGTGTTGTGATCAGCGCAATAGCGTACACAGCATGGATGTGGACATGCCGTGGGCATTTGGTGCACTGGGAAAAAGTAAAGGAATGCAGCGGCTGCAAGTAAAAGGTTCATATGTAGAACTTGTACCACCAGACTCGATAGGATAATTTCTGTAATTTAAATGAATATCATGAAGAAATATGTAGTAAAAACGTAAAAATGAAAAACTCTATATATGCCTAAAATCATGCATGACTAAGCACGCAGGCTTTCTAACAACTCTAAAGCTTCGTTTCGACAGGATAAATAATGCCGTAACTTATATAATTTCCTGATAGCAACGTGGAATAAAATTTCTGGTTATAAAGTGCAGCCTATATGTATGCGGATACGCAGGCTTAATCTGCCTATATGTGTTCGTGTGAAACATCAGTGAACTTACAGGCGTGATTTTAGTTTTGATGAGCATCGTAACTATAACCCCAGGGGTATAGCAGCATGGCCTAGTCAATGCACTCTTCTTTCATGGGATATCCAGCTTCAGTTATTGCAGCATCAAGTGTTCTGTGTCCTCCTGTGCTTGTCGGGACAGACCTGTCTCTTCAGATGAACCTTTATAACAAGTGCACCTCGACCTCGCCATTGCCGAGCCGTCATCGAATCCCCAATAAGCTGAACCGGGGGTTACCTAGGCTTTAATCTTATGAGTTATTGTCTTTGTCAAAAGTCGCCCCACTTACCAGGAATTGATGTTTGTGTTAATTATCTTGTCATACAGAGCTCACTGAAAACTTAGAAACTGTGCTCATCACGTAAATGTCTTCGCACTTTTTCAGAATCCGGCCAGGAATGTCCTATAGAATATTGCTGCCCTCCAAAACATGCGGCGATTCTTCGAGAACATGCAAGGATACAAAGTGTCTAATTTCCGGCGATATTCTTTTTTCTTTGCCAGTAGAGCATGCAGAAAAACATGATTAGACGAGGTTATGCTAATTGCGGGACCCTGCGTTTGTATTTATTGCTACCACGACGGGGCCGAAATCCTAGCGCCGGCAGGATCTCAGAGCCGCAGAGCCTCAGCCCTGTGGTTTCGGACTGGACCGTGAACCGGAAAACAACCGGCCAACTCCTCTGGGAGAAGGTTACGTACGACATGTCCTCGAAAATTAACATCAAAAAAGGGGCAACCACATTTTGCTGCCCCGTCCTCCAAATTCAGCTTTCCCCAGGGCAGCAGTTGACACCGAAAATTGATTGTCCGAAACCTCCATGGCGTGGTGATGATCCGGTCGATCTCTCAGTGCCTCGGTGATATATGATTGGCCAGATGTGACCTGTCCCCTGTGCGTGCCGCGCCGAGCTTGTCTGGGGTTGTTGGAAGTTCGAATGAGGGGAATTTTGTTTCTTTCGAGTTCCCTGCCGAAGGGTTTTTCAAGGTGTGTGGTGCCTGGCGGGCGGCTATTTTTAGCAGGGGCCCAGGACGAGCAAACTCCGCCTCTGCCTGTCGAACCACGAGCAAACGTTGGGTGTCGAACAAACGAACCGTGTGTCATAAAAATTTTCTGCCTCTTCCTTCTCGTGATCGTTCTGCACTGCAGGATACCAAGAGACGAAGCTGTGTGCCGATAAACATACATTCTCCCCGAGTCCACGCGATAGCTTCGGAAAATAAATATACGTTGAATCGAAGGAATCAGAGATAGCTGGAGAGACGTGCATCAAATTGCCCCTCCTCACAAAAGGTGTGTTGTGTTCCCTTATTCCGAGCCCCCTCCCCGCACTTGAGCATCGGGCTCTCTGTGAACAGCTTTCGTTAGTCCACTAGCTATGAGCTTACCCCAGAGTCCATTAGATAGCCGTGCCGTAAAAGGATTTGCTAATCCAGAGGAGGTTAATCCAGACAAGTGGTAAGGCTGGCAGTTGGCAATCTATCTCGGTCACCAGATCTGTGCAACACCCCGAGCTACGAGTTCATAATCGATATAAAACCGCAACCTCCCCTCCCTATCAATCTGCGAATATCTCCAAAACTCAACCATGGCATCCACAGAATCCCAGAATGATAGCACCATCGAGAACATAGCGCCCACCATCAAGATTTCCGAGCCAAAAGTTACCGTCGAGGTAATACTCGGCCGAGGCAGAAATGAGTCGACGGGCACTAAGGTCCTTTCCGTGGCATGGGATGTGACCACTGTAGATACTACAGGCTTGAACGGCGAATGGGTCATTGAGTGGGATAACATGTATGCCAGCGATGGCGAGGATCTCCGGTCCGCTAAGAGTGAAAAGGGCACCTACTTCGCACTTCAACGAGGGACCAACACCCCAGGTGGAGGAACTCCCGTTCACGAAATTCCAGAGCCTGTTTACCAGCCTGCGCCGGACTACACCAATGGAGCACCCTTATCAACAGCAAAATTACTCGCGTTTGAAAATGGATTAGATGATTTTGAGGAAACAGAGGATTTGGTTGGGTTCTTTTCATCCAGGCCAATCGTTCAAGCGCCGACCCAGATTATCCCAGATCCAGAGTCCAAGAGAGCTACGGTACATTTCTTGCTCACCGGTAATGCGCTCATACCTGACGCCATTCATGTACTCTTCGTCCCCACGTGGGGCACTCCCCTTACTCTGGCAACTGTCCCCACTCCATCGCGAACCGATTACCAGAGCGGCGGTAAGAGAAATCTCCATACCGCATGGGCTGAGGCAAGAATGGATGATCTTGCTACACTTGAAGAGATAGCTCGAGAGCTCGAATTAGAAGGTGCGCGTGGGGTTGGTACTGGAAGCCTCAAGGTTGGTGTGGAAGGTGGGGGGATGGATGAAGAGGCAGTCAGACGAGAAGGGTGGATGGTTGGCGAGGAGATGATCTGGGTACGGGAGACGTTCCTGAACAAGCATATCGCCGAGGAAGAACCCGGCCCGTCCAACGACACTGGACTCGGACTCAACATCAACACGAACTCTGGATCAAAAGCGCCGCTTAAGCTCTCAACCACTGTCTCTCCAGGCGGCACTGTTTACCAAAGCGCGTCTTCCGCAAATCACCTCCGAACGACAGCCATCGCCCAGGAGGAGGAGGACGATCTCTTTGCACTTCCGCTTTCCCCGCGTAGTCCTGAGATGTCCGTTAGCCCGTTTAGCATGTTTCGCGGAGAAGCAGTGGGGAAACAGCCAACGTCTAGACTGAATCAGGTTGTGTCTATTGATACGAGTCTGTCTCCATCGGTATCTGTAGGTGGCTCCAAAGACAATACGCCGACGGGACTGAACTCAATCACACCGACGATGGGAAGGTTGAAAATTGGTGGATATGAGCCCTTGACCCCACCAATAGATAGGGTTGGAGTTGGAAAGGAATAGTCGGTTCCTAGTAGGGTATTTTTATGTGGCGGCCTTGGTGAACATTCAGAAGGACTGGCTAGGTTCCTTGAAGGACATATTGGAGGATATTTGAGGAAGCAACGAGGAGGAGGAAGAACCTGCATTCTTATCTATGCCGGTCGCTTTGAGAGGATTTGAAACCCTGATCTAGTTATTTTAGCTTGTCCACTCGTGTTTTTTTCCTGTTCCCTGATTGAGTTTTTTCATACCATACCATGCATATGCAGTTGGCAAGAATAGGCACGAAAGGCTGGGGTGGCGGTTGGTGTATTTCTCTTCCTTTTTTCTATTTTTCTAAATACCTTAACTCATTTAGCACCTGTTTTTCTGTACTTTTTACTGCGCATATCTGGAATTAAAAGGCGAAAGAAATGATGAAAAAAAAAGGAAGAAAACCCCGATATTGTTCCCCTCCGCTCTGTAGTTATATGATATTTGCCATGTGAGGTTTTTATAATTGCCGGGGGTGCCGAGATGCTTGTGAATCAGAATCAGGTGTGGGCGCTTCTGGTGATTCATGCATTAAATGCGAATGGTTGACCCAGAATCGTTAGCGGGAGTTTTGTAGGTGGGAATCACGCAAAATCACTCGACTTTTCGCTCTCGATCCTGGGCGAAGCATGGTTTCGAAGATACCCGAATTAGAAGTGCCCTCACCACGTAGATAAATAATCATCAAAAAATCTTTCCAGAAGATTCCATGGGCCCAGTGTGTATAACCGAGGAACTTAAATTAACCAAAACGATGTGAGCAATGATCTTGGTAAGATCGATCAAAGAATATCTTCGATCAGCTACATAGCCAGAATCTTGAGTAGTTTGACACTTATGGTTGGGTGGGTTAGAAAGCGGAGACAAAACCGAATAAAATCAGCTTTCAAAGACTGCAGGAACAGTTATCGCCGTATAATGAATCTACATAGTCGAGTTTCAATCAACAAGTTGACTTTAACCCTAACCTTGTAGTAATAAGCTCGTAGGGGAGATCTTAACAACTTCCGTCGTGCCTGACTAACGGAAAAAGTAGCTTGGGATCCTGCGCGCCTATGACTAAGCACCCAAACCCAACGTCATTCCGCAACGCGTCGAGATTCCACGAACTCCCAATTTCGCCCTCACCATGTCGTCCGGCTTCGTATCTGCGGGCACCTCCAACCTTGACGAGACCACCGCTGAGAGCGCCGCCGCTCCAGCGCTGTCAAACGACGCATGGGCTGCAGCAAAGGCAAAGGTTGAGGAGGCCCATAGGCCGCGAGACGAGGAACCGCAAGAAGAGAGAAGTCTATTTGCGATCCTACAGGCTAATAAAGGTAGGTCTTGCCCGGGAGAATGAAGTTAATTGGGCGCAATTGTTGATGCTAGGAGCTTGTAGCGAAGAAACAGGAGGAGTTCGAGGAGAAGCTGAAGTTTAAAAATCAGTTTAAACCACTGGACGAGGACGATGTTGAATACCTGGTATTTACCCTCCTTCAACTCTTCGAAGTGTGGAATCTAACTACCATTGTAGGACTCAATATTAAGCGGTGAGCGCCGAGCTGAGGAGGCGAGAAAGCAGGAGCTTGAAGCGCAACTAGACGCGTTCCGGCAGCAGCAGTCCGAGATCGAGCAGACGGGCGCAGCGCCAGAAGCAGAAGGCACTGCTGAGCTTACAAGCTGGGGAACTACGGGCCGAAAGCGGAGGAAGAAGGAGGAGGGCGGCAAAGGGGGGAAGTTGGGCCTGGGTGTGAAAGTGAGAAAGACAAGCTCCACTACAGCGGCAAAGGTGGAAAAGAAGGAATCCCCCAATGAGGATGAGAAGCCAGACGCCAAGGAGGCCAATCAAGAGGAGCTTAAGCAGACCAAAGCAGTGTCCCCGCCGGTCAACAAAGAAGTACCACTGACAGAACCTAAGCAAGCTGCCAAACCGCCTGTAGTTGGAGGATTAATGGGCTTAGTTGCATATGACAGCGATGAAGATGATGACTGACCTGTGATCCAAAGTGATTTCTTTTTGTAAGATAGGATATAGGATAATATTGTTAAAGATTTTTAATAACTCTGAAGGTTGTCGTGCGGGTTACTTATAACTTGTGGAAACCACATGTATATAATACTCTCTGAGGAGTCTTCCTTAGTCTTTAGGGTTCGCTTTTTCTTTTAAATGATGTAATCTTGATGTGGCGATAGTCAGTGATGCTCTTGGCTATTCACTAGATAGATTTTGCATAAATATTTACACAAGACAGGGAAACAAGTTTTTTCAGATAACTCCGAATACCAAAAAGAACAAAGAGATACCAACATGTCAATGGAAATCCTGCATGCATACACACATACCTTGCAAACAGAAAATCAAGTCGCAAAGGTGAGTCGACGTTTACATGTACTTTGATACCATGGAACCACGTGGACTCTGTGAAGCTCGGAAATATACACTACATGTACCCAGGACCATTACAACGGCCACAAACCTCTAAACTCCTTATTCACATTCTCGGCCACTTTCGAATTGACTGATAAAACGCCAGTATTTACCGTACCCGCACGATGCCGAGATCTACAAATCCCGATTCATGCTATAATGAGGAAAAACCCAGAAAAAGATATCGAGGATCTCCCTTTTCGATATTTCCTCTGATTGGCGCAGCTGTTTGGTTTTGTGAGTGAATAGAGCAGATTCTTATACGGGTTCAAAGTAAACAAAGCTTACTGTTGTAGCTATGCTCTGGTCTATGATGATCATCTGGGTTTCACAACGTCAGCCTAGATACAGTCACATGAACGCAAATCAGCACATGGCTTATATCTCAGATATCGGTATTTCTACCGATTTCAACGAATTGAAAACTTTTCTGATTATGGGTGTAGGGTCTAATGTCATGAAACCTTTCTTCATTGTGGGATGTTCAGTTACCGCCGCTATGTTTTCGGTGTCGTTATTTTCAGTCCGTATGATTTTACACATCAATTCAACGTCCGTTTGGATGAGGTGCTAGTATATATGAACCTAACCTATAATCGTAGGCCGCAACTATGCTTCGGTGGGAAAACTAGAAAAGCTCTTCGATATCATGTCAATTTTATCTGGTATAGCGGGTTCAGTGGGCTTGATACTCCTATCGATTTTTGACCTGGCGCGTCACCGCACTTTACACATCATCTTCTTGATGTTATTTATGATGGGTATTCATCTAAGCCTTCTGTATAATTTGTGCAAAGTGGTTAACATTAACGTATAGGCGTTATCTTGTCAGCATCCTCTACGGTGCACGAGTATTGCCATGTCGGAAGGCATTATGAGGATTTCGAGATACTTAGGGTCATCTCATTCGTGAAGATTGTGCTAATCGCCATTGAGGTTACATTGTGAGTTATTAACCATGCATACATTAATTCTAAAGGCCGATGTCTTTCTGAGGAGTTGTGCTAACCTGGTGATTTTAATTATAGGACCATTCTTTTGGCCGGATTCACATTAGGGAAATGGTACACCGCCGCTACATGTACCGAATGGGGTTTGTTCCCACCCTTCGTGTTCATATATGATGGATGTAAAGCTTACAAAATAGCGTGTGCTTACACCTACACCTTTTATATGCTTTCTTATTTCTTTGACCTTAGACCCATGGCTATAACCAAAGATCATGCCGAGCTTTTACGGCTATTGAACGCCAAAAGAAACCGCACACCACTTTTTGGATCACCTCAAATGGCCGAGACGCCTACTTCAGAGCGCTAATGAAGTCAAGGTTAACTCGGTTATAAATAGCCGATGGGGGGCTGGATAACGAGGGTCTATTAATATACTAATAAGCTCCATAACCAAACCTGACTAGAGGTGTTGATCATGGAGATGAAGGATTTATGTACGCTTAATCCACTTAAGCCCCAGATACGACTTCGGAATCCACAAAACCTTGAATTTAAGGCTATGGAATTGAATAGTCTACCCCGTTTTGAGTGTTTAATGTTATTAGTACCGATATTCTCGATTTACAAAAATACCGGACCACCAAGGTGCGCGAGTGATTATCCATGATTGAAAATGAACTTGTCAACCCACATTTCATTCTCGACTTTGAATTGATTGATTGATTACTTTATCTTCTCGAATTTGGAAAACTGTAGAAAACCCTTTGGATTGGAATTGATGAGGACATGCAGAAAATATAAAACATGTTTCTACTCATCTCATGTAACTTATTGGGTAAATGGTAGACATGACTACCAAGAAGTTCCCCCAATTGCGCCGTTTCGATCCTCCCAGTACTCCCACAAGCCCGGCCCACTCTACTTTTCACACATAGTAATAGTCGCCTTATAGCTCAACCCCTCCACCAGCGTCTGCACCCTCACCCTACAGCTCGGCGCACACCTCAACATCTGATCAATCATGACTTGCCAGGCAATCTCCCCGCCCTCGGCCACAGAGCACACCAAATGCTCCCTGCCCTCCTGCTGCAGAAAGACGCCACGGATATGATGGTCCTCGAGCAGCGGGTAGCGCAGCTTCATGATCGTGATGACAATCACGAGCGACGGCGGGTCGCGGGACCGGAACCACACGTCGTCCTCGGTCGTGTCGACGCAGGAGATTGTTTCGCCGACGAAGATGTGTAGGCCATGGTTGGAGGGGGAGGCGGGGACGATGTTGGTTTCGCGGGCGAGTTGGATCTGCGGGATCAGTTATAATTAGCAAAGTTGAAAATAGCCATGAAAGCGGGTTTGGAGTTTGTAATTACTCCGACTTTACTAGCTCTGCTGGTCACCCTCATGGTAACCCTCCTCGTCACAGCCTGCCGCAGAACTTTCTGTTGGCCTTCAAAAGAACCCGGATCCATGATGTTAGTTACTATAGTGTTCGAACAATTGCAAGCCCACACACACACACACACACCCCCATCAGCTCACAAGACCCACCTATAACCTGTCCCCCCACCTCCAACCCCAACCCCAACCCCACCTCCAACTCCACTTCCCACCTCTGTGTCCCCCCCTTCTCCCCACCTGCACCCTCCCACGGCCAGCAGTCCACACACACGCCCTCGCCCCACCCCGTATCGTAGCACTGCCGCAGCTTGAACACGCCGCAGCGCCCGCAGCGCTGGGCGCGCAGCCCGCGGCACCACGGGCAGCGGGCGCCGAGAGGGTGCAGGGGGAACACGTCGGTGCTGTAGAAGAGTTTGCAGGTGGGGCAGGCCTTGCCGGGGGTTGTGCGCGTGGGCGTGAAGGGCGGTTTGGGGTGCGCGGGGTGGAGCGTGTAGAGCGGGCGGGGCGGGGCGGGGAGGATGGGGCGCGGGGGGGTGGGCATGGTGAGCTGTGTGGATTGTTGGAGGGATGGTGGAGCTGTTGGTGGGTGGGAGTGGTGATGTGGAGAGGGTTGGAGCGTGGATTGCGTGCGTGCGTGCGTGGTGGAGGTAGATGTTAAGAGGTTGGAGAAAGGGAGGTAGGTATGCGTACATCTGAAGCGGGCGTCAAAAAATTAGAAAGGAAGGGAAGGGGAGAAGAACGAGATGGAAACTCTCGAGCTACTCCGGTCTCTGTTATCAGAACTAGACTAGCTAGATACTCGAGAAAGCTCTTGGCTCAAATAATGCTTCTCCGCAAGTCTTTTCGAGGATGTGATCGTGCTGCCGGATAGTGGAGCTAGAGCGTACACAAGCTTCGTAGGTTTATTCTCACTGGATTATCGATGTTCGTGATGATATGAGGGCTGGAGATATAAGCTACATATAGCTAGCTAAGAACAAAAACTACGCCGAGCTCAACCTCGGCCTCGAACAACAACCAATTGCTTTGGAAATTTTGATTGAGCCTTGAATATAGTTGGATATATATGCAGTAGACTCTCGATATAAGCTTATAGTGATATTCTCGTTATAAAGATACCATTGGCCGGCCCGCAAGTTTCCGTTTTGCTATAGCTAGCATCCTCTCACTTCCTAGAAGGATGATTCGGGGGATTTGAGTATACGGATATGAACTTACATCAGTACTTGTATCTTGAATGAAGGTCCAGAGACCTCTCAAGAACTAAATGCCATGCATTGACATAACTCAGTAGGCCTAGATGCATTCTGGCCGAGGCTGAAACAGTTTTATTACACTTTGATGTCTTTTCTCCTCGCGAGTCGTCTTCTAGTCTCGATTTAGTATTGTTCCCACTACTACTCATTATCAGTCACCTGTGTATAGCACTTCCAATAAATACTTTTTTTGTGTGAGATTGTATGTGAATTCTTTTCAAAGAAGACCCTTACTTGAATAAATTCACCTCCATTAGCTGCATTTGGCGTTGCGGTTAGATCCCAGTCGCCATTCATCGACTTTTTTCTAGTTTCGTGATGTTGCTTTAAGTTGTGGACCATGCTCGACCATTCATATATGTGAATATACAGTGCAATGTAAAAAACCAATATCTAGCTATAGGAGCGATAATGAAGCACAAGATGTACAACTACATTACGATAATCCGTTCCACAACAGAATCTATATTCCCTCGTACAATTATGTAACCTCTAAATGGCGACCACCTGCCTCTCCTCCTCCTCCCTCCCCTTCCTCAACCACACCTTCGCAGCCTCATAACTGCCCAAGTACAGCCCACTCCCAAACGCCGTCCACCCGCCCCTCAGCGCGCCCCCCCTCATGAACCCCCTCCACCCCTCCCCCCTCCACACCTCCCCCACAACCTCCCCCACCCCCCTCCTCTCCCCGCCCCTCGCCGCAGCCGACAACATAACCCTCGTCTTCACCACATCCACCGGCGTCGTGATCACCGCCGCCACACACCCCGCCGACCCCGCACACACCGCGGCGCCCACCCCCATCTGCAGCGGCGTCGCCTCCGCCGCCACAAACCGCCGCTTCAGCGCCTCAAACACCGGGAACTGCATCGCCGTGAACGGCAAGTTCCGCCCCACGAGCGTCGTGTACCCGCGCCACAGATAGCGCACCCTCGGGATTTGGCGGAGCGCCTGCAGCGACGACGACACGCCGCCGCCGCCGCCGCCGCCGCCGCCTCCGCCTTGGGACGAGATGACCTGCGCGTTCTGCTTGATGACCTCGGCGGGCGTGATGATGGCGCAGGAGCAGGCCTCTGCGAGCGACGAGGAGAGCACGGCCGAGTGCGTGTGCGAGAGGAGGAACTCGTAGGTGGTGAAGAAGAGGCCGGCGGCGGGGGCGGTCGCGATCACGACGCTGCCGACGCCCTGGTAGAGGCCCTTGTAGAGGTGCGGGTTTCGCCAGAAGGTTTTGCGCGCGGTGGCGGTGGCGGGGCTGGCGTTTTGGAGGCGTGTTTTGAGGGTGTCGAGGGGGTAGACCAGGAGGTCGACGGTGAAGGCGGCGATTGCGCCGGCCTGGAGGGGGGGGGGGAGTGCGGCGTCAGTATTGGGTGCTAGGAAGCAGAAAGACGGAAAGAGAGATACTTACGAGCAGAATATCGGTACTCGCCATTCTGGATGCTTTTGATGTGAGGATTAGATACTTCTGGAGTGTCGCTCTTTACCTGCTCTACGCTTGTTAACTACTCCAGATTGCTGTGTATTGCTGTGACGTCATGATCGCCGATCATTGGCGCCACCCGCCGCCCGCATCGATAAGCGGGCCCTCGCTCATGCAGGGCCCGCGAAAAAGCAATTAAAGACGAACGTTTTCACGAGCTTTGAAGCGAACGAACGGTGTGTGTATGGCTGGTATATCTATATTTCTTTACTGGATACACTCACAGGTATGCTCTCTGGCTGGTATATCTATATTTCTTTATTGGATACACTCACAGGTATGCTGCTCTCTGGCTGGCTAAATACTCCTGATCATTAAAGCCTACAAGAAAAAGAAAGATCAGATCGATAACAAGTCATTAACGTTAACAGCAACAAGGAAAAAAAAGAAAAAACCCCAAAAACCAGTATACCGCCATACCCCAAGCTACCACATCTCCGATATCCCGTTCCATGGCCGGCCAGCCAGCCACTCAATACCCCACCATTCGATTCCCCTCCCTCGCCGCCTCCAACTTCTGCGCATGCCAGTGCCCCAGGGTGATGTTATCGGGCATATCCTTTTGGATCGCTGGCTGGCCCTCCACCCTCTTCAGCAAAAACTCATAATTCCCCTCCCCCTTCGCCGGCTTCGTAAAGTTCCTCGGCGGCTGCCTCTTATCCACCGCCAGATACATGCCATCATACCGAAACCCCCTCCGCGGCGCAAACATTCCCGGACAATCCTTGCCACGGAACACCCGCAGCGGATTCCCCAGCGCCACGCTGCGCATCAAGTACTTCGTGTACCCCGTGGGCCGGCGATCTTCCTTGGCGTCCGTCCCGCAGTACCATATCTCGTCGCCCTTGTCGTCGTCGCGGTACACGCCGTTGGCCACGATGCTGTACGCGCCGTAGTTGTGGTCGCCGCAGATGCCGGCCTGCAGCGACGCGTGCGCGCCCTCGCGGTGCATGGCCTCGCGGTCGGGCCAGCTGTCGCCGACGACGAGCCCGAGGCCGCCCGGGCCCGTCTGGCGGTGCGACGCGGGCGTGTGCGGGGCGTCGTAGACGCCGCGGCGCCAGCGGGAGAGGAGGCGGTCGGCTTGGAGGCGGAGCGGCTCGCTGAATGATTCTTCCTGCGAGATTTGGGTGACGAGGTTGGGGAGGTCGTGCTGCGCGGCGAGCTCGGCGGAGATCTCGCCGTGGGCGGCTTTGAGCCAGGTGATGTTGTTGAGGAGGCGCGTGAGGGCGAGCTGGTCGGACTCGGAGAGGGCGACCCTCAGGCGCTCACTGTAGGATTCAAGGGACATGTTGCCAATTGAGTGGTCGTTATGAGACCGTCGTGGTCTAGTTGACAGTGATGGTGGTTGTGAGGAGATGCAGAAAGCAGAGGGGGGGGGGGGGGGGGGAGGAAGAAAAGGATCTAAAACTCCCAGCAGAGGGGCAGACAGCTGCCTATTTATACCCCGCGCCACCCCCGCCAGGCATCACATGAGTCGGTCACCAGATCATGTGCACAGCTAGCTACCTGTGAATCAATATATCTACATGTACACATACCCAGGTCAGGCACAAAGTTACCAGACAACGCAAGTTCCATCTCTGTGCTCTTTCTGCAGCAGTTCACGCCCAGCACACGCGCCCCATTGGTGAGCCCCAAAAACCTGTATTGTCCGGTACTTTATTCCTGCCCAGAGTACAATATATTGGGGGCCATTAGCAGTATCACAATATGACTCAATTGCCCCAATGACGCAATAGCTGCATGGCAGGCCCGGACCGGTCCGTGGAAAATTATCTGGGAGCCAATGATATGTAGGGGCGGCCCGCCATCACATCTGCACCCCCCATCAAAAGCGATCACGGGCCCCAATTCGTGGTTGATTTGTTTGTTTGTTTGCAGGTAGGTTATATCAGCTGGCTATATATCAGCCCATGTTATACGTAACCCATGAGTCCAACAATCGAATGTGTGAAGCAGCCAGTAGGCAACAGGCGGGCGCTGCAGAGATTTCAGGCGGGGTGTTAGCCCTGCTGACGCTCACGAGGATATGCACCAGCTACTTCAGCGGACGGTCGGTCATTGACCGTGGCTTCGATACTTGGCTCCGCGAGTGAGATGTTGTGACTACGAGTCCAGATACAGACCTAGCTACAAACCCGCGAGTGTAGCGGGAACACTGCCGCACGTACCGCTGTTGCTGGATGTGGTGCTCGGGCTCTCTACTGTTGGTTTCTGTACTGGTGGGGTGGAAAATCGAAGGTGGGGATCCTCACAGCTGAGACACACCGAGTGCGAGTCTGTGATGCGGTTGTTGTTACACAGCAGGGAACAGTTGACATCGTACCACCAAGCGCAAGCGGTACTACCACATCACAAATCGTTTGTCCGACTGGACCAAGTGATAATTCCACCCCCCCCCCCCCCCCCACAGTGACGGAAGTATCGTAGGGGGTGGAATATAGTATGTACATGTAGAGAGAGAGAGAGGATTATCCCTTAATCCGGCGGTGCTGCCCGCCCTATAATAGAGGAATTAGATTTGTATGAGAGATCTATTATTTGATGAGAGAGATAAGTATAGGATCTGCTGGTAAAACCACACAAAGGTTTGCTTTTTATTGGGTGGGCAGCATTTTTTTTTTCGCCAGACGAAGGGATAATACTTCTTAATTAGCGAAACACAAGTTTTGTAAAATACATATGTAGGGATGCAATTTTGAGAGCTAGGGGGGTGGAATTGTGATAGGCGTTTTGAGCTTTGGTCCTGTACTCGGACAATGTTATCCAACAGATTCTAACAAAGTAATGTATCTTCGGGACTCATTACATATATCTGTCAGGGCCAACTTCTACATCCGGCGCTCTTCTCGCTTCTCCTTTCTTCTGCTCTGTTCTCTTCAGTTCTCTTCTGTTCCTGACTGACTCGGCTCAGCTCCTTTCAAACCCAAAACTCTATTTCCACAGCGACACACACACACACACACACACACACACACACACACACACACACACACCGCAAACTCAAAACCCCAACCCCAACCCATAGGCAACCCCAACCCACTCAACCTCAACCTCAAATCCCAAACCCAGTCCCTCCACTCTACGTCACAGCCCCCTTCAAATTCCCTTCCCACCCCCACCCCCATCACCAAACCAAACCACCACAACACCGCCAACACCCACTCCGGACTCCGGACCCCGGCACGCACACGTACGCATCCTGGGCACGCTATCCCCGATGCATCCACCATCTCGCGGGGATTCCCGAGCGACGGTTTCCGATTAGATTTGATTCAGCAAGGCTGAGCTATGTAAGAAAGAGCTGGGTTGGTTTCTTTCTTTTTTCTTCTGTTGATGATTTCCCGGGACGAATGGGATTTATAGAATAAGAATAACCTTTAAGCATAAGCATAAAAGAAAAAGAAAAAGTCGTCGTAATGTAGGCTTGGCGTGTAGTTGCGGTGCGGTGGTTTGATTCACAAGGAAGAAGCAGAAGTGAAGCTGATTAGTATGGCAATGGAGGTATGGAGACAACAAGTCAATCAATCGCGAGAAGTGCACTGTGAGGGGGGCTTAGAATCATATGTATGTAGGTACGGACGCGTAGTTTGAATTTCTATCAGAGAGATAGGTAGATAGAGAATGCAGTGCCCAACAGGATCAGCAGACTCCATCCATACAGAGACAGCACTGGTATCCACACGAAAAAAAGAAGAGTTACAGCCCATGAAACCAAGCCAGAAAAAAGAAAACACCGTAGTAGTAGTAGTTATAAAAAGCAACAGGGAAAAAAAGGGAACCGTCTCATAGTATCAAATCATACAACCATTTCCCCCCACCAGTGACGTTAGTTACAGCCATTAAAATTTTGTAAAAAGAAAAGAAAAAAAGACATTTTCTCTAATCATCCAACCACAACAACAATTGCCTACAACGCAAGAGCAACAGCCAACACGGCCGCAGCACCCATAACGCTGGCACCAAGACCAACCTTGCTGGCGGCACCGGGAGCAGCAGTTGTGCTGGCCGCCGCACCAGTACCAGTAGCAGCAACCTGCGACGCCGCACTACTCAGCGCCGAAGCAGCCGCAGAACGGAAAGACGCATCGATGCTCGATGGGAGGGCGGAGATGTAGCTGGCAGCGGCAGCAGTACCAGCAGTAGCAGCAGACTCAATGCCCGACAGGACAGAGGTGTATCCGACGACAGTGGTCCACGCGGTGAGGTCGGAGCGGATGTCAGACCTGACGGACGCAACCCTTGCGGAGGCGGCGGAGGCGGCGGAGGCAATGTCGCTGGTGAAGGCAGAGGCGGCGCTGGAGGCCCTGGAGCCGAGGGAGGCGGCGTCGGAGCGGAGGCTGGAGGCGGCTGCGGTGGCTTTAGACTCGATGCCACTGCCGATGGAGTTACCGATCCCACCGACAACGCTGGTGACGCCGCCGATGGCGGAGGTCACAGTTGCAAAGGCAGAGCCGACATTGTTGCCAGCAGAGTTGATGTCGTTGACGATAGATGTGTTACTGATGGGACTGTTAGGAATTGGGTTTTCTTGTGGAGGGTAGGGTTTTAGTTAGGAAGTGACTTACATGATGTCCTTCTTCTGGACCTCAGCGCCCATCGCGGAGGAAAGGGCAGAAGTGAGGAGGAGAGCGGTGAAGAATTTGTACTGCATCTTGAAGTTTATGAGATTGAACGAGTGTTTCGTTGAAGGGCTGATTGATAAACCGAAAGGTAGAAGTGGTGGTGGTGGTTGTGGTGGGTGGGTGGGTGGTACTGAACGATTGAGTTGTGCGGTGATGGGAGTGAAATAGTGGATAGGACTGCGGGGTGGATGGGACTTTATATCAATCAGCCCTCCACCCAGCTAGTCAGACAAGCTCACTCACCACACGGGTGTAACTAAGTCATCGCCCACCAAGAGCCTGTACTGTTCTGTACTGCCCCTTTCATTTCTCCGCCGAACGATCCGAAAGCCTGACATCTGTGCACACTGGAACAGGAACAGGAACAACAGGAACAGCAGGGAAGCAGCCAAGCTGCCCAGTCCTGTAGGTAACTGCCTTCCATATCTGGTGGTGAGAAGAGTTCTCAGTCCTTAGTTCTGACACCTTAGTGAATGAGTCCCCTGTAGGCCTGTGACGGCAGAGAGCGCATGCACACCTCCCACACAATGCACATACCGCAAATCACACCCATATAGTCTCTGTCCAGCCACACGACAAGAAAGTGCGAGTTATTAACACTACATGTAGGGCCAGTGCTACTAGTGTCGCCCTCAGCCGCAGGAGGATCCCAACCACGCCAACAGCAGGCACAGGGTCTCTACCAAAAAGAGTAGCAAACGCACACACCAGCACAGTTTCGGCCACACGTTCCAGAATCCTTGGCGGCATTGATTGCCGACCAGGGTCCAAGGCTAAGCTCTTGAGAAACTGCCTACCTGCTTGCCTTTGCCTGCCTGTCTACGGTGTCCAGGTGAGGTGAGGTGAGTAAAGTGCAGTTCTGAAATGATGGATTGCCCGCTAGCCAGCCTTACAACGCCTTTTTTTCTTTTTCTTCTCCTTCCGCGTATGCATGCATCGGGAGAATGGTCTTCTTTGTTTCTTTCTTCCGATTGATCGTGTCTTTCTTCTGCTTCTTTTACGGGAGAAGCCACCAGAAGAGAAGAGAGAACACACACACGTATGTAACAGTCGCAAGAATAGCATCCCAATCACCCCCCCCCCCCCCCCCCCCCCAGACCAACCCTAACTAGCTAACGGTATTGTAGTCAATCGAGGCAGTGTCCCAGTTCCATGATGCAATCCGGTTCCCCCAATACCATCTCTCCCACTTCACTAATCACACACAACCACATCGGCACTCACGGCATTCTGTCTCCTTCTGCTCAGCTCTGTCTGTTTCTCGGTTAATCATCATCAATATTATTATTATTATCCAACTCTCCGCGCGCCGTAAACGACACCCGCGCCGCCCGTTGTCGCCCTCGTCTCAGTCGCGGCGTTGTGGGCTTAGAATAACAAACCTCCGGCAGGGCTGTTATTGTTTCTTCTGCCCGCGGTCGGTCCACGTAATCGTACCACGCTGATATTCTTATCGATAGCTGGCTGCCACTGCTACGCCTTGCGCCCAGGAAGGAACGCGCGACTATCACCACCGCCATCGCCATTGCGATTGCGATGTAAAAATCTGTAATGACATCAGCCATACTTCAGCGCCGTCAAATTAAACCTCTTTCCAAGGCGATCTAAAGACTCGTCTCGTCTCGTTTGGTGACAGGGCACTGCGATCCCGATCAGTAATCGGCTCATTGATCCCAAATCCTGTGCCGATATGCCGGAAGCTTGTTTACTTGTTACACGAGGTAGAGTGGGTAGAGCGAAAAGAAAGAAAGAAAGTCCGGGGTTGGACAGGATGCGGAGGAAACGGGTATTTCCATGTTTTTCCCACGGGGTTGTATGTCGCTGTTTCTTGGTTTTGGAAACGTTGCCCCTGGGGTGTGGGCTGCTATTTTTGAAGTCGGCATTTTTGTGGTGTGTTAAAGTGCGGTGGGAGGTTCAGATAGAGTAGAGTGGACCGGCTGAATGTGTGGCAGACACAGGTATGGGTATGTAAGTAAGGTGCCCTCTCTGTCGACGCCTTCGCGAGGCTAAGCTGGAAGTGTGGTAGAGTGAAGGCTCGTAATCTTCACGAGGAAATGGGAATTCGCGTTTTGTGGCGGGAAAGTGCCTGCCCGTTCTCGATAGATACATCGGAACCTCAAGAAACAAAACCCCGAACGTAGCGATCGTCCCCATAGCGCAGAGTAGCAGGCAGCACCACTTCTCACTCGCCCATCACCACCCCTAACCCTCTATCCCTGCAACGCGCGTACTTTATTGACCTCCGCTTCGCCCAGCAATTTAAAATAAAATTAGAGTAATTCGCCGCCCCAGCGATCACTCTACTAAGCTCTCTCCCCTATGTCATGATCATCGCCGCCGTATTTCTCAATAAACTGGATACAATCAAGTATTTCGGGTGAGGGTGGTAGATTATTTTATGTGTCGTATGGGGGGAGCCTGTGCATGAATCCATGGCCAGAATATGTAATCCCCCGTGCGCTCACCACTCTTAGTGAAACCGACGCGGTTTTGCGCTGAGATTAAGTTTTCCGCCTTACAACTGAGCAGAGTGTCTGATCGCAGATCGATCCAGGTCAGACTCTCCAACTGTCAAAAGAAAAAAAAAAGGTCCTCAACTCTATTTCCTCGCTAAAATCCAAAACCCCGAAACAGATGATACCACTCCATACCGCCAAGACGCTGCCAATGCTTGGGCTACGTACTCTATTTAGAGTAGCCTTCCAAGAAATCCACATGTGTGATGTGGCAAATTGTGGGACGGGAGTGTTCGGTCTTCTGTTCCTGCACATGCGCTTGTTTTAGGGAGGGCAAGGGGCTTCGCCGACTAGTGCGAGAATCTGTCATTGGCCGAGGGGTCTTGGTCTTAGTCTTGGTCCTGGCCCTGGTTCCTTGGTGGTGAAATAAGCACCCGAAATGTCGAATAGAGTGGAGTTTCCAGAAACATGAGCGTGTAAGATATACGAGTCTCGAGAAAACAGCTCTCTCTTCTTCCTTGGAGCTGATGCAGGCCGTTAATTTGGTCTACCTTGTTGCTAGGTCGTGAGGGAAACCTTATTCTTTTTTTTTTAGGTCACTGGAGCCACGAGGAGAGTTTTTTCTCGATGGTTTCGATTTTTGGATGGATTTCTTTTGGTTTGGAGGGCGTTTGTTGCGCATGTGCGCATGATCGAGTGAGTCCTTATGATTATCGTTGCTAGGCTTATCCCATGGCTCGTAGCAGAGGGCTTTGAAGCCCTCGCCAGTAACCAACGGTGCCTGGTTCTCGACTGTATGTCTTCTACTCGACCCCAGATCCCACCAACATGATTCTTAACGCGCGGAGCCTAGGATTGAATAGTTTCATGAGTGGTAGGTTGGAGGAGAGGGTTGTAGTTAGAGAGCCAGAACCAAGCTACGAGCCATGGGATAGGACGTCGGGAGGGCCACGTGTAGCTTTAATTTAGTTGTGAGATCTTGTGCCATTGAGAAGAGGAGTACTTGTACAAATGATGGCTCCTGTACTTTTCCTCGCCTAGTAAGATAGTTATGAGGGCCATCGTTTGACCCTACTACATATGACGGAAATATATTGCCAAAGCGGTGCCTGGATCGGAGGGCCCGTAAGTCTTTTGCTGCGGGGAGAGACTGTTACTCATTGTTTTTTCGTTTTTTTTTTTTTTTTTTTTTTTTGGATAAAAGTAAGCCTGGTGATTCTGGAGGAGGGGGGCGGTGCGTACATTACTAGGCCACTGCATGCTACCGGTATAGACTTACATGTAGTATACCGTCATGACTTCCGCGACGACTTTCCATTCTACTGTAGGAGGTATTTCGACAGAAGTACCGATATCATAGGTAATGGCTCTATGAGAATGTTCGGAGGGAACCTCCATAAATACTCTGCTGGCTTTCCCTTAGTGCTATGATGATGCCACACCTCCGCCACGACACCCTGAACCTCTATTGTACACATACGTACATGTATATACGTAGCATGTACTCTAGACGATTCATGTTCCTGGCGCCCATTCTCTCCTGCGACTTGATCATTGCCGCACATACCGAGAAATAAGAGGGTGCCCTGCATGGTCGTTGGGCGAGGCTGCGGTAACAACTTAAGTAAAATTGGTCAGCAAGTCTAATTTCTTTCTTTTCGGATTAAATAAAGCTGATTGCGGAATATTGGAAGGTTGAATTTTGAGTTCGATCCTGAGTGGAATCTTCGTGATTTCGGCGAATTGGACTATATGAACGCTTATAAGGATGACTGGCGGGGCCTGTCTGGGACGCAATAAAACAAAAGGGGAACCGTCCTACCCCTCGGGGTCTTTTAAACCAATTATTTGGTCTCCCTCACATTGCTCAGAAGAAGCGCGATGGCGAGTGATACATCATGACGTTGAGATTACCAACAACCAGGTTCGTTCCTTCCCATTTAACTTGATACTTGGGCTTTCGTTTTCGTATCGTGCAATGCCAAGGGTGGGTTCTTAGATCTTTCTTCGCTCGTATTTTGGAGGTGGCATTTATTATGTCGGACATGTTCTGGTGTTTTTTTTTTTTTTATTATTATTTAACGAGAATGTAGCTGAACACATACGATCCTAACCAATCTCAACTTGACCTTAGATAAGTAACAGTTATTGCGCTAGAAACAGCTTAGAAACATAACACTCTCAATACCTTAGACTTCGAAGGATTCATAATCGGCCGAGCGGGGGAGCCGGAGTAGGAGGTGTCTCACTTTTGGCGAGACGAACATAAGATCATAGAGCGACCCGATAGTATAACTTTATTAAAAATGCCATGCGCAAAGCAGACCGCAAATTCGCTTATCTCCCATAAATTTCAGAGAGCACAAAAAACTGTATCGGGGTGGGTGTGTGTACCTGTGTTACTGGCGGTGGGCTTTAGTTAAACGTTATATAAGCAAGCGGAGAGAGTTGCTCCAATCCGTTGTGGTGTAATGGTTAGCATCAGTCGCTCTCACCGACTAGATCGGGGTTCAATTCCCCGCAACGGAATAATGTTTATATCTTTTTTTTTGCGCTTTGTGAAGGACTTTTTGCGCATGGAGAGAATATTAGGATGTGCATGGAGTTGCCGACTTCTAGTATTTATTCCTCTCCAGTAAAGCCTCACCGGTATAACCCGCAGCCAATCACAAGAGGTCTTGGCACGCGGCAGAAAGGTACTGTGTCAATGATTGTATTGACACGCTATGGAACCTCCCACACCGTGCGGCAGCCACAACCTCGTGCTAAGCTAGAAAAACATATCTAAAGAAGAAAACTTACGGTTCTGTGGTTGGGGGAATTAAGAACACCCGAGTCAAAGGAAATGGGTGTTATAATTCTAGCGGGGTACCACCTACATAAAGTAGGTTCCTGAAGTGGAACAAAAACATCGAAATTCGATTTCCAGCCATTCCGCTCGCTACCTTAGAACAAATCAAAAGACATATTGGTCAGCAGACTATGTAGTAGTATTCACACCTTGCCAACCACACTACATATTGCCGGCGGTAACAAAAAGCGTTTTAAACGAAGACGAGAAGGCAAAGAAAGCAGCCCAAGCGAGGGAAGCAGAGAACGGGGGAAATAGCGAGGTTAGATGATCGATGACTACTTGTAGTCGATCGACTAGAGGAAGTGGGATTTATGCAGTTATGAAACTCGAAGGTCAGGAAATGTGTCATGGGAGGAGACCGAGTAGGAAACATGTAGGTAGGTGCTTTAACGGCGTTATTTGTGTACACTCGCTGAGCGAGAAGGGGAGAGATACAACCAGAGCCAAGATAGGAAAGAGGATGAGAGATGTAAAAGGCCAATTTCTGATCTTTCTACAAGTATTATTTGTTTACGGAACAAATTGAGGGCAAATTTGTACGTCAACATGCATATGGACATGCAAGTAACCTAAGATCGAATACATGTATGTATTACCATATATGATCATTTAGTCGCGGGCGTTTCTCCGGGTAGGTGACGAAACAAAAATGGAATAATCAGCTATGTAGACCACACTTGAATTGCGGTGAACCTATTACTGTGGAAATTCATCTATGTCTATCGATTTTGGTGAGTACAGACTATATCCACTGAGACAGCATTTATATATGCAGCAGGGCAATTTATGGGTAAGACTACTCGGACATTGATAATTCAGGAATAAATACAAAAATTTTGCTCCAATGTGCAACCCCTTACTCAAACAACTCTTGAAGTACCTGCCTCAACGCTGATGCAAATACTTGGGCAGAGTTGTGAGGCCTCGCTCGCTTCATCATCTCTGCGAGAATCCAATTGAAGTCTGCAGCCATGGTCACCCCAAGTGACTGCTTTAGACCTTCCATCCGAGACACCAAACCCTTGCTGCCAAATTCTCTTTCTAAAATTGTAGCTTGCTTCAAACCAACCTTGTATACGCCTTGGAAATCCTTTAACAATCCGTATCTCCCAGCAAATTTCCACTTATTCTCCTCAAGACCGTTTTGTGACAGACTGAGACTTTGAAGGAAGGCCTTACGGGATGATTTTCCATCCTCCAGGCCATTTTCGAGTCCATCGGCGTTGGAGAGAAAATACCGAGAGGCACAATGAAAAAATTCTTCATGACTAGCGACCGTAGGAGCGGCGGTATCTACACTAAGTTCGGATATATCTATCCACGGAAAGATCCTTAGTTAGCTTTTCAAGATTCAAGAAGAGAAGAGACAGTTGAAACATACGTAATGGGAAGATATTTATCTCAGTAGTTTGACAATCATTCTCGATGGCGTCAACAGGAAGTGGCATATTTTCTACCAGAGAACGCTTGCAATCTGAACAATTATTTTCTCTGGCGCCACACTGGAAATCGGCAATATGACCACATGTCAATGTAGCAGTCGTAGGTACAGTGCATTTGAAATCGGCGAGTAAGTGGGTTGAGTGTGAGTGACAAGACTGAAGACACACGTGTCCACAAGATAATGCTTCAGAGCAAAGCGAGTGACAATTTCCAAGTTGTTTTAACCTTCTCCAGTCAGCGGGAGATTTGATCATATGTATCGGACCACTATGGCGGCTGCATCGTTGGACTGGCAAGTCCCGAGTAACCATCCGATGCGTTTTCATGTAACGGATAACTTTGTTCCAAGAGTTTTTACTATTCTGTGCAGTGTCCGCATTGCCGAAAATATACATCCCATGGCGTGCCCGTCTGAATAAAGTTAGCCCAATGAAAACTCTCAGAGTGTAGATATATCTAAAACTTACGAGAGAGTGACGCAGGCGCGATTTGTAATGTCCGTAAATCCCAGACGTCCAGTATTATTGCTCCGGACAGCAGAGTAGAGGATGATATCAGCTTCCTGGCCTTGGTAGTTGTCACTAAATAACTGTCAGTTGGGTACCATTACTTCTGGAGAATTATTGGTACGTACATTGTGGTAACTTGCACCGCATCCGAGATATCAACATTAATCAATTTGAAATCTTTCGGTTCAGACTCTAGCGGGGGATTGTATTCAGCGTTTCTCCCAACGAGGCAGCTCATATCTTCAGCCGGAATGACAAGACCAAATGCCCCCTGTTTCTGGAGGGACCTATTAATCACAGAAACCTGTTCGCGGTATGGTGTCTGCATAATTTGTCAGTAGACTTCCAGGTATGAAATTGGTGTGTCAAACATACAAGTATCACTATATCGCGAATTCCAAATTCTCCAGATCCGATTAAATGAGCAGCATATCCTGCAATCATATCGGCCTCATGAATATTGTAGTACGATGTCCCGGAGAACGATTCCTTTGACTTGTGGTCTAACCACAAGAGATTCTTGCCCCCCATCCCGGGAACGTCAGGGTAGCACTTAACGTTATCACCATCCATCAAAGTTTTGTAAAGTCCCAAGGAGCGTACAAGACCAGCAATCTCAGGCCTCATTCTTCTTTGACAGTCAAGCAGTGCAAGAGGTATGCTGCTAGGGATGCCCGCGGTTGGACACACTAGCCTCTCAAATAGGGATTGGTCCTGTTTATAATACCCGCCTGCAAGTTCAGGAGTACTGCAGAAAGGTCTAAGAAGAGGTTAGTAAATTTGTAAATAGGAGGCGAAATCAAACATTACTTTAACTGCTTATGATCTCCGATCATTATTAATTGCTGCAGCGTACTTCCAAAAATTGGAAGCACCATTGACTCCACAATCTCACCCGCTTCCTCAACAATAGCCACCTCTATTTTCAGATGCTTCAAGAGTTCTATATCACTAGCCGCTCGAGTAGAAGTGCACGCAACAACATCAATGCCTGCGGTTTGGAAAATTAGCAAAGCCATTGTATGACGGACTCGAAAGAAAGTAGAGATTTACCAAAGCCGATCATCTTGGCGGCGTTTTCCTTTGCCAAGTTGATCTCCATGTCACGGTTTGACTGCTGGAGCGAAGCTCTCGCTAATTCAATATCATTATTGAGAGTAGGATCAAGAACATTTTTCCATCCACAGATAAGATCCCGACGCTCACTAGGAGTAAATTTCCATAGGTCAAGAGAGCCGTCTACCTCCTCTGTACAGAAGGATTCTTGAGAGCTGATCTCAAGCTCCTCTATTTTTAAACCCGAGCCCTGAAACCCCTGAGGAATTGTGGACTTCAGTCCTGCAATTAGAGAGGCTTCTTCCACCTGCTGCTCATCACTTGACCAGGAAATGAATCCGTCGGCTTCACGCCCGTCGCCCGAGAGTTTGAGAAAAGCTTCATAAAAGCTTGGATGTTCTTTCTGAAGGAACGGTCCAAGGCGACTCCACGCAACAGAGGAGTTGGTATACTCGCCTATAAGGCACGCAAGCTCCTTGCTAGATGCCTCTGATCGCCAGCGGGCTTGGTTGTAAGCTCTACGGATTGGATCGTAAACCTCCCTCGGGAGGACATGGGTTTTGTACGCGACGTGGTCAGGCTTAGGAATCTCATGGCCGGGGGTGACACCCAAACGAGCGACCTTGAGACCACACTTAATGTATCCGGCTATGGTCTCATCTAGTGCATGATTTGTTTGAGCTCTAGAATGGATGTTAGCAATATTTTGTGATCGTACTAAAGGAAGACGGAGGATTACGTTAGGAGAATCGGGGTTGTCTTATCATTGTTCCAGGCACGGCGATTGATAGCGAGCATTTTGATAATTGATTTGCCGATGAAGGACTTGCCAGTTCCTAGAATAACATTAGCGGTGTTTCCTGGGCAGGAGGAAAAACAAAACCGTGGATCTATCATACCTGGAGGGCCCTGAATAAAAGATAGACGGGAAGTAAATGAATTTACGAGCGCATTTATCTGACCCATAGTAAAGATTATTCCAGAAGAGTTTTTCTGAGAAAGCTGCGTTTTAAGTGTAGTCAAAAGCTCTAAATTCGCTCGCCCTGAGCCAAATTTGGTCTTATATTCATACCCAAGGGAAGAAAAGTCGATCTCCCGGGCCTGTAAATAATCTGGGATATGGAACATCATTTCTGGGATTTCCTTCTGGAATAAATTTCTGGCGAAGTACGAATGTTTATTACTTTCAAGCTTTTGAATAGTAGAAAGAACATGGATGAAGGTGGCTGGAAGAACACCGCCAAAATCTACCAATAAGCATGTGCCCCGTTTGGAATGTAGAGCAAGAATCTTTTCTAGGTCCACTTTTTGGGTAGGTTCATTGAACATCTTAACATTCACCCGACCTGCATTATTTGTTAGTATTTTTAAGATGATGAGATTAAGAGTGTACCTACCGATATCAGAGATCTTCCCGTGCTCATCCTTGTTTGACCAATCTTGAGTGGCTTGTAACCAAACTAACGAAAGGTCCCCATCAGACTGAATTAAGAGAGCCAACAGATGACCATTGCGGAGAACAGTTTCGTTATGAATCTGCTCTTTGGCAGGTGCTACGAACCAAAGACCAAAGTTAAGAACAGGTATTTTGCATTGTTCAATGAAACCGTGTGTTATTGTGCAATTTTTGTAAACTCTGTAGATTGGCTCCTGGCCATCCTTGCTGCCAGTAATAAACTGTTCACCCAGCAATACCTTCTGGATTAGATTTGAGAGTGCTAGCTTGACTTGTCCCAACACCGCCTCACGTTGATGCCGAAAGCCCACATCAAAGACATCATGTGGACATGTTATGGAGCTTTTGTGCGGAAGATAAATCGGGCGTTCCGAAATTACTTCATCCAAGGTGGGCAGTATTCTTATCCGTGTGAAGTCAGACCAGTCGTTGTCGCTCCTGGGACCCAGTACGGTTGAGAGACCAGGAGGATCAAGGTTATAGTTTGCCCCATGTTTCTTCCTACCTGGGTATACTTGTAAGGCATTAATGGTAGGAATTTCTTGCGATTCACCAATCAATATCGAATACACCTCCCCAACTGGGTTAATCACTATTGAATGATCCAGTGGACAATCATGCTTATGACATTTATGGAAACTATGGAGTCAGATTAGTATCAGTGTGACTATGACCATAAAACAGAGGAGTTAAATTACCGAATACCAAAGGGACATGGATGAGCACCATGTTGACAACTCTTGTCCCCAGCAGGGCAGGTACCGTGTCTAGAAAATTCAGAACAAATTGGCTTCTTGAAAGGAATATAGAATTTTGGCGGCTTGGCGTGAGATTTTTCGCACTGAAGAAAATTATTAGCTTTACTTTGTAAAATAAAAATGATTTAAGAGAATTTGATACACACCGGTGTACAATTTTGGATAAATGAACATTGTTTGTCATCACAGAAAGTGTACATAACAGGAAGTTCAATAAGACCTTTTTCTGTCTTAAGGAAGTATGCACTCCCAGAAGTCTGCTTAGTCGTCAAAGGGTCCTTTTGTACTTCGGTTTGCGCTGCAGGTAAAGTTGGTAGGGTATTAGCTGGGGGGTTGTGAGGTATGTAATTTTTGGGAAGTATATGATGTTTGGTATCAGGTTCCTTTGATGTACTACTCCCAGAGCTTATAGAGGTGTCTGAACGCGTACCAGACTCAGCTAGCCAAATTGGACAATCTTCGGAGCTTTCAGTAAGAACAGACTCACGTCTGATAACTAGGTTGGTAAGCTTATGTGCAGAGTCGGAAGAAATAGACAGCAAAGACTCTGATGTTAGGCTGTGAGTGACTCCACAGTGGTTGGATAGTTTGTTTGAAAAATTTTCAATAGCTGCGAGGTCCGGGATCTCTAAAAGATCTCCAGGTGGGACCAGAGTGGTTGTGTTGGGCTTGTGAGGGAAGGCCTTTGCAGACCCATAAATCGGCGTCTGTCGAGTAGGGCGTCCGAGTAGAAGATGTTGAGGGGGACGAAGATGAGGAGGTACGTATTGGGCTTCAAGAGGGGATGGAAGAACAATAGGGGGTGGTCGTAGGTGGGGAAGAAGTGCTTGAGGTTTAGCCAGAGCAGTATTAACGGATTCGGGTGGGGCAAGCTCAGCGGCCGTAATGGCGATATGAGAATCTTCCATAGTTGACGACGTTTTGGAGGAAGAGGTAGTAGTAAGTTTAATTAGTGGGTGGTTTTCGGTATCACCGACAATGGTAATATTATCTTTCGAAATGAATTCTTCAGAACCCCAGGCAAGATGCTCATCTTTGACAAGATCATCAAGAGAAAGGATTTTGTGGATCTGCATTACCATTGGCGGGATGATCGATTCCTCGTTGACGTTTGGAATATCTATGTCGGCCGCTTTTTGTTCTCCAGTCGATTTACTAGCGCATTCTAGAGCAGAAAGATTACGAGAATCTACCAGAGACGGTGTCTCAACGTCATTTTTCTTGGTGGAATCGACCATTTTTGAATCAAGGGCGTTAATCTTTTTAGAAAGGTCGATAGGCTTAATAGGTTCCGGGGATGTAGTGCTTGTACCATCAAGTATTGGAGGCGTAACCGTTTCGACTGAATTTTCAGCATTGACAACACTTTGGCCACGGCTCTGGGCAATAATAGCCCTGGGCTGAGTTGAGTCGGTGGCGATAGCGCTGGTATATGCGTTTGGAGAGATGGGTAGCATCTGTACTCCATCGGAAAGACCTATTTCCTCAACGACAGGAATGGCTTTACTGAGAAGCTCACTGGCAGGAGCAGGTTCAGGTACGCTGAGCGGGGAGATATGGACGGTATTCTCTGGCGAAGTGATTGAAGGGGTACAAGGAGTTTGAAGAATAGTTCTCGAGGTAGGGAGAGGTCTCTTCAACTCAAGTAGCACAGAGTTTGGAACGGCAGAGCGCATTTGATCGGTAAAACGTGGAACGGGAATTCTGAAATACGGCCCTTTCGTCGACTTGGTTTCAGGATGGGAACCTGCTTTGAACGTCTCACACTCTGATTGGACAGGGAATATAGTGAGAGGACCGCACGCGCTTTTCACGGCGATGGAATTGGAGCTTGGAAGGGCTTGGTGAAGAGGGAAGAGCCTAGCGGGGTGAGGAATGCCGGGAAGGAAGGGAGAAACGATGGGGTCTGAAACGGTATCCTCATGTGTGGTAAGAAATGCACCGGGCCCTGTCACGTCTTCCGACCAAAGAATCCTCGTGCCGGTAGGATAACGTATGGCGATGGCGGGGTATACATTGGTGCTTTTGCGTTTAACATTGGTGGCGAGTCGGTCGGGGTCACATGGGACTGCATAGTCTGCTTTATCTTTCTTCTTACAAGAAATCTACATTTAATGAAGTGTCAGACATATATTTTTTAACTGGGTGTGGGCGACAATCGACGCAGAGGAACCGAAAGAACATGTATCGAAGGGAAAAAGGTACATTTCTTGATAGTATAAGGCGGGGGGAAGGGTGGGGAAAGATAAGACACGTACGCTTTTCTTGAAACGATCAATTTGAAACATCTTTGGGCACAGGTCACCTGTTAACAGTGATAGGTTCAGTAAAGCTTAGCTGTGATGATGTGTTAGTTAGGAAGCTAATGGCTAATAACGCGTACAGTCACCCCAGAAAATGGTGTGCCGAAAATATAATAACTGCATGTACATGTAGAAACTCACAAATGTTTGAATGACGCAGGATCGGTCTATTGCAGAACGGGACTGGAATAGAGATGAGATGGGATGGAAAACAATAATTAGAGGATTTCTGTTATGGACGAAGAAGAGGGGAGAAGAAGGTACATGTAAGGTAGGGAACTGAGGTCGGTGACAGTAACATACAACGCCAAGACTGGGAGCGGGGGCTTTTTTAGAAAGATCACATCACCCAAGTCAATCAAATTTCTTTGAGATTTTATTAAAATTAATCACGACGTGCTCTCTTCGTCAAACTCTCACCGGGTTAAGCCTATAGATCAACAACTAATATTCACGGGCGAAGGTAATGCCATCGAGTGATAATTTGTGATCCATCACAACGCACGAAAAATGAGGTTTCTACATATCATGAACCTATTGGGATACAGAACGACAATACTTCCGGCCTAGAATCCGAGCCTGGGTGATTCCGGCGGACATATTTCTATTTTAGTGGGTTAATTCAAGTCACCAGCCTGGTTAGTTTTGTCATTCTCGCAATCTTCCGTCGGCGAATTTTCTTCGAGGTACATACCTAGGCCACGTCAGGAGGTGTATCCCCATCAATCAAATCCAGTTTAATTGACCCTTTGAAACAGCCACTGAGGATCCAATGAGTACTAATACATAAGAAGGACTTGATTTCTATGTGGGGTCTTCTGTCCCGGAAACCTGAGGAATCAGAAATACCTCTAGATATCGGGAACACTTACCATACTTTAGTTAATAAACAAGATCTTCTTCCGAACCCCCCCCCCCCCCCCCCCCCCCTTCTGCTCATCACTGCAACCGGATTCTTCTACAGCGTTGGATTGGTTGATCGAGTAGCGTGCTCTGGGTGTAGTGTAAAGTCATCCCGGCCCTCCATCAAATGAGCAGGGAATACTCCGAATTAGTTGGTGTTTATTCGGAGAATATTCTTCTCCCTAAAAATATAGTCATAAAAGATTTACTGATGCATGAGCTAGAGTCAGAATTGATCTGCGATGCGGTCGAGTGTTGTCTTTGTGATATCCCGATTGAGGTCATGACCTGTAGCTGTGAGGAATATAGGTAAACATACATTTCTCCGGTTTCCCGACGAAACAACCTTCCTAGGGTACATACTACGGAGGTCAGATATACCAATTTACTTAAGGTTGAAATTGGACACATGTGAATTGATCTCCCTCTGGTGCTGCATGATCATGATCTAACATCTGCTCTTTGAAAATATATTGATAGATGATAGTGCATCGATAGTGGCCTCATACCTACCCTTACGAGTAGCATGCTGTGGCACTCACGATCCGTAAAGGCAGCAGAGGATGTGATCCGTCGATCGCTGTTTTAAGGTATATGTACTTGACCAAAATGCTCGGTGTCAAAAACACATATTGTAAGACATACACTTGCGGGTTATTCGTGAAATATTTTCAAGGCTTCCCCACACCAAGAAAATGGAAGATTCTTACTGACTATGGATCATATAGTTATAGTCAAACGGTTGAAATATGAGTATGTACCGATATTAGTACGACATCACTACAAGTAGTAGGTGGAAAATGAAATTGTTAAGTAAAACAGAGCGGCCCTGTTTGTTTCCATTGTACGTTTATGTCCTCCCCCAAGATGAATGGAATTTTAGGTCTAACAATGGATTTAGACGCGACGTACGAAATATGCAAGCGGTAATATATGCCAAGGACTTGGCATCGATAACAACTTTCAACGAGTGATATTCTGTGCGGCTGTGACCGACATGTCAAGAATTGCTATCCCATCGACTGTAAAAACAGTTTTGTGGTTCAACCGTGTACTGAATTATTTATCATACATGTATTTATGCAACTAGTAACCACACGTGAGGAAAAAAATAAATATCGATACGAGATATAATATATCTTACTCTTCCTGTCTTATTTGGATTCGATTTGTGTTTTTAAGATTTTTTCTCCTGGTTGCGTTGCCAAAAGTTTGGTGCGCGCGGGTGGCCTGAATCCGCCTACAATCGATGGGATATGTACATGTAGTACACACTGGAAACCCACTACATTTACCCAAGGTCTCTATGCCATATAAATGTATGTAGGCTTAGTTCTGGGCGCCGTAGCCGTATAAGAGGTTCGAGTAAAATCGAGATTTTGTACTTAGGACCAGATTGAACACCTTTGAAAGCACCTATCTGTAAGGGCTTTAGCACACATAGATTCAAATTATTACTTTTAAGTATCGGGCTTACTCCCAGGTGTATTTCATGGAAATTTCATTAGGTAGATTTTCAGGGGTATGAGTACATGTATCGCTGGCTGATATATGTACATGTAGTAGAAAGATCTTTCGTTATGGTTATGGATTTACAATCAATATATGTAATTCTACTTTCATTCACGCTATATGATCAAGAAGTTAACTTCATATGTTAGCCTAGCTTTGACTTATGTAAATGTGGAGGTTTTGACGTTTGAACGGATATGTAAAGATCATGGGTAATAATCAGCTTGAAGTGTTTCTGGCTGCCCTTATCGATAAACATCATACAATATGCTATCAGAAACATTGGATCAGCCTCACGGTTACGAATTCTACATTTGGCTACACCACTAAAGGGCTTTGATAGCATCAGGATATATGAGATAAACATATATGTAGCTCTAATAAGAATTGATTCCTCCTGAAGAAGAATCGAGTCAAATATGTTAAACAAAAGTTGATTCTATTATTACGCATTTGGTATCTGTATCTGACTGTCGTATCTTCCACATAATCCCCAGATTATACTGATTATGAACACGGGATTAAAATGGTAGATGTAAATCGAAGCCTCAATACATTGCGTAAACCTTCCCGTTGAGTTTATAGCCCATGTTTCCTCCTTCGATGATAATGCACCCTTAGAAGTTTGCCATTTCAAAAAACCTTATAACCCGACTCCGAGTTCGCGCCAGCATTAACTTGAGGGGTGATTTGTTCTCTTGGAGGTTCCGAATGAGCGACATGCTTGAGTGGGGGAGGAATTGGGAGAGGCAAAGGTGCCAGGGGCGTGAGTGACTTGTCGATGGGCCTGTCTCTGCGCTGTGTCGGGAGTGATAGCACTCCGGGTTGATGCCGCTTAGGAGCCGGGTTGATGTCGTGGAATGGAGTCTTTCTTTTGCTCCTCAACACGTGCGTTGGTCCAGTGAAGTGTGTTGAATTCTCGGAGGAGGATGGAGGTTTCATCACGCTAGGTTGATTCTCGCCGGGATTATTGGTTGGAGAGGTTTGAGGGTTTAGAACAGTCTTCTGACTCCCAGTCCCCAAGGAACAGCTCGAAGGATCGGTATTAGCGGGATTAAAGTTAGGCTCAAGGATAGCTAAATTTTTGTCCGCTGCAACTTCACTTGCGTTTTGATTTTTGGCCACTTGTGAGTAATGAAATTTGACAAATGCTGATCTTCCTTGCTCTGCCGGTCTGTTTGCTACGTTTTGAGTCGCAGAAGAAATTTGGTTGGAAAAGTCGGATGCTATGAATGGACCTCGGTTGGTAGGTAACGACTCCTCTTCGATCTTGATGTAATGCAGCTTTCCTTCGGGCAAGACATCCAGAGGCGCCGGTTGCGGGAAAGAACCCATCTCCGTCACGGCAATCGATCTGTCACTGTATAATCCTACGAAACGCTTAACAGGCCAATACTTATGACTGCCCAACACAACGGGCGCATGTGATTGCTTTCAACAGGCAAGCAAATTAGCACAGATATGATGGTATTAAAAAAAAAAAAAAAAAGAAAGAAAAAACTATACCTTAATGTGTTTAGTCAAATCATGACGCCGCTGCCATTTACGACCGCAGTAGTCGCAATCATGCTCGAAATAGGGTATATGGGTATGCAGGTGAGAAGTGATATTATCACGTTTTTTGTACACTTTTCCGCAATAATCCCAGGCGCATTTGAGAGTAACTGATGAACCCCTCCTCACATGTGTTTCTGTTACATGGAACTAAAAAGAATGAAGAGAATTTAGCAACAGTCAAAAAGATATTGGGATGTAAGAAGTGATTCTAGACTTACACGTAAAAGCATCACATCGTCAAAGGATTGATTACAGCCAGACCACTTACAGAGGTAGGTGCTGCACTCAGGGATAGATTGACGATTTCGAAGAGAAGATCGAACACCAGGTAGAGGCCCGACGTCTCCCTGTTGGGCAGGCGGAGCGGTGGTGCAGAGAACATCATTGTGCATTTCTGACCGAACAATAAAGGTGTTCTGATGAGGATGAGAGACCGGGGTCTGTGGAATGATGGCCTCTTCACGTGAGTCCATCCCGGCGTTGGCCCTCACGAGAGCGTTGAGAAAGTCGGCAGGTATCAAATCGTCCGCATGAGTCTTAGATGTTGACCCAAGTAGTTCAGGACATATGGGTGGTTCCATAGGCGCGGCACCTCGAGGACGTGCTGTGGGCGGGGTCTCAAGAAATTGATTCCAAGAGAAAGACTCTCTCGATTCGAAGAGCGGATCATATTGTTGAAGACTTGCAGAGGGAGTTGCACTTGTCGTGCTCAAAGCTTCACCGGCTTGGGTGAATCTTTCGTCGTATACCGAGGTCTCCGCATCTTCACCAACCGCTACGGAGAGGGCTCTCTCATTGCCGTAAAGCCTAGGGTTGAACTGCTGTGCAACATTGACTGCATTATTTGCATTGACAATTGGTTCCATGATATGCACGTTGAGCGTAGATATGTGATTCTGCCAAGCATGTACTAATAACGCACGGATTGGAGGGGAGGGTGGAGAAGGGTGAGGAAAGGAAATTAGTGGACAGAAGTGGGATGTACTACAGGGAACTGGAACGTACATGCGTGACAGTGGAGGGACACTACATGTACATACATGTACATGCCTGTATATATTCAAGGTCACATGATGTTACCCGGCATCAGTCACGCAGAGAAGCATAGAATACATGTATGTAGAAATTTATTCGAACTGAGTCATTTGTGTAAATTGAGGAGGATTGATCCACATTGATCCCTGCTGGTCAAACGAGCTTCAAGAAAATTTAAATTACCCTCATGAGGACTTCAGAGGAGAGATATCTTATGCGAAAAGAGACTGCTTTTATGCCCCGTGATGCCAGAACTGCGCTTCATGACTTGGCTACAGGCTTTTACAAATGAAATTCGGTCTACATAGGAAGATTAGGAGCTAGATTGATATTGGTGTCTATTAGTGCATTTTATATTGACTATTCTTGAAACTTTGGAGTTCTAAATTAAAATTTAATCTATGGGAAGGAATACACTTAAGTCTTAGGGGAAAGGTTGATCTAATTACGTCGAGACATTCGGATTCAATATTACTAGGGGATCGGTCACGGGAGATTTGATATCACTTTGGATGCACCGTTGCATAACCTAAAGATGTCGTCTTTCCACTTTCACAGTGTAAGATTGGGGCTTACATGTACATGTAGTTACTGTATTAGTAGAGAGTAGGCGTGTATACATGTACACGTATGTACCGTATTTCTACCGCTTGTACCTACATGTATTTTGACGTTGTGGCGACGTTATACATGGATATATTTTTGCCCAGCCATGCACCCTCCCACACGTTTGAACTTTATCTCAAGTGGAGGAGACTAACCCACCATCCGTATATACTAAGCTCACTCTATCAACATTTTGCTCTGTATACACGGCCATATCGATTACTATAATCATTACACCAAGATCTGGTCTACATAACTAAAATTAGAAGGTCTACCTCTACCTGTCCATATGACTGGCTTCCTGGAATCGTTCAGGTTCGGTCGCAAAAAGCCGAATCTGGGTCACACCGAGCAGGTTTCCACCTCCCAACATGACGAAGACGATTCTTTCGACCATTCTGCGTACGAGGCATTTGCCGACCTCACACCTCGTACAGAAGAACCTGTTCTTATCTCTGAGATGAACAACCTTCCATCCATATTTCCTGACAGTCATGGTGAGCCCGGGGATGTCTGGGTCGATGAAAACCGCGAGATTCTGGAAACGCAGAGGGTGACTACGGCATGGACTAGAAGTACGGGAGCTTCGAACTTTACAATTCAAGATGATTATGTTACCTTCACTCGTGACCCACGAAGATGCTCGCAAGCGACACAAGACCGTGCGAATGCCCTGCGAATCAAAGCGGACCTATTCTACCGAGGTGCAGTCAGACATGGAAGAGAAAGACACGAGAGGTACCGGAATTAATCCCTCGCTCATTTTTCCTCACATGCATGTGTATTAACCTGTCATAGACTCCTCGTACTTCAGAAAGAGTTAGAGAGCGAATCACTATCGGAGGAGAGGAAAAACCGGAAGAGAAGTCAATTAGGCAATCAAGAGAATCAATTCTTGCGTCTGCGAAGAACAAATCTTCGGCCAGAGCACTTTACGATTTTGAAGGTAATTGGACGGGGTGCCTACGGTCAGGTCTGTATGGTACAAAAGCGAGATACTGGAAAGATTTACGCTATGAAAACGATACCAAAATATAGAATGAAAAACGCGGATCTTGCGCATGCTAAGGCAGAGAGGGATGTCATGGCGGATGCAAAATCACCATGGCTAGTTGGATTATGCTTTTCGTTTCAGGACGAAAGTAAGCTTTACTTAATTATGGAGTTTCTGCAAGGAGGTGATATGATGACTTTACTCATGAAATACGATACATTCACGGAGGATATTACAAGATTCTACATGGCTGAGCTTGTATCTGCTATCGAAGCTGTTCATAATATGGGATATATCCACCGGTATGTGTCCGACAATTCAAATTTGAAGGTTCTGAAGACTAATAAACTATGAACATATAAAGGGACATTAAGCCGGACAATGTTCTTCTTGATTCGAACGGCCACATTAAGCTTTCTGACTTTGGTCTCGCAACTGGATTTCGCAAAGGGCATAGTGCACAGTACTATAGTACCCTTCTCACGGGACGAGGCTCTTTACAAAACTCTAACGGCACAAGCGGACGGACCAGAAATTCTCTCATAGTGGATAAGATTCATCTTGAACTTTCTGATAGGAAGTCACTGAACACTTGGCGGCAATCGCAACGGCTTAGAGCTCACTCAACTGTTGGGACACCAGACTATATTGCGCCCGAAGTGTTGAGCCAGAGTGGCTATGGTAAAGAATGTGATTGGTGGAGTCTTGGAGCAATAATGTATGAATGCTTAATCGGATGGCCGCCCTTTTGGTCAAATATAGAGGGAGAGACCGCAGTCAAAATCCAGAACTGGCAGAACACCTTTTCCTTTCCCGAGAATGTTGATCTATCAGAAGAGGCCAAGAGTCTAATTCTATCTTTACTCACGTCTGCTGAATATAGGCTGGGGTCCCTTGGGGCCCAGGAAATTAAGGCACACCCATTCTTTAATGGAATAGACTGGAAAAAGCTTAAGACTTTTGATGCTCCTTTTAGGCCGCAACTAGCATCAATCACTGATACCTCGTAGGTCGCCCGAGTGATTAGTAGCTACTAGAGCTAACATGGTACTCAGATGCTTCCCTGATGAGGATGAGATTATATCTCAGGAATATATCGGCCAGTATGGGGATTCGCCGAGAGGTCTGTTAGCAGCTAGGCAAGGCAGGGAGCAAGACACACCATTTATGGGATACACTTATCATAAATTGTAAGTGGGGCGAGAAGACCTAACAAAACCAGGCCGAGACTGACCCAGGTGTAGCGGCGACGTTGTCATTTCCGATGTTTGAAAACACTATATACTCCTTCTTTTTAAATGTTAGCTGGCTATCAATGTCGAAAAGTGCTTGACCAATCAGATATACCTTCCACTACCAAGGGCACCCACAATGTGACAGGTTGATATTGAGAGTTTATTTAATGTCAAAGTCTCCCCAGGCATCACAGCTGTTGAAATGTTGAGATTTGCGATGTCAACATTTATACGCGTGTAAATTATTGTCACTTCATGGTTTTCAAAAAGGAAGACCGGCGATGTTCGGCTGGGGCAGGTCTTTTATTAAAAGATATTGTTGTTTCAAGTGTTATAAAATGAGTCAATGCTGATGGATCCCCTCCAAAAGAAAAATTGTGGACGGCTAGTGTGTAATTAGACTGGCCTAATCTATGCAAAACCATCTGAACTTCACCTCCGGAGGTCGATTTAGGATCGTGGTTGTTCTCTGATTCCGCCCGGCCTCCCCGTTCAATGACGGAGTATTTGAATTGGTTGTTCGCGAATAGATCTCAGGTATCGATAAAGGTTAATGGTCCGGCTCCGTATACCTGGTGCTAATCGAGCCCTGATATCACTGCCTTCAAGATGTCTTACACGGTAAGAGCTTATTTAAACTTTACTAGATCTAGAGCTGTAGATGCGATTTCGTAAGCTCTTGAGATGACTTTATCAAAGCTCCTGTCTACTGCCAAATAATGGAGGAAAGGAACTAATTTTATCACGGAAACCTGATCAAGTGATTTATCTTGATGTCCATGAGGGAGTAGATTAGTGAAGTATCTGAATCAGGTTTCTATCCCTTTCTGCGAAAATAAGAAGTAATTATTCTTATTATTATATCTGAATCAAGTTTCTATCCCTTTCTGTGAAAATAAGAAGTAATTATTCTTATTATTATATAGCGATTTTCAAAGCGGACGGCTTCTGGGAAGTACCGATAACCCTTAAGTATACCACATTTCCATCTTAAAGACTTAAACTCGTTAAAGTGCTTATTAGACGCGATGAATATTCTTGGATAATTGTAATTGAAAGAGAATAATACGTGTATATATAGATAGAAGAGGGATATCGATTTTGAAAAGAAAGGCTCGGGGTAGAGGGATTATCATCCCGGGCTTTCTCGCTATTATATTAGTGATTAAAATTGATGGAGGGTGACATGGGGCCGCTGAAATTCTTTCTAAAGCTGTAATCGTCGCTGCTTGTTGACGATGGTAATGATGGTGGTAGTAGCAGGTGCGGTAGCGAATTGGGTTCGTTTGGTTATGAGAAGGGAATACTGAAGAAAACACTTTGATATCACGGATCGGAGGAATAATATTTCCGCGCTGGTATGGTATGCGCGAAGGGAAGAAATATATAACAGTAGAATCCACGCAATTAAATGTGCTGTTGAAGGTTAATATTTTGCCTACAGAAGAATCGCTATGCTAACAAAGCTTTAATGGCGGTGTGCTTGAGATGATGGTAAAAATGGATTTGGCGTCCGCTTGGTGGTCTGGGCGTGGTGTGTCGTGCCGTAGGGTGGTTCTGTGAAGACAAGACATGTACAAGACAGGGCCAAGTCTGGAGGTTTTGAGATCGAGACCGCTTTGACTTCCCCCCAACATGAATATAGTCACAAAACTATTGCTAGCTGATTCTCTTCTTTCCATTTCAAAATAAGATTTGGGTAAAAAAAAGGATTTGAAATTGGCTCCGCCAGGGAATTGAACCCAAGTACCGGCTGTCGTCATACGTTTCCTAACCCGGTGTAGAGATCTCTATGGTAACAAAGCTTGAAAGACAGTGTGTTCGGGGAGGTGGTAAAGATGGGTAAATATTAGTAACTATGAGGGGGACTGTCAGGAAAAGGCCTGTCGGGGTAAACGTTCAGGAAAAGCCAGTATAAATAATGCGAGTTAATACATTCTTCCACAGAGTTTGACTCATCTCGGTTCAAAGATAGAATTTCTTGTCCATTGCCGGTAGTGGTCCACAGTCTAATATGTTATGTAGGTGACGTTGTGTGAATGCGGGGAGCGGGTAACTAATGGGGGCATTATAATGCGTGATGAATCGCCATGTACTACTTCTCCTCCTCCATCACCATCGATCATATAACAAACATCTATTAAAATGCCCCAATTCATCCCAACCTACTTAAACCCTGGCTCGGCCGTTGATACGACAGGGACATCAATTCCGACTCTCATCATTATTTTCACTGTTCTCGCTTGTGCGTCTATGCAGATCAGTCGAAGACTTCTCCCGGACATTGTCAACATCCTCCAGGAAATCGGGTATGCTTCCGTGTTCACCTACTAAAGCTAGCATCTTTCGGATCTGGCAACTCCTTTATTGCGCTCACTTCTAACTTACATGTTGAATCTGGTAGCACTGTTTTGGCACCTTGGTATTTCAGCATTGCTGGTGAAAAGTTCCCTGGGTACCCTGGGCCTGCTAGTCCAGATGTAGTGCGGTCATACGACAAAGCCATTCACTACCTTGAATATCATTATGAGGAGTGGCGTTGCGCGTTACCCATCTACAAACTTGCGGAGCCTTTCAATCCGACACCCAATGAGATTTATATCTACAGCGGACGATCACCAAGCACTACGCCAAAAAGATCTCTTTTGAAGACTCCCCGTCGAAGGGCTCCACAAGCGACATTTTCAGGCCATATTCCATCTCGGATGAACATAGTACTGAACATGGATGAGGATTAATCTCTCAAAAGGCGGTGACTACGTTCATCTCATATCAGAAAGTTTCAGTTTGACCCAGTGCTCCCCCGAAGAAAATAACTCTTCGTTTTTATCAAAGAGAGAAAATAACCAGAAAATAAAAAACAGGAAGAAAAGATATCAATCAACATGAACCCGAAAATTTAAAAGCAATCACCACACATCCTCACCTCAAAATTCATATTAGAACATTTCTGCTTCTAGCGTTTGTTCATGAAGACGGAGCATAACTGCTCTGGTGTACCTGCTATTGCTGCAGGTGGCAATCGGATCTTACCTCTAGCCAAGGTAAATGTCCGTGAGCCAGGTTCTTCTTGGTTTATATGGGGCCACAAAGCGTGTGTTTGTTCCGGACTCGTGCTTGGTGACCCTTGATTCACGGGTGATTCCGAACTGAGTCTATAGCAGCGGTGATTGATTGATATTGGTATCTTGGTCTGTATTTGGTAGAGATTGTCGCTCCCAATCTCCAAGATCAGTAATTTCTTCAATTACTTTGGTATTCGGCTCAAAAAAGCGTGGGGTTCTAGTTTATTGACATATGATGATTGTGAGGGGAGTTCCGCCACCCACATCAAGCTGATGTCTCTTTAGTCATTTCATTTCTCTAATTCGTTTTCTCCACTCCCCTGAGAGCCTTCCCTAGTGCTTGAATTTCTATGTACCGAATCGTGCAAGTCCGGCCCATGCAGCTGCTTTTTATGTACTTCTATTCTGTTTTTGAAGGGTCTTCACCAAGTCCGTGCGGTATTAAAAGTGATTCTTAATTACACGTGTAGCTATACGTGGAGACGACACAGGGCTCTTACGCTAACGTATATGTCTTCCCGTTTTCTTAGATGCCTTTAAATACAACCTTTTACATTTATGTGCCTCCTGATCGGTCGATACCCAACCCGCTTCCAACTAACCAAGTAGTCCTCTTGTAAAATATACAGCACAGTGATACTGAGTCTAGTATTCTTGAAGTACCCATAAGCCAGCGGCGGAAAGATATATGGCGGTTTGATGCAAATAAACTATGATACGCAGAGGGTATCAGAGACATAGATGTGCAGACGTACAGTAAGCGGAACGGGCTGAAGGCCCCAAGATCTTGTTGTTAGACTCAATAGACCCAGAGTGTCATCAGCCAACAAAATCAAAGTGACCAACAGATGCCTGAAGTTAATTCCCATATCCGTGACATCGGGAATAGACCCCACCACCCCCACCAGATGTCGAAATAGGACAAACAGGAGGCGTGCACAACAAAGCAGAGAGTAAAGCTTGATAGAAGGACAATATCGATAACTAGCACTAAGAACCACAACATTCCCACTCTCAGCTGAACCTCATGCTCATCCAATTTCAAGCTTCATGAGATATCACTCGTCTGTCTTGGCTGGGGAGGATTTGATTGATTGATTGTTCTTCATATAAGAGGGTAGTTACTCTGGAGCTAAAACAGGATCTCCTTTCATGGGACAGCCGAGCTGCAGATTGGCAGCCGGGTGTCGGCTCGGATCGCTGCATGTGGACACGGTGCAGAGTGTGTTAGAAAGCTAGATTCCGGCGGAGTTCTTGTGCTGCATGTGGGATAAGTGTGGGGTGTTATTCTCTCGGAGAACCGACAAGAGATAGATTATAGGTATCAGCTGAGTAGAGTTCAGCTGTGGTGTGTATGTGCTAGCTGTGGATGAATTGGTAGGGTAGTCCTTGGTTTTCGACGGTTATATCTTTTTGGACTGGTGATTGAGTTCAACTATTATTGCAAACAAATCTCGCCGAAACTCACAAAACGCTATTTCGGAAATCAATGTTTTTTATTCTAGCTAGATATAAATTTCTCCTCGCGCTCTCTTTAACTGCAAACCAACGTGCTATACTCGCAGACCCCCGCCCCATCTTATGCCTAATCCTCTCTCCAGATCATGCTCTTCTCTTTTTTCTCTAAATTGCAATTTCTTTCCTGCACGCATAAACCACTAATCATTGGCCTTCATCATATCTCAACTAAAACCCTACTTCTTCCTGAAAAACTCCAACAACACCGCGCGCGCCTTTCTCATCAACCTCTGTCTCCTTCCGTCCTCTGAGCTCCGCGTATCCGCTCTCTCAACATCCGCAATCCAATCCTCCACCCGAGTGGCGGCCTCCGCAATCTGCGCTTCGGTCTTGCCGCTTCCGGGTCGCTTCTTCGGTATATCTTCGAGGCTTGGAGGTGGCGCGGGAGGGATTGTGTACTGACGGGTGGAAGGGCGCCACTCGGGGGACGGTGATCGATCGCGGACTTCGACTTCTTCATCTGAATCGTGGAGGATCTCGCCGACGCGGTCGTCGCGGGCACCACGGGGACCGAAGCCTTCGGGTCTGGGGTATCTAGGCATATTGGTCTGTTGGTTGGTGAAGTGGATGTTGGTGTATGCGTTTAGTTGCGCGGGAGCTGTGTGTGTATGTTGGAAGTGTTGGGAGGTAAACTAGATTGACTTCAATGTAGCCTTGGTTGATTTGTATTAGTTTACTTACTGTGAACGGTCAAGGCAGGATGTGATGATGGGAAATAGGGGGCGAGATTGGTTGCTTTTATTGTGAATGCATTTTCAAGTGTGGAGTATTGTTGTGATGATTGTTCCATCGTTGACGTAGTCTTGGAATATCGAACCCTGCCGATTGGAACTTGAGAACTTGAGATATCTCAACCCAACATGAGAATTGAAACGAGACTTTTTCAAGCCAATGAGTCTTATAAAAGCTGTAAATACGTTCAACAATTTTTCAAGGAGGAGGCCTCGAGCAGAATGAAAAGGTATGAAGATAAGCAAAGTAAAAAAAAGAAAAAAGGAAAATGAAAAAGAATATCTCAGAGGATTGAAGGCGGAGCGATTTCCTGTTTAATGTTAAAGGTTCCGTCTGCGTGCTCACTCATATCGCACCCTTGATCCCATCTTCAAGATAACAGAAATCAGTAGATGAGATTATTATCGGTGGAGGAAGATTTTCCCACCCCCTTAAAAATATAGAATCGTCTTTCACTAGGTTTCTCTGATCTTAAGAGTATGTGAAAAAGATCTGACACGATGGAAGTCTCTGCTGAATTCTCAATAAAGATGAGCTCATGAACAGGCTAGCTTATCATATTCTGTTTTGGTTGTGGTTCAGTCTCACGGAAATGCAGACCAGTTGACTGCTCTGCACTCGTCTTTGATTATATCCTTGTAGCTGATGCTAGTCAAGAGTTACATCTTGCCGAAGAGAATCTGTTCACTTCCATGTTAATTATGCAATGGAATATTGACAAGAGGTCAGGAGCAATGATTGGACAGCACGAATATAGGAGGTGCTGGGCAGTTAGACCTACAGGTTCTGCGAAATATACTGAGCTATCTCACTTCCTTAGACTCCAATATGCTTCCTCTGAGATTTCGTAATGATACAGGCGAAGAAAAATAAAAGAAACGTACTGGGTCGAAATCGTGCTCCCAAGCTCTGATGAGTAGTAAAAATGCTCTCATTTTCTTAGGAGCGAACGCAGAAACAAAGTAGTTCTTCGTCGAGATAGCGTATTGACATGCTTGGAATTGTGGACAGTGAACAGTGGTGGAAGGATAGCTACCGAAATCTTGTTCCAAGAGAGAGGTGTTTAGCTTGGTCTCTGAGATTAACTCCAAGCCTCTGATACAGATAGAGATAAAGGCGCTGTCCAATGATTCTGAGGGTCGACGTATACGTATAGATCTCCGTGAAACATGTACCTTCTAAACACACAACAGATCTGTCAACAAATATTATACGATATAGGACCAAAAGCTCTAGCAATTGGCGGGAGCATACGTCGTTTCATCTAGCATTTCCCCCACTTATTGACTTTTACAGCATAGCTGGCCTAAACGCAAAGATGAAACTATGCGGTATAATTTCGAGTAATGATCGAAGGGGTCCGTGGAATCATTATCACTTTAACATTGCGCTACCTTCGAGCCGGAGGTTAGAGACAACTATGGCCGCTTGTGTCATTGTCTGGATTGGTATTAAGAAGGTTTGATAATGATGCTTTCATGTTAATCCCAATAGGCTAATCGAGGGGGTGGTCGTGCCTTGGTTTGAGATCAATTGCTGTGGATTGGGGGTTGTCAGAGTATGTATATACATGCACCTGTAACTTGTGTGAACTAAAACTGCAGGGTAATATTTCTAATACCACCTTTGGCTGACCGCACACAACCACCCCCACCACCACCACCACCACCGCCACAAAGCTAGTACAGTCATCGAAGAACATCGACAATGGCCATTCGCAAGCAGAGTCAACCACAAAAAGCTCGCACCCAAGAGGATCCTCCGGACAAGGTACGTCTGGTCGCTCTTCCTCCCTATCAGGTTTGCTGAGATCCATTCTAGTATCCGCCGCCGGAGGCACCGTCGGCGCCAAGAAGGAAAGGAACTGTAAAGGAGATATTAGCAATGCGTGAGCGAGGATATGATAGGAATAATCCTGCACAACCGATAGTCACCGTGTGTTCCTCCTGTATCAGAGCCAATTGGGCCTCAGATTTTTGCTAACCCAGTCTTTACGTAGACATCCTCGCCACAAGAGATGCAAAGCCCTCTAAATAAGCCAAATCAAAGGATAAAAAGTCTAGTAAGCTTTCCCTCTATCCAAGGTGGTACTTAGATGTTTCACAACCATTCCTCTGAAGGTGCTAACCGTTTTCCCAGGGAGCTTTCCAGCAGGAGGTAGAGAAGCAGGGGCGTAAACAGGTGACTAAACACTCAATTCAGGGCTATCGGCAATCTTGGATTTTTGTCGGCACATTTATTCAAACCTAACATTTTTACACGCATCAGAATATCCCACAAAGAAGAAAATCGTCATTAGGAAAGAAACCTGCTACATCCACGGAATCTGAGGACGAATATGACGCGGGAATGGAAGTAAGTATTCCACCCGGTCAGATCCTACGCCAATACTCATAGTACTCACATCCCTTCCTAGAGGATGCGATTGCAACAAAACAGGTTGTTCAAGGAGAAGAAGCAAGTAAAAGCCCGGGCAGATGCTTCCACAAGTAAAGGAGCGGCTTCTGTTACTACCAAAGACATGGTAAGCGTTCTCCATGGAAGGCCACCTTAGTAAATCTCTTTCAAGTAATATCTAATTAATACATACTAGGCGCAAAAAAAAGCGACTACGGTAGATAATAAGCGCATTCATTCTCCCGAATTCCCAGATCACTCAGCACCTTCTTTAGTGGGTATTCTTGGAGATCAGATGCTCTTAACAACACAATGAATCTAAATATTCTAGAAGTCACAGAGCGATGAACCTAAAACCCCTCTACCCAAGGCACCGAAGCGGATACGACTGGAAGATTACAGTCGTACAAGAGAGTCAGGAGTAAGCTTTCCTTTCGTTCAATGGAAGAGAAAACGAGATTGATAAGTCAATAGCATATACCTTTAAGGCGCGGAGCGGCTGATAGGTGGGGAGAGGCTTTCCAGCAACCAGAACATGATATCGCAGGAAGTCTGTTTGGGGAGGAACACGGAGCACATATTACTTTGGAAGAGGAGGCGTCTGAAACAAGCACTGCCAGAAGAAAGCTTCTAGAAGGGAAGTACGCACAAAGTAATGTGGGTTTAGAACAATCAAAGCCTGATCTAGCGAGGGGCTTCGACATAGGGCTTAAAGTTCAGAACCCACGCCCAAACCACAAAGTGGCCGCTGAGCCCAGAAAAAGAGAAGCTATTGTCAAAATGTTCAGGGACGACGTCCAAAAACAAGCAGAAATATCGAAAGCGGATCGACGACAAAAGGGCCTGGATGCTCTGTATGATAATCTGTTGGCAAAGGCTATACCGATGATAAGGGGTTTTGAGGTCGTGCTCGATGTGGCTTACACGGAGGAGACCTGGTGTAGACAGCTGGCTGAGCGTATCGAGCGGACCGTGGACAACGATGGAAGGACTGAGCACAATGCATATGTAAAGAAGTGTCGCTCGATTCTGTTCAACCTCAAAAAAAATGAAACTCTTTTTGCACTTCTGATTGCTGGGAGCGTCACTCCCGAACATCTAGCCAAAATGAGCTCCGAGCAGATGATCTCAGAAGAAGAGAGGGAGTGGAGACAAAATGAGCGGGAGAAAGCAACAGCCAAATGCACAATTGCTCAGCAGACGCAGGAACCCCATATTCGTAAAACGCATAAGGGTGAGGAACTAGTGGAAGATATTCATCAAAGGTCATCCCGAGAGCCGATAAGCGATAGCCTGTTCTCCTCTCCTGAACTTAGGCCTCTGAATGTGGATGAAAATAAAACTACACTGGAAAACGAATTTTGCCTTTCAAAGGTTCATGCTCAGATACCTCTGATACCGCATCCGATACAAGCAACTTCCACTAGCAAACAAGGAGCTAAAAATATGGAAACTCCCTCGGTAAGCAATAACATTCCCCACGCCAGAGACATACCATGCCTCGAATTAACAGGCTCACGTATTGATTCAACTTTAAATCAGCAGGGAAAATCAGGCTCTTCGCAGCGAGACATCACTAGACCTCATGGGCATGGACCTTTTGACACAGATAGAGGTGGGAATGAGCCGGAGGCCCCTGGTAGCACCTATACAGGGATAAATATCACTGATCAGACTTCGATGGATGGATATCAGTGTAAACGACACTGTTATCCCCCGTACGCACACCGCGAAGACATCTTTGAGAGCCAGACATGCGCCACTCCACCATACTCTCCGCCATTTACCCTACCATACTCCCCCACAGATACCGTTGTTGGGGCTCAAGAATCTATGGATAATACCGCAGGAGAAGAGGCATTAATTCAGGACCAGGAAGAATGCTCTGGAGACGAATGGTGGTCACAGCGACCCTATCCCTTTATTGATTTAACATCCGATGACGATATTGAGATAACTGGGTCCAGAATGTTGATAAATTCCAGTACTCCCGTTCAGATCTCTCGTCCCCATGGAGGGGAAGAGTTACAGGCTAACTGTACTACCTTTTGTTCAAATCAATCTGCAAGAGAGCTTTCGCCTGCATCTTTTGAGATTGGGGATTATGCAATCTTGGATTTCGAACCTGATGAGGAAAACAATATGATATGGGATTCTAGTCCTACGACTGGACATAATCCGTCGACTGACAGGCAACACAACCAAGAACCTCCAAATATGGATAATAGGCATAATTATAATGATAGACTTGATGCTAGCATCAGACGCGGCCACGATGAGCAGGTTCAAGAGTATGGAGTTCTATCTGAAGGCTATGAATACCACGTCCAGCAGTCTGGAAATCAGAATCCAGTTGATCTACAAGCACGCCACCACATGCCTTCCCAAGACTACGACAACAGACACAGAGAGTCATCGTCGCATTATCAATATTACACGGCCCAGGTCCAAGTAAATACCGGCGAATATGGGAATGCCCCAAATTCAACTGGTTTCCCCGCTGCTCGTGGCATTCAGGGTTCGGTACAAGACTCTGACGTGGATTCTCAACATTTTCGTCGCGCTGGACTCCAGGCTCACCAGCAGCTTAATCGAACAGAGCTCTACGAGCGAGATGGTATTCAATATGGCTCTTCCAGTTTTTATCCACATGGGCGCTCTTCAAATATGGTCGGTACCCAGCCTAATCTCAACCCTGCGCTCGATCCACAAACAAGGCCCGATTATTATAACCCCGCTGTGCGCATCGAGCTTGCACCATCCGGCACTAGACCCAAACCACAAAATAGTTATCCGTCTTCATTCAGGGGCTATGAGCCCCGACGCGATTTCGACTATCGTTAAGTCTCCAGAGGATAGTTACCTCTAAAACCTAATTCCAACTGCTGAATGATGGATACTTCTGCCATGTGAGTAACAATCTTTTAATGGCCGCGGTTAATGTAGCTATTCCTTCTGTGCGATAAGGCTTTCTTTCATTGATCTAACTTGACTCAATGCAGCTCAGGATTCATCTCTTCCAAAATAGTACCGCTTACTTAAACCATATTTCCTACTGTAATGAGATGGGAAATAGTGTTTGTAACTAGAGATAAAAGGTGGGGAAAGGAGGTAACCAAGCTAGAGGTCAAATAATTATCGCAGGTCAAATTCTGAAATCTCAACGGATCCTCTATATATCTCCTACGAGTTCCTGTCTTCGAATTCGTGTTATATATACTTGCAAAGTGGTTGATGACCGCTTTTGCGGTGCGAGTAGCATGAACCTGTTGTGCAGTGAATTGCGGGTGGCCGGAGTGGTCGACAGCCGTTGTTATATGGCAACCCTGGTGCCAATGAACGCCTTTATGTTTGTAAGCACAAGGACGAATGACTGTGCAGGACTTAAGGACAGGGTAACAACCAAACATGTGGCATGTCCTCAGCCCTAATGGTGATCTCTCATTGGAGACATTCGGTTGTTATTAGCTTTCAATGAGATTTGACTTCTGTAGGAATATATGGTATGCTATGGGGAGGGTTACATGAAGAGGGATCTTGACGCGAGGTAACATGCTATAGTAGATGATACCAATTTTTAAACCCTTTTGACCCGACGCAGAGAACAATAAGCTCTTGATATTTATGTGTGAATTTAAAGAGACCGAGGAGGGAAATAATTGTGGGACTGTAAATACGTATTCTAGGTGATGTGGATGCACTTTCATACTGTATCCCTGGCATCTCAACTTTGCAGTGAGGGCAGAACCGCAGGAGACTAAGCTTAATTCATACTGGTCATCAAAAATATTAATTCTTCGAGCTGGAAATTATATATATACACTCTATACACAATAATATTTTGTAGCATTGTCCTTGAGGTGAAGTGGAAGATTAACTTTTCTAGCTATCACTCGTCGTTGTGGCGGTGGATTATCCATGGAAGTCGCTATATAAAGGTGTGTATAGATCGGATAAAGAAATGGACTCTGGGAAAACGTATAAGGGTGTTTCTAAACACAGGTCAGATGTATCTTCTGCCAACGCTATAGGTGATTATCGATAGCATGGGGTTACGATCCTCTTTGCCTAAACAACCGTGCAATTTTAAGATTGAGTCAAGTGAGTTATCTGATAACAGATATACAACAATGGTTATTCTCTGCTATGTGAATCTTGGTTATTAAACTACTTGATTATAAAACAAATCTAGTCTATGGAGCGGTAAATGTGTCAAAAGTAATTTTACCAACGGTAGTAAATTATTTACCATCGGTGGTATAAGCACTGAATTTCAGTCATTGTATCTGCACGCTATCCTACATTAGTACATTTCCACCGGTATAAACACTGAGTTTCGGTCTTTATGCTGCGCTATACTAAATAAGTAAATGTTCAATCATTAATGCCAAAACTTATGAAAATTTCCCACCGGTGGTGAAATACCGCCGATGGTGAGATTCCCCACCGGTGGACAATTTTCATATATATTGGCATTATATGGCCCCTTTTGGCCAAAAGGTCTGTGCTTTTATCATAAAAATTAGCATTATAAGGTATAAATACTGGTATTATTTTCACCACCGGTGGTAAAATAAGTTACTACCGTTGGTAAAATTACTTTTGAAACATTTATCGCCCCATACTAGTCGCTATGTATGTCTGAGCCCTAGGTTGGGATTTGTATTGAGTTCTACTTTAACATTTTTTATAAACATAACATAGAGAGTTTAAATAGATTTGGTAGATAAAGGTAACAAGCCTACCAATGGGTTCTAAGACTATCCACAGGTAGGAAAGAACAATCTATGCAAGGAATAACGACTTGTAAAGCTAAGATCGATCAATTGCTAAAACAAAATACCCCGACAGAAAAGCAGAAAACCAAAGACTGACAGAAAAGCAGAAACGCAAAAACTCCGACAGAAAAGCAGAAAGACAAGAGCTCGCACGCATGAAACAAAGCACAAAAGCAAAAGGTAACATAAAGCCTTTGAAAGGTTTAAGGAGGCTGTAGCCCTCCGAACAGGGTTCTCTGCCTCGCTGTTCTCCCCGTTCTCCTACTCGACTGACTTCCTGGTGGATGAAGTTCTAACGGGGCGGTTTTCATTTCCTAGGTCATGTTAAAAGAGTGGTTGTAGAGAGGAGTGGTGGAGAGGGCTTACAATTTATTGATAATACTTAAGGACGTGATGAACTACCTGTGAAGGCAACCGGCCAACGGCAGTGGGGGTTAAAATGATGATTGTCGAAGTTATTTGTAAAGAAAAAATGGTTTAAAGAATCTCCTCAAGAGGAGTGCTTGGGAGGTTCTTCAGAGGTGAGAACCATGTGCGAAGACCCTTTGAGAGTTGGCTTCTCAGGAGGGCTGATTTGAGTGTAAGCTTGCCCATCATCTCCGACATAGCACTGGTGTTGTTGTTATTAATCAAGGTTTCTGAATCTTCGGTGGGGAGGACCTTTGTTGCGAACGAGTTGGAGAATTTGACCATTGCGAATTCGATGATTCTGGCAGCGGTAGCCTTTGCCTTCAAAGAGGCCCTTCTGGTCGTGTTCTTGGTCTTGGGGGAAACCTTTTTGGCGTTCTTGGTTGTAGCGACTTTGGGTTTGGGAGAGGCATGTTTAGGCTCTTTTCGGCGAGATAGGACCTTACGCGAGCTCTTAGGGGAGGATCGAGAGGCGGGAGATGAAGAATTACGGAATACAGGAGTGTTTGCAATCCGCGCACAGGCAACCTTTGCGGCGAGTTCGAGGATAATTTGGTCCTGCTCGGTGTAAGTGACGATGCTGGTTGGATAGATGGTCTCTGTTGACTCAATTTCCAGCATGAGATCAACTGGGGCGGGGTCTGCATTGTCGACGTAGTTGATCGCCTCGAAGATTGCGGCGTCTTGCGCATCGGGTAGGAGGAGGAGACTGATAGAGTTTTGATTTTCTTTAACCTTGGAAGCTCTCTTTTTGGTGACGCGTGCGTTTCCGTGCGACTTTTTAGTTGAGCCAAGAACCTTATTCCTGGATTTTCCGGTTAGGTTGGCCTTGAGGAGACCGACTGAGCTATGCTTTTTTTCGACCTTTGTTGCACCGGCCTTTCTTTTATTGCTTCTTTTCTGAAATGTATATTAGCGCACGGTGGTAAATTATTATAGAAGCATTAAGAACATACAGCTTTGGATCTAAGATTTGTGGAACGTTTTACGCCCTCGCACAAGGCCGGGGGTGATGAACTGGTACTGCTACTCATTTTGATGTTGGTGTTCTTTTTTGCTCGAGAAAAAAAGAGTATCTCGATATTTTGTCGACGAAAAAGCGTTTTTGATTTTTCGAGAAGAAGGGAAAAAAAGAAAAAGACTTTGTCGGGGAGGAAAGTCGGTGATTGGTTAGAGGAAAGAGCTGAAGCGAAAAAGCGAGGAATTTCAAGTCCTACGAGGAGTAGTGGCGCGGGGGAAGTTGATTTGGAAAAAGAAGAGGAAGAATGGCAAAGAGGGAATCTTGGGTGAATTATGACGTAAAGCGTTGGAGCTGCTTCGATTTATTGTTCGAGGTTTGTTACGAACAGAGGGATACTTGAACACTCGGAGGTATGAATACACCCAGGTTGAGTCAAAAGGGGAGCTAAGCTTGTGTTAGGAATTGGTGAAATGGTGAAGATCAGGAATAGGATTGGTGGTGTTGAGGAAGGTGATTGTGGATGAGTGGGGGGGTAAGTGTGAGAGGTCGCGAGTTCCGTTTAAATACATAATTTACTTGATCATGATTGTGGGGGGCTCTTGGCTAATAATTCAGATTAGGCTAGCTCGCTTTCAAAAGTACGCTAGCGCGAAAAATGCGTTGAACGAAGTGACGGGTTATGGGGGTAAGAGCTTATATCGCTCTCTGATTGGCTATTCCATGTGAACCAGCAACCCTAACCCAACTATTTAATACTTGCGAGACCGAGTTCCAACTAACTCACGTGACGCTAATTGTTTGCTTTTTTCTCTGCTCACAGGTCATATGATTTAATTGGAACTTGGCCTCACGAGTATGTTTTCGACTGTACGCTAGAAGGCAGTTACTAGAAAACAATCCAGGGCCTTCGTTCAGGGCATACGACTGCCTCCGGGCCTACAGGATCTATAGGGTCAGAGTCTGGGGGTGTCGTGCCAAGTAACATGTAACCACCAACCTATCATTACCCGGCTAAGCGTGCGTTATCATTGGTACAAGTATCTCTCGAGATCTCGCTATCCGAGCTACTAACTTGAAGTCAATGACGGATGAGGATAAAGAGGACTGATCAACAAAATATCATTAACTTTAGTAGAGTATAGACCAAAGAGCTCAAACCCTTCTAGCATCTAGCCATATGTAGAGCAATAAGTCCCATCGACAGATACTCCTATGCTGTTGAAGGTTAATGCGAAAAGAGATGTTCTTGAGGTCAACTATGTACTATAGGCGGATAGTGATACAGGATACCTTGGGGTTTCTACAATCTCTAGCTCATTTTTACACAATTTAGGATCGGCGCGACCCATTACTTCTCGCGGTAGTCCTGATTTCTCCGAACTATGTCGCTTTGTTAAGAACAGCAGTTACGTCAAGTAGTATTTGGAAAGCAGGGATATGTTACAACGTGATTGGTTCACACAACGTCATGTCTTGGCAACATAATAACACATACTCTATGTATCTCGTTGTTGGCGCATAGAAACGTTAAACAGGATTACGACAAGACAGGAAAGAAAGCTTGAGATTTAGGTAGAGTAGAAGAAATCGCCTATATTTTTTTTTTTATAAATCGTAATATTAAAAGTGCCAGTGGAAATCGTGCTCGTTGGTTGTGATCATTGGTCTTGGCGGCAACCAGATCAGTGGAAGACATACATACGAGTGACAACTCATGAACGAGGTAGGCTATGGAGTTACGAGTGATATACCATGAACCGCTGAACAGTTCCGCGCGACGGAAGTCCATATGGTCTTTGTTGCAATTACGAAATTTATTAAACAAGCAGAAGTCATGGTATAAGTATTTGAAGGTCAAATTACAGATATGCGAAGGGCATGTATGTCTAATGGATATCAAGACCTTCAGGATCATTTCCACCTGAAAAGTATCTTGAGAGCTTTATTTAACATTCCTATGGCGGGGTGCGTAAGTAAGTACTTGTATGTGTTGTCTCTACTATACCGCATAACGCGAATGATGGGGAAAAGTTATAATCTGTTTTGGAATTCCCTAATAATAATATGTCGGGTTCCTTAAGTACTAGTACTTAGTATACACAATCTCGCGGTATTCTTAACGAAGCGTCATGCTGCGGGCGTGATATTGCTAAAGGTTCAAACCCACGCTCAGGTGTCTTTTTTATTCTTTTTTTCGAACTTTTCAAGCCTGATTCTTTCACAGCAGGAGCTCACTCTCGCCACATATACAACATGTGGATCTCTGCACATCTAGAGCGCCTGAGGTTGAGCAAATCGCAGTGTTCTTTAGAGGATCCGGGGCTATTCTTGGAGTCTCGCGATCTTGCCACGTGGAAGGGTGTCTATATCTGTCCTGTATTAGTCATAAAGACTATAATAAGCCCACCCTCAAAAGCGAGTCCAAGCCCCTCCTTTCAACGGGGTGCGTGGCCGAGTTGTGAACACTTGGACTTCTGCAAATTACCCAAACCCTGTCACACCGTGCAGGTGGGCTCTGGACGAGATCACGTTCGGTCCCCCGCTCAGGTGTGTTTTTTTTGTTCTAGTCTTTTTTATAATTATCTGGATCTCCATTCTCATGCGATATTGAATCTTTGTGGCTCTATGCCTCTAGAGGACTTGTTGTCGAGTAAATCACAGCTTTGTTGAAGACATTCACAGCTATTAGCGAGGCTCATTGAGGCTCGAGATATGGCCACGTAGAAAAATGTACGTAACAGTCTATATTTGTCCTTGTATTAGTCAGAAACACCCTCCTAGGCTTGCCCTTAAAGGGCAGCGCAGATACATCCTTTCAACGGGGTGCGTGGCCGAGTTGTGGACACTTGGACTTCTGCAAATTACCCAAACCCCGTCACACCGCGCAGGTGGGCTCTGAACGAGATGATGTTCAATCCCCCGCGCAGGTGTGAGTTTTTTTTGGTTGTAGTTTTTTTGTAATTTTATGGAGCTCCATTTCCATGCGATAGTGAATCTGTATAGCTCTAAGCCTCTCGAGAGCTCGTTGTTGAGTAAATCGCAGCTTTTCTTTAAAGAATTCACAGCTGCTCTTGAGGCTGATTGAGGCTCGAGATCTCGTGATCTGGCCACGTAGAAAAATGTACGTAACAGTCTATATTTGTCCTGGTATTAGTCACAAAATCCCTCCTAAGCGTGCTCTCAAAGGACAGCAAGGACACACACTTCCAGCGGGGTGCGTGGCCAAGTTGTAAACACTTGGACTCAGCAAATCACCCAAACCCCGTTACACCGTGCAGGTGGGCTCTGAACGAGATGCGTTCAATCCCCCGCGAAGGTGGGAGTTAACAAACTTTTGCAACTTTTTTTGTCGGTTTTTATAGCTTTGGAATGTGGTCTGGGATAGGTGTATGCCTGTTTGTGCGTTGTAATTTGACTGGTTGTTCGTTGTTTTATTGCTGCTGGGTAAAATGTTCTTCGAAGCGTGGTGAGGGCGGTATGGGTTGTACACCTTTGTGTAGTAGCTATCCCTCACTCCCCCCCACCTCTCCCCCCTTGGGTTGGTTCCTCGTCAGAGGTCAAATTGCGACTGAGGATACAGAATCCTGACTGACATTTTGTTTCCGGAGTAGTCGCCTGCCCAAAGGAGAACAGAAATGTCACATCTTAAAAGCTGAGAATAACAGCTTTCAGATACGTAAGGTTGTGAGTAGTGGCCCACGAGCGAGTGCGTTAGACGATCATCCTCACTTCGCAATCGAAACATCGTCCAGCTCAAACGTGATCAGCCCGGGGCATCAAGGAACGCCATCGCTTTGAAGCTCGTCCCGTCGATTTTGGAGCAATGGCGAAACTGATTGAAGGACGGGCAGGGACTGTTGGTAGTCAAGAGGAATGGTGTTAGGCCGATGTTGAGCAAATTGATTTGCTGAAAAACAGTACTCGTCGTTCGTCGTTGCCCAAAACGACCCTACAGCTAAGGGGCGGGTTGATTGCAGGTCTGCTGTTCTGGAGGCGCCTTTTAAGTCAGCTTCAATTTTCTGGTATTACTGTCGACAATGAAGGTTTGAGGGGTTGTTTACGTTTGGGTCTGGGGATAGCAAGCATTACTGATTAGCAGACCACATTTCCTTCCTCTAATTGTCGGGCATGATAAGAATACGAAAAGGTCGATGGTCACCCGATTCGTGGAAGGTCCCTATGTGCTGGTGGTGATGGTGCTGGTGATCGTGGTGGTGACGGTGAGCGGAATCACATTCAACAGGCATAAAGCTGTTCCTGCAATTGCTCCGTCGAGGATGCAGAACACGATGGGAAGATAGAAAATCCTATTGCTGCTTCATTGGGACCAGGTTCCATCCAGCTGTGATAATATTTCACATGCTACGTCGATTTCATCCAAACCAAGTCTAGCTTGGCGCATGGCACCATAGAATGGACGGCCGCAAGCTCCCCCACTAGTGCTAAGCTGCGAGTTTTCGAACACCTTCTGACCTTCCCCAAATTCAAACCAACGCTCAGGAACACCAACAACCAAACTGGCAAGCGGAAATAGAAATCAACAAGCCTTCAATGGCGACTAATCTCCCCTTTCCACCGCACACACCCGGCGCCCAGGTGCACCGGAAGCGACGCTACACCTGCTGCACACGCAACTGGAGCTGGACTCCGAGCTGCCCGAGAGCTTCGCGCATTCCTGTTGCTAGGCAACGACTTGCTCGCCGACCCTCGGCTGCTCCTGCCACAAGGGGAGCAGCAGCTGAAGTCAAAACGGCAGTTCCTACCACAAAGGGAACGATGGTTACTGCGACGGTTAAGAGACGATTCGGATTCAACGCGGCGAAGAAAGATACAGGGGAATTGAAAACTGCGCCGAAAAGAGCAGGCGAGCATGAGAAAGGTTGTATGGCTTCAGGTCCTGGCCCGTGCAGTGTGACGGGGTGCTTTAGCTCGGTGTCAAAGCATAGAGCGAAGTTCGAGCACCTGTCGTCGCCGACGGTGGAGAAGTCGCCGGAGATGAGGAAGGTGCCTGTTAAGGTGAATAGCCGTTCCTGTCTTTCTTCTTTACTTGCATATGGCAGGTGAATTGAGGAATCAAGTTTCTAACATAAAATGTTTTGTAGACGTACTGGGTCCGCACAGGAGGGAAGAAGGAGGAAGTATTTTTCTGCCTCTCTACTCATGAGAACGCAACAGTGCTAACATCTAGCAGGAAAACCGACGCCCTGCCCCACCAACAAGAACAAAGCTCCCAGCCCCAGGCCATCGAGCTGCCTTTATCAAGTGCGAAGGAAACGGCCACGGCTCCATCGGCCGCCGCATCCGACCTGCCCTCGCCGGCCTCTTCGAAACCGGACCCCCCCACCTCGAGCCGAACAACATCCCCAGACCTCCCCCACTCCCCCTCAAGGACTGCCGTCTCGCCGCTCCACCACCTTCCCCAGTCACCGCTGGGAGTACACTGCGCGCACCACAGCCTGTCATCACCGCGGTGCGAGCAGTCAACGCTCCTGTGCTCATCCGTGAGCAGGAGGTCCTCCGGCGCCTCGATGAAGCTCACCTAAGTTCGCCCGTGTTTCGCTGCGCGGGGCCGCGCAATATGAATGACTACTCCGAGGGCGAGCTCACGATGACGTATTTTGGAGATCCCGAGGAGCAGGAGGAGTATCCGCAGCGTGCGGGGATCAGGAACTGGGTCAAGGGGACGTGGAAAAGTCTAAGGCTTACTGGCGGTGGGGAGGAAGCGAGGGTGATAGTGCTGCCGAGGGGATGGTTGGAGGAGGGGGAGTAGGTGGTCCTGGTTTGATGCTATGGTGTACTATTCATGGTGCCGCGGGCGGTGTGAGGAATGGTGGCTCTATGCGTGTATCTTAGGAAGGATTGTGGGAGTAGATTTTACATGGGTCGCAAAGCTGCACTGCAAGTTATTTTTTAGAGCAGCTTCACATTGTGCTTTATTTTCCCAGTAGACGAGATAGTCGTTGTAGATCAACACTCACAATAACTAATACTAAAACACCCCCAAGTTTGTCAAGTCTGAAACAAGGTTCATTAGTTTTGACTTCAAAAAAGCTTCTGCTCTCGACATTCCTAGAACCCATTATGCTTAGGCTACATACTCACAGACTATCACTCGTAATACCCCCACCTGAACACCAGACCCATATGAAATCCCACAACACGTTACTAAGCTGAGCATTATAATAGATTTGTGGTATCTATAATTCTCTTGCATTATATAGTCTGAACAGTCACAATTGTTTTTAAACTTGAGAAATGTCTTCACTGGTAGTGGACGGGTAATCATGGGTGATACATGTTGTATTCTATCTTTGAAATCGGTAGGTTAAGGACAAATATATTATTTTCTTTAAATACAAGTACGGCCATTTACCGCCAATGAATATTTCCTCGAGAACGCTACTCGACGATAAACCCAATTCTTAACAGTACCTAATAGTTCGGCAAAGGATATAGTAATGGCAATCAGAACACCCCACCACCCCTTCTGCAATGCCACACGCACGGAATGATCTGACTTAACAGAGTCTAGGTCTTGAAAGAACGGGAAATAAACATCGCACTTCCTTTTGCGATCAAATTGTTTTTTCGATACTCGGGTGCCGGCAGGCTCAGTGACGGTTTCTTGCTTCGATCCTGGTACGTATCAGCTTGGCGCGAGTGATAGCTTGTGACTGCGTTGCTGGTTTGATTAAGATAGATGGCTGCGGGCTCTATCCGGCGAGCTTGAGATATTTATTAAGTTGTAATTGAGAAGGAAATAACAGGCTGCGGTACTGGTGGTGTGTGGTAATCGGTTTGGTGCCGCAGATGAGTGGGGGTTCCGGATGTCGCAGCTCGTGGTATCCGCTGGCCGGATCTTCGGAAGGGACTACTAAACCCTGGAGAGTTACTTTGGGTATTGGAGGGGTGCCTCTAGTCGGACGGCTAAGAGTGATCTTGTCATCTGCACAGCCGTCTTACCTAGCTCCCCCTGATCGTTCGGAAAAATCCGCCCTCCCCCCGCCATTGAGGGAGAAACAGCGAAAAGAAACGCAAGAGCATCGCCTCTCGAAGCAAAATCAACCGTGCTGGCACAGCCCGAATCCTCCAGGAGCTTGCATCGCCCTAAACTACCCAACAGATGCAGCCGTGATGTATTTAAGTCCAGGCTAGCCTTTTTTTTGTGCCTCGGGACTGCGTTCGGGGCGAGAGGTAAACATGGGGTTCAGAAGGTGATGACTAGCTAAGAGTGCGCCTTCACTGTTGTTCTTGGACGTATCGAGGTCGGCCCGCGCGGATTGAAACTGGTTATGTGTCTAGGGCTGATATAGCAAGCCCACCTGGAGCTTAAGAGTACCGTACGTTTATTGAGCATCTACAATCGAACTTGAGATTGCTCATTTTTGAGTATTGGAGGGAGCGGATTGAAATAAAGTAGGTGTTTGAGGTGTGTAACTTAGGGAGGGCTAGATGAGGTAGGTTAAATCCCCTCATTTTGGACGTTGCTGTCGGACTTGGCTATATCCTCGTGTAGGTATCTGGTGAAGCTTCCAGTAGTGGGAACGTATTGGCCCTTGATACTTAAAGAGGCCTCAGTGGGTTTGGGGGGGGGGGGGGGGTGGAGAGAACTGTCGTACAGAGGCAATTAGCGAAATAATAAAAACAGTGGGAATGGATATGCTGTCAAGTTTATCATATGCATTATATCCCTTGCCTTGCCATGGCTCACATTAGGTTCTGATCCTACTGCGTGGTTTGAGGTTAGAAAAGACCCTGCTGCAGAAACCTGACGGTCTTATAGGTACTAGAGAATACTGGAAACGGTGAGACGGATGAAGCTTGATGTGACTTGGGATTCGAGTCTCTAGTCCCGATGCTTTGCTCAATGGTCTCATACAAAGTAGGTGCAATTAGTGAATAAGGTCTTTCTAATAATTGGTGTATTTCTGGATGAAGTGACGTTGATCATGCGCCTAATATCAAGGATATTTGTGAATTGAACTGATAGATTGCTGAGGCAAAACAAACTCACTCCTGAAAAGCTCGTTCAGTGAGCTGGTTGTAGAGGATGCGAGCCAAATGGCTGGCGGGATGTGGGACTGTTCTTCTGGTGGGGGGCTACTCAACCAGACACCTAAAGATAGGGCGGGTGACTAAGCCACATGATTGTCCGCATCACCCCCGCGGAAGAGTATGTAATTCTAACCTAATTAACGTTCGCGGAAAAGAGGGAACCTGACAAAAGCTTGGTAAAACATTGGGGCTCATGTTAGTAAAGAGACTTTACAACATTTATCCACAACAACGCTCCGAGAATGCCGGTTACGTTCGCTGTCGCCATTGAGCATCCGGAATGGCTGCGCAAGGCTTCAAATTGGATTAAGACAGGGTTTCGCTTACTTACATGTACCTTGAGGCAGGAACTTAGGGATTGGAATAATGATCATGAGCCATGATTGGTGGATGATAGAAATCTTTAGTAGGGTCGTTCTGAAAATGGGCTGGGAAGTCTCTTCCGCTGGCTGAGTTTTATATCGGGCGATTTCGGGCATTGGAACTGAGCAGCAAGGCTACGATGCGGTGAGGAATATACTAATGTATTGATATTAACTAGATGATAGAAAGATGCATGATGATATATTAATGGCAAAGACGCCAGTATGTGATAGCGGATGGTTTATGCGACAGAAAGACGACCCACTCTTAGCAACGTAATATCGACAAAGAATGATATGCCCTTGCCCTAAATGCCGCGCCCTTTTCGGACCTTGGAGAGTTAATGAGCGGAAATTGTGTTTGATTGGTTCTTTTCTGCTCCGCCGAGAGCGGTTGTTGTGTTGCTCTGAGTCCAGACCTCAACTAGTTGGTTGCAGTGTCTGATGATGAACCGCATCAGGAGTTTTAGCCGGACACGTCAGCAAATTTCGAAATCCCCAATAGTGGCGTGCTATGGCTATACTTTAGGCCATTGAGACACGCTTTCCTATCTCAGTAGCTTAATCGCAAGCCACGCTTGAGTAGGAAGTACGGGAATCTGCGTAAAGCAGTACCTATCAAAGCCAGCTGTCACATCAGTCTTTCACCACGTCAGCGCTGCGTCGGTGCTGCGGCCAATGGGGCTATATAAAAATTTGGGAAGCCACCATGAAATCTTCAGGTCTGACAGACCAAAGTCTCAAGATCTTTGCTTTGCTGTCAATTATTTCGTTTTTCTTATGTCGATGTTTTCATTGAGACGGGATCGAAAATTTGGATAACAAAGAGGGAATTGAGCCTTCTGGAGGAGGAAAGGGCGACTCTCGACGACTCTGTAAAGAATTTTTTTCACGGGGATTAGGCGGCTTTCGGCATCTGTGAGGTCTTGGCGGCTATTTTGGGCGAGGGGAGGTGAGACGACGACCCTGACTCCTGTATAATTGACCACTTTTGCCCCCCCCCCCCTTTTTTTTTTTAGCAACACTCGATTTTAAAGGGATCAAGACGAAAAAGCGAGGAAAGATACTGAACAGTGTGAACAGAGTAGCCCTACTAGCTACTTTGCGAGTCATATCGGCAGTACGGATGAGTGAAAGGGGTCCGACATTCAGAGTTTATATCGGTTAGTCATTACCAACAACGCTAAAGCAGCACTCTGTCACCAGAACTTTCGAACTTGCTGATTGGCTAGATAAAAGAGCCCTAATGTTTATACCTCAACGGGGATCCACATCTGCAAATGGCATGTACCAATAGGCGTCGACAATCAAACAGGACATAATCATGGATTCATCCATCACTGGAGCGAAGTCTCGTTACTGGCTGAAACAACACCGGTGGAGAGAACCGAAGATTAGGGGAACGGTAGTACGGCCAATGCACCCAGATTCCAAGTTTAACGGGCTCGGCAAGACGATATGGAAAAGCCACATGGAGCAGAGGTTTTATGTGTGGTAGCTAACGACCTGTCGCTAGACAAAAAACACAACCCCTGAAGATCACAACATCATGAGTGCGCTCTATAGCTATTAGCCAGATTTCATACCAGAGAGACGGATTAGAGGCCTCGATAGCAGGCCATCATCAGTCTGCCTTCACCCTTGCAAAGAAATAGCTCACCAGAGGGAATAAAAGCGCTCAAGAGCGAAATATCATGGGTGCGCCATACACCATACCCAGCGGCCAAGAGTCTCTCTTACCGGAAGAAAGGACCCGGCAAGAGCGAGAAGGCTGTCATGAGTGTCAGTAACACGCAGCGAAAGATCTCCTATTTCGAAGGGAGGAAAAACGGTCAAAAGCAAACTATGAGGAATGCAACTTCATCATGGCAAGCTAGAATCCCTCACTGGGTAAAAGGCAGAGAGCATGGAAGAATCTCTCACCGGGTAAAGAGAAGGAACAAGCAGGAGTAGGACGCTTCCGCTGCTGGATGTTCACTTTAATGGGGACTAAATAAAAGATAAGAGCGGATGAGAGGAGACAAAACTTGTCTTGTCTCGTTTTAAAGGAGATTTTCTCTTACTTAGAAGAGGAAAGGAAGCCGTCAGAAGCGAAATAAGACGAGTGGCTCTGTAGCTGGCGGCGTAATATATTTTGTTGTGGAGAGAAGAAACAGCGCTCAGGTGCGGAGTAAATCTTTGCGCTAATAACCCGAGGAGAAATATGTCTGACCTGGCGGAGAAAGGTCAATGCTCAAGGGTAGAATAGTACTGCCAATGCATCTTCACTTGTGATAAGGGGACGCTAGAGGATAAAACCTGACAAAACGATCCCAGAGAAGACCTACGGCGGCTCATATATACAAAGTACAGTTTTGGCGAGGGTTGGATTTTGGCGGGGCGCTACCCAGCCCTAACCCCAACCTGACTTTATCTAACCAAAATTTGTGGTTCTGGCTCGTTTGATTCGGGGCCCGAACGCTAAACAGCCTTGAGGGTTAGCCTAAATCGTGGAAAGACATTTGAGGGCTCGTAACTGAGCAAGATACAGAATCCTGCAGGTTCTAGACGTTGAGAGTGCTGATAGTGGGGAAATGGTTGCCCAGACTAACATGCTCAAGTGCACGGTATCACTTAGTGTTGCTCGGGCGGTTCGAGAGAGTGTTTCCGATGGTTGGGACTGGTTCTGAGTTTAGCCAAAACTGGACTGAACTGAATTACAATAACTGATAACTGAACTGACCGAATAAGAACCGGTTCAAACTCAAAAACGGTTTTGAAATCTTGGCACAGATCCACTCCGAACACTACACCGAACATGTTCAGGGTTAGGGTGTCTCCTGGCGTAGGGTGCTCGTCCGTTATATCAGCAGCTCCAACCGCATACGGTTTAATTTCAAGCTGTAAAATTAACGGAAAGGACGAAGATGAACCAAAGCCACCCGCTAAACGGTTGTAGGGAACTCGTTTGTGTGGATGAGCGACGAACAACTGGAAACGATGTATCGAGCCCTAATCTCATCATATAGCAGGAGAGCCTGTGCCTCGTAGGGGTGCTGGATTAGACTTACATACTGTGGTCCACCAGGCGTCGACACTCGAGGCCATACCTCGAGGCCTCTGCCTCGAAAACGTTCGAGACATAGGGGTCTATAACGCGAGTAGGTATGCTCGACGTGAACCCCTCTGCTCTCTCTCATTTGTTCGAGGCTTAGGTAGCCATGCTAGTATTAGGTGTATGCGATATTAGGGTGTGTTGGACACACTCGATTTTCAAATTTCGAGCTCAAATTCTGAGTTCTTGGCGGCGGTGAGACCACCTATGCTATGGTAAACACGCATAGTGTTCTTTCTCTCATTACGCTCTGTAGCGTGCGATATAACACTCAATATAAACATTGACAGAGGTTAATGGAGTGCAGGTGGGTCTTCCCCGCCGCCAAGAACTCAGAATTTGAGCTTGAAATTTGAAAATCGAGTGTGGCCAATACACTCTATTGCCTATACTGTTATTCCCGGATTCCCCAGTTCAGTCTCGCCAAGAGCTATACGGAATTAAAACCTTTTTGCTTCCCTTAAATTAAAAATCAGCATTAGCCCTTCAACAGTAAACTCTAACATTGAGAGGTCTGAGTATACTAACAATCTGCCTCGAGAGGAGCTCGAGCACCTCGAGGTATTATCCCTGTTTGTACGAGCAAGTAAAGACATGGAAGATACGGGGTGGAGGTACTCTGCCCTTTTCTAAACCCTGCTTATCCGTCAACCCTGCTTATCCGTCAATCAAGCTGGACGTTATATACTGTTCGTCTACGTTGAGGTCCAAAGGCTTCAATAGTTGGCGGACTGTCGTCGTTTCCCCACCATTACACCGTGGTTCGGCGGCATAGTATAGTTGACTGACTATTCTCGTGCTGTTCGTCAACGGTACAGCATCTCAATCTACAGGACCGGAGGGGTAGAAGTGACTTTGCTCTACCTCTTTTTTTCAAATCGACGGGTAATCTGAAGGCTCCAAATAGGGTAGTCCACAGAGATTGATGTTGAAGGCAAACCAGTAGAGACAAACCAGTAAAGGCAACTGAAGACATTGGGGTTGATGAGGCCAGCATCCTCGAGGCGAGCCGTCCTACTCGTCGTTCAGGCAGTCTTGTGTTACTCTAAGAAGAATTTTAGTGACATGCCATGCATCCAGGAGGGCTGATTGATATCTCCGAGAGAGAGCCTATACGTATCTTGGGCTAAACTAAATTTTATATTCAGAGATCAGCCTGGATGACTGGCCGAGGAGCTTTGTTTGGAAGGACACCGCCTTACGAGTATTTAGACGGTTTACCAAAGGGTATAATTGGGCGGAGACATGCAACGGGCCAAACGCTCGCACAGTTGGACCTTGTCGACGAATAAACATGGTTCTCCTACGGGGCAGAGGCACTTGTCACTCATCGCCTCTAGCAGCCTGGTGAACCACCCACACTAAGGTTACAACGAGGTGTAGCCCACCAGGCTGCTAGGTGTACCTTCCGCGCGGCTGCTTTATGGGCACAATTGGTCGCCGCCTGCCCAATGTAGGGGTCACTAGACAGATGCGTCGACCATCTCAATACGTACCTCAAACCTAGGGCCACCATAGGGGGCAGAGAACATGAACGCCTGTGGGCTTGTTTCAGGAAGGATGAAGTCCGTTATAAACCTAGATGTAATCTGAGAGATACCATTTAACGCGATCGACACACCTAGATACAACATAAATTTCCCGCCTAGAAGGACGAGAAATCTATTAGGGTACAGCACTAACAACAAAGTGTCAGCCCGGGCAGGCAGACAATAGGTTTGATAGTACGCACAACACTTCCTACTCAATACGATTAGGACCGTACTGCCTCCTCGTAGTGAGATGATTCGTTGTAGTTGCTAATCGCGTACATGCATCTGGTGAGGGGTAGTCTGTGTCTCATATCTGTCGAAGAGGACACGAGCCGTTACAGACCCTTCATGGCTCTAACAGAAAATGGGCCACTTGGTGCCCCAGTGTCTGGGCCTCATCACAATCTACAAGGATCCAGCCGAGGCTTTGGTGCTGAACATGCCGTTGGCAGCTACAAGTTATCCCCTGGATGTATGAGAGAGAGCAAATGTCTCTTACAGTAGCGTGGCCCATCCAGCAAATGGTTGACTTAGGTAAGGTAACGAACTGCGAACTCTATGGCACCACTAAATATTTCATAGACCGACAAAGGCAGCAAGTTGCTTACCTTCACGTTTGCTCACCAAAATTCAATGTCACATGATGTCCATGCATGAGAGAGATTCCCACAATTTCTTATATATCCAAGGGATGGGCGTTGACTTTCAAAACTAGCTTACTGAGAAAGAATTCAGGTCAGCTAGGAAACCTTCTGGCTAAACCGGCTCACTCACGAAACTTCCTGGATAAGCGATCTTCCTGGGCGAGCTGGAATAAATATCTTTACCTACTGGGCCTTTTACATTTTCCCATAGACCGATAAGAGGATTATATATGCAGGCAATCATAGATGTCCAGCAAAGCCCAGGAATTTACAGCACATTTCGAGTCATCATCAAATTACAGGAGTTCCAAGGCAGCGTCGAAAGGATATTATTTTCTCCTCGAATATCTCAAGGTCCTTTCAAAAAAACCCAACACCAAAATGTATAAAAAATATTCAAAGACTCTCATCAACGAATACAAGACATCTCAATAAAAGAGAGCGACAATAATTGAATAAAATAAAACAACATGAAAATAAAAATTGGGCGTAGGGGGAAATAAGTCCAACAAGACACTATGAGCACTCTATATCATTGCAGCTTCGACTCTGAAAGTGTTGAGTAATCGGAGATCGCGGGTGCTATCGGAGCTCGATATGGCTATACCCTTGCGAGAGCCGTGCAAGGAGAGGGAGTGCGTGTATTCTCGATCTTTCGGTCCGCGTATACTCAGCTGGACATGAAGATGGGATACCTGCCGCGGGCGGGGGTTCGGGCAGCAAGATAATAGTGGAGCTGTTTGTCCCATTGAGATTGCTGTATATCCCGATAATATTTGGATAACACGTACTAGTTATTCGGATTGTATCGACTGTAACGTATCTTCTTCAGTCAGAAAACAGGGGGTCTTTGCAAACATGTCCGCCAAAAAAAACTCAGACCTTGCTGGTTAAGTTATACGTACCGTATCGCCAACGCCAAATACTGAATAATCAAATAACAAAACTAAGGTGCACTTTCTTCGCTAGTTCAAAGTTTTGTTGGGTGTGTTACTTCAAAGAAACATCTCGATCATCTCCAGTGCGGTGATATTCGGTCCAATCAGGCGGTGATTGTGGGGGAACAGGCAGGGAATGGCGGGGAATGGCTACTGCGCGAGAGGCGATGGGAGCGTGTGCTTGTGTCGAAGGATGGTGGGGGCGGATTGGTCTCAGGAATCATCGCGGTACCAAAACGTTATCTCAGACTGGCACTAGCCTTAGATTTGGAGTTGATCTTCGGCTAGTAGCTCACCCAAGATCGAGAACGGATTGGTACTGTCAGACCCTTGAACCTGAGGTTCCCGTTGATTTCTTGCTGACTCGCACTTGGCGAGCAGAAGGCTCTCTTCGGAAACCCTCCCCTGGCATCCACACATCGCCTCCGGGCGGAAGGTCTCGATGACGTCGAGGAAGATTAACGATTCCGACGCGAGGAGAGAACTCTCCCCACGCCAGCTCGACGTCACACTTTCCAGATTGACCACCGGCCTCGAGATTCCCTCAGGACATCTGCCGATCGGCAGGAATCTCAGCCGGTCCTTCCTGCTCAATTCCTCCCATCCCTTCCCTGCCCGACTAGTAATCGGCACCGCTGTAAATGTTCCGTCCTGGTTGACGTCCAATACTAGGTATGGACGTCTCTTTGCAGGTTGTGGTGACCAGGGATTATTACTCCCAGTGACCTTTCTCTGCTCAGGGGTGAGCACAGTAACGCCCTTGGTTGACATGTAAATATCCCCTGGCCTCACAACCTCACGCCAGGACGGTAACAGGTGCCTAGTGACTACTATGGGCCGCGTCTTGGTATCGGGTTTCGAAACTTTATGGGAGCGTGATTTGGACATTTTTGGAGAGATTTGGTGAATTAAAAGAGAGTAGATGATCAATCATAATGGTGAGTGGGAAGGACGTATATTATAACAGAAGTTTCTTCATTATTCAGAATGCCGTCACGAAGCACCTATACCTATTTGGTTATTACCTATAAAGGCTTGTTGTGGTTTCTCGAATCAGCTTTCCCACAACCTACCTTTCCTCTATTAGATGGACGTCGAATGGAGGCAAGCTTCACCCTTTTTTCTGTTGTAGAATTACCAACTATAAGCTTCTGCTCTGATATTAGAAGTTATTAACCCAGTCAGGTATGAACATAAGCGATGTATTGGCCGAGTTTATTCGAAAATTGCAAGAGTTGAACTGTCCAAATCCGGAGATACGGATGGTAGGGTGATGACAACATTTGACGGGCGACGAACCAATGACATAAATGGAATCCAACAAATGGAGGATGACGTAATACAACTAAGGAGTTTGATGACCACGACTGGAATGAACTCGGAAACGTCAATTTAAAGACCACGATATCTCCCGACGGCCTTCTTGCTGGTCTGATGGCTTAGGACGCGGGGCTCGCTCCGTATCTATCTAATGTAGGTTTTATTTATAAAAAACACTTAGTAACAAATACTCACGTCTTCGGGTTTTATTTCAATCTATAGAGCATTTCTTCTAGGGCTACTTTAATTCCATTGACTTCCAGAATTCTGTATATACGATACATCGCATTTCAAGGTATTTTGTTGTTTTGAGGGTTATCGACTAGCCTAATCTCCCATTGAACACCGACATCCATTCATAACCCTCTTGTATCTAGTAGAATAGCAGAGGTCAGGGACGAGTTTCGCAAAAGAATACCGATGATTCTTAGGGTTGGGGTTCGACAGTTAGACGTTAAGCGCTAGGAGGATTGTACCTTATATTAATTAGGCATCTAAGGTGTTAAACCCTGACAGGAATCACTACATGGATAGACGCCTCCACCATTCACCAGGACACCCTCCTCACCCGGACAGTTGATAGTGATTGGTTGACAAGAGGTATAAAAGCCAGTTATAAGGTAGATCTTCTTGTTGTTATGGCAACTATCTGGGTGAGGGGGGTGTCCTGGTGGGTAGTGTAGTCGCCTACATGTGGAAATAATAAAATCGAGTGAGATCCTATGACTCGGCTCGTGTTAACATTCCTCCAGCTACATACATGTACTTGTGAGAAAAAAGGTCTGTGCCTTTCGATCTATAGCTACATACATGTATGTACACCCACAGGAAAAAAGTGAGGAAACAACGAGTGAACAAAACCGCGGTTAAACAACAACCATGACTTTTGAAGGGAGGCCGTACAAGGCATCAAATATATTTCAGAGGCGGCACTATATACTCTCTTTTTCATTTTATTGTTCAAGTACTTCTCGTCATTGGGGTTGGTGTTAAGTGTAGGCGTTGTTTCCTCAATTTTCTCCCGTGGGTGTATATAACGACTGGAATTCGCATGCTACGACGTAGCAAAAAAGACGGATTTAATATTATGTTGTCGACTTAGGTCCTCCCCAAAGTTACGCATGCCTTGATGGAAATGCCGGAAAAAGATATATTACAGTACAGCTCAAGAATTGACGCGACTCACGTAGATGGCGAAGCATCTTTGGGTTGCAAAACGAGAATCAACAAACATCACAGCCCGGTGAGGACATTTATATTTCGACAACAACATAGATGTGAAAGACAATTGTGTGCCGACGAAGCTTGAGAGTTGTTGGACATGTAGCACTTCTGTGTTTTGAAGGAAAAGAATCAAGGAACGTGTCGTTTGAAAAAGGCTTTCCGTTGCTGTGCGGGACGTGTCCATCTTACATGTATTTTTGCAACCTGGCAATATTTCATAGTACATGTATATGTATTTAGTATAGTCCATTGATAGATAAAGTGGGTGGCCTCCCAATAGCAAGCTCACTACCGCTACGGAAACCTGGCATAGAAGACACCAGGTGGTGTGCAAGGAAAATGATAATTGTTCATTATATTTCGTGAGTTATGTGTTCTCATAAGTGTTCAATTTTCTCTCTGGCGAGGTGTTAGAATAGTGTTTTTTTACCTATAAATAAGAACTTTGCTTCCTCTCCTCTTCCTCTCCCTCATCGAGCTCATAAACATCGTCACTCGGGGGCTGAGTCCGCTCCTCGCCTCTTTACATATGGGAGTGGGCCATCTTTCCTCTTGATCCTCATTTCCGGCCACCGTAGCCATAAATCACCTCAATCAGGTGAACGGCCTGCAGTCCGCGATTCAGAGCGCGACTGAGCCCTGCATAAAATCATTAGCTGTGAGCCCAGAATCCTTAAAGCCCAATCTCCTTTCAATACTCAAGCGCTAACTGCTTATCCATTGTTGTGACAGTGCCGGTGCCCGCCTCCTGTCGATATCAGTACCATCTCCACAGGTTCAATACAGGCATGTGAGCATGCTCGTGCTCAAGCCAAATACTCATGGATCATCATCTGTTCAGGTAAATTGTGACCCCAAATAAAAGGAAGATTTCATGTGGCTTTACTAACAGATCCCGTTACCTCTCTTATCAAAAAATAGATCTCCTATATAAACTCACTTACCTTATCATCGGGTCAACAATCAACTGTCAAAAGGTATTAATACAAGGGCACGAGAACTCGCCCTAACGCTAGAGTCATAATCCCCTGTCACCACAGCCTGCCAAGAGACGTCCATACCTAGTATTGGACGTCAACCAGGACGGAACCTTTACAGCGGTGCCGATTACTAGTCGGGCAGGGAAGGGATGGGAGGAATTGAGCAGGAAGGACCGGCTGAGATTCCTGCCGATCGGCAGATGTCCTGAGGGAATCTCGAGGCCGGTGGTCAATCTGGAAAGTGTGACGTCGAGCTGGCGTGGGGAGAGTTCTCTCCTCGCGTCGGAATCGTTAATCTTCCTCGACGTCATCGAGACCTTCCGCCCGGAGGCGATGTGTGGATGCCAGGGGAGGGTTTCCGAAGAGAGCCTTCTGCTCGCCAAGTGCGAGTCAGCAAGAAATCAATGGGAACCTCAGGTTCAAGGGTCTGACAGTACCAATCCGTTCTCGATCTTGGGTGAGTTACTAGTCGAGTTGGCTGGGGATATCTTTTCGCCGACAAAATCGAAAACCCGGCTTACCTATGAGCAGAGATAGCTCACGGGAAGCAGAAATTCTAGGTCGCCGCAACCTCAAAAAAGACGGCCGTACCTCATCTTGGCAAAGCAGGGTGATGGAACGTTTACAGCGGTTCCAATCACTAGCCGATCCAAGGTGGGGTGGAAAGGTTTGAAGAGGCGGGATCAAAGGTCCTTTTTGCCCATCCGAGATCGTCCTGAAGGGATATCTCGACCACTAGTCGAGTTAGCGGGTGTTACTGCTGGGTGTCGGGGTGGTACCACCCTGCTTACCTCAACCTCGCTGCTCTTTCTGGATGTGGTGGAGGTGTTTAGGGAGGATGATATGTGCGGATGCCAAGGAAAGCTCACCGAAGAGGGCCTAGTACTTGTAATGAGGGAAATGGCTAAGAGACCTGGAGTTACGAACCGGAATGGGGGCAGCAAGCTCCCTCCTAGACGCGTTTGCCGCGTTGATGCAACTTCAGCAGGACTGATCGTGCATAACACTGTTAGATTGTGTATGTCATATTCTTTGTTTCTTTTCTCGCTGTCTACACTTAGTGCTTTGAAAATCAAATATGTTCTTTTAGAAATAAAGATTATTTTCAACTTAATCTACAGGGAAGGACCTTTTTCTATTAATGGAAAAACTCGCGTCGCCTTTTCAATAGTTTAACTACAGAGTCCCATCTATATAGGCTTCAGAAATCTAATTCGTGAATTTTTAAGGCCGGGGAGTTCTTATGTACTAAAGGGAAAGGAAGGGTCACATTATTTTTCGCCTTCTGCTACATTGATTTGGATTAAGTTTAAATTGGCCATGGCTCTAATAAATCACTGTTTATCGATTTGAGCAAGGGAGATGTGATCCTAGTCAGAATTAAGGCGCTCACCCACCACTGTATGTACTCTCGCCTTATGTTATTTTTCGTTGCAAGAGATCATTGCGTAACTTATTATATGTGTCGAAGCGGCGTTTGAAATATAATAACGTGTTATAATCAACGTTTCACAATTGCAAGGGGGAGCGCGTCGCACCAAATACCAACCAATCCTTTGAAATTATTTGATACATACATAACTCTCAACATTTGGCATCTAAAGAGTAGCATTTCCCGCATAGGAATGAAATTGGAGAGTAATATCAGTGGGGCTGAAAAGAAATGACTCCCCGTGCGACACTTCCGCTCAAGCTAACCAGACCCTAGAGGTCAGGTCTCCGCACATAAGATATATGTCACGTCTCAAGCCGGTATGAGGTACATATATATCTACTAGAAGATGATGGGGTGGGCAAGCTACAAGAAATCTGAATATCAGAGCTGTGAAAAACATCTAGCCCTGTTATGTGAGATCATGATTTATACTGGAATTTGCAACCTAGAGTCGGATTAAAGCTTAGCGGTAAAAAGGTGTGGTGAAGATCAAGTTGTCCGAAATCATTATATATTACTTGTGAATCTGGGATATTTACATGTATATACATGTATGACATTCATCTCCTACATAAATACATATTGTTCAAAGGTCCCATGAACACATGTACAACATATATGAAAGTGATTCTCCTGACTATTCACAAGGATGTATTCATAAATTACTTATTCTTGTGTGAAGATCCTAGTAAGAAGCAGTCCTAGATACGAATACATGTAGTTTTACAGGCAACTGCAAAGGTCTTGATTTTCTATTTTCGCCTTGCGTCAACTTTCTTTAAAAATCAACTATTTACGAAACAATATCATGCCCTTGAAGGTTAGTTTAAGCACAATCTTTCATATTTAGGAGGTAATTGAAATAGGAGGGGTCTATGAAAAGACTAGATCACTTGAAACCACAAAACCTCCTATTCAGCACGTTGTCAAAAAGAAAGTTGAAATACTTCGCATGCTCTTGGTATTCTAGAGGCGAAATCAACGGAATTCAGCGGAATTTTTTAAAAAGCAGTGCTGGGCAAGGCATAAAAAAATCAAGGCCTCTACAGTTGACTGTAATCTACTACACATGTAGTTATCTCGTTATCATCTCCAACCTTTGGTGTAAGTGTGCGGTTAGAGGTTACATCTACTATTATAGGGAGAGATGGCCGGTATGGTATTATGTTTTTGAAATGCTCTCCAAGGTTGCAGATGTATTGATAGCAATATCACGGAAGGATATATGTATGTTGTACATTTTACAGGAATATTTTAGATGCTGTGGCTGGGAAATAGCAGTTTATTTTGTACACTATCCTTGCTTCTTGTGTTAGCCCGACTTTGAATACTGCAGTTCACATAAATAGGGAGAAAACGGAAACTCTATATAATCGGCTATATAAGATAGTTGTTTGAGTACCCTGGAATTCTATAGGTTACCAATTTATGCTTGCGGGTGCGTAGTTTAAAGGGAAATGAGGTCTTTAAATATGACATCTTTCCTAGTCGTGGAACTGTATTTGAAATAATTCTGGGTGGAAGGCCTACCCAGGAGGGAAACATACTTCTCAACAAACCCCATGTATGTACATAGCCTGACAGTTGGAATATCTGATGTGAAAAAGTGACGGAACCTATATTTTTCTTTATCGGCCAGAGAAAGTAAATGTTCTTCATTTCGTTTAAGTGAGTCTAAAACCTTCAATTATAAACCCTTGTTATTATGTATTATCCACCCATAACCCTCTATTGCATCCTTCAACGCTCTAAAGCGACCTGAATGACATCACTGCACGACATTTAACCCTCATTGACCGGAACCCCAATTCTGTCGACCGCTTAACCTTACAATAAGCGTCGCACTTCATCCGCAAATTTCTCGACATCCTGCTAAATTTATTTCCTGCAAGATCCTTATAGACATAATCCCCTTCAAAGCTTTGCTAAGTAATGCCAGATGCAACCTATTCTAGATACAGTTTTTCAATAAACTCCACCGGTTATATTAAGTAAAACAATGAGGAATACTTCCCACCATTATTACCATTATTTTATTTAGCTAGACCTCTGTCTGTTTCTTCCTAAGCATTTCCTGAAAATATTCTTGCAATTATCGAAGATCGTCGGATTTGGTGTTATGATGGTAGCAGGGAAAGGTGTGAAGGACATCGGAGCTTGCTGCTGATATCCAGTAGTTACAGATTGAGCTGTATAGGAGAGAGCCGTTCTCATAGAATCCAATGATGCTCTTGGTGGAGGCGTAATCACACCAACATAATTAGGATCTTCCGAAGTAGTCGCATCCAGGTTGCTCCCCAGAGTACTGGAGGAGTCAGTAGACTCTGTCGACAATGATGGGAACGAGATACTACCATAGCCGGCGACAGTAAGGTAGGGCGAGACTATTACAGCATCCACTTTGGTCTCGAGATATGCGGGCCTCTTTGAGACTGGAAGCGCAACGCTGGTATATTCAAGATCTACCAGTGTTCTACGAATAGCGATATCCCCGCCGTATCCAAGAACCTCCATAGCCTTAGACCGACCGTCCATGAATCTCTCATCCTTCGTTTGTTCCCGACCCCTCGTCGGTACTGTGTCGCGAGCGTTATCTTCCGACAAAAATGAGGTCGACGAAGATGAAGTATTTATACGTCCCCTGCTGCTATTTGGAGTGTTTCCAAGTACTATAATGTCGAGTAAACCCTCTGTTAGATATCTCCTCAAAAACCAACGACGGATTTGGGGGGGGGGGCGGTGTTTACCCAGAGAACTATCACAGTCCACCGAAGAGATAGAGAAACCACTTATCTCCTTACCACGAGCAACCTCATCTCCTCCATTGAAGATCCTTGTAGAGTCTCCTGATTCTTGGGTTGAGCTGAGTGCGGTTTGATGAGCAAGTTGCTTGCAAGCTAGAAAATAAGCAACTGACTGCTGAGGATTGGTTCCTTCCCCAACGAAGCGATCGACGTATCCTGGCTTTTGGTAGAGAGGCCTTACAGGGAATCCATCGTCCAAGCTTTTCTTGCTGATAATATTTTTTAGAGCAGAATTCTCCTCTAATCTGGTATCAACGGATACTGTAACGGTCCTTGCTGAAGAAGTACGATCATTGTTCCATTTTTTCATACCATTTGAAAAGGGCACCAGCTGTAAAGACCCACGCTCTTCTTTCATCTCCTGCTTTCCCGCTGGGGAAGGTTCCATTATCGGAAAGGATGGATTTTTTTCTCTTATGTTTTCATCTTCCGAAAATGGTTGAACTGTGTCCGGAGGTTCTACTACTCGCTGTTTTCTTTCGATGGCCTCAATTCGACTCCTCATCGCATCCGAGATTCTTTTAACCTCATTCCTCGGCGAGTTGACCTCTAGAGCTCTAAACTCCCTGTACACCCCATCCTTTTTCCATCCCGCTCGCCCCGGATGAGACGCTCCCTGAGACCCATCGGAACTGTTGGTGTTCATTGCCGGCGCACGGTTCACAGAAAACATTTTCACTCTTTGCTCCGCAGCTGCTGCTGAGCGGCCAATGCCTGGTGATCGCTGTAAGATAGCATTTTCAAGTCCATCCAATGCTGGAGAATAATGTGTAGATCCGTGCTGAGGTTGAAGCTCTTGGGCCAAGATAGTATGCTCTCGGGCCAGAGGTGAGCGGCGGCTCTTAGCGCTACGTTGAGTTAGACCATCCTCATCGTCGTCTTCTGAAGATAAATTAAGCCAGCTTCCCTGGCCTGAGTTGTTACTTGAATCATCAGCGTTCTCCATGCCGCTGTTCTGGTGGCAATCGGCGTAGGGGGGCTGATGATCCTGGGGGTGTTTGCAGGCAGTCGGGACGTATTCTTGGGAGTGGTTATTAAACGGGGAGGATTGATTGATTTGATCAAAAAATGATGTTTTGGCGTAAGGTGAATAGGGTAACGAATGAGAGAGGCGTAGTGGAGATGCGCTGCTGTGTGACACAGAACTATCAGTTAACATAGCTGTAGGGGCATGTCTGTGCGCTAATGGTGTAGTAAGCCCGACTTTATTCGAATCCTTGCTCTTCCTTACGCCCCTGCTTGGAACTATATCCGGAATATGGGCAGAACCAATAAAAATGTCGTACGAAGGGATTATGTAATTTCCAGACTCGTGAAAGAGGTTTTGTGTCCGACCCAGAAGCTGTTCCTGAAGCCTTTGATGAAAGTCAATGGTGTTCCTCCTAGTTGTGGGTGAAACAAATGAAGGGCCAAAGTTTAGAGAGATCACATCTTCCGTTGTTCCACCTTTCATCCACTCTATCAACTTCCAGGCTGCATTCGTCATGGTTAGGCGTCGAATCTCATCTTCTGGGGTTTCCAGTGAAGGATAATTCTTTGGGATGTTCTTTATCTCCCCACCTGTGATGCATTCCTCTGTGGATACCTCTATTTCGACAGGTCGTTCGTCGTTCTGTGAGCTACTAGGCGATCCTTTTTTCTGATCGAGCACATCAACCCGCAGGAGGTCGCGATCCCCCGGGTCGGAGTGATTTCTTTTGAAAGGTTTGTGACACATCTGCGCAGCGATATCTGATTCATACCCTTCATCTTTCTCAAAGTCCAGTTCTACCGCTGCTGGTATATCCCCACAATGCCTTTCTAGCCTCCTAGCCTGCTTTAGCATATTCCACACAAATATTGCATCAGTGATGTTCAATCGCCCGTCAGACCACTGCAGGAGATTGGTGATGTTCTGGACTGGTTGAGTATGTTCAAACAGACCCCTCCGTTTAGGTGGCTTGGAGGGAGTTGGTTCAGCGTCCGCTACCTTTTCTGCAATTGCGTCCAAAGTTCCTTTTACCTTAGGTTCCTCGCAGGAAACATGGATGCGGTTCAGGTCATCGACCCCAGGGTTCTCGCGAGGCAAGGAAAGAACAATCTCTGGAACCTGGATTATTGTACGGCCCAAATATCCATAGTGCGACTCAAGCAGAACCTGCTCGTCATGGGCCATCTCCCCTCTGGTTGAACAGTCATCCTTTCCTTCGTGTACTGATCCTGGAAACGCTTTCTGGATGTTGCTGAAGGTCAAAGGTATGTCAGAAGCGCCTCGCTCCGCTATTTGGTGGATAATATCTAATGAAAAACCATCCACTGTGGGGGGCTCCACGGGACCGTGGATGAACATATTGTTGGCGTAGAACTTTCTTCCACTGGACCGTTTGTGTACATGTTGAACCTCTGGAAGATCATGAATCCAGCACCAGATACTCGATTCCTGGTCCTCGTGCATGACAACAGTGGCGGGGACTAAAACGACAAAGTAGGCGCGTGGAGTATGTTGCCTATGGGATGGGAGTGAGGATGAAAAGGGGAAGACGGGGGGCTGATGTATTGATGAACTTGAGCCACCGTGTAGCTCTCAGGTCAGTAACGTGGGGTGTGGTCCGATGCCCCCCAACGATGGATATTGGTTCGCGTTCTGATTTTGGGGAAATCACCCTAGGGTGTGTTAGTGATAAATTGTGTGCTGCAAGCCAGCACACTTCACTTCTATCAAGACGTTAACATCTCAAGACATCAGTGAGGGAAAGTGGACCCTTACAGGACGTTATATTGTCAGAAAATATTTATGATGGCGTAAAAGACTGTGAAAATCAATATGTGAGCGCAGATAAAAGAAAGGCATCCAGGACATACCAACCCGTATGAAGTCACCTTTATTGACGTTTACCTACATGCATGTGAGTTGGTTACTTTGGCGTGACCTGGAAGAGCAGCCACGCGCGCTACTGTACATGTTCTTCTGGGTGACCTGGCCTATGTTTTGCCATTCTATTGTGGTTAGTATGTACCTCCTCGGTGACATGACACGTGCCTAAAGATTGTAAATCTGGATCCGGCTGAATACGGTCTTTGGCGTGATACTTGACCAGATGAGCAACATCCTTCTGTACAGGCTTGGCCTTTTTGTGAGATATCCCGCAATCCAGACCGATTATTATGGATTCACGTTCTCCGATAGCCTTATTTACGTGGTTGGGGGCGGAAACAGGTGTGATGTTGATGAGCCGAACCTTTCAATCAAGCCCATCTTCTAATGAGCCGCAATGCCACTCGAGTCCCAAATACCAGGTTCGACACGATCAGCTTAGTACGCGCATACCACCTTCGACTAGAGAGAGGCAGAGATTATAACTCCCACTACAAGTATCAACATGTACGTTACATACATGTATTTATGTGAAGTCGGCCCCGAACACCCCGCAATCTAGAACTACATGTACCCCACACACGTACACATACACCCACAGAAACCAACCAATATATGCCAGTTAACCTCACGCTCTGTGCATCTCTCAACTCCAGAACAAGTAAAGTGACATTACATTGCGTGCTCCAATATAAATATCGGGTAAATATCTCCTGTACCACAAATATCATTATTAAACACTTGCATGCTACTAACAGGTCTTATAAAACATGAATTTTAGATAAAAGAAAAGTCGGATGTCACGGGCTTTAATGAGTATTTCAATCAGTCTCGTTCAAAGACTGCTTTCACTCTTGATACATGCCGTTGTCGACGAAGTATTGCCTTACGACCTGGCAGCTCTCAATTTTAACAAAGCTGAAATTGAATAATGGCCCCCCGCAGTACTACAGCATCCTCTCCAGTCTATCCTTCAAGATTCCCTCCAGCAGAGAGCGGGAAGTCAAATTTATCGTTCGTAAGAGTAGATATTTCTTTTATAGAACATAGAGGTTTAGTAGAACGTAGAGCTCCTAGGATCCTATCAGCAAGGTAATCATGAGCTAGGCGCATCATTCTTATTCATTAAAACAATCTCCCATAGAAATACTTGTAGAAAATTGCAATAATAATTCGCTTGACTGTTTTCTTGTGACAGCTGGCAGTACTTCTTGTCTTTTAGTCCAAAGCTTCAAACCTTTTCTGAGTGAGATCCGAGCCATTTTTCATCAATGACCCCAGGGCGGAATTCCTTTGCCAAATATAATTTATTCCAACCCTCCCTTTGCATAAACTAACTTGGCCAATTAAATTCGAATCCATCACTCACGCCTCCTTCGAGTCTCTCCTTTAGCTCTTAAGTCTCTAATGCACTGAGATTGTATCGAAGAGTCTCGTCGGAATTTCGGCAGACCCCAATACAGAACGGAGAGAAAAATACGCTAATCGTCTGATCTCGCTTTCTATCACCTTGATACCTATTATATAAAATAATTTTGGTTAGCTCACATTGCGCTGACCATGTTCTCACTACATGGGATGGCTTTGAACATACTTTAATAATTACGCAAAAAATATTACTTGCTCGAGTGGATAACATAAGAGAAATTTATGGCCCACTCAGGTTCGTAGTTCGTCTCAAGTATAAGCGTTCGCCCGTAAGGCAGGCGCTAGTGCTCGGTCATTTCCCCCATAGACAACGGATCCTCGTTCGTCTTTGGCAGCCTAGAGGTCTGGTGTCGACTCAGTCCGGTCACATTAGAATCTGAAACATGTAAACTCAGTTCCACCATCACAATAGCTTGGGCTGCAAGTAATATCAATCAAGAGGGTAGGTTGGAATTCTGTTCCCATGGGTTGGCCTTCCCGAACTCGAGGTGAGAACCGTGGACGTGATATCTGATCACATACTTCATACCACCTAAAGATTGTGCAGATATTAGAATATGATTAAGAAGACAGTGATTAATGGATAAAAAATACCTCTTTATCAATCTAAAAGCCTGTTAAAATTGTATCCCATCATTTCCCCCTCTCCCTCCAACCTCAAGTAACAAAAGCAATTGCCATGACTACACGCGCTTCCTAAACCCCATTGCTAACACAATCCTCCAAACCAGGATGTAGAAGTTGTAAAGCCTAAGGCAACACGCTAATAAGCTCCAAAGGTAGACCGAGCATGATATCTCTTTTTATTTGGAAAGGCTCGATGCCTGTTAACGTCCTGTTGAAAGAAAGCCGTGTTGAGTGGAATAAGCTTCCAAATTGCGGCGTTTTGTAGAGTAAATGCCGCAGTACTAGGCTAAAGATGATATAGAAGATGATCTTTATTCAGAGTCAGATTTAATTGCCATGTAAGGGCGAGGGGTGAAAACTGACTACTCTGGAAATGGCATGAGTAGAGCTTCCCGGTGAGTCTAACCTCAAGCACTGCTCAATAGAAAAGGTCTTTTTATTTTGTTAAATATCCCAGCTTGAACACTTAATATAGGTAGTGCCCTGACTTACAGTCAGATGTCGTACTACATTCGTCTCTCCACACTGTTCTGTACCGGCTCTTGTCTGAAACTCGAAAGTCGTTGCTGAGAAGTTGTAGTGTTGCGGGCCAAGAGAGGCGAAGAAGAGTTCAAGAAACAGCCAGATTCCCTCAGCTCCTATCCCACACATCTTCACCGATCTTCTAAAGTGCCTGAAGCCGATGCTCTTCCCAATCCACTCCTCGTGCTTATTGTGTGGCTAAAGTAACACCTACAGCACAGAGATTAGCTCAGTATCCTTATCCAGGCGTAGCTACTACGGTCGAGAGGGAGTGCTTACCTGAAGTGGCGAGAACACACCGAGCCTGCAAGCTAGGGCTGTGCTCTGCGAATCGCCGGAGCCCGCTCATCTCTTCCTGCCAGAACGCCGGGTATTGACCGGGTGTTGGTTCGTTACTGTAGTTCCTTCAATCTCTCTCGGCTGTTGTGATGTAGGCTAGAATGCGTGAGGTGGGTTGGGGCGTGGCAGAGGTTAGTGTTTTCGACGCGTCGGTTTGGAAAACTGAATAAGTACATGTAGGCGGGGGAACTATTCGCGTCATAAAAAGAACAGCGCTTCCTCTGGCTCTAGAGTACCCAGCAAGTGCAAATGAAGGTATATCTGGTACATACACGTTTCCTCTCTTATCTGCTCATGGTTGAGCCCGCGTGAAAAACCCGTTTTCGAAGGTCCTCTTGTCAGCTACTGGAACACTCGCCAACGCGAACGCTGGCCCAAAGAACGATTAACTTGTCTTAGAGATACTCCATACGACGGCCGTTAAGATCGGCCACGGTACTACTGTTTGCTGGTGAGACACACGTAAGGCCAAGAACACGTGTTGTTACAATTATTTGCGCACGGACCATAAACATCACGCTAGGGACCTCAAATGCCGCTAGCCGTGTTAATCGATCACTACTAATATTCGAAAATCGCTTAGCGTGTAAGTCAATAGTAATGGTAAGCATAATTGATGCCGGTTTTCAGAGTAGAGATATACATGCTCTCTTTGCCGTATTTTCTCTCACATATGACTTTCGGCTATATAGTAAAGCTCACGTGAGAAGGGAAGCACAACAAGACAAGATCATAACGTGAGGAATCAGATTTTCTTTTTTTCTTCTCGTTTCGATTCCTAGCATTTTTGTTTCGCAAACAATTCAACAGACTGAACAATTGCAACTAACTAACTCACAAACAAGGGTAAAACAGTAATGGGAACCAATTCCCGAATACTAACTCCCAAAAGACCCCCTTTTTAACATTTTGATCCTTGGGCCCTTACACCTCACTGCGTTTTTAAGTGCTTGGCTCGCCCGGCTTTCTGCGTTGTGGCACTTGAAAAAATGGGACCCTGTAGAAGTTAATGAGAAATATTGACAGAGAATATTAATTTCTTTTGGGTGAGTATTTACCTATCGAAAAGGCTATCCTCGATGAACTCAGAAGATGACAGACCGTGTATCCCGGGCAGCGGAATATCCACTCTCAAGTTGGCGACCCCGTGACTGACCTTGGGTTCATCTTTGGCTTGAACCACTCCCGAAGAAGACGGTTCATTAGATGCAAGAGCTCTACTCTTGAAGACTAGTCTTTGTCGAAACGGGGGTTTGACTGGCTTGACACACTCAAGCACAGGCGTTTCCAGCGTCATCAGGCTGGCTTCTGCGCTTTCCAAACGTGGAGTAATTGTCTTGCGTTTGAGAACATCAGCATAGCTGGGCTTCTTTGGAGTGATGACTGGAACGACGACGTCCAAAACAATGATCTTGTCGGGGGCGCTTGTGGTGACTATTGCAAGGGTTTCCTCTTGAACGTTGTTACGAGGCGCCACGGTAAGCGGCATTTGGACGTCTTCACTGGACCTGATCGGGAACTCCTGCGCAGGGAAACTTCCAAAAGTGATAACTCGCTTGTGCTGGTTGGAGTCAGTGTCCCCCGCGGGAGTTGAATCTTCAATCTTTGACATTATCGGAGACGAAGGAGGGTCGCTATCGATTGGTGAAGGAGGCATCATATTGGGATCCACGTGTTGACTTTCCTTGTTCTCATCCTCATTGAACATTTTCAGTTCCTGCCTCCAGTTGGAGACTTCGACATTTGTAGACTGGATATGCTTGTAGTATTGCTCAGCGTCACACTTGTGGCAGCTGTCCTGCATGTTCCTTTCCCGTGTTTCCCCGATTAAGCAATCTTCTGGCCTAGATCCAGGAATGTTGGGCATCCAAAACATCTGATTATCCCAATACACATACACGCATCCGCATGCAAAGCTATCGATGAACTTCTGTGTAAAGGGGACGGCACGCCCTCCAGCCGCAGGTCTAACAGGGCCCGAAGACATGGTTGGCTGTAGCCAAAAGACATGTTAGAATCAAGCTGTGAGGAATCAAGGAATCTAAGGAACTTACGGCAGAACCGTTTCCTTATCTCTATATACTCGTTTTGTTAAGAGGGTTTAGCTTGGTTGATAGAGCACCGTGCTGCTCAATAAATCTTTTTTAGATAGTTTTATCTCTTTTCTTTATCTCTTCTGTGTTCCGCAGATATAAAGGAAGGTTCTATTTAGATGAGAAGTGTTAAAAGACTCTAAATGATGATGATCATGACAAAAAAAGAACGAGGGAGAAGAAAAAAAAAGAGGGGGGGGATTGCTCAATGGAAGGGCGTTTTGTTTGTTTACCTTCAAGACGCGACAAAACGTGATGGTTTTCTTAATTTTGAAAGAGAGAAGAATTTAGAAGAAAGATATCAAGAATACTGTATCCAAAGACGAAGCACCAAAGTGCTCGTCCTCGAGAGTTACGCTGATAAGTTTGATGACTTGATTCGATGAAAAGGTACAATGAGGTGAGGATGATGAGAAGGAGAAGAAGGATGTTATTTTTCAGGATGAAGGGGGGTCATATATATAACACTACCTTCCAGCTTTCTTGGCGAACCCCCTCTGTTTCCTAGAAAGGTCCTGGTCAATCACCTACATGTATTTCACCCCCATTTCGCCATAGAGTCATTAACGTTGCTAGGTACCTGGGAATTACATGTACCAAAGGGTTTGGCAAACCATGGAGAATCTAATAAAATAACGCATAATGAGGTATTTATTCCTTTAGGAACTGTAAATAAAGCTTTGACAATAATTTATTACAAGTTGTCGAGTGGCTGTCAAGGTGCCAATGATTATAAAACACCGGCCATTCCCCTCTAAAGGCCTCCGATTTTGGTCGCTCTGTGCTGCACACACAATTCATTTGGGTAACTACCCAACGTAAATCAATGTAGGAGCCTACACAGGACCCTCAGCTCCGATCCTGTTGGTGCTGGGCAAAAGGCGCACACATAGAATGAGCAAAGACCCACCCCTCGGGCAGTAACCCTATTTCTTGTAAAATTCTTTTCATACAACAATAACTCTTACCCCCTCCACCTCTCCCACTCCCATCCACGATTTTGGATTCTTGGAATCTATTATTTCATTACATCATGGCGGGCAATTTCAACTTCAATTTTGGCCGTGATCTATTTGGAAAGAAACCATTGCCTCAAAAGTCCCCTCTGGCTCTCCGGTTCGTCCTTCTCAACCACAACGAAGACGAGGTCGGGAACGACCCCGAAGAAGAAGATGATGAGGACTGCTACGTTTCTACAGGTATGTGATTTTTATTCATTGTTCTAACCTTCCACCCCAATATTAACCAAAACCATAGATTCGGAAGACTATGTCAACTCATATGAAAGGTTCATTACCAGGAAAAACAATGACTCCCCTCCTGCCTCTCGCCGCCGCAGCCATAGTGGTGCTGTCTCTCGCCCGAAGTCTGATAGTCCTTTTTATCTCACTCCCGATTCATCTGCCAGTGACTCACGTGTATATGGTCAAACTTCTTTAACCCTCGATCAGGCTACTAGTATGTCAATTCCAAAAGACTCCACCGCTTTCAAAAAATGAACTGACATCATTAGAACGTTATCGTGGAGGCCAGAACCCCGAGGGACCTGAAGCACCAGGATCAAGAGCTGGCTTTTACAACGTTCTTGACGCAGGCCCAAACAACAAGTCGCATGGTCGTTCCCATTCTGTTGGCGATATCCTGACCGTCGCAGCAACCGTTAAAGCCCTCCCCTTTTCGGGTAATGGAGGTGGGCCTTCTCGTAAGTTTAACTTTTAATTCTCTTAATTTCTTTCTTTTCCTTACACTCTATAGGTCAACCCTACATGAAGTTTGAGTGTAACCGCCCCAGGACGCTCGCTCAGATGAGAACCGCGAAAGCTAGAAGGATACCCCCTCCACCGCCACTCTATCAGGATAGATCATTTGCCCAATCCTTCAAGTCCTTCTTTTCCTTTGGGTCGCCCAAGGCTCCCTCTTCGCTGGTCACTTCGCAGTCACTTGATGTCCTCCCCACTATTACGGATGCTCCCCAGAAACAATCTAGCATCTACTCCCGTAGTGGACTCAGTGCTCTCTGGAACAAGGTCAAAAACATGAAGTTTGCGGGGCGTTGCTTTGGTAAACAGGCAGTCGTTATGGCTCCTAGTCCTATTTTGAAACCAGTTCCTTCGCCGCCACGGTTAGGAGCGGGCTTGGAGGCTTTGCAACGACGGAACTTCAATGGCATCAATGTTGCTACTAAGGTTCCACCCGTTGACTATGATGAACTTTTTGCTTCCTACGGCGCGACATACGTTTGAAAGATGATCTGGGATCTACCTACCCCTCTCGCGTGAGTTTCCTTTCGATTATTTTACATCAATCAATATTAACTTACATCAACCTGATATAGTTTTGGAGAAGATTTCATCTAAAGATACGAGTTCTCTTTTTGGGTGCGACGTGTGTGTATGTGTGTCTGTGTGTGTAGTGTGTTGGAGGATTCTTGTAACTATCCGGAAGAAACATTTGTACATGAGGTTATACATATAGGAAGCGCCAATTGAGTACAAAGTTTTATTAAGATTAGTTTCAGACCACTCTCACTGGCAATTAAACTCAAGTAGCATATCATTTAGCCCACTTACTTCCTACCAAATAATGCTTTCCAATCGAGTGATACCTTGTGAGTAGTAGACTAGAGGTGGGAATTATTAGGATCGTCCTGTTTGGGAATCGCGCCAGCTTGGAGTATGCGGCGCGGGTTACATAGATTCGGAATCGGTCGTAATTTAAGTTTCGCTTGGCGGCAACTAGTAGCAGATAGTTCGGGTTAGCGTTGTGTAACTGTGAGTAGGATGAATGTCGGTCTGGGCATCATTCCTCCTAACAGGTCATAGTACACCCTCTCATCCTATTGAGTCTCAGTCCTTGCTCTCAATTCGCTTCTGATACCTCAACTTGACTGGGAGGTTGATATTCTTCCATAAGGTGATATTGATGAGACAGACATGTTTCCCATTAGCTGTGATGCTTCATTCATATTCCATGATCACGTCCCTCTTCTATCTCTCTTGCGGATTGAGGACAGAATCCTTCTTCACGCTATAGTATTAGCTGCATGCGATATCCTTGTATATCGACGGAATTAATGAATTCAAACACTGATATAAAAAGAAACCTTCCTCCGGAGAGTTAGACAGATGCATTTTTGTTTGGTTGCTGTACTTTACTTTCATTCAATCATGTAATGAATGGGCCTGATCATGTATTACGATCTCTTTAGTACTCTTATATCTTTTCGGTGTTAGTTTAAGCAGTTCGTCGTGCTTCAAAAACAGATCAGTACCGTCCGCCTCCGATTCATTCCTACGTATATACTCTGTCCAAATGCTATGGATATACGGGTCGCAGTTAGGACGGTATCATGATATCTTTCCATTTTTTAATTTCAAAGTGAAATGAACAGGTCGAGAAGAACCTGGGGGTCTGTGATTTTCTAACACTTGGTTTATTGAATGGGAACGCAGCAATCTTATTCTCAGTTCTCAATTAGAGGTGTGTGGATGTGCTCAATATCGAGAGCAGCTGCCTCTCATTACGGTCGACCTCCACTGGCTATAATTAGGATGGTATGAATAGCTAGTAAATATAATCTTGAAATTTCTTAATGGTCTTAATTTTATGGCCTGATATGTATGATTGCCTCAGCGTAGATAATCCCAAATAATCATCCCCTTTGATATTGCTTCTCAAGAGCATTTATTTTGATACGATGAGCAGCCTAATTCTCGGTCCGCTAATCACCGAGCGTTCCTGCTGGCATGTTCTACATGTATCAATCCCAAACAAATTTAAATCGGACCTCCAAGACACCAAAAACGCCAGGAGTTTGTTCCTTGGAAGAAGAAAGACCCTGTTTTCGAAGTGAATCTTTGCTCATAGCCACCTGCGAAAAGTATTCACAGGTATCCCAGCCCTCCTGTGAGTTGTATCGGTAAAAGTGATTTACTTTTATCAGCCGGCTCCAGTGACAATCCCTAGTTGATCAGCCTAAGACCAGGAACCAAGGTGGAATTGTGGGTATATACTTAGAAGTGTACAAACAACCCAGACCACACCTATTTCTACCAGCTTTTTTGAACAGTAACTTTGTAACAAATGATGTTAGTCTTTACCATATTCAGTTTGATCATTCCTAAACATACTAATCCTTTGCGGCGTGCACAAATCCGGTCCAAATCATCCAACTACCCAGAGCAGGAATCCAACCAAACGTGAACATACAGATCATGATTAGTCGTCTTCTTCTTTTGACAGTTTTCAGTCGAGCCTCCATGTTATTCCCATCCCCAGTGTATTGCTTATTCAACCTTTTTCTGATCCACAGATATACTGCAATTCCAAATATGCTGGTGGAGATAGCAATCCCATTTATGTAGACAAACGCACCAGTATACATCAATCTCGTATATGGATCCGAAGCTCTCGTCGTTTCACCTCTTCCTACACCTGCAACTGTACCTAACAGGTATATAGTAGGGATTACTCCGATTATCTCCAAAACAATCTCCGAAGCTATCATGGTGAAATGGCTCGATTGGTAGTTTCCCATCCACATTTTTCTGTCTTTAATAACACCGAGCTTTTTCATCACTCTCGCAAAACACCAGGATACCACAATAGTAATCCAAGTACCTCTTGGCCTTGCTAGCGACATAAGGATCACGGCATTTAGCTTCAAAATCCCAGTGTTATAAGCCAGGTAGGCTCCAACCACCGTCGAGATTAACTCTAGTATAATCATGATCAAAGCTGGAATAAAGACTCTTAGGCGTAAGAACGATTCCGGTTGAGGGATAGAGTCATTTCGTTCGTTCTTCCAGGGTTGCGACAGCCATCGGGGGAGAAACCGAGAGCGAAAGGTCGCACGTCCTAGAATGAAAGCTCCCAGCAAAGTGAGCAAATTGACAATAGCAAAGGTTGTCAGGGATGCGCCAGGGGATGCACATGATATTGCATCACCCTCAGCGAGGGTGTTTATGGTGTTGTTTTGGGCATTTGTATTGATCCATCCAGCGGGGAGAACAACGAGCGGGCGCTGGACCCCTTCATCAAGTTGTGAAGACATTAGACGTAGTGTCTTAATGATGCTCGTGGACTCGCAAAATGTGTCAGATATAGGATTGGTCTGTATTACAACTGATGTTGACCGATCTGTTCAGGGTTTACATAGGTGTCAACCTCGCGCGCAGGCACAAGACAACGCTACCCATTATCTGAGTGGACGTCACCTCTTCCCGTAATCCACCACAACTCAATCACTACCTGGCGTCTCAACATGCCCGTTGAACAACTCAAATGACAGAACTGCGATAAACGGCAGAATTGCATGAGACTCTGCGGAGGAAGGTCCCAGAGGTGGGGTCAATTGCCAAACCCATGGCCGGCCCAACTATAACTACATGGCTAGGTCTTCCAATGCGTGTGTACGTATCTAAATAATTCTAATACTTCATTTGCCCTCGCATTGTTACAGCGAGCACCCCCTGGCTCTCTCCATCTAGTAGCATTGATTTTCTACTCCAAAAGAATATTTACAGCAACACTTTATATAGCCCCAATTAAAAAGAATATAAGACGGCCTCTCTCTCTCTATGCCTTTATCTCCTCCATGGACCCCGATCCCTCCTCAACAACTACTACGTCCTCCTTTCTTACTGTGTCTAGCAGCCTAGATGGATGAAAGATGTTGAAGATCACAAAGCATGGGAACATCGGGAGTGCTTCTAGACAGTAGAAGTAGACCTCTATTTTTTTCTGTTAGTCAAAAGAGCAGAGCGGGAGATCTAGAAAAGGGTATCTATCAGTACCATGTGAAGCCAAATATCCTGTCCAACCTTGTGAGAACTCTGCTACACGATAGCAACTCCTCAACTAACCCAGCATGTGTGTCAGCTTACTCGCGAAGCCAATCTTGGGGGATGGACGAACCATAATGAGAACCGAGTTGGCATATAATGCCCATAGGAGGATCCTCCATCTAGGCCTTCCCGAACCCAATGTCGCCAAAGACCTTGACTTGAAATCGAATCTGATTGTTGCGGCGATAAAAAACCCAAAAGTGACAATCTGCACAGCCAATCCCGTCAACATAACATTTCGACCTGTATTCATCTTTTTCATATTCGTGCCTAAGTCCCCGCCATTGCATTAGCTTCCATCTAGCTCTCTTTCTCGATCGGAAGAAAACACACCACCACTGGCACCACTCATTATCCCCGCACCAATGCCCTGTAGCACAAACGACGTTATATCCCCCGTCAAAAATATCCAAGTGACCCATCTTGCTGGTACCCCCAGGGACCTCGCGTTGCGACCACCGGGGAGGACGATTTCGAGTAGGCGCCCAAAGAGTATGTAAGATGCGGCGGCGATGAGAACAGGGGCTAGGACGACGAGAGCAAACTGCGCGATGAAGAGGCCGCTATTGCTCATATTAGCTAATATTATATCTCTCACGAGCAAGGGAATATATACCGACTGAAGACATCAGCCTGCGAAAGTACACGGGTGGCATATCCGAAGGTTTCCACTATCGATATTACGTTGTTAGTTGCCGTGGGTATAAAAAGTGGTAGGAGGGCAGTACTAAGGCCGGCAACAATGATAACGGAGAAGTACCAGGCGCGATAACGAGCTACCTGGAGTATATGGAGGGTGCATGTTGTGGCATAAAGAGCGGTTGCGATTATTGCGAGCGTCCGTGAGGGGTTGTAATCGTAGTAAGACTTGTGGATTCGGGCTCCTAGGTTGGTTTTGTTAACACACGATTATAGATTCGAAACCCTTCAAAGGATACACACTCGTGACAAGTGTAGAGAATGACTCCATTGGAGCAAGTTCGATTGGGGGTATCGTGTACATTGCTCGTCCGATAGTAGGATTACCGAGTTGGGAATTGTTACTAATGATAACTCAAATCCAGTAACACACCCGCAATATAATCTTCCTAGAAGATTATAACCTCCAATATTGATCGATCTTCACCGGCTCGCAGATGTAAGGTAAGTTTAAGGTTGATGGGAACGGAACGGTACATATATTTATCTACGCCTCCGAACCCCCCGGCCTAACTACCCTTCTCCTTCCCCAGGCTTTTCAACAAAAAGGCTTCTTCTAGAGCACAGTGTGTCATTTTCCCGGTGGGGGCCTTTTTTATTTCATTGTGCTGGACCGGTTTTCCGCTTGACAGCTGCCACTTTGGGTTGCCGGCTGGTTGAGATCCCGGATGATCTTGTAGCCGATTCGATAAGGTTGCTGCTGGAGATGGTAGTAATCAACAAGGCAGCATATAAAGTGGTGAATAAGCGCGCCTAAAGCTTTTTATTGGATGCCACAGTTAACAATACCTCTCACTGTAGATAACTCATCCTCATGGGAGAAAACGAAGAATAATTAGTGCATGGAATATTAATATTTTAAATTTCTCCGCCGAAGTGCCGAGAACGGCACGGATAGGACAGTAACGACTAATTGAAGAGCTCCTCCTCGTATCAGAAGTGTGGAGGCAGGAGCAACTCAGGCAAGCCATGAAGATTCGGTGGGTTCACTGGAGAGAGGTCGGTAGGCATTCTTACGGAAGCGAAGCACAGTCCAAAAAGGGGCCTAGCTCGGTGAAACGGCGATTGCCAAGCCCAAGACACAGGAAACCCGTGACCACAAACAAAGATACATAAATGGTCGAAGGCAGTCTTTAACTTGTTTGCTTCGGGTGCACACATTCGCTTCTTGTATGTTGTTTTCGATTTGCTGTGGTGATTCCAACAAACCTCGGCATGTACGATACATGTAGCTCGGGCTTGGCCGAAATGTATCTGGGGCCGTTTCCCGTTACCGCAGAGCCGCGCCAAAACCCACGAAAAAGAAAGGAAACAGTAAACAAAAAAGTTCTTCGCAGCTGGGTTACCCGGGCGACAAAGGTTTTCAACTTTCCAGCCCACCTCTGACGTGGTGTTTCACACGGCACAACGACGAGTCAATGAGAAATCTTCATTCTCCCCATCTACATCCTCTCGCATAAACTGTAACGCCCCCTCTGTCCTCCATCATCTCCCTCCCAAAACTCATCTTGTCCTCATTTCCTACTGTCCAACCTGTTGACACTCGAGATAGAAATACCCCGCACGTGCCACTCGATATCAAACACCCCGCCCCCTCCTCCGAAAATCAGGTGACCCACTTTATTATCGTCCACTTGAAACCAACCCCCACGATCCACACTACACATACGAAGAGCCCTCCGAAAAAATGTCGACTGGTCACTTCACTTTCAAGTGGAATGATCCAACAGGGGAGGTTCAGGAGGTCTATGTCACCGGAACCTTCGATGCCTGGGGAAAGAGCACCCCACTTGCTAGGGAAGGAGATGCTTTCGTTGCGAGGGTTGAGCTTCCGCTCGAGAAGCACCAGTACAAATTTGTTGTCGACAACGAATGGGTCATCGATCCAGACGCACGCAAGGAATTCGAGGACGGTATCGAAAACAATATCTTGATCCAGGAGGACTTCGAGGGTCACGAGAAACCAGCCGCTACCGAGGAGGCCGAGGATGAGAAGGATGAGAACGAGAAGGATGAGACCGAAACTGAGGCTAAGGCTGAGACCGCAGCGGAGAAGCCTGAGGTCTCAGAGGTAGAGAATGCCGATGAGACGGAAGAGAAGGAGGGCAAGGATGACGGAGAGGAAGGCAGTGATTCCGAGTCCTCTGGAAGTGGGGAGGATGCCGATGAAGAGGAGGAGGACGCGGAGGCAGAGCCAGTTGGCGAGCGAGCCCCCGACCTTGATAACTACGACCTCGCATCCTCCGAGTCCTCGTTCGAGAGTGATGTACCCGAGCCCAACGACGTTGACGCTTCAGCCGTTCTTGTTAATGCCGCCGATGCCACTTCAGACGCCGGCGAAGAGACCACAGAAACCAAAGACATCACCGAATCCACCAAAGACGCTTCTGAAGCTACGAAGGACACTGCCGAGGCTGCTAAGGAGACTTCCGACAATGAAGAGGAGAGCAGCGATGACGAGGATGGGACTGCCCAGAAGTCTGAAAATGACCTCGAGCTTGGTGAGGATGCTGCTGTTACTTGGGTTGCACCCGAAGGGGGTGTTAATCTTGAAGCCCATGCTGCGGAGATCCCCAAGGAGAACCCCCCTACTTTCGCCGAAGTTGTAGCTGAGGGTGTTGTCGAGCCCAAAGTTGAGGAGGTCACCGAGACCGAGTCAGAAACTACGGCCCAGCCTGAAACTGCAGCCGAGCCTGAAAGCACACTTGAACCCCCAGCTGTGGCCGAACCTGCACCCAAAGCTGCCGACGAGAGTCCACTCGAGCCAGAGATCGTCGAGACACCCAGCATCAACGAGAGTGCCGATACCGAAGTCAACGACTTGACCTCCACAGTATCGCCTCTAGCCACAACTGCTTCACTAGCAGCTCAGGTCCCCAAAGAGAACCCCCCCTCATTCGCTGACGTGGTCAAAGATTCCACCATTTCTTCAGCCTCGCCCGATTCGTCCACCGCCGCTTTGGCTGCCGCTGTTCCGAAGGAGGTCAAGTCTAAGGATACTCCCGCTGAATGCCCTTACAACGCCGATGGGACGCCTAAGGCTGCTCCGGTCCCCAAAGACACTCCCGCAGAGTGCCCTTACAACGGCGACGGAACCCCCAAGGCCCTTCCTGTACCCAAGGAAACCCCCGCCGAGTGCCCATACAACTCTGATCGCACTCCTAAGGCTACACCAATCCCTAAGGAGACCCCCGACGCATGCCCCTATAACCCTGACGGTACGCCAAAGACCGCCGACCCCGCCCCAATCCCGAAGGAGACTCCCGCGGCTTGCCCGTACAATGCAGACGGCACGCCGAAAGCTGTCCCAATTCCTAAAGAGACCCCCGCAGCATGCCCATACAACCCTGACGGCACACCTAAGGCTGCGCCAATTCCAAAAGAAACTCCTGCCGAGTGCCCCTACAATGCCGACGGTACTCCGAAGGCCGCCCCTATCCCTAAGGAGACACCTGCGGCGTGTCCATTCAACACTGATGGAACCCCGAAAAAGACCTCACCTGCAGCTAAACCGGAATCATCCGGCACATCTCTTGACTTCTTCAAGAGCAAGCCGACAGTTGTCGTAGGACTGGTCACAATTATCGGATTTGTCCTTACAAGGAAATACCTTTTCGGCAAAAGCCGTTAAAAGGGCCTAGAAAGCGTTTCTTTATCACGGTGGGGATCCGGATTGATATTTTCTCGTCATGTATATGGAAACCGGGGGCAACATTGATGTCACGATTTTTTCCCTTTTTATTTTTTTGTCGCGATGATGCTCGATACCAATTTGCGTGCATATGTGCTAGTTGTCTTCTTCCCCTCAAGCAAGCCAAACAAGCAAGCAAACGCGGTTAATAGTTATCAACAGACCCCAAGAGTTAGACATTTTCTTTTCTTTTCTCGACTCTCCGTCTCTTTTCCTTTCTCTTTGGTCTTTTTTTTTCCATCTCGTGTCTTCTATCTCTTCTTACTTTTTTTTCTCCTTTTTTTTTTGTTGTGGCTTTCTTTTTTATATCTATATCCTAGGGCCCCGAGTATGTAATTGAGGGGTTTCGACCGACGGTTAAAAAAAGTTTTGTGTGGTATGCTGGTTGGTGGAGACGGAGGGGAAGGAGGAGGGGCGGATGTTTCGACCGGGTGAATTGAAACAATTGCCAAGTGTTCATTGTCATGTGATCGAGTGATGCACTGTGACGCTTCGGAGGTGGGGCAGTGTTCAATGTTTCGGCCTCTCGGAAATCTTTTGTTAAAAACAACGGTAGCGGGTAGCGGGAACTGGGTTCATTCTTGATGGCATTGCCACACAATCGTTATTTGATTTTCTATTTTCGTGGAACTTATTAAAGAACGCAGGGCCAAAGCATGGTGTTGAAGTTCATGGCAGAATGTACTATAGCTATATCACTAGAATATCTTTGATCTGGCATTCTCCGTGATCTTTCCCCACCACCCAATGTTAGATGTACAAGTTTCAATTGACGCGTTTCTACCACTACCCACTCATGGCAACTAAACATGATTCAATACTAGTGCTGCCGATGAACATCACTTCGCCCATCATGGTCGTCCAAAGTCCCCTAATCATGTCCAGACATCCCAAAACGAATAAAGCTATAATTTTCACCATGATCCCGGCGCTTCCCTGGCCAACACATCCCTAATATATCTTCCTTTTCCCAGGTACGTCGCTCGGAGTTCAAGTCCGCGGCCAAATATCTGCTGAACTCATCGATGGGGGTGTGGCCGCGGATACGCGCATCTATATAATATAGAAGAATAACACCTCCAGGCTGTTGTAAGATGCACATACTCTTGGCGCGAAATTGAAAGACGGGTGGTGCAGGTGGAGAGTGCTGCTGGTGCGTTTCTTTTTTTCTGGAGTCAATGATAGGGGTGCAGAAAGATGCTACATAGCTTTCCGGGGGAGGCAAGGAAGCCGTATTAGGAAGGAACACGCTTAAAGTAAAAAAGAAAGAAAAAAACATAATAGTTTTGGCAACCCCGCCCTTCTCGGCGTCTCTTTTCCCATATAGCCTTGTCAATAATTTTTTCCAAATTGAGCGAGTTCCCTACCACGCACCGTAAAACCGATCTTCTAGACAGTGCATGTTTGCCGGTATCTGTTCTCCGTGGGGTGCATCCTATTGGTCACCTTGAATTTTATCTTGTCCGATCTCTGCGAGCACAGGCCCGCCCTGAGATGCGTCGAAGGGGAACCTGTAGTACAGGGTGATCTTCCCAAGTAACGAACATACACGACAGCACCCCTTTTGGAAATCCTGAAGATGTTTCGCCTGTTTCCCAGCGAGAACGAAAAAGCCCACAACCACATACACCCGGCAATAGAGCCATCTCCAAGCCCGAGAACCTTAAAAATAAAATAGAATAAAGAAAGCCACTATGTTTTTTATGCATGAGAGCTGTATGCGGATAAGCGTATGGGCTGGAGATACTATGTGATGTAGACACAGAGAAGAGAGAGCAGACGGATATGTGTTGTAGGAAGATCTCCTGGCACCATCCTGTAGAGGCTACCTAGCCGTAGCAAGCAAAAGTTGGAATAAAAGGAGAGGAATAAGGGCTGTCAAATGTCGCGAGCAGAGGTGCCGTGAATCACTTAAACCCACAAACAACTCCGAAAGTAGCGCCAGAGCCCTCAAAATAGATTTCTAAAAACCTGCTCTCATCTTAGCCTACCCGTCCGCATCAGCGAGTATAGTAGGTACATCGCTCGCTCCAGGTGCAGAAATACACCACAGTTAATTAAGTACCCTGCAGTCGCTAACGCGGGTGTGTTGTTCAGACATGGAAAAGAGGGGGCGGGGCATATTGGCCTATCCATCTTTTCCGTATTCGAACTCCAATCTGAGATCGATGGACCGAGAATCGCCTCTTGTGGCTGTAAGTGCCATATATCTGTCAGTCTTTGGGTGCAGTTAAGCAGGTACTCCTAAGATTTTGTTTGGCGTTGGTGCTGGATCTTTATTGTGCTTCCAACTCGCAGGTGAAGGGGTAAAACAGGTGAACGTTATTTAGACGAGAAACGGTTGGCGTATAGTCGGTACGCGAGAGGTGGAGTGAAAGACCAGCGGAAAATCCAGCGGTTCAAAGCCAAGACCATTATCTCTAACCACCGATCGGAGGGTGAAAGTTGCGCGCCGCCTGGCCAAACAGCCAATGCCGCAGACGTGAATTCGCCGCATTGACCGTCAAACCCTAAAATCGTCGGGGATTGTAATACATGTAGTAAATGTGTTACGATTGTGGGGCCAGAGTTGATATGACAGGGTTGTATTGTGTCTTTGTAGTTACAGGCCCGGCAGACCAGGTTAGTGTGGATCATAACGTGTCACTCGTCTTGGCGATCCCTTGGCGTTGAACGTCCGTTGAAGCAGGAGTGTCGACAGAAGCATCAATCAACAACGTACCAACCCACAACATTTCATCCCAACCTATGCGAGCGAGTTTAGTCTAGTTCGACTCCATATCTTGCCAACATCGACCTTTCAATACACGCTCCACTGGTATCGGGGTTCCTACAACTTTTCTCACCGCTCTACACCCCCCACCCCCCACTCCGGCCCCCGAGCGGCGATTTTCAAGTGCATTTTCACAACATCCCACCGGTTCGACAATCTGCAAACCTACTGCGGCGGCGGTTCTTCCGTTTGTCCTATATCGACACAGGTTCTGAGCGCTTCTTCACTTTCTTCATTCTGACTACTGAATGCATACATACTAAATCACAGTAGCCGCAGTGCACTCTGACAAATACTACCAAATGCGCTCATCAGTAACTATAAATAGGCAGCATCCTCTACAGCTCCGCATTGTCTCAACGAAACCAGCCAATGTCCATACACATACGCACTCAAGGATATAACACTAGTCTGAGAAACGGAGGCTGTCACTTTGGCGACTCTTCACCATAAACCTCCGAGAGCTGTTTCTAGCACCTCAGCATCTGAAATACTCACAAATACGGACTCTTCAGTCAAAGCGCGTGCTGTTGGTGACCCTTTGAGGGCTTAAACGCGGGATCAAAAAATCGACCTCTTATCAGAGCAACATTTCAGCATGAGCTGAAGGCATCGCTACAACCAGTACACCAGGAATAATGTGGCTATGGTACTATGTGCTACTAAAAGCACCGGGTTCCCTCTGATCTCCGCTGTAGAAGATTCGTGAGTTGTTCCTCGCCTACCAGAAGCTATTTTTGGCATACCCTAATTAAGGGTCATCCAGCGACCGGGCAGACATGCGAATAATATGGACTGCTCGCTACCACCACGAGCTCCACAAGCAAAATTCATCAATAATACCCGTAAAATCAGGACCAGAGTATCACGGGCTGTTTACCTGACTATAATATCATTAAAACGAGCTCAAAAGCGGAGGCATTTTTTAGAAAAAAAAGGAAGAAAAAGTTAATTTAACTCCCACCGGGCGGAGGATTTGAACCATCCTGCCCAATGTAACGGGTTGGGTAGTATGTGCTGACAACCTAACCATTAGGCCACGCACCCCGCTGAAAGGATATTTCTTGACTCGCTTTTGAATGGGCCATTTTTAGCGGTTTCTGACTAATACATGACTGGCCGATGGGGGCCTCGTAATGATCATGTATTACATGTCCTGCTTCCTCGAGGAGTTGTGGTTCTAGGAGCTTGAGCCTCGGGCTGCTTCAACTTTTCGCCAAAAGAGAGATTATTAGGAATATAGTATGTCATCCATATTACTTTGTAGCGAGAGCTCAAGTAATTCTGGGCGGAAACCCCGTCTTGTTCAATGTTTACGGAAACCTCTTAAAAGCTCCGCAAAACGTCTCGTACGCGAGAAACACCCCCAACCCACCCCCAAACTCAACCAGAAACTCAAGACGAAGGAACACCCAACTCCTGCAGACTCATCGGAAACAGCTGATAGTGCACATATATTCAGTTTGTTCAAAATTGGACTAAAAAAAAAGGTTCGAAAAAATAGAAAAAGGACACCTGGGCGTGGGTAATTCGTTGATTCCAAGTGTTCACAACTAGGCTACACACACCGTTGAACAGGCATGTTCTTTATTATTTTAGGGTGTTGTGACGGATAGGTTGTTGGTAATGATCATAATAGCGCCATCGGTTGCCGATTTGGGAACCTAGACGAACCGAGGCTGTTTGAGAGCAAAGAACTTGTCGAACAGGGAACCCCTGAATTAATCTTTCTCATGCTTTGTCTGCCTCCTTCAATACTTAGGCCAGGAAAGCAGTACGCTCGTGCGAATGAGATCTTCCTTATCACGCGTTTAAAGGCGACAACTAAATAATAAAATACTCTCCTGAGACATCAATCATGACTATTCGCGTTCTGGCAATTTCTTTCATTGTTAGAGATATGGTTGATTTATATAAAGTTAAATACATTTGCTGTTAGCCAACTACTACATACATGTATGTACTAACGTATATTTCTCATAGAAGATCTAGTAGACATTCACATGTAAATTGTAAGCCTCGTACAGTTGTAGTTTATATAACATTTATCCAGAAGTTTTATAAGGACCTTTTCTACGTATACGCAAAGAATCGACTATATGGAGTTTTTAAGCCTGCGAAAACAATTTTTTCCGATAAGACTTTCGACTCCTGATAAAGTTCCTATATCAATGCCTTCAGGCTCCCGTGCGTCCGGGGCCGCGCGGACTTGAAATACAGCACCTGCCTCCCAAATATAAGCATTCATCTTAATATCTTATCTTCGCACGATAAAATTTAGTGCTTTGTAGCTAAATTAATATATAAGTACATACGCGATATGAACAGTCTTCTTGTCAAGTCTTACAAAACCGAGTTATCTTTCATGATCCACTCCTAAACCACTTTATCTTCCTTATCTTGCTAATGGTCCTTCAACACCTGCCAATATTGTGCGCCAAGTTCTCTACGTCTGAGAGTATCTGTCTTGTTTGTCATGGGCTGCATGTGTGAGCGCTGAGATTATAGTAGGGAAGGTGAGTCACTTATGTTCGAATTATTTGTGGAGGTTGATACTTGCATTGTATGCTATTCGAATTACTTTAAGAACCAACGGTATACGTAGTTAAGGGTATTGAATAGCAGTTGAATTGATATCGATATACCCTCCAGCGCAATAAATTGCTGTCTGGGTAGGATACGCTGTATCGCAATTTACCGGCTTTACAAGACACTGCGTATGTCTCGTGAGAAAAATTGCAAGAGGAAGTTGTATATCCAAATCAACTCCCATATCACGGTAATCACCTCAATAGGCTGCGGCGGACGTTCCAGAATTTCGTAGACGCTCGACAAATAAATTTCTTCGCGAGCCTGCGACTTATCTTCGAGTGCTGATTCTGATGACAGCTGCCGTCCCAGTACAGATCAAACTAGCGTAGTGTTTTCTCCAGCTTCCGAGTTATCTTTGAGGTGATCGCCGTGGAGGTCTTGTGTCGGAGTCTGTTTGTCATATCATCTGAGGTCAATTGATCAAGCTAGCACGGTTGCAACGGAACTCCCGCGGATTAGTAACACGCGACTGCACTGTGAACTGAATTCGAAGGTGAGTACATAAGCAGCACATAAAGCCTCACTATGGGCTAGAAGGAAAGTTGTTAAGAAGTTGTGCGTCGTGTTGTTGAGGAGCGCACACGTTTTTGATAATCAATTAGAGCCCGTAATCTTTGATTTTTCATCGGGAAGACTGGAAATTGACTGTAGAGGTAAAATTTGAAGGATGCGCGAAGTGTTTGGGGGGGGGCGGGGGCGGAAGGCGAGCTTATATTGGCGTTTTGACCTGGGCGTGAGAAGAGTGGCGTAGCCAAGTACCAGCGATGTGGCCGGACTTGCACCAGACCAATCTACGGAGTGAACAACGAGTGATAATATATGATGCAGACTTCCTCGCCTTTTTTTTGTTTTGTTTTTTGTTTAATTCATACTCGCATGCAGACCGTAGTCTATGGCGGCGCACCTATCCTCTCCAAGCAACCAGTGCAGGGCTTCATCTTTATGAGAGGTTAGCCTCAGGTGTGGAATACCCCAAAACCACCTCATCACTGTTGAAGTGCGATTTCTTGCGTCAATCTTGGGACTGTTTGCTGCGGATATGAGGATGTTAAAAATGAAGCTTCGGGGCCGTGAAGACTGTGATCTATTTTTCCACAACCTAAATCATAAAATATTGATTTTCGCGTGGCAGGAACAGGTATCACGAGATCCCAACGAGTATAAGAGTCCTACGATATTTATACTAAATTCTGATTGCAATGGTTAAGTAATTTAAAAGCATAGTACACGGAATTAAAGCTCTTCAGTTGTCCCTCTCCGGAAGGTTTCTTTACCTCCACAGTATGTACATCCCCAACGCCATTCCTTTGGTAATTCCTGTGAGATACCCAATTCTCGAGGGGTATCTATTCTTAGAAATGACGATACTAACTTAGTTGCCCTCTAACTATTCATATCTTAGTCAGAAACAACTAAAAGTGGCACCCTCAAAAAAGATAACAGACACGCCTATTCAGCGGGGGTGCGTGGTCCAGTGGTAAACACCTGGCCTCAGCACAACTACCCAACCCGTTACACTGGACAGGATGGCTCTGACAACGCTGGTTGTTCAATCCTCCGCCTGGTGGGAGTTCAAAAAAACTTTTGCTTCGCTTTTATATTATTTTTTGTTACGCTGGAATCGGCTCCGTGCACTCTGTTGGCAACCCCTCTCTTTGTAGGGTGCGCCTAGTAGGTTTCTCGTTGAATAAATTCGTGAAGTTGTTAAACAATCGCTTCGGCTTCGACGAGGAGGTTATTCTTAGAACGAGAACGTGACATAAGGATACGTTTCATGATCATGGTCTTGCCACTTATTAGTCAGAAACCACTAAAAATGGCCCATTCAAAACCGAGTCCAGAAATATCCTTTCAGCGGGTGTGCGTGGCCTAATGGTTAGGCTCTCAGCACTTACTACCCAACCCGTTACATTGGGCAGGAGGTTCAAATCCTCCGCCCGGTGGGAGTTAAATTAACTTTTGGTTCCCTTTTATATTTTTTTTTTTAAAAAGTAGAATTCGACCTCACATATCATCTATCTCTGTTGGCAGGTAAATAGCTTATGGGTGAGATACGCTGGTGTTCCTTGTTAAATCAATTCGTGAAGCTGTTCCTTTCGCCTTCGAGAGGGGACTATTCTTAGAACGAGAACGTGACATGAGGATACGTCGCAACATTACCAACCACAGATGAGCCAGAAACACCTCGTATGCCGCAAGGCGGTACTCCCGGCCTACTGACATGGGGAGACCGAGAACCTCGAGCTCCACTAGCTGTTGCCCTTTCTACTGGCGCTTTTCCACATAGGGCACTGTTTCTTCTCGTTTGTGTACTTGCGTTGGAAGTTTGACTTCGTGGCGTGGGACTATGCAGTAAACATCTACGCTGAGCATGAGTCCACGGCGGGAGACCAGAGGTAGATCTTATGACCCCATTCGTAGTGACGGAACGCTTTTACTTCCTACTACGCATCCGCTGTTGTTGGGCCAGGTGAAGGGAGCCTATACAGCTTATCTCTGCGCAGCCAAGTGCAAGAAGTTATCAACAGTACACCACCGCATGTCTTCTTCCTCTCCGCCTCTCAGCTCCGGTTCCCCATTATGGGGAAGCAGAGATTGCTGGAAAAAAAAAAGAGAATTTGTACCTCACGAATGGCTTAACGCTGGCTCTTTGGTGATGAGCTAGGGTGGATCATGGAGATGTCTTGCGTGTTGAGGGGACAATTAAGTCTACACCTTCGCGATCACTGATCAATATCGCCGAAATAAGGCAACCTATTATAGCAAGCTATCAGTATCCTCTGAACAATTTCCCACTTCCCTATCTCTCCCTAACCTAGTACGGGAATAAGATTGTGGACCACGTTCCAGAGTCTAATCGATAAATATCCATCAGGCCGAGGTCACTCTTATCCTTCTCTAGTCCTTGCCGTTTCAAAAACACACGATGATCTACTATAATCAAAGCCCTCCGCTTTACCCACCCGTTTCCTGCTTCTGTGTAACAGAACCCAGCTTCAATCCTTGGATTGTATATCCCCATAGTTAGACTTCCGTCTAACCACAACCCCAATTCAGATTCTCCCAGCGGCAGACATCTCTACTACACCCCCCATGCATCAAAGCATAAAGAGTGACAACGCTACGTCCACTATCCCTGCGATCTTCTTTTACCACTGTCTTGCCTTAGCAACCGTGCTTGCTATTCCCAATCCGAATAACCTATCAGACTTTTCTTTCTATTTCGCTCCTAGGCCGCGCGTTAGGAAAGCCACAGCTACTCGGAGCTCCTGAATATGATGGCCGAGGTACTGGAGACTGGTACTGGGATGGTTTGAAAAGGTCTTTCGGTAATGCTGACAGTGGTACTGGTAACAAATAATGGTTTTGCCTTCATTCAATTCCACCACGTTCGGCGAAGCCAGTCACCTAAGTCGAATGACCTACGATACTTCTTTCGCAGCGGCCCATTATTTCCCGGAAGTTCCGAAGTAAGGTGTGGGAGGCTGTTCTGATTATTATTTCTCATCCGGGTGCTTGTCTACACACTATAGCTAACACCCACAAGTAGATCATAACGGCACCTTGGAAGGAGGTAGATCTGGAGATACCGGGTTTGTACCGATAGCTACTACTAGACGAACGATGTTTAGGCAAGGTTGTGGCTCTGCTTCGTGTTGCGGGCTGATGTGCCTTCTTGTCGTTCTTCTTTTGTCTTCAGCCTGGTGAGAGGTCTTCTTGTATGATATGATATGATCTCTTCGCGTCTACTCCGTAAAATGCTGTGTCCCGACTTAGCTACCGATAAATAGTGGGAGTTTCATGATCAATCTCGTTACCTATTATAGATGCAAATGTCTGAGAGAATAACATATTGTTGGTTCTTCATTCAGATACAGTTGATCTACTTGCCTCAAGATCAGAAGGCTAAAAGTCTTCTTTTCCATAGACGTTGGTATCCGGTAGCTACGTGGGCTAACGTTAGTTATTTCTTCCCTAGTGTGTGGGTACAAGACGAGTGATAAACTATGACGCTTGTTCAAGACTTCTTTTTACTATACCTTACCTCGATAACAGGGCTTTCCGACGTACGTTTTAGCACTACATATATGTTTTATTTGAAGCCACAACTTTGTCTTTACATATCCCATCAACATTTCGGGTTTCCTTGCCATTTTGTCTCTTCTGCCCTCCGTAGAGGGTAAGAAAACGCGATCCGATGTCGCGGCAACGTGTCCTGTGTGGCTGCTACCTCCGAATTTGATAGATATAGCTATAGGAGTTCACTCAATTACCCCGGAACACTAGTGATAGGGCGGTGTTATGTAAGAATATTGCCTTCAGCCATCAGTTCTATAGATCTAGTAGTCCGCTGCTCTTAATCACTTCATCAACCTAGGTACCTACCACCTCGAGCCTCACAACGTCGCCGCTCCCCACGAAACGACCTTCTATCGATATTACGAGCCTCACTAAAACTGCTACATAAAGTCACTAGTACCCACGAGCTTCATTAGACTACACCAGAGACTTCTACGCCCTATCCCGCTAAACTATCAATACTTCGCCTGCTTGTCGTTGCGGATCTCACCCAATCGTGAAAGGTCCGCTAGCGTGCTCATGCCTAGAAAGAGTAGAGACCTAAGTTCACTCCACCCTATTTACGGTTTCTTTCCAATTGCTGGAGATATTCCCCTCTGGCCTTTCATTCCCTGACGGCACACTCCCCTGCATTTGCTGAAGCAACTTGTAATGATCATTCGCACTGCCTGAGTACTGACACCTCTCCCTTTAGTTACATTGGGTCACCTTCAACTTGCTGCTTCGTCCGCAATATGTTCCGGACCCCCGCGTACATCGATAAACCTGGCCCGAATCGCCGTTGGATTGCTCGCCGGGGGTAGTTATTCAACTCTTCATCTCCGCCGGGCGTAATACCCACCACTTTATCTAATTTCTGGAGCTGTTCCCTGCTTTCCTGAGCAATCCCGTCTCTCTATCCATCTCCATACCTGCTCCATCGCTGGAGTAACTCTCTGCTACCTATTTCAATGGCGGGGGAATTCCCTTCTTTTCTGTGCTATTATTGGGGCACCGCCGTTTATAAGGACCTGTTAGGATATAACCTTACACGAGCGCTCATAGGGTGGCCCTTACATCAAGTCCCACTCTAAGCTAATGATACACAGGAAATCATAACTATAAAGAGAATTCGCAGACTTTGCATGGATTGAGAGCCACTCATTGTCCCCGGTACATAAATGTAGTACTGAAAAGATGTTTTTCTAGTCCCACTAACCCATAAATGATGACAGTCAACTCTACCTCGGTATAGTAAAACACTAACTAGTACCTATCCGAATCAATAATCTACGAACATTCACACAGAACCTTTCAAAACACGGTACAGCATACTCCTGAATACACAACACTAACTATATGCTATAGAGGCCACCTTAGTCCCTGACAACCCGCCCTACCTGTAGGACCCCGGTCTCCAATCCGACCGCTATAATCAAAGCAGACCAAGATTATAAGTGTTAAAGGAGCCATCTATTGGAGTTTCGGTCTTAATGGATTTTTGTGAGGCAGAGGGGGATTCTCCTTCCTGGGAAGCACATGATTCCTTTAAATCAGTATTTTTTGTAGTATAATGTTTATTTATTTTCTAAGTCTCCAATAATAAATTCCAGTCACTAATCATTATCTCCGAAAATGATTATTTCAAATTTTAACACTTATTTTTGAATAAGAATATGTCCTTGGTGGTGGGATGCTGCGTTCTGGAAATATGTCAAGCCTGGGTACTGGTGATCGATCGATATCGTGGCCGATCATAAATATACTTATTAGGGTCGTGGTCAAAGTCATATCTTCCTCTTCTTCCCTTCTCTCTCTCTCGATCTCACCTGTAATCAGGCCCAAGTCCCAATACTGTACAGCCTATCACCGTTTGAACGCAAACGTTCTTTATTATCTCGTAATACAGAATACAAACCTTAAACACCAGAGAACGCACACGCAGAACGACCAGCAGGCCAGTAGGTAGAAGTTTAGTTATACATAAATTCATCGGATACCGCACCCCAGCTTAGTGGCCCTCCAACCCTGACTCTTTCCTTGGCTTGAGCCAGTCCATAGTTCCCGTCATATAATATCACTCGCAGCCATGTCACGTGCACGGTGCACCAACGGAAAAAAGAGTCGGGGAATCATGACCGCAAAAAGTACTCATAACCATCATCAAACTAAATACTGCCATTGCTAATCTATGAGTTCCTATAGGCTACTAGTGTAGTAAGTACACACAATGCTCTACCCTGCCTTACCAAGGGGCTCGGGATGGGCTCAAAGCTAACTCTGTCGTGCAAATAGACATGCCCCGGTAGTGTAGTGGTTAACATGCCAGAAACTCAGCACGTAGGTTTAGAGCTGTGAGGAGATCTTGGGTTCGAATCCCAATCGGGGCAATATCAATTCTTTTTTTCTCTATTTTTCTCGCTCCTATAGGCTACTAGTGTAGTAAGCACACACAATGCTCTACCCTGCCTTACCAAGGGGGCTCGGGATGGGCTCAAAGCTAACTCTGTCGTGCAAATAGACATGCCCCGGTAGTGTAGTGGTTAACATGCCAGAAACTCAGCACGTAGGTTTAGAGCTGTGAGGAGATCTTGGGTTCGAATCCCAATCGGGGCAATATCAATTCTTTTTTTCTCTATTTTTCTCGCTCCTATACTATAGGCTACTAGTGTAGTAAGTACACACAATGCTCTACCCTGCCTTACCAAGGGGGCTCGGGATGGGCTCAAAGCTAGCTCTGTCGTACAAATAGACATGCCCCGGTAGTGTAGTGGTTAACATACCAGAAACTCAGCACGTAGGTTTAGAGCTGTGAGGAGATCTTGGGTTCGAATCCCAATCGGGGCAATATCAATTTCTTTTTTCTCTATTTTTCTCGCTCCCCCGGCAGGCTGTCATTCCTTCTAGCACCCGTGATGATCTCTTATAGCCCGAGTACAGGTACTCTACGCCAGCAGGCCTTCCCATCAGCTCCGAGACTACCTCATCTTATCCTTCTTTTACATTATAATAGATATAATAAAGTAGGTCCTTCAAGCTCTTATACCGCTATACCAAACTACCAGTACTTCAACACCTCACACAAATTGTCAACAGCACTCACTCAAACTTTGACGGCGTGACCAAGATTGATCCTATTCCATACCAAGCAGCTTTAGTTCCTCCTTTCCCTTGGTCCCTTTCGTCAAAGTGTGCAGTCTCGCGTCGTGTCTACACTGGATCCGAGTCAAGAAAACTACAATGCCTAGCTGGATAAAAGAGTGCCCCAGTGGCGACAGCATGGGATTCAGGAATCCGGCATCAAGAGAACAGTACCGGGTTTTGGTTACCGGCTGTTTCAGATGCTGTCCGCGCTTCGCAGCATGCAGGTTAAAGGTTAGTCCTCCGGGAGTTGGCGGAAAGCATGGGATACAAGTGGATGAGGTTTTCCCGAACGCCCTTGTTAGAGGTCGAACGTGTTGACACAGCAGCATCTCAAATGATTCATCCACAGGCTCTTAAGCTGTATTTAGAATAGTCGGGAATCAAGTCGTGGAAAGTGCGACCCGTAACCGCCAAGCCAAACGAGTGGTAGTTTGTGATTGGTCATTTTTCCCCACAGTACCTCGCCATCCCACATTACCGTCACGTCTAGATTTCGTGCAAGTGAAAATACATACGCGTTCGTTCGTTGCTTTGTACGCTTACTCACATCTACGTACGTAGGACGTGGTCAATATGCTGTAGCTAATAGCTCCAGACACTCTAATCCCCCCCCCCCTTTCCAATCCCCTCCCCTTTCCAATCCCCTCCGGAATCTCATACGACTGCCACGCGCTTCTGATGAACACTACTATCGAAAGCGTAGTTATATGCCAAGATTAATGCTCTTTCTACTCTTTCCTTTAATCTCCTTGCGCTGTAACTCCCTCGAACACCAAATGTGCTGGTCTCCGAGACTTTTCGGCGTTTGTTTGATAAGATACGCTTGAAATTCTAGTAATAGAGCCAGCTCTTAGGCAGAGAAACTAAGGTCTGGAGTAAACTCTATCTCAATGAGCTAATAGGTATCATGGTTACTCGCCTTGCAATCAGGTGGTCCGAACTCTCAGGGTTTTTGCGTACCTCAAGTGGTCTTTATCCCACGAAACCGAGAGAAGGAGGTCCTATACGAACGCCCAAAGTCACTTATAGCTACTCTCATGGGTCTAATTTACATGCCGCGTAGTTCCGACATGGTGGGGAACCATCCCGGTAGAAAACATTATTGCGGCATCATAATCGATTTTCCACCATAAATCCACCATAGTACCACCATTGGGCGTGGAATTTGTGAGGGGGTTATGTACTTTGTTATGCTGCGCGGGGAGGTTAGATACCTTTTTTTTCTTTGTTTTTCTTTTGGTAGAAGCGAAGGGTAAGGTGGGACGGGGAGAGGAGAGGAGGGCGAGAGGGCCTTAGCCACCGCTCCAGAAAGCTAAATTGTTAGACGACACTAAAACATTAGGCCACAGCGCACAGACCGACTGGTGTGGTGTGGTGTAATTTCCATCATTGTTCAAGCCTAATTTTCTTTCCTACACCACTCATACCCTTATGCCCTCAGATATAGCAGACTTCTCTTTCAACCTTCCCAGCCTACTATGCCGGCTAAGGCCATCTCCATCTTGTGGCTTTCTACCACATCCATACCCTTCCCCGGAATGTTAAATGGTCATCGACGTGATGATGTCTAGCTTCTTTCTATCTACCCCGCCTGGCGTCCCTTTATACACGTCACTGGGAGAGAGTCGCGACCACACCGCCAGTCCTTATACGCTCTCGCCAGGTTACCGCCAGAAGACGCCTGAAAAAGTGCGCATATTGGTGTGGCAAGAACTGGGATATCCAACTGGTAGCTGGTGGGGAAAATGCCCTGGACGCAAGTGGGTGTCCGGCTCTACCCACTTGAGTACTCGGACTCCCCCCGAATCTCTTCATCTCAAGGGAACGTGCTATCTCTGGATATATAAGCAGCAGCTACGTATACAATAACCGCACCCGTGGGAAAACGGGGCATGTGAGTAGGCTCATACCTGTGCTCAACTTAACTGCGGGTTACATCCGGACCTCTATCTGGATCACCGTTATGGGGATAACGACTCAACCGCTGACACCTGCCAACGAGAAAGAGTGGGGGTGCGATCTCGAAACCGTTGATAAATACAGTGTCAATAGACATACCTACGCAGCCACACATCTGCTCAAACGATGAAATTCGGAGCATCACCCACTTCTTTGCGACAAGTCGGAATGGAGCTTCGATATATGATACAGATACTTATTCCAACACCTGAGCGATATCTTACAACGTTGATTTCCACTCTTCGGAATCTTTCAAATTGTTTTGAGGAACCACATGCAAGCACCTATATCTCGAATTGAAAAGAGTTTACGGTCCCAGAAAGTTGAGGCGACTGATAGAATATGACGCTCTCACACGCGTTCCCTTTATCTCTCGTTTTCCAATCCTTCCTCGCGAGCTGGATACACCAACAATCCTTCGCTGCCAGAAGGTCTATTTTAAGGTTGTTTGTGACTAATGGTTTCCAAGCAACTACAACATGGTTACAGCGCACCCAGGCGTACTCTCCATACCACCCCTTCACGAGCTTCAAGGACCAAAAGAAAGAATTACCTCGCCCGCCTCGCGACACCAAGCGGCTTGACTGCCAATAGACTCATGGGTTTCTGCTTCTTGTCTATAAAGGTTATTTGGAGAAAAATATAAAACTGAAGCAAAAGTTTTTCTAAACTCCCACCAGGCGGAGGATTTGAACCTCCTGCCCAATGTAACGGGTTGGGTAGTAAGTGCTGAGAGCCTAACCATTAGGCCACGCACACCCGCTGAAAGGACACTTCTGAACTCGGTTTTGAGTGGGTCAGCTTTGGTTTGTTCTGACTAATCTGTGGTTGGTAATGACACGACGTATCCTCATGTCACGTTCTCGTTCTAAGAATAACCTTCTCGTCAAAGTCGAACAGCTTCACGAATTGATTCAACAAGGAGAACCGGCGTATCTCACTGATAATAAGCTATTTACCAGGCCACACAGATATAGTGAAGTCGAATTCCACCCCCCGAAAAAAATATAAAAATCAAAATCAAAAAGTTAATTTAACTCCCACCGGGCGGAGGATTTGAACCTTCCTGCCCAATGTAACGGGTTGGGTAGTCGTGCTGAGACCTAACCATTAGGCCACGCACCCCGCTGAAAGAACATTTCTGGACTCACTTTTGAGGGGGCCATTTTTGGCAGTTTCTGACTAATCAGTAGTTGGTAATAACATGTAATCTTGAAAAGTGCTTTCGTAAGTCACTCTCTCATTCTAAGAATAGCCCCCTCCCGAAGCCGAACAGCCTCACGAATTGATTTAACAAGTAACACCGCCGTATATCACTGATAATAAGCTATTTACATACTTATATCAGGCCACACAGATAATGTAATGAAGTTGAATTCTGCTTTCAAAAAAATATAAAAAGGAGAAAAAGTTAATTTAACTCCCACCAGGCGGAGGATTTGAACCTCCTGCCCGATGTAACGGGTTGGGTAATATGTGCAGAGAACCTAACCATTAGGCCACGCACCCCGCTGAAAGAACATTTCTGGACTCGCTTTTGAGGGTAGGCAAGTATGCACCATAGTTGGTAGGCACCACCGGAGTAATTGCGGATTGGTTACAGAATGGAGATTTTCAATATTACAGGCGATAGATGCGGTGTTAGTTCGAAATTGTTGACGCGAGACGGGATGGTGTATGGTGGAAAAGAGGAAGCAGAATAGACCACGTAGCTCGTGTTGAAGATTCGGGGTGCGACAACAAACACAGTCTGAGAGCGAGACCTACGACGTTATTAACAACCCCGCCATCGATCACACTCCCACAAGTACAAGACAAATAAAATATCAACAGTATATAGACGATACGAAAAACACCTTCCTGCCGGAAAATTTACTGAAACGGACTGCTCTCCTTGGGACATTCATACAACCCAGCTCCAGAAACAAAACTCCACAAACAAAAAAGGAGGCAACAACCATAAGAGCGAATACCGGAGGTTTCAACCATATAAATTCCAAGATATATACTCTAATAATCAATATCGGATCTACATCTACCGCTACAACCCGCGTAGCCTGGCAGCAAAATCCCGGATACCAGAAATACCCCACTTTGTCTTAATCTACATGCTCTTAAAAAGACTGTAGAGAGGATGAGCGGCAGCCGAAACAGCCCTAAATCATCTACCAACGCGCCCACCTGATCCCCTCGCCAATCCAGACGTCACTTCCCCGGTAGTTCTGTTGGGTGAGAGTTGTGGATGATATGGATACCACCACCAATACCGTCGGTATCGATACAGACTGTCCTCATTACATTCTGGAGGCTCATTACTAGCGTTTCTTGGCTGTGTTTGGTAGCATCCTCCTGCAAAGCGGCGTTGACTTCTGTTTCGTGCTTCTAAAGGCTTAAACAACTAGAGGAGTGGATACGCGATGCGAGTGTATAATCTCTCAAAAACGAGGGCTGGGCTGGATAAGCGCTGCCGGCCCGGACCCGGCAGTGTGGAAAGAGAGCTAGAGGTATCATGACCTAAAATAATGCCTTCTGAAGAATCCGGGGGTTTATGATAACCGCAGAATCTACGTATCTCAGATCAACACCGCCCAAGGCGGTAGATGCGGATGTTCTCCGGGCAGAGGAACGATTTAGGTAAATACAGAGAACCCCCTCCACCAGATCTCTCACCCGGCGCATGCCACCACAAATATCTACGCGGAAGTGTCTATACCCACACCCTCCCCTCGAGTCATCTCCACTCTGTGTAGAGAAAACCCCACACATCAATCGCCAGCATCGTCAGAACATAAGACGACACTCACCCTACTCCGGTCTAAGTCTTGATGCAAAAACGACAGATAGAAGACAGAGCTCATCACCCGCATTCTAGACCGCCGACCCACCGTCCAATTGTCTCCCCCACGATGGTTTTATCGTCCGCCAAATGAAGGATAGCATCTAGAACTAAATTGGGACCTTAGCGCAACTTGCGCCGTACTCAGAGATGGTTGAGAGGTCGAAAGGGAGGAAGCAGAAGATTACCAGTGATGAATAGCAGGAGACTGGGCGGAAGCAAAAGCGCAACAGGTTGATATCGAGATATAGAGCTGGTTTTGGTTGTGGTTGGGCGCCGGGCCTGAGCGTCACCTCCTCGCTGGTGTTTCGTTAGGAGGATAGATTTTCCGCTGTTTTCGCAGGTTTCATGTTGTATGACAGGTAGAAGAATACTATATCTCTGTAGCTCGAGAGTAGTGAAAATATCGTAAAATCTTTGGAGTCGTTGATTTTTCGTGTTACTTTACATTGCTAGATCGTGAGGTAAGTGAGGTGTTACACGCATGTGTAATCATGAAACATCACTCGTCTTGGCACGTCCCAATTCAGCGGCCATGGCCATGGCCACGAGGATAGGAAAAATCGCATAACAGCCACTTACAGGACTTCTTAGCTTCAAGCCATCATGTAATGCTGCTGGTTTATAGTTCCTTGTGAACCGGTAACGGTGATATGAGAGAGGGCCTATACTAGGTGACTGGCTGATCATAAGCTATCACTCGGTTGGTTTGGCTTGGCGTACATACTGACAGGGGCGCTTGTAAACTGACCTGAAAAGGTTGTGATGAAAAATAAAGGAGGGAGTGTCTGGGATAGCTCATTATCCGAATTGATATCTTGTTCCTGTTGTTGATATCTTTCTTGGTGACTCGAGACGCGACCTCGGCTGTAATTGGAGAGGCGATTCTGGGGTGCGCGTTCGGAAACAAGTAGACCACGAAGTTAGAATATACTTTCATCAGTACGGTTCGGATAGTGTGTGTTAGGAATGGGAAGATGGGGGTACGTGTCGACGGTTCTGTAAATTCTTGATGCAGTTTTGAGGGATGTTTTTGAGTGTTTCTTTGAAATTTAATCTGTACACGTGTTGGAAGATCATGCATTTGGAAGGTAAACGGGTTTCTTTTGCTGTCTTTACTTTGAGCGCCGCTTATGGAACGTGTTTTATCAAACTTGAGGACACATGTGGCTTTTGCACACACTCGAGTAGAGCGCCGTACAAGTACATAGGCAATGAGCATTCCTATCAATTCATTTAGGTAGACCTCTAGAAACATGACTACATGGTCCACCGCAATTTCATCTAAATAGAACATAGAAAAATCGATCACTTTGTAGTAAAACTTCTGCTACCGACTGTTGAGAGGCCTTCATTCCCATTTGGGCATCGTTTCCCACACCAAACACGTTGCCACCTAATCCCCCCAACGTGCACAGTCACAGATTAGTCAGAAACAGCTCCTAAGCCTACTCTCAAATGCGAGTCCAGAAATATCCTTTCAGCGGGTGTGCGTGGCCTAATGGTTCTCAGCACTTACTACCCAACCCGTTACATCGGGCAGGAGGTTCAAATCCTCCGCCTGGTGGGAGTTTAAAAAAACTTTTTGATCTTTTTTTTGTAAAAATTATCTTGAGCTCTTTTAGGGAGGAATTAGTTCCGTATATCTTCTCTAGACACTCGAATAGCTTGTTTGTGCGAATAACTAAAGTTATCTAAGATATGTTACGTGACGTTGCTTAAACGATCAGTATAGAATATTCGCATTTCTGTGCAGTAACGAACCACCATTAGTCAACATGCCCCAAAATAGACCTTCGGTGGCCTGTCTTCCTCTCTTTTTCAGCCTATAACACAACACAGCGAATATACTGCTGTCTCGTAAATGATAATTCCAGACGTTACTATTGCCACTTCACGTATTGATATTTTCATCTTGCAGGCTTGACTTTGGCCTCTATAGCGTCGCCCTGATTTTCTACCCGAACCTAATGAAGGGTGCAAAGGCTTTGAAAATCGTGAAAAATCGTTTGTATGTACATTCTTCTAGGCACTCAATCAATCCCACCGTATAAGCGGTTCGCTTTACCCTCAGCTCTAACATTGGATATGACGACAGCGTGGTCATTACTACCCCCCAATCTGCAATCTGCCAGCCTGCGTGTTCATCCAGGATGTTTCGAGAACTGCAAGAGTTACTTATGTCGGGAGGGTCCCTATGGATGAAATCTCTAGGGACCAGGTGGACTTTGAGATAGTGAAATGGTAGTTCAAGAGCTCTCAATCTCTCTCTCTTTCTTTCTGTTTCTCTTTGCTTTACTTGGCCCCGGGCTGGGAATTTCTTTTTCTTTTTTCATGACCTCTTCTTGGTTTATCGCCTAAAGACGAGTTTTACTTCCATTTCCTCAACATCTTTGTTTCGTGGTATCTCCAATTTTAGAGACATATTTCCTCTTCCTCAACGCTGAATGGTATCTCTGGGTCTGGAGACGTATTTCCTTTCCTTCTCCTTTGTCTATTTTTCCTCGTCGTTGAGTGGGTGCCAGCCCACAGTGTCTTGAGGGTGGAGAGGTGGCGGGTTTTACTCATGGTCTTCTGCCAACGTGGCCTTTTCTGTCGTCTAGCTCCATCACCTCTGTACTTTCTATTCTTAGACTTTTTTTTTCCATTTCCTTTTTGTTTCTCTTTCTTTCCTTTCTTCTACAATAGCTAAAACAAAGAATTAATTTGGGGCGAGCCGAAGGCTCGATATCCCCTACAAACAAACAAAAATACTACCCAACCCGTTACATCGGGCAGGAAGGTTCAATCCTGCGCTTGGTGGGAGTTCAAAAAGCTTTTGCTTCTTTTTTGAATTTCTTTTTTCCTAAAGCTCTATTAGTATGATAGAGAGCACTCCTTCGTATATATAAGCTCCCTGATACCGTGGGTTGTTGAAAACGATCAAAAGATTGATTTTATTGGGTCCTTGGGGTTCATAAACGACCGGTATGCAAACTTCGCACAGGAGTGTTGTAGTAACCGCCTACTCCTCGTCATCAATTAGCCACAACCTCTCGAATAGACCTTTCTATGATCGAGATTTACTACACCTACTTACTGATATTTTTACTTCGTCCGAGTCTTTTACTCCAATTCCGGCAACTGGGTGTGGTGTATCGTGAAATAGGGAACATAAAACGTAATACCCTCGTTGCGAGGTGGGATTTTACACTGTCCAAATTTGGAGTAAAAGGACCCGGACAAATTGAACATTTCAACAAGCAGTATCCTCTCGTACGAAGCTTCCTGTGCGTTGACATTTAATCTCACTATTCACGTCGGTTGACCCTTCAACCCTCACATTGCATTATGACGATATCACGATCGTTACTATGATTAGTCAGAAACTGCCAAAAATGGCCCTCCCAAAAGCGAGTCCAGAAATGTTCTTTCAGCGGGGTGCGTGGCCTAATGGTTAGGTCTCAGCACGACTACCCAACCCGTTACATTGGGCAGGAAGGTTCAAATCCTCCGCCTGGTGGGAGTTTAAAAAAACTTTTTGATTTTTTTTTCCAAAGCTCTGCTAGTATGATAGACAGCATCCAGCATTTTTTGTATCCATAGGAGCCCGGATCTCTCTTGTTGGCGCAACCGATAAAAAAAAGGATTGATTTTGTTCGGTTCTTGAAGCTTGGTTCATAAACGACCGGTATACAAAGTTCGCATAGTCGTGCCTGCTCCTCGTCATCCATTATTAGTAACAACTCTCGAAAAGTAGGCCTTTCTAGAATCGAGTAATCACAATGTCAGTGTGGTCCACGAGGACGCTCAAGGCGAGATTTGAGGGTGCACTCGAGATGCCTCGTCCGCGTTGACATCTGTCCTTGTCTACTTAATCCTCGGTGTCCGACACTGTTATGCTCGAGGTGCCTCGAGGATGTTGCGAGAGAGCAAAAAGCTGTACTTTTTATTACTTATCCATTCCTGACCTCATCTGAATCTAGCACATTAAATGCACATTATAGCCAAAAATCGTGCTTGGGGGTTCTCAAGGCAAGGGCAGGCAGCGTCCTTGGTGCTCCTTGTCCTTTTAGACCACTATGCTTGTTTATTACCGAGGGCATGTCTTCGAGGCAAGAACACAAGGACGCTCGTCCTCACGACCACACTATCGGACATTGCCACATCTGGTATTTTCTCGTGCATAGCTTACCTTCTATACAAGTAGACACTTGATTCCACCGTCTCCGCGGGTTGGTTGACCCTTCAATCCTCACATCATTACTGACCACTGATTAGTCAGAAACTCCCCAAAATAGCTCACTGAAAAGCGAGTCCAGAAATATACTTTCAGCGGGGTGCGTGGCCTAATGGTTAGGCCTCAGCACATACTACCCAACCCGTTACACTGGGCAGGAAGGTTCAAATCCTCCGCCCGGTGGGAGTTAAATTAACTTTTTGATTTTTCTTTTTTATATTTTTTCTCTAGAGCTCTACTAGCATGATAGACAGCATCCCCCGTATCTATAGGCTCCTGGATCTCTCTTGTTGTTGTAAACGATAAAAGGACTGATTTTATTCAGTTCGTGAAGCTGGTGACGGCCGGTATGTGAAATTCGCATCTGTGCTGTAAACACCTGCTGCTCGTTACTTATCCATTAGTCACAACTTTTTAATATAGACCTTAACATAACCGAGCACTGCAACATGTATTAATTTCTCATGTTTTCCTATTTGTAGTCCACTTCCCTCCATGATGTTCCCCCTCGAAATTGCCCTTTTATACCGGGAACATTCTACGCCACAATATCTCGGATACAGATCCCTTGTGGTAATTCATAGAAATATGGTTCCTTTCTTTTGTGATTTGTAGTCTCACGGGGTGCCTGTTCTTATGAATATTCTAGTGAAATATGAACAAGGGTGTTCAAGTGAAATCTGGCGTTATCAAAGGGTCGGAACCATTGACAATTGACGTGAAGTAAACAACAACACCTGGTTCCGCGAACGGGATTTGCAATCATCCATCGGCCCCACGCGCCTGCTTTCAATATTGGTGCGTTCTCATCCGTCATCCGTCATAGAGCGGGAGTCTAGTCGATTCCTTTCTCAACTCATCTGTGCGAGATTTCCCGGTGATAGTATCTTCTGGAACACTAAGGGTAGCTGGAGACCGAAGACCATGGCTGAAGCGTGATCTAGTTCGAGAGAAGATAAACTCCAAAGAGGTTCCCGAAGAAGGGACACAACAGAATGGACCGTAGGTATATCCATGAACGAAGCCGTATTTTTACACTGCTCTCAATCATCATCCCTAAGCTTCGATACGGTGTCTAGAGAGAAAGGAAAAAAACTCATTATTCCAATCTAGAGGAAGTTTATAATTAACAAGATGCATTAGACTCGAGATAGCCAGCGGCAAAACATCGATCGGTCGCTCAATCATCTCGCCCGCCCATTAGATCATGAGTTTTATATGATGCGAGTACCTATTCGATGCACATTAATCGTACCAGCGTATAGAGACCCTTCACCCGGCATCTCTTGCACTCTCTTATCACAACTCCCACAACCTGTCTTCATGGCCCTGCCACTCCTTTACGTGGAAGGTAGTTCAGTCTAGTACCAAGTATGCGCATGGGCAGATTCAGTGAGGTCCAGTCTCTCCGGATCATCATGAATCCTAGGTCCTGACTCTTTAAGATATAGTCGAATCCAAAGACAGTCAAACGTATAACAGGCTAAGATAAGCTCCGCCAATTAGCAGCAATCGACGATCAGCTGGGTTGTGTGATTCCCTTCTGGAGAGCCGGTTATCTGTGCCCTGTAGCTGGCTATGGGTATTGAAACACCCGACATGATTGATGTCCGGTGGCAGGCAGAAGATCCTCTCCATACGGTGTGGCTATATCTATAATGGAATGGTTACCAGTTGACGGTGGCGTTGATTCGTGTGGTGGGGGCAGCATTTCGAAGATTTTTGAAGATGCGTCGTTGAGGTTGACGTTGATCGCCTAGCTAATTACATGCGGCACAGGAAGGGTTACACAGCGCAGCTACCGAACACTATCCGCAAATCAATAGCCAGGGATAAGTCAGCGGCAGACCTACTCATCCTCCCGAATCAGCTAATCATCTGATCAAGTAATACCAACAGAAGCAGACCCTTCGATGCAGGTACCTCCGCTTTATTGCCTCACCCATAAACCTTTTCGAGGAAGGAGTACCTATCACAGGCAACTGCAAGCATGCGACTCCACCGGCAAACCAACCTCTATCTCTCAAATACCATGCTAATATGACTCCGATTTTACGACTAGCTAACCTCTGCTCTAGACCTCGTAGATATAAACTTCGACAGGAACCTCTAGCCTCTCCCGTGGCAAACAAGTGACACACCAGCGGAAAAGGGCTGTTCAGTAGGCCAGTATAGATGTTTTAAAGATCGTAGCTGACAAGTTGGGACTAGGCTTTTAGGCAAATCCGTTAACACGCAGTCAGGCGGGGACACGGTCAGGTGGAAGAGCTAGTCATAAGGTATCACTCGGCCTCGCAGGAGCGTCACGTGATATGCTGAGTTAGGACTTTTTTGTTTTGTTTTGTTTAATTCATACTCGCATGCAGACCGTAATCTATAGCGGCTTGAGTTGGGACTGCTGTACGTGGGGCGTAGAGTTATGTCCTTGATTTATTCCGAGAGCCGGAGTATAAGTTCCTTTAAATACCACTAGCTAAGAAAATAGAGAGAGTATAAGAAGTGCAGAGAATGGTACGGCCAATGGTAGAAAGGAAAGGAAGAAACTAGTGGACCCGCCCTCTCCATAGAAAGGAACTACAAGTACCCACAGCCAAGCATGCGTATACACGTACATGTATCAACCCAACTCCCAACCCAACCTGCTGTCCTCGTCCAACCCAACCCGCTGCCTAAATCCGTTCCACGAGATGTCCGCCCAAGAGATCAACCAAGCCACCTTCCTAGAGGGTTACAACGCTGGCTACCGAGCAGGCTTTCCAACCGGTTTCCTGCTGTCGTCAATGCAAGCCGCTATCAATACCAATGCCGCACCGGTTCCCAGCCTGCTGTTGAGCGCAGCACCGCCGACAATTGTGCCGACCGCAGCGCCGATGCCGCTGAGCGCAGCGCCGAGACAGTCGGGGTGGTCAAGGCAGAGGCAGAGGAGAAGGCGGAGGAAGGCTCGGGAGAGCGCTGCAGACATGTCCGTCCGGCCTACACCCAAGCGCCAGACCGGGGAGAGCGGTAGAGGCATGCCCGTCCCTGCACCCAAGCGTCAGATCGAGGAGAGCGATAGAGACGTGCCCGTGCCTGTACCCAAGCGTCGTTGTCTTACAGGGCCCGCTGCCACTGTCGTCCCTACTGCGCCTGTAGCCTCTGCTGGCTCTTTGGTCCCTGCCGCACCTGTCGTCCAGGCTGCACCTGTCGTCCGGGCTGCTCCTGCCGTCCGTGGCCCCTCTATACCTACCACCAACTATAGGCCCGTAGAAATAGAGGCTATCGATGGTATCGAGAGATGGGATAAGTAGCCCGTGCGTCTGCTGTTTTACAGAGTCGATTTCGCCGAAATCAACTCAGGAGTCAGAACTAGTCAAGGGGAAATTCGCAGCACCGCAAACTTGTACTAGATACTATAAAAAATGGATTTACGCGAGTTAAGCTCGATATTTCGTTCTTTGGTTTCCTGATGTAATGCTATGGGTCCTGTTGTGCTGTTTAATATGCGAATTTTGAGCTCGTTCTGGATTTAGATCCTAATATGCCCCCTTTCTCTAGTTTTGAAATTGTTTCTTTTCTTTAGTGACAGACAGATACATTCGCCGTGCACTGAAAAGTAATCCCGCAGTCCATCAGTTGTCCCAAGGATCAAGCCCCGGCTAGAAAGGGACGGCGATAAAGTAAGGGTATCCAGTGTGCCTACCTGCTGAAAGGTTGAAGTTGGGTTTATACTCAAATTGTGCCGAGTTTGCACTATCTCGGCGCCGTGTTGTTACCAAGCCACTTTAATTGTTGCAAATATTCTTTTATTGAGGCCCTTCGAATCCGGCGACATATGTTTATCTGTAGTATCTTTCTGTACCCCCGAGCCCTGTTATTTCAGGAAACTCTAATGTTAGAAAAGGGGAGGCTTCAGCGAAGCACAGTTATATACGATCGTGGAGATAAATTCAAGGAGATATAATGAAGAATAAGAAGGGGGCTGTACCTTTTATTCCCCTCCTCCGCCATCGCCGTAGTGTCTAGCAACCGTGGACTAGTGAACCTTATATTCAAACAGAACCGGAGGCTCAGACCTACCATCTCATCCCTACGCATAATTCTACATACCGCTCGATACCCTCCTACCCAGAGAAATTAACGCCGTACACCGACTCTGCACCGCATTTGACCACCACGCCCAGCTCCGGTGGTGCACCACCCCCCCCCTCCCCAAGTCATTGCTTCATTCTGGTTTGACTCGCTTCTGGGCCCGTCATGGCGACAGCGCGATGAGGAGTGCTGCGGTTTACTTCTATATTGACTTAGTGGGTCCTAGACACAAAAGAGGTTTTGTTGAGGTTCCTAGTATTTGTGTACACAGGTTCTTTTTTTTTTTTGACATGTGTAGATTCCTCTTCCGCTATAGATGTGACGAGCGGTGGGAAATGTTGGCAGATGGTGAACTGAAGGTTAAGGTCGCATGTGCGGGTGTGGCAAGAGAGGACATGCAACACTTGACCGCTGAAATTCCGAAATGAAATACGACGGATGTATTGATGCAGAGTGCACGAGAACAAATTTCACAAAAAAATCGTAGGTGGTAGGAACGGGAGGAGGCAAAGTAGGGCAAAAGGGAGAAATCATGATTAATCATGAAATATCACTCGGCTTAGAGTTTGGGACGATTGACAACCCGCTATTTAACTTGTTCGATGTATGTACACGCAGCCCGCCCTCACCTCCAAATACCAAAAACGGGAAAAGATCATAGGAAAACCTGTCACTCCATCGTATCTATTCCCTGCCCGAGGTCTTATAGCACTGTCTCCGGTTGAGTTGGTGGAATGCATCCTCTACACTTGTTCTGGCGTTTTATACGCGGTTTTGTATTGGGTTATGGCGTAAAGATGGAAAGGGAGTTATTGAGCTTCGGTTGGATTAGTGATTGTGTTTTCTATGGGTTTCCGTTGCATGGATTTAGGGGCCATCCAGTACGGAAATCAGTACGGTTATATAAAGGGTTATTTGTCCTTCTTTCTATTTTTTTTTTGTTTCTTGTTTACTCATTTCTCTTGTTATTACCCCTCGTCTTAGCTTGTATTCTCTGTTACTTCTTGTCCGTTACACTGAATATATTCTCTTTGCGTAAATTCCAGTTCTGTCGGTATCAAGCCCGATCCTCATGTCTCAGTCCCCGTTCTTGTTCTGAACCTGAACTCGTTTAACCTGGTATATAATACTAAGAGGAATCCTGCTCCAGTCCTCATCCTAGTTTCAGTTCCAGTCCTCGTCCTCACCTTCATGAACCCCGACTTCGGTTGTGCTCATTAGTTGCCTGACCGTGCTGCAATTATATAATACTTTACGTAACCTGACTTTGTACCTCTATTTCCCTTTAAGTCTGATTAACCTCGTAACAAGACTTTGGCAATAGGAACGTCAGGGAAAGAATTACCTCCCGGCCTCCAATCAGCCGGACTCTTATTATACTCACTCCAATGCTTTTCCATGTCCTCATACTTCGGTTCACATTCGTGTTTTATTGGCCATTTCAGCTGCTTCTGCAGTTAATCGCGCTATAGCTATATCGCTCATTAGTAGTAGCTTCCCCATGATTATCTCCCTTCTCTATACAGAAGGCCTCTTCCGCTCTTGTTGAACTCAATCAGCATTTGATTTATACTGTGAATTGCTAGTGGTCTTCGTCAACAAGTATAGTCGATCTCTACTATATCAGTATGGTGATGATATTCAACAGCGGTAGGTAATATGTGATGGAATGGCCTGAGATACGGTTATATCTTTTTTAGGTAAAACGCCAACAACATACAGTGTTTGCAAGTATAACTGTACCTCAATGTAATCCATCACTTATTAACTACCACTGTACTTCATGAGGGTTAAGTCTTTACCGTTGAAGAACTTATGCTGATTGCAATAGAACAAAATACAATTCTCACCCTAACAACTCAGACAGATTGACGGTTAAGCTTGAGAATCCATCAAGAAGTAACTTTATGTACTCGTTGATTTCAAATTATGAATATACCGGTAATCTTACGCAATATATTTCTATAGTTTTGGTTATCTTCAATATTTACTCTTTTGTTTGAAATCAGAGTAGTTTTGACAAAACACTTAGTGAATGAAAAATAGGAATCTAGGTAACGGTTTTGGGAGTACGCTTATATGCTACGGTTACCAAAATATACATACAAGAGTTGCCGAACCCAGAATACACAAACGAGGGCTTGTCAAATTAATAACCTGATTAAAGTAGTACTATTCCATAACCCTTGAGTCTCAATAACAACCGACTTTTGAAGGGATTTCAATTAGCAATTCACTTGCGATTAAATAGTGCATAATTCTCAGTCACTGACTTAGTAACGCTTGCAAGTACGCGCTAAGAGTTGCAGCTGTCACGCTACTGATATCAGTGCTAAAATTGGAGTTATTGCTGCCATTTCATCTCTTCCTCCGTTTTCATGGTATGGTGTATCCAGTTTTACAGGTATCCAAAAACGATGGAAAGTCGATGACTAATAACCTTTTGATGAAAAAAGTTAAAAAAAAAAATATTTAAGATGGAAATGTAGTACTAGTTATAAAGTTTAATTCCATTGTCCAAATTTTTTAAAATCTATTTTTGGTTGTGAAAATTCTTAGAGCTTGAAATCAAGCATTTTTTTGTATGTAAAAAGTGCCAAGACTGAGCAAAGTTGAACAGAATTATACCCATTTACACTGCTCAAAAGTAAATTGCGGCAGGAATACGGCAATATGGCTAGAAATAAGTTCTCTCATTAGCATTGAAATTCACCTTTTGATGATCCATTATTTTAATTCGAAATACCACCGCGTCAGTTTTAAGAGTGTGTGCAGCATACAGAAGGATAGAGGCTGTATGGTGTAAACAAACTCTTAAAGTTGCCACGGCGGTATCTGGACGTGGAACAATCGTAGCCGCAAGGTGAATTTCAAATCTAATGAGAGGGCTTATTCCTAGCCACTTTTGCTGCATTTCTGCCGCCATTCACTTTTGGGGGGGAGGGGTATAAATTCCACTTTGCTCAGTTCCCGGCGCTTTTTTTCTACATAGTAAAAAAAAAAATGCGCAATTTCAAGCTTTGCTAATAACTTTTTTACAACTAGAATAGATATCAAAGAATTTTTGCACACTACTACACTAGAACTAAAAAAAACTTTACAACTAGTAGTACTACATTTCGATTTGTGTAGATTTCCTTTTTTTAACAAAAAAAGTTATTAGCCGTCGACTTTCCGTCATTTTCGAATTACCTTTGAGACTGGGCGCACACCATGGTTAATTGTAGTCATAATCTATCACTCGGCTTTGTGTAGAAACTATTGGGATTTGGACTAATCGCTACGGGGGGGGGGAGGGGGTCCGGATGGTGCGGCAGACCACAAAAGAACTGGATCATCATGGTGCTTGTATGATAGACTCTTGTTTATGGATAGAGGGGTTTCCGAAATGCGGCGTGCATGGGCCTCTACATGCCTGGCTGGGCAGGCGTAGCTAGCGGTGGACTTTGTGACAAAGGAGTGAGTGCCTTGGGGATACGGCAGACCAGAGGTTTGGGCCAGCATAAGCTTAGGGTTCGACATTTCTAGTGGCACAGAGGTAAAAGAGTTTAGGATTGTCAAAGAAGAACCACGGCTCACGGGGTTATGGGGTATCCAATATATTTATCAATATGCTAATGAATTTCTAAGAGATATGCAGTAGCCGGTACATAAGCCAGCAAATAAACCTCCTAAATCACTACCTTAAATAAAAGAAACCGCTAAAAGAAAAAAAAAAGCAAAGAGACCGCACCAAACACCAGCCCTACCCAAAACACTCCCCAACCTCAACCTACACATACCTCTCCGCGCCGCTCGGTCCCCCCTTCGCCCCAAACCCGCCCGTCATCATCTCCACCTCCTCCCCGCTCTCCTTCTCCCCGGCCACCACCTCCCTCCTGCACGAGAAAACACCATACCACCCCCACCCGACGAGCGCACACACGATCCCCTCAAAGCTCCCAAACAGCACATCGAACCCATGGTGGCGGTAATCGCTCCACCTTGTCGACGCCACATATGTCGCCAGCAGCATCGGCGTCGCCACGACCGCAAAGCTCAGCATCTGCGGCACCTTCGGGTGCGCCGACGGCGCGGCCGAGGCGGCGGTCCCGGTGGAGGAGGAGAAGTGCGTGATTTTACGGGCGAACGGCATCTGCATGCTGAAGATGAAGGAGGCGAGGAAGAGGGATGTGTATGTCAGGCCAGCAAAACTCACTACCAATCACAAGCACACAGTCAGTAACCAGCTCCTAACCCCCTCACACAAACAGAAAGGGGGAAAAACATACTACTAGCATGCCCACTCGGAAAGCTCCTAAACCCATCCGCCAGCTGCTTACTCCCCAGGTTGCCACACACCTCCCAGCTCACCAGGCCCCACCCCGTCTGCGCCGCGCCCAGAAACTCCTCCGCCGGCGCGCACCGCGAGATCATATCCGGCCGCGGCTTCCCCATCAGGTTCTTGAGCGCGTCCGTCAGCAGCATCGCCATCGCAATGCTCAGCAGCAGGCCCAGCAGGGCCTTGTTCGCCGCATATATCCTCCTCTTTGCTGTCGCCGCCGAGGGCGACAGCAGCAGTGGGACAGCCACACACGCGACCGCGGGGACGAGGCCCGCGAGGACGACGAGCAGGGCGGTGGAGATCTTGGCGTGGGTTTGGTAGGGGTAGGCGATGCTGGGGTCGCCGAGGGAGAAGGGGCGGGCGGAGGGGGTGGCCCAGAAGGACATGGAGCCGGCGAAGGCGATGGTTGCGATGATGAGGGCCCAGTCTGCGGCGTAGACGAGGATCAGGCGGGGGAGCCAGGTGCTTGCGGGTGCAGTCTGGGGTCGGGGCGCCATTTTGATGTATTTGATGTATTTGATGTATTGTTGGAGGTTCAGAAGAGGAGGGGAGGGGAGGCGGGTCTTTATGTGTGCTCTTTGTCTATGGAGGCGTGGTGGTGGTGTTGCGGCCCACCCTCTCGGTCCCGCGCCGATCCCTGGGATTCCCCGGGCTTGGCTTTCAGGGGGTTTGCTTTGTGTGTGTGTGGTGTGTGTTGTGTGTTGTGTTGTAGGGCTGACACAGAAGTGCATGCATGCAGTGTAGATCCCAGAGCAGAGCAAGCCCGCTTCCAGATAAAATAAAGACAGCCCGACGCCACAGCTTGCGGAGATGGTGGGGAGTCTCGAGATCTATTTGCAGTTGCTGGCCACCATGGTACGCGTCCCCCCCCGCAGAGAATTGCAAATACACACACACACACCACACACCACACACCACACACCTCACACCTCACGAGAAAAGGGTGTTTTTTCTTGCTTTGCTTTTTTGCTGTTCGACTGCGCTGCCGTTTGCCCGCGGTGTGTACCGAGATTCGGAGAGCAGCCGCGCGTCTCGCTTCAGAACGGGTGAGAAAGCTTGTGTTTGGGCAGATCCGAGTTTCCGAACGACATGGGTGTGCACGCACGCGCATTGGTGCGTCCCTTCACTTTCTGCTACATACCGGTGGTGTGTTTCAAGAGCGTTGCGGCGGTGGCTGAGGATTGGGGGGGGGGGGTCCAAGGAAGAGAGAATTACGGATCTCTCTCTCTCAATGCTACAAGAAGAACGCTAGAGTACAGCCCACGAACATGCTGCACACAACGAAACCGCAAAAACTCACATCGATGCCCACCAGGATGCCCTTGTACCGCTCGCGATTCGACGCGTTGTAAGCACACAACACACCAAGCGAGCACGTACCTCCTCGTCCTGCAGCTCTGGGAAAGCTTGATGAAGAGCAGCACTAGGGGGGGGGGGAGTTACGTATACCCATCTGCAGAAAGCTTGTACCCAGGGCCTCCCTCCATCCGTGTGTGGGAAGGAAGGGCCATACATGTGTGGGAGGAGTCTATATTTATACCAGTCGACTCGACTGGCTAGAATAGCCTACCCTCGCTACAGGAATCAGGTTTCCGATGTTTCCGCGGGCTTATTCATCAGCAAATGACGAGATCGTTCGCGGCCCGTGCTTCGTTGATCCTGGGTTAGTCGCCCAACTCCCACTACGCAGTCTCAAAGACCTATATTCCTTTTGTCTACCGGAAAAGGATTTATACGGATGAGAACCTGATAGCAATGCTCAAGTGGAGGTGTAAAAGATGCGCGCTTCAATCAACTATGTACAGCGGTAGGTAATAAGTGATGGAACTCCCCGAGGTACAGTTATACCTGCGAACACTATATGTTGGTGGCGTTTTACTTAAAACAGGTATTCTAAGGGCGTTCCATCACTTGTTACCCACCGCTTTATATCGTTAGCTATATGCCGCGAAAATAGCAAATACGCGGAACGCGTAGGACAGCTTGCAATACGGACACATCCCACATCCCACTCCTATATCTATTAAGAGCAAGCACAACCTCAGATACAGGCCCACGAAGCATACGTAGCCTATTAGAATTACCCAATATAGCCTCTATTGTCAGAACCCCCCACGAACAGGCAGCGCAAGAGCCGGGAGTATTGGTTGGGGGGAATACAGTAAGCAAGCCTCACCTTTATAGCAGCACATATTTTCTTGCACTTATAAGTGCAAAAGTAGCAGAACGAGCCCTCGTCTCACCGGGTACATATGCGTGTGTTGTTGGCTCTTTCGATGACTGCAATCTCCTTTCCCCTTTCTCTACGCTCCTAACCTCGCACTCTTCTCCACCCCCCACGCACAACCACCTCTAAAGTTCCAGAGTGCCCCTAGAGCTAACAGACTACGCACCCCCCGTAAATAACAGCGTGTCCTTATTTTCAGGCCCATATCATATGTAACCGACTCCAGATATCACTATGAACCGAAAGCCAAGCGGCGGCATTGCAACGGTGCGCTTCTTTGATGAATAGCGCGCGGATCAAGCAGTGTTGATTCTAGAACGCAAGCTCAATGTCTCCTCTACCATATATAGAGTAGCCCTTCACGCAGGTCTAAACTCCGTTAAGCCTAGGGTATGTATCCCTTAAGCTGTCGATGCTACCCCTATAACAGAGGAATTAGATCTGTATGAGAGATCTATTATTTGATAAAAGAGATGACGGGATCTGTTAGTAAAGCCACACCAAATTTGCTTTTTTCTTTTAGTAGGTCAGCGTTTTCGCGACAGCTTGGGGATAGCTAGGGTTACCTCTACGAATAGCTGTTACTAGAGTACTGGGATGGTCAGATGTTGCGTTCACCAGGTGAGGTGAACGATGTCCGTCGACTCCCGTGCCGTCCGTGATGGAACGTCCATTTGCATGTGGTTCTGTTCGGACGTTTAGTGCCCCCGAAAAACTTAAAACATGTGAAAAGCAAGGGGAAAAAAAAGAAACACAAGTATAGCTCTCCCCCCATAATGGAAATCCGCGGTTAGGACGCAAGCACAATAAGCTAGACGAGATGCCCTTCAATAGCTACAATGGGTCGGATCGCTCGGCGGTGGTGCGATAATTGTGTAGTGTTGATCGACCTCTAGTAGCACCGGTAAGCTGTGCATCCGGGGCGGATTATGGGGTGAGATTGTGCCTCCAGTACGGCTTCTGTAGGTGTGGCCTCCAGCGTGTTATTTAGGATAAGGTGGCATCTGTCTATTCCTATGTGCACGTGTGCCAAGCCTAGCCGAGTGATAAGCTGTGACGTCAATCTTTGATCCTGTGCGCGTTTCTACCAACAGTCCACCCTACCACGGCCTCGCCATCCCCATATGCATAACCCGCATCATCCCCAGTCTCAACATCTCCCAAGAAACAAAACCCCCCACCTCCGCAACTCCGGGGTAACGGTCTATCCACGGTACGCGTATGAGTCTCACTAAACTAGATCTCCCCCGTCGCCACTGCAAAAGTGCCGCTCGTCCAGCGGTCAACCGTTCGTAAAAGCGAGAATCTTCCCGCAGTAAAGGGGTATGGCTGCCATCGATAAGGAAACGACTACGCAGGACTTCCAAACGAAGGTTACGCTCTCGGCAGGTGAGGCATGTGTGGCAGCGACGGCTAGGTGCACGGGGGGTGTCATAGAGGAGAACTGAATTGTTTTAGCAAACCGTCGAAGAAAGAAGTTGACCCCAAGGCGAAGTAAGCAGTTTCTCTTACACGTTTCGATCGTATTGTAAGCTCGCGGACTAGGGTCGAAGGCTTGAAATGGCTCCTGTCTTCCAGAGAGGATGTACGGCGCGAGTCCCAAGGTCGAGTTGCTCATACACCAGACTCCTTCGTGGTGGTGGTGGTAGCGGTGACTGGCCACCCTCCAGTTTCTTATCAATCTTATCAATCGGATAAGCCGTCCAGCCGTTCATATACCACCCAAGCCCCCTTCACAACATCGTGGCGTGGTCGAGGGGTAATAGCCTCTGCTACGTTGCATGACACCACCGGTTCAACCCGGGGTGGAAGCAGTGACAGAAAGCCCAACATGGTAGCGACGCTCTTGAGGGATGATACTGATCACATAAGTCTTTTGTCACTCGGCATTTCGTCTTTTTTGTGCTGGAGAAGTGGTTGTGGTTGTGGTTGTGGGTGTGGGGTGGAAGATGTGGATATGACTTGCAATGGAAGAGTAGAGAGAGCTTTGCCCCCGGGTATACTAAGACGGAAATTTTGAGGTGTGTCGGCCGGCCATCCAGTATGGGTTTTGTACGCAGGCGCGTTAGAACTTTTCCTAAACTTTTACCCATTTCGACGGTAATGTAAGGCATAAACCACATGTATGGATTCGACCTCCGCCTACTTTTCGCTATCGCACTTGCCTCTGTAAACTCAGTTTCATGCAACTCAGCCGCTGTAGCGTAGCCTTGTGAAACCAGATCGCGTCAGTGTTAAAAAAACGTGCCTTCATCCAGGCACGTGCCAAGCCGGAGCGAGTGATATGTTGTGACGCAGGTAATTTCCATGCTCGTTCCAACCCATCACCCTCCATCCCCCCTGCCATCTCTACAATCCCGGATCCCCATCGTTTTCAATCCCAGCCCTCCTCCGATAGATTCATCCCGAAAACTCCACAGCTCTGAGGCAAGAATGGGATAATAGCCACTAGCATGCGCATGTCTAACGAAACCAGAGGCTGCGAAAATACGAGGCGCCCAGAACACCCTAGCATCAACAAGTCAGCAAACAGCCACGCACAAAAGTCGAAGCCCATTTAATTGCAGCTTAAAAGAACAGCTCTGAAGAGAGAGGTGAATATGGATACCTACACCTGATTCCAGAACCATCGGTTCTGGCTTGTGGGGGAAGATATTGTGGCTCTTGAATGCTGGGTCTAGCCAGTAGGAAAAGTCCCATATGTACTTGAGGATGCTATATGTTGAGCGAGGAATGTTTAGGTCCCCAAGCTTCGAGCTCAGTCCGGCAGTGGTCTTCACTACATATACACATGTCACTCATGCACCTTCGACACCGAGGATATCGATGATTAGCTGCGCTGCATACCTGAAAGCGTATTAAATCCGAATGGAATCTTCCCGGGCTACGTCTCGGCAGCTATCTATGGAATATGGTAAGGAAGACGGTGAGATGCATAGGCAAGGTTAACGGTACCCCTAAGAAACAATTTGCAGGTAGAGAGCGTTGTGGTCAGGTATACCAACAACCCAGGGACTTTGAGATACTCCATTCTGGTGTTTGGTTTCTCGTATAAATCCGCCGATCGAGACGAGAAAATGAAAGTTTTCGCCAGATACCTTAAGGTTAAAATTAGTATTATCAACTTGGGAGAAAAGAATTTGTGCCCCTAGTTAATCGGGACGATAGTATTCTTCTTACGCTTTCCCTCTTCTTACGCTTCCCCTCTTCTTAATTACTTCCTCTTGACCCTCGTGCAATCATGCAGTGACAAAAAGCCTGCGTAGTCAAAAGAGAAAACATGTCTTAATCACCTTAAGCGTATATATTCCCCCCCCTCCCTTATTTAGGAAGTATACTATCCGCGAAGCATTGGCAAACTATTCGTGACCCTTGAAAGGACATTTGCGCGCCAAATTAAGGGGATTGGTGAAAGTTGATCTTCCCGTAGTCAGCGTCATGGATTCTCACTCGCTCGACAAACAACGTGGCCTTAGAACCTCGCGTGAGTAACGCACGCACAAAAATCCCTAACACTACTCCACTAGCCCACCACATAAGGTATACACGACCGACACCCCACGCCACCAATTCCTACCACGATATTATCTGTCAAAAAGGTTTGCAGGAGTCAAGACAAACAACAAGGTGAAGAAAAGGCAAATCCGACCGAATACTCGCACTCCAAGCCCCCGATCACCACCAGACACTTTACCGCGCGTCCACGCAAGCCTCGCCACAGACGATACCCGGAAACGGGACCTACCACCATGATCCCCGCCGCCGTCTTTAGTCTCCCACCCACGTACGCGCGAGCGTATCGGCAACACCAATCGCCAGATCCAAATCTCTCAGTGGAACTGGCCGGCGGTAAATGGTGGCGGCGGTCAGTACGCTATAAAGCGAGTGCTGCTCTCGCCCGGGATAACGAAGAGTAGCAGCTAAGATAAAGTAGGTGTCAAGCTCAGTGCACGGCCTTCATTCATTGAACAACGGATAATTTTTTTGAGGAGTTGGGTAATGGCCACTGCTCTTCTCGTGACAGAGGGAACTGGTGTGAGACCAAGACCTTCTTGGCTCGGAGAAAAAACAAAAACTGAAAGAGGGGACATTAGAGCCTATATACGCCTGCCGTCAAGTCTACGATGCTTTGCATCAGCCGCAGAAATAGGTCCTGAGTAGTTGACTAGCAGGCGATTTCTTTAGGTACTCCATCCGTCGAACCTCACGAGCAACGTCAGGGTCGATGGCGATTAACAATTTTAAAAAGACAGAAAAATTGAAGCTATCCTGGAATAAGAGAAGCTAGTCAAAAACGAACGATAACCAGAGCCAATGGTAAGTGATTAGGAGCGTCTCCGGAACTATATGAAACAGCTCTCTGCAACTCTATTGGCTTTCAAGGCGAAAGATCAAAGTTATAAATACGAGAATTCTTCCACCCAGTGGAGTTACCTGGATATGAGCCCGAATGGGCCATACGCACATGAGTAAGGTTTTCAAGCAAAATCAATTAACTAAAACAGAATACATATACCGGATAGTCGTCCATCATAGAGAATCATAGAACGTATAAGGCGCAGATATGGGATTGAAGCTCTAGAGGGATGAGAAGGGACTGCACGAAACCGATGGAGAGGAAATAAAACGGGCTTGGATCTGGTTAATATAGTAAGGTACGTCCGGATCTGACTTACCATGTCCTACAATACTCACGATGGACCATATGGAAACTTTGAGCAGCATACTCCGTAGCAAATATAGATATATTATCTGCTTGACAATACATGTAGTAATAAATTGAACAAAAAATAAACCTTCCATTAATAATGTAAAACTATCATTGACAGTGATCTCTTCTCCCCTCATGATCTTTGTCCCTTCCATCCATTTTACTCCATCGTTCACTTCTCCTTCCTTCGCCAACGCCGCCAAAGACCCACAGCAAAGACTTCTGATTGTCTCAGAGGAGGGGAGAGGGATGAAGAGGCAATATACGCATATGTATCTTAAATCCCGTTATAAAGTTGAGAATCGAGCTGCGAAAATCGGCCTAGGTAAGAACACGTTGCACTTTCAGATTTTCAGGTGTGGGAGGCACAGGATCTTATGGGAGGATGTGAAGCCTTGGAGTATAATTGAAGAACAATGCGAGCTACGGCGGTGCTTTACTACATTACTTTATACTTACTTGTGGTACTTGTGTGCGGGTGCTCTTTAGATAGGGCTGGGTGGCGATACAAGTACTCGAGTGTTAATAGAGCTACTTAATTAAATCCTCAACTATATAATAATCTTTGAACGGGTTAATTTGATTGAATTTCAAGCTACATCTGTCCCCGTAGCTAGAAACACGCACAGGAACACTACACTCAATGACCAAAAGACACATCCCCCCCCCCCCCCCCCAAACGTCCGGTACCACCAACTCCCCAACGCTCTGCCAAAGTCGGAGAGGTGTCTAATTTAAGATACAATGATATCGTTACTACCACGAGAATAGCCACGTATTAGTCAGAGACGCCCCCAAAGCGCGCCCTCAAGAGCCACAACAGACACACCTATTCAACGGTGTGTGAGGCCTAGTTGTGAACGGCTAAAGGTTCAAACCCACGCCCAGGTACATGTCTCTTTTTCATTTTTTATAATTTTCAAATTTAAAGTATCAAATTGCCTCGTTCACCGTGGAGGACTTATGTTTTCAGTCAGGGACACAGATATCATTTCTTGTCTGTGTTACTGCTCAAACGATTTCCTACTTCTTCGCTTGTTGCGAATTCCATAACTTCGTGAGGGGGAGCTATTCTTAGAAATGACGGCATTCTGATCATTACCCACGAAAAATAGCCACGTATTAGTCAGAAACGCTCCCAAAACGTGTCGCCAAAAACCACAATAGACATGTACTTTCAGCGGGTGTGCGTGACCTAATGGTTAGGCTCTCAGAACTTACTACCCAACCCGTTACATTGGGCAGGAGGTTAAAATCCTCCGCCTGGTGGGAGTTAAATTAACTTTTTGTCAATTTTTTTTTTTACAATTTATCTCGGGCTCTTCTTTCTAAATAAGATCAATGCTATGTAGCCGCATACATATAAGTACTCATTAATCGGTTGTTGCCGTTGAAGGAAGTGTGTATGGGTGTCGATCTGGTAGAACCGTCCGCACAGCCAAACCCTTATTCCGAAAAATCACGCAACCGATAAACTCCAAATCTTCCTGAAGCTCAGAGAACCTTGAATTGATCTTTTGGCCATTTGTCCCATCAATTGGAACCTGCAAAGCGCGGTAGTGAACTGGTGAGGCTTCGTTGCGTTGCCGCACCGGACCCTTCTACCGGGTTGATACCCGGATGCCCATATAATTACATTCTTGAAAATAGTTGAAGTGCGAAGCTACGGTTACCAACGGGGGGGTCGGGATGCCGCGCAGGAAAGCACAAGGAGTTCTGCCCTCCGTGGCACATTGCGGGCGCGGTATTTTTGAGAGAACGCTCGGGAACATACGAGCCTAGAGCGCCATCGATCGAGCGTATGTGGCCCAACCCCCGCCACGCGCCAAGACAGATACAATCGAGTGATATTCTATGATCCACTACCCTACTCCATGCTAGAACAGGGTTCCCTACTGTAAAAAGCGGAGTCATCAGTCGGTAGCCGTGTTTTTCTTTAAAGAATTTTCCGTTATTTTTCCTTAGAATATTTTCTTTATTCTTTCTTTATTCTTTCTTGAGTTAATTCATTTCACTAGTGAAAGTCATTGTCTCTCTTTATTTCTCTTTATTTTTACGTTATTTCACTTTCCAGAACTCCCTCTAATGATCTATGGAGAAGAAGCCACAGAGTGCAGTAGATTATTTCCTTTGTTTTTGGTCATTATAAAAGAGAGCCAAAGAAGAAATAAAATAAAAATCATCCGAAAATATTTAATAAAAAGTCGTCTTGACACGTCCCTTATACGCACCTACAGCTACTTAGCAAAGCTGTTCGTGATTTAGTTTTAATGTCAGTGCGCAGTGTGGCGCACCCGTGACGTTGATGTTATTAAGGTAGAGATTCAAAACAACAATAAATATATAATATAGTTCGTGGCTATATATAAAAGAAGATAGGTCATTGATCTTATTCTTAATTGATTCCGGGCTCTATTGGTTACTGGGAAAGTTTTCTCTTGGGGGTATTTAATGGTCCGCTACGGTTACATATAGAGAAAGGTCTCACTCCGAAATCGGAATCACGGACACTTTTGCAGAGTGGCTGTACCTTGACACGCCATAGGTCCAGATCAGCTCCTGAGCTTGAGATCTTACTTAGCACCTACGCCCAGCCGAAACGAAGGAATCGCAAAGAGATACATAAGTAATAATCCATGCCACAAGTTGTCGGTCGAGCGCCGTAACCCAAAATACATAGAGGCCACGTTACCGGTTGGTACGTGTTTTGACTTGAGTCAATTGAGTGGGAAATATCCCACACTCAAAGAGCCCCGGTGTCTATGTGGTTTTGATATGACATGTAGTTTACCTGACCAAGGGTACTTGGTTCGAGCGTGAAAGATGATAAGACTTAAGTACATCTATTTGGACTGGATAGAAGACCAATAATTGAAGTACTCACGCGTTAAGTAAAAGGTCGGAATTCTGTGTGGGAATTTTTAATTAACGAGCAAGTACTCGTACTCGCGCGTTAATTAAGTCCTGAGAAATTTTATGAGGTCGTTCCTACCAAGAATTCTCAGGACTTAATTAACGGGTGAGTATGTCGAGGTCAATATGTATGGCGGTGAATTGTATTTACCTCGACCACGCTGCGTCTAGAAACCGGAAGAACTGATCGGTTTTTCGAAGCCTATTTTTAGAGATATCGTGACAAATGGTTACGTTTTGGGAGGGGTGTGCGGTTACTGTACTAAGTTGCGAATATCCCATACCAGTCGTTTACAAGCTCAAAAACACGAATAAAACGTCCAGCACATTTCACAACAAATTTTATGGGCCATACAGATACATTACTTGAAGTAATTCATCTTAACAGAACTAAAACTGTAGTAAAACATTTTACAAAAAAGGAGAAAAAGTTAATTTAACTCCCACCAGGCGGAGGATTTGAACCTCCTGCCCGATGTAACGGGTTGGGTAATAAGTGCTGAGAGCCTAACCATTAGACCACGCACACCCGCTGAAAGGAGACTTCTGAACTCGGTTTTGAGTGGGTCAGCTTTGGTTTGTTCTGACTAATATATGACCGGCGGATTAGAGCCAAGTAGTAATGACCACGCTGTCATCATTTCTAAGAATAGCTTTCTCTTCAGAATCGAGTCCTACGAGAGATTCACGATTAAGATGCTGGCCGTGCGGGACCGCTACGCCGACTTCAGTTCGTGAGAAACGTTCCCGCCTATTCCTTGATCCTACATAGTAACAATGTTTCATTGGTTAAAAATACGGACATCGAGGGTACAGATTTCAAAATCTTGAAAATCCTTTTCTACGTGTCGTTTAATAATTTCGGATTCATCTACGCTCCCATCCACAACAAAACCCCCTCACCCTAAATTATTTTCCATGGGAGAAGATACGTACATGTATTTACATTGGTCTCGACCAATTATACCTACATGTAATATTAAGGTTAGTGTTACAGAGTTTTCCCTTCTATTTTTGCGTTCTTGCGTTCTCGTGCTTTAGCTCTTGCGCTCTTGCGCTCATGTGTTCTTGCTTTCTTGTGTTCTTACGTACGTTCCCGTGGTCTTACGTTCTCGTGTTCGCTCTCATTTTGGAATTATGTGGCAAAGAAAATCGTTTCCGTCTTGTCCTTTTTGTACCTGACATCGATAACGTACAGATATTCCAGAATGTACATAGTAAATCATATAATGTAGATAAATAATCAATTGTAGAGAGAATCATTGAAATCGCCGTATCAACGTTCCTAGTCGAGTTGATAAGATCTATAACGTGTAGCTACATGTACGTACCGTCGACACATATGTAGTCATCTCATGCGTCTCCCTCAATCTGTCCTGCCATGCGGTTCTCTCTGTTTTTGTTCTTCCTCTCCCACGGATATAGGAGTCGGTCTGGGATGGATTTACCCAGAAAACCAGAACACTGGCGTCCATACACTATACTACCGGGATCCCACCTCTGCCCAAAAGGTATCAAAGATAAACTTTCTGATTAAAAATAAAGTTACCCCCTCCCTTTCGGGTGCCGTTTCATCTGTCCGACTTTTGAGTTCCACGAGGTACGTACAGATGAATGGTGTGGATGATTTGGCGGTAGGCTCGAAGAACCCACACACCCCGCTAATTGAATAGTCTTATTTAGTGAGATATAGAATAGGACTCTTCGATACGCCTCTCTTACTCCTGATCGGAGATGGCTCTTTTCAGGTTACTGATACGCAGACGCCCTCCATACGGAACTTTCTTACCTCTAGCCTCTGTCTAGACGAGTCTCTTTCTTTCCCGTCTCGTTCCGCTGGTAACTTTCTTGTTTGTTTTGTTCTCAGGGTTTAAATCCTGAGTTAACATCTGGTCTCTTTATAGCTCAGGGAAATGTGGGAAAGGGGTTGGAGGATCTAATTTATCCTATGTCGACCTTGTCCCATGGGCCCAACCCTTTGTAAAAAAAGACCTATGGCACCAAAAACCTTCGAGCTCCCATCAAAACTATAATCTTTGTGAGCGCTTTTTAATATCAATAGCTGAGGCATCCCGAGGCGCAAAGGCAAGCCAAAAACAGACTCGGCCTAGACCGTCTATGAAAAGAACCTGCGGCCTGCGCAAGTAAATAACCGTGGGTTAGATCACCTATTCGGAGGTACATCATGCCCACCAAACACAGAGGTTTCTTGATCAGTCATCTCCAAATGAACCATTTCTAAATATACAACCCATGTATGGAGTTAAATCCTGCCCCACTCAACCCAGACCTGTCTTTCTCGCATGGCGCTCCTTACCTAGTCCGGGCTGGAATATCACCTCGCCCATAGAGAGATCTCCGGCCTCTACCTTACCGAAAATTAGCCCGGATGGATCGTCTTAGCCCACAGCTCATTACAGTGGCGTTAACTCTATATTCCACCGCTTATCGATATCGCAGAGCCTGGTCATACTTATCTTTCATGCGTGATTTGCGGAATCCTGAGGAGCTGACGTGCTGTAGTCAAGTTGATGTGTGCTACAGTGCCCTGGATATATAACCTCATTCCATCGGTGGGAGGCACCCTCTTTGTGATACATCCCGCTATATATAAGGCTGGCAGTGGCGGTAAACCGACCTTGACTTCCGCACCTGGGAGTTGTTTCTTAGGACTAAGGCTGTTCAGTATCTCATTTTCTACAATCGGACTCCTTGGCATGTATCTTTACGGCTATATATATGGGCCTAAACCCACTCTTTATTGCGGCATCAAGCAAGATCAGTCGTCTTATTGTAGCGCATTAGTTCATCAGGTTATACGCCCGGACAGCGCTCGTTATAGCAGTCTAATCTCTCTTTGTTGTTTTAGCCACTTAGACCCCCTCCAGCCTCACCGGGACAACACCTCTTCCAAAATCAATGGCAATAACGGATCGACACTGCATGTAAATACCAAACGGTGATCAGATGCACGCAATAGTAGCAACAGCAGCAACGCACCCACACGGTATCAATCGCAATACTCGACCGAAATCGAGTCACCAGTCTGATTTCGGACTTTCGACCGGGCCTGGGAGTTAAATCTCCGGTAGCTTGGATTTTCACGGAATTCATCTTTGCCAAGGGTCTTCCTCCGTGGTTACTTGGAAGATCCGCAACCACAACGTACAACTACAAGGTTAACCTCAACCGCAGCTGCACAACAACCACTATGCCACATATCAACTTCCCACCAACAACCAGTTACCTTACGAGAGCAACTATGGGGAAATTGATAAACTCACTGGTTCCAATTACCTTCAGTGGCGCACATCAATGAGGTTTATGCTTCAGGCTGAAAATTGTCTTAATATTACCCTTGGGGAGGAACAACAGCTGCACGCCCGCCGAACCGCAGCAACGGCCGACTACCACAAGCGACTTGGTATGGGATCAGCTATGATCATCAACTCCTGCACTGAAGAGGTTCAACAGGATATTTGTCACCTCAATAATCCAGTTGAGATGTGGGAGGAACTCTTCAGCAAAACCAAGCGCCGCGGGTGACTGAGGAGAATTTCTCGGGCTCGGTGATGGATGTTACGTTGGAGGTTTCGTGCATCCCTTTGCGTTCTGGATGAGCAAGTGAGACCTGTATGGTATGAGGATGCAGTCTTGGCTTGCGTGCCTGGGAGTTTGTTCTCTGGGTTGGATTCTGGTTGGACTTGAGGTTTTGCGTGGGGTGTATATCATGGAGTTTTGTTCCGGAATTATTTATTAGGGGATTTTATGTGTACCAAGGACCGTTTTTCGTGGTTACTTGAGAGGGTCTAGAGTAATTTCTTGTGATATATTCTTTGGAGACTTTAGTTCTCGCATTTTGTGTCTACTTCCTACGACATTTATTGTCCAAGGAAGGTGGTGGTGTGTAGGAGTCATTTCTTGGTATATATTTTTAGGTATATGGTTCGTAAGACTCTAAACTTTGTATAAAAACTATTATACCCCGCTGTAAATTATGAATTTACAACTACAATCCCACTATAAATCTTAGCAACTTGGCTATTCTGTGCGAGTGATAATTCATGACGAGAATCCTCTGTTCTTTTTCGGTTCGTATCTCTCCGTTGCGGCGACATCTCTTCCCGTCTAAGCGAAATGTCCTCTCCAACTCAACCCGTTTCGCACAAAAATACAAACTGACCTGCTACATGAGCCAAACAAACCTTCAATGAGGAATCGGCAGATATCAACGACTGCGAATACCTTCCCCAGATCCCTCTCTCAGCTGAAATTTCCCTACCCATGCATATGCAAGCCATAGGCCTCAGGAATTGCTCCACGTTCCAAACTATAAGAACGGAACCTGACGTACGGGGCCGATGTGGAAGCTCTGTGCATGTACTATAATGGCGTAAGGCTCCCACGCCCAAGAACTTTATGATGAAACTAATTTGAGGAGGACTTACAGGATCGATTTCTTCCTACCATAGAGGTTAGTGATGCACACGATACAAAGAGTCTCGAGACTTTGTTTTCTTAGACGATACGAGAAAAGACGAGACCTGTAGTTGGGCAAGACAATTAGTCTCAAGACTCAATTCAGCAGTCTCGAGACGTCTCGAAACAATGTAAAATGTTGAAAAATGGAGTATTTTCCAGGCGGAGGGTTTAATACGTAGGTTGATATGTGTACAAACTCAAGTTGAAACTTATCTCTGGCTCTGGAGGTGGAGCTGTGGTCTCGAGACTTTGCGCGAGACCTACCCTAGGTCTCTTTAGCCACAAGACCCTCTCTTCCCAGATACAACACAAGACGAGATCCAGGGAAGTCTCGTCTTGTTTTGTGTTGTGTGCATCACTAATAGAGGTGCTCTGGTGGGTCTTCGAATAGATTAGAAAGAGAGACGCCCATCCGTCGTTCAGTTTAAAGCAGTCACGAAGCCATCAAAACACCATACGGACGAGGAAGAAGATGGGGGGCGGGGAAGCGGGGGAGAAGGAGAAGCGGGGCAAAGAGGTGGAGAAGTCAGAGGAAGGAATGACCCTTGGTTGCTAGCATTTGCTCTAGGAATAGCGCCTATTGAAGAGGATATAACGGAGAGCAAGGAAATAGCCCCGTGCCATTGCAATTGTTCACAATATGAAGATAAGTTGAACCCGGTGAAGAATTCTTCAAATAACAGATATCACCAGGTACAATATCGAATGAAGGAAGTGTTCTAGTCTTAATCTATTCTAGTAGTACGTCTAAGTTTCTTCTATGCTCTTCCACATCTGTCATAATCTATTTCATCTCCGTCCACACACACACTATAAGCTGTGTGGATACGCTGCCGGGCACTACGCCTCTAGCTCTTCAAACGATAACTCCCTCTTACCCTTTCAAATTCGTCCACTCAAACAATAAACACTCACTCTCATCATCGATCATTTGAATGCCCTTCATACTCCTTATAATCTGGCGCCCTAAGCCATCAGAAATCTTCCCCAATATCAAGCATGTGCGTTCGGCTTCTTCAACCCTGTGGTTTGACCCACTCCTTCCCGCGAGCCACCTAGCTAGCGCCATTCTATATGTAATTTCTTTTTGTCTCTGGTAGCATTCATGTATATCTTCTTCGAGAATGCCACGCTCGGTTAGCAAAGAGGCGATGTTAGACATATTCTTGTGGATTGATTGTTTTCTTCCGGGGTTGTTAATGGTAAATTCTAGGTGTGGTTGTCACAATTTGTGGGAAATTAATGGCTTTTATTGGCCGGACAAGAAAGAGGAGGGTGTTTTACTACCTTCACTTGCCGGCGCTCTTCTTGCAGGTGTTCGGACTGCTTTGATACTCTGCTACTGAAACATGGCATTCATCACTGGCGAGAAGCGCTAGCGGTTGGTGTTGCAGGATGTTTCATGATATGCACCATCGTCGGCGAGGTACGCAGGATGACCGGAGAATGCAGCACAACAGAAGAACGGCGACAGAAATTTCATTTTCCGGCCAGCGGTGTGTTTGAGCAAATGCCGGATGAGAGGTATGGCTTGATACTGTCGTCGGGGTAGGTGTGGTCAGCTGTGGTGGGAAGTAGAGTAATGAGGGAAGCTCAAAGTTGGGACAAACCACTGCCTTTGCCAGCGCATTTAAGGTGCTTATATACGAACCTTGTGACTGGAAAGTGAACGTAAAAGAAACGGAAAAATCGCGTGAATCACAACTTATCACTCGCTTAAAACCACTATGCAGCGTCGAAAAATCTGGACTACTATGCCATTGGGGATCTGGGCTGTATAAGAAATCCTCCAATGTCCTAGTATTACAAAGCATATAATCGACCTCAAATGGCTCCCATATAGATTTCTCCTCTCCCTGCACAGCTTTTCATGACGAAATTGGCATCCTCACAAGTTATCACTCGGGAGATTGTCACAGTCACAGCGACAGGGTCAACCCGGCACAGAATTTGCCGACCAATCTTACTTTATTAGGTGTACCATGTTTCTCCACCCTTCTCCGAATCTGATCTCCACTTATCAGGATGTTTTCAACATCGCGAGAAGTATAAATCTTTCCGCATCAAGCTTTCCCTATATCCTCGACTGATATTTTGTTGCATGCAAACAAACATTTCAATATCCAAACCAACTCATCAATGCGACTAGTATTCCCATAGCTCTTCGACAGTCTCTGAGCTTTTGCCGTATTCCATCAATCGTATATCGTTCCACCCACTGGATCATAAATCAGGTTCTGACCCCGAAATGATTATAATCAAAGAGTCTTTGTCGGGAGACATCTATCTTCTCATCAAGCTCGCGCTTGAGTTCAGATATGAGTTCGAGGTGACTCAAAGAATATCTAACTGAGCATGCCATTGTGGGCGGCATGCGTTCCATGAATCTCTAGTGAATATCGTAGAAGAGGCTCAGAGATACTAGGACACGTAGCTCAGAGAGTCTGCAATACTATCGTCCCTTAGTAGATAATCTCAGGCACCCCCTTGTCTGTGATCTTACTATAACTAAGACGTACATAGACGTCCCTTTGAAAGAAAGAGGTATTCGGGTTGACTATACTGATCTGTGCTACTTCTGATGCTTCTATATGCAAACTCTTATTATCTGTCCTGTATTAGCATCCTGCCTACATTGTCGCTGAAAGGTGTTTCTAGCGGAACGCGTCTCGTTATATGCACATGCACAGGAATACACCTTGACTAACGTTATGTATGGATACCCTCCAGCGTTAGCACCCAACACTCCCTCAAGGCCATTTAAAAGCACAACTCTAACGCAATTCTGATCCTATGTACTCATAAGCCCGACCCGCCTTGCTCTAGCTACATCAGCAGCACGATATTGCCTTCACATCACCCCTTCAAGAGCTGCCGGCAATTGGAGATGAGCGCGCGCGACGTCCAATTTTTTATGGAAGAATGGGCTAGAAGTTCCTAATTGATGTAGCCTTTATTCTTTATTCTGTCGATAGCTACATTGAAGAGCTGGTGGCGCGGCTAAACTCCCACTGGGCGTCTATAGGCGTTTTTAGTATGTTGCTCATACGCGGAGCGGTACGAAAATTCTTTCGTGACCTACATTGTGGGCTTCTAGGTCAGGAGATATTATGCAGGGCGCGATTGATTTCATGTGCTCCGGTGGCTGGAGGCCGGCGGTGAGATTTTGGTGCGAAGTGGAAAAATCTTGACGCCTCAATATCTGCAACCAACTGCGGGGAGAGTCGGTAGAGTAGAGAATCCTCATGCATCTCTTTCTCATTTTGAACGCGGGTAGTATTTTCGAACACGTGGTAGCATAGTGTCGAGGTGGAGTCCTGTGGCGGGTTGCGCGTAGGCAATGTGAGGCTGTGTGCATTAGTGGGGTTCATCCAATTATTCCCCGACAAACTCGCCTACAGAAGCCACGGCTATGCACGGACCCCACCTCAACAACAGAACATCGACCACATGCTTCCTCCATCGACCACCCCCCACTGTGTCAAGAAAGAAGAATCGAGAGATCACCAGATCCATAATAGCTCACACGGCGAGAAAGGAGGTTAGTAGGTGACTCGCTCAGTCGTCATAACCATCCAATAGAGCTCTACAGATAACGGTCACCAGGTTATCGCCGAAAGCATGCTGGCCTTCAAAGCTGGTGTTGTTCCAGTATCTTCACTTCGTACTGAAATGCATTAATCAAGCAGCAGAATCACAAGGCCCTTCCATCCTCTCTCGCTCATGGCTATACCCGTGCCCCGCCCACCACCACCACCGGCACCTTGAATTTCAACCTCTCGGATATCAACTTTCTGTGCAGCGCTGAGGGCCGGGGGTGAGACCAAGCCCGCTTGCCCGTGGCACAAAGATAAAGAGAGTTTTATTAACTGCAGTGCTACAAATGAATGGAAGTGTAGACTTAGGAACTAGTGCTAGGGAAACTGAGGAATATTTACATTTCTTGTTCCGGGTTACGCCGGGGTCGCGGCGACAATGTTGGGAGAAGGAATGTTTTCACGGAGTCTATGATATTAGGCAGGGGTTCTTTCCCTGAACATTCTGGCCGCATACACCTTACATATTTCCACTCCTCTCGTCTTTTGTGCCCGCCCTTGGGTCTGTTTCATTATCTCAGCAGCTCGGCCTTGCAGGTATGACGACATGTAGGTAAACCTCTAGAACTTAGCTGCCAGAAATATGACGACTGAACCTCGGGAAGTAATCTCAGAACCGCATGTGCTAAACCTCTAGAACTCAACCGCTAGGAATATCACGACTGAACCACACGAATCAAGATCTGGACAGCATGTGATATGTATACAGCGAAGGCTTCGGGAAAGAAAGGCAGGACGGTATGTGTTGATATGATCCGGTCATGTTCTTTGTATTTCATGTTAATATATATTGTTTGGACAGTAATCATGCATACTTAACTGAGCAGAAGAATGTGGCTAATAAATCTAATTTTAGATTAGATCTCCCTATATCCTCACAGAAAGCATATATACAGTCATAAAAAGGATATGAAGCATTTCGCAAACAGATTGATATTGATTGAAGTTGTGAAGAAGTACGCAGTGGGGAAGATTTTCATCACCACCAATACTTATCAAAAACCCGCCCGTCAAGACGCAGGATCTGTCTACATATTCAATTAAACATGCCTCAATGCCACCTCACTCCCCTCTCTCTGGTCTCCTGATACCATTGCTTTAGATATGCCTTGAGAATTAGCTGTGGTTCTAATAATGCTAGTGTCTTGGCTCATCATATATCACTCGCTATAAACTCAATGTCCGTTGGGTTGAAAAAGAGAGAAAAAAATGTAACAAACTTCCCTCCGGATTAAAGAGTCCTGCTCTTCCACTTTACATTAAAGTATGGTGTCTTTATCTAGTTGGTACTAGAGGCCTCGGACGCCATCTCTAACGCTTTCTGAAGCACATAACTATGTTCGGAGTTTGCATTTCAATTCTTTTTACTCATATCGCTCCTATATAGCTACATAAGAATTTTCTCTAGACGTCTTCTTTTTCTCTATCAAGCCGCTCTACTCGTTGGTTATTCCACTCTATTGTGCTCTCTTGGTCCCGCCTGCGCTTTAGCGGCAAATACTACTGTACCCCTTTCGACCTTCATTGATATCTCAAAAAAAACCTTCACTGCAATCAAAGACTGGAAGTCTGTTGTAAAGTTGCGGATAGACACCTAGTTCAGTCCGATGCCCAACCCCACATCCCATCAACCCGGGAGAGACTTTCCCTTCTCATCTGATGCCGGAGTCTTATAATCCGTCTCTCACACAGGATAAGCTGATCAACTAACGGGTAAACAGCGCCCCCCTCAGCCCATTCAATAATGAATAAACGTATATTAGGCGGATTTGGGGCGTTGAAAAAGCTTTCTATTCCCCTGCGAATCTTTTCCCTGAGCTCGACGATGAGGTAGTGGTAGATGTGGAGTTCGGTAGACAAGCTGCGGTGTTCTAGATTTGTGGATGTGAGGTCAGACATCACTGGTGCGGTGCTAGTAGTGTTAATATTTGGGAGGGTTGACTGATGCTGGCTAGTAGTTAGCTTTTTGTGTTATTTGTGATCTTTGTGGATTTAGTGGTCTTTGAAGGCGTGGTAGACTCTTTTATAGGCATCGCGAGGTACATCGTGAAAGGCATCCAAGAGGGGAGGTTTGTCTGTTGTCTTACCCCCATTAGTATCATCTCATGTAGGAACCCGTGAAACCCAAGTTTCTGTAAATCCGGGCTTCAGGAGTAACGACAACTATTAGATGTCGATCTGTTTCACATTCTGCGCCCCCTCCTAAGCTTGGGAAGCTGTGAAAGTACGAACTAGCTAGGTTGACTGTACCACAGGAGAGAAAGAAAATGTCCCATGGGCGTGAAAGACCTGATGATAAAAGGTATGAGAGGTAAGATCCACTCAGGTGTAGAGAGGCTGCGGGTACTCAATAACTGCGGAGGTTATAAGGCCTCTATATACGTATATACAGCTGCGCTCTTCCAATGCACCAGTTTTCGGAGACAAATTTTCGAACCTGCGAGTATGTCTACGCAGTCTGGCCGGAATACCCGGCCTGATGGATATTTTAGGTACATACATGTAGTCACCGCCCCGAGATGATACGAACGCCGGTACTCGCTCGCAAATTAAAGCGAAAGTCTAACGAGGTGGCATTTGATGTCTAAAGTTCATCGATATATAGCTAGCCTTAGCGATCTAATCTTATCTTGATCTTTGGTACGCTCCTACGCATGGCGTGTGTGAATCATCCACTGAGCCACACACATACAATATTCTTACCCCTCCATCCGGATCTGCTCCGTCTACATACACTTACGAAATTTTGAAATCTTACCCCACCCGCACTTCTTCCCCCATAAACCAAATCTGCGTCGATAAGGAGGGCAATTCCTACATATCAAACTATGCTAATGATGAGAGCACTCTTCTTCGGAAACTCGACAACTAGACGCATTGTCTCCACAACTAGCTAATATAAGGCTATGCCTCAAACATGAACCAATATCTCCACAAGACACACCCTCTACCGCGCCCTCCGCACATAAACTGTACAATGATAGAAACAGTCGAGCTTTCCGAACTTCATTCGTCCCAACCTTCCAAAAAGCGAAAGCTCCGCCGCTACCAATAGCCACCGGAAGGAGGGTATGACGGCGCAAACGCTGATGTTGGACTAGAGGGCGCTACGGGGAAGAGACTAGAGACGCCTATTCGTTAGTAATACTACTAGATACTTCCGGAGAATTGGTTCCCCTGATGAGCTCTTAGTACTCTAATTGTGATAAGTTTTCTAAGTTCTTAGTCGCAGCAAACTGCCAAGGTGGGCTGACACTATGAGTCAAGTAGCCCTCTCACCACTGACAATAAATGATAAATATCATAACACTAGGTTACAGACCGCTGAAATATTACCCACGATCTCTTTGATTCTAAAGACATTTTTTGAAAGGCCAACATGAAGAAATACTAAGATAGTCAAACAACGTTGTGCATATCATGAAGCATCCTTCGCACCAAACTATCCCTGTCATCAACAATGGTCCAGGTCATACTTAAATATGTTAAAGTTTCATCGCCTTACCACAGGATTACGGCTGTGTGTGGTGGACATACGTAGTCTGAAACTTAATTGAAGCATCGCTCGATCCCTCCTGTGCAGTTTGTTTGAAAGAGATTCCGCCATGGAGTACAATAAATACCGAGAGCTACACCTTAGTATCATTATTCAAGAAATATAACGTCTCCGAAGTATCCAAAACCTTATTCTGGTATTTATTGCAGAATAATGCATATTCTTATACCAAAGACCGGAAACAAAAATTCAAGAACGTAAGGTGCGAACTCGCTTTCGGCTGCTGGACTCAAAGCAGAGTAATATACAGTGCTAATTATCAAATCAAAGCTTCAAAGGATTATTGTTTGACCTTCCGCCCATGCAAAACCAAATGAAGTCGTAGTGAAGTTTCATAACTTGCATCATATGCAGTTCTCGACATCAATAAGGGTCCATTTCGCAACTTTATGGTTATAAAACTTCATTATGCAACGGATGATTGCAAACCGAGAATCGTCAAAACGGCGTTTTGGTTGCCAAACACAAGCTGCCAGTATTTGAGAATTTAGTGGGGTTTTTATGTTCCAAAGTCTCCGTTAAAACACCCAAACTCTGCTTAAGAAGTGGCTTGCCAAACAGGCACGACTTTCTCTAACTAGGTTTTGGGGAAACGGCCGTTTTTCGTTGGTTTTAACGTGTTGCCAAATGCACGCTAAAGACTTGAGAACGCGAATGAGTCACTAGACGGTTCAAGTACTAGCTTTCTATATAGTCGGCTCTAAACGTGACGGCCGTAAATTATTAGGTCTAGGTACCGTAATTAACCTCCCTACCACAGTAATCATGGACACATCATATTTGATCACTCGCTCATGGTACATCACTCGTGGTTCCGGAACCTCCTAAACTCTTACACAAAGAACATAGAATAGGAATACATATACAGAAAACTCATATCAATAAATAAGCACACCCCGACGTACTAAAGACGACTAACTTTCTCGATATGGCTCCTCTGACATACAGACAATAATACTAGGGACAGGCACCCCAAGCTGCACCTGGTCGACAAGGTGTCAGGTTACTCTTTTATTAATCAAGAAGAACAAAAGTATCTGGGGCACGTCAATTGAACCTGTTCTGTCAGGTTCATCTCCTGACTGACGCACCTACACCTACATCACAATTTATGCATCGATAAATTTAATATCACTTGCTATGAATGATCTCATCAGATTTTAAGAAACTAGGAAAACGACCAGAAAATTTTGGAAAAGTATCATATTGTTTCATTTCTTTTCAGATTGGTATGGTGTTAGTACACATCTTTTATCCCATCTACTGCTGTAGTAGAAAGCTGGAACCTGGGAGGCAGAGTAGGGCAATGAATAGGATGAAAGAAGAGATCTTTGTCCTTGCTTCTTCATCGATTTTAATATCCTTCATCTCTGATAGTTTATGCAGTACACCCCCCGAAAATTAGTAACTCCACCGGAGAAGAGACACCCAGTAAGCGAATCATGTTTAATCACTCGGTCACAATATATCACTCGATTTGGTCTTGTTGGGGAAAAAAGATTCGAGAAGTGCCATAACCCAACCCGTAGCTTTTGGGTGATATAGAATACTACATTTATGTAAGCTTGGTCTTTTTCTATGAGCTTTGGTAATTATAGAATACAAACCGACCTTTTTGTGTGTTTTCAGTGCTTGTAGATCACTGTCGCCTATCATCATACTGGAAGTTCTGAACCGTCAACCATAAGCAGCGGGCTATATGATCATTCTATCTACTCCCAAGGTGCAGTAATATGTACCATCTGTGTCTACCTTTCTGTTACCACCGCGCTATCGAAGGGACAAATTATTACCATGCTATTTCATTTATATTGCTTTTGCTTTAGACTATAGTACACTATATCATTTCTATTATTTCTTATGGTTAATGGTGGCGGTGGAGACCCAAGAAAGCTCTGAGGACAATAGATATAATGTTCAATATTATTATAGCCTTAATTAGCGCTGTATAGAACCATGAAGTTAACAACAAAAAGAAAGCCAGGCACTAGCGTAAACTCAGCTTCTTATATTCATGCCTTCCCGTTGCATCGTTCTTTTTATGGGCCGCTCCGCACTGGATACGACTCGTCAGAATATAATTTTCTAATCTTCCAAACCTACAGTATTACTCATAGTAATTGGTGAGTCGATATATAGATCATTTTTTCTCTCCTTTATGAGTTTCTTCCATCTGCCTTGTAAAAAGGTTGTACGGTAGTGACAAACGGCCATATTCACTATAACAGTTTTGTGGTCTGGAGAAGGTTTTGTTCATGCCAGAGTGTTATCTATATGTGATATTCCTGTTTTCGTTGCTTTCCAGCGTAGCTCTACTCACACATCTCTCCTTTCTCATGGTTTTCTTTTGGGCACCATCTTCTTTATTTTCCTTATGATCATGATCTCTTTCTATCACGATAATATTAGCTAGTTGCGCGTGCATATATATGCGCATACATGTGGTCTACCACGGTACATATATATTAAAATACGAATCTACGGATATACGCATACACATCTACATAGATACAATTATGTAGGTATAACGTTTAAACTCAGCTCTGAGCGAAGGTTAAAGTGGCCAGCCCAGTAACCAGCATTGTAATTCGGCCTCACCTTGAAAGAAATATATCTGGAATAGTTCTCAGTATCCGATAATTAAAAAGAATCATTAAGTCAAACATGCAGAAACGGGCTAGCTGTCATTATTGCGTGCGTCCATGTCCCAAATTTTACGAATAGGGGCGTAGAATTGATCCTAGTGCATGGCTTGGCAGGATCGGTTCTCCCCTAACCCTAACGCCAAGTTTACGGTTCTTGTAGACAGGTTTTCAACTACATGTCTACATACATCCATCTCACGTACATGTAGTCACAATCACTCCTTTCACTGTGCCTTTATTATTACTCACTTGCTTGTTTGTGCTCGGGCTTTGCTTATGTTCAGGTTTTAGCTCAGGCGACTTCAAACAGAGGAGCCGGTCTCATCGATCAAATCAGCATACATGTAAGTACCCTGTCTGAGCAACCCCCTCATCCTCGAAGTTATCAAATCCATAGGATCCTAGTATGTTGATACTCTACCAAAATAGATTTTCTTTTTGTGCGAATCGCGCGCATGAGGTTTATGTTTCCCCGCAGCGCCTCCCTCGCCGACCCTATTCCCAAAAGGGGCGCGATATGCAATGTGCATGCTGCAGCACGTTGTGTCAACATAATCATCTCACGCCAACCCGGATACTAGCGAGGACAAGGAATAATGAAAACGCAGATAGTCAAGCTGAAAATGCACGTCGATTGTGAATAGGTATCCTCGGGAGTGAACTTCCTTTCTGGCTAGTCGAGTCTACCACATCTTGATTTGAGAGGCTTCAGGGAAGTAATACGAACATCGACGCTTTTACTTGTTCATCCCACTTACAATTACCGGGCTTCTCAGGCAGGCAATACTCTAATATCCCTGTACTCTAGACAGGCGCATTAAGCATATCATATCGTTTGTCACACTATTTGGCAGTGACCTCCCTCCGCCAATGATATTGAATGCATCGTACACAGTCAATTCATGACACAGAGACTAAGTCTGACAGGAAGACAGGAGACTGACGTGTCGCAAATTCTCTGGGAAGAGACTTCCTCTGCTTCTTGTCTTTAGGGAGGACAGAGCGTGTGGATCGAGCAGGTATTGTATACAAACTCGATTAATGTCTTGGCATCTTTGAGACATGTTATATAATCAGAAACACCTCCCCGATCCAGCAGGTATCGTGCTTGCCAGAAACCATTAGCACCTACCAGAAACCATGACTTTCATTCTCATAAACCTCAAAGTTCGCTCCAAGATATTCCCGAACCTAGATTGCTTTTGTCAATATCACCATGTGCAGGTTTTACTCAAATTCAGGAACAAAACTACCTTCGCCGATGTCTGCCAAGACCTTCAGAATAGTACATACATGTAGGTACATGCCCTCCTTATTTATTCTTGGTAGGAAATTCCTCGGAAGATTGAGCCGTCTTTTACAGATTTCTCACCAAGTTCCTAACGTCATGTGTCTTAAAAGTCGGCCTTTTTAGGAGTAATTAGATATATCCATGCTCCCCGACGACCTCCTCGATGGCGATCCGACTAAACGCGTAATTACATATCTGGCTGTAAAACAGAGTAGTACACGAGTCACAATTTCAGGTTGTGGTCATATAGCATCACTCGGGTTTTCTTTTATGAATAATTTAAGATTATTCGGTCAGTAATCAATTATCATATCTAGTTTTATTATTATCTTTATAACCCCTCTCTAGGAGAAGAACCGCATGGATATCATAAAAACGCGGTACTATGCACCCCCCCTAACCAGCGAAGAATTACGTCCAAGTTGAGCCTCAGTTGAACCCGTACAGATCAATCGCCCGCCATTTTCATAGAACCAAAGCTCAATACATATACATTTGGCTTTTCAGCACGTTTTATAACACCCCTCCGGTAGTGGTGGGACATTTTTCGACTTACATACGAGTCATTTAGTTTGTGTTGACGATTCACTAACACTTCCGGATATCAGCATGATAGCGACCTCTCGGTTGACTCATTGACTCCATACGAAAAACGACCTCTAAGACTTTAAAGAGTCCTTTTGATCACGGTGCATATTAGATCGCCCTGCGTGCATTTTTTACGAGGCTGTGGTCAACTAGCTTCAGCTAATCCCGAAAGGATCCTAAGCACTTGCGCACTCTAGCTGTATTAAGTGGGTGTACATGCAGGGATAGTTAATTCTCCCTGTACTCTAGTCAAGGAGCAGATATGATGATTCAGTGCACCTCCCGGTAGTATACATACGTTTCGATATCTATATTATGTCGAGATCTGGTAATCATGATCAACCACACCACCAGGCGCCCCCGTAGCATCCCACACACGATCCATTAACGGAATGACTGGCCTAAAAGTCACCCTACTCGTGCGAATGTCGTGCCGAGTGCTAGTATCTCAAATTACCTCAGTGGACAGCAATAAAGGACGTTGAAATTTACTGATATGGCCAATTTGTCTTGAAAATATCCCTTAACCTTGCATCATACTCGCTGTAAAAGGCGGCTTCGACGCCTTGTGTAACCGTCTGTTAAGTTGGATTACCGCCGTACCTAGAAGTAACTACAGATTATATAATATAGAAAACCGAGGCAGTGGAAGTGAGAAGCACTTCAACACCTGCCTTCAAAAACGTCGAGGTAGGCATCAGTCAGAAACGCACAAATCTTATAACAATCGCCTCTAGTTAAGTGTTTATCCGGCATCACTTTTCTCACATGCTACTTGTAGGTGCTGACTCTAATACGAGAAGTGAAGAAAAGGGGGACATTTTTTACTACTTGTCGACGTTCGCCTAGTATACCCCTCCGGATAGAGCTCAGAGTTCCGCACTGATGCGATGCGAATAAATATAATTCATACAGCATTTTCAACCAGATGCTTACACGACTAATCATTTATATACCGAGGTCAAAGGCAATATACACAAACTTGTCATTTTCTAGATAACATTTGCTTCGGAAGCCAATAACAAAACTATCCGTGTCATAGACTTAGGTCTACAATCAATCGGCCAATCAATCAATGAACAAGACTACGCATGGTCGAGTGATAGGCCATGATCCGATTGAAACTTGGCGTTCACGTTCGTAGGTTATTTTTCAAACACAACAAACACAACTAGAGAAATTACAAGAGCACGCTACTCGATAGATACTACCCAGTCATATTCATGCTAGAGATTGAAACTCTACCAACACTCGAGTACTTCGTGGCTATTTCAATCTCACTGAGTTGACTGGTTACCCTCTGAGTTATCCGCCGTAGGCCCGGACGAAGAACATTTTGTTCATGTGTAGGCGAGAGATATGACACCTTCTCCTCATATTAATGTATCTATATTGGTATATCTCTGTTCCATGAAATTCTTCGTATGCATATATGACTATATATCCCATAAAGAGTTCTCGATCAATTTTTTATCTCTTACAGAGGTGGCAATTGGCATGTGAAAAGATGTATTCTCTATAGCGGATAATGATAACTAAACCCTATGGCATATATAAATCGAATCAAGCTGAATAACAGGCGGATTTAATCACTATTTACTAGTGCATAGATTCATGGTTAGGTTCAGAGCTATGTAGGAATCATAAAAAATACTTGGTGTCTTCTAAGCATGCACATAGATCCGGCTACCTACATGTACTTACATGCTGCGTACTCTCGAAAGACCTCAACCAGTCTTCCTTTTTATAGCTATCACGCGTGTGCTAAACATGCAATATCAACATGGACGCGAATATGCTCGTCGAAAATAGTGGCACGTGATTTGGTGGCGCGTTTGGAAAACATTACATATACATTAATTATTACATGCATATAAACACGGTGAGGGCAGACATAAGATCTGACAATGTTCGAACACCTTGCAATTGCTGCCATGAGTCATGTACATGCAGCCCGGATATGGGTAACCAACATCGCTTGAGAAGCGTCGACCCGCTCCCTCTCCATCGGCAAGTTCTCCTGGTCAAATGGATCAGTTCTTAACTGTATATGCGCATGTATACACAGAAGCCGACCACGAGGAGAGTTTGTCCGAGTGATGACACATGACGACACAAGATTAACACTGATCACAGATCCCCATCACTTAGCGACAATGCGAGATGAAGTCACGGCATTAATATACCGGGGGATGGTCTTCTTCGCGGTATCCTCCCTTTTATCAAGGCTCAAAGAGGATACAAGAGCGGTGCTTAGTCATACGTTCGTCCAGCACGTGAGCCCGAACGTCTTTCTCTGCACAAGTTTTGACAAAACCGTATATTCTAAAGATTTCGCGCTTTCTAATACTATCCCACCTCTTACTTCGCCAATGTCACTAAAGGAGGGACTAGAAGTATAGAAATATATCAAGTTACAAGTAGGTCACCACAGAAACCCTAGATTTCTATGATGGAATTGATTCGATGTTTCTTTTCTTAGTCCTTATAATCTTTATCCAGAATCACCCTGACCGCCCTTTAACCATCCATTGTGGTATATCTGTCAATCCACATAATACATACAGTCACATCGCGGACTGATAGTATCCAGATGGTTCATTAGCAGGATTTTGAATCGATGACCCCCGTCTCAGGGTGTATTGGATTTTGGATATATATCCAGACCTCAGTGCTAGAATTTTCACTTGAAAATCCCAAAACACATGCTTTCTTTTTGAATTTCATGCACCCCTAATATGCCCAAACCTACATGCATAATGTCATCATTCATTTGCAGTCATATTCAATCATGAGACTTCAAGACTACGCAGGTGAGTTTATTATCCAGCGCCTCTACTGTACCTGTACCCATGTGCTCTCACTCTCCCCAATGTGTCAGAGAAGAGTGGGGGCTTTCTTCACAGCCTATGAATCACCCCTCCTCTGGTCTCTCATAATCGCTGGACCTGACAAACCGGATGTACCAAATCAGCATATTTTACCGATGATCGGTCCAAGACTAGATCACCATGATTTTGTTTCAAGAAACCTAACATTCTCGAAGAATTAGCAATCCGTATGATATATCATGAGCGGGGTGGATTTCGTTTGACTCGCCTATAAACAAAGCTCGAATGTCTCAGTTTCTTTCGATTGGTCTAGAACCCGACCGACTAGTCAGCGGGTGGGGTGATTCTCGGAGCCATACTCTACCTATCCAAGAGATATTGTCACCATGTCACGTCATTAGCTTTTTGCAAAAGGCAATCCGACATTCATTTTTTTTATCTACTATAGAAAAAGCATGTTACATCAAGCGGGGTGTGAGGCTTATCATCCTATCTACACTGCCTACGTCCTCGCAGGCAAATCTTTAGAATTCGATCGCGAGGCTTGTAGGTTCCGAGACATCTCGACGGTTATCCTGCTTCAATCGCAGGCCAAGACATCGATTGGCGTTTCATACTCGACCGCGGGAAGTGTGTACAAATCCCAACTAACGAAATCTTTGATATTGTGAACCAACCATCCTTCTTAGCTAGCCGGATGAAATATCAAAAGCGAAAATATCATGCGGGCTCTAGTTGATATCACACAACGCTGAATGGGGGGTCACACTGAGAATGCGCAAGATAGCTCGAATCAAGGATACCGGAGTACCATTGGTGTGGCTAAACTACACAGGGCAATTCCCTCAGTGCAATTTTCAAAATCTTTGCCTATTACACGAAGGTTCAATTCTCGTCTTCACATCAAGGAAGCAACGAGGCCGAAACAGAGCTTTATGAAAAGGTGGTCGTATCAGGGCAACTTCCAAGGACAACAGAATAAGCTTTCTATTAATTCTCGAGGATTTAGAAAGTAGTTACACACCGGTATCTACGTATGACATCTATCGAATCCCTTCGAGCTTCTTCAGTGAGGTGGAGCCGGAGGTCATGCGCCGAGTCAATTCCCATGAATCAACTATAACCTTAAACACCTTACTTAAGGCAGTATCCTTAAGAGCTTACGGCTCCTAGGTCAATGATTCACGTCTCGACATACTGCGAGCTGAATGTTTATTACGCATGCGGCCCGGTGCATCGTTTCAACGGAAATACCCGGAGCGGTGAGTTTATGTATTACCAGCAAGTACCGGTATTACTCCAATTCCATATACTTGATTACGGAGTTATCGTCCATATTAAAGCGACCGTAAGTCTTACTTCTCATTCATAATCGAATAAACTATACTTTTGACAGGGGGGGGGTGGAACCGAGTGATATTTCATGCATATCTTCTTCATTTGCGCGTCGATACATAATCTTTCCCGCCTCCCATCCGCTACAGCTACAGGCACACCTCAAGTCTTGAAATTCAGGGTGTGGAAAATTAAATATGTACTGGAAGATCCGCTCAAACTTGCCTTTGTTTCCTTACTTTCCCAGGGCCAGGGTTTCTCTCGTTTTTCTACATCCTACATTGGAAGAACCTCAAGGGCCGGCCGGGCCTAGGGAGTAACAAACGTCCCGCTCACCCATTTGTTGAGAACACCCCCTTCATCGCTCCGTGTCAGCCTTAGCCGAGTGGCCCGCTTATTCTGCCTACTCGGTCCTCCCTGCGCACAAAGCTAAGGGCACAGTGTACGATTCCCCGGTTGAGGCATCCATCTTACATCTGACATTTTGTTTACACCACCTCTCTGCATCGGTGAATTTCCCTTCTCTATCTAGTAGGCATCTCACAACACGGCGCTTAGATCACGGATATCGACTACCATATCGGAGGGGCAGGAAACAATCGAACCATCACCGCAAAATTCGCAAAATCCCATAAAAATCAGCACACCACACCAAAACCAGTTTTCGATAGCGTTTCCCTCAGAAAATGGTGGTGGGTTGTCTGCCTCCCCTACATGCCTATTTTGTGCACTTGACGGGCAGATTTTGTATTGCAATTCCTGCACTTCCGCCCTGATGTAAACCTTGATTTTTCTTGGAGCAGTAAAGGAGCGGACCACAAGTCATGATCAAGTGTCAGGAGACCTTTGCATAAGCCCTATCTAAGCGGTACGGCAAGGACTCGCTAATGGCCGAAGAAGTAATATTATTTTAGGAAGAGGAGTTGTATCTTCGATCACGCCGGCAAACGTGACCACGCGCTACTCGACATGATGATATCTGCTCTGATCAGCATCATGACAAGGGTACATGGAGTAGCACACGAAGCCACCAGCGTCTGCGTTGTTAACAGCGGCTTTCTACTTTTCTATCAATCGCCGAAGAATGAATCCTTTCTTGGCGCTCACTGCCTACACTGACAACTGCTATCAAGTTCTCCCGGTTCCCGAGACCTCAAAAAAAAACTACTTTATGGCACCAGAAAAAAGCAAAGAAAGTGACTTGGTCTGAATCGAAAGAAAATCCACAATTAACAGCGTGAGATATAGGCAGGGTTAATATCATACTCGACTAGCACATATGTACCTGATCCCGGGAGCTACCTGCGCTGCGATGTGAGGTCGTGGATCGTGAAAGGACGTCAGTCGACAGGGAAAAATATGTCTCGCGCAGGTATTCAGGTGCGGGGGAGTGAAACGAGACGTGGGGGGGAGGCGGTGCGAAGGTGCAGCAGTGGCAGAGGCAAGAGTAAGGTAAGTTGTAGGGGGCTTATTTCCACGGATATAAGGAGGCACAGAACTCAAATTTACCGAGTCTAATCAGGCCCTGGAGTTGAAGTTACGAGAATTCTGCCTGGTTGCCTGAGATGACTTTGGATATTCGTGACAAAGATTTTTTCGAGGGGAGTCATGAAGCACAAGTTGCACTGTTTATTCATTCGTGGTAGGAAAAGTAGGGAAGGGCGGATAATAGCACGTGCATGGTCCTGCAGAAAATATTTTTTGAGGCTTCTATTACGATTGATTGGGGGAGAGTTATCAGCCACACAGCAAGTTGCTTATCTTAAGCTATCCGCAAACAGTGTGTCGTTCACGCTTGTAATCCAGTGAGGCGAACGTTCTTGCGTAGCAAGTACCTTACATACCTGAAGAAGGTAAGTACCTGCTCTACCCTCTACCCTAACCTAGCTACAAGGCATGTAGACAGGTGGTGTGTATTTTCTACTTTAGGGAGGGTGGAAGAGGACGGAGGAGTTCCTACAAGCGTTCATGGTCGATCACTACCTTGCAAGGACCCATGCTAATAGTGGACTGTTCTATCATTCCCGATAGAACACTAGATTGTAGGTACCTACCCGTCCGGTCTACCGATTTCACTCTATTGATTGTTCCCATACCTCCGGAACCTAAAGCCGGCGGTTTGAAAAAAAGGGGGGAATGCAAAAGGACGCCTTCTATGACAATCCCAACGTCCGAACGGGATCGAAGGATGTATGTAAGGAAAAGGGCAAAGAAAAAGAAATATTCGAAAACGAATCCCGCAGGTCCCTACAAGACAATCCCGACAGACTGATTCCCGTGCTATGGCCTCCCTCACTCCCGTAGCTATGACCTCCGACCGAGTACATACAGAAAGAAAAAAGGAATTCCATGCGCCGGCGAATGACGCGCTCGCTGAATACTTCCGAATGCACCCTGGATGGATGATGCGATCAACGGCTGCGTGGGAATGAACGCTCTTTCCCTTTTTTCTTCTAGTCCGGAAGGACTGAGAGACAGAGAGACAAAGGGAAGAGAGCCAACCACTTGTCCAATGCACAGGATACACACGCAAACTTCAGCTAGGCAAGTTGCGGATGTCGTGCGGACCATCGATAGCAGTAAACAGATATGGGGGCCGAACGGAGGGTTGCGGTGCCGGGGTCTGATATATTTGTGCCAAGGCCGACAGTTGCACGCTCCTCTTTTCATGTTCAGCGTTGTAATTGAGACACCAAGCCGATAGCGGGATTGGAAGCCAGAACCGGTAGTAAAGATCCGCCAGCTCATCAACATATCGCCAGCGCGGAATTAATTGATTTTGAAAAGCGCGTTTTTCGTGATAGGCGTTGGCTGTGGGTGTTAGCTGATTACATACCTGTATAGCCATACGTATACTTAGCAGGATTAAGATAATTAATTTAAAAAATAAAATATATTATGGGTCGACCAGGTATTCCAAATAGTGAATGGATTGTTCCTTTGTTGTGAAGTTGACCATGGCAAACTTGATAATGATGGTTATCAAAACAATCATCTACCCAAGCAGGCAGGCAGGCAGGTATGATCTTTCAAAGCACTGACTGCCAATAGCCCAAGTGTCATCGGAACATTACCTATCGATCCACCTAGTACAAACCGGTACTGAAACAAAGATCTTAGGATCCGCACTGGGGTCCATCAAGAGAGGAATCCAAAACAACAGCTGAGGACGTGCGCATGGAGCTGGGAAAGATTGCGCGGTTCATTCCGTGGGGCAAAACAGTGGCACCAGGTGTGTCGAGTTGCGGAAGGAGTAGTCATTTTCGATTTCTGTTCCATGTCTATGTAGCCTACGATTAGAATGGGCAAAGTTTAGTATCATCGCCCCCCCCCCGCCGGGGGGCACTTAAGTACTTCCCACTTGCGCGGTGATGGTTTTCGCGTCAATGTGACTGCATATACATTAGAGTGGTCTTGCGGACAGTGATGCAATATATCTCGTCCTGCTGTTCCATCCCTCTAGAGTAAGAGTAGAGAGTGGAAGAAGGAATTGCCTATCCGTAGCCCTAATAAAGACCTCCGAAATCCGGGGGAGCCGGGTCTTTCGCTATCCAACAAAGGAGACAAGCTTCTGGTCTGATGTGTCAGTGTCCTGTGAGTATTCTGTTGTCAGTTAGGTTGATCAACGAAGAGCTCAAAGCAAGGGGAGGCGTCAACCACCTGTTGAGTAATCGTGACAACCGATGTGAAACTATGTGTCCCAACATGAGCACTCACTCGTTCCCTCAATCCCTCCCTTGTTCATTCACACAGTTTCTCCCCCTTTACAATCTACACCGGATGTCGCCGTCGTTCTCCCCAGGTTCATCCTCGCAGTCAAGTCATGGGCAAAGTCACTCATTGAGAGTCTCCAAAGTCAGACATGATACTCAAACCTCCACTCTCTCCCGAGATCTGACACGAGGGGAGTCGTGCGCATTAGCACCCCGAGGCTTTATCGGACGAACTGGCTTCCAGAGTACTGCGGGGCATGTTTCGAATCGTTGTTCATCGACATACCTTCTAACTTCCTTGTTCGCTCGTGTGGAGGTATGAATGTGGGGAGGATATGTGGGTTGAGGATGTTTCAATCCACATGGCCCATCCTGAGCCAACGTCTTAGACCGTTATCATGCCGCCCCCCAAGACAGGCCCTAACGTACGGGGACGAGAAAAAACGTTCTCATTTTTGGTAGAGAGCGGAGTGATACTGAGCACAAGGACACATCTAGAGCCAGAGGTTAGAAGTTGAGAGGGATATGTTTCAGCAGATGAAGTGATCCACACCACCCGAGACAAACAGCATGGATCGTAACAACGCCGAATCATGGATGTTGATAAATCTTGATCAGGCCGCCGTCGGAGGATTTTTATTTTTATTTTTTTTTACAGTGGGACGAACCGGTTGCCGTGTGTATGGGTATGTATGTACGGGACCTGGGAGTGGGAGAAAGGAAACGCAGGATCTAACATTTCACTAGTAGACTGCATATACATACGTGCGAAATTGGTCTCGGGGAATAGAATTCTGTAAACAGCATTACAGAAGCAGATGGAACACCAATTGTCACTTTGTCGACTTCCAAGGATTGGAGCCACTCTCACATGTTAGCTATCTCAGAACCACTACAGTAGTGAACTCATAGAATACGTAGAAAGACACAATCGAAGGCATGTTTTTAGGGCGAATTACGCTGAGCGAATGGTTTATTTTGAGGTGTGGGTATTAATCTGAGGAGCATTCACAACTACTCTAGCACTGCCGCAGAAAAACAAAAATGACCAAGAAGTAAAGAAAAAGAGGCGCTATTAACGCGAGAATTCTCCTCTTCTGTATGGTCGGCGAATCTGTACCGGGTGTTGAGGGTAAGTGATCAGAATCTGATAAGTGAATGTTGCGGTGAATACGTGTATTTGTCTTATCAGATTCTGATCACTTTTCGCTACACCCTAGTACTCGACTCCTCACGGGCTAGCTAAAGAACGGATTTCTCCCACCATTGCGATTGAAATTTCAAGATCGGCCGGCATCGCTCCTATGGTGTCTCCTTGCATAATAAGCGAGACAGTGCGATTTGTGGAAAAGTGCATCTTGCACCACTGCGGCGTAGCGTACGTGAAGTAATGGGCAGCAGCCCCCCGGGCTGTCTTCACGAGTTGACCTGCGCCGGATGTGTTGCCGCAGCACATAATAAAGAGAGATGGCTGCTGCCCACGCCCAGTACCGTTACGAGAAGCAGCTGGGTTTGATGGGTGGTGGTGGGTGGGTGTGGGTGTGGGGTTGATCATTTCCGGGATGTGGTTGGTTACTGCTTCTGGTGACAGGGTTAGGGTTGAATGGTTACTCTGGCTCATGCTTGATATCAAAATCGTGATAGTTGATGATCGAGAGCTAAACGTTTAGTGGGGAGCGGGATGGGGAGTATCCGTGTTCCGAGCAATATTAGATGCACTCCAGCACGCGTGTACAGCGCTTGATCCATGAGTTGGCCTACTAGCTGATGTCAACTCCTTGCTGTTGGTGCAAAAATCAAAAAAAAAAGAATCTGATCTAGTGCGTGTAGGTTATTGGATTTCAAATCAATATCAAAAGGCAAGACACTGCTGAACGTGACTTGAGCACTATGTATAGTCTAGTTAGCGCTATGGCGCTCTCTGTGACCTGTATCTTTGATAGTCGGACATGTATATACCTCCCAGCTCCAGGAGATATGTTTAAGGCTGCAGTGGATTGTTTATGCAGCGATATAGAAGGAAGGTCACGCCGGAAGAAGAGTGCCATCTCCCCGCAGGGAAAGGTCCAAAAGGAGGAAGCCGTAAGGCACTACGTAACCAGCCCGTGCAGTCAGTATCACAAGTGAGAAAGACATTATGAACAAAAAAAGAAAAGAAATGAAAAAGAACACTAGTCAGTCTCTTACTTCATGAGATTCATCTCCCTCGGCCAATCGTGACGGGAGCATCCACAGCCATTAGGTTATCGCCATATCAGCCGGGGATGCTAACTGCACTGGTAAAGCCCCATCGTTTAAACTGCGGTGGCTGTAAAGTCACATTGGAGGGATGGTTATTTTTCTTTGCAATAGTATTAGTATGTCAATATATCTGCGCGGGAAGCCGAGAACCAGGAGAGTGATTTCATCCGAGGAGATGCAAAGCACTTTTCCACTTGTATGCTTAGACGAGACGCCAAAGACGCGCGTAGAAAGAAGGATAGTGATGATAACCCCCTCATCTACTTCCTCTCCGCGTCAAACCTCACAATCACGGTGAAGATTATCGGCACCGATCGTAATAATGAACTAAGCTGTCGAATTACCCCTATGTAAATGATTGAGGGGTTAATCAATATTAATGTACCCGGATAGGCGAGACAGACCGCTCCCCTTCCCGTCCGCAGTGCAGATGGTGGACCTGTGGACTGAATAGTTGATACCACCCCGGAACTTGAGGGTGTGCGTTAACGAAAGAGAGAGCCGCTGGCGCTCGTTAGCTCGATGCGCAACCGCGGCGCGTGGGGGGTTGGGGTCAACGATGCAGAATACAGGTAATCATATATCAATCCATGATCCGATACACGCATAACCATCCGTACCCGGTTATATCCAAGGCAAATAAACAGGGAAAGTTGTTTCTAGACTCTCGGTTTATGTTTACGCGCAACAGAGTCTAGGCCTGGCTATCTCGTTTATGAGGTTTGACATATCTATCATTTTTACCGCGGTCGAAGAATTAGTCGCAATCATAGACCAAGTGGTGTCGAAGTAAATTACCTACGCTCGATTCACACAAACAAACCACTGCCACACCCACCGGGCTAGAGGAACAAAAGATAATTAATCTTTCGGAAAAAAAAGGAATATGGAAGAGATGCTTTTCGATGATCCTATTGGGGCATTTACTGTGGCTGCCCATGTAATCCAGGTTATCGAAATCGGAATAATGTACTCGTATCCCTCAATGGCTATGGTGACGCCTTGCCCAGCTGATTGAGCTCTATGAGAGGCAAATTTGGACGGATCTGAGACAGATATACTCTCAAGACCTATGGGCTTGTGGGTTCCCGGGTGAATTTGACTCGCCATTGAGCATTTTAGCTATTGCCACTAAGGCAATTCCGGGCGCTTCGAGGATGATCATGAAGCCAAAGGCTCATCTACCGATTATTAGTACTAGAGAAACGAAAAAAGAAAGCAAAGGATAAGATGTGTCGTAAAACATGAATGACGGAGTAGGGAGAGAGCCGGAGGAAGAGGATGAGGGGAAACAGGATTCTGAGCTGAATCTAATCTAGGTGCTGCTTTTTTTTTTTTCAATCGCCGTACAGACAGATCACGGAGATTCACATTTTCACAAGTTGAGGGGGAAATAGATTGATGTAGCACATTCTGTGCTAAACGCCCACAATAACATCAATCAAGGATTGAATAGGTACTCCAACAGATGGATAATATGCACTTTGTATCCTGAGAATGCTGGACTCGGGGATATTCCTACTGGCGGTTAAATGTTAGGATACTTGTGAAAATGTGAACAAACAGATATATGCAGCTGCAGCTTCATGAACGGATAGAAACAAAACGAAGCAAACACATGATCAGGAAACGAATTCCACGACCTGTTTCTCCTCGCGGACTCTTCAAAGTTATACTTTTATTGAGTGATAATGGTATATTAGACTTCGCTCGTGACACAGAGTTCAAAGTAATGTGCAAGGGACAGGAAACGGTCAAGACCACCATATTTGAGCACTGCCACCGTCAGAGGGAGGAGGAGGGGGAGGAGCAATAAACCACGTTTACGGGTCGTGAAACATTACCCACATTATACAGCGTGGTGTAACGTCGGAAACCACGCCAATGCGTCAGGACCATTCTGGGAGAATTCAAAGAAGTGAAGGTCTCTAAGACCAGTTCGGGATCTGTGCGGGACTCAGTAGATACTCTAATACTATGGCACCTACCCTGTTCAGAATCTGAGGTGGCCTCATCCTATAAAAAGCCTTTGTGGATGATCAGACGTCCTACCATGTATCAAAGTTATGTAATACAGAATCAACTGTAGACTTACGCGAGCGAGTAGAATACGTAGTCAAGCTGCGCTTCTGAGCTCAATCCAAGTATTAAAAAAGAAAATATTATTATACGGTCTCCTCTGCAGATCGAACTTGCAAGGTATCGAGTGGATGACTTGGCGCCTTCAATACCTACCAGTCAATATTTCAAGGATGCGCTAAAAAGGTTCCACTGCTCCAGAGAAACATCTTCAGCTTCCACCCCCGCCCTGTCGTACTCTACTGTACTACTTACTCCCCAGTTCATAGTCCGATGGACCTACATTGTATCCTGAACAAGAGGCAATGCAGTCCTTACCCGGTGCAAAGGAGGTACATTTATTCCATATCCACATCTCCTAGCATATGGGGAATGTTCGTCCGATCTCTGCTATAAACGTGTTATCGGGGAGGTGTAGATTAGAGTAAGTATTGATATGTAGGCACCACGCACGATAAAAAAAGGGTTAGGCGCCTACTTGCAGAATCGTGGATCTCGATAAATTATAAACGAGCATAATATCTCTACTGGCCCATTAACTGAACCTGGGCAAACAACCTGTGTGAACACATGTGTTATTTCAACATATTTCGTGCGAATCACCCCACACACCCTCAAATCAACATGTCAAGTGCAAAATAACCGAGCCAGAGAGGAGTTACAATGATATTTTTAAAATGGTGAAAATTAAATTCCCGCCCTGACCACATGGAGACCCGGCATGGCTTGCTCTCCCGGAGAAAGGGGGTCAGTGTCAACATGCTCAAATGCCAACGTTGTCTACATAACCCCCTCGATGATCAAAGCTGCCCATAGGCCGGGTTGTCACGCTTGATAATAAGTATCGCCCCCCCCTCTTCTTGATTTTTCTTTTCCGCCAGTTGAAAGGAGGACATAAAAGTGCCCTTCTTTAGCGCGACCTTTATGGGGGTCACGGCTCGGGAAATGCATCGTAACGATCTCTTACATGCTCTACCGCAGCAACGGCAGAAACGGAGTGCGCTTACGGGACGTTTTCGAAATATCCTCTGTGTGAGAGGTACCTTGTTTTTCAAAGATCAAGTGAAAGAGAAGGTGGGAAAAAAAGGGAAAAAATGACTACCTACCTGTGTACTTGATCCTATTGGTTGTTTTAAAACTCCCTCACCAGCTGAAGCAGGTACTCTAAAGTACCTGCAGTGACTTGCAGTCGCATCGCTTACGATTGATTTATCCTTCTTTGGGACCTCCGGATAAGTGGTAAGAGATGGAGTATGTATGTAGAGGTACTGGGAAAAATTTCCAGTATTGTGGGACTTTCCCCGCCCGAGTGCCATCTCGGGAGTGAATAGGAGAAGTACGATTGGATTTGTGTCTATGTACATACGGTATGTGGTAAGTGTGTGCGTACATGCATTGAACTTGGAAGTAGGTACAAGGGGTACATACACTAAGGTACTCACATGAAGCGAGCCTTTCATATGGGACCTCAAAATTTTCTGTCACTCTGCCTACATACGTCCTATCTCCACTTGCGATCGCAGGAGACAATGTGGGATGTTACGTGTATCTTTGCGCTGCAATAAGAACCGGGTCTGCATCCTTCTATCAGATAGATTTGTTAGCTAGGTAGTCTACATACAGTACTTGCGCAATGGGTATATGTACTCGGTAGATACCCACCAGCCACAAAACATTGGTTTTTTTTTTTTTTTGGGGGGGGGGGGGGGGGTAGATACCTCGAATTGTACATCACTGTACATGTATGTACCTATTCTCTCAATGTAGAGAGCAGAGTTAGGAAAGTGCATGTAAGTGTGAAGATCCTCTATGTAATCACGTTGAGGGGGTCCCGGGGTGGTGCTGTTGAATTAATAGCTAGCCCATATGTATTACCAAAGAAGCTTGGGTTTTAAAAAAGTAACTACCGATGAATATGGAGTAGTTGTCGTTAGTGTACAGACAAGTAGAGCACAGTAGCATCGATGTACCTACTAGCACCCAAGATTGACGTCTGTTGTGTCTCAGTTGGGGTGGTTGTACGTCTGTGACGGTCTGTCTGGTCGTCGCCTGTCCTCCTGCGAATGGAACTTGTGGAACGAAAGAGTTGCGGCCCCTTTCGGCTCCCCGCAGATAACCTGCACGTGGCTGCGCCTGGGCAGGCTAACCGTATACGAACGTTTTGTACCATCGAATTACTAATTCTGGCTTAGCGGGTTTGGCACGGGCTGTTGTTGAGAAGCCGGGGAAGACGACAGCCTGTATGTGCGGTCTTGTCGATTCTCCCTACAGCATGGCTATGTCAAACTTTGGCAAACAGCACCGACGAGACGGCTTTATGCGAGCGAGGAACCAGCTACTGCACACGGGAAGGACGGAGTTAGATGAAATGGGATGGGATGGACAAGGACGCGAAGGTATGAGATGGGGAACGATGGGATGGGATGGGAAAGAAAGGGGGAGAGGTCGAATGGAAGGGGGACAGAACGATGGAAGAAAGAAAAACGAGAACGAGAAAAACGGTATATCTACCTGATTCCAGAGAAGGAGAAAAGAAACAATCGTAACTGGTTAACATTGCTGATGAGGGGGATACCATACATAGTATAGGAAAATTATAATTCCAAGCACTAGAGAGTGGATGGCATTATTCCCTCCTTCGATATCATCCAGACACTCCGTGGTTGAAACAACAATCGGGGTGGTGACATATACGTGAACGGCGAGGGAGGTAGCATAGATATTTCCTCCCTCCAGGACATCATACCTCCCCCTCCTAGTCGTACGCGGTACCAGTACCTCAAGGGGTACCAGCAGCCACAGCAAGGTCTGCGAGAAGAGACCTTGTCCCAATAAACCTTAACCGAGGAGCTGGGTATTTCCTCTTCCTCTGTGGCTTTTCTGACATGTACCCCCTTGTACAGAGTACGAATACCTCTCACACACCCATGTAGCGTATCCAACCCCCCCCCCCCGATTACCAAAGAATATATTTAATATTCACCAGATGTTCGATGCAAGGCTGTCAAACCTGACTCCCTGCGAGTCTTGTCTCTGCCTCTCTTGCGCTTCCGCTCACATGGTCTCTGATGACCTTGTACAAGCAGGGGATAGGTGGGTGGGGGGAGCATGAGTACTCTCTGGGGTCCTATCTTCAGGTCTCTCACCAACCTTTCCGGCTGTCGATTTCAGTATGCTACTGCCGGAGGTTGGTCTACTCGCGGACATGTCTGGCTACCACGTCTTCCCCGCGCTTTCGGATGACGCTGGTCACTAGTTTGATGCTACCGGGCCATCCTCCGCCAGTGACTGAATTGCAAGACAGCAAAGCTCTGCAGGAAGCTAAATTCGGACCTGCTTCTGGTGGTCGAGGGAGACTCGTAGGTAGTGATGCTGGCCGTTTGAGTTGCGTTGTGGGGCTGGTACTCTCCCTTCCCTTCCCTTCCTGCTTGCCTGCTTAGCGTTATGTTCTCACATGCTGCACCTTTTGGTGGGCTAGTTGAATACGCACTGGTGTTATCCTTTTTTTTTCTTTCCCTCCTTCTCTTGACCTTATGCAGGACCCGCATTCTCCACTCAATCAAGGAGGCTGCCCTCCCATTTTCTTGGGTCACTGGAGTTGACAAGCGCTGCAAGATAGCATTGCAGGTGGAGCGTTGTGGGCGGGTTGGTACCAAAGGGTCACAAATATTGTAGATTAGAGTGGGTGGTGCTGTTTGCTCCCTGAATCTCACGTTGCCTCGAAATACATATAACCCCCCCACCTTCTTCGTCCACTCTTTCTTATTCCTTCGTTCACCATCCACAATCACAATCACCCATATCCTCAATATAATATATTAAGGGTAGGATATCTACTGATCTTCCATCAACGGTATTACTGGTCATCCACCAAGGGTATTATCATCGTTTTGTTCGCGTTTTTGAATAAGTGTTCCCATCCAATCGAAATCATCAAGGATGATTTCCTCCTACTCACCATTGGCCTCTGTGCCTTCGGCTCTCCCCACACTCTCGTTAGGTACTGCTCAGCATCCTATCACCCTGGGTGGTAAAACTCTCACCTTCAGCTTCCCTTCATTGACCTTGTCAACCCTCACCAATGACCTCACTTTTGGCCTCTCCCATTTCCTCGTTGCGCTTGGGTTGGTTTCGGTTGTTGGTTTGGCTTGCTTGGCCAAGCGCATGCACCGCATTCGCAATGACACACCACTCAGGGACATTCCTGGTCCTTGGCTTGCTTCGTGCTCGCCTTTGTGGAGATTCTGGTACGCCGTGTGTAAGAGTAACTACCATCACGACTTGACCAACCTCCACCGCAAGTATGGAAACATTGTTCGCATTGCTCCTAACGAAGTCTCTGTCTGGGACCCTGAATTTGTTTCTGAAATCTACTCTCACGGTGAAAATGTCTATCCCAAGTGTGACATGTACGTTTTTCCATCTCATCATTTCCCTTCTTGATTAAATTTACTAATATCGATGCTTGGACAGGTACGATATCGCCCTCCCCAACGGTTACTTCAACCTTGCTGTTGAGCGTGACATCAAAACCCACACTCTCGGTCGTCGTGCTATTGCCAAGGATTACAGCATGACCGCCATCCTCAAGAGTGAGAAGTACTTCGACGCCGTCATCAAGGATTTTATCACTGCTCTCGACAAGAATTTCGCTCAAACCGGCAAAAAATGTAACTTCACCGTTTGGTCCGAGTACTTCACCTACGACATGATTACAGATATTGTTTTCGGAAAGTCTTTTGGTTTCTGCAATGCCGCTCGCGACGTTGAGGGTGGACTCCGCGATCTGCGCCAGATGCTTAATTTGTCTCCATTCTTGTAAGTACGCCGCTTTGACCCTTTTAAGCTATGTAGATCTCATTCTAACAATTTTCCAGGTCTTACCTTCCTTGGATCTGGCCCCTCACCCAACTTGAAATTGTCAAGAAGACTGGAATGAAGCACTACGCCAGGTGCATGGTCCGCGAGATCCAGAAGCGTGTCACTGAAGGGAACCCTACTGGTCGCCAGGATCTGCTCCAGGGTCTTATGGAAGCACGTTACCAGGATGGCCACGCTCTCCCACTGGGAGAAATTACCAACCACGCCTACATTTTTGTGTGGGTACCTTTTGTCTGAACTTTCCTTGTAAGCCTGGGTACTAACATCCCCTTTTCTAGCTTGGCTGCTCCTGATACTGCATCCGTCGCTCTCCGCAACATCATCATCAACTTGTGCCGCAACCGTGATGTCTACCAGCAGCTTATGGATTCCCTTCTCGCCTTGAACACTGCCAACCCGACCTGGAAGGATCTCCAAGATATCCCCCTTCTCACTGCTGTCGTCAAGGAAACCCTCCGTCTCCACCCTCCCGCCGGTTTCTCTCTTCCTCGTGCCGTCCCCGCTGGTGGCCGCACCGTCTGTGGTAAATTCCTCCCAGAGAACACAACTATTGGAATGAGCGCCTGGAGTGTCCATGCAAACACTGAATATTGGGGCGAGGACACCCTTGAATTCAAGCCTGAGCGCTGGATGGATCCTAACCAGATGTACAAGCTTGAGCGTCACTCCCTGATCTTCGGCCAGGGATCCCGCCAGTGCCTTGGAAAACACATTGCCCTGATCAACTTGGTGAAGGTCACCGCTCAGATCCTCCTCAACTTCGACTTCGGTCTTCTCAACGAGCAGAACATCAAAGAAGTCTTCCTTCTTCTTGTCGTTGTTGATGGCATGGATGTCTGGTTCAAGCGCCGCGCTGGAGGTCCTCTTGACGATACAGTTGGCTCTGAGTCTGAGAAGCCTGCTGCCGCCACAACTGGCGCCTAAACATCACCCTAAACGATTCTCGAATGGAAAAAAACATAAAAAAAACACAAAAAAAAACATCACAACATCACAACAACACCACAATACGCTCTTTTAGTTCTTGTATAATTTTCTTTACAGTAACTTTCACTCATTTCTGCAAAGGATGCACGGTTTAGTCATTTTCTTAACGGTTGATTCATGGAAGGTCAGGTGTAAATAAGAGGAAATCCTCGGGCATTGGTTGGGGATGGAATTGGTTGGGGATGGCATTGGTCGGAATTGGGAGGATAGGGATAACGGAGAACAACGGATAACGGTTTCATTACGGTCACATGTCTTTTATGGTCGGGTATTCACGGTTGGGGCAGTCAGGAGTCGGTCGGTGTTGTTCACTACATGCTTATGAATTTTCCTTACTGTCATGTCTTACTTTACAATCAACACCTTCTTTTAAGGTTTCTTTTTTCTGCTATATATCATTATTCCTCCTTTCAATGTTGAGTGTAAATATAATAGGCATCGCGAGGCGAATGAAGAGTATATTCGCAGTAAATTCATGTTCCAATATCCAGTCCTTTGCAATTGTGTTTGCTACTGTGTATCTGATTTCCCTCTCCCCCTAGGAAATGTCAATGTAGGTACAAGTACATACCAACATGTACATACATACTTCATACATACATACATACATCCAGGAGCCCCTCCCTCAGCTCCGTGATTTTCACTAATAAGATGTGTCTGTAGGCTCCCGCGACATCGAACCCGACGCTTTGGGTTACCATCTTGAGAATGTTCTGCCCGAGCTTCTCTGTTGCTATCCATTTTCAAGATGCCACCAGGTAAAGACCCGCACACCCTGTTTCAGAATCTGTTCGCTGATATATAGAGTAATATAAAATATAGTATCGTTTTCCACTCCCCATAGAGATTCGAATCCAGTACCTTTGGACTCGAAAAAAAATCCTTTGCACACCCGAGATATATATTAGCTCCCCACGCCAGCATACCCCCACTGCAGTTCTGCCCTCCCTCCCTAAAATTCCAGCCCACCCTCCCTGGCACCTCGCAGACAATGATATCAGATCTCATCGGTCACCCACGCATTCCCCCCGCCAAGATCACCTGCAGCCACCCGATCGCGCAGCCCTCCCAGGAACAGGCCTGCCCTTGAAATTTTCGATAGCAAACTGGGGCATCATAAGCGTCACATCACGCCCCTAACACCGACCACCTCGCCATGCGGCTAGCCCTAACCCTAGAGCAACAGGGGATTAGGCACCCGAGTGATACATTGTGACCCTTCACATGCGCACCACTACCACGGCTTCACATTGTCTGGTTCCATGGTCGCGGGTATTACAGTGACTGTAAACCCCGGAATTTGCTGCCAGTCAGGCGCTGGGCCGTAGAGGCACATTTGGGCGGGCCGAATTGGGAGTCTACTATTGCATTATATAAGCGCTGCAGTTACCGGCATCAGGGTTTCTCCTATTTATGCAAGGGGTGGCCAGGGCGGCGTGGGAGTAGTAATGTAACAATTTTCCTGAAGTGGTAAGGGTATTTTATGGTCCTTGTCTTAGACGGCGAGGGGTGCAGCCTAGTGGGATCTGAGACAGCGCAAGTGGGGAAATGGCACTAATGCTGATAAATTTTGAATGTTAGGGTATCGTCAAGTGTCATTATCAGACTAACAAATCCGAAGGAATGGGTCCTGATACCAAGAGAGCGACAAGCGCTGAGTTACTTGCGCTCTCGGTAATTTGTGGTGGGTGTTTGTTACCGGCTCTTGGGGCGTGCTAATGATATGTAATTTGCATATACGTAGTTATGAAAATAAACCCAAACAAATGTTTCCGCTCAATGAAACAACAAAATTTGATATTTCTAATTGTTTATCATGGGCTCTAGACGAATTAGAGCCAGTTCGTGCTTTTAATCTCCTTTTTAGGCTTTAATTTGATAGGCAGCTAAGTTTCTAATATTACTAACTTATATTTATTATCACCTCTTGCTTAGCTTAGTTATTGCTTGAATACAACTGAAAAAAAAATTACACCAAAGGCCAACAGGTACATTCACTACATTTCCATTTCAAAAATTCAGTAGTAAGAAATACTCACATGATACGATTACCTCACTAACTAATGAAATCTCTGATGTAGAGGGATAGGTAGAGCATGTGTTTCAATAAAATCGCATGGGTTGCAACAAAATTATGTTTCATCTCATCCTGAATTTTTATAGGGCACTCGGAATCATATCCTAGCCCGTATAACTAGAGCGAGAGAAAATCCAACGGTCTAGAACTTTACCAACTACTTATTTAGGTCATAGCTCTAGGTAGGTATTGGTACCTAGTCTGACACATTCACATGGTTGATATCTCGGTAAACCACCAATAAATCATTTCCAACTCGATTCAACGCGAATGTCGCCATGGGCTACAAAACAATGAAACATGTTTATGCACTAAAGGTTTTTTTTAAAAAAGCGAGATTCCCGATGATAGGTAGTTATTGTTCACTCCAGGTTTCTTCTCTTTTCCTAGACAAACCGATCAATTGACTAATGAACTAGAGTATACCTAAAGCCACAAGAATGATCACGAGAAAAATAGCAGTCACAACTTCTCGATCCTACCAGGCCGTCGGGTACTTCAGTTACGTATTTTCTTTATCAAGCGAGAAGCCTCTACTGAGTGCTTGCTTCTTTGTTCGTACAAGACAGATGTTTTCAAGATATGTCTCATTGCTCGTGAGTAATCAGATAACACTGATCTATTAATAAACACCGCAAGCTCCATTATTAATTCTCTGCACTTCTCTGCACTTTCCACATTTGTTGCTCCCCGATTGATTCGACTTCTAGAAATCCGGACAGGGATTGCCTTGCTTCTATTCAGGGTCTATATATAGGACCCATTATTATTGTCACGGACTCACCCCAAAGATTGTCACGTCACGTCCTTCCTTCTTCCAAACCAGAAACACGGTACTTACCACCGACCCGTCTCGCATTGCATAATGGGACATTCGTGCTCCCCACTTTTCTTCGGCTACATCTCCCGCTTATCACCTTTACAGCGTTTAGACTATCATACATGAATGCAGTCCTACGTGCACCTGCAATCTTGATCGTTAAGAAACACAATTGCTGATATCATTACCCTGGCCCAACCAACTACGGGTTCATCCAATGGGCCGACCGTGAAATCGGGATCTCCCGAACAGTTCTCAGACTTCTTTCTGCACTTCCAATATGCGATTAAATATGCACTCGAAGCCAAAACAGCCGAGTGCATGGTATGTGACCTAGGTTTCCTGGAGGGTTAGGGTTTGTATATCTGTTCCCCTTGGCAGGTGTGGTAGATCCTGTGGATGGCTTTCAGAGTGAGTGTCTACCTAGGTATTCAACTTTCTTCTAACCGCCCTTGCTTATCACATGAAATCGTGAGAATTCTTTCTTCCAGAGGCAAGCGAGGATGATCAAGGTTGGCAGGGGTTGCGAGATCACATACTGGCATCCGACACCAACATTTTTGGGGGCGTTTATGTGGCTTTTGTGGCCGGAAATCTTTTCTGCTTTTGTTGAAATAATCAAGATATTTAGACGCCCCGCCGTCCATCCGCGGAGAGAATAATAGCCGTCATCAGGTGGCTTTTGCGGGTGATCGTTGGCCTTCCGTTTGATAAGAGGCTGATATGCCGTGCATATATGAGGGCTTATATTGTGGAAATTCTCATCGCTTCACACCTCATTCTTTCGCCTCTTGAGCGCTTATTTTACGAGCTGTACGAGGATTTCACATGACTCTTCGTGGGAAAAACCAATGTAATTTCCAAGGCAGTGTTGCCTATATGCTCCAGGTAGGTTTGTCTCGCACTAAGAAACTCCATTTCTTTCATCTCCTGTATACGTACATACAAGGATATCCTATCGAGGTCTTGACCTGAGGTCAGGATAAGGCGGGCGGCTATGGATGCCGACAGAGTTCTTTATGAAAACAACTTTGATCGTGAGCATGAATTTAATGAGTAGGTGTGGGTGATAGTCACACTACTTTGAGTACTTGAAATGGCTGTCCTCTGATAAAGAATGTAGCTCGCCTCTAAGGCTCGATCCCAGCCCTTACTTGACATGGGACATTGTTCCATAAGGCTGATGTATGTACCTCGTGGGGGTGCATATGGCATAGACGCTTGCTGCCCAACCTCCCCTGCATTGACATGTATGTATGTACCTTACTTGACTGTCAAAAAGTAAATACGATACCAAGCTTTCGCATGTCTTCTATTGCAACAGAATTAAAGTTTAAATGAACTTCATGAGTTCTAAATGAGGAAGACGAGATATTTACTTACTTTCTCTCACACCTCCTAATCATCTCTTTACATAAACTCTCGTCACTTATCAAAGAAATCCCGCGAACCATCGTGCTCTAGGCACAATCACAATCCTAATTTAGGAACAACCCATATGGTAAATTAAAGAGGTGTAGATAGATTGTAGATTTGCGAGCACAGCTCTTCCCTTAGCTTGTTTGCTGAATTTGCTAGGATTCTGTAAAGCGGAGAGAAATCGGTAAGCCAGATACAACTAGATACCAGTAGCTTAGCACCCAAAGCCCTATTGAAACTAATACGCAAAAATAGTAACCGGCCAAAACTGACAGCCGCAATCAGTACCGGCGATGGACTAAAGTGCTTCTATCTGCCTCATAATCCGAATAGAGTCGAAGCGACTCGTCCTGAACGGCTACCGCCCCGACGTAAATCGAGGGTGAGTGGGGAACTGGTATTGATCCGCGAGTGGTAAGGCCGTTAAAGCTGTAAACGGGCTTCCCGCTCTTTAAAATAAATCCGAGTATCCTTCTTCTTTTTTCTGGAAATGGCGAATTCTAGGGATAATGTTATCTTACTGCAAATTAGAGGACTTCAAGACGAGGGAAGGTGTGAGAGAGTTAAAAGAGGCGACGAGAATTTCGTCAGCATCATAAGTCATCACTCGCAAAAGGGCTCGGGACAGGTGAGTTTGATTGATTGATTGACTACTTCATTTCGGGGCAGGTGAGTCCATGCTATGATTGGAGTCCAGTATCCCAGGAGAGGGCTATATTATGAAAACCTGCGGTCTATAATATGTCAGGATATCTAGAAATATGTGGCTATTGCGTGGTATAGGCATTGGTGGCGAATGGCGGGCAAGCTTAGCGGGGAGCCGGGATGCATGAATGGCAGTGGCAATGAGGAATATGGCGTAGAGAAGGAATGACTGATGAACGCATGATGGGAGAGCGACATGTAGACGTGAGGGAAAGAGGAGGGGTTAATTTGGGATAGACGTCATATCAAAGTGTGGCCTTTTCTGCCAAACTTACAGGGTTCCACGTTCTCGAGCGGGTAAATCACAAACTTTAATTTTTTTAATGAGAGGGATTCCACTGTACTGATGTCACGTCGATCACCCATTTAATCCTGCTGGAACTTTACCTACGTATACGAGTATACATGCTATAGCAATCAAAACCCGCACGGGAAGGCTGAGGGGTCTCTCCCAAAATCAGCCATCAGCCTCGAATTACCGACAGCATTATGTGCTAGGAGAGAGCTAGGATTTGGCAATTGTTCACTTTGAGCTCTCAATCACTTCTTTCTGTATAACTCCTGAATGTTGCAGCCGGAATTAACCACCTTTCCTCTCCTTGCTCGGATACCGGAACTGAATGTAAAACAGCCTCTTAACCCTAGTTCTTTGATACGTACAATACCGCGCTGAGTGACTTCGGAATGTATACTATTTTCGACTAGGAATTAATTTCACATTGGGCAGAAAGTGCATGGAACCATTGCACTCATGCTCTATCACTCGGTCTTGGCAGTAGAGCTACGTGAGCTACCGACGTTAGGCAAAACTAAGGGCCTCGACGAGGAGAGATATACTGATATAATAAGTCGAATATGACAAGTCTTCTCCAGAGCGGCCCCTGAGCCGGCTCGAGACGAACTGGAGGAAAACTCGACGTGTGATTCCTACTCGATTCAACTCGACGTGGCAATGCTCACAGGATTCGGGTTCCAGCTTTGGAGTGGTCTCAGATATCAAGGTTTTAATCACCAGATCTTAAATTTAAATATTTCTTTATATTCTAACTGTTAGGATTATCTGATGGTTAGGATTCCGTCTCCTAGGGTTGCTTTTGTGATATATTGGCGGGAATATGCAGGGAAAAATAATTGTGCTTTCGAAGTCGGGAAACTGAGATCTCTCGAGCCTTGGTCGTCATTGGTGATTAGAGTGGACTTATCTCATCGACCACACTAGTCCGGCCCCGTTTTTAGCGAGAACAGCGTGCTCATGGCTAATTTCGGATTCAGGCTAGTGTCGTCTTTGGTCTTCTCTCGAGGTGGATCTATTTTCTGGCTTTGTTCGGTAGTTTCTAGGATCTGGGGGGAACGAAATAATACGTAGATTCAGGCATTTCCCCTCTCGATCTCATTCTGCGCTCAAATCTCGGCACTTTTCGGTTTTTTTGGCCTACACACCCGCGCTTAATGCGCGTGGGCCGCTTAGGAAGCTTCGTGGCAGCAGCTATCAGGTCGATTTCACTCCTGCACATCTACTCTGTTGTAGGGTTTCGGATTAGAAGGAGAAGTACTTTTATGTCAAATTTGTTCTTGTCTCGTCTGTATGACCCCCATGGACTGGCCAACATGTTCTTCTATGCTAATCCGGCGGCCTAGTGACTATTGCGTGGTCGATTTGCAACCCACGTATCTGGTTATTAATATTGGGATATGATCGTGGGAGAGGTGACGTACCCGCATTATGTTACTGTGTGCCGTCAGTACCCGGCTAGAATCGGCGCCTGAAACATGAATTTCCCCTGCGGCCGGCCACCATATTTCCCCGTTTGAGATACGATAAGACAAAAGACTATAACGTGATCGATTTGAGTTATTTAAACCTTGGATGCCACATCATGTACATCTAATCGAATACTGTGCTTCTCTTTATTCTCGAGATGTCACAACTATATTTTATCCTCTACCTTGGTCACAACAATTGTTTCCGCATTAATCGTCCGGATCAGCAATGATCGAGCTTGAAGATCGAAGTGAAGTGAATTTATAAGAGAAGCTTACGTGTCTTGACTAAGTCTTTTTGACTTGGAATCACTTGGAATCACTTGGAATCACTTCAAAAAATGGGTTAGTAGGAGGACCGTTAATTGGTTAGAAATCCACCACCGGACTCCCGACTATAGGCCTACAATGGGGTTTTCTTCATGAGAGTGAAAGATACTTTGAAATTTGCAGCAGGATTTTCATCTCGATATTAAGACTTCTTGAAAAACCCTCTTTTTGAGCTCACGAGGCTTGGCGCACAACCAGTCACTCGATTCACTCGAGCCAGTGTGGCTGACGAGACAACATCAAGGGCTGGTATCGTCGAGAAGACCGGAAAAGTCGATGCTGGACACTGATTTTATACCACCTTAGCTATGGACATCGATAGCCCATCTTGTCTTTTTCTTGGATGTTTCCCGCCTTAATTCCACCGGCGGTCGAAACCACTCTCCCCGTTTTCCCGTCAGGATCAAATTATCAACTCACATAATACCATCACTATTGCCGTTAACTGTCACGCAAAGCAATAGATGATAACCTGTACGGCCAATCATTATCCCTCAAGATAATGTAAATTTTCTTTATTAATAAACGTTACGTCCTAATGTATAGGCCGATATGAAGTATGCATACAGGCGACCACGGCGGTGTTCCTTGAGTATTGTATGGACAGCAAATAGAGTCCAAACCGCTCTTTTAAAACCCCAAAGAACGTTGTCGATTGGTGGGGAGGTAATCTTTTGTTTACTTGAAATAATTAGCGGGGCCTAGAATATACAAATATCGCAGAGATTTCTTCTGTATATGTACGCACATATTAGTGCCTACGCCTCCAAGACCAAATATATCGCTGCTCCGGACTGAGCCCGGCAGTGAAGTAGTCGTAGATATATATGTAGCTAGCTGCACGCTGAAACCAGCTCGTAGGTGTTAGTGCTAAACGCGTCTAAGGACGTTAGAGGTTGCGGCCGATACTTAAATTTTTGTGGCATTTGAACCATAACAGGTTTCTCCGCAGGAGAATAAGCTAGTACTACCTCTCCCCATGGCCCATCAAAACCACAATCAGCACTCTTCGCTTTAAACCTCCGGACCAGATGTATATCCCCTAGCTAGCCAGTGACCCGCCCCGACCCCCGCTAAGACTCCTAGTTAATTATCGTTACGGCCACCTCCGGAATCAAGAGCTAGAAGCTGTGAGGTTTTGTGGCCGGCATTGACTGTCTCTCTTTTGTGGTGGCCGTTGCGATATATAGTTGTGCAGCGACTAGATATGACCCCTTGCTAGCTCTAGATCGTTTACACTGTGGAAGAGGCGTGGTGTGGTTGATTACTTGTAGTGCCATCCGAGAGGAACGTGGGCCGGGGTTGCACGTTGAGGCCGGTGGCGCTTGGAGGAGTTGACGGAGCGGTAGGAGTGGCGTGAATTAGTGTTCTCCACGACACCGTTCGAGACGAGACTAAGACCCAGTCTTGTCTCGTCTTGTCAAATGAGGGGGCCGGTCTCGTCTCGTCTTGCCCGTCCCGAGACAGGCTTGAGAAAATCGAGTGAGTAGTTGTGAGCCAGGGCCGCATGCAACAAGAAGCTTTGTGTAGTAATGTCTATTGAGATCTTACCTATTTCCTGGTTTAGCTGCTCAACTTCTACTCGATAAACCTGTAACAAACGTCAGTTGACGTCTATGTATTTCCCGGGAGTGGCCCACATGGTGCAGGATCGACAGGGGAGAACTTACATCGATGATATGCTATCCCTTAAGCCGTCAGGCCGAATTGAAAAGGCAGCTGTTAACCACATTCAGTAAAGACGATGGATTGAACGCTGGTCTCAGTCATACCGTCACGCCAGCTGCTTATCAAATACATGGCAGATCGTACTATATATCTCCAATGTTTACTGAATGTGGTTAACAGCTGCCATTTCAATTCGGCCTGACAGCTTAAGGGATACCATTTTGTCCCTAACACCTATGGTCACTAGTATATCTTGGCAGATTTCAAGCCGGTCTCGAGAGCAAAAATATTTGGTGTCGAGCTGTTCGAGGCAAGAGTCTCGAGACAAGACTTCAAGACGTCTCGTCTCATGGAGAACACTAGCGTGAACTGAGTACTACTATTAAGGAGGTAGATGGGCGTCATATTTATAGAAAGAGGGAGATTCTAAATCTATGTTTGTGAAGGCTTGGCCGTTGTAGGTCACGGAACGGTTGGTTGTTAGATATATAGAGAGAATAGGAAGATGATGAAAAATTGAAGGTAGGGCGACAGTACATTGCATTTTAAGGCTCAGGAGAAGATAGGAAAGATAAAGACAGATCGACCGCAGCTAATGTCGAAGACTTGACCCGATCGGACGCTCATGTGAGTTTCTCTCAGCTAAAGCACCTCGCTCAGTCCTGACTGAGCTAATTAATAATCGATATGTAGTTCAACACATTCTGGTACTGGCGGTTGTGGTTCGGGGAGGAGCAGTCATAGGCCTCTGTTCACTGTTGGTTCTGTTCCTATTGAGTATGGGTGTTCAAACCCACAGGCTGCGGTCTGGGAAAATGGAGGAATGTATTCTTTAACTGATCTACTCCTGGTAAAATTGAAGCCGGTATCCGGAAGCTTGTATGTTTGCATAGATTCAGATGCAGGTCATGGAAAGCTTGGTTATTAGGTATATATGAGAAGAGTGAGAGTGACAATATATGCGTTATATTTAGCAGCGGAGGCGGAAGTGGTGGGGTGACATAGGAAGGGGGGCCTATGGGGGATCGGTCCCGTACATCCTTATATGTAGTTGGACCTTTCCTTGACCTCTTTAGATCTTTCTCCTCTCTCTTTTGTCGGCCTTAAGTGTCATCATTTCATCAGCGTTGCAACGATAAAAGTATCTTGTCTCAAAAAATTGCAGATTTCTATATTTAATTTCCAAATTCATATATATTCCGAAATCAAGTTGGATATCAACAGCCTTATTTTTGGCAGCATCTTCACATCATGCACTCCTAGATATCAGATCACACCGTATAAGATTTACAGAATACACGCCATGCATTCGCTCCCACGCCATATACAGCCCGGTCCGCCCCCCCCCCCCCCCCCATAGTTACACTTCCCACCCGCTAGTATAAACCAACCAACAGCCATAAAAGAAAAAGAGGACAAGACAAACGAGAGAAGAAAAAGAAAAAAAAAAGAGAAAAACACAAACGCTACGTTACAGATATCAAACAACGACCCACTCGCTCTCCTCATCCTTCTCCAGGTCCTCCCACCTGATGTCGACCTTGCTCTCGTCGATATCGACCTCCTCCTCCACTTCCTCCTCGGCGTCGACCTCCTCCTCGTCGGACTCCGAGTCCTCTTCTGGCGCGAGACCCATGCGCTGCCGTGAGGCCTCGAGACACTCGGGGAAGAAGTCGTATGGCTGCTTGCCGGCCATCATCTGCACCAGCGCCTTTGCGGCCCCCGTACAGTAGGCCATTCCTATATACCCACAGAGTCAGTAATCGAGTCGGAATTTACAATGTTGAGAGTGCAGAAAACCCACCATGCCCCTCAAAGCCCGCCAGCATCCACAGCCCCTCCGTCTCCATCACCGCCTCCCGTCCCTCCAGCCCGCGGGCCCGCGCCTCCTCCGCCGTCAGCGCCGGCACCTTCCCAACCCACGGCATCTCATCACTGCTAAAGCCCATCACGCCCGACCACTCATACTTCGCCACGCACTCGCGGCTCCCCTGCGAGTCCTGCGTGATGCTCTCCGAGTTGTCGTCATCATACTCCGACCCCGAGTCCGAGTCCTCCTCGCCATCATCACATCCGATCCCCTCCGCTGCATCCCAAAAGCGCAGCTGGCTGCCCACCACCGCGTCGATGGTGAGGCGGCGGAACCTACTGACGAGGCTCTTCTCGAGGCCGCCGACGACGGCCTCACCGGGGAAGCCGGTCTCGCCGGCGAAGAACTCGGCTGGTGCTCGACGCAGGTAGCGGGCGACGGGGGGGTCGATGGCGCCGTCCATGCGGCCCTCGCCGAAGCCGGCCGCGAGGGAGCGCCCCCCGCCGAGCATGAGCTCGCCGCCGGAGCCGTCGGGCTGGATGGGCCGCTGGATGAGGTACTGGTCCATCATGCCGTCCTTGCCCACCAGGCGGTAAGTGTGCGTGAGCGGGCGGTCAATCATCGACTTTGGCGGGACCAGGGCCGACATCTGCCCGCGCACGGGGTAGATGTGGCCCTTGAACGCGGGGAGGAGGTGAGCCGTGTGGGCATTCGTGGCAAACACGACCTTGTCCGTGTTGATGTTCCCGCGCGCCGTGATGACCGTCCACTTGCGCGCACTCCCCGGCGCCGTGTTCCGCACCACCGACAGCGCCGGCGTGCACGTCTGCAGGTTCATCCCGCGCTCGCCCACCGCGCGCTCCAGCATGTGCGCCACCAGCTTGTACGGCCAGAGGCAGGCCGCGCTCGACAGCACCGCTCCCACGGCCGTCGGCGTCCTCGTCTCCTGCGCGAGGATCCTCCGCCCCTCCGTGGTGTCGCGCGTCACGACCCGCAGCCGCCCCGAGTACTCCGGCATGCGCTTGCGCAGCACATCGATGCTCTCCCGCGCGGCGCGGAAGTTGTGCTCCGTGAAGAAGGCGTCGCAGCTGTCCATGGCCTTGAAGTCGCAGTCCACGGCCTCGCCGCGCACGTACTCGGTGACCAGACCCACGTTGAGCTGCTGGAACGCCATGAGCTTCGTGAGCTGGTCGTAGCCCAGCGTTGTTGCGAGCTCCGGGAGGCGCGACAGCGTGTACAGCGAGGCCTTGCAGTGGCCGCCGTTGCGGCCGGTGGCGCCCCAGCAGGCCTGGCGCGCCTCGAGCATGACGACGGCGGCGGCGGCGGTAGAGGCGGTAGAGGCGGACTCGTAGAGGTAGCGGGCGGTGGTGGCGCCGGCGAGCCCGGACCCGATGATGACGATGTCGGCGTCGGTGGGGACGGTGGGCGTTGTGCGGTGGTTGTGCAGGAAGGGGGAGGGCTCCGTGTGCCAGAAGGAGGCGGTCGACGAGGGGGGAGGCAGGCCCGGGTCGGCGGAGTGGGGGAGCATCGTGGTGGGAGTAGATAGCTGTGGGGGGGGGGGTGGAGCTGTGTGTGCAGATCTGGATGTAGCTAGCTAGAGAGCTCTCCGTCTCGGTAAGCGTCGATACAGCAGCTGTCTATCTCTCTATATATGTCAAGAGCTCTGAAAAGGAGTATGTGGATATGCGAATAGGGGCAGAGATGGTGATGGAGCGATAGAGAGAGATCGAGAGAGATATGGCGTTGGTGTTGAGGGGCAGAGAGCGGGGAAGACACACACCGCATCCTGTGCATCGCCCCTCCTCCGGGTGCATGTCTGAGATGGCCCGGAGCCCTAACCCTGGCCGAGTGTGGCGAGAGACAGCCAGAGCTGCACAGCGCACGGGAGAGGAGGGTATTCGGGATCTCGGTTGAATCGAGCACGGGGGAGGGGGGGGAGGGGGGTTGTTTGGATAGGTATAGATATATGGGGGGGGGGAGAGGGAGCTGTGTGTGTGGTGGGGGGGAGATCTATGGGGGAGGGAGAGGGAGAGGGAGAGGCAGAGATGTACGTACGGGTCCGATTCGCCTGGGGAAATCGAGCTACAACTGGGACAGCGCCAGGGAGATGGAGATGGAGATGCATCGGATCTGCGCGGGGAAGCGCGAGGACTCTCCGTCTTGGGTCTGATTGCTATCGCTGTGCTGTCCTCTGCGGTGTGGCCATGGGTTATAATTATACATGGCAGCACAGGTACAGAACGTTAGACATCTGCACCGAAGAGTGCGCCATTCCCCGGCTATCTACAGTGGCACAGGCACAGGCACAGGCACAGGCACGGAAATCAAGACTATCTTCTCTTCACGTGCAGGCAGACGGCTCTCGAGCGGTACATTCACAGCTCTAGCTAGGCTCTCCATGTCGACTCGCTCTGTAGTAGCACCCCCCTCCCATGCGAGTCGACAGCTACTCCCTGCATTCTATGCAGTCCCCCGGGCGAGCCAGTCAGACCAAGGCATCGCTGACCACGAGGGCGGGTGTGCTGCTGCTTAATTGGCGAGCCGTTATCGCTGGTACGGCCGTAACTCTGTAGCTAGTTGTGGCTGCGATCATTGGCTTCGAGTCATCCGCTTCAACACGCATCTGGCTGGCAGCCTCGAGGGCGTTCGCGGTATAGAAACGGACGGGGAAAGTAGAAATGGAAACAGGAACGCACGGGAACAAATTTGAAGGAAATGCAAAATAGAAATACTTGGCCTTCTTTTCAAGATAGGCGTGGTGGTGGTGGTAGTGCTTCTAGCCATGTGGGCAGCTGTTGCGCCAGGTAGTGGGTACGGCGTGCGGGTCACACGGAATCACTCGGTCCCACGCTGCCTCTTGAAATCCCCATCACACGATGCAGGTACGGTTGAAGATGCAAATACAATGGTCGGCGGTGCGCTTGAAAACCTCCACCTCGTCGTCAGGCTATATAACGCCCTCCGCGGCTTCTCGCTATCTGGTGAGTTGGTCCTCTTGCACCCGTCCATCCCTCAGTCACCCACCTAGTACCTAGATCTACAGATCTCGACCTTGCACCAACGTTATCCTAACAAACTACTACATTCGCAGCAATCATGGACACAACTACCCCCACCACCACCACCACACCCACCACAACCACTACAGACACCCCACAAACACCCACCGAGCGCCTCGTCGCCCTCCGCGCCCACGCCCGCGACCACCAGCACGCCTTCTTCAGCGCAAACTCCGAGCGGGCCCAGCGCCTCTCGGTGCTCATCTCGGACGCCGAGCAGCACAACGACAAGATCGATGCGCTGGGCGCCCAGCAGAAGGGCTTCTGGGACACGCCGCTGTATCTGCGCATGGTGGCGGTGGTGCTGAACTCCCAGCGCGAGGTGCAGGCGTACCATGACGAGAGCATGAGGCTGGAGGAGGACTACCATCGCGTGGTGGAGGAGATGAAGCAGCAGGAGAGGGTGCTGATGATGAGGGAGGGGCAGGCGGAGAGACAGCGGGAGGCAGAGGAGAATGAAGAGTGGGATGACGAGCAGGGAGGAGAGGAGGAGGATTTGTGATGTAAACGCAGGTGTTTGCGTTTATAACTGTTTTCCGCCATGCTTTTAATTTTGTTTTACGTTTTGTTCTTTGATGATCGATTTGCATGCTTCGAGGGGGTTCTGGTAAAGGTGTTTTGCTTTTCTGCATGTGTGCAATATTGCAAAATCTGCATGTTGCTGGTGTGTACTGCGTAGATGATTCAAGAAGATAATCATTAAAACTTCCGATCCTAGGTCTTCCATGCCTGAAACAGAAGTGTGCTGCGCTCGGAAGTGTTGAAACGGTATATGCTAACCCCCTTCAAGACAACTGTGCTCTGCGTACTGTGTTCCTTAATTTATATCCGTCCATTCCACGGTGGACGAGGGCCCCAATGAAGCATGAGGATCCCAGACCCATGATGCCCTGCGTCCAGCGCCGTAAATTCAAGCCAAGTATCCAAAGGCAGAACCAATATTCTCAACTCCCTCCCCCACCGCCGCCAGGGCATCAAGAAGTAAAGTACCTCAAACCGTCGAGACAAGAACCCCACCCGCTTCCGGTCCCTCGGCATCGCCCAGGGACCAAGAGTTAAAACAAGAAATGCGCCTACCAAATCAAAGAGCCTGGTTTGCCGTTCTCTTTCTATTGATCTAAACTCAAGGGCGGAAGATTGACATGAGATCCTAGAGAATCGGAGGAGAGCCCGCTGGTAATGAATGTCTGGGATCCTGCATGAGGTGTCGCGGAGATGGAATTGTTGTTGTGTCCTTATTGAGGTCAAGTTCATAGAGGAAGTAGCGTTGGTTGTTTGAATGGTCGTGTACGGCTCGTGTACAAATGGACCGTAGAAGATTTCATTTGGCGATGAGTTAAGGGCCTTAAGGCCACTATGCGGATTTTTCCTGGGGGAAAATTAAAACTGCAAAAACGACACATAGGTAAAGGTGGTTTCTTCCCCATCGATAGCTATAGGGCAGTAGCAACAACACCCTCGCAACGCTTGAGCTCAACCTTTTATTTTTCTGCCGACCATGATCCACCAGTGAGGCGTTGGACGCTCGCAGCTCTGTTACTGGGTGATGATCTTTGTTCTGAGATTGGAGCTCTTCGGTTGGCCTTCTCTACAAGCGGAGGAGAAGCCTGCGAATCCAAGCTACGCACAGCCTTTCAACGGAAGCTAGGTGTTCCGCAAGTTTGTGGCTACAGTTTGGGAGTGAAGATCTACAAATAACTCTTGAGAAGGTGAATCTATGCAGGTGCTCTCGACCCAGAGGTATACCAACTCCGGCAATATATTACGACGAAAGCTTTCCCTGCTCCTTCTCCGCTGCAGATCGTCCAGGCTCGAAGAGAGGCTCTGTCAGGCTAGTATACCGAGCTAGCTAGTGTGCATCCTCTGTTCACCTTCCCATCGATAAAGTCAAAATCTGTTCTTATCACTGAGCGAAATTAAAAATCTAGGTACCCGGGCCGGAGGTCCACTAAAATCCTTGAAATAAAGCCAAGTATGCCATCATAGGGCTATAGCTATGAAATCGCCAAATCTCTTCGGTATTTCTAACCTATCTGCAGATGGAGAGACACGGGTCTGTGTAGGGTCTCCCCCCGAATTAAATTCTCGCAATTAACAACCGTAGCATATTCCCCGGCTATCCCGAGCCCCTCTCTCACGTCCGATATCAACTGAACCAAAGGTTCACTCCTATTCTGAGGACCAAAGCCACATAGTTTTTCAACCTGAGAATTTCTCTAAATGGATACTAAAGATGCCTCAGGAGCTCGTTGGGAATCGGCAGCATTCGTAACGCTTGTGAGAAAATCCGAAATGAGCACCAGCCGCCGCCAAAGCAATAACAGAGTGCGGACGTAGGAGTTAACCTTTCTTTTTTTTTTTTTTCTACTTGGATCTGCCGTAGCCCTTTTAGGCACTGTTCTTCATTGCCGTCATTGGGAAGTTGAATCGAGTGATAAAATGTGACGGGAACATCACCGGCTTTCTATTGAGAGCTTCAAGATGCTTACCCGTTCATTGATTTACTAATTGTTTTCTAGCATGTCAGTTGTATCTTACTAGATGCTGTACTCCGAAGAGGTTCCGAAATTCCACAGTTCAAGATTATGGCTCGGATGGTTTTGGAGGCTGGTGGGAAAGGTACAATCTATCCTGCTCATCACCTTTTCCCGCATTATTGAAGCGATACACTGCGTGATTATTTGTTACATACTAACTTATAAGAATAGAGAAAGAGGGCCATAAATGGCTCGTAGAACTAAATGCTGGACCTCCAAAATACCCTCTTGACGATGGGACGATACCACCCACAATCACGGTTATTCAGATGATTACTAAAATTCGAATAACTCCGTCAATATTGATCTGACTTGCGTAATTAACGTAAAAAGATAGATTTATTACAGTTAGTCATGAAAGCTTTAGTATTTCTCTAACTTTTACGGAGATATTTTACTTTTTTCCCCGCATCATTTCGCAGCATGAGACATGTAATCTCGAGCTTTTTTCCACTACTCGACTTGAAAAGCTCGAGATTTTTGGATCTTATCCCTCTACATATCCCTACCCTTTGTTAGCCCTGCTGCCGGTAATACCCTTGGTCATTGAATTCGAGATTAAACCCTAACCCAACAGAATATATTCACAAATAGATCTAGAATGACTTCGGGAGTGATATATGAGGCCAGTAGAAATCATGAGCATTACTCGAGCCACTCGAGCCTTTACAAGTCGACTCAAGCCGAGTAGCTTTTTATCACAAGCGGAGTCGAGCTGTTCTTCCTGATCCTAGAGTTTCGATTTCAACTCCTTTCAAGAATTACCGGCTTATCCTGATAGAGAGCGGCCAAAATAAAGACGTCTTGGCATGTCTTTGTCGCTTTAAATATGCATATTCAGTTCCCCCACCTCGGGCCCCTAGACTCCGTAGTACTGCTCGTTGCCCATAGCAGCACACCCATAAATATCCTCCAAGTCGCCTGGCCTGTTCTCCTAGATTTAAATTCTTTTTCAACTGGAAAAATGGGTCAATCATCGGTTTCCTCGCTTCAATTTCTTTTGTGACAAGGGCCGGCGAAGCTACAGTTGGAGCCATTGGTGGTGGGTTAGGGTTTCTTTTTGTCTAGGTGGGTTTTTCTTGTTTTTTATAGAGTGTTTTTGCAGATAGCTACAAAGTACAGAGCGATAACGTGACTTACAAACGACATTGATTTTTTTCGCCTCATTAAAAGAAATCGAGAAATCAAGCCAAACATGTCAGGTTTTAAACGTAATTGAGATAAGAGTAGCCCACCAAAAGATGGATCGCTAGATTATTATAAAGCCCGATACATGTACTTCCTATTGGACACATTGTTAGAGAACGAGTCAAGACATCCGCACGTCTTTGGTGCTTTGGGGATGAAAACACTCTGTTTTGTATTAAAATTCGGCGGGAAATAAGCGCGACAAAATAAATTAGTAATTGCCGGGCTCGGTCCTGTGATTCACAATAACGGGTGGATGCCAAAGCGGCTCCTGCGACAAAGAGAAACATGACTGTGAATGTTCCATACGCGGTGATTTTAAATCTTTCCGGATCCGTTTTGGTAATTTGCCCTCCTTGTCGATCCTGAATCATATGAGGACTTGATAACTCATGGCAGGAGAGACATGAACGTTGCCACATTTGAGACATTCCTAGAAGAAGATATATAAGTTCCAGATACTGATTCTAGCTCCCGCGACCCGGAGATCCTGAATTAATGCTGATATGCTTCAAGATTATCATTTAGCGAGTGATCTATCATGACCGGAAAGCGAATTTTTCACCATACTCTCAACTTTGAGACTCGTGCGGTTCATAGGTTAGAATACCACCCAATCAAATTTAACCCAGACTACGCAAGATATGACACCACGATACGGGAAAATGCGATGTAATTCACACCATTGGTAATGCGGGATTGTGTTAGAATACCAAGTTGACTCCACATGCTGCTGGAAATACCGTAAAACGCAACATCGCCACATACCTGCATGCAGTCAAGTAGCATGCTAATAAGTCCCTCTAGAACTTTACCAACCTTTAAAGTAGTACAACTCGACCCATAAATTGATTGACAAAGTGGATTATAGAGCTAAAAGCCAATTGTAACCTATGCAGACAGTGTCCAAGCATCTTGGCACTCTCACCACAGAGTTCCGCCACGAAGGATATCCTTTCGACCAAGAAAAGTCCACTTCCACGCGCGTTGTACGTACATTGTTCTAAAAGACTACGGAAAAATATACTACCCTAACCCTACGGACAACCCTAGCCCTGACATTTCTTCAGACCTCAACTCCAATGCTATGTAATTTGATTCCACCACTTTACAATGAAATCGTTGTGCGATGGTAAATCATATACTAGATACCCAGGCTTCTCTAAACAAGACTTTGTCCTTTACAATAGACCACGTCTTACCAGTTTATCATGGAAATGTTACCAAACGCGCATTTTGGGGATCCGGAAGAGAGAGAGGAATGATTCTGTGGCCGTGCCGGTGTTAAGCAGATTGGGCGCTTTTGTCTACCTGGGATCTGGTGCTTCGGAGTCGAAGAGGAAAAGTTTTGGCAAGGCGGGAGATATGTCTAACATGTGAGATGGCAACAACATGCCGTTGATACGTGTAGTTACCCCACCGAGACAGCCCCGGCGATATCCGTCAAGCACGCTACGATTCGACCATATCTTTCTAGCAGGTTAATCATAGAAGAGGAGCACTGCCACGAACCTTGCATTGCCATAAACTTGCCCCGTGAAATCAGCTCCCACGACTACATTAACTTCTGGTCAATGATATTTTGGTCTCAAGTTTAAAGTCGTCATTGCTCAAGATTCTGCACTTCCGGCCACAAGGGATTCAGAGTTTATGGAGCTTCAAGAAGGAGGAGTCCCGTATGGTAGCAGGTTCAAAGCTTCGCACATTTCGGCGGGTATGTGTTTCCTCTCAAAATAGCTGTGAGAAGTATACTTTACTCTTTGTGGGGCTGTGCTAATACTTGTGATCAGAGTGTATACAGATCTAGAAGACACGATACATATACCCATACAAGAAGGTCCCACAAACCGTTGAGCAGATCATATCGGCCAAGAGGGGCATTGTCTCTCCTTGGACGCAAACACCCGATCGTGGGCTGCTTGAGCACCTGCTGCCCAGAGGTCGGTACTTCTTCCAGAACAACCCCACTATGATCTCAAAAAACCGCCGCCGTTCGTTCCGACGTCATGCATGCACCCATGCAGTGCCAGTGTTCCGTTGTACCGAGTCGACCCACACAATAACCCGACTGGTCTGTGTAACGTTCCCTCGCGATAGCATTTATCAATCAACTAGTAAATGTAGGCAGAGGCTAGGGGGACACCCCTAGATATGGCTATCCCCCCTCTGCCAACGATGGCTTCTAACTCTCAATCCGCCTTGCGGCGTAGCCAACTAGGTGGACATAACAAAATATTCTAACCGCGGAGGTTGGAGATCTACGGGGGAGTTGGGGAGAATGGCTTGATTAGGGCGGGCATGGGTACCCTTTACTGCCTGTATCACGGTGTAATATCTGTGTAACTGTGCCGCTTGTACGAGTATTCTAATTAGGCACACTGGTAATTAATATAGGAGAGAGTCAACATAACAATAAACTTAAGATTAAAGCAGATACAAACAGAGAGACAGAGAGAAAGAGGCTCTTTTTGGGGATACTTAGGCTGTGAAATTGACAGGGCTTGGATGTATAAACACGACCTGTTCCCAACTCTATTCCCTCTCACTCGCTCACCGCCGTGATCCTCATAATCTCCTCCCTCAGAAATTAAACACCCACCACAACCACCCATCATAACTCCATCTACCCTCCTCAAAATGCGTTTCTCAGCCATCCTCACCCTCAGCCTGTCACTCTTCACCACCGCCATCACGGCCATCGCGTTTCCCAGCCCCGCCTCCGTCTCGGGCGACTGCGGAAACTGCCTCTCCCTCGTGGATAGCACCAACAGCTGCGGCTACAATATCGTCGACGACGACACCACCGAACCCACAGCGGCCCAGTGGAAGTGCTTGTGTAACACCGACAGCTTCCAGTCACAGTACAAATCGTTTGTTCCCCCCATCCGCTCGTGGCAGAGCTTGTGTGGTACTGTACGTAGACGCGTACTGACCGGCGGTGATGTACAGATGTCTGTCCTGCTCGGTGGCCAACGAAGGCATGACGAGCGATGATAAGGACTCGGCCGTCAAGGATGTGGCAAATAACTGCGCGCTGGTCACGGGCGGGGCGGGGTGCCTGGCAGTCGGGCCGGGGAAGATGGTCGCCGCGGGGGCAATGGCGGTGGGGTTGGGCATGTATGCGCTGTAAATACTTGTCTCTCTCTTTTTTTTTAACGGTTGGTAATGGGGTTTTGTAATACAATTAATTAATGGGTTTTGCTTGATGACATTCCATGTTTTGGCTTGACTTGTTTGAGGGTGTTTTTGTGATGCGATATCGACCAAGCTAGTTACACCACCATACCCCTAATACCATGATGCAGGGCAATGCAGGGAAGCCGTTTAGAGAAGTAGCCAGGACGGTTTTGCCTGTTCTGTCTGTGCCTTTCGTGATTAGAGTATGAGTCTTCGTCCGGGCAGAGATGAAATCGAAACCCCCTTGGCCATCCATCAATTGGTCCATGATGCCCGTTCTGTATGCTGGCCGTGTAACATTTGTATTTAGAGTGTTGCCGGGATCATGGAATTTCTGGAGGAACCTGGGATGGGCTAACTGTCTTGGGCATCGAGTATCATTACCACCTTCTGCCTTTGGACGTTTCTCGGGTTGGCCGAGCCGGTGGACGTTTTGAGTTGAGGACTGAATAGGAGGTTAATAGTAGCAGTGGTCCAGCCGAATTTAAAGCACTGGCTGCCATTGGCTGACTGGTTTGGTGTTCGCCTGGAGAGGCTTTCTGAGGCGCTGATCGATATCGTTGCGTTCCGACTGTAGTAGTAGTTGATTTCAACTCAGTTGACCATCTCTGAACTACCAAAGCTACATGTAGGTTTGGGAGGTTCCTGATTCTTGCTAGCATGGACGAGACATTTAGAGTGTGTATCTGCTCTACTGACTCACACCCCTCCGTCGCGTGATTAACGTTCTCGCGCACCGTGTCACGATCCATGCTCTTCCGAGCGCGCCACAAATCCCGCCAACCATAGAATGCGTGCGAGTGATGATGCATGACTTTGACAGACTCTCTCTACCTAGATTATGTCCATTTATATCGCCAGCTGCATCGTATGTAGTCTCTCGACACCCTTACCACTACCACGCTACCAGCACCTTCGCGGAAGCTCGGAAGCCCCCCCCACCTTCCCTCCCTCACACTCAAACTCAGACATGGCCGTCGCTTTAGAGTTGACGGTTTTAATTAGCCGAGTTAGCGCGCCCAGCTCAGCTAGTTAGCGATCTGCACGCACGCACGATCAAGGTGCGTTAATCCGCAAGGGCGAGTCTGGGCGACATAGCAAGTGCAACTTGCTAGTCGCGTTTGCTTTTTGGCGGAGATGACAGAGGAAGAAGAAAGTTGTTAATTGTTCCTCGTATTCCTACTCGAACTAATTAGATAATGTGATACCCCCCCTAATAATTGTGAATGTTAATGGAGCGGTGCGGTTACTGTGTTTTGGGGGGGGGGGGGTGATCGGCGGGATGGGCAGGGGTGGGACTGGGTTTGGGTTAGGCCTGGGATAGGCCTGGGCCTTGTGAGTGGAAAACTCACAGAAACGCGAGATTGAAATATTTGGTAGCACTGAGGGAGGTCCTGGGGGATAGTGCTCCGATTGGGGGGTGAAGTAGAATTTGCTGGTATCGCATGACGAAATTGATGAATATAGCTAGGTGGTCGTTTGCGGGGATGGAAGTCTAGTCGGAACAACATGTAAATTATAAAGACAGTTAATTGTTGCTTCGAATATATTTAATCAAGGAAGAATCCCAGGCTGGGGATGAACCAAGAAAGGCGTAGGACAAGGCATACCATACCTTCCCAGTTCCAACTCTGCCTCATCCTCGACACAGGCACTGTGTGTAACAGCCGCTGGTGACATCGATCCGCGGGCGTGGCACGACCAGGTTAGTATGGATGCATCATGGGGTCCTAGTTGACTTGGCACGGCGAGTGGTGGCCGAAACTCTTTGGTGGGGGGATTGGATTATTGGAGCTCATGACGGTTTACATATTGGTTTGGTTCACTTGCAGGTGAAGAAAGCGACCCAAGCACAGAGAACAGACAATCTCAAATAATGCTCGACTAGGGCGAGAAAACCATCCCTCTCTGCAGCCAGGTTTCAGTTTCGATAATATGTCTACACAAGCACACACCAAACCCAGAAAGAAAGCCAAAGTAAAAGTAGAAGATAAAAAATAAACAGGTGAAAAGAAACAATTATTAAAAATCCTCACTATCCTATCCCAGTTCCACAGTCCATCATCCAGCAGCACAGTAGAAGAAGAAAAAAGAAAAAAAGAAATCCAGCGACTAATAGGTCAGAAATCTACAGAGCGTAGAACGCAACCCCAGCGGCTGCAACAGCACCGAGGACAAACTGTCCAGAGCCGGCGGACAACGCACCGGCGCCGCTCTGGCCGAGCACGCCGTTCCCATTGCTGTTTGAGTTTCCGGAAGAGGTACCAGTTCCAGTGCCCGTTGACGTTGACCCTCCGGATGATGAGGAGGTGGAGGAGGATGAGCTGCCGGTGGAGGTACTACTGCTAGAGCCAGAGCCGGAAGTTGAGGTTCCGCCGCCAGTGAGGGTATCGCACCCATCCACGACAGCAGTGCTGTATGTTGCGGCACTGGAGGCGTCCATAACGCCGGTGCTAACCATGCAGGACATGCAGCTGTTTTTGCAGATGATACGTTAGCATTTGTTCTATACCAGTGAGGTTGCTCTCCCATGGGAGAGAGGGATGGCGGGATGATTGGGGGATCACATACTCTTTGTAGTTCTTTATGAAGCCATCAAGGTTGCACATGCACGTGGTCTGGCTTATCGTTGGTACAGAGGTCGAAGTTACGCTCCAGCCACACGTGTCCGCGACATTGGCGAGCGCAAGACATTGGTTGCAGCTCGAGCTCGAGAAGTCCTGTGGTGATGGCATGGCAAACGCTGCCACGGACCCAGCCAAGCTAAGGGCCACGGGGAGGATGAAGGTCACGGATGAGTAATGCATTGCGTTGGATGTGGATTGGATCTGGTTGATTGAGCAATGAAGAACGGATGAAGGGACAGAGGTGAGGTGAGGTGACTGAGGAACAGCTCGGTCTTTGGGGGGGGTGGTGGGGGGTGGTTCTTGGGGGGTGTTTATATAGTTGTAGTTGGGTGCATGTTTTATTGTGTCCCCTAACTAACTTCCCTTCGATACGAGAAGTTGATGTTGAAACCAACCTTAACCTTAATCTTAGTTGGGGGGGGACACGGAAGAAGAAAAGAAAGACACTACATGTAGTGACATGCACCCTGTCCCTGTGTCACATAGCACCATCCGTGCGCCCTTGACTTGACTTGACAGGACAGGAACAGTCTAGAGTACATGGTAGAGTACATACATAGAATTAATACTCTTAGACAGTGGCAGCTCTGGATGAGTGGTCAATATTGGCATTGCCTCGTGATGTTCCTACCAGTAGACTAGACCTGTTAACTGGAGTATACTTGAAGGTGTCTGCATACGGGGCGCTGTGGCAGCGAGTGGACGGGGAAAATTGGATACACAAGCTTGCAGGCAGGGGAGAGACGGCGTTACACACACCATGTCGCACAAACAAGCGAGCGCCAAGGATAAAGGGGGGTGCTAGTACATATGTAGCTACATACATGTACTCCCATCCTAGCCTGGTGTTTACTCATCCTTTTCCGAGATCCGACAGAGGGTTATCGTGGGTAAAATAAAGTGTTTACTGGGTGCCAGGGGCTGATTACTGAGCGGAGGTGCTGGGTTAGAGTATATAGGTACTTGAACGGCATAGAAGACGAAGAGGATTAGGTGGAGTAGGTACATGTAGAGTACAGTTTCCGGTAGAATTATTGCGAAAATCACAAAAAAAAAACTTTTAAGGGGCAATAGGACTATCGAGTCACGGAGAACCCGCTTTCGCAATAATTTTACCAGAATCTGTATGTAGAGAGTAAAGTACTCTACCCGAATGTACCCCTTAATGTACCCTGGCATTATACACACGGGCTAGAGTACTCTTAGGCTCCGTGAAGTTTCAACTGATCTAGCTACATGTATACAGGTCTGTTGCATGGACAGTTGCTTAATGACTCACAGCGATAGAAGCGGCGAGGCTTTGTTTGGTCGTTTGTCCGCTTAATTGCTTAATTGGCACTGCAAGGAAAGTTCCGTCTTGGCCCTGTGTGTTCGATCCTGTATCGAGATGATCCAGCGTAAGGGGCCGACACTCCCACGTACCAGTTGATAATCAGTGGAAGTAATCGTAAAAGGGCATGTTTTATGGTGCAGGTTCGACGTCATGGAGCTTGCCCATTCTACATACATACATACATACATACCTATGTAGAAGCATGGGAAGAGTCCTATTGGCCGAGTCAGCCACCTAAACCCTGTTTTAGACCCCTGTTTCTACAATAATTCTACCTCTCGCTGTAGAAGCTTTTTCAGCTTTGTGCACTTGAAGCGACAAATCGGGACCGACATGTACATGTATATAGAGTAAATACTTTCAGCCCCACCACATGTGGAAATTGTATGTTACGCGCTGCATGATACATAGCAGACATTTCTCTATGATAAATAAGCGTTTGGTTTGAACGAACTTGGAAGTCGAAGCTTCTGACACAATGGCTGTAACTATTTAGGCATTTCTTTCCAGCGCGGGTCAGTACCGGGTGTTGAGGGTAAGTGATCAAAATCTGATAAGTGAATGTTGCGGTGAATACGTGTATTTGTCTTCTCAGATTCTGAACACTTTTCGCTACACCCTAGTACTTGCCTATACTGCTGTGGAGGAAGCCATCTAGATTCGGATCGAAAGGCTACATCATAACCCACTCAACTTATACCGTGGTGCACGTGGCCAGTGCCCGCGACGAATTCCGTTGTCTAACCTCTGGCACTGCTTGTTACATACTTGCACTTCTTGGGGCTGTAGAAAGAAACAAACCTGCGCTAGCATGGAGAATTATCGATCAATTGATCAAGCTGCGCCATGTCCCTCTCCCAAAGCTACTCTACCAGAACCACGCGGGCACGATATTTGGATCCCAGCAAGGCTAATTCTAAAGAGTACTCTAGGTAGACACAGCTAGGGTGCCGCCATGTGGTTTTGCATGCAAATGTATATAGGAGGAGTTGTCAATATTGGTTCTTGTCATATACATATGGCCCATGGCCATGCGACGAAATCTAACCCATCCAATAATGGTTGTGAGGTTAGCCAAAGGTCTCGTCCTATGGCTGTCAGATCAATTGCATATTTAGCTGGGAAAGGGCGCTGGAGGGGTGTCGAATAACGGGGATTTGAAATAACGGCTAGCCAATGCGTCGCGGTAGTGATTGTGAAGAGAGAAAGAGGGAGGCCATCAAGTGTCTTTGTTGCTGCCTGGGAACGACTGCGGAGGTGTGCATATATGTATGTACATGTAGTTAAAATTAAAGTTGCAGAAATATGCAGCTCTTGTTGTACGAAAGGCCAGATATGGACCGTGGTGTAACGCCAGTATCGATGGGAGTTGGTTGTTTATGGTGCGTTGCATTAGTACCGCCCGCCGTAAAGTGCCGACACGGTATTGGTAAAGGACAACCGGATAGGATGACGGGTAGGTGTCAGACCTATATACTGGTCAGCATAGTTACTGCTGGGTTTAAGGAATCCAAAGATAGGATTCATCAATTGATCAAGTTGCTCTAAGCCATTAGGGTATTGGGTGAACTTGGAAATCTAATATATCCCCAAATCGATCCAACCCTTAAAGTCCACAGTGAAACATTTAGATAAGTTACCGCTGGGAGTTGATCTTGCATCAGTTGATCACATCTTGCACGTTGTTGTACCGACGCATACCACACCCCTGGCCCCTCGGTATAACGACGGTCAGTGGAACAATAAGTGACAGGAGAGGCACCATTAGGGTTGGAAGATTCTTGTACACATATCTAGATGACTACTCAGGATATGAAGGGTTTATTTTTGGTCCCAGGAGGGAAGATGGAAGGAGAGACAGGGTCAAAATTATTTGTTAGCATTAGTTACTCTTCTTTACTTTTCTTTTATTTTATTTTGCAAGTGGCGGTGGATGTAGGGTAGTTCTGGGGTAGTGCGATATCGTCATATAGACTATGGTCTGCATACGATTAATGAATTAATCAAAAAAAAAAACCCTGGCCCCTCGTTTCTCCACCACAACGACGCCAAGCCTTGGTACACGAGTGATAGTTCATGACGTCTAACTTGATTGATAATTCATTAATTATGAGGTCTAACTTCTCTCGCCCTACCAAGATTAGAGCGCCCCAGCTCTCCACGAGAAAATTGCAAAAGGTCCGTTGGATAGTCAGATTATTGATGAGCCGATATAGAGATTTTGTACATGCCGGATCAGAATCGAATCCGGTCTACTACCGCCAATTGATCGGAGCCGGGCCCACCGATCATAGTGCCCACGGATTGCTGGGAACACCTCATTACTGAGTTCCGAGTTGAGAGGATATGCGTTTGAAAATATTGGTCCTTCATGAACCTTATGAATATTTCTGTTTTCTGGAACGAGAAAGAAACCCTAACCCTGACGACAATTAACGGTAATTTGAATGGTATCTACTTCAGAAACTGCCTCAAGACGCAGCTTATAGAATGGAAACATTCGGGAGCTAGAGAAGTATTGATACCTCAAACCCTAACCCCGATATTTCGTTACTTTTGGGGATAGGATTTACTCTTAATTAATCTCGTTCGAATGTTCATATCGCAGTGATTCTCTCGACTATTTAAAGATCCGATACTGGTAATATTAATATTGTATGATTGAAGAACGGGCATTGGATAGATGCCTATGCATGATAGAGGGGATATAGCAGGTTGACAGCACTATTACGAAGGATGGATACGTATCGATATATCATGGCTCCTTCCAAATTATATACGCCCTATAAGGACTGGGGACGGGAGAATATGCAACCCTTGAGGACTCGATCGAGTCCATATGATGCATCATTACAGAAAATACCCACAACCAGAACACCTTACCCGTACCCCGCAGAAGAAACCCATACCCGAGCAAGTGTCATCCTTCTAGGACCTAAGCTGACGCTGTGCTCAAATTAGGCATCATTCAACTCCTCTCTGGTTTGAGTGACAAACATGAAGTGAAACACTTCGAGAATAACCCCAGTGATAGGTGCGGTGATGGATTAAGTAGTTGTGGTGGCGATAATTGTTCCCTAGCAGCTCAGGGGCATGCGTAGAAAGGAAGATGAGAGTTTTTTCGGAAACAAATGTTAACATCTAGTGGGATTGTGTAGGAGATGTGAGCGGCGAAAGAAAGAGTTAGTGCTCTTTCTGTCGAGCTGTCTCTCAAATCCGATCTGGAGCAACAGCGTGTCTACTAGGGCATAGAATTCTCGGATTGAGCGGAGCCTCTAACCAAAGGTAAAACGCCGGAAAGAGTAGCGATCTGTATATGTCCTCGCCCAATCCTTTCAGATAACACACAGATTAATCACGTCAGTGACTGTTTAAACACATAGCTTAGAAATCTTAACACGTTGTAGTTGATGATTTCTCTCTTCATTTCCGGATCGCCCATCACCGAGTTGTGCTTATTGGGTACGGTCGGTTTCCGGCACCGACTGAAGGTACGGCAATCTCGCACCACTCCGGATCCGAGTCTATTTTAGTTGACGTTATGTCCCCTTTTTCTCTATCTAGCGCCGTCTCTATACCCTCGTAGGGTTCTGGAAGCCGCCCGCTAGAGCTCTCTTAGTGAAGGAGAGATTGACAGAATTCAAACGCTTGCAATTGCGGGAAAAACTCGAGCCTAGTTCGATAATGCTGGCTCAGCTGAGATGCCCATGGGGGAGTAGAGAACTCAAGGTCTCGTCGAAGGCCCTGGAAAGGTGTGTAAGCCCCCGGTATGGAGGCGAGGAAGGTTATATGTACCTGTTATAAGTAGAATTAACAGGTTTGGCGGGAGAAGGGGGCGGATGGATGTTGAAAGAGTGTAGATGGGCCCATGCTAATGAAGAGAGAAGTTGCGAATAACAAGGTAAGGGCGGTTCCATATATTGGTTTCTGGAGGAGATCAGTGCGGTGAAGTCTAGATTCGAGTGGGATAAGCCTTATTTTGGTATTCAGACTATGAGGCTACGCATACATGTATGTATAGATATGCGGCTCAGCTTGTCGACTGGGAGCGAAAGACAAGTTCCTTGTGGAAAAATGGGGGTGCGTTGGGTACTGGAAACTCATAACATCCTTATTTGTGCCTTATATTATCATTCGACTGGAGATATACGTATAGGTCCCACGATATAGTAATGTCACAATCCATCACTCGCTCTTCAAGCGCTTCAAACCCAAAATCAGGTTCTCACCAGTGCATTGTCACTCCTACACGGCTGGACCACCACGGTCTGCTTAATACTGGATACCTCTAGTTTCGTCTCCATGTCCTCCGGCCTCCGAAGTATGTACAACTGTTATTTTGGAGAAGCAGGATCACCACGAGTCGATCACCACTGATCTCACAACTCACTCGCAGTGGGAGTAAGTCCGCCCACTCTAATTAAGAGGTACGTAAACATCCATAGTACCTGAACGGCAAGATTTGGATGGAAATCGTTGATTGAATCGGGACCTTTGTAGGAACGTTAGGCCGGCTGGGGCTTTATTTTTTTCACTTGAAAGTATGGCTTAATGGGGCGCTTTGAGGCTCAGTTGAGGGTGGCTAATGTCGATCGGGCACTCCTGTAAAGACGAAGAAGATCGTGAACTTTTACAAGATGCGAGATAAAAAAAGTTAGTCCTCTGTGGCAGTTTTTTTGAGGTAGATACATAAACACGTCAATCGCTTCCCCGCCAGCACACTCGTAAATTAAACGAACACATATACATGAATATTAGACCTCACTTCCCATCGCTCAAAATTACAGAACATAGCCTAACCCAGCTGCGAATATCGCCCCAAATATCAACTGTCCTGATCTCATGGCCAAAGCTTCAACACCATTCGAAAGAGTGCTTCCGGCTGCGTTCGAGTTGTCGGCAGCTCCGTTGTTGGTCCCGGCTGCGTTGGTTCCGCTCCCGGATCCGTTGTTTGTTCCCCCTCCGTTAGAGGATCCTCCTCCGTTAGAGGTCTCGACTTCGTCAGAGCTGTTTCCTCCATCAGAGTTGTTCCCTCCATCAGAGTTGTTGCCTCCGCCAGAGTTGTTGGAGTTCCCTCCGTTAGAGCTGTTCCCTCCATCAGAGTTGTCCTCTCCGTTCGAGTTGTTTCCTCCGTTCGAGTTGTTTCCACCGTCCGAGTTGTTTCCTCCGCTCGAGTTGCCCCCCCCATTCGAGTTGCGTCCCTCTCCGTTAGAGTTTCCTCCTCCGGTAGAGGTTCTGTTAGAGTTCCCCCCACTGCTATAGGTTCCGCCCCCACCAGAGCCTCCATCCGATATTATCGAACGGCAGCTGGCCTCTAATGCATCGCTGTAAACCATTCCTTCGGTGGTGGACATTTGCTCCATAGTCACTGCGCATTTTATGCATCTACAGCGCAGAGTATTAGCCATATTTCCATTGAAAATGAATAGGAGAAGATGGGGAAGAAGCTAGTTCCCCCCCTCCCCTTTTCGCTCAATAATATTTCCTGTCACGCCTTTCACCACTGCTTGAGTGATAGGGGTGGGATATGGTAGCATTAGTAAGGGATTTGGCTTGTGCACGTACGCTTTGAACTCATCCACAAATGAATCCATACCGCACAAACAATTGAGCTCCGCCACCGTCACGTAGTAACCAGAAAAAATTTCGTATCCGCATCTCCTTGCGGTTTCAATGATGGGCATGCACGCCTGGCAGCTCCCCAGGGCCTGCGGCTGCGGCATAGGCATAGGCATAGCAACCGCCGCGACAGAGGTGAAAAGGAGCGCCAAGGTGGCGAGGCGGCTCATGGTGTGGAAACCCATTGTGAGTGAGCTAGACGAGTGCTGTTCGATCTTTCGAGATTGGACGGGATGGAGAGGGCGGCGGGAGGTGAGTAGAAAACTGCAATTTGGGTGGGGCAGCAGTGTATTTATATGGATATCGAGCTGCATGACCGCCCCCCCCCCCCATCCATTTAGGTACACAGGAATTGAAGGCTACTCCAAGACCGGTGCACTGCCTTACAGAGCTACAAAAGAAGCAGAAATCAGTGGAAAGAAGCAAGAGAGACACAGCTCACCGCTTGGAACAATCCTTGTGTGGAATGGAGTAGGTACATACATATGTGCAGAGATTGTGAAAAGCACCAACAAGGGTCGCAATGTTGGTCATTCAGATTCTAGAGTGGAGTAGGTACATATGTATGTGATGCGCAAGGCAATTGAAACCTTCCCATGGCATACCCTAATATGATACATACATGTACATCTCTAACATTGCTCCAAAATGAGTGATAGCCCTGTCGATTCATCAACTTCATTTTCCAGATGAACACATGGAATGCATGTTTAATACAGGGAATTATGAAGCTAGGTACTTACGGATGAGAAACCTTGATCAATCGATCTTGAATTCTTGAACATGGAGCACATGCTGGCGAAAAAGGACCAAATTACAGATGGATATATGTACATGTACTTAGAGTACATAAGTTTAATGTAGACTGGGGGATATTCAAGATATTGTGGGCTGTAGGATTTGAGTTGGTATAGGTACAGTGAAGGAACGAAAGGAAAGGTTTCTAGCTAAACATCATTCTAATTTCTAATTGTAACCTTATGGACTACATGTAGCTAGCCACGTCGTACAACATCCCACGATCACAGTGTAACGAACGTTCTGCAGGCATTTATGCTGCATGGGACCGTTTTCTCTGCTCGAACAAGCACATGTACTCTAGGAAGGGTTTGTCCACTCCACCGTCGTAGGCCATTGAATCGTAGTAGGTTGTTAGCGACCGATTCATGTCATCTTATGTCACAGTTTTAGCTCGATTGGCCGTCTCTACACCAAGACCAAGATTGAAGCCAGTTGAATTCAGCCTCGTAAGGCCAAATTAATGTGCCATTTGAACATAGCCTACGGGTCTTGTGGCCCGTCTAGATAGTTTAGAGTATGTAAGTGCTTCCAATGAGTTACATACTGTTACGATTTGACTTTAAGGAACTTGCCCCGGATTACCAAATTTGATTTTTAGTGTAATCTCGGGGGCTTGATCTTGAGAGCTGAAGAAAGAACGGTCGTGTGATTTACGATAAGTCACTTTTGCCAAGACGCCTATATTGTGATCTCTAGGAGATTAACCACTCGATGTACTCTAGACAGACTCTGCCTAGAGTAGGTACATGTACTCTAGGTACATGTACTCTTGGTACATAGACTCGTATCATGTAGTCTACCTACTCTAGTCAAGAACCGTTTGATCGTGATATTGTCATAGACTACGGTCTGCATACAATTAATGAATTAAACAACAAAAAAAAAAAGGACCGTTTGATCGAGGTTGAGATAAAGATGTCTTAGACATTCAACAGGTGCGTGCATTCATGCCCCTGTTGGCGAATCGATCCGTGCATAGATTATTTTCCCTCTGTTTTCGGCAATTGGCAACCATACTGGAGGCGACAGTACACGGTAAACTCACTCTATATTCGGGTCCACGTCAAAAATACTTGCAATGTGAGGCGTCGTACGAATGGAGAGTTTTTAAACGAGGGCGCACTAGGTCCCGAGGATGCGACGTTTGTGGACGCGACTGATATTGCATGCCATATGGTGCGCCCAATCATAAAGGTAGTCAAAAAATTGGGGCGAGGTCGAGGTTGAATAACTTTCCAACGAAACAAATTATGAAAAATCCGGTTGGTAAAATTGAAGTACTAGTGATGAAGAAGAACTTTACCAACCAGATTTTTGATATCTCTCCTGGTTAAAAAGTTATTCAAGCTTGAAATTCGGTATTTTAGTATATAAAAAGCGCCAAGACTAAACAAAGTGGAACAGTATTATACCCATTTATACCCTTAAAGAAGCAAACCTGATCAGGCCATGGCAGTGATGCAGCAGAAGGCTAGAAATGGGCCCTCTTATTGGCCCATGAGGCCATATTGCAGCCACAATTGTTCCACTTCTGTATCTTCCGTATGCCACCCCATCACCTTTAAGAGTGTGCGCACCATACAACAATACGCCAAGCTCATGATTTTGGGTGTATGCAATAATGGCCCAGTTCAAAAACGTCAGAAAGATACTACATGTACTCCACTCTAGTAGAGTGCGTAGAGTGGAGACCTGTACCTATCGTATGACAGCCACATGATTGGGTTCCAAGGACGCCCACGACAGGCAAGTGCCCAGAAGCTTGGTACCGAGCATGTGGCTGCAGGTAGCGAGCCAAGCTTGCAACTGCATGGCTTGGCTTGGCTTGGCCTGGCTTGGTAGGCTGGTTCGATTGGGCACCTTCTGAGCTAGCTAGTGAAGAAGATTGGGTACGTAGTACAGTAACATACAGCATTTAATATTTTCCTCTTCGATCGGAGCTTAAGCTTCATGGGCTTGGTGGAGCCTTGGAACGTCGGGTACTCTAGTAAAAGTATCTCTCGAGTTCTGTGCTTTGGTTCCAAGTGTAATCGAGGATTTTATCACGGGAACTGTAGGCGATAGACTGTGGTGCCAAGGAATACAACCTAGGTAGTGACGTAGACGTGGACGTAGACGTAAAGGTATACTTTGACTATGGACTATGGGGTGGCTCTACCTGGTATGATAAACCGGTTGGAGCCCTATGACGTAGTGCGGACAAAGAATAGTATTCGTGGGATAAATACAGAGGTTGCGTAAAGAAGAAAGGAAAGAAAAGAAAACAGAAGAAAGCCGAGACAACACCCCTTTATATATATCCAAACCTCAACCCACGATGACTCATCTTCTCGCGTAACAGAAACAGAAAGAACATATTAGAAACTCGCTTAACAAATCCCACACACACTGCACAATCCTTCCTTTTCATACTCTAACACTTCACATAACCGAAACGTATAGCTGCCGTTACAGACCACTCCCCCCTCTAAAGCCTACCTCCTGGTAGGCTTAGGCTTCCGTGGGTAACGTTCGTGGAATTGTTTAACAATATCGGGCGAATGTTCGACGTCCGACAATGGTTGCCAAGAAGCTTCATCATACCCGACATACTTCACTAGATATTCGAATCTCCCCCGGCGCTTCTTTGAATCCAAAATATCTTCAACCTCCCACTCCTCTTGTCCTTCAATTTCAACTGGGGGTGGAGGTAATTGTTCCTGACCGGGCAAGGGATCATTGGCTGCGGGCGACAATAACGAAACGTGGAATACCGGATGTATTTTCATCGAACGAGGAAGTTCTAATTCATAGGCATAGGGACTAACAATGCGTTTAACATTATAAGGTCCAATACGTTTCCAGTCGAATTTCTTAGAAGGTCGCTTTGTTAGAATATGACGGGTCGATAGGAAAACCTTATCCCCTAAATAGTATCGAGGAGCTGGAGTTCGATTCCTATTGGCTGATTCTTCTTGTATCCTTTGCGCCCGGAACATCTCTTCTCTTAGGAAATCCACCACATCCTTCATTTCCCTTGCAATGCGGTTCGCTTGATCCTCCGCCGTCGTTCGACCATGTTCCAAAGGGCCAAAAGCCATTCTTGGATTTTTGCCTGAATTGGCATAGAACGGGGAGACCTTTGTTGTCTCGGAGGTATGATTGTTTGTCGCAAATTCAGCCATCGGTAACATTCGAACCCAATCATCCTGTTGGTAGGAAACATAGCTTCGGAGGTATTGTTCCATTATAGCATTGATCCTTTCTGTTTGTCCATCTGTTTGGGGGTGGAATGCAGTAGAGAACTTTGGTGAGATTTCCAATCGATCACAAAGGGACCTCCAGAATTCTGCAATGAACTGTGTTCCTCGATCGGATACCATGGTGTCGGGTAATCCATGTAGCTTCCAGACGTTATCAATATATAGCCTTGCTACTTCCCGTGAATCCGCCTCCTTTGTCGTTGGTATCAGATGCCGCATTTTGGTTAGTCTATCTACCACGACCAAAATCGCATTATACCCATCACTCTCAGGAAGATCAGTCACAAAATCCATCGAGACGTCTGTCCAGGGCCCATCGGGAATTGGCATGGGGCGAAGTACTCCATAAGGTGCATTGTGTGATGCCTTGCTACGGGTACACACATTGCAATTCCTAATATACTGATCGACGAACTTCCGCATCTGTGGCCAGTAATATTCTCGACTTAGGAGCTCCAGAGTCTTCGCTCTACCCGGATGTCCTGCAGATGGTTTGTCATGGTGTTCTTTTAAAAGCCTCAGTCGAAGGTCATCGTCGTTTGGTACATATAGCATGCCTCGATAAAGTAGCCGACCGTTGTTATCTTCCGTACATTCGGCGAGTGAGATTTTGTTTGAGTGGCGAACGCCATTCCGAAGCATAGTGAGAATCTTATTTGGAAAACTATCGACTTGATAAGCTTTTAAAAATAATTCTTCTACAGTGGACGCTCCTTCGGCGGATTCATTTGACAAAGAACCCGCGAACAAACTTAGCTTGGTATCCAAATTTTTTCGCTTCAAAATCACTTGACTCTGATGCGTCAACCGTTCATCCCCCTCTTTAGGTAGGTCACCTGACCTCCTAGTCAATGCATCTGGTTTTGTTCCTTGTTTTCCTGGTCGAAATTGTATAACGAAATCGAAGCGTGAAAGAAATTCAGACCAACGGGCTTGTCACCGATTTAACAATTTTGTTGTCATAAAATATTCAAGATTCCGATGGTCGCTAAGAACTTCAATTGGAAATTGAGCTCCCTCCAGGTGATGTCGCCATTCTTCGAAACATCGTATGATTGCTAAAAGGTCTTTATCATAGATTTCGTAGTTGCATTCTGCAGGAGAATGTTTCTTGGAAAAGAAAGCGACTGGATGTAGGATTCCTTCGTTGTCACGTTGAGATAGGATTCCTGCTGAAACATAGTCGGATGCATCGGTTTCTATCACAATCTTTCGATCCGGATTGAAATGAGTTAGTATCGGTGCCGTTGTAAACATCTTTTTCAAAGTTTGAAATGCTTCCTCCCTTTCATCCGTCCATTCAAATTTAACGTTTTTCTTTGTCAAAGCTGTAAGCGGAGCAACAATTTTCGAATATCCTAGAATAAATCGTCGATGGAAATTTGCAAATCCTAGAAATACTTGAACATCATGAAGGTTTGTTGGTGTGGTCCATTCCAAAACATCGTCAACTTTCTTTGGGTCCATTCTATTCCCATCCGGAGTAAGGATTAGACCAAGGTATTTTGTTTCCTGAACCATAAATTCACATTTTTCAGGTTTAAGGTGAACATGATTCTCATCAAGTACCTTTAGAACCCTTTGAATATGTTCTTTATGTTCTGATAGGGTCTCGGAATAGATAAGGATATCGTCTAAGTATGCCGTTACGAATTGATCGAGGTAGGGACGTAGAATATCATTGATCCAATGCTGAAATGTGGCAGGGGCATTAGCTAATCCAAACGGCATTACTGTATATTCGAAATGTCCATATCGAGTCCGGAACGCCGTTTTCCATTCGTCTCCTTCTGCTATCCTGATTTGATTATATCCCCATCGTAAATCCAACTTAGTATAGTATTTTGCCCTTGATAACTTAGCCAGGGTTTCTTTCAACAATGGTAATGGATATCGATTTTTGATTGTAATCGCATTTAGGCCTCGATAGTCAACACAGAGTCGAAGGATTCCATCGCTTTTCTTCACAAACAGTATGGGTGCTCCCGCTGGTGATTCACTGGCTCGAATAAATCCTTTGGGTAAATTTTCATCAAGATATTCTCGTAGTGCTTTTAACTCAATTTGAGATAATCCATATATAGGTCCATATGGTGGTCGTTTGCCTTCCTCCAATACTATCTCGATGTCATGGGATGGTCGATGTGGTGGGAGAATCGAAGCATCGTATTCTTTGAACATATGGAGACGATGGTGAAATTCTTTCGGTACTAATTGTTCAATATCGACAGTGGATTTCTCAGTTCCTGAAAGGATGATTGTATGGTATTCCGGTAAGGGAATCGAGATACCATGAACAATAACTGCAGTTCCACTGAGTGAACAATGTTGACAACAGCTTCGAGAGTCAAAAACAAGTAGATTTTCTTTCGGTCGAATCGTAACATCATGTCGTCGCATCCAAGGTATCCCCATCACAATTGGATAGTGTCCTAACTTCGTTACAAAACATGGCGCCGTCTCCTGATGGCCATGAATGTCTAGCGAGACATCGACAATATGGGTAATTTTTCCTGATTTAATAGGCCTTCCGTCTATAACGTCTACATGGCGAGGTATTTTGAGGGGGGTCATTGTAAGATTGTTGTGGCGTGCAAAAGATTCATCAATAAAAGCGTATCCTGATGCTCCGGTATCAATAAGAGCGTAGGTAGGTATGAAAGAGTTTTTATTCTGTGAAATCGAACAAGTTACTACAAGTTGATTTCCATCCATTTCCTCCTCTGATACCGAAAACCCAGAAATACACATCCTAGAAAAATCCTTAAATGGTCCCTGGGCTAAGCCACTTAGTGCAGGGACAAATCTTTTGCCGACTCATTATCGCTTCTGGCATTTTCTTCCACCGTCAATGCCGCTCCTCTCATCACAGGCCTCCTTGGTTGATTTCCCGTTGCCCTCGCTTGGGGGCAATCCCTAACCATATGCCCAACACCTCCGCAATAGAAACATCGGCCCTCAGCTAAGCGGGCGTTCCTTTCGGTAGGGGTAGGGCGACGACGTCCTCCAGACAAATCCATGGGTACATCACCTCCAGGACGGAACGAGGGGTGATTTTCAGTAACAGGTGCATTGGCGACTGGGGCTGTAGCACGAGGAGCAGGGACAGGATTCGCTGGTGGGGGACGAGGGGCCGGAGTAGTAGTAGTAGTCCAAGGTTTTTTATTTCCTCGTTTAGCTTCTGCTGCTCGACGACGATTATCCAATCGTTGCAAAAGTGTCGCACAGGCATCTACCGTCGCAGGAGTGTCATGGTGTATCATTGATTCATCGAGTTCCCCATTAATACCTTCCATCAAAGCTTCAATCCGAGAGACCTCATCCATACCCGACTCAGCAGCATATCGTTGAAACTCAGCAAAATAATCGGCGAATGTTCGATTTCGTTGACGGATGTTCCTAAGGTTCCTCCTAGCCGTACGCATCCGATCGGGGTCCCCAAAAGCAGTGTCCAAAATTTCATAAAATCGTAGCATAGAGGGCAAAGCAATGCCTTCTTCACCGACGTATTGTAAAAACTGATTAGCGGCAACGCCTTCCAATCTGCTGAATGCATAGGATAGTTTAGACTGTAGTGTGGGATAGCGATCGGCATTTCCCAATAACTTAATCTTCATTTGTTGCTTAAACAGGTGTAGTCTTTCTCGATCACGATCCCCCTTGAATACCTCAGGATCTGGGAGCTTCTCCGACCGATAGGTAGTATCTGTAGCGGGTGGTACTGGGGGTGCAGGTGGAACATTGTCTTCGATGGGTGTTTGAAAAGGGGTGACAGCCTCAACAGGAGCCTGTTGAGCTCGGGCAGCAGCAAGATCTTGTTCAAACCTTCTTCTCGCCATCTCGCCTTCCGCTTCTACCTCCTGTAAATCCGTTGCATATTGAGCAAGACCATGTTGGCACTGTTGGAGAAGCGCATAGGCTTCAGTTCCAACAGTATCATCGACCCATGGATGCGCTCGAAAAAGGGTTTAGAGACTATCGCTGAGTTGTTGATAATCAATAGATGCATGTTCCGACATTGTAAACTATGGTGTTGTATTGGTTGGCGATAGAGGACGCAACCTACGTATCACGGGAACTGTAGGCGATAGACTGTGGTGCCAAGGAATACAACCTAGGTAGTGACGTAGACGTGGACGTAGACGTAAAGGTATACTTTGACTATGGACTATGGGGTGGCTCTACCTGGTATGATAAACCGGTTGGAGCCCTATGACGTAGTGCGGACAAAGAATAGTATTCGTGGGATAAATACAGAGGTTGCGTAAAGAAGAAAGGAAAGAAAAGAAAACAGAAGAAAGCCGAGACAACACCCCTTTATATATATCCAAACCTCAACCCACGATGACTCATCTTCTCGCGTAACAGAAACAGAAAGAACATATTAGAAACTCGCTTAACAAATCCCACACACACTGCACAATCCTTCCTTTTCATACTCTAACACTTCACATAACCGAAACGTATGGCTGCCGTTACAGATTTGGCTAGGGCGTCCCGCTTCTTGAGTTGAGCGGGCTGAAAGGTATATCGTATGACAAAATTGGTGTGTGTATGAGTATGTGTGTGTGGTCAATACTCTACATGTATGCATTAAAATGATTGCATTTCAGCCCTCGTTACGCAACACATGGCTGGCAACATGCACACTAAAAAGAGTTAAAATGCCCATTTATCGGTGGGAACGTATTGCTAGTGTCGAGGCTGTGGAGAAGTGGGATACAATGGAAGATAAAACGCCGCCGATGATGACGTGGTTGCATTAGTCGGACTAGTGTTACCAAGGGCTAGGCATATATGTGTTCAGTATCGTGCCCATCTAATAAAATTCCATGAGATTTCGGCGATGTATCACTACGCTATATACTGTCACGGCTTAACTTATAGATTAGCTCATAGATTTAGAATCTATAAGCATTTTCCGGCCTTTGGCCGGAGTAGGAGCTGTTATGGCTTAAACAATATCAGTTTACCAACGCTTAAGCTCACTGAAACCCCAAGATGCCCTGTGCACATATTTGATATACTATTTGGTTGACTCAAGGTATGTTGGAACCAATATCTACTGGCTGACTCAAACATATTTGATAGAATATCTACTAACTCCAACATATTTGATAGAATATCTACTTACTGACAAACATATTTCATAGAGAAAAAGAAAACCCCTCAAACCTGGCCAATCAAAACCTTTAAATAACACATTGCATATCGGTATATCTATATACTTATTTGATAGGCTCCAAGGGATTTCCCGTGTCTCCGTTGTGTCTCCTTTTTGGTATTGGTGTTGTACTCCAGGAGTCGCCGCTATGAAGACACCTTTGATTTAACAATATCAACACTCACCTGAATACCTGGGCGGTGATACCTTGACCTAGTTCAAAGTTATCATTGACTCAAGCAGTCGATCAATACAGGATTAAGCACCTGACCAATCTCTGCGAGCATGCAGGCTAAAATGGTGCGCCACCAATCCAATTTTGGCTCCTTATCGAAGATTTCCAGGAGCTATTGATCAAACACAGCATGTAATTGCAGTGGGGCCCCAGGTTAGGTTTATATATCGCTTTGTGTCCTGCAGCCGGAGTTCCGTGCTGCTCTGATATAACAGATCTGTAGTAAGGAAATGAATCAGCACAACTTAGGTCTTAGCGATCCCAATAAAATGATCGATATTCCTTAGGGAAGGTCACCCAAAGGTTTGTAACAATACCCTTGCTTTGGAGTACGAACATCACCAAGCTCAAGTGGGACGCAATCATAGGTAGTTATAAATACGTACATATATGTATCTCTAACATTACCCTATGGTACAATTTCTTTGGTGTGTAGGGGTAAATGATCCGTACTTGTAGGATGATTAATGCAAAAAACGTCCAAAATCGACCTGGATTCCGACTTTGTGTTTATTTACCTGACTATGCCGATTGGTCTACAGTTATCCTCCAGTAAGTTTGATTAGCCCCTGAGGGTGATAATTCATCTATTCAAGTTTTAGAACTATCCAAAAAGGGATAGAACAAGCGGGGGTAGCAAAAATATATATGCTCACGGATGGGGAATGATGCCTATCAGATGGCAGGTCAAAAAAAAATAGCTATCTGCTATAAAAAATGATCAGCAGCAGTGAGAGGTAACGGCTCTGATGGCTGACCTTTCTAGGTCAAGAAAGATCAATGCGGTAAAGAAAATAATAGTATAGGTGATAAGACTCCGAGTAACAAGTCAGGATGGTCTAGGTTCGAACCTCCAGAACTTTATTTTTTTAATAATTGTTCCAGCATCTCATGATACCTTATGAATTTATGGAGGTAGATTACCACCTATTCAGGGCAATTCTTTCTCAAGTCATCCAGATGAAAGGGGTAAACAGGGTGCTCCACAGGGATATATTATACCCTCGAAGGTTTCCGGCCATTACAGGTAAATTATCATTCGAAAATTGTTCCCTAGGGATTAATGCCAATGTTATTTTAATTTGGTGTGTCAGATATTGTCATAGCGTACGGGCTGCACACAACTAATGAATTATTAATCAATCAATCAATCAGTAACATTAATGCCAAGCCTTCTAACGGCTCGAGCGACATCCTATCACAACAGATATTCACGAAAACAAGTCGGTTGAAATTCGGGAACAGGCTGTTGATATACTAATTCTCCGCCGTAAAACGATGTCTAGATGTGTGATAAGCTAAGAAAACTCTTTATCACTGTGTGGAGTGGCATACCCAGTTTGAGTTCATCATGAGTTCTCACTCGACCGAAGTGCTCTATAGTTAGTCCGTGTTGATTGGGAGGAACGCGGTTATAAAACCTCCGAAAGTACGGTAATAATGCCAGAGAAGGAAGTCTTAAACGTAAACGCTTACCTGATCCATCCCTATCATCGTATCTGTGTTACATGCAAACACCACACAGGAATCGGGAGCGGAGACTAGAGCCATGTCCACCAGGAGATTGCCTCGTGGTTCAAAACGCGTTTTCTCATGTCTTTTGTGATAATAGTGTTGAGACATGCTGTTCTATAAAGTGTTTGGTGTTTCAAATGGGACCGAAGCGGACGGCGATCTCGGGAATGGACTACTCGGATTGGGTCTCCTGTTGATATCAAGTAAGGAAGAATCATGACCGAGGGGTGTATAAATCAAAGGTTTCTCCGTGTGGGAAGGAAGAAATACTTCCGGAATGAACGTCAAAAAAAGAACAGGGGGGAGTTCTGTCTCTTAGTTGAAAAGAATTATGTAAGCCCTGGTGATTTGCGATAAGCTGGAAAAAAAGAAGTCTCATATTTGTCAGTTGGTGGCGGTGCGTCTGCCGCCAAGCTTCTGCCATCTCACAAGGTTGTGGCTGCGCAACAGCAGGTACAGCAACTTGAGTTCACCAGCGCATAGGTGTAGCTTCCGCTCTCTCGCAACCTTCACCTACTACGTCTTCTACACGGTGTGTGAATGTGTCAACGACGACTCTAAATGACAACCACGTTTACCGCGTTCGACTCGTACAAACTAGACACTCAGTTCAGCGACGATGGCACATCATTTGTACATACCATCCCCGAGACAATATCCGGAGGGAAGGTTCGAGTGGAGAGATGGACTAGGGTGGAGCGTATTGGAAAAGGAACGTTTGGAAGTGTGTATAAAGAAAAGTGTGATAATGGGGATGTCCGGGCGGTGAAGGTAGTCCTTCACTCAGCTATGAATATAAGGGAGTTGCTGGCCTTGACTAGGATGACGCAGGTGAGGAAATATCCCAATATGTTTGGTTTATATTCTAACATTTAATCACCCAAAGTACACAGATCACTTCGTCCAGCTGTCTGGCTGGTTTCAGGATGAAAGGAGCATCTACCTAGCCATGGAATATTTTCCATGTGGGGATTTGCATACCCTCATCCTCGAGAGCCAATGCGGGCTATCGCAGCCGCAGATAAAGACGGTCACGATACAGCTACTTGAGGGCCTAAAGATTATGCACAGTCTCAACTTTTGCCACAGAGACCTGAAACCTCAGGTGTGTATAGACTCGCTAATCTATGCGGAAATGCCAACTAACATCGGGAAGAATGTTCTAGCCGTCACTTGGTTCCCCCTGGTAGTAAAGATCGCAGACTTTGGCACCACAAAAGAAGCCGGAGATGAGACAGCCCTAAGGACTATCGTCGGTACACCCGACTATCTGGCTCCAGAGCTTCTCGGGGTCATTGACACGGACACCTCCGAATATACGGATGCGGTTGACATGTGGTCAATGGGCTGTCTGATCTTTGCAATGGCAACGAAGAAGACGCCGTTCCCAGGAACTAAGGGGCTTGAGGCGTTTATTAAGGGGCTGACATTTCCAGGGGACCGATTAATCGAGGCCGAACTGAAAGAGTTTATTATGGGCTTTATGAGACCCCTGCCGGGCGAGAGACTAACTGCTGGACAAGCATTAGATCACGTGTGGCTAAGCGCAGGTGCCGATACTTGGGATGGGGAAACAAATTTGAGTGTACCAGGACCCGAAAGGGCGTTAACAGGTCCTATCAGAATTCAGACAGGCAATGGTTTAGGTGGTGATTATGACACCTGGGATGCTCAGGATGAAGTCGATGGTGTACCTGCCCTGTCGAGGTCGTCGGTGGGCCAAGGGCCAATGATGTCTTCTGCTGGAGCACGTCGACCAGACACCAAACCTGACATGAGACGTAAGAAAGGCCCCATATATCTGGAAATGCCTTCTTCACACATGGCGCTGATTCATTACTGTCTCCAGGGGTTGGAGTGGCTCTCACTGAAGCTGCCGCACATGGGCATCGGGAAATTGTGCAGCGTATGCTCGAGACAGGAGCAGATCTCACCTTCAGAGATCAAAACGGAAACACCGCACTCCACCGGGCGGTTCAACGAGGACATACCGATATTGTACGGTTTCTACTACGGGCTGGAGCCGACGTGATGGCAAAAGGCTTTGGCGACGCCACACCCCTCATCATGGCTGCTGCCTGCGGGTATAAGGAGTTGGTTCAACTACTTGTGGACGAGGGCACGGATATCTCTGCCATCGATGGTGAAGGATACACCGTTCTCCATGCTGCAGCTCAGAATGGATATCCAGATCTGGTACGGTTCCTGCTAGAACGTGAAGGGGTAGATATAGCGTCGGGAACTGGCACAGGAGTTGCCACACCTCTGCAAGTGGCTGCACGAGCAGGTTGGATCGATGTGGTAAAGCTGCTGCTGGAGAAAGGAGCAAGTATTACCGATAAAGGTCCACGTGGATTCACAGTACTGCATTCAGCGGCTTCGAGAGGGGAAGCGGAGGTTGTGAAATTGCTACTCGATCATGGTGCCGACTGCCGGGTTAGAACCGATGCACTCTCGACAGCGTTAACACTGGCAGCTACCGACGGGCATGGAAAGGTGGTGAAGCTATTGCTGGATCGTGGTGCCGATATCATGGAAACAGGACCACATGAGTACACGGCGCTTCATCTAGCAGCTGAGGAAGGACATCGTGATGTAGTTCAGCTGCTGTTACAGCGAGGTGCAGATATCACTGCAACTGAGAATGAAGGATCTACTGCCTTGCATCTAGCAACTGCGGCTGGATGTTTAGAAGTAGTGGATCTGTTGGTTGGTTGGGGCGAGGGTACCGCGATACAAGAGAGCGGAATTGACAAATTTCAAAACCTACCCATCGATTATACAACCACCGGCAAGGGTGACTCTCTCATCCTTGACACAGGCCCAAAAATCCTAGACCCGACCGTGAGGGTTGTTGGCACATTGGATATGCCTAGACAGGGCGACAAAGCGGCGATAATGGAAGAACCTATGGCCGATATTGAGCAGGAAGGAAAACCTAGGCTTCCGGAGGAGGAAAGAACGGCCGAAAGGGGATCGATACAGAACCAATATGAGGTAGACAGCTCAGAGGTGGGGGAACCTCCACTACCCAAGGGAGAGGAGGCAACGGCCGAAGGAGTACTATTACAGGATTCCAGGGTTGGTACTTCATCGAAAGAGGGGCCTACACCGCCAGGGGGGGGAAGAAATAACGTTGAAGAGGAAAGACCAGAGCCTGAAAATGAAGAAAACTCAAGAGTTCATGTTCAGCCAAAGCTGGAAGAGGCAGCGTCGGGGATCAATATCGCAGAGTCGAGGGGAAAGCTTGGGAAATTGAGAATAGGTAGACGGCGTTCCAGATCTGATAAAAAATCGCGGTGCGTGATATCATAGTACGGTTTTAAAATTCACGACTGTTTTATTTTTGTTTATCGAATGGTTTGGAGAACATTTCTGTGGCAGTGTGTTCAATACTGGTTTTAAACAAGAAAGCAAAGCTCTAGACTCTAGAAGCCCCCGATTCACATGGCTGGGTAAGTTTCCTTCGTGGATGTAGCGGATGATATGGTGTCGCCGAGATGAAACCCACCCATCTAAAGGGTGGGACTGCCTATCCGCAGTTTATCTTATTACAGTGGAGGGTCCTTCAACGGCACTGCTTTAATGTACATGTATTATCCCAAGTAGTTTGAACAAGGTTGATATCAGGAAAAGCGGTCGATGAGTAGAAAGAGCTGGGGAATGGTAGAAATAAGATGGAGAGTGCAATGACTAGGGTTAACCTTGAAAAGCTGATATATTTAGGCACCATGAACCACCCGATGAAATGTATATAGATATAACCGCACCGTGATAAAGTATCGAGTACATATCGTGATGGACTTATCCACGGCGAAACAACCCTTTCAATCTCAGGCGAGAAAGATAGTCCTTATTCCATGCTACGGCCATAGGTTTATGGCGCAATACCTCACTTTCAAAGCTAGCGGCTCCAGATATATATAGTGTCATGCATAAGTTCGACTAATCCCTTACCCGCGCACCTCCAGAAGTATGCACATTGAAAGAACCAGAGAATCTACCGCCCCAAAATATACTATCTATCTGGACACATCTAATCAAGATTAAAAGCTGGGCTGCACTGTAGAAAGGGCAGGCTGAGAAAATCAACCAGGTTAGCCGCGCGAAAATGGCAGGTAAGATATAAAGGAGACCGTAATATATTTTTAATCGGTTATCGATAGATCATGATCGCGAGGAACTTGTTCCACCTTCTCCCATCATACCAGCGCCTTAATTGCTTCTGAGCTAGCTACTTGTAGTTGGCCAATTGGTTAGATGAATTTTTATTGGGCCTGGCAGCCGAGTGAAGAGAAATGTGGTCATGTGTACATGCCTGTAGAGTTGAGTAGCACGTCCTTACATACATCTATGGTGCGCCCAATCATAAAGGTAGTCAAAAAATTGGGGCGAGGTCGAGGTTGAATAACTTTCCAACGAAACAAATTATGAAAAATCCGGTTGGTAAAATTGAAGTACTAGTGATGAAGAAGAATTTTACCAACCAGATTCTTGATATCTCTCCTGGTTAAAAAGTTATTCAAGCTTGAAATTCCGTATTTTAGTTTGTAAAATGCGCCAAGCAATCACAGAGTGGAACAGGCTTGGCAGTAGGGTAACTGCAACTTCACCACACCTCAACTACACCTTTACGCACCCAAAGCTGGTAGGCAACAACACAACCAGTTTTCAAGAGTTAAATTCGTAATTTTGGGAGGTAATAGTCGACTAGCTTAAAAGTATATAGAAAATTTGAAATGAATTTTTACATGCACAAATAGGGATAGGATTTGCATTTTCATTGTTAAAAAGGTTATGAATCATTATATATTTAATTTAAAATTATTTTCAGGGTTCTATATTGTTAGGCTACGTCTTATTTACTATATACCTGAAGGGGAGAATAATATCTTGTGTGGTTGTTGTGCTCAAAATTATTTGGTCGGGGTGGTTGCTATGGGGCTGGGAATGATAGGGATGCAACATTATTGTCCCCTTACTTTATGCACCATAACTCTATGAGTTTTCAAGATTAAGACAAGTTCTTTTCACAGTATCTAGCTGGATAGCATAGGTAAGACCTGACATTCTCGTTCTATTGCTCACTCTAACGGTTCTGAGCAGCGATTATATAAGTATGTCAGGCATCATGGTAACCCTGCACACTCAACCCCCAGCCTACCCCACTCCACCTTATACAACATAACTCCATGAGATCTTAAGATTAAAACATGCCCTTCATCTAGCGTCTAGCTGACAAGTATATCTTGGACCCCACTCATCCATTTTTGTAATAGCTCTCACGGTTGTTTAGAACAATTACGTAATGTGTCAGTCATTATTGTAACCCTGCCCACTAAATACTCACCCAACTCCACCCCACCCCATGGGCTATAACTCCATGAGTTTTCAGGATATTGACAAGTCCTTTTCAGACTAGCTTCCTGGCCAGTAGGGCTTCCTTTCAAAGCTCTCGTTTGAGGTGTATCACAAAGGGTTTAATTCCCGATCTTTGGGTGTGTAGAATAAAAAATCATATATAAATGTCTTGAGACCTTAATACATCAAATACTCAAAACAATTTAGAATCCTTCGCAGTAACCCTTCTATGACTCTTATAAGCCTTCACTTTAAACTGCTCTGTACCATAAACTGTGCCATCTCTATAAATATCTATAATTATCAAAGACTTTCCCCACCACTTAGGTATCAATGAGGAGGCCTCCTCCAAAGCTAGAGGGATATTCCTCCTCAAAGATTTAATATCATAGCCACAGTTAGTCCTTGTATAAAGCTTGACTCGGGCCCAGAAGTACTCTATCCAATTTAACTCACAATCAAACCTGGGATAGAACAATATCAAATGTCCCTTAGCCTCAACAATCTCTTGCACTCTACCTTTCTGTTCCAAAAAATCGGGCTGTTGAGAGAGTAGCATTCTGGCACAACAATCGGGTTTCTGATGTTGGATTTTCCCTCCTGTTAGTATCCTCCTGCTAGAGCAGTCAAGATATAAACCACCATTAGGTCAAAGTCCCCTCCCCCCCGAAACAACCTGCAAGCCCTTAGGTTCCCCGCTCAAATTCATAGGTACACACTCATCCCTCCTATCATAATCCATAGTCTGGACTACTTTCTCTCCATTTTCTTTAAACCAATATCCATCTCTCATGTGTGGTTGCTCTCCATCAGGTCCCTTGTTCATCCTGTTTGCCCTCAATGCATCCTCAGCAAAAGCACTATGACTAGTGGCATTGTCAAAAAGAAATAATGCCTGATCACCCCCAGTGTCCCCTAGACCTTATACAAGCCGCCGGTCTTACCCAGAGTTAATGCATACCTCGTTGCAAAACCCCTCTAATATTAGAGTTGGCATTGACTGGTGCTGGCATTAGCTGGACATGGCACTGTAGGTGACTAATTACGGTAGAGGTGGTATGAGCCGAAATTCCTCATGAACTGTATCACTACCCCATTTGCCGGAGCTGGCTATGGTCAACGGAGTGGGAGCTGGCAATGAGATTACTAAGGGTAAAATGAATTAACTAATAGAGGTGGTCAAATACCATACAGAGCTGAGAGCTGGCAATGAGATGGCTATTAATTAACTACTGGAGGTGGTTAAATACTACGCGGAGGTGAAAGAGATTCTCAAGTGGGAGGTGCGCTACTACTAGTGCAATATACAGGGTGTGCACTTTAAATACCGAGAACATCGATTGATTGGGCTGATTTGATATGAGTGCCACAAGTGGCAGAGAGCGGCAACCAGTGATATTTGAACTGATATGCGGCCAAGTCAGATAATTTGTATGTAGGAAAGAAATCTGAAGAACACACTTCCGTGTACCCAAAAAAGAGTGAATATTTAGGTGAAGAACACTCACCCGGATTGGTGAATAGCACCTTACAGGTGAGTGAAAAGGTTACAAAAAATCTATCTAATATGGGGTCGCCCTACCCTCAACATCAATCACTGCCTATAGTATATGAGACATACTCCTAATCAAACTATCTAATTTATCTAGAGCAATATTATTCCAGGCATTTCTCGACATAATTCATAGAACTTCTATTTCGTCTACTCGCCCAATTGATTCCCCTAGTTAAATATCCATCTCTCCCAATAAGGCCTGTATTAAATTGAAATCTGGTGATTGTGCAGGCAATAGTATGGTATCCACCTTTTTGGTTTGTCTGCACCTATTTGCCTCTCCCTTACATCAGCAAGCTTGCGTATTACTGAGGGTGCAGGCCCTTCATCCTAGCGGGCGTTCTATGCCTGAGGGTCTACCGCGTCTGGAACCGCCAATGTACACCGCTCGCGTCCAGCTCCACCTCAGGAGTGGCTAACCTTCTGGTACTGCCAGGAAATATAGCTTACGTCCGGAGGGCACTCACCAACGCTCTGCTTGCCTGAGCCACCATGAGATTATCTCCCCCTCTGGAGAAGCTAGATTGAAGTGAACCCGCCAATAGCACTCATGGAACTTTTGATTCTTTTGATTACATCAGTAGTACCATGCGAGCACTTCCCAATGCTCTCACAGTTTTCTTGAATGCTCTCACAGCACTGCGAATGCTCCCACGAATGTTCACGTGAATGCTCCCGCGAATGCTCAAGCGAATGCTCCCGTGAATACCCACACGAATGGTCACCTCAATACTCACGCTAGCACTTCCAGAGCACTCACCAATGCTCACAAAGCTGAGGCATTCGTCATACTCACTCAAGGTGAGGCAATGCTCACTTTGCCCTCTTTGTATTGATATGCCATCGTCAAAGGATAGGAAGGTACCAGTACCTCAAATAATATCTGACGTGGGTATCCTCAACGCCGTTATACCGTCAGTCGCGGGATACTGATGCGAGCACTGTTCTGTATACTGATGACGACTAGCCAACGTTTGAGGGAGGTGTATGTTCCTGACGATTCGTGAAAGGCATAATTAGCCTTGAAGTTGAGGCCATGGTACGGTTCATCTGAAAAGCTCAATTTTCATGCATAAGCAGCAAATATCCACCAGCCGTGCCCTCTTGGAGTGAGCTTACTGGATAACCAGACTCACATACTGAGCGGCCTAAACTTTACCTCCTTCTTCCAATCCACATTCATAGCAGAACGACGGGAATTTTGAATTTGAGTGTCCAATTGGGTTTAATGCCCCTAGAGCACTCACGAATGCACTCACGGCTTTACAAGCATTCAACTAAATTCATTCCATATACGCAAGTGTATACTAGTATTTACCAACCAATTACCACTCTCCACCTCAAGCAAATGAGCCATTCCCAATATACTCTGAATATTAACGACTCAGATCCTCTTCCTCCTCCTCCTGCAAACCTTTAAGAGCCCTTGTGAGCTATCAGAAATACCACGATCCTTTGCCTCGAGTAGCTCCACTATACATAGTTTATGTGCTCACTCCCCACCGTCTCACAGCTTGAACAAAACCTCCACACATCCTGGTAAGCCACTCCAAAACACTCCCCACTCCTCTAAGGACACCATCAACATACATACCCATTCCATTCTTATTTTCCCTTTCCTAAAAACCGCCATTCTGTACACCTAATATTGTGAATCTCGTAGACTTCAGGTCTTTGAAAGATTGGTGTCGGAACTTGCAAACATGTGAGCATCTCCACCTAGCACTCTAAAATTCTCCCAGAGTCTCGTACAAAGCTTTGAGGTCATTCCGCATTCTCTACAAACTCCTTTAACAGGCGATATTATATAGTATGGCTGATTTGCAGTCCATCTGCAATATTGAAAAGCCTTTCCGATTTCGTGGAGGGGTTGCGAAGACACTTTAGAGGCAACCCTCTTTCCACAATGGATCGTTCATTTGGAGTTTTTTTCCAGTGTTCGATTTTAAAAATCTCAAGTAACTCCTTCAGGTTATTTCGATATCTCCAAAGGATATTGTCAATGCTTTCAGGACCTCCAACAATATCTTTCATATTCAGCATTCGAATCTCTAATGTCAACCACCATCTCCATAGTCCAGTATCTGAGTTGCAGCATTGACCTTGTTGAATGCTCCGCATGCTTCTTTTATCTGACGTACATGGGCGAATTCACTGATGTCGGTGAAATACTGGAGCATGCTCTCAAAGCGCTCGATATGTTCCCGATAGAGCGATAATACGTGCAATTTGATGAAGTCGAAGTGAGACCTTTCTCGTATCTCGCGAATTCCTCTAAGCCTCCCTGAGCATTCTGGGAGCCTGAGATGTTGAAGGCTTTTGTCCAATTTCTCGCAACCTTAACCGTCCTTTTATATACCTGAAATTCTAAAAAGATATCCCTGTTCTTATAGAAATCCTTGAGATAGCTCTCCATATAATTCAGTATTCTCGTCGTATGACTCCCATACCGCGCCATGAAGTAGAAGCCGATTAAGCTTCGTACACATTTCAACGCCTTTGTGACTTCGCCCCTGACAGTCACCGCTGAGTTTCTTAAAGCAGCCGTGAATGCTCCGAGAACGACCCGCTCCTGATTTCTCATCTTCTTCCCTTGCCATTGGATTGTGGCATGATATGCCTTGTTCATTACTGCCAGTCCAGGGTAAGGCGCAATCGAGATCCAAGCTTTGTCAAATTCCTCCAATAGATTGTGCTTCTTCAAGAAAGCCTGAACCCACTCTATCATTTGCTTCAACATCTCTAGGTAGATATTGTGCAGAATGTCCGGTTTGTTGGGATCACATGAATTAACCCTCGGCATACCCCAGCAAGTATTGAAGACTTTCTTCACTGATCTCGCAACAAGATATTCCATCGGTCCCAGGTTTTCAGGGTTCTCTCTGAATAGCTTTACACTCTCCCGGTAATCCTCGTGATCATGCGTAGGGCTCCAGCGAGTGCTTCCAAGAATGTGGAATTCCACCTCACATCTTGGACAAGAACTAGTACTACCATCTTCTAGGTTTGCATGCTCAGGTTGATCAACGATCCAACCTGACAACAGCGGAAAGCATAGAGGTTCGTATCCATCGGCGCATGCGATTAGCTCTTCTTCCTGAGAGCACTCCTGAATGTTCTGAAAGATCTCTCTAAGGGCGCGATGCAGCATCATTTGACTCTGACGCTGTAAAGTGGAATTAGCGAGTGAGTTATTCCCAAGCTTGTTTGGTGATAGCAGTAGTCCTAGGAGAATTAAGAATACCAGGTGGGCTTGCTCCGGATCGATGACTTGATGTTCCCGATAGTCAGATAGATTGGCTAGGCTTTCTTGTCCCCACTAAAATTTGTCAAATATGTGCTGTCTGACGCGCATATAATTGGTACCACAGTCGACTACTCCGGTAAGGTATTCTGTCCAGAAAGCATTAGCGACTGCTCATAGAGCACTTGTAAGCCTTACCAGACCTGCATCTCCCACCACCAATCTCCCATATATATTTCCCCTTACATTCTCTCGCCAGATTCATTATGTTCTACCATTGGTGCGTACAACAATGACTCTCAAAAGCCCCGTTGGCATAGAAGATATCGCACAATTACCATTGATTCCAGTAATAGTAAGAGATTTTCTCTCCCCCAATATCCACCTCCGAATGATCCCAGCTAGCCTTTCCCAATATGTCATTCATTTCCATCAATCTCTTTATAAAACCTTACCCAGTCCTGTAGGAGCATTTGCCACTGCTTGATGGAGCGTCTAGAAAGAAACTCTCGCTATTTCCTTGTCAGGCCTTCGACAGTATCAAATAACGTGCGATTCTAAACTCATATACTGAGTTTGATGGGTGACATGAGTATTAGAGAAGGTTTTGTGAGCATTCATCGTAGGATTTTGAGCAGTAGAAATACTCCCCAGTACCCTCGTAAATCATTGTCGCTGCCTCATGCCCATTTGCATCTCCATCTGCCTCTTCCATTATAAAATATGATTCGGATTCCAGATCTGAATTATTATCGGAATTTTGATCATGATAATTGATGCTCTTACTCTCCGAAGTATTAGAGTCGTCATGCGTATCTGAATAGAAATTGTGAATGCCTTCTGGGCTGTCGTGAGTGTCATCGGGTATCTCTTGTTCGTGCTCCAGAAGTAAAAACTGATTTCCCAGCCATTCATCTGGTTCAAATGGATATGGAGTCCGAAGATGTTTATCGAAGTTCTCGGAGGAGCTGTACCACTTGTAGGAAAAAGGGCAAGACGATTTCATTGAAGTTTCACGATGCTACCAAAGCACTCCCGAGTTCTTTGAACATTTATTTTCTGCCAAGGTTGAGGAAGCTCTTTCCTGCAGATGCTGCTGCACAGTGTTCAAATGATTTAATTTGTCAGCCAATGTGGCTCTCACCTGCACCCCGTCGGCAATGCTGACTTTCAGTCCGAGTCTGATGTCATACATCAACCCAATACAAACACAAATACCAACACAAAGAAACACCCACCACCCCACTCAGGCTGGCAGTTATGCTAGATTCTATCGCCTTGAGCATCTGCACTCTCTCTCTGAGCATCCACGCAGTCTCTTGAGATCGAGACAGTGTTTTCAGCACTAAATTCAAAACTAATATCGACTACGAGCTCAAAGAATACATTCTCTCCAATCAGCTTCCTAGAAGACAGAGCACCAACACCAAGCAGAAAACAAATACCAACACCAATACCAGAATGTTATCGACGTCACCATTGGTACCGTCCGAGCATCTCCGAGTGTGCCTGAAAGCATTTAGATCATCAACATCATATATTGAAGTAAACATTGAGTACGAGCACTCTCGAGTGCTTGTAGAGTATTCTTGAGTGCTTTCGGAAGCATGATAAGCTCAAGAAAAAATCTGATCGTACTCGGTATAAGAGCACCCCTCCCTTCCTTCAAGTTCGTGAGAAATTCCTAATCACCTTCAAGTTCTCCATTGCTTTTGACATTACCTGTTGAAATCTCATCCTTCAAGTTCCTCCCTTTTCAAGCGATTCAACCTATGCAATCTTTATAAATAAGATAGTATTTCTCTCTCGAAATCCAATTAATTTCAGAACCATACTCATCACAGTGATGCATTAACATTATCGGACTTCAAACACCACTCAAAGTACTCTCGGTAGCTCCAGGAACACAAATCAACTCCCCAATAAGAAGCATTTGCGTGACACAGACAAGACGATAACGAAACGACCCAACCGAAAAACCAAGAAACACAAATGGTCCAGAAAATATAAGAAACATCAACGTTCCTCAGGTCGCAAATTGTTCAGCAAAACTATCAAATATATCTCAGATGAAATACCAGAAACACCCTCGAGGCAGTCGCCAGTGATTTCCGGGTCCACCCCAATGAACAATAGCTGAAAGCAAAACCCCGTACCTCCATCAATCGGGAGTGAACTCCGGACTCCGCCAAATACTAACCTAGCTCCATCAGACACTGAAGGGATCTCCTCGAGTAACTGGAGAGCATCCCTAACTGATTCCGACTCCTTTCCCGACTTTGGTTCCGAACTCTCTGAACCATACATAAGTGACAATCAAGAGCCAGCAACAGGCCCAGCAATAGGCCTACTAGTAGCAGTCTCCACTGCTTCATCAGAACGCACCAGTGCTTCACTAGAACCTCTTGCACGGATGACCGTACTTAGAGTTAGTGCAGCCCACCACCACCCGCTAGTGCTCTACGAAAGAACATTGCCTGGAAGATCATAGTCCCATGTCAAGTTCTCACGTGGTTCAAACCTACTGCAGTCCAGTCAATAGGCCCAGCAGCAATAGCCCCAGCAACAGGCCCAGCAGCCTCTACTACTCCCTCAGCAGCATCCGTCAGTATTCCACCGAAGGCTCTTGCACCGGAGACCCTTACATTCAAGCCTCGATGCTCCTCTCGGTTGTTTTCTAGTGCAAGCCCGTCCGAACTAAATGACCATCCCTCATCAGTACGAGAGAGATGAATCAAACCTGAGCTATCACCGATTGTCGAAGAGACATTTCCGATTGTCCAAGAAACATCCCCGAGTGTTCAAGAGACATCCTCGAGCTCGAGGGCATTTAAGATGACTTAAACAACCAAAGCGAAGATGACTCTAGATATACTCAACTTGCCTAAAGTTTACTCCCGCATCTACAACAGCCTAAAGGCGGGAATGCAAAATGTAGGTTGGATCAATAAAAACACCTCCGGATTGGCTGCGTTTAATGCCCTATGCCTTTACTTAATGAACCTGCCCTCCCTCAATGGTTTTCTGCCAATTTGGACTGGGGGTGATTGCGATACCAGTAGAGTACGAGCGAGTGCTCTACAGTTACTCACGGTGGATATTGGTATGAAGAATAAGTTATCAAAGGTATAGAGAGACCGTTAGTTAAAAGAGGCTGCCGGTCAGAGTGATGATCATGATGAAAGCGGTGGTCAGGCAGCCGGAGGACGCTCTCGCAAAGGAAAGAGCGTACAGTACCCTGTTACTTGTGCGACTTTCCATAATGGTTACCGTAGTCAACCCTGATTCTCTAGAGGCATTGTTTATCCTCGTGCCACCACCTACTTATGACTGGAATAATCCCCTGAACGAACCTTCGTTCAACGGAATTTTAACCAAGATAACTTTGCCCGAGTTATGCAACTTGATTTTGAAGTAGACTGCATCTGGCAGAGCAGTCAGGACTATCTGGCGGCAATTGAGAATGTCCTCCCGGCAGCTGTTCATCCCATTCAGCCGGTAAAGGTACAAATTACTGATTCAGAAGAACTGGAAGGTTAGTTGAAGAACAGTAATACCAGGCCTCAAAGGATATTGGCAGTCCGCCACAGAACAGCAGCAGATTCTAATCTGGGTGGTGTAGAATTCCCCCTGTTGAACCCAGCTTTTCCTCACATTGAGGAATATGATTATAGGATGATCGATATTCCTGCAGAGAATTCGGATTACGAGGAGGAGAAGCACGGGATAAATTCCAAAGGACTGAGGGTATATATGCCTAGAATTGATGCCAGTAATCAAAGGCTAATTCAGACTCTTATTAGGCGTCGCGATGGACAGCAGGATACTATCGACGATTTAGACACTAAATACTTTAGGAAGTATCCTTTGGGTGTCGGGGTTGCTGACCCAAACTTCTTACAGGGGACAATCTGGACACTTGCCAGGATAGCAGCCAAGAGAGCTGCTGACGCATTCACGGTTGCTGACGCACTCACGGCTGCTGAAGTACTCATGGCTACTGATCCTGGAGGTAGTGGAGCTGGTGGAGGACCAGCTGAAGACAGTGGAGATGATGGTAGTAGTGATGGTGGTGGGTATCAATAGTTCCCTTTGATATAATCTCTTACTTCCCTTCCTGCGGAACTGTCACTAACCTTTTAATAGTTATTAGGATTACTCTCGGAGCACTCGCGATAGCTACTGGGATGCGGTACGATTTGGTGTTTTGGATTTCCCTTTGTATATCAATGGATGGGTTATATCGGATAAAATTAGATTAGATTAGATTTGATTAGATTAGATTAGTCCAGGTAGTAATTGCATTGATTTTATTTCAAACTCGAATCAAACTCCTAGATTGCTCTCAGAGCACTCAGTACCGCTTCAGGAAGTGCGGTAAAATGATTGATGATAAATGATGCGGTTGAGTGCGGAAATAATAGTAATACCGGATAATTTCTGACTCATGAAGGTTTAGCGGCGCAAATTTTCTCGCTAAGAATTGATTTCTAACTGAAGATATCATGAGTGATTCTAGAGCACTGTAGATATTCCTACCAGTGATCAGAATAATTCCCACCAAACGCTCCTCCAGTTTAGCACCTCCTGCACCAAAGTGTCCATGACTTCCAACATGACCTGAACAAGCTGGAGAGACTAATGAGTTTGAGATATCCCACCGACCATTGACTCCACTGCCAGCCCGCACTCGGAGTAGTCAATCAATCACCGCCACCCAAATAACTCGGAAAGGTATTCTCCATTCTTCCGAAACCTCCACTGGGAGGAGGAGTGCTCAAAGGGTAGAATTTCATCTCCCCGAAGATCATACTGATAATTTTGAAGTGCAGGAGGACCCTGAGGCAATTGAGGCATCTGAGGCAGAATAAATAGTTGGTACTACCCAATCAGATTATGATAATGCTCCGGATAACAACCACGAGAGCTCTGAGGAGGATGAGGATGAGCTGGAGGAGGAATCTCAAGCCTCCCCCCCATCTCCCACCTAGAGGTCTCAGACTGTCAGAAAGAGACCTCATGCAGTTCAAGCAACCACTATCAGAGCAGTGGGCAATGCTCGGAGGAAACCAACTGCCGCGGTAGCGGAGGTCATTGCTTCTTCCGATGTATCAGTAGATATGGTACAGGTTTAACTGTATCTCCCTCATTAATGTTTTTTAACATGTAAGTATTAGTGGTTAACACTCAGAGGGGAACTTGATTTCATGGATCAGTTAGTTAATACACTGGATTACGAGGAGTTGGATTAGTCAGAAAGATTCTATTGAGTTCTATCGGGTTCTGTCGGTCGTAAGTGTGTGAGTCACTTTGGATTTGTCATCGCTGGGATTTCCTTGGGTATATTAGTAGGTTTCGTCCTTGTTTCTGTTCTCCTTCTCTTCTTTCTTTTGATATACTATGTCTTCTGTACCTACGCTGTCTATTACTAAATAATATTGTTTCCTTTTCTTTACTCAAGAATACTGCCGTTCAGCTGCTTTCCTTGTCCCGTTGACCCTTACCAATGCTAGAGTCCCTCAGGACCCCTATTGCAGACTCCTACACCGACCCCTACTGCCCCCTTCGTACCCTGCGGAATACTCGCTACTCGTTCCCTTGACACTCGACGGGGTGCGAAAGGAATACGTAAATAACGGAGAGCAGTAGCCACTTCAGCACCTAGTCAGAATGAATCTCAGGTAGCATCCACAGCATCTCGGAGAGTACCCCCAAAACCCTCACCGTCCAGGCCCTCTGCACCTGTTTATCCTCATGAGTATACCTCTCCTATGCGCCATATTGATTTTTCCTCGATGCCCTCTCGATACAGGGAGTCGTCCCCCACTTACCGGAAATATCATTCTTCACCAACTAGCGAGGGAATTGGCTAGCACTCTGTTAGCAGTTATCAGTTTCCTTCAAGCCAACTTCACGGTCAGGGTCGATCGCAAAGAGTCTACGAAATCGAGTACCTTCCCTCATCTAGATAGGAAGACGACAGAGCTCCGATGCCGGAAAGCGACAGTATTTGATACCGGAAAGCGAAATTAAAATTTTGGAAAATAGTCACGACATCTTTGAGAACACTGGCGACATTCCTTCTAGTCAATTGAGTCAGAGGTCTCTGGTCCCTCACTGTAGTAGTGCAAATGTGCTATCAGTGCAGGTTCAGAGAATTGAGAAGGAGTGTAATGTGTGAATCAGGGAGTATACTCTTCTATATGAGCCCTTTCCACCTGTAGCCAGACTTTCTGTACTGGTAGTGAGCATGTGGGCAACTGCAAGCCGCCGAGTAAGGTGTAGAGTATACCTTGCTGAGGTTGTTATTAAACAGTTGAGTGCCCCCAAAGGGTTTACGAGTGTTTTGGAAGCATAATTGAGAACGATAGGAAGAAGTCTGCACTCCCATATCCGTTCCCACTTGATACACGAAGTGAAATGGTGCCTGTCAGACTCTACGATATATTGGCTTAGGAATCTTGTGGGGACTAAGGCAAGGGCGGCTCAAGTGGAATACCTTTTGAAGAATGATCGTTTGTTGAGCCCTCAAGAGCATTACAAGGTATTATGGATGCTCAGAGCGGACTCAGAATAGCTGATGACAGATTCTAGATCCACAGACTGCACTTTCTGTTTCCGGAAAATATCGATATATTGTATTTTAAATACTTCGATGGGGTAAAAATGTGAAGGGTTAGGGATCCCGAATTTCTAGAGCGGATACCTCCTACCCTTATTTGCCTGATATCGATGGCGATCTGGCACGGCATTCGGGCGTGGTCAACAGGGAGTTACTTGAATACTGATAATTTTCAGTCGCAGAATTAGAGTGTTGTGAGTAAGTATGGCCCGATGCACTCATTGATATGGCGAGTGCCTTGGGAGCAATGGTGGATTTTCCTATGCCTATAGGGGATTGCTGAGCTGACATCTAAACTCGAGTAGAAATATTTAACAGTATTAGTAAAACTTGGAAGGGGAGAAGTAAACAGAACCAGGAGGCCACTTTGGAGGTAATCAAAGATAATTTTCGAGAAAAGGTATGATACCTCTAGATGCCGGTAATGCGAGTGGTATTCTAAATGCTAACTCTAATAGATACAAGATAAAAAGGAGGTAACTATTGAGCTGATACCAGAGGAGGATTTTAGCGAGGACGATAAAGCGCTGGCTGCGGATCTTGCTGAATTCCGACTTGCTCGGAGAATACCCACGAGTGCTCCAGGAGGTCAGGTTGGTTCTGATAGTACCCAAGACGAAGTGATTAATGCCCAACTTTGCGGTATTGACACCGAAGAGAAGGGGGAGGTGGAAGAATAGGGGCTGGAATTACTTGTAGTGGGCGATTATGAAAGAGGGGGGGGCAGGATGTGTAGAACAATTGTGAGTGCTAAGGAAAATAGTGGGGTATTCATTCTTTCCCTTATATTATTTTAGGGTTAGTTAGAGTGTTAAATAGTGTATGGATTTAGTATTAGATTGAGGATCATGGTGTTGAATATACTAATTCTAAAAGTGCAGTCGTGAGTGGTGTGGAGGCAGTAGAGATGTTTTCGTTTGAGTCATGTTTTGGTAATCTCATAGGAAAATTGTGAATATCGAAGGCCGGTATGGCAGAGAGGTGTATGCCTGGAGAGAATGGGGCGCCGATATATAGGAATCGGCATGTGTCACAGCCCGACCATCCCCACCTACATTGCCGTCGAGAGCTCTGCGGAATCGCATCGTTTGGTGAAGGATCGAGATATCATCGGTTACGTTGGATGGGATAGGAAGATGTTCAGAGGATACAGTAAGCGCTAGGTGCTTCAGGTTAGGATTGCGGAAATAACGTTCGGGATCGGTTATGGGATTTCATTATGTTCCATTGATATTTCTTTAAGTGTGGTTACAGGCGTTAGTCATCAGCTTTCTCTTTGGGGTTTATATTCGGGCTTCGTTTTCTCTCTCTGTACTTCTCTTTCATTCTTCTTCACACAACGTCTTCATTCTGTTTGTTAGCAATATATTCTGTTTCGATCGATACTCATGTAATGGCAGCTATGTATTTTGGTTAGGTAATAAACTGGAACGAGGAAAGGAGGTATTGTGTAGTTGAATTAGGATTTGTAATGGGGATTTCTGTTATATACTTTTTGTTTCTGTTACGCGGAGGTATTAGTCATTATTGGACTATGGTTGGATATATAAGGGGGCGTTGTCTCGTGTTTTATCTGTTTTCCTTCTTTCCTTTCTTCTTTACGCAACCTCTGTATTCTACTCCACGAATATTACTTTTGTTCTACGCTACGTCATAGGGCTCATCTTGGATCTCCGATCAGGATTGAACCATCCCATAGTCCATAGTCACGAACATACTCTACTACGTTCTCGCCTCGGTTGTATTCCTTGACACTATAGTCTCTCGCCCATAGGCCCACGTTATAACTCAACTCTAACGGAGTGGGGTTTAAGACAGAAATGTGGGTGGGTACTGAGGCAAGGATCAACTCGGGATATATTCTAGGATGAGGAAAGGGGACCGGGCTGAATACCGATCGAAACAGAATAGGATTTACCAACAAACAGAATGAAGAGGTTGCGTAAAGAAGAAAGAAAGAGAAGTACAAATAGTGAGAACAAAGCCTCGAATATAAACCCCAAAGAATAATCCGAGAACTAATCCTCGTAACCACACCTAAGGAAATATCAGACATATACAATAACATACCAAAATCGATCACAATCCTTCTCCCCGCAACCTAACGTGAAGCGCCTAGGGCTTACTGTCTCCTCCGAGCACCTTCCTAACATATCCAACCTAACCAAAGCCATCCTGATCCTTCACCTAACAACCCGATTCCGTAGTGTTCTCGTCGGCAGAGTAGGTGGGAGCGGTCGGGCCGTGATATCAACCCAGTCTCCCGTCCAAGTCCAAGAACGTATTCGAGTCTATTCTAGCATCGGTACCTACCGTAGAATCCTGTCCTAGAACCCTGTCCCGTTAGAGTACGTCGGGCAAGAGCCAGGTTTCAAAGCACCCGATCCTGCAAAGTCAGGATGGATCAAGGTAATCATTCTATCCCAGGTCCCGCTGGAGCAGTCGGGAGTGCTCCAGGAACAGTCAGGATATACAAGTGAGCAACTGACGTTCTCTGGCGACTGGACTGAAGTCCAGGTTGTGCCGAGTGCTAGGATTAGGTGTCGGAGCACGTTGGGCAGACTAGTGTACGCTGGAGTGGACAACCGTACGCTAGAACTCGACAGGAGCACTTGCCGTATCTCTGGAGAGATACTTTACCTACCGAGCACCCTGAGCACCCTGAGCACCCTGAGCACCTCGGACGTCTAGCGAAGGGTGCAGGTTTACTGATGGAGTCTTGGCGCGTGTATCAAAGATCTGTATACACCTTTTTGCTTTTTCTAAGCTTGATCCTATAATATAGTTATGCCCTGGACACATTTTGCGCAACATGCGACATCACTCGTTTCCACTATGTTATATCACGGTTGGTACAATAAGAAGTTCGCAAACAATCATGTTGTTCGATAATAATCTGAACATATGGCAGTTGGTGCGATATAGAACGCAAATCATACGATACGTATCATTGAGAACCCTGCAGCTCCAGCGTGTGATAAGTGAGTCAATGCTAGAATAAACATTAAGAGTGTTCAATACAGCACTGATGCTATATGCAGTTAGTTTTATCCTGAATTTCTGGACATGAAGAACAGAAAACTATATTCCTTTTATGAGAGCTGCAGGTAGAGGCTACCATTAACAATTTGCAGCTGCCTTCCTTCTACGGACTGGCTCATTAGAGACTTTGAGTAAGCACCTTAAAGCAATTATCTATTCCCAAGACTTCCAAGACAAGTAAGATGGATTCAAGTTGGATGTGATATAATATTTTCGACTGCAAGCCTCAAGAATACGCCTAGAGATATTTTCAATCGCAATGCCTAATTAAGGTTCCCCTCTCGGAGTAATTTTGGGACTATGCGGGCCAAGGAACTAACGCATGAAGAATTAAAATTGTGTATTCATGCAGCCGCGCCAAACATGCGGCTGCAGCTGACATGAAAATATGCAGTTTAGAAGCTTTAATCCTCAAGTATTTCTCAGTATGGACAGGGGTGCACGTAGGTATGTATGCATGTAGGTACACCGAAAACTCTAGAGTAGGTACATACATGATTTTGTATATAGGTATAGATCATTCAACCCACGGCTACAAAAGATGTAAAGAATATAGTTAGATGATTAGGGAGCTGATAGGTGATAAAATATCGCAGCCGGTATGAATCGCGATTACTAACTTTGATTTGTGTATAACTCTTGAGAGCGATAGAGTCTTTTGCCAACGACCGTCAAAGTCGTTAAAAGTAAATTAAAATATCCAAGATTCTGATATGACTTTTGGAATGCCGTGCTTAAGAATACGCCGTCAAATACTTAGAGTACCGATCCTTAGAATTATTCTTTAAGAGTATTCGTCATACCATGCAGGCCAAGGTCCCCCTAATGCATATGATGCAGGCCGTCTGGGTTATTTTGATTTAGTGTTGACCTCTCTCACGGTCGTTAGGAAAAAGACTAATTTCGGCTGGACCCGATAATTATGTACTCGGGGCAGGTAAAAAGTACTGGACAATGCAGGTTTTTGGTTCACCAATGGGAGCGCGTGCTAGGCGTGAGCTACTGCAAAAAAAGCCCAGAGACAAAACTTGCATTGTCAGGTACTTTTTACCTGCCCCGAGTACCAGGCCTGCAAATCTACCAGCTTCAACTTGCAGTGTTAGCCCTGTCATATAACTTTGCCCGGACCGATTTCAAAACATGGCGGTCGATCTATTACGTGAGGCGGCTATTGAGGAGATCTCGGGTGCTCATCAAGCGGGGCTTCCCCGCTTTGGTCCGGATCGACCAGCAATAGGTAGATACGGTGAGAATATCTAATGGAAGATGAGGAGATTCATGTCTTTAATTGGCCGACGTATTTAATGATCATCACTCTGGCGATGGGAATGTGAAGTCTATCCAGATCAGAGTAGGACTGCATATCATCGAAACCTACTGATTTTGGTCACCTGCAGTAGGCCCGTTATGAGATGAGGAGTAGATAGCTACACCCACTCGTAGAGTAGCTTTTTAACGTTTCCGGACTGGACTTGATCTGCATACCTCCAAAATATGGTTGTCATGCACGATTTACACCCATATGCAGAGTCAGTCCGGAAACGTAAAAGACTACCAGTACTCTACTCGTATCTTACTCACGTTTGTAAAAGGAAACACCATTGCATAGCAGATGGTATGCAATAGTATTTCCTTCTGTGCTTCAAATGGGGTATTTTAGCTGCGCGAATTGAACAGAAAGTCGAGCAGGTTGGACAGAAAGTTGGCTGTTTTAGGAAGAGAATTGCAGTCTTTCAATCAATAAGATGTGCAGGACCTTTTGTCGAAGTGCTCGACTTTCTGTTCCTAAAAGACTCTCATGTGTTCAACAGGGGGGAAAAGGAGAAGGTATGTGGATGAAAAACCCCTACCTACTGGTGCCGTTCGCCATTGGTCCTGCAGTCATGAGGCGAATGATACGATTTAGCTGCATTGAGAATTCTATCAATATATCTCCTACAATGTCCAATCAACTTGAAGGATATTTATTATCTCCCGCCATCACTAATACATAAAGGAATCAAGACTCATAAACAAGCCCGAAAGGAGGGAAGAAACGTAAACGAGGGGAAGAAACCTTTCGGCCTACCCAAAGTGAAGTTAGATAGCAAGGTTGTGGATTAGCTCGTTTGACCCCTCAAATGTGAAGGTTTCTATCTCCGAAAGTGCTAGTTATGAATTATGAGACGAATACCTTGCTTGGCCTTGGCTCACTCAAGAAACTGTACTTGTCAATATCGGGTTTCTCCATAAGCCATCCTTCCATGAATCACATATAAGATACTGTGTGCTCCTTAATCCTCCCACCGCCATTGCCGTACTGAAGGAGTAAACGTATAAAGACTATATTCTAGGCCTCTATACCGTCTTCAAGACCTCCCAATTCCGTACCAAGCGTTAGGATATATTCGGTGTCGAGCGTCCAAAGCAGCGGGACAGAGCCTGTAAACCCCCGCCTAAACTCTTCCGCATACAAATCGCACAATTTCCCCCACGAATAATTATGAATCCATCAACCAACTTGCTTCGTTTCGATATCCTTTCAAAAAACAGAACCAGGTTCACTGTCAGGGAGGAGCGCCTCAGAACAAAGCGTACCCCGATCAGATTAATCGATATCCAAAAGGGGGAATTAGTGAAAGTGTCCAACGAACCGTATGCAATTCTTTCACATGTTTGGTTCCAAGGCCCCCAGCCGAACCACGATGAGATGTCATTCGGCCTACTGAACGGAAGGTCGATCAAGACCCTCCGTGTGGAGATACAAAATGAGGAGGAAACACTTAAAGTACTTCCTACCTTTATCAACATTCTCGAGTCGGGGCAGGCAGATGTCACGGAAAAGGTCCAAGAGCAGATCGGAAAAACTGAGATTTGGCCGGCGATTGCGGAAGACTTGGGAGTACGAGATATGGGTTTAAACGAATTATCTAAATCCAGACAGGCTGCTATGGTTGAACGCCTGAAGGCAAGAGAGCCAAAGCTTAAAGCAGATCCGAGGGTGGATATGGGACTGGCAAAAGTCGAGGGGGCATTACAGGTGGCACAGGAGGGGGGTTACAAGTATTTATGGGTGGATACATGCTGTATAGACAAGTCGAATAGCACCGAGATGATGGAGTCGATTGCATGCATGGGGGAATGGTATGCCAACGCGGAGGTCTGTCTAATATATATCGAAGACACCTTAAGTACATTGTTTCCCGTCACGGGGGATGGTGGATACAGTTGGTCGAGCAGAGGCTGGACCTTACAGGAAATTGCCATGTGCAAGAAGGCGTTCTTTTATAACCAGAGGTGGCAGCGTATCAACCATAGTCTTGAAGACTTAGATCCGAACGTCACAGAAAACCAAAGGATTCTAGAAGATATTGCGAAGGTCAGCCGTGTTCCGGGTCAGCTAGTCTGCAAGGAAGGTAAGGTCCGTCTTCCTGCCTCGTATGTATTGCATTATGCGGGTATGAGGCAATGCACCCGCGAGGAAGACCGAGCCTACTCCTTGATGGGAATACTGAAAATCAAAATCCCAATATTGTATGGAGAGGGACAACAATCCGCCATAGGGCGCCTGATCGATGAGATTCTCCGATCCAAGAGTGATGTCTCTGTATTTCACTGGGTGGGAATGAATTACGGCTGTAGACTACCTGGAAAGTCAATGTACCCGGTGAGCTTGGACGCCTATCGACTGAAGGGAAGTGAAAAGCAGCGGAAACACATCGAGCCCGTTACCATCAGCAATGCCGGTGTTGAATCATTATTCGAGATTCTACAGTTCCGACCAATATTTCCACCTGTCGATTATCCCGGAGGACTATTGGGTCTCCTTGACAAGATTGGTGGGAAGCACCCAAATATCGATTGCACCATCCGATTCCGTATAGAATATCTTCGTAGTATCGACGACGATAAAGCCGAAACCGATACTACAGGACTAGATCGATTCGTGGTTTGCTGCCCACTCCCCGTCCTAAGACGCCAAGTGAGATACGCGCAAAATAGAAAAGAGTGGAAGGCCGAGCACCCTGAATCGTTGACCGGAAGCTGGGTACTTGTAAGACTTGCGTCTACCGCATCCCCTAGGTGGTTTCTGTGCATGTTAGGATTCGCCCAAGGAAAGCAAACGGGATATGTGGGATTAAGACTGCCTGCGATTGTCCCGTCAATTAAGCCGCCTACCATTCACCCCGACCATATCATCAACATACGAATATCTTGAGAGTTGGTAGCCCTCGGAAAGTATAGTCAGGTTGTGCGTGGTTTCTGTGATAGTGGTAGGGACTCGGAATGTGTATTTTCTTGAAGAAATTTTAACTTTGATATGTGAGTTACGTAATGTTGCTTTTCTTTGGGGCTTTGGGGGGGGGGGGGGGATGTGAGTGGCGTGAGGTTAGTTCAAACCAAGAGTTATTTCTCGCACTGAAAATGTACTTTATAACTGTTCTTCTAATGAGAGAGTTGGGTTTGTATGGTACGTGACTGTGGTTGAGCATTTTCGCTGGCGAAACCATATTACAGTATCATTCCAGCTATTAATGGATCATAAGAATACAGTACCAAAAAGGGGTTGTGATTCGTGCTGTAGGAATGCCCAAGCTATGCGCATTCTGAGAAATACCACCTTAAAGCCGCAGTTTTGGGAATCAATTATTGATATTAGTACCGTAGAAATACGGCACCACTGCCTCTGTCACCCTCAGGGGTTACAGGGGGAATAAGTCAACTCATTCTCGTGATCATCACAATCAACCAATCAGAATTATCAACATCATCCTGAGCACATAGTGGAGTAACTGTTTCATTATGTCGTGAATATTGGACGGACAAAAATTAATTTTTAAATGTATTCACCAGATCTCTTTAGCCCTTTGATGAGGTATCAAAAATGGCGGAGTTATTGATGAATTACATGTAACTGGTTGATATCTTAATAATTATCATGTTCTCGCCGATCCAAAAGTTGTCCTATCCATCAGAACATACGATTCGGGTGCCCTATCTGCCAGGAAATTGATATACCGACTCACATGAACATAGCGCCCCACTGGTAAGAAATCGACCTACCCATTCCGTTCCGATAGATAAGTGGAAGTGTGGGTGTCCTATCGTATGAGTAGGATACAGCTCTTAGTGTCAAGGATTTGTCAGCACTTCAAGTGAGTTTGCCTCAATTGTCTAATTGACTATACGATGGCCTACTCTACAAAAAAATCAATCTCAAAAAATTCTGAGCTTCTACTCTACAGTTCAAGCCAGCTAACCTATGCTACAGTCTGGTCTAAGCTGGCTAGTTCGGTCTCGGGCTGACTAGTGTACATCCTAATGGTCGCCGGTGTACCTTGATGGTTGTTGGGGTACATCTTGATGGTCGCTGATTGATGGGACAAACAACCTCTGTTGAGTGGGGTGTCTCTTTGTATGTATTCCGCTACACCAAGTCTCTTGTAGATAGGGTGCCCGAATCGTACTTCCTGCTGAATAGGACGCTCTTACGACCCGGTCAGAACAGGGCGCTGTTTGGTGACGGGGAACTCAAGGGTTACTGTTCAGCCAAAGCTGGAAGAGGCAGCATCGGGGATCAATATCGCAGAGTTTAGGGGAAAGCCGGGGAAATTAAGAATAGAGAGACGGCGTTCAAGATCTGTTAAAAGGGCGCCGTGTGTGATATCATAGTACAGTTGTAATATTCCTGCTTGTTTAATTTCTGTTTATCGAATAGTTTGGAGAACATTTCTGTGGTAGTATTTTCAGTAGTGGTTTTAAACAAACAAGAAAAGATCTAGACTTTAGAAGTCCTCCAGCCAAATGGCTGGGTACGATTCCTTCATGGGTGGAGCGGATGATATGGTGTCGCCAGAAGACAAAGCTGAACCGAGTAATTTTTTTAAACTGTTTTAGAGAACTGGTTTGAACTGACATTAACGATAGCTAAAATTATAAGACGGACTTGTTACTTTTCGTCCCTCCCTTGGTGGGATAACAAACCCGCTGTGTAATCTTCTGTCCTTATTTCTATCCTCTTCGGTTGAGATTTCATGACCCGCATCCTTTTGAAATCTCTTTACTCCCCAGATAGGGTAGCCCCAGGACCTTGGCAGCTCGGCATACAAGGGTGCCGTATGTATGGTATTATTGATACAATACAATACTTGTATAATACGTTCCCTAATTTAAAATACGTTCCCCCCGATTGCTACTGGGGGAACCATGCCCACCCACATCCAACTCCTTTGGGCTCCGCAAAATACAGGGTTGGATGATTATTGCAATTGGAGTTCCAGGCGTCCCATATGGCCTTCAGGCCGGCCATTTCAGTATTCAGGCCGGCCATTTCAGTATTCAGGCCGGCCATTTCAGTATTCAGGCCGGCCATTTCAGTATTCAGGCCGGCCATTTCAGTATTCAGGCCGGCCATTGCAGTATTCAGGCCCGCCATTTCAGTATGCAGGCAGACCACCTCAGCTGAAGAGGATGTCATATTCATACACCCCACATTCCCCACAGTGCGCCTCGATGACGCAATCCATCACACCTTGGAGGCCACTCGCCCTACCCCCGTATCCCCCAGTGATGTGATCCCACACGCTCTCAAATCCCCCGAGAAGGAACCTCAGCTCACTATACAATTCTCCCAGGATAAGCATAAATACCCGCTCACCTCCCCCGTTCTTCTCGCTCTCCACATTCTACACAACTCCTCCCCCCTCTCTCCACTCATCTTGCTCTCAACCTCCGAACTTATAATTTCTCTCCATCACTCCCTTCGTCCCAGTCTCAGCAATAATAATGGCGGAACTCCCCAAAGACACAAGAGTGGATTTCTACGACGCAGCTAGTAACTCTCCCCGCACTACTATCCATTAGTCCCTGGCTAATCTCCATCAGGAAACGAACATGCCGGCACCATCCATGGCGTAGTTGAGCGGGGGCCTATTAGATACAGTGTATATCCCCTTCACCCCCGTTCCCCAGGTACTGTACTGTACTGACTAGAGGTGAACTAGGTCCTACGGGACGGAAAGTCACAAACGGAGGTCGTGCCGGAGGATAGAATCATCCGGGTTAAATAGTAAATTTCCCGCGTTTGGAGGAGCTTTCAGTACGGGGAAGATATGGTCATGTACTCAACGATGTGAAATTGAATCTTCTTTAAATTTATGCAGAAACTGTGAACTATGTGGAGGCGGTGAATAAGGCCTTGTGACAAAATAGTGTGAACTGACGGGGCATGTGCCTGTCTCTTGCGATGGTTGTATATCCTTACCCCGATCATCAACGGTGTGAGATCACAACGTGTTGAATTAAGTACTGTAGATGTGAATCACATAAAGCAGTGCATATCAAGTACCACACGGATGGGTTCTATTCTCTCTGATGCAATATCGATTTCTTTAGATTTTCGGGATATTTCATCAAAGGCTGTATAAATTTCACTTGCTGGAACTCTCTCAACTATTCTGAAGGAGACGTTATTGATAAACAGAGAGCCAAAGTGGGAAATAAAACAAAAGATTATCCAAAAATAAAATAAAAGTCGTCTCGACCAATCCCTGAGTTGTACCCACATTGACAGAGCTTATGCTCGAGCTTGATCTCAAGCTTAGCTTACTCGCTCTGAACTAGGCTCTAGAGGCCATAAAAGAAGCAAAAAGGGGAGTTCTACCCACTAGAATGATTCTTCAAATAATTAATCCTTTCCTACGGTCTTACTCCATGAGATGAAGCTTATATCTGCCATTTTACTACGTATACACTACGTGTGAGGGTAGTCTGTTTTTGTATCATTGACCACCGGATCGAGCCAGTTTACGAGCCTGTCATCAAAGTTCGAGCCTTGCAAGCTTCTGTCTTTTAAGAGTCGAGTTCGCTTGAGCTGATATGAGCTGGCTCAATTCGAGCGGGCTCATGGACTACACTACGTGAATTAAGATATGGGCTAGGGTTATCATGACCACTGGTAACCAGCACCAACGTGTGGCACACGGCGTTTATATAGGGGACAGGGCGAGGCTGTAAACGAAACGGTCGCTCGAGCGGGAGGAAACTTCTCAAGAGGCGCAGTGGTGTTGAACAGCGGCTCCATCCGCTCGAAATAGATTCCCGAGACCAAATCACAGGTAGAGTGCACATTTTTACTCAAGTGTTTAGGGGTAGGGCTTGAGTGAGTGATTTCCCTAACGGTCTTGCGGGTGTTTCCAGTCCTATCTTCAGCAGGCAATACCTCATTATCTCGGCCATCACAACCTGTGTTTCCGTGCTCCCTGGTTCCCGGGGGCTTATGTGAAGTGTTAGAAACTTTACCGATCACAAAATGGCTTATTAATTGTACACTCACCGTGGTTTCTGAAAGACCAACTCTCCTAGTTTCGGGCAACAAAAGCTGCCACCATACAATAGACACATTAAGATATTTTCTAACCGTCGCCTCCGACATTGCTGATATACACTCCGGATTAACAGCATACAGTTAATCATAAAATATCACTCGTGCCAAGACCCCGCCCGTCAACTCAGCGAAGCATTTAAATCACTCCCGCCACACCCACGATGATTCCCCCACGCCCAAAGTAGTTCTCATTCCATGCGACATCTGAATAACCCGCGACAAGCACCAAACACCTACCCATCGTCATATTTCCGCTAAAGCCAATCACACGAGATCACTCGCGCCAAGAGAAGACCTCCGACCGAGTGAACCCGTTGCTCTTGCAAACAAGAAGGCCCAGGACCACGCCGCCGGTGTTACTCCCTCAAACGCAAGGGGTAGCATTCGGTCCACGGCGTTGACAAGCACCACAGCCCAGACAACGTCCACACCACGCCTGCAAAAACCATCCCGCACCACGGCGGTGCTTCTGTTAATCATAGAATATCACACGGGCCAAGACCCGACCGTGAACTAAACGCAAGCATGTAAATCCCTCCCACGATAATTCCACCACACACGAAACAGTTCCAACTACATGCGGCAGCAGAATAACCCGTGACAACAACCTTTTTCCCTCAAGCTGTAATTTACAGCCAATCACACGAGATCACTCGCGCCAATACCCCCGCCCGAGTGAACCTTGACTGACCGGGTGAATCCTTTTGCTCCTGCAAAAAGGAAGTCATAGCTCAGAACCAAGTCGCCAGGGTTGCCCAGCAGAAAGCAAAGGTCCTCGCCATTGCTCACCACCACAGCCCAAACAACGTCTGCACCATGGCGTTGCTCCGGCAAAGGGGGAGACGTAGCTCAGCACCACGCCGTTGCTCCTGCAAAAAGAAGACGTAGCTCAGCACCACGCCGTTGCTCCTACAAAAAGGAAGTTACAACAGTGTCAAGAAACTCAAGCAAGTACTGCAAGTAAGGAGGTGATGGTCTAATGATTGCAAGGTATCAAGCTGCACATCCCCCTTCTTGCAGCATGCCTCAAAGTGTCGTGCAGACAGAGAGCTGACGGAAATACCCTCACTAATCCAGTTTCAAGAATTGCAAGAGGTGCAAACAACAAATATGTTTCCAAGCTAGAGAAGAGCTCAGTGCAAACGGGGGGAGATAAAAGCTGTAGGGCTTACACCATATGCAGGAATCCGGGGCACAGGCTTAATTGAAGGTTTAATTTACATCAGGTGTAAGCTACTGTAGAAGGGGAAGCGACATACTATAGTCAGGCTTTGAGTTTGCAAACATTTTGCGCCTGCTCTCCTGTATTTGTATTCAGCTACCCTAGCATTGCATTCACCTTAGTCAATTACCTCCCATTTATATAGCTGTTGCTTACCAAACATGCATTAGAAGACCAATTTAATTGACTTCTATTGTTATGCCTGTATTTCTCCACATGCTTCTCACGTTTGCAGCCGATGCATTTCACAGTTGACATATTTGATGGTGGGGAAATGTTGATTTTGTTGATTTTTGGCTTTGCTTGGGGTAGTTATTTGAACTGCGTGTTCTGTTGTCAAGTGGGTAGGTCATCACAGTTACCTGATATTTGTGGGTGTGTGGACGGCTTTTTTCATTTTGAGTGGACAGCGGGCGAGTTTTAATGGGGCAGATCAGTTATCATGCAGCACTCCTGCACGATTAGGGGTCACGGCAGTCAACCAGTCAGCTTTTGAGAAAGTATAAAAATCGAAAGACAATACATATGAAGGAGGGTATTCACGGCAAGTGTGAAGAACCTATTGTGACTGCTCGACTGGAAATGCAAGACCTGATTCACTGACATTGGGTCAAGACAGAACATCGCTACTGTCACGCCAAAAGGTTTTAAATTCCGATTGAATTCTGAACTTTGATATCTTGATACCTTGAAGTACCCGTTCGAAACCGTGAAGTCTCCGTTCGAAGCCGTGAGACCTGTTTTGATACCGTGAAGTACCAGTTCGGCCCCGTGAGACCCATAAGGCACCTATGATATACCGTGCAATCCGTTTTGACCCCCTGTTCGTTCTCATGAACTGCCTGTGTGTGCCTACGAACTCCCACTTGATGTCAGTACAACCTGTGAGGACCGTTTAGAAGGCATTACAGCTCGTGAGACCCTTTTTGACGCCATTGAAGCCAATTTCGATACTGCAGCAGCACAGGACTTGATCTGAGGCAAAAGGGCAGGCGTTCTGATCACTTTAGTGATCAGACCTGGAACAGGAAAACTACGAGAGATGAGAGAACCATGATTATCAACCTAAGGGACTCTGGGAAGAGATTGAAAAAGATAAGGAGGGTCTTGGAAATAGATTATCGTACCTGTCAGGGAATCTATAGAATGGCAAGAATAAATGCCACACCAACCAACAGGAGAAGACAACTTATGCATATCACCTATGTTTATTACAGCAGTCATCAGCAAACCTGCAGCCTTCACCAGACACCCAAGGCACTCAGGGCGCTCGTGGGGCCCGGTAGGTAAACTACCTCTTCAGAGATACGGCAAGCATTCCTGGCAAGTTCTGGCGTACAGTTGTCCACCCCAGCACAGACTAGTCTGCACAACGCACCCCGACACCTAATCCTAGTGCTTGGCACAATGCGGACATCAGTTCAGTCACCAGAAAATGCCAGTTGTTCGTTGGTATATCCCGAGTGCTCCTGGAACATCCCAACTGCTGCAGCAGGCTCTGGGATAGAATAATTGCCCTGATTTCTTCTGACTTTGCCGGATCGGGTGCTTTGAAACCTGGCTCTCACCCAATGTACCGATTCCTATATATCGGTGGCCCATGCTCTCCAGGCATACACATCTCCACTGTACCAACCTCTGGTATTCATAATTTGCCTATGAGATTATCAAAATATCACTCGAATAACGATCTCTACTGCCTCCAGAGCACTTGTGACTGCACTTTTACAATTGGTGTATTCAACATCATGATCCTCCGCCTAGTACTAAAACAATACGCTATTTAACACCTTAACCAACCCTAATACAATATACTGAAAAGAACAAATCACCCACTATCTTCCTCCTCCCCCTCCTCTTCGGTGTCAATGCCGTGAACTTGGACATTAATCACTTTATCCTGGGCACTGGCGGAACCAACCAGATCTCGTGTAGCACTCATTGGTATTCTCCAATCAATTTGGAATGTGACAAGATCCGCAGCCAGAGCTTCATCATCCTCGCTAAAATCCTCCTCCGGTATCACTTCAATAGTTACCTCGTTTTATCTTGTATCTATTAGGGTTAGCATTTAGAATACCACTCGCTTTACCAGCATCTAGAGGTATCATACCTTTTCTCGAAAATTATCTTTGATTACCTCCAAAGTGGCCTCCTGGTTCTGTTTACTTCTCCCCTTCCAAGTGTTACTAATACTGTTAAATATTTCTACTCGAGTTTTGGATGTCAGCTCGGCAATCCCGTATAGGCATAGGAAAATCCGCCATTGCTCCCAAGGCACTCGCTATATCAATGAATGCATCGGGCCATACTTACTCACAACACTCAAATTCTGCGACTGAAAATTATCAGTCTTCAAGTAACTCCCTGTTGACTATGCCCGAATGCCGTGCCAGATCGCCATCGATATCAGGCAAATAAGGGTAAAGGTTATCCGCTCTAGAAATTCGGGATCCCTAACCCTTCACACTTTTACCCCATCGAAGTATTTAAAATACAATATATCGATATTTTCCGGAGACATAAAGTGCATTCGGTGGATCTTGAATCTGTCATCGGCTATTCTGAATGCCCTCTGAGCATCCATAATACCTTGTAATCCTCTTGGGGGCTCAACAAATGATCATTCTTCAAAAGGTATTCCACTTGAGCCGCCTTTGCCTTAGGCCCCACAAGATTCCCAAGCCCATATATCGTACAGTCTGACAGGCACCATTTCACTTCGTGTATCAAGTGGGAACGGATATGGGAGTGCAGACTTCTTCCTATCGTTCTCAATTATGCTTCCAAAACACTCGTAAACCCTTTGGGGGCACTCAACTGTTTAATAACAACCTCAGCAAGGTATACTCTACACCTTACTCGGCGGCTTGCAGTTGCCCACATGCTCACTACCAGTACAGAAAGTCTGGCTACAGGTGGAAAGGGCTCATATAGAAGAGTATACTCCCTGATTCACACATTACACTCCTTCTCAATTCTCTGAACCTGCACTGATAGCACATTTGCACTACTACAGTGAGGGACCAGAGACCTCTGACTCAATTGACTAGAAGGAATGTCGCCAGTGTTCTCAAAGATGTCGTGACTATTTTCCAAAATTTTAATTTCGCTTTCCGGTATCAAATACTGTCGCTTTCCGGCATCGGAGCTCTGTCGTCTTCCTATCTAGATGAGGGAAGGTACTCGATTTCGTAGACTCTTTGCGATCGACCCTGACCGTGAAGTTGGCTTGAAGGAAACTGATAACTGCTAACAGAGTGCTAGCCAATTCCCTCGCTAGTTGGTGAAGAATGATATTTCCGGTAAGTGGGGGACGACTCCCTGTATCGAGAGGGCATCGAGGAAAAATCAATATGGCGCATAGGAGAGGTATACTCATGAGGATAAACAGGTGCAGAGGGCCTGGACGGTGAGGGTTTTGGGGGTACTCTCCGAGATGCTGTGGATGCTACCTGAGATTCATTCTGACTAGGTGCTGAAGTGGCTACTGCTCTCCGTTATTTACGTATTCCTTTCGCACCCCGTCGAGTGTCAAGGGAACGAGTAGCGAGTATTCCGCAGGGTACGAAGGGGGCAGTAGGGGTCGGTGTAGGAGTCTGCAATAGGGGTCCTGAGGGACTCTAGCATTGGTAAGGGTCAACGGGACAAGGAAAGCAGCTGAACGGCAGTATTCTTGAGTAAAGAAAAGGAAACAATATTATTTAGTAATAGACAGCGTAGGTACAGAAGACATAGTATATCAAAAGAAAGAAGAGAAAGAGAACAGAAACAAGGACGAAACCTACTAATATACCCAAGGAAATCCCAGCGATGACAAATCCAAAGTGACTCACACACTTACGACCGACAGAACCCGATAGAACTCAATAGAATCTTTCTGACTAATCCAACTCCTCGTAATCCAGTGTATTAACTAACTGATCCATGAAATCAAGTTCCCCTCTGAGTGTTAACCACTAATACTTACATGTTAAAAAACATTAATGAGGGAGATACAGTTAAACCTGTACCATATCTACTGATACATCGGAAGAAGCAATGACCTCCGCTACCGCGGCAGTTGGTTTCCTCCGAGCATTGCCCACTGCTCTGATAGTGGTTGCTTGAACTGCATGAGGTCTCTTTCTGACAGTCTGAGACCTCTAGGTGGGAGATGGGGGGGAGGCTTGAGATTCCTCCTCCAGCTCATCCTCATCCTCCTCAGAGCTCTCGTGGTTGTTATCCGGAGCATTATCATAATCTGATTGGGTAGTACCAACTATTTATTCTGCCTCAGATGCCTCAATTGCCTCAGGGTCCTCCTGCACTTCAAAATTATCAGTATGATCTTCGGGGAGATGAAATTCTACCCTTTGAGCACTGCTCCTCCCAGTGGAGGTTTCGGAAGAATGGAGAATACCTTTCCGAGTTATTTGGGTGGCGGTGATTGATTGACTACTCCGAGTGCGGGCTGGCAGTGGAGTCAATGGTCGGTGGGATATCTCAAACTCATTAGTCTCTCCAGCTTGTTCAGGTCATGTTGGAAGTCATGGACACTTTGGTGCAGGAGGTGCTAAACTGGAGGAGCGTTTGGTGGGAATTATTCTGATCACTGGTAGGAATATCTACAGTGCTCTAGAATCACTCATGATATCTTCAGTTAGAAATCAATTCTTAGCGAGAAAATTTGCGCCACTAAACATTTATATGGCAGGAATCATCCGGTGTTACTATTACTTCCGCACTCAACCGAATCATTTATCATCACTTATTTTACTGCACTTTCTGAAGCGGTACCGAGTGCCCTGAGATCAATCTAGGAGTTTGATTCGACTTTGAAATAAAAGCAATACAATTACTACCTGGACTAATCAAATCTTATCAAATCTAATCTAATCTAATTCTATCCGATATAACCCATACATTGATATACAAAGGGAAATCCAAAACACCAAATCGTACCGTATCCCAGTAGCTACTGTGAGTGCTCAGAGAGTAATCCTAATAACTATTAAAATGTTAGTGACAATTCCGCAGGAAGGGAAGTTAGAGATTATATCAAAGGGAACTATTGATACCCACCACCATCACTACTACCATCATTTCCACCACCTCCAGCTGGCCCACTACCTCCACCACCTCTACCACCACCACCGTCTCCAGCTGGTCCTCTACCACCTCCACTACCTCCAGCATCAGTAACCATGAGTACGTCAGCAGCTGTAAGTGCATCAGCAACCGTGAGTGCGTCAGCAGCTCTCTTGGCTACTATCCCGGCAAGTGTCCAGATTGTCCCCTGTAAGAAGTTTGGGTCAGCAACCCCGACACCCAAAGGATACTTCCTAAAGTATTTAGTGTCTAAATCGTCGATAGTATCCTGCTGTCCATCGCGACGCCTAATAAGAGTCTGAATTAGCCTTTGATTACTGGCATCAATTCTAGGCATATATACCCTCAGTCCTTTGGAATTTATCCCGTGCTTCTCCTCCTCGTAATCCGAATTCTCTGCAGGAATATCGATCATCCTATAATCATATTCCTCAATGTGAGGAAAAGCTGGGTTCAACAGGGGGAATTCTACACCACCCAGATTAGAATCTGCTGCTGTTCTGTGGCGGACTGCCAATATCCTTTGAGGCCTGGTATTACTGTTCTTCAACTAACCTTCCAGTTCTTCTGAATCAGTAATTTGTACCTTTACCGGCTGAATGGGATGAACAGCTGCCGGGAGGACATTCTCAATTGCCGCCAGATAGTCCTGACTGCTCTGCCAGATGCAGTCTACTTCAAAATCAAGTTGCATAACTCGGGCAAAGTTATCTTGGTTAAAATTCCGTTGAACGAAGGTTCGTTCAGGGGATTATTCCAGTCATAAGTAGGTGGTGGCACGAGGATAAACAATGCCTCTAGAGAATCAGGGTTGACTACGGTAACCATTATGGAAAGTCGCACAAGTAACAGGGTACTGTACGCTCTTTCCTTTGCGAGAGCGTCCTCCGGCTGCCTGACCACCGCTTTCATCATGATCATCACTCTGACCGGCAGCCTCTTTTAACTAACGGTCTCTCTATACCTTTGATAACTTATTCTTCATACCAATATCCACCGTGAGTAACTGTAGAGCACTCGCTCGTACTCTACTGGTATCGCAATCACCCCCAGTCCAAATTGGCAGAAAACCATTGAGGGAGGGCAGGTTCATTAAGTAAAGGCATAGGGCATTAAACGCAGCCAATCCGGAGGTGTTTTTATTGATCCAACCTACATTTTGCATTCCCGCCTTTAGGCTGTTGTAGATGCGGGAGTAAACTTTAGGCAAGTTGAGTATATCTAGAGTCATCTTCGCTTTGGTTGTTTAAGTCATCTTAAATGCCCTCGAGCTCGAGGATGTCTCTTGAACACTCGGGGATGTTTCTTGGACAATCGGAAATGTCTCTTCGACAATCGGTGATAGCTCAGGTTTGATTCATCTCTCTCGTACTGATGAGGGATGGTCATTTAGTTCGGACGGGCTTGCACTAGAAAACAACCGAGAGGAGCATCGAGGCTTGAATGTAAGGGTCTCCGGTGCAAGAGCCTTCGGTGGAATACTGACGGATGCTGCTGAGGGAGTAGTAGAGGCTGCTGGGCCTGTTGCTGGGGCTATTGCTGCTGGGCCTATTGACTGGACTGCAGTAGGTTTGAACCACGTGAGAACTTGACATGGGACTATGATCTTCCAGGCAATGTTCTTTCGTAGAGCACTAGCGGGTGGTGGTGGGCTGCACTAACTCTAAGTACGGTCATCCGTGCAAGAGGTTCTAGTGAAGCACTGGTGCGTTCTGATGAAGCAGTGGAGACTGCTACTAGTAGGCCTATTGCTGGGCCTGTTGCTGGCTCTTGATTGTCACTTATGTATGGTTCAGAGAGTTCGGAACCAAAGTCGGGAAAGGAGTCGGAATCAGTTAGGGATGCTCTCCAGTTACTCGAGGAGATCCCTTCAGTGTCTGATGGAGCTAGGTTAGTATTTGGCGGAGTCCGGAGTTCACTCCCGATTGATGGAGGTACGGGGTTTTGCTTTCAGCTATTGTTCATTGGGGTGGACCCGGAAATCACTGGCGACTGCCTCGAGGGTGTTTCTGGTATTTCATCTGAGATATATTTGATAGTTTTGCTGAACAATTTGCGACCTGAGGAACGTTGATGTTTCTTATATTTTCTGGACCATTTGTGTTTCTTGGTTTTTCGGTTGGGTCGTTTCGTTATCGTCTTCGTCTGTGTCACGCAAATCCTTCTTGTTGGGAAGTTGATTTGTGTTCCTGGAGCTACCGAGAGTACTTTGAGCGGTGTTTGAAGTCCGATAATGTTAATGCATCACTGTGATGAGTGTGGTTCTGAAATGAATTGAATTTCGAGAGAGAAATACCATCTTATTTATAAAGATTGAATAGGTTGAATCGCTTGAAAACAGAGGAACTTGAATGATGAGATTTCAATAGGTAATGGTGAAAGCAATGGAGAACTTGAAGTGATAGGTAGAGAAGAACTTGAAGGTGATTAGAAACTTCTCATGAACTTGAAGGAAGGGAGGAGTGCTCTTACACCAAGTACGATCAACATTTTCCTTGAGCTCATCGCGCTTCTAAGAGCATCCATGAATGCTATAGAAGCACTCGAGGGTGCTCGTACTCAATGTTTGCTTCAATATATGATATTGATTATCTATATATTCCAGGCCCACTCTGAGATGCTCGGACGGTACCAATAGTGACGTCGATAACAACTGATAGGGAAATCTCGGACAGGATTTTCAGGTTGCCCGAGAACCGTCGCAGTACAATTCCCGGCTTCGTGGTAATGGGTTGAACAGGACAACCCGAGTCCATTCCCGTCATCAGAGTATAAATACATAGGCGGTCGAGGTCGTGATTGCATGGGCGGAGGTGGTGGTTAGGGGCCGTTGAGTAGGGTAACTCACTGTGAGTCTTGGCGATCCATCCTGGTTCACTCTCGGCACCGCCACTCACTGGGCGGGTACAACGATCGATGACTGCATGGTACCGAACGCACCGTCTCGATCCCACGATAATGATGGCGCTCAGAATTCAATGATGCCGTATTTCCCCATCCTCTGCTTCGATAGAATACATAAATTTCGGATTCCGAACTCCAGCTTACTGCATCGGGCGAATCCCACTACTTGTCTCCGCTTTTTCTTCTTACGCTAACTCGGATTTTGAACTCCAGGTTACCGCCTTGGGCAAATCCCGCTCCTTGCATCAGGTTTGTTTTCTAACACTAATTTGGATTTCAATCTCAAACTATGCAATGCGTAATACCTACAACCCAATATGTGAGTGACGATCCATGACCGACATTCCATATTGTGTATTGTTGCAGTCTGGTAGGGCAATGTCGGACAGGATTTTGAGGTTGCCCGGGAACTGTCCCCTTACCATTCCTGACTCCATGGCTATAGGTTGAACACGACAACCCGAGTCCATTCCTATCATCAAGTATGTGCACACCGGGGGTCGTGGTTGTAATTGCAGTGGCGGAGTGGGTGGTTGTAGGCTGTTGATTAGGGTAACTGATTGTGAGTCTTGGCAACCCGTTTTGGTTCACTCCCAGCACCGCCACTCATTGGGCGGGTACAACGATCGATGACTGTATGGCACTGAATGCACTGTCTCGAGCTCACGATCATAACGACGCTCGAAATTCAATGATGCCGCGTTTCCCCATCATCTGCTTCAATGGAATACATAAATTCCACATTCTGAACTCCGGGCTACCGCTTTAGGTGAATCCCACTAATTGTCTCAGCTGTGTTTGATTACTTTAACTCGGATTCTGTACTCTAGGTCAATACTTTACCAAGGTTCAACGCTCATAACCCTAACTGGCTTCCACTAGGCTTCAACCACCACCAAATACATATTCAAGTATTTCATTTTTACCGAAAATTGTATATTGTACGCGTAACAAAATCAACTTTCAACGTTCGTAACCCTAACTACCCACAACCAGGTTCCAACCACCACCAAATACACATTGATGTATTTCATTTTGACCGAAAATTGAATTTTGTACCAATAGAATAACATAACGACCTGAAGAAAAACAGATAGAAAAGTGTCAATTCAGTATTCTGTCCTAAATTCTAATTCCGATACGTAATCATGAAGCTTGCAATTACCAGTCTTCGAGCTGTCTCATATTATTATTCTAGACACTACTGAGTAATATTGAATCGCTGGACAGATATGCATGGCTACTAGGACAGCATGTAAAGCAAACACTAATGGTGAAATTGGTTACTACTGTTTGTGATAGCTTGATAGGTATAAATATCAATCGAAACAGAAAGTGCATCAGAGTTTACAATTGAGACCTGTTGGTATGGTTTGCTATGATTTGATTTGTATGCACACTTGTCGTTACAGAATTTAAATCAGGAATAGTAAATAAAATTTGTGAGGATTTTTGGCAATCGCTTGATACGTATGCATACAAATCGGAATGGCAAGTAAAGTATATACCGATAATAAAAGCTTTCTGTATGATGTTTCAATACTAAATAGGAGTCAATACCTGTCAGAAAAATATTCGAGTCAATAATTAGCAGTGAAATTGGTTGATATCATTAATAATTGGTTCTTACTTATACGTTCTTATCAGAACAGCAAATTTAATAGTTGTTGACAAACAAAACCTCTTGTATTATTTACAGTCCTTTGATGGGTATGTATCAGGACAGCGAGCGTATCAAAAATTCAAATTCTCATTTGTTACAATCGCTCATGAAGGTTCGAAAGCTATAAATATTTATTGGCACAGTAAAATACTCAAATTGATACTCAATGTATTTGATGGCTTGATTGGTATACCATGTTCTGGATCAATATTGAATAGATTGAATACTGCACTATGGTTTACAAAATATCTTCTCCCAAAATACGAGGTTGCGGCTTTCCAATCCATTCTGAAATATATCCAATCTATGATCATATTCTGAACTTGAGAATGAACAATATTCAGCACTTATCTCTAAAACTCATGTTTTTAATTGATAACAGTTTTCATAACGTGTATCCTGATATTTTGTATTTTTGTAAACGGGTAGAAATTTGACGATGTCCGCAAGATAACATCTGTTCCACCTCACCTACCTATTAACAGTATGCGCCCGAGTTCCCCCAAGCCTTTAGAATTAGGATTATGAATGCTTTTGATTGAGAATGTCATATTTGAGCTGACTGGCGGTCAGTATAGCACTCAATGGCTTGAGCGTTCTCAGTGTAACCCAATTCAGATCCTAAAACCTTGTCCGATTTCATGGATCGATTGAATAATATAGTAGGTTACAAAGGGTCGAATTGATCAGAAAAATTCTATGGATTTCTAGAAGATTCTTTCGATTTTAAGGGTATGAGTCACTTGGGGTTTGTGATTGCCAAGCTTTCTTTATGTATATTAAGGAGCTTTGCCCTCGATTTTATTCTCTTTCCCTCTCTTTTCTTTTCTTTCTTTTGGTACTCAAAGGCTTAGGTAATCTACGCTGGCTATTGCTATTCAAGTACTATTTTCTCTTCCTTTATAAGGAGGCCATCTCACTTCTCCGACTTTCCCACCGTTAGTCCTAAAGTTTCTCTAACCCCTCTCGCTGATTAACCTACTAGCCTCTATGACAATCTCCCGTACCCTGCGGAACACTCGCTACCCAACTCCATAGGATTACGTTGCGTCGTAATCCGCACCATACGCCATGTCCACCCCCAACCGACCTACATGGATCTCATTTAACAAAATCGAGCAGTTTAACCATCAGTACAAATAGAATACTGCTGCCCTATTTGACCAGCTCCCTACTATATTTTAAAGCATCCGACACAAGAGGGATAGTGCTCGTACACTGCTCTCCACCGCCCACAAAACCATTGACTACTTGGAAGAGCAAGTAATACAGGTCAACGTTGACCTCAATGTTGACCACACTGCCCCTGCCCCCAATGTTCCTGTCCCCATTTTCGCTGCTACTGCACCAACCACTTTCTCCACCTTTGGGTCTGAAACGTTCTGGGAAAAGTTCGATGATATTCGGACCAAAATCCCCGGATTTGTTACCCAACTCCGAATGAAGCTCGAAGTCAATCATAATCATTTCCGCAATGGGACAGCAAAGGTTATCCATGCGGTCACCTGTTTGGAGGGAAGAGCCATTGATCAGGTCATACAACTTGTTAACGCCAATCCTGCTGACTTCTTTTCCTCCGTCACCTTCTTCGTCGCCCACATGGAAGGCTCATTTAGAGAACTAAACACTCAAAGTACTAAACACTGCCAACTCGTCCCCCTGAGGCAAGGCAAAGGTGACTTTGCCACGTACTACTCGCAGTTCATCAGAAACGTGTCCCACTTGCATTACCACAAAGGAGTCGAGATTGACGAATTGCTGGAAAGATTGTCGGACAACTTTAGAGACGTCATGACATATCGAACGGACAGACCCAATATGGTGGAAGCATATGCGACCATGTTAGTGACGATCGACAACCACATGTAACTGACGTGCTATGATGAGGCACCACCATGACTTCCTTTCGAATAGTGTAAATAAAGAGAGCGAGTTTTGATGATACTCGTTCAGAAAGAAGAAAATGGCAGTTTGTATGTTTGAACGTTCCCAAGTCTAGAAAATTATAACTTTAATGGGTCTCCTCTCTATTAAACATCACTTGATGATGAGAGGGCAACCTGTGCCAACACCGAGTGCTTTATAGGAATACGGCATATTTGCTCAAGTTCTTTTTCCGACTGACAATCTGCCTGTTGATAGTCGGGGGTACAGCAACTATTTTCTATCAGGGGAGAGGAGAGTAACTACAACACCTTGAATGAACTTCTGTACGAGTCAAATCATGCAATTTGGCGAAATCTGTGGTTGGAATCTCAAGAACTATTGGAAACAGCCGACCAGATAATAATTGTTTATTCTAACTTTATTAGAACCGATTTGTGTGTTTGTAAACCGAAGTTTTGTTTTAGTAGCTTGAGTCGCACTCCCACTCCCCAAAGATACTCCCGTGCAAAACAGGAGCATTCCGGAAGTTTGACACCGCGGAGGTTAGTGTTGGGGATTAAAACGTGTTTTTGGAAGTAGATTTTCCATTAGCTCCGGGACACCGCCAGAATCATGTCTGTAGTGCTAAAGCATCATCTTTGAGCGTCGGTTGCAGAGATATGAAACCTCAAAGATTCGACTGCCTAGGTAGTGAACTCCCGTCCTGTGTTCCCTGTGCTATCAGCCATCTTTGTACTTCTGTTCCAGGCTTGCTCAGCCCCCTATTTTTGACTTGTAAGACTTCTTACTCCTTGAGATCACTGTCCTCTATACCACTAAAGGTAGGAGCCTAACTGCCCTTGTCTTCACGTGTCGATGAAGAACAAGCTGCTTTTACTTAGAGTCGGTGGCTTAACTGATGGAATAGGTTCTTTTGTAGCAGCCTGCTAGTGGCCTTCTTACATTACTCCCCTCTATGGTAGACTCGTTTTGAGTCCACTGTAGTGTTACTGGAATATTAGTATTTGCCATAGAAGAAAAACTGTAGCTCTATTGGTGATTACGTACAAACTATATCTCTGTTTCTATCTCCATGAGAGAAAGAAAACTCTAAAATGAAATGCCTTTTAAAAACAAAGAAAATGACATATTCTCCACTCTTGTCGTAGAACCTTCCGTTCCACTAGTGGAGGTTTCGATTTTAGCAAGAATCTCTTTTTTTCCCTTGCCTTTTTTACGTGGGTTTCCTCATGCTTCGGTTTTCTATCGTTTCTTGCATTGTTTCCAGGGAAAGATGGTATCCGAGCTCTGTCAGACCGATGAAAAACCTGGTATAGGAGAATTGATTTTTGTTCCCGGAGTTCTTCTGGGATACAGAGCTACTCACGCCGTGTTTTGAGGATCCCTAGAGTTTCACCGTATTTTCCGATGTTTTTGCGGGTATTTTTGATGAAATTCTTTCAGGGCCTCATCGGCTCTTCCTTGCAGAATTTCGTCTGGTTCCCAGGAGTCTTCCGAATGATAGCCCTCCCAAACAATGCGTAACTATACAAATATCTTCTAATGCCCAGCCTATTGCCATCGGCTATTAGCTATTTCTTGCAGAACGTGATTGTATTCTCCTTCGACCTCATCTGTAGTAGGAGGGACTTCAGTGCGTTGAGGGTATTTCACTCCCCAATAGGACTCCAGCAGAAATATTTGGAAGACGTCATGAATGTTCCATTGAGAGCGAAGCTTCCGCCAGTAGAACGCAACAAGTTTCTCATCTACCTCAAAGAGACCTAGTTTCTTGTAGTCAAGTTTGCATGAGGGTTGATCGGCAACCATATTGCGTCGGTCCATCATAACCTTATCCACATCTTTAGGTTTTGGAGCTTTTATATGCTTCTGGTCATACCATTTCTTCTGCCGGGCCTGTGCCTTAAAAATATCAGTCCTCTTAGTTTTCCAAAGAGCTTTCCACTTGAACTTTAGTACGGCACTGGAAACATTGGCATTGCCCAGCTTCCTTCTGCGCGAATGCCAATCGGAATCAGGCTCGAACCCATAGTTCGCGTAGAACTGAGATACTTTAGTGGACTATTGGGTTGCCGTTTTGTAGGCGTACTGTGCAAGCGGCAGTAACCCTGCCCAATTGTCCTACTGGTAGGACCAAAAGTTTCTGAAATATTGCTCTAGCATTTGATTGACCCTCTCAGTTCACCTGTCAGCTTGAGGACGATATGCCGTAGACAGACAAAGGTTGACTCCGAGAAGCGTGATCAATGAATGCCAGAACTTGCTTTTGAATCTGAAGTCCCGATAAGAAATGATTACTTCGGACAGTCCATGTAGTCGCCATATTTCTTGAAGGAATATATGCGAAAGTTCCTTGATTGTTGCCTCGGTCTTGAGCGGTATGAAGTAGGTGATTTTTGTAAAGCGTTCAACAATAACCCCGATAAGGGTATAGGCTCCAGATTCTGACATACTGACGACAAAGTCTATCGAGATGGAGCTGGAAGGAGTGTTGGGGATTTTTAATTGTTGTAGCATCCTGTACCTATGACTGGAGCTTTTATTGCTTTGACATTTATCGCAACTCCGCACGTATTCTCCCATATCATTGTCCATCTTTGGGCAAAAGAACAGTGCCCGAAGATGCTCTGCAGTTTTGGATTATACCCGTTCTTGGTGGTGTGGGGTTCGGCTTAAGGCTAGATTTTAGGCCTAAAATGGTCAAATCTCAAACAATCGTAAAAGGCATGACGTACGGGGGGTATCCAATGACACTGATCCGGCTAATAAGTCCCGTATGGGAGGCATGCGATGGCACTGTTTCTGCCAAAAGGTCTCGTACGGGAGGTATCCGAAGGTACGGGAGGTATCCGAAGGCACTGGTTCTGCTGAAAATCCCGTATGGGAGGTATTCGATAGCGCTGACTGTGGTAAAAGGTAGTGTACGGGAACATTCCCAAGGCACTACCTCTGCCAAAAGATCCTGCACGGGGAGATTCTCAAGGTACAACCTCTGCTAAGGGCGGCGTATGGGAGGAACTCAATTCCACTACATATCTACAAAGTACCGTACAGTGAAGTGTCCAGGCCACCGTCTCTGCTGAAGGCGGCATACAGGAGGTACTCAATGAAACTGACCATGCTAAAGATGGCATACGGTAGAGATTGTAAGAGCTTTGCTCCGCCAACAGCCCGTATGGGATCGGTTCAGGGCGGCGTTTGTTCTAGAAGCCCCATACAGTAGAAACTGATAGCGAGCTTTTTGCAAATTGTAGCGTGTGGAGGAGACCGATGATGATTGGTTTAGCAAAAGTGGCGTAGGACAGAGGGGTGTCAACGCATTGACCAGTCAGTCGCATTGACCAGTCAGTCGCCCCATGAGGGAGGTATTTCACAACTCTGACTCTGCAAAATGGCCCCGTACGAGAGCCAGGTGCATACCCATGTGCATACCCAGTACGAGAGCCAGGTGCACGCAGTTGACTCTGCAAAATCCTCCCGTACGGGAGGTATTTTACAACTCTACCTCTACAAAGTCCTCTCGTACAGGAGGTATTTGACAACTCTACCTCTACATAATCCTCTCGTACGGGAGGTATTTGACAACTCTGCCTCTGCAAAATTGCCCCGTACGAGAGCCAGGTGCACGCAGTTGACTCTGCAAAATGCTCCCATACGGGAGGTATTTGACAACTCTGCCTCTGCAAAATCGCCCCGTACAGGACTCATTTGACAAGTGTGTCTCTGCAAATTTAGGGAAGTGAGCTCAATGTTGAGGTTAGCAGTGACACAAATTGTGTATTTTCAAGTTCTGTAACCACCATATAGTTGCGATCTGAACAATGCTACCAGTACTAGAACCATGGTACAGTATCTAATTGGGAACTGCTCCAGGTGGTGCATCGAGCGTACAACACCTGATTCAAGTTTGGTAATACCACAGGTGCTAGAATGACCATATAATACCTATCTGCATGTATGAATTGGATTCGGACTACAGACAAGCTTGGGTGTTGTAACAGGGCCGCTATAAAGCTGTTACAAAAGTACCTGTTCTACCAGTTAAGCTAAAAAGACCTTACGGTAACCGCAGCTTGTTCTTCATCGACGGATGAAAGCAAGGGCAGGTGAGCCCCTACCTCTGTTGGTATGGAAGGTAGGGATTTTAGCGAGTAAGGAATCTTACAAGTCAAACCTACAGGTGCAAGCTAAGGCCCGGAGGATATGCTCTAATATGACGGAGGTGATCCGGTCGGTATCTCGATCTGTTTGAGAAGCATTTGCGGAGTTGTGAAAACGTTGGAAAAAAAGTATGTTTTGGTCGCCAAAAATAACGCCTGGAGCGTCAAACCGCCGGAACCCTTCTATTTGACCCCGCTGCACCTTTGGGGAGTGAGAGTGTGACCCAAGCTACTAAAGCACAACTTCGCTTTATAAACACCCAAATCAATTGAATAAGCATTTGTTGTTTGGTTGGTTGTTTCCGTTAGTTTTTAGGAGGCGACCAGCTCCTGGCAGAGATTGCTAGATTTGACTCGGATAGCAGATGCTCCGAAGTGTGGTAGCAACACTCCTAACTCCGCTCCGTAGGAAATAGTCGCTGTGCACCCGACTATTGACAGGCAGATTGCCAGTCAGAACGAAAAACCTGAATAAGGGTACCGGACTTCTATAAAGAACCGGTGTAGCTCCAGGTTGGCCTCCCATCATCAGTGGATCTTTACTAGCGAGAAGACCCCTTAAAATTATTAAGTTCCTAGACTACAAAAACAATCAAACAAACAAACTCTATCTTCCTCTCGAACAAGTCCTATCATAACTCGTGCGTTTCTATTTTTTATTTTTCTACATGATGGAAGTCACAGTCATGCCCCATCATGGCATCTTTGTTACAGATGTGCAAACCATTGAAATTCACCTACTGCATATACAAATCCGGTTGACCACACACTTCCGCAACCCCTTCCGCAACTCCCTCCGTACAAATTCTCGAACATGCAAATCTGCAACCGAGCGTAAGCCCATTTCAATACCACCCCCACCATTTGCTCTCCAACATGAATGTCTGCCACTAAGCATTCACCACCAAATCCAGCACCACCCTCTGCAGTGAATTGTGTGCCTGCATCACCACCAAATCTGCAACAAATCTGGAGAGATTTTGCAGCAATTATACCCATTATAACCATTTCTGATGGGGTGAACTCAGGATTAAGGTCAGCCCCCTATCATCAAAAACAGGGAGACCCCTATAGTATGCAGTTTTACGTGCCGTACAGTCCCCTTCAGGCACTTCTCCTTTGATATATAGGGGACGTAAGGTTGACTTGCTTTTGCCTCCTAGAACAAGCGTTGTGAGGTGGTTGTTCTACCTGTATGGATGCATTGCGTTCGGACCCAACGCAAGATTGCGCGCACAACACATACAAATTCGCAAGGCTTCAGTACCCTCTGGGCTACAGTGCGCACCTCCACAGCCAGCAGCTCCACAGCCCGCAGCTCCACAGCCCTTACCTCTACCGGCAACAAATCTAGCACCTCCACATGCACGAAATTGACACCTCCGCCAACACTAAATCAAGAACCAAGGCTGCAGCGATTCATGCACCAAGGCTGCAGCGATTCTGCTCGAAATCATGCATCAACTATGCAAGGAATCTACTCCAAATCATGCAACAAACGGGCAGTCATTTTGCACCAAATGATTCAGCGATTCTGTAAAGAATAGGGCATACAACAACAGGTATTTGCACGCCACTGCCACCGTATCGAGATACTGCTCATTCAAATCACAACGGCCTACAGATTTGACGACGCCTGAAAGCAATCAAGCTGAAGATAAAGAAGGGTAGCGTTAGTTAGGGTTAGGGTTAGTTAGGGTTAGTTAGGGTTAGTTAGGGTTAGTTAGGGTTAGTTAGGGTTAGTTAGGGTTAGGGTTAGTTAGGGTTAGTTAGGGTTAGTTAGGGTTAGTTAGGGTTAGGGTTAGTAGGTTAGTAGGGTTAGTTAGGGTTAGTTGGTTAGTTAGGGTTAGTTAGGGTTAGGTTAGTTAGGGTTAGGTTAGGTTAGGGGTAGTTAGGGTTAGTTAGGGTTAGTTAGGGTTAGTTAGGGTTTAGTTAGGGTTAGTTAGGGTTAGTTAGGTTAGTTAGGGTTAGTTAGGGTTAGTTAGGGTTAGTTAGGGAGTTAAGGTTAGTTAGTTAGTTAGGGTAGTTGGTTAGTTAGG